>NC_090921.1:545275793-546525793 GCF_040938575.1 Ambystoma mexicanum
AACTGGGTAGACCATGTGTATCTAGTTAGCAGAAGTTTAAATAATGTACCACGCCAGTCTCTATGCAACGGTGAGACTCCACTCGAACTCTTGTTAGAGAGAAAAATGTTTATGCCTGCTCTGCACACCCCCCTCTCTAGGCAAGAGCAACTGCTGGCAACGCTGCTGAGGGAATCCCCCTGGGTGGAAGCTGCTGAGGCCAGTCCCGAGACCACTCTCAAAGCAGGAGATTGGATACTGGAGAAGATCCATGATAAGACTGTTTGGCCTGTCCTACAGACCAGCAGTGCAAGTAATCAGAGTGAAAGGTTCCAGAGCTGCTGTCCTTCCCGCAATACCACCCAAGAGGTACGAGACACGCTTCTGTGGATCACCTGAAACCCACTCCAGATGGTTACAGCTCCATTTCTATGCAATCCGCCTCTTCCAGTTGAGGAGACCGCAGAAGAATAGACTGAGATCTGACAAATTATGATGATCGTCATTCAAGATGAGGAAGAATATGCATACAACTACAACATTCAGGGAAGTACTGTGCGTCTGCCAATTTGGAAACAGAAATCCTTTCTAGTTGCTGCTTTCTAGTTGCTGAAGTAATGAAAATTCTTTTGGACAGACTTTCTGAAACAGCGTTTCATAATGCTGGCAGTATATTTCCTTCTACTGTGGCTGAGCCCCACTGTGTTTCTCATCCCACCAACTTAGGGGCATTTTTCTTAGCAAGATTTCCAAAGAAGTTGTTCTAAAGCCTTTGCATGTTAGAGAAAACAGCTCCAAGACCCAGGAACTCCAGCTTCAATACAAAAGGTTTCCTCGAACCATGGGCCATGTGTGGATACCATCGTTTAAGACGTTTAATGGCCCAGCCAAGCAGATGCAAGTTCACACTTTTTCTGTGATTGATGAATCCAGATTGTTTGCACCCAGTAATCCGTTGTCCAGAACATGGAGAACTGTTAAGAACTAGGCTCCAGACATTTGCGCAAAATGTGGTTGATGATGTTGAGGATCTCCATGAGGTTGGGTCCCATGTAGGTTATGTGCGATATTTCAATGCCTTTTTACTTGTCAAGCGTGAGCCCATCCTGTGGCCCAAATACACAGTCTAGCAACACTGTGCAGTGCCTTTTCAAACCACAGTCCTGAATTCCAAGCACAGTTCCCACACGTCACCGAGACCATACCAAGCAGGGGATTGCATGTTAGAAAACCAGTATAAATTCCCATCAAGAGCCACATGATGCACAGCACATGCATGTTGCAGATTCAGTCGTTCTTGACTGAAAATACTTTTCAAACATGGCTGTATGCTCAACGATGAGAGGCTTGCCTTGTGGTGATGCAGAAACCAGGGAAATACAAAAAAAATGTGGGTTAACTATAGACCAATATAGTTATTAAATGTAGATATTAAAATATTCACCAGAATAATGACTAATTGATTAGATCACCAATCCACTTATCTAGCCGGTCGTTGCCAGGTTGGTTTTATGGGGGGCCCGATACGGGTATGACCATGAAAGGTCAATAATAGATCTAATGGGACTCCCGAAGGAAAAGGTTCAGAATACACTTCTAATTTTTATGGATGCGGAAAACCCTCGATCGTGTCAATTGGACCCTCTTGGTTTACGCACTTAGAAAAATGGGTTTTAGGGACACTTTTATAAAAGAGCTATTAAGATGCTGAACTCCTCCTTTAGTGCGAGGCAGAGTCAATTGTGTTATATCTGCCATTTCTCCTGTCAAGAGGTACTAGGCAGGGCAGTCTGTTGTCACCATACCCGTTTAACTTAGCAATAGAACCATTGATCGCATATATAAAACAAGTACAGAGCCTTCATGGACTCAAATTTGGGGATAGCGAAGTTAACATCTTGTGTTATGTGGATGACAGGACCATCATTTTGACAAACCCACTGAAAGGGAGTGAAAAACAAATGCATGTTTAAAAGGAAGTGGGATTATTATCTGGCCATAAAATAAGCTGGGAGAAGACTGTGGTTTTTCCTCTGGATGCTAGACAACTGAGGAGTGATATGGGTTCTTGGAATGGTCAGTGGGAGACTGGAACAATTAAGTATCTAGGAATTTACTTTGTGAAGGAAGGGGTATTTGGTATCCTAATTAATGAATTATTGCACTAAACTAAAAAAACATTCTATTTTTCTGAAATTAGTAAATATGTCCCCTACTGGCAGATTATTGGGAGTGAACAATTCTCGCCTTATGCTCTATGTGACACATACTCGATGTCTAAGATGCCAAACTCTAAGGTGATATTACCCACTATAAGTACTGCTAGAGGGGCCTTACAAAATGTTATGGCAGCCAGAGGGGAAAACATCTCGATACACTAGGACGCATCTCTATGGCATAATGCAGGGCTACAAATAACGAACAAGACCTTATGTTGCAAAAGCTGGATTAAAAAAGGCATATTTGGGATACGTGATGTTTGGGAAGATGACCATCTGATCTCCTTCAAACATCTTAGGGAGACTTTCGGGATAGGGGTAGGGAATGTACACGTTATAGGGACCCAATGTTTCTTTTGACAGGACGGCAGGGAATGCTAGGGGATACCATGAGAGAGAGACCTGCGGTCTGTGATGTTATCCGTTCTCAGGCATGTGCAGTGATAACGTACATGAAACTAATGCTGATCGAAAACTCACATGTGGAAGCATGGGAAAAACTTTGCCAGGCCTGGGTGGAGGAACTTAGTATGGACATTCCTAGTAAGGAACGTTAAAACCTACTTCGTATTGGTGTACAGTTAAAAAAAAATGGATCTAGGACTAAGGTATATTAGTAACCCGACGAGAGACAATCGGAATCCAACAAGCATCCCGATTGGCTCTTAGCAGGTCCCTGCCCGGCCGGGAATCCCTCCGTCGGGATTCCACGGCCTTTGTCCCCGGCGGGGGGGCGTGGCAACCCCTCAGCCAATGAGGAGGCTCGAAGCGGGGCCATCCCCGCTCCGAGCCTCCCTGCGGCTGAGAGGCTGCCTGCGCCCCCCGCCGGGGACTCGGGTAAGTTTTTTAATTTTTTTTTTTTTAAATTCCCTTCCCTCCCCCCCGCCCCCCCCCCAACTTAACTTCTTGGTCCCACATCCCCTGCGGGGGACAAGGTAAGCCGCCAGCTGTGTGGAGACTCGGAGTGGGGCCATCCCCGCTCTGCGCCTCAACACGGCTGGGGGCTTCCCTCGTCCCCACCGGGAACGCAGGTGCGTTTTTACATTTATTGCCCCCCCCGTCCCACTCCCGCCCTCCCAACCCCACTTACCTTCTTTTTGATCCTTGTTCGGGAGCGGACGCGCTGGGAACACCTGTGTTCCCAGCGCGTCCGCTCCCGATGGCCGCCATGGAAAGGGAAAACTGACTCAGTTTTCCCTTTCCATGGCGGCAGCCATTTTCTTTTTTTTCTGCCAAAACGCTGTAGCGTTTCAGGACAAAAAAAAACAAAAAAAAAAAGTTTTCATGCCCCAGTCATGCAATTTTTGCGGGCCGGGGTACTAATAACAATAGAACCCTCGCGTTGGGGGCATTACCGACTCTGGTAATGCCCCGGGGCCTTCGGTAAGGCCCTCGCTTCACTTGGGTCCTTACCTGTGGGTCCCGGGGCATTACCTGAGTCGGTAATGCCCCCGACGCTCGGGTTCTATTGCTTGATTAGACAAAGAACTCTGGATTTATTATATTGTACCCCTGCTCGAATGGCCCAACTGGGGCTGTTGGATAATAACTGTTGGGGTTGCGATCTTCACAGGGTACCTTAATTCATATGCTGGGGACATGCTCAAGATTATCCACCTTTTGGGGTTAAGTTTTAAATAGACTGGACATTTTTTCAGTGGACTCACTCCCACATACTCGACGATTTTGTTATCAAACAGAAAGAGGAGACAAGGCTAAAGTGAGAACAGCTTGGATCAATAGGGTGTTGGTAATGGCAACTAAACAAATACTAAAAGTCTGGAAATCAAGGGAAAAAGCCAAGTGTAGATTGGCTGTTGGATGTCCGCACCTTGTCCAACTATGAAAAAGTAATGCTAATGAAGCAGAAGAGTGAGGGGCATCATCTTCAAATTTGGGGTTCTTTTAATGAATTATACAGCCGAAGCTTGTTAATCACATGCATTATTTTCTGTATGGGATAGTTGGGGGTTTATTATGACTTCTATGTGGTGTTGTATATTGTGTTTGTTGATGTTGTATTGTCCATTATAGTTGGGTATCTGAAATTTTACTGTGGAATAGTGGTTTGTAGTGGTTCATTAAGGTTTTAATATTCTACATCTTTATGCTGTTATGTTTGATTGCTTAGCAAGAATATTATATACACTTTGAATGCAAATCCCTGATGTAATGGATATGTTGATGTCACCCTTCTTTTGTATGATTTGCCCTGAAATAATAAAGTGATTAAAATAAAACATGACTGAACAAACATGACGGGAAACTGTCCTATGGTCTACTTTGGGTCAACAGATATGGCAAATCAAAGGTGTTCACACGATAGACGTGGCATGTAGATTCCCACATGTGATATAATTTAAAAATTATATACTATAGAGAAGAATAAACGCAATGGCACCAAGCATATTACTTATGCATCATGGAGGCTTGTATAATGGGCGGTTCAAGCAAATTAATGCAATAGAAGAAAAGCAGAACCAGTGTGGGCTTATATAGGGCTTGGAATTCCCGTAACACTTCCCTGACACAAGCAATATCTATAGGTAAGCTGTGCCAAGGAATGCTTTTGCAGCATCACCGGAGTCAGGTGATACAATCTCTAGATAACTTCATAAAAGAAGAGAATTGGACAGCTATCATGCAGTCCGCTATGGTTCGGAGGCACACACAAAGTGGACGCGTCAGGAGAGCAACTACCTGCACCACCTCTGACCCTAGAGTACCTTGTGAGGTGGGACAAGCGTCCATAACGGGTAGAACTTACACTTGGTCACAAACAATGCAAATCCTGCAGACTGACAGTGAGGCAGTGCGGCTAGGATTTCATGCATCAGATTCTAATGATCAAGTGCTAGAGCAGGGCTTCTATGCGCTAAAAGAGGTCATTACAACTGTAGTAGGATTGGGTCAAAATGACCTGTCCGATTAGAAGCGAGCAAGAAGCCGCAGTAAGTCTTTCTGTGGTAATAGATTTTCTGAACACTCTTAGCAGAGGAGTCCCAGATTGGAATGCAATTTCATGGCCAGAACAAATAAATGCACTTAATTGTCCAAGGTTACAGTACGCTATGCGATGTCTGGCTCTACGTTCTTGTTGCTTAGTGTACTTCCAAAGAGTTTTGCAGCATCTGCCGGGCACCAGGCTTGACTCATTGGATTTAGCATGGTGTGTTAAATATTCCCCTTCAGACGACACCTTCCGAAGGTATGTCAGGAACTGCATTCCAGGGGTAATGTGCACTGGGTTATTGACACTTGGATCAGGAAAGACTATGTTGTGCCATATTCACATGCATGTGCGTCACCTTCAAGTCCTGAAATGAACCTATACTCATTACGTAAATGCAAAGGTTCTACATTCATAATTTGCGCGCATGCTGCGCCAGTAAATTCCTGTGACAGTAACACTAAATGCATACTTCATGTTGCAGCAATTGCATTTTTTCAGTCAAGTACGCAGCTTATCTAAGGGTTCATATCTGGTGCAATGAGTCCTGTTATGTTGCAATGGGGGTTCCAACCCTGGTTACTTTGAGTACAAAAGTTAAGTGCTGCGGGTTTATTCTGAATCCACCTAGGCCATCCCAATTCAAATTCCTACACTGGCCAAGTTCCAAGTTACGACAATTAGAATAACCAAAATTGGGCTTGCGTATGGCACGACTGCAAAACAGGTGTCAAAAAGTGTGCAGCAGTGAAGAGTCTTCTCTTGAGGTACACTCCACAGTGGTCAAACAAATTGCATCTCCACTAGCCTCCGAAGATACAATTGAAGAGGCCATGCACTCTGACAGCTCACAGTTGACTGGGCTCAATACTGTTTTTTTTTCTGTGGTTACCATGATGACCACAAAATCCCTTCGAAAAAGGCTGACCACACTGGACACATTCATTAAAACACTGACTTATTCACCAAGCGCTTGGGGTTGTGGACTGTTGCTAATATTTGGAACCTCTCTTGTTGCTGTAGAAACTGAATCATGAATGTTCGCAGCATGAAGAGCCTTGAAGGAACTAGTTTTCGGTTCAGAGCAGAGCTATGCAAACGCCTTGGGTACCAACAATGTGCTCAATTTCAAAAACATTTCATTTTCTCATTTATCAGGAAGAAGTCGATGGTATCAGCTATTGCCAGATGCATGGTGTGCCAAGGAATCACTTCTGGCTAAGAACGTGGGGGTCAGAGTCTCATCATCTAGACTTGCATTGTAGCATACCAGACTGGCCAAAACGTTGTCCATGCACAGAGATGACCTGTGTGGTACACAGAGATTCTTCCCTCAAGTGTTCTACTGTGATTTCATTGACCACCCCCATCCCCCTGGCGCCACGCCTCGCCATGGGAGCATGTCAAGGAAAAGGAAACCGCTCAGAGAAAGATGAAAGCGACGACTGTCCAGATGTCTCCCGTCAGACCAACTTGCCACCAAAGGTAACAGTTGAGCCTCCAGTCGCAAAGCCCGGTTCAAGACAGACAAGATGAAACATGCTTACTCTCGAACTCTGATACCTCTGGTTCCAGGAGTGCATGGCATAATGAGCCAATGCCCATGTCCTTGCAGAAATCTTACATGCACTTTGTTTCCTTTACCACTTTGCTTCCTAACGCGCATCAAAAGAAAGTTAGCAGCAAACCCTGAATTCAGAAAGCCTGAAATTCTGTGAAATCCGCCACTGCTGGCATCACAACCAGGGTCCACGGGCTGAAAATATACTGCATTATACCTCCAGGTACAAATTTGTGCACATAGCATATGCACGTATTGGATGACCACTTGCAAATCACTCTGGGTAACAAAAGCACTCCCATATTGGTCTACTTCAAAGAACACCAAGTTAAACTGTGGATGGTTTACACGTGTGGTCACATGCTGAAGATCACACAGTCTAAAGCCCATTGGGTCAGAAACTCAGGAGCCAAGCTATGCTGGTTGTTAATTGCTAATAGTTCTCAAAGAATCCCTGTTTTGACCTTTAAACTATTGCCAGTGATGAATTTGAATTAACCTAAATACCTCACATTAAATAAATGCATTAATTCATGCATCCTTAGCTAGGTCCAGCTAGAATATATTGGACGTATCCTGAATACTTCACTGTTAAAAACATGTGTATAGTTATGGCTAATGACGGCTTCACAGCGCTACAAATCTTTGATCTATGACAACTGTCTTCAGCGGGGTTGACATGAAAAACCTAATTTAAGACAGCTTTTCACATCTCATGCTGCCTGCAGCCATTGATGGCTGAAGAACGGTCAAACATACAGCACACGATTCCACAGAAGGCTAACGTGCACACTTTCTGGGCGGATATTCTTGGCTTACCAAGGTCCAGGAAGTGGCGCTTTCCTGTTCCTGCAGATAAGCAAACCACAAACAGCAGATAGCTGCCTGTCTATAACTGCACACCAGTAGGTGCGAGCGTTGACTTCACACCGTTAAGTGTTATACCTGATAAGGATTCAAGAACAGGAAATTGGCAGAAACAAACAGAAGCGTGGTGCGCGTCTGCAAGGTTAAGAATTAACTAGTACAAGAGGTATCTTCGCAAAGCCAAGGGCCATAGGGTACAGTGGAGGCATTCACTAAACTGGTACGAAGCTCACCTAATGGAGTTTTACATAGGAGCCCTAAACTCAGCGAACACAGTGACACGCTCAGTTCTAGGCTGTACTCTTCCAGATAGCGGATATGACGCAAGCACATGGGCAGGGAAACCATGTTCCTTCATACATATAAGGCCCAAGAAAAAGGGGAAGACGCCCCAAGAGCAGACTTGCCTATGCATCGGAGCCTGCGGGGCTGGGGAAGAGTGCAGAGCAGAGGAGTCCCAAGGAGAGCAGCAGGAAAGAGACAGCCGGGCCCAGCTAAGCAGAACTCGTCAACCCAAGACGGAGCTGTTTAATTTGAAGCACATTCTGATCTAAACGTGAGTGAAGGGTGGGGCCTTGCTAAGTGCATTTAGACTGATGGCGTGTAGCATAGCTTCATAAGACAAAGGTTACACATGCTGTTAAACTAAAACCACCACTTGTTCCATTTGTCTATTCAAACATGCTCTTTGCCCACATGGCAATCTTGCACAAATGTGGCAAGGAAGAACTAGAGACCCAATCGCTTGTACGCGAAACAATTTGTAGACAACAGGCAGCGGGTGGATGTATGGCGTGGGTATATTACCCAATAACCCACAAAGAACTTGATAAGGGCACAGTGTGAATGTAGTTGTATCTCAAGTGTTCTATGCATCAGCGCATGAAATGTATTTGATGTTCAGCCTAACACGTGTTTCGAGCCACTGCTCTTCTGAGGATTAGGTGCTCGTCTGTTCCTGAATCTGTCTGTGAGCCTTTTGCAACTATGTTGACGCACAGTTTGGAACTATACATCTTCGCTAATGCTGCGAAATCAGGTAAATCAGTCTGGCCTTTCGGCAATGCAAGGCGTAGTCAGGGAACACCGGATAAGGGCGCAGTCTGAATGTATTTGTATCTCATCACATGGCAATCCTGTTCATAGGTGTGTTGTTGCTTTTGCTTGTTTAGTGACATTAAGAGCCCTCGGAAGATAGGGGGTGGTATTAAATACATTAACATGATAATTCCTGTGCCAAGTGTATAATTCAGAGTAATGCATCAGAGTGGTATCTCTGATTCTAAGAACTTTACAATTCCTGGTTGTATACGTTTAATCATGTTGGTAAGCACAAAAACCTACGCAGGCCTATCTTTTAGTGCTGAGACAGCCTAGGGTGATGGCAGGCAAGAAATGACTGATCAAGGGTCTATTTTCACAGCCTCAAACGAGGTAGAGATAAGAGGCTCATGGCCACACCTAACTCGTGGGCAATCAAGTCAGTGTTTTCAGGATAGCAGCCTCACTGTTTTTAGGATCATGCAATAGTGTGCACGGGCAGTTCACCTCTTGAAAAACAGCACCTTTCAGGTTTCTGGCCAAGATGCCCTAGGTTACCCATAGGATGTATAGTGTGTCATTTAGTTACCTGAAAATCTCCGGTCTCTGAAAGGCCAAACAGTGCTGTAATGTAGCACATTGGCAGTAGGGGGCCCGCTTGTAAAAATATATACCTCATCGGAGATGGCTGTGCAGGATACCGAGAAAAGAGGTAAGGCCCTTTAGCTCGCATATATGCAAGTATGCAAGTCAATCAGTGAGCCTCAATTGAGGTAGACTGTGGCGATACAGCCAGTGGGACGTTCTATATGCTAGTAAAAAAAAATAAAAAAAATAATAAGTTCTACCCCCTTCCTGCAATTGACCTCCTCCCCACTCTACCCTGATCTCATTTTTTAGCACTTGCATTCTAAATGCTTCAAGACCTTTTAGGAACATGTTTGTTGTATACCTTCCTCTTCCCTTCCCTTCCTCCCCTTGTCTTGATGCACCTTGAAACACAATTCTTGCTGTATAGTGCACATTACATATAATGAATAAAAATGAAAAGGGGACACTTGTGCATGTTTGTATCCAATGTACAGCGAAACCACACACTCAGCAGCATTATGGGGCAGCCAGACCTCTGCGCCCACTGTAGCATTACTGCAGCGCACAATGAAATCCGATATGTATGATCAGGCTTTGTTTTATGGCGATCGGGTCAGTCAATCACTTTAGAAACACTGGTTAGGTTATTTTGTGGGTGCTTTCAGCTATTTGCATGCCCACAAAGCATCGCCCAATGGCTCTGAACTGAAAGTGAACTTCCAGGGATGGGTATGGCATAGTAGTTTACATGGCCGCTATGTGTTCTGCTGTGAAGGACCTCCTGGATTCCATTAATGAGGATACGCTCAGCTAGGTTCAGTAAAAGCAACAATCACCTGCCGTGCCAATTCCAGTAGTTTGCGGTCATAAGTGTACTCTCTTCATACCCCTCCAATCTACTGCCTTGGTGCCCTCACTGATGACGGCGTGAGGATTGTGGAGGGAAGTGCAAATAGGCATATGAAGGGACACGAAGTGGGCACATAACCGAAGGTGAAACACTGGGAAAGGGAATAGGGAAAGGGCGTGCAACGCCCAGGGGGGCAGGTGAAGTGAACATTATATTGGGATCAACTCCTGGCATGTCTTAAGCAAGCTTCTTGGCAGCAGCCAGACCGGAAGTGTCAAGGCCTCTCCAATTTCAGGATTCTCAAAATGTACAAATACTACTAGATATTATGCACCGTATAAGTTTTTAGAAATGGATTCCACTAGCAACTCAAAATAACTTGTCGCAACCAATAAATTGTAGCTTTCTTTGTAGCAAGACTGGCTATAGTAGCAGTATCAAGTACTTCTATGGAACAGCATCTACCCGGTTATGGTCAATTGGTATTTATATAGAGCTAAAAGCATATGGAATCTAACATGAAAAATGGCCACAGTAGTATTAACTTAAGTTTAAGTTGAAAATGGAGATTTTCCTTTTAAATGGAGTTAACTAGGAGAAGCACAAAGGGATTTGTTTGGGCTGTGAATACCAAATACTGGTACCCTGAACAGAAAAAATCTTTTCCCCCCTGCAGGCTTCAGATTAAACGAGGGTGGTATGCCAACACTAAATACGAATAAGGTTCGAGAGTGCTTATGGGAATCAATTTGGGATACCTAGTACTGCTGAGGCATGGTGGGTGTACTTGGGTGCTCTTCAACTCTTTCTGGACTCTTAACTATCCCTTTACCCTGCCTTCTAGCCTCCCAATCTTTCCATCGAATACCATTTTTCTTCCTTTTCCAATTCTTTTTCTATCTTGCTTCTTGTTTATCGTCCTCCAGGTCTAGCTATTGATTCACTTGAACATTTTTATCCTTTTTCCTTCTTCCTCACCTCTCTTCTTGGGGACTTTAATCTCCCCTCCTCAATTCATCTTTCCCTTTGCTGCTTTCACTTACTGATTCTGATCATCTGCATTTTCTGTCTTCTCCCCCTTCTCGTCAGTCTGGTTCTTACATTGACCTAATATTTTCTTGACTACCTTCTTTTCCTGTGGCCTCCTGTCCCTTTTATGCTTTTGATCACTTAAGACTTTCCTTTTCTGTCGCTCATTCGGCTCCGCCCATTTCTTCTCGACTATCTTTACTTGTCGTAATCTTTCTTGGTTTGACTCTGCATATTCTCTCCTCTTTGCAATCCTCTTTTCCATCAATTTCTATTTTCTCTACTTTTTCTCCCGATACAGCTGCTAGTACTCTGCACTCTTCTGTGCTATCTGTACTTGACTCAGTCCTTCCGCTGCACCCCCTTTCTCCTAATCATAAAAATCCTCCGCCCTGGCTCGATTCTGCTTTACTTACCGCAAAACACTCTTATTTCCCGGACCTTACACACTCTTTCCCATCACCGTCTATCAACTTCTTCACAATGTTTTGTCTCCTAAACCTCCTTATACATCAGCTTTCTTCCTCTGACTTTGCAAACTACCTTACATCTAAAGTGGCAAATCTCAGCTCAGCTTTTACTCCTTCTGTTACTCCTTTCTCCTAACCTACCTCCTTACTGTTTTTCTTTGTTCTCGCATCTTGCTGTATTCTGATACTTCTGCTAGTCTTGTCAGTGATATGATCGATTATAAACGCGCTTCATACCAAGGTTTCTAAGCACGGACCTGGGAATTGAACCTGTGTGGCTCCGGGTTATCTTGCTTCCAAAACGAGCAACTTGCCGCTGAGCTATCCTCCCGAGACTAAGTGTTCATCCTACTGCTTCTCCTCCTGATACTCTTCCCTCTGTTATCCCTCAGGTCCATCATCATCTCCTTCCTGGTCTTCCATCATTTCTTCCTTTGCAAACTCCTGCTTTCCGGACTATTTTAAACATGCACTTATTCTTATTCTGAAAAAAACTTGACACATCTATTACTGCCAATTTCATCCTCTGTCAATTCTGCCATTTCTCTCCAAAATCCTCGAGATGCTGCTTATGCTCCGGTAACTCGTTATCCAAATCTTCACTCTTTTCCCACCTCTTCAATCCGTCTTTCATCCCTCTCATTCGACAAGAGACTGCTCTTTCCCAACTCACTAACGCTCTTCTGTTTGCTCGTCATTCTAAGATTTCTTCTATCCTCATTCTTCTTGACCAGTCTACGGCATTCAAAACTGTTGATAGCTCTTCTTATATCTTCTTCTACCGCAGGCATTTCTGAGTCGGTTTATGAATGGTTCCCACCTATCTTACTCAATGATCCTACTCTAACTTGAGCCAAACACTCTTCTTCATTTCATTTTCTATATGGTGTCCCTGAAGTCTCTGTGCTTGGTCCCCTCCTTTTTTCCTCTCTATACAGCCCCTCTGCTATTATTTCTTCTTTCAATCTATCATTTCATCTGTATACAGATAGCACTCAAATAATTTTCTCCTTTTCTTCCTTTGATTCTGCCTTGCACTCCACTGTGTTCAAAACTGGACGTCTTCTCACGTTCTTCATCTCAACCCTTCTAGGACTGAGGTTCTGTTCTTGCCTGCTTCAACTATTCCTCCTACTTTTCCTCCATCTCTGTCCTTTGTCTTCTCTGCCTTTTTGTCTCATTTGCACGTAACTTGGGTGTTATTTTTGATCCTTTCTTCCTTTTTTACCCAACATCTCTTCTATTGCTCGCTCCTGTCGTTATGTGCCCTTCAACAACCGCTGTGCTCGCACCCACCCCTTTTCATGCGATGAAACGTCCTTTCAGCTCTCGTCTATTCTCACTTCGATTACCGTTTATCTCTTCTGCTTGGTCTCCCAGCCTCATCTTCTCCCCCTTCGTTCTGTCTAACTTTTCATTTTGTCCTTTTTCTTCATCTTCTCGTTCTTCCATTACATCTTTACTCTCAAATTTGCCGCTTCCCTTTGAACCACGTATCCTTTATCATTTTCTTTTAATTGTCTTTAAATGTACCCATGGTCTGGCTCCCCCCCATCTTTCTTCGCTAGTCTCATTCGAACATACATCACAGAACCTCTTCTTGCTGTTCTTGAACACCCCCCCTGTCCCTCTTCTTATTTCAGTTACTTTGTTCTAGCTCCTAAACATTGGAACTCTTCCCCTTTGGTCGCTACATCTCTTCATATTTTTCAATTGAACCTGAAAACTCACCTCTGATCTTTCCTTTTCACTTATTTCTATTTGCCTTCCCACCCCCTTCTGTTTTTACTCATGTTACATTATTAGATTGTACTGCTTTTTTTGATAAATTCTGCACTGCGCTTTTGGCGAAAAGCTCTCTATAAAAAGAATAAAATGAAATGAGTGATGTGAACACATTTGAAGTTTAATGTCGCTACCTTTCTGGCCTCCATTGCCAGCCAATGTAATTGTAAAAGGAAGTGTGTCAGATTGTCTCCAAACCTATTCCTAGTAACCATTTTGGCTACAGAATGTTGCACCATTTGAAGACGATCAAGTATTTTGGTGGTCCCATATAAAAGGTGTTGGCATAACCTGACTTAGAGACAAAAGCATAGCCTCTAGCAATGACACCAAAATATTTGAGAAAGGACTTATTAGGGTAAAAAAGCATGATTTGCCACAAGAGAACACTTAGATTAAGATTGATAAAAAAAAAACAGCTAAAAAAAGTTGAGTCTGACAAGACAAGGCGACCCTACTGCAATTAAGGCTGCACTGGTCATTGCACAATCGGCGGTGGCCCACGCAGTAGAGGTGAGGGAACTTCAAGAACATGATCTGGAGCTTATACTATTGATAGAAACATGGTTTACAGAGGGAAGCCAATCGATGTTCCATAATTTGGTCCCAGATAACTACTATATTCAGAGAATTGATGGAACACATAAAAGAGGTGGGCGAATTGCAATTATTTATAAATCAATGGTAACCCTTTCCCATATGGTGGATGTGGATTGGGAAGGAGAGATGCAGATGGGGATTTCACCATTACTCTTGCTAACTCTACTTCTATAAAAGTGATGTTGGGTTATAGGCCCACAGGCCCTTTAGGTAATTTTCTGGAATCATTGGATTCATATCTGACATTAACTGGATGATGACTGGAAGCAAACATAGTGCGTTGCTCTGCCTTGGAGACCGGAACATTTGGATGGACAGGATTAGTAACGTGGATTCAACTGCCTTGAGAGAAATCTTTGACAATCATGGATTGACAGTTTTGACTACTGCACCATCCCATATTAAGGGACATTGTTTAGATAGGTTAGCCTCGATGGGGAAGCGCTGTGGGTTTTAGAGAGACGCTCCAGATTCTGTGGTCAGACCATTTGGCTCAGTTGTTTATACTCTAGTAGTGAGTCACAAAATGGCAAGGGGAGAGGAATGCCACAGATTTGGAAACGCTTGGTTACAGACTGCGAGAAAATACCAGGGGAAGAGCTACAAGAGACATTTTTTTTTACATTTTACTTCGTTTTGGTGACATTTTAAATGAAACAAGTTTGCCATGGACTCGAGACAATATATCTTTTCTGAAATTCACTTGCAGATTTAAATCAAACAGGGGACCATCGGCAGCATAACAATGAAATCACAAATTCAGAAAGCAAAGTAAGTAAATCATGAAAGGGCTTATGTAGATGTATGCTCCATCTGAATCTTGGCATCCAAGCACATACAGACATGACATCGCACCACCAGTCTTTGGAGAGCAGGACAGCACACATTTGTCTCCCACGTCCCTTGTGGAGAAAGCTTCAAACCTTGTCTGAAATTAGAGAGCTTGCATTGTAGGCTGGCACGATTAGCATACACATTCAAGGTGGTCACACTAAAAGACACTGGGTGCACTACACAGCATAGCACAGAAGGTGTCATTTGGAATACATACCCTAATATTAAAATGATGGCCTTCCCATTCCCTTTGGTCCCATATTGTCCCTGAAACATTTAATTAAGATCAGATTTTGGTACAGCATCCGGCCATAACTTTAGTTAACTAGTATAACACATAAAATGCATGCAAAGATTTACAAGGCTAACCTACTAAACATTGCGCTGAAGAGGAGGAACGTGGTACTCTGCACCAACATGTATCATAATGAAGTGACATCTATATCTAATCAGTCAAAAAATCTATAGTTGAAGTGAAGTTATTGTGCCGATTTAATGCCACAATACCCCTGGAATTAGGCAGGTGCTGGAAGCTACGACACCCCCACATTGCGCAGACCGTAAACACCATCAGAACATCACTAATATCACATATGCCGTCACTTATGACATCAAGGGACATCCCTGGCACAGCAGATCATGCATGCAAGAAAGATCGATGCAACATTTAAAAAGTGCTTCTGCATACAAGGGTGAACTCGGGTGCAAAGCTTGGTTGCAGTTTGCATTTAAAAATACTGCCCTTTTACAAACATGGTATTACACATCATAGTTCAGGGTTCGAAGTGTAGGGGAGCTGGGATCCTGCTTCTAGCATAGTAGAGGCCGGTTAGCTTGAAACCAACAGCTCCCAGGAGCTACTTCCGGTTTCTAGGGTCAACTGGTGCCTTGCAAACATGTAAATCTGACATTAACTTTGGTTATTTGAGAATGTTCATAAAGAATAATTAGAAAATATCTAATATACATTCAAACACAATAGCTCATACAAAATGGACAAAAAGTTAAAAGGAGCATCTCTGGTAGCTCCTGGTTCCTCTGCAGTAGCTCCTGCCTAAAGGGTGATGCCTGGCACCAAGGAGCTGGTTTTAGCTCCTGCTCATTGATCAATTTCGAACTCTCGAATTACTCTATTGATTCAGCAATCACGCTGATGAGATACTCTTAACTATCACTCGGTTCTAAAAAAAAAAAAAACACACCTATTCAAGGAAGACAGAGCAATCCAATTGGGACTGTACACATGTCCACCAAAGAATACAACATGCATAATGAGGGGCCATCAACATATCTACATATTGCAGACTCATTACAACAAATTGAATTGTAGACTTTGGTCGTAATTGGTAAAGGCTAAGACAGGGGCCTGCAAGAGCCAAAAGATTTCATTATTATTCTTCTTTAAAAACAACAAACACTTTCAAAGGATCTGTGGGATGCTTGCCCTGCAGTGTAGAGCTACTGTTAAGGATGATGTTGAAGTGTTGTGCGTCTTTCGACGTGATAGCAACAGGCGTGGAAAGATCAGTCGATTTATTAGGAGTTCGCTTTAAAAATGGTTTTCGAAAGAGGTTTTAAAACTGAGCTGTTTTAAGCTTCCGGGGACATGCATCAGTTTCTGCGCTTGTTTTTCAGCAAGCGAAAGGAATTTTTTAAAAAAATTGTATTACTTGTATTGCGCACCAGGCGCAGTGGTAACCGGGCGCATTGCATATGACAATTTACAGCTTAGTTACAGAAACACAGGGGCAAATATGGAGACAAGAAATACACAAAATACACAAAAGGCAAAAATAATAGTACAAGTATTTACAGTCCTACTCAGACAGGCGGTAGATGCTGAGAGGTGGGTGTGTGCAAAAATAAAAACAATGGAGGGACATGCAGAATAGGTCCAGGCAATTAGTTGTCTGTTATTTATCTGCGTCTTTGATCCACCCTGTGAGGTTGTGTCGAAAAGTGAGGTATGGTTGATCTGTCGCAGGGTGGAGGGTAGGGAATTCCAAAGTTGAGCTGCTTTGACCTGGAAGCTACAGCCACCAACTCTGGACAGTTTAAATCTAGGTGTTGATATAGTATTGGAGTTAGCTGATCTTGTTGGATTTATTCTCATGAATCTCGTAGAAAGGTAGCGTGAAGCGGCGTTGTTTAGACATTTGTAAACAAGTGAAGCTACTTTTAGCTGGATTTTCTCGTGAGTTGAAAGCCAGTTATTGGCTCTTCAGTTATTAATACCCAATGCTGCTCTAAGCGCGTTGTTCTGTAAGATTTGAATTCTTTTGTTAACTTCCTTATTGGCCCCAATGTAGAGCGAGTTGCAATAGTCGGGCTTCGATAAAACGAAATCTGTAGCAAGTGTGATGCAGCTATTGTGGGATAGGAAGGGTTTGCCAGCTCTAATCAATTTACAGGTGTAGGTGGTGGCAGAAGCCATCGCGTTGACCTGCTCGTTGAAGGTGAGGGTAGAGTCCAAGTAGAAACCCAGACGTGGGGTCTGTCGTTACTTCGCTCAACATGTGTTGAGTTGGTCATGCGGCGATCACGTCAGCGACAGCCCAGAGGACAAAGGATGCTTCAAGCTAGAAGAACAAGTTACTTTCTTACCTGGTAACGTTCTTTCGATGGGATGGTCAGTCGACATATTCCATATCTATATGACAGGTAATGTCCACAGCTGTGCTGCTTCGGAAAAACTTTGGCTTTGGCGTCTGCATCCTGCGTCGATGACGTCGATGCGCCGTCCCAGAGGACCTCCTCCGACGGCCGACGTCACCCGATGTGATAAGTAGGACGCACGACACCCGTAGCCTCAGTTATAGTTTTTTCCCCCAGAACGTCTGCCACCAGTTTTCTGCCAGTCAGACACACATGGCCTTGCGGAACGCAAGCTGCAATCGCAAAAGAAATTCTGCAGCGGGGAAGGCAGGGAGGGAGCGATATGAAATACGTCGTCGGACCATCCCAATCGAAAGAACGTTGCCAGGTAAGAAAGTAACTTGTTCTTCGAGGGGATTGGGTCCTCCGACGTATTGCATATCTATGACAGACTCCCAAAGCAGTACCAAGAAAGGAGGTGGGAAAGGATTTAGAATACAAATTTAGCATGCCCAATCAAATTGCGGAATAGAGAACTGCCTTGCCAAAGGCCAGATCTTGCCCCCTGATGGAATCGAGGGAATAGTGACATACAAAAGTATGTACTGAAGCCCAGGTGGCTGCATCACAGATGTGACGAATAGGAACTCCCCTCTGCAGGGCAGTAGACGCAGCCACTCCTCTGGTAGAATGGGCCCGCAAGCCAGCCGGAGGGTCCTTACCCGCCAAGCGGTAACACTCGGAGATAGCTAAAATAATCCAACTAGACAAAGTCTGTTTCGTCACAGCTTGTCCCAAACGCTTTCCAGCGTAACCAATGAAAAGTTGATTGTCCACTGTGACCCAGGACATGCGCGAGATATAAAAGCTCAACGCTCTCCTAGGATCAAGCCTATGGAGCCTCCTCTTCCTTACCAGGATGCGGAGGAGGATAGAATGCCGGAAGAACAACCTTCTGGCTCAAATGAAATTCCGAAACCACCTTCGGCAGAAAAGACGGACGAACCCTAAGGACAACCCTGTCTTGTGAAATACAGTGAAGGGTGGCTTAACTGAAAGTGCCTGTAACTCACTCTGCGAGCGGAAGTAACCACAACTAAAAACTCAGTTTTCAGAGTTAACAGCCTCAAAGGGCAAGAATGTAAAGGCTCAAACGGAGCACCCATAAGAAAGTTAAGAACAAGGTTCAAATCCCAACCTGGCACCAAAAAAGGTGACGGAGGGAAACCATTAGTGAGCCCTTTCAAAAACTGCGAAATTAAAAGGAATCTTAAAATAGGAACACTCTTCAGACGAGCGCTTAAATATGGACAGCGCCGCCAGGTAACCTTTAATGGTCCCCACTTGCAAGCCCCTGTGGGCCAAAGAAAGCAAAAAAGACAAAACCATGGGAATGTCGCATTCAAACGGATCCACATTCTGAACTCTGCACCAGTCGCAGAACTTTCTCCAACGACACAGAGACTTAGTTGCCGGCCGCCTGGCCGAGAGCAACATCTCCATCACGTCTTCAGGGAGGTCCCAATCCTTATACCTCAACCTTTCAGAAGCCAAGCGTGAAGATTGAGGGATCGGACCTCTGGATGGAGAACCTGACCCCCCTCCCGTGAGAGCAGATCGTCTCGGCAGGGAAGACGATGTGGAGGGCAGATGGACAAGTCTAGAAGGTCCGGGTACCACGTCCTCCGGGCCCACGCTGGAGCAATGAGGATCATCCGGGAACCGAACCTCCGTAACCTCCGCAACACTTGCGGGATGACGGGGACTGGAGGAAACGCGTACAGCAGTGTGAATGACCACTCCACCACAAACGCGTCTCCCAAGGCTCCTTTTGGAGGAAATTCCCGCGAGCAAAACCTTTCGCACTTCCGGTTGACACTGGAGGCGAAGAGATCCACTTGAGGGGTCCCCCAAAGGGCGAAGATCTCCAGGAGAATCTCCTGAGCCAGCTCCCACTCGAGAGATCGGGCTCTGCCTGCTCAGAGCGTCCGCCGTCTCGTTGTCGTCTCCGGCCAGATGAACTGCCGAGATCGAAACTTCCTGTTGGATGGCCCAGAATTCGAGCTGCATCGCCTCCCTGCACAGAGGAAGTGACCCGCCCCCCCCCCCCTTTTTGTTGAGGTAGTGCATGGCCACCGTGTTGTCCGTCAGAATTAGGACACTCTTCCCGCGCACAGTCAGCAGAAAAACCTTCAGGGCTAGCCTGACGGCCCTCAGCTCCAACAAATTGATATGGAGTCTGGACTCCGACGGAGACAAACGACCGCTGACTGTCAGCTCGTTGGCATGAGCTCCCCATCCCGTGAGGGATGCGTCCGTCACGATTGTCACCTCCGGCCAGGGCAGCCAAAATGGGGCACCCTTCAACAGATTGCCCTAGACGGCCCACCACAGAAGGTCCAGGGCTACCGAGGGCGGCACCTCAACAGGGTCCGACAGCCTGCCGGAGGACTCAGACCACTGGAGCTTGAGCGCCCACTGCAAAGATCTCATCCGCAGACGAGCCTCCGGCACCAGAAGAATGCAGGACGCCATGAGGCCGAGCAATCTCAAGAACTCGGACGCTGGGAGAGTCTGGGCAAACTGGAACTTGTGCACCATCTGCTGTATGTGAAGAGCCCTCACCTGAGGAGGAAAACACTGCCCCAGGGACGTGTCGAGCACTGCTCCGATGTACTGGAGCCGCTGCGTTGGTGTCAAATGGGACTTCTTTAGATTGAGGGAGAAGCCCCGCCTGTGAAGGGAGTGGCAGGTGATGGACAGATGATCCAGGACTTGCTCGGGAGAGCTCCCCCTGATCAACCAATCGTCCAGGTAGGGGTAGACGTGAATCCCCCTTTCCTGAGATGCACTGCCACCACCACCATGAGCTTGGTGAAAACCCTCGGGGCGGAGGTCAATCCGAACGGCAGGACCCGAAACAAAGTGCGAGTCGCTAACCGCGAACCTCAGGTACTTCGTGTGCTTGGGATGGATCAGCACATGGAAATAAGCATCCTTGAGGTCGAGAGACACCAAACAGTCCTGAAGTTGAAGGGCCTGGAGGACTTGGGAAAGAGTCACCATCTTGAACTTGCCCTTCCTGAGGAGTTTGTTCAAACCGCGCAAGTCCATGATGGGTCTCAATCCCCCGTCTTTCTTTGAAATAAAAAAATAAGGGGAATACCATCCCTTGTTCCTCTCCGCTACAGGCACCAGTTCTATGGCACCTTTCTCCAGCAGGGCTTGAATTTCCTGCGCAAGGAGCGGATCCGGACTCTTCAAAGAGAGGTTCCCTGGTGGATTGTCGTGAGGCCTCTGCCGAAAAGGAAAACAGTAGCCGTGGGTTATGATCTCCAGAAGTAATGGCTTGCCACTCTACAAGATGCTGCGCCAGCCTTCCCCCAACCGGCGAACCATGGGACCTGGCCTCATGACTGAGTGGTAGCGGCTGTGGCGTTGCCTGAGGGCAAAGAGGCAACTGCCCGAGCGGCCTTGGCACCTCGAGTACCTTTGTTTCCACCTCTGGCACTCTTACGATGGCCTCTTTGACTGCTAGCTCCTCTCGCTTTACTGAAGGACAAGTAATAGCAAAAGGAACCTCCCCTCCATTGCTGTCGCCTAGGACGAAAAGGCGAGGTTGTCGAACTGCAGCGCCCAACGACTTTGCTGCAGCTTTGGAGGTCTGCAACCTCTCAAGGCTCTCGTCAGCCTTGCTGCCAAAAAGGTGTTCACCGTCAAAGGGCATGTTGAGGAGCCGGGACTGCACATCAGGAGCGAACCCAGACTTCCTCAACCACGCAAACCTGCACATTACGGTGCTCGCCGCCATGGACCGGCTGACACAATCCGCCAAGTCCAAACCCGACTGAACGGCCTCACACATGGCATCCTTGCCATCCTGAACCATAGCAAGGAAACCATCCGTTCGTCCCCTTCGAGAACATGATCAGCCGCTAATGCAACACATTCCACAGAATGTGCGTGAAACGAGACAAGACGCACATGGAGTTGGCCGCCTGAAGCGCCATACCCCCAGAAGAAAAAAAAAAAAACTTTCTTCACCCAGCCGTCAAAACGTTGTCGTCCCTATCCGCAGGGATGGTAGGATATGACGCCTGCTTTGCCGGGGCCGTAGCCGCCTGCACCACCAAACTCTCTGGGGTGGGGTGCCTAGACAAGTAGCAGGGGTCGCTCCTGGCTGGACGGTATTTTCGCGACAAAGACTTGCCCACTGCCGGGAGACTCTCCGGAGCAGTCCAAGCCGCCGCCACCCTTCTCTCCAAAGCCATATGAAAAGGCAAAACCGGGTCAGTGGGTGGACCGAGATCAAGGATGTCTGAGATCATCCTGAAAAAACTCCCCTGGGGGAGCCGACCAACCCAAGTACTCGGTAACCCGAGACATAAGGCGCCGATATGACGAATCGGCATGAGTGCCAGGCTCCGGCCGACAAAACTCCACCTCCGAGTAGGTGTCCAATCCACTGGCATCATGCAGTGACTGCCGCATGTCATCAAACTGACTATGGCCCGAGATAAGTTCATCCGGAACCGTAACCAGACCGACATCAGAGCCTTCATCACCCTCTGAAATGTACTCCAGGCGGGGAGAGGAAGACCTCTGCGGACCAAAGCAGTGCCGGACCTTAGCCATAGCCTTTTTAGGGGCAAACCCCCTCCGACACCACCGCCTCGAAAGGCGTCGAGGGCGCCGAGCGAGTCTGCGCCGAGCGAATCGGCGTTGACATCCGCTGCAACGCCTCCAGCATCGGTGGCTTCGACACAGTCCTCGAAGACGGAGCTCCGAGCGTGTCTCGACAGCCTGGGCGCCGACGACCCCCTCGAAGACGGAACCTCGAGAGGAATCGTCGACGACCTCGGCGCCACAGGCGTCGACACCTTCTTCGAAGACGGCACAGGATCACGCGCTGTCGAGCGCGTCGAGGACCGGGACCTGGCACGGCGAGAACGGCTACCCTTGTCCGAGCGGGACCTCTCCCGCGAGCCGGTCCGACCACCTGAGCCCGAAGGCATAGGGGCAGTGTCTCTCGACCGGTGCCGACCGACCCCACTCGGAGGCGCAGACGGACTAGTGCCTTGCGATTCCAGAATCGCTAGCATCTGCTTCCCGAAGGAAGCCCATTCCTCCGGTGTCGCTTGCATGGAGTGATAAGCGACCCGCCGACGGGCGGAGTCCTCGGAAGAGGACGGGGAAGGCGACCTATGCCGGCGCTTCCTGGAATGCCTAGAAGTGGCGGAGGAGTGGCGAGACCGACTCCTGGAAGGAGACCCCCCCAGACTTCCGACGACGAGGAGGAGAGTCACCCCTCGAGTCATCGGTCGAAAGCCCCGCAGACCTCGACTTCCCCGACCTACCGACAGTTTCTTCTTGCGCTCTTGCAAGGCCTTCGCAGTGAGCGACTGGCAGTCGACACAGTCATCCGTATCGTGGGCCTCCCCGAGGCACCAGAGGCAGGCGTCGTGCGAGTCCGTGAACCGACATCTTGGACCCACAGTCCCCGCAGTTCTTGAAGCCCGGACGCAGGGTCGAAGAGGAGAAAGACATCGCCACAAACAACCGAACAGGTTCAACGAACCGAGAAAGAAAACAGTAACTCCAACGAGTCGAGGCGTACAGAGATTCATGAAGTGAACACGTTCGCGGAAAAAACGGAACTGAGGCTATGGGCGTCGTGCGTCCTACTTATCACATCGGGTGACGTCGGCCGTCGGAGGAGGTCCTCGGGGACGGCGCATCGACGTCATCAACGCAGGACGCAGACACCAAAGATTTTCCGAAGCAGCACAGCTGTGGACATTACCTGTCATAGATATGGAATACGTCGGAGGACCCAATCCCCTCGAAACGGTTTTCCCACTTTCTTGCGACACTCTGTGGCCATGTTTTATCTGACAATCTAGTCGACTTACAGCTAAGGGTTGTGTGCTTAGTGTGATGGTTAGGTGTGCCCTTGTCACCAGGTGTGGTCTCCATCACAGGGCCGCAAGCGAGCTTATGAGACTCTGGGACTGGCATTAGGGATTTGAAAGAACGAATGTTGTCTTCGGAGTCATTATCCGCGCTGTAGCTGCCTTATTCCTCTTCGGCAGATGTTGGGACATCAATGGACACCTTGGCCTGCATGGCATAGGCCGCCGAAGGTTAGTATGCCGGTCCTTTAATATTTCAAGAGTTGGCACGATTTACAGTGTTTCTCGGAGTGATCTCTGGGGAGACAATGATGGTGCATGTCATTCGAAGGGTATTTATAGCTGCAGGACGGGAAAACGTTAAATGGAGTGTTCTCCATAATAAGGGAGAAGGCAGCATGATCACAAATGTAAAGGGGAGGAAAAAGAGACATTGTGTGACCGAGTATATGACAACCCCCACTTTCCCTACTCTAACAGTCCAGGGCTTGGTGAAGGCTGAAACAAACTCATCAAGAGGCGATGATCTCCTGTCGAAGGTTCAAATCTGGAACCGTTCATTGAAAGGCGCTGAAGAATGGTCATCGAAATGATAGGCAAGCAAAGGCACGAACAGCCAATATAGTTTCATAACTTATTATAAACAGAGTTTTCCACGAAACACTGTAAATCGCGACCGCCGACGATGGTGGAAAAAAAACAATCTGAGGGACCTTGACACGTGAAGGACCATTGGTGCAGTACACGTCACAAGAGACAGTATTACAAACACGCCGAGCCGACATACATTTTTGGAATTTTGAAAAGTCATGTAATACTTCCGCTACTACCACTAGATGTCGTGCATAGCATGTGATTCTAAGCAGATCCACAAGCCTCAAATGTTAAGTGAAAGTCACTCATACAGGTTTAGAGAAAGCTGAACCCACATATTTTAAAAGCCCAGTATCCATGTGGGCACAGAGTACAGTGGACAGATCCACAACAATATGGTTTCAAATTCAAACCTACAAGAGGCAAATGTAAGCTGGCTGTGGTCTGCAGTCAAGTAATTTTTTCAACAACTTTCTCCACTACCGTACCAGTCTGGATACTGGAGAAAACCGAATGTTTTAAAAACACTTGCCTTAAGTTGAAACTAGTATTAAGTGGTAATAGAACTGATGAAAAAGGCAGTCAAATTTTTTTTATATATTTTGAAATACAATATTTATATTTTTGGAATCACAAGTGAACGCCTGAAAAATTATCAATAGTAAGAATATAGATAGGGAAAACTATTTTGTTGACTATTGGCTTTTAGGTTATTGGGACCTGTACTGCTGCCATTTTTCATGGTCTCCAGGTACTTAGGCGGATCTGAAAAAAAGCACAAGATCTTTGATGTGCGGCTGGTAGCTACAATTCGGAAAAACTGGTCACTGTGTACTGGTATGATTTTGGTAGATTAGCATTTGTGTTGTATGCAAATGTTTCTTGTGTTGGTGTTATGAGATGGTAAGAGTGTTTGTAGTTTTGATGTTTCTTGTGTTAAGTCAGGTATGTATGGGTGGTAGATATGCTGAGTGTTAGAGAGCTGTTATTAGGGTTGGTTGGGCAGTATGAGTTTGTTGCGATGAGTTGGCCCTTCACTTGGTCATGGTATGTTCACAGCTGACATTTGAGTGGTCCATTCCTGCGCAGTTCTCTTGCATTGTGGTGGGTGGATTTTTGTCTCTGGAGTTTTCTTCAACTGCAGGTGTTAAAGAGCCATGTGTTTAATAGTTGCCAAAATTCATATTTCCTTAGGAGAGAGTTTCAGAAAACGATATTGCCCAAATTTCTGTTTTTTATGGTTTGTGTTCGAGGTGGATATCGTTGCTAGATCGTGTTCCGTGTTGCTTTGTAGACAGTGATTTTCTCCTGTATTCATTCCACTCCTTGGCCACGGATCGCTCTGTTTTGCAGAGCATTTTGAAGGAGATTTGTTTTTCGGGTGGCAGGCAATGCAATGTTCTTAGTGCTGGTGCGATTTGTTCTCTTCAGTTGCTTTCAAGTAGTTTTGCAGCTGCTTTCTGTATTTTGTGTAGCTTCATCAACAGGTATTCTGGCATTCCAATGTAGATGTTGGCGTAGTCTATTCTTGACATGAGAGAGGGGATGGTCAGCATTGTGTGTGAAGGATAAGGGAAGTATTTTCTTCATCGTTTGTAGGCAGAAGCAGCATTTCTTAACTACTGCATGTACTGGTGTTTCTAGTGTTAGCTCATTGTCCATTAGGATTCCAAGATTTTTGACCACCTTGGACAGTTCTGGCGAGTTGGAAGGTCAGGGAATGTGTTGGTTGTTTGCCAGGTCGTTGGGTGTAATCAGGATTTCAGTTTTGTGCGGGTTGAGTTTAAAGGTTGTTGGTGCTCATCCATTAGTTTAGTTCAATGAGGCAGTTAGTGTTGGGTTGTGCTCTTTACTGGAATCGAATGTTATAGATTTGGGTGTCTGCAAAGTTTTAGCAGGCAAGGCCATGTTTTTTGTTGAGGCGGATCAGTGCAGTCATGTAGATGTTAGAGTAACGGTGAGAGCAATGAGCCCTGTAAGACGCCACATGTTTCCCGAGGTGATGATTTGAATGACTGTAGCCAGATTGTTTTGTCAGGAAGGATTTTAAACAGAGGTGAGCAGTGTTTTGCCGATCACAATATTGTGTAGTCTTTTGATGTGTCTTGGTTGACTGTGTCGAAGGCTGTTGGGAGATATAGTATTAGTGCCGAGATAGTGTGGAGTCTGCGTTGGTCTTTAGGTTACCCAGATAGATAGCGCAGATTCCATTCCTCTCATGTGCATGAAGCCTACTTGTGCCTGATCCATCAGCTGGTTTGATTCGCCATATTCCACATTTCCAGAGGTATCTTTTTGAAAATTTGGTTTTATTGGAGTTTTACAATTATGACATAGTTCAAAAAATAATGCAAACATTGGTATATATCAAAGTGCGGTCACAACTTTTTCCCCCACCTCCCACACACCCACCCCACCCTATCCCATCCGATCCCATGGTTTAATGGTCGATAACAGGGTCCAGCACATCATCTGAAGATGCAATGCAAGCATAGGGTTGCTTCCGAAAGAAAGATGGTGCTCAAAAAACAAGGTCCAACATATAAAAGTCACATTTCCTGTAACAATCGATCTCTTCCCACTCCAAGGGGGTGGCCCAGATAGTATTGTTCCCATCGAGTGGACCGTCTGAGCTGATTACTTATGCCTCAGGCTATTTTCCCATATTTATCAAAAAATGGCAGCCATAGGGCCTCGATGTTCGATTTGGATTCATCGATCAGGTGGGCAAGATACTCCATAACATAAATTGCCCGTGTTTTCGCTACCCACTCCCCCTTCCCAGGAGGTCGGGGTGATTTCCATGTTTGGGCCCAGCAGCATCTAGCCGCGACTAGCATGACCTGCAACATATGGTTGTGTTTCACCTTGGGGCCCCCCTCAACCTCAATGCCGAACACCACCAGCCAGGGGGACAGAGTTCTCACCATTCCGTCCACTCCTCTTACCCATGACAGGACCTCACTCCAGTAGGTCTGTCCCACCTGGCACTTCCACCACATATGGACATAATCCCCCTTTTCAACATGGCATTTCCAGCAGTGGGGGTCATATCCTTTTCTCATTCTGGCTTTCCTCTGTGGGGGGTAGTGCCATCTGTGTATCAACTTCAGGGCCTGGTGGCGGTATTGGGGTGCAGTTGTGGAACGGTGTGCCTGCCTACAAATCTTGGGCCATCTTTTTTACATTGTACTTGGGAAGATGGGGGGTCCCGTGGGGTAGAGAACAACAAAAGGCTATAAAGCTGCGATATTACCCCCTTGGTACATTTGTGTGTTATAAGCAATTTCTCAAAATCGGTTAGGTCCCGCCTGAGTGTGTCACCCCATCTGCTCTCGGTAAGGGCTCCCTTAAGCTGTAGGTATCGAAAGGGGGAGAGGTTAGGGAGGCCCAGAGCATCCTTCAGCTCACCTAGAGATATAAACACCCCATCCACCCAAAGCTGTCCGGCCCTACAAAGACCCACCTCGTACCATTGCTGGAAGGCTAGTGGTTCGTTGATCCCTTCCCATAGTGGCGGAGCCCAGATGCAGCTCAAAGGTGAGGGCCACGTTGTGAGCCATCTTAGGTAACCCCCCTCTTTCCAAATAGACCACAGCACTCCCAACACTGGATGTTTTAGAACCCTTCTCGGAATAGATGTCTTGGGGACCCATAGCCACTCGTCCAATGTGACCGGCGAGAAGTGTGTTATCCAGTGTTACCCATTGTTTCTTTGGGCCAGTGGTCAGATGATCAACAAGGACGCGCAATTGTGACGCCTTATAATAAGTGTTTATATCTGGGAAATTAACTCCACCCTCATCCTTGCGTCTAGTTAGAGTGTCATAAGCAATCCTGTGGGATTTACCGGCCCATAGATAGCGGAGAAGGGCCCGCTTGATCTCTAGGAGAAATGGGTTCGGTATCTGGGTTGGCAGCATTTGAAACAGATAAGAATTTGGGGAGGATTACCATTTTGATGGAGTTGAGGCAAGCCATCCATGAGAGGCCGGATTTTGACCGGCGTCCCAGGTCATCTTTGATTGACCTCCATAGGGGCGGGTAGTTTACCTTAAAGAGATCCTCTAGGTGTGATGGAATTCAGATCCCCAGGTGAGAGAGTCCCTCCGTTTACAAAAAGTGAGGTTATCGATGTATTGTCCCTCGGTCTCGTTGAGCTGGCCTGCCGGGAAAGTCCCTGATTTATCTACGTTGACCTTATAGCCTGCCAGGGACCCATATCGCTCCAGACTATTCAGCACCGCCGGGACTGATTGGGATGGTTTAGAGAGGTACAGGAGGACATAGTCGGCAAACAGGGTTATTTTGTAGTCGGTTCCCCCTATTTTAACACCCTGGATCTGATCATTAGTCCTGATTGCTATGGCCCAGGTTTCCATCACCAGGGCGTATATGAGGGGAGACAGTGGGCATCCGTGTCTTGTGCCTCTCTCTAAAGGAAAGGACCCCGGCTCTCCTCCATTGACCACCACTTTGGCGGAAGGGCGGGAGTAAAGGGCCGTCATCCATCCCCGCCACCTGGGTCCCATCCCCAAGGACGACAGAAACCCTCCATGAAGGATCAGCTCACCCTGTCAAACGCCTTCTCCGCGTCTAGAGACAAGAGAAGGGCACCGTCGGATTTCACTCCATTTGAGCTCAGTATGTGCAGGGTTTTGCGCATGCTGTCTGCTCCTTGTCTATTTACTACAAAGCCTACCTGATCGGGATGGATCAGTCGGGGGAGACGCCTTTCTAGGCGCGTCGCCAGGATCCTGGTGAAGATTTTGGCATCTGTGTTCAGAAGCGAGATGGGCCTGTATGAGCCACACTCCGCTGGGTCTCTGCCCGGCTTAGGGATAACTGATTATGGCCTGCAGGAATGTCAGTGGAATGGTTTCTAAGGTTTTGATTTGGTTAAATAATTTGGTCAGTGGTTGGGTTAGTTAGGACTGAAATTGTTTATAGAAATCCGCTGTGTACCCATCTTCTCCCAGGGTCTTGCTATTTTAAGCTTTTTGATGGCCTCCTCCACCTCCTCCTCCTATCTCCTTGTCTAGTGTCTCCCTCTCTAGGTCTGTGAGCTTGGGTAGGGGGTAGTCTTCAAGATATTTTCGAATTTCATCCAGTGATTCACCCTCTTGTTTAGTGTAAAGGGCCTTATAAAAGGCCGCAAATGATTCGGCTATGTGTTCAGTTTTTATCTGGGCGTTGCCCGCCCCGTCCTTGACCTTTTCTATGTGTCTGCCCGCCCTGTTTCCCCTCAGCCTATGTGCCAGAAGAGTTCCAACCTTGTCGCCCCTCTCAGTATCTCTGCTTCGTGTATCTCATTTTAACTATCTCTCCAATCAGGATTGTATGCAGAGCTTGTCTTTTCTCTCTCATTTCATTCAGGAGGTTTTCACGGTCCGTTTCCCTTGGTGAGCTATGCCCTCATGGCCCGCAGGTCTTCCCGGATTCAGGATTCTATCAGGGCCCTGGACTCCGACTAAACCTGTAAAATGTTCCTATAGGTATAACCTGGAGGGTACGATCCACACTCTCTCTCTCTCTCTCTCTCTCTCTCTCTCTCTCTCTCTCTCTCTCTCTCTCTCGGGGCCCAGGCAGCGGCCCTGGTGGTTCGTTGACTAAACCCAATGTATGTCGGGCGATGGAGACGGACGCCTACCAAAATGGGTAAGGGAAATAGGGAACCAGGAAGGGGGAGCGGAAGAAATAGGGAACACCATGCCATGGTTCTGGGGTTCAAGTCTACGGATGATAACGGGGGCACTCACTGAGGCTTTACAGGGCAAGGATAGCGACGACCATGGTTGAAGGTCAGATGGGTACGCTCAACGTGAAAGGTCTCAAACTCCCAAAACAAGCGGTCTCGCACAAGTAATTTATTCCACAAACGGAAATTACTGGCCCTCTTCCTACAAGAAACCCACTATAGAAGGGGTGCCGAGTCAACCATCAAAGGAAAGGAGATAGGTAGAAACTTCTAGGCCTCGCACAAATCCTCGAAGGAGGGAGTGGGTATCCTCTTGGGTAAATCACTGCATCTCACAGATGTAGAGACGAAGAGGGGCTTTGGAGGTAGATTTCTTGCGATCAAGGGGTCAGCCGAGGGCACACGAGTCACACTAGCCACCCTGTACGCGCCCAACGCCGGCCAAGTCAAGTTTATCTACAAGGTTCTTGGGGTCATGGACAGGTGGGCCGAGGGAGCCACAATCCTGGGCGGAGACTTCAATCTCATTACAGACACCCAACCCCCCTCGCCCCAACATCTTGACTGGTGGTCGGCCAAAGGGACGGGACCAAAAGCCCCCACGAAAGATAATCTCGCCCTGAGGGTCCTCCTACAAGAGTACTACTGGGTTGACGTATGGCGCAAATGCTGGCAAACCCCTGGGGGTTAGACGTTCTTCTCCCCTACCCACCAAACAAACCAGAATTGATTTGCTGCTGGTGTCGGTGGAGGGAGGGGGAGAGGTCGGTAACCCCACGGTTGAATCTGTGACCTGGTCGGATCATGAACTCCTCGTTATGGAATGGCGGCTGCAAACCGCCGTGAAATCACGTAGGTGGCACTGTAACAACACCCTCATGAGGGACCAGGTGTTTAGGGAATTCCTCAAGAAGGGAATAGAAGCCGCCTTCTTATCAAACGGCAGAGGGGAAGTCCCAATGGTTACAGTTTGGGAGCCAGCGAAGGCCACCTTCAGGGGTCTCATCATTGCAGAGGGTTCGAGCAAGAACCGAGGTATCTTTAAGGAGTGATTTGATGTAGGCTGGTTGGAAGGCTTGAGGCACTGATCCTGTTGCTATCGAGTAGTTGACGAGGTTGCAGTAGTTTTCTGCTGCCGTTTGCTGGCGAGGATGGCTTTGTCGATGTCTGTTAGGCAGGGATCTGCTGGAGAACCCACTCTGTTACTTGTGCTCACCAGGTTGCTAAATGTATGTTGAGATTGGTGGAAATTAATAGTTACTCACTGTAGTGACCAACGTACTTAGTCCATAATCCACTATCCTCCATACTCTATGGCGTCCCTCGCGAGGGACAGGAGACTCACCAGAAAAATCTTCCCCTTTAAATTTAGAGGCGGGCGGCCCTGGGGGCATGCGCTCACATGACTCCGCCCACCGGCGCCACTCCTCAGTCCCCATTGACGCGTCAACAATAATTAACAATGCCTAATGACACTAGTAGTATTAGGAGGGGGGGGTGGATGGTGAGAGGAAAGAGGACTATGGACCAAGAGTACGTTGGTCACTACGGTGAGTAACTATTAATTACTCTAACATCCCGTCCCCTTTCCTCCATACTGTATGGGCGATTACAACTGAATCTGAATGCAGCGCCAGGCTGGAGAGGAGACCCTCCTAAAGCAAACCAGTTTCTTAGAACCACCTGCCCAAAAGCTGCGTCTGATCTGGAGGAGTTGTCCAAACAGTAGTTCTTACAGAAAGCCGAATGGGTGGCCCAGGTAGCCACCCTGCTGATGACCTGCCACGGCACATGCCCTTGGAACGCGATGGCTGCCGCTTTGACTCTGACCGCATGGGCATGCAAATTGGCCGGCACTGGTTTGTGCTGCCCCTCAAAGGCCTCCTTGATGGCCGCGACCATCCACCTTGCTAGGGAGGTCCGATTGCCCTCTATCACTTTTGGTGGTTCAAGGCTTTCGACTTGCGGAAGTCCTTGGTCCTGTCCAGGTAGTATTTCAGCGCGCGTCTGACATCCAGACGGTGCAAGACCCTCTGAGGCTCGCCCTTGGGGTCAGCGAAGAAGGTGGGTAAGACCCTTTCCTCATTGAGATGGGAGGAGGAAAGTCACCTTGGTGCAGGACGACCTTGTCCTTGTAGGTTGTGCAGGGCTCCAGAGCCTGGATCTCTCCGACTCTACGAGCCGAGGCGAGGCCCACGAGCAGAACTGTCTTTATGGTGACCAACCTGATGTACTCGGACGCCATTGGCTCAAAAGGTTTGTGCGCCAAGGCGCCCAACACTACATTAAGTCCCCACACGGGGTGTGGTTTCTTTATAGGCAGGTAAAGTCTGGAGGCCCCCCAAATGTCGTTTGACCACCGGGTTGCCAGAGAAGAGGCCCTTCTCCGAATTCCAGTAGGCACCCATGGCTGCTAGATAGGTGCGTCATATATCCACCTGTATGCCTGAGTGGGCGAGGTGTGCCGAAAAGGAGAACACGTCGTCCAAGGTGCACCTAAGGGGATCGATCTCCCCAGAGTAGGACCAATGACAGACTCTAGACCATTTACTCTTATACTGGCTCCTAGTAGCCTTGTTTCTAGCGCCCTGAAAGATCTCTAAATTAGCCTGAGATAGGCTCAAGTGCTTCAGAGTGACCTGCTCAGGAACCACACTGCGATGGCTAGTTTGTGAGGAGCAGGATGGAGTACCCTGCCCCCCCTGCTGGGTCAGGAGAGGTGCTGGGCCCAGCAATAGTGAATGGGTGGTCTGTCCGATAGGCTGAGTAGCTCTGAGAACCACAGCCTCGCCGGCCATCAAGATGATGCTGAGGTGCCAGGATTCCTTCATCCTGCAGATCACCCTGTGGACCAGGGGTGTGGACTGGAAGGCATATGCAGACATGTCGTTCCATTGCATCTAGAATGCGTCACCCAGGGAGCCGGGACCCTGTCCCTGCCAACAGGCAAACTGCTGGCATTCCCTGTTGTCCCAGGAGGCAAACATATCCACCTGTGGATGCCCCCACCAGAGGAACATCTCCTTCAGTACCAGGTCGTTCAATTGGCACTCTAAATTGTCCGCCCCTAGTCTGCTGAGCCTTTCCACTTCCAGGTTGGATTCCCCGGGAGGTGGACCGCCCTGAGATAGATGTTCTCCAGAGCCCACTCTCACATGCCGACTGCTAGGTGGCACAGTGTAGGGGATCTGGTACCCCCTGCTTGTTGACATAGCGCATGCTGGTGGAGTTGTCGGTCTGGATCAGAACTGTCTTGCCCTTGATAAGGGGAGAAAGGCCCTGAGAGCCAGCCATACGGCCTTCCATTCTAGCCAATTGATGTGGGACTCCTGCCCCTGCCGAGTCTCGACTCCATGGACGCTGTGGTTGTCCAGAGTGGCCCCCTCAGCCGTCTAGGGAAGATACTGTAGTAACCGTGACCTGAGGGGGCCAGCTGTCGGAATGGCTTGCCCTGCTGTAGGTTTTAGTCCGTTGACCACCACTGGAGGCCCGAGTGGAGATTCTCCTGATTACATGACGCTGCGAAGTGCAGCTGTTATCTCCTCATCCTGAGCCTTGTGTGGGGAACGGCCAAAAGGACCGCTGCCGTAAGACCCAAGAGGTGTTGGTACCACCAGGCCGAGGGAACTAGCCTGGAGAGGAAGTGAGCTGCGGCTCTTGATGGCCGCAATCTTGCCCTCCGAGGAAAAAACTCACGGAGCTTGTGTTCCATATGAGGCCCAGGCTGCAGCCGAGACGTCTTGAGATGGATAGTGAACCCCAGGTCGTGGAGCCTATTCAGTGCTGAGGCGGTATGTTGTACCGCTTCTGGAGAGATTGCCCGGACGAGCCAGTCATCCAGGTATGGGTAGACATGGTGGCACTGGGCCCTGTGGAGGGCTGCCACTGCATTCATCAATCTGATAAATACCCTGGGGGCTGAGTTGAGGCCAAAGGACAGCACCTTGTATTGGAAATGGCAGCCTATGATCCTGGAGCGCAATAAGGACCGATGCGGCTGCCAAATCGGGATGTGTAGGTAAGCGTCCTTCAGATCCAGGGAGCACATCCAGTCTCCACTGTCCAGTGTTTCCGCAATAAGAGCTGGTGTAACCATCTTGAATTTTTGCAGAGGGAGGGAGCGACTGAGGGTGGAAAGGTCGAACACAACTCTCAGGCCAGCCTGGTGGTCCTTTTGTTTGGTGTAAATCCTGGAATAGAAGCCCAATCCTCGCTGGGAGGTTAGGACTTCTTCCATTGCCTGGCTCTCGGAGAGTGACTGGATCTCCGCCAGCAGAGTGGTTGTCCCAATCTGTGGGAGAGGAAGGTACCGGTAGGCGGTACCCTGTGGAGACTACGGAGAGGATCCAGGGGTCTGCAAAAGTCTGGTGCCAAAATTGCATGTGAAAGGGAAGCCTGCCCCCCTTCCCCCCACCGGAGACACGTCGACCCGAAGGGGCGTGCCATGCCTTTGTTCGCTCAGAGGCTGTTGTGGGGGGGGTTGGAAGAAACCCTTTCCGCCCCCCACTTTGTTCTTTCCTCCAATGGCGACTCTGAGAACAGTCAGGTTGCCTGGACCTCTGTTCTTGGAAGGCCCGGAACCCGCCGAACGCACACCCCTTGTCGGAGTGTTGCTGCGACTGGGTGTAGGCCTTGGGCGTGGTCTTCATAAGAAGAAAGACTTTGCGGCCTGCGAGCGGTTTCTCTTCTTATGCAACTCTACATCTGTGGAAGAGATCACTACCCTCAAATGGAATATCCAATATGCGTTCCTGGACATCGGGATTAAACTTAGTAGCCGGAGCCAGGTCCTCCTTCTCATGTCCATGGCAATGCAGATGACCCAGCAAGAGGTATAGATATGGGCCACTGTGGACTCCATGATATCCTGTGCTACCAGCTTGGCTTCTCCTAGGCCCGCTTTAAAGCACGCTTGGCTCTGTGCCAGAAGTTCTGGGAGGATATCTGCAATCTCCCGCCAGAGCCTTTAGTTAACTGCTGCCAGCATGGCATCCACGTTGGCCTCACGCAGGTGCAAAGAGGCGTTGAGTACAGCTTTTTCCTGTAAGCCTCCAAGACTTTCTCCTCCTTGCCTAGCAGCGTTGAGGACGAGGTGGCCGAGGACGACTGAGGCTTAGAATAGAGTGACGCTGAAGCGATCACGAAAGAGTGCGGTTGAGGATGCGCCGAAGGCAAGAGTATCACCCTCCATCTGCCTATACTTGGCATCAAGGTGCCGATTGATAGGCTGGGCCGAGTGTGGCTTGAGCCACCCCTTCTTGTCCAGGGCGACCAAGTCTTTCTGCATCGGGATCCCCGTTTCGGGGGAGTGGGGGTCTTAGGGTGAGGACTTCTGCTAAGGCCCCCCCCCCCTCCCCTCGGGCTGCTCTACCTCGGGTTAAGGGAAGCCCAAATACTCTGCCAAATCTGCAAGGCATTCGAGGAAGGCACTGGCTCAAGATGGCATGTCAGGGTCCTCCTCGTCCGGATCGGTGTCCAACTAGGAGGGTATTGAATTGGAGGAGTGCTGGGTGCCGTGGGCTATGTAGTGGTGATCGGAGCCGGTGGCTGCTGCGGAGGCAGGTGTGGAACCACCTGTGCTGTGGGAGGCAGGGAAGCCAGAATCTGAGGAGCCAGCTGGGGCAGCAGTGACTGCGCTGGGGCCTGTGGTGCCAGAGCCATAGGAGGAATGGCTATGGGTGCTGGTGGGATGACCCTGGGGGAGCAGGTCATTGATGGCATCCCGGAGGATGGCCCCCCCCGTCTGGGGAGTTTGCATCAGCTCTAGGAACCTTTCGAAGAACCGGTCCTCAGAGGCTCTAGAGGTGGCAGGAGATCTTGAAGGCTGCTTGGGGTAGAGGCACACACTGCCTGGGGTGCAGAGGAAACCTACCCAGCACTGCTGAGGGATAAAGTGTAGGCCACGCACCTGGTTGACACCAGTCCCACCTTGTGTCTCATTCCTCCACCCGCTCTGCCAGCGGGGTTATCGGAACCAGTCCCACCTTGTGTCTCATTCCTCCACCCGCTCTGCCAGAGGGGGTATCGGGTGAGCGGCCATCATGTCTGGCGCGGCAGTCATTTTGTCGAACTGCATGCCACGTGCCGAAGTCGTGGTGCCTGGCTTGCTGGTCGTGACCTGGAAGGCGTATTGCCCTCAGAGGGCCTGCCGGTAGTGCTGCGTGAAGGCGCCCCCTCTGACATGCCGGTACTAGGGCGTAGCCCCTCGGACGTAAGCCTGATAAAGAACCTTGTGGTCCCTCAGCACTGACACCGGAAGGTACCGGAGACCCCCCTCAGCCGTGAGGCCGGTAGCTGGGCTAACCTCAGTGCGTGTGCTGGTGCTATAACCAAAAGGGTTCCTCCCGGTCAGGCGCTTCTTTGGGAAGGTGTCACCTTTACGGGGTGCAATGGTAAATAGAGGCTTTACCTTAGGCCTCGAGTGATGTTTGACGAAGTCCTTTAGGTCCTCCGGAGGAGACTTCTGGAAGAGCTCCCGCCACCTAGCTAACCTGTTCTTCAGTGCACTTGGGGTCAGAGCGTCGCACGTGGAACAACCTTCCCAGCCATGGTTGGGGCCAAGGCAGCTGAGGCAAAGGGCATGGGGGTCTGATGCAAGGAAGAGCCCCTCACAGGCTTGACACCTGCTGAAGCCCGCAGAAGTCGACATGCGCCAGAGAGGAGCATGGCGTCGGAGGACCAAGTACCTATTGAAAAGAAAAGGACAAGATCAAAAAATAGCTGGGGAAGAGTGTGGGGTATTCCCTGGCCGAAGCCAAACCCAGGGGTTCTGGTGAAAATCGGGCCGCTCCAGTGGATGCGGAAAATGGGACTGAGGGGTGGCACCGGTGGGCAGAATCGGGCTAGCGTGCATGCTCCTAGGGCTGATCCCCACGCACCTCTAATTTTAAAGGGGAAGAAGATTTTTCTGGTGAAAAAGGTTCTGTGTCCCGTCCCTTGTAAGGGACGCCCAAACAGTATGGAGGAAAGGGGATGGGACGTAAGAGTAAAAGGTTTAGTCTGGTCGTTGGCTCTGGTATTGGATGGTGGAGGTGGTCTGAACTTTTAGGCTTGCTTTGTAGGATTAGCTGAATATTAGTGATTTTGTTCTTAAAGTGGTTGGCAAAGTCGCTGCATAGTTTTTGTGTAGGGATCGGAGCGCGCATAGATGGGTTTCTCATCTTCCAAGACCTTGAACATTTCTTTCTGGGCGTTGCCAGAGTTTGGGATAAATCCATTGGAGTATGTCTTTTTGGCTTTGAGCATTTTGGCTTTTTATGGTTTAATCTGTCTTTGGTAGTTTGTTTTTTGTGTTGGTCATGGTCATTTAAGGATTTCACCTGTCCTAGGTCGGTTGCGTTTAGGTCGGCGTTTGATGGTTTTGTGGCTTCCAGTTTCATGTTTAGGTCTACACTGTTTATGGTTCTCCAATTTAATTTCCATGTTGGTGGGTTATTAGGGAGGATGTCAAGTATCCTTGATGGTGGTTGGATCATTAAGTGATATATAATGATTTATCTGGCTGCATGTCAAAGTAAGAATTACATTTCATCAAATGTTAAACAAAAAAAAAAAGATGTACCAAGCATCTATTCTACAGCAATATCAGCAGAGCAATTCTGGGTCAAAGTTTAAGATCGATAAGCAGTTACAAATCATGATTCTATAAAAGACATTCAAATTATTAAGAACTCCAGTAAAAATCCACTGCACTAATAAAGTGGCTGTTTGCAAACTTGTCAAAAGGGGTGGCTGGATATGGGCATAGGTGCAGGGAACCGGAATCTCATCAGATTGGGTTCACTGGTCTCCTTAATTTTTATTCTGGACAGGCAGTTCCTTACATAAATGGGAGTCCTTGTCCCAAAGAAGGGAGTCTCTCCTAGTGAGATACCACTTTGCCAGATCCCTAAGGAGGGTCCTTATCAGGCTCACCTCTTTAGTCTCAAACGGGTGGCTCTCATCTCGGGAGAAGAGACAAAAGGGTGAGATTCGTCACACTCTACAAAACGAAGAAAAACAGAAATGTGTGAATCTATTGGCACCCCCTTTTCTTTTACCTTAAAATGATGGAGTAGGTTAGCTGAAAACCCACACAATGTCTACCATTTTAACCAAAATGTACAATAGGCATCTGCAGAATTAGCGCTGGTGCAAGAAGACAAACAGCACCTAAATGCGGAGATGTAAGAAAGACATTCATAGTCAAATACAGACACATGAAATAACTAACCAAGCTGATATACGGCTGCTACCAAAGGCTGGGACAAGGCCTATGGAGCTTTCTGCAGCTCCGCTGCAAGCACATTCCACCTTTGGACCCCACGAGGCCAGCAAGCAAGGGAAGCCCGTCGACATACAAAAGAGAAAGCCACTGATAAGATGGCTGCCACGGCACACAGCAACACACCCAGGTGCAACACAATAACCAACAGCAGACATGATTGGCTCAATGATGTTTCAATGGAGCCAGCCCTCCGAAGCCGGATGGTGGAGCCAGCCACTCCCAAAAGGCAGAGACACAAGGTCTATGGAGTTCTCTGCAGCTCTGCTGCGAGCACGGTCCACCATGGGACCCCACGAGGCCAGCAAGCAAGGAGAAGCCCGTCGACATACAAAAGAGAAAGCCACTGATAATATGGCTGGCGCGGCACACAGCAGCACACTCTGTTGCACCTGAAACCAACAGCAGAGATGATTGGCCCACTGATGTTCGAATGGGTCCAGCTCCCCAAAGCCAGAGGGCAGAGCCAGCCGCTCCCAAAGACCAGGGCACAAAGCCTATGGAGCTCTCTGCAGCTCTCCCCTGCTTGTCGCGGCCACCGATTGATATGCGCTATACACTATCACATTGAACACCCCTGGAAGGTAAGCCTAATGTATGCCTGAATATAGGTGGCTAGCCTACGCCCCCCCTTCCCCCTCCGGAGCATTAGCCGCCTGCAATATCCTTTACTCATTCCCTCCACCTGTACGACTTCTTTCCCCCCTCCGGGAGCGGCACCTACGCCAATTCTCGTAATATGCTCACCGGAGACCAGCCGCTCGCCCCGACCCACCAACCTTTCACATATATTGGAGGTGCTCCAGAGCCACCGGCGTACCCTGTGCATGCCTGCTAGCATCGCAAAAATCCTCATGCACCCAGCCAGCAAGAGACACCACTCGACCTGAAGCCTGATCCTACCACTAGCGCTGGAAGATGCGGTCCCTCTACACCGCAAGCACGTACCTCACCCTTACCCATGTCAAACGTAAAGATTGAGGCGCGGCTCACATGCTTCTCAAAAGTCTTCGGCAATGCCAAATGTGTCCAAGGGAGAAACATAGCGCCACCAAAGCTGAGTGCCACCCCTCCAGCAAGTGCCAACCAGAACCCAAGCACCTTACACTTAGAGCCCGCCCAGCACCAGGACCAGACCCCGCCCACACATGTTGAATGTAACCTCCTGAAGACTCTCCATCACGTTCCTCTGGTAATGACCGTAGAATAGATCATCACCACTCCTCCACCACCGCGGAGGACTCCCATGCCTATAGCACCCTTTGCCTCAACCGATAGCACAGGAGGCAACACACTGGTCTTGAAAGCAAGACAAGGCAGAGCAACAGAGGTTCGAATCACGGATCCTGGTATGGTAATCGGCGCATTCTAAAAAAGCTAAAATAAAAATAAAAAAACAGATTACCACATCAGAACGGAAATGCAAGATTCGCAATAGACTCACAACCCTTACCCAAGTCTCCCAGCCAACATCACAACTAGAAATCTCATTCTAGGTACCAGAACATGATACAAGTGGGATTTTCACTACTAGTACATGTGGCTCTAGACCCTGTAACCCTACTAGTAGCAAACAAGCTGGTTCCCAAATAGCCAGCAGCCGGCAAGTGTAACCCAAGTCACCACGACCATTCCCATAAGCCAGACACTCCTATTTACCAAACAATAAGGCAGCCCCTGCCCCGCTGTCACCACTACAAGCAGCCTCGCCTCTTCCCCTCCTGAAGGGAGCCCTCTTCAATGCCAGATCCTCCCAGCACACGGCCTCGATATTCATGATGTGATCGCGGACAAGGACATTGACATGCTCGCCCACACGGAAACCTGGCTCCAGCAAGTTTCTGGCCCAGTTCGTTCCATAGCTCTCCCAGAGGGCTATGCCATCCTTAGAAGTGACATACTGAATTCAAGAGGTGGAGGCGTTGCTATCATTCAGAGACTCTTTACAAATGGGACTCCAACACCTCTACGGAATGGAATTGAGAACTCCCCTCAGCCAAGCGATCATCTTCCCCCAATCACTCCATTACTTTCCAACTCATCTACCGACCTCCCGGACCCATAGCCTCATTCAAGGAAAACGTCATTCACACGGTAGGAGAAAACATTAAACCTAGGTTATACTTGGGATCTAAACCTAGGTCACAACAACCCTGTGGACACTACCGTTTCAGCCGTGCCCAATACTCCCTCAGCCCTCTGCTTCATACAATGTGTCACAGACCCCACATGTTAAACGCAACAATCAGATCACTTCTAACAGCCTGCCCTGGGTCAGACAACCACATCCTAATCTTCACCTTCTTTCCAATGAAAGAGCAACCACTGGCCCCGCCCCCGGCCCTACCATCTTCCCTGGCCTGTAGTTCCCATAAGATTTCCAAAGAATGCATCTCTCCTCTTCTCACTAATCCTAACTGAGCATCTGAACTGGACCGGAGGGTCTTAGACCTCTACCTGTATACACTGACCAAAGCAGTAGACTCAGTTGCTCCTCTTCGTCTGAGAAGAGCCAAACCAATAGGCCACATTAATTCCTGGTTCACTGCGGACCGCCAAGTCCTACTCTCAAGACAGGCAGTAAACTCATGGAGAAAATTGCCTACGGACCATATTAAAGCTGCATTCACTTTAATCTCCAAAGAATACAAGCAGGGAATCATTGCAGCCAAAGTAGCAGTTAATACAAGAATTATCAATGCCATCTCCAACTCCCAAGAAAACGTCACACTTCTTAGAGCATTAGAAACACACTCACCCCTCCCTCCACTATCCTGAAAGACTCACATCCAGAATGCCATGTCATCTATAAATATTTTTTTTATTTTTTTTTTTTTTTTAAAGGAGTCTCGGCAGCAGACAATAGAGCTACTTTTATTCGGTTTAAACCATTTACATCGATATGATACGATACAATACAGTAAACAAGTATTTTTACAAGAGTTGTCAGCCTCAAGTGAAGACGATACAGTTCATAGCTGTTAAACTATACACAATACGATAAAGCTTATTTTCTTTCCATGCGTTTAAAAACCTCAGTGACATACTTAAACAAATCCTTAATAAAACCACCATCAACACAAGGCCATACAAAATACAGAGCATCAATCACACACCTGCTATTTGCCCTAAAATGGTCCCTTAGCCATGAACGTCTGAGATCTAGAAACATTCAGCATATAAACAGAACAGGAGTTAGATCCTCCTCTGCACCACTCCCACAAGTAGAGTTTAGTATTGAACATCCATATCATCCGAGCCCTCAGTGGCAGAAAATTCAGACATCATTGCATTTGCAACAGGGAGCGAATGTCTCCACAGAAAATTCTCGCAATAAATGCGATGAGCCCTCTTCAGATGTACAAAAGAAACTCGATTTTTCATGCTATTTAACGCCAGATAAAATTCCCTCCTTCGGGTTTTCATAATCAAATATTGTTGTGTGATCGGGTCACCTCTTAATTCTTCAAAGACGATATCCCATTTTTTTGCACAAAATTTAACACTTCTTATACCAGAGGTAGGTAGCATACTTTACTGCCTTTGCTAATTCCCTCACATTTGCAATGTTGGGGTTCACTGGCGAAGCAGAGTGGAGATTGTGAAAAAAAACTATATAACTATATAACTCTAGAAACCTGTCTTCTGTCTGAACCTGAATATTTGGGACCCCGGCCTCCAGCACAAGAGAAGTTTCCGAGGTGCTCAAACAGATGTGTAATATACGGTCCAAAGCGGTGCAACCTACACTTCCCCATATCTCACTGCCATACAAAGTGGCAGAATAGATCTTGGCTTCCAAAACTGCAATACACTTGTTGCTTCGAAAAACCCCCACATTTATGATAGAATCTCCCGATTCCCACCCCCAGGCTAGTCCGTAACAGATTATCTACTGATGCTAAGTGGGCAGACAACATACAACTGCTTGCGAATGTAACACCCAAATAACAGTACGAGTCAGCCACGGATAACTTCACCTTATAAAAGCACCAGTTAAAGGGGTTTGCTATTTGACAGCAAAACAACGATCTTCCTTTTCTTCAGGTTTAGTTTCAGACCATTGTCTTTGAAATAATCTGATGCATAATTATGACTATTAGCAAGTCCCTTTGTCATCTGATCCGGTAAGATAACATCTGCATAAAGAAGGGTAGGTAAATTACCCTGTTTAGTGAGGGTGGAAAACATCCTGCAAGGCCTTAGACTGACAACAAAATTGGATTAAAAAAAGATATCAAACTGGAGCGGAGCCAGTGGGCAGCCCTGTCGCACACCTTAATTAGTGGAGACCATACGGGTCAGACTGTCGCTGGGATTAGCTCTTACAGCGACACTAGTGTCCGAGTACTAATGTACAATCAAATTGTAAGAGAGACAGGAACTCCCAAATCTCTTAAGTTTATTCCAGAGAAGCTGGCGATAAATAGAATACAATGCTTTGGCTAGATCAAGAACCCGCAATACAGCACGTCTCTTCTGATCTTCACATATTTATCTAAAATGGTTGAGAGGACAGAAATTGGCAGTTGTATGAAAACCCCTTCTGAATCTAGCCTGGTAGTTAGGAAGTATTTTATTTTCCTCCGATCAAGTCTCTAACCTAAATAGAGAAGAATAAAGCACTCACCATCCCTACCACTCTCCACCTACCACCCAAACAAAGCACACCATTCCACTTTAAAGAAATCTCGGAAACCGTCAACATTCTCAGAAATCTTGAACCCTCCAGATGCAAAGGAGACATCTGCCTATGCAGTACCATCAAACCCTGCTCAGACGCACTACTCATTCATCACTAAATTCATAGATGCCTAGTTAGCAGCGAATTTAGCCCCTCCCCCCACAGGTTCATCCCTCTGCATACACCTCTCAAACTCTAACCAAAAACAAACACACACAGCAATCCACAGAAACTTCTCTACACTGCAACAACAAAACAAACCACACCACACAGACTTGCTCAACAGCACATGACGCCTACCAACCGTAAAACACCACAAGCCCAGCAAACGGACCCACCGGGCTGAGGCTGCCAACAGCACATCACTGCTCTCTTGCACTTTTCCAGCTTATTCCCACTAACTCACCCCCACTTCTCCCCTTTTCAGAGCGCCAAGGGACCACTCTGGTGGCGATAGTGCGCGGTGCAAATATCCTTTAACATTAAAGAAATCCTGGGTCTTGCCCTTACTAAAAAATAAAAATAAAGAAAATACAAGTAAAAAGCTATGATCGACCCCTCTGCTAAAAATCCTAGACGGAGCAGCTCATAACCAAATTCAGCTCTTTGTAGAATCTAGCCACATCCTCTTTATGCGTCAATCAGGATTCCGGCCGGGCCATGGCACGGAATCAGCACTGCTAGATCTGAAAAATCAGCTAGACGCTTACTGAGATGAAGGCAAGCCAGCCCCTCCTTCACCTGTCGGCCGCCTTCATCTTGGTGGACCATAAAACCCTATGCCACCACCTTGCAGCTGCTGCATAATTCTCCCATGAAGCCAAGACCTGGATAGCTACCTTCCTAGAAGGAAGATCCAGAGAGTACATTCCGACACAGCTAGTGCCCATCCAATCCCGAACTCCTGTGGTGTCCCACAAGGTCCATGCGTTGCGTTTCCCCTGGTCTCTACAATATCTTCACCAATCCCCTCTTCGACCTTTCCTGGACTCCATTGGCATATCGTACACGAAATATGCCGAAGGCACATAAATCATCCTCCCTCTGGCATTCACGCAGAAGACTCCCGCCCCATCAACAAAATCTATGCTACAATCCAGGCTTGTATGGCCGGTGATGGCCTTTGCCTCAATGATGACAAAACTGAGATCCTACTGGTAGGATCCCCAGATATGCTGAAGAATCTCAACGCCAAATTCATCTCATTCACGATAGATTAACGCAGATCCCAGTTTCATCCTCAGTGAGCACACTGGGTGTTCATCTGAATGCCTCCCTCTCTGACTAAACAAGTGAATAATCGCCTCATCAGCTGCATACACAGCAAACTCATTAACGCAGCTACACCTACCAGGTGCCTAACCATCGCACAGGAGATCGGAGCAGGGCTGGATTACTGCAGTGGCCTCTAAACAGAACAGCCACAAAATACAAATAATACAAACCAATACCTTATGTTCAGCTCTCAACATCCCAAAAAGAGAGAATATCTCGGCAGCAAGAAAGGAAGCTCACTGGCTCCCAATTTGGGAAAAGGATTATGTTCAAGACTTCGACCATAACTCATACATGTCTCCAAGACTGCCCCCGAATACTGCTCTTAAAAAATAGTGAGATCTCAATCCTGGAAACTGGTAAGATCAATTCACGTGCATCGCCTGGACTTAACGACATTCAAAAGAGCAAAAGGGGGAGGATCTAGCTTCCAGTCAGTGGCAGAGAACTTCTGGAATGCCCTTCCTCCCACCCCAAGACATGAGGAATCATACTGCCCATTCCGCAAGGCCCTAAAAACGTGGTTGTTTGCCTAATCCGGTTCACTTCTTCACTGAGCACACCCACCTGCCCGGACCTCTCCAAGCCTCCCCCTAAAATGTACTTTAATGTATCCTACTCAGTGTTATCCAACGGTTATTAAGGTTGCTTTGGTCTATGTGTAGCTGGTTTCATAACAGCGCCCAGATGCCTGTGGGCTTAGGCGCTTTACAAATGCAAAAAACAAATACTGAAGGCTTACTAGATAAGATTGTGAATATAAAAAAAAAAAAACATTAAGACAGGGTCAAGATGACAATGCCAAACTTATAATGAAGCAGACGGACTGACAGTATTTGATCCGCGACAAAGTGATATCAAAATCATTAAGAAGCAAACAGTTAACTCAGGAGAAAGATGCTTCCTTTCAGCAAGTGCACGAGCTTGCCTCAACTCAAACATACGCGACGGCAAGACGGTGGCTGTCAAGAAATACAGGGAATAGAAGAAAATGCATCATTGAAAGAAAGCATAGGCTCACTAGCGAAATATCTTGATGAGTGTCAGAGGTTGAACACCTGAATAAAGAATAGCTAGCACACCATCAGTCAGGAGTAATCTTAAGAACCACAATGTATCAGCAAAAAAGACTTATTGCAGAAGTAATTACAAAGCATGAAAGACATTGGCTTCCAAAACGAGTGCATTCACTAGTCTGGCTAGTTTGAAGGAATCTAGGGAACAGCTATTGTAAAGTAAACAGCAGATCACAACTGAAATGTAGAATAACGATAGATTGAGCAAAGAAATTACGTCCATACAACTTACAAAACTCGCAGACAGATCAGTTTCATGGAAAAGGGGAAATTGTCCCCCATCCCTGCGACTACTTCCAGGGTCATGCTAGTGGTTTTGGCCTACCAAGCCATATGCAAGACATTGGGGGCGCCACACACACATCTGATCTTCCCAAACTCACCCAATACACAGGAAGAACTAATTTCCTTGTCAGATACCGAAGACTATAGAGAAATCCAGGAGAGAGGAAAGGATAGTGGCACACTTAGCATGCCAGGGCCGAACAGGCCAGGCAGTGAGTACATCCAAACAGAGTTAGTAGATAAAGAGATAGAAATTAGATAAAGAAACAAGAATTGGAGCGCACAATTCAACAGAAAGGACCATTTAGCACACTTGTCTGACATTGAGAGACAGAAAATTAAACCTAAAATGAAGTACCCATCAAGGAATCGGATGATGCTCCAGAAGGCCCCTGGGTAGATCGAAACACATTTGAGTGGCAATATGTTGACATGCCATACTGTTCAGCCCCGAAGTGAGGCCCAAAGAAATTATAATTAGGGTCCTTGGTACTATCCACATAAGCAACCTCCTTACAGTCTTAGTGACAAAGGAGGAAAATATCCAAGTAGGGAAGAGAATTTTATTCTGATGAGGGAAACTGGATTCTAAAGAGACAAAGAGAAAGCAACAGTTCGTAAAAGATCCAAACAGATTAAGGCAAAATTACCTAATACCATAAAAATGCTAAATATTCGGTTTGGGAACATCTAGAAAATGACAAACGAATGATGACATCACTTGGAATGAAGAATGATCCAAATAATATGGATTTTGTAAAATGGACACTCTGGAGTCTCCCAAATTCTGTACTAACTGTACTCTTACAAGGTGGCCATTTTGAAATATTTTTGAACTTCCAGAAATCATCCTCAGGAAGCCAGGATCAATCTCCTACTGAGTTTGCTCAAGATATCAAGCACGCATTTGGCTATATCTCTCAGCGTGTCGATACTGAAAATTGAGAAATCTAAACCACATTCCACAATGACCTTCCAAAATACGTAGCAAGTAATTTTGATGACTTAAGAGCCCTAGAGTGGATAAACATGCAGGCTATGAGGATTTATGGGGTACTAAACCCACCTCCTCCTAAAAACAAGGAAAACACCAAACAAGTGCCTCCTCCAGCAACCATTAAGGTAGCGAGTACTCAGTTGGACTAAATCTATCCCTCCGATAGTAAGGATCCCAACAGACAGATTGAACTGTGCTAAGGATCTGCACTCAGGCACCATGCTGCCAAGCTGAACAATGGTGTGGAGGGGGTGCCACATCCGATGAATGTTCTGGTGAAGAAGGTTGGGAATATTCGGCAATCTGATCGGGGAAGTGCCGTCAGATGCTGTAGTTCCAAAAACCAGAACCTGGCTGGACACCAGGGAGTCATGAACAGCAGAGTGCAGTTCGAGGTGCTTCTGAGCTTGTTTGTTTATTTAGAATGCGCGCCAGACCCGAGGGTATCATGGCTCAAGGACAAGGAGGTTTTCAGCTTACAACGTTACATCAATACAATACAGGATACAGAGGAAGGTACACCCAAATATAAAACACGCAAAAAAAGGATAGAGAAGGATACCTTGAATATGTTACATGAGATGGGTTGCCAAAGTGCATCGATATCAGTATATTACAATGAGCTAATGAAATAGTTATATACATGGTGAGATGGTTATACACAGAGCATCTGTAGGGGGGCGGTAGCAATAAATAAGAGTGACCGGTGGATCAGGGGCAATTGAAGAAAAGCATAAGCTCTCATGTCCCACGAAATCTAAAGGCGTCCCCCAGGGATGATGCTCTGAGCCAGTTCCTGGATGCATAAAGAGGCAATTTCTTGTTCGAAGAAGTTGCAAAGAGGTCCACCTCTGGGGTGCCCCTTTGGTGGAAAACTCCTGAAAGGTTCCCCTACTGAGAGATTGTCAGTGGAAGACCATCATTGTGCATCTGCCGTCATGTAGGATGGAACCGGGATCATTTTGGAATCCGAGTCCGAAGCCTGGGACCAGCTGCTCCGAAGACCTAGCTGAGTGTGCCTTATCTTCAGGCGTGCAAGAGGCAGAGCCAACACGCAAGAAGCCATGAGGGCCAGAAGTCTCTGGAACCACCAAGCCGTCATGTGAGAAGATTGGAGGAAGATCTGGCACGTGGTCGACAGGTCTGCAATCCTGTCCATCGTTAACACCCTGGTACTGAAAGTGTCCCAACGGAAATCCAGGAAGATCAGGTCTTGAGAGGCCATCATGGATTATTTCTGCCAGTTGACAGACAGCCCAAGATGGAACAGGAGCTGAAGGAGTGACTGGAGATTGGTCGTAGCCATCTGCGGGCAAGGACTGCGCAGGAGCCAATTGTCCAAGTATGGATATACATGAACCCCCCCCCCCTGCAGTCTAAGGAATGCTGCGATAACCAACATCTTCGTAAAGACACGCAGTGCCAAGCTGGGACCAAACGGCAGTACTCTAAACTGGAAGTGTTCTGCTCCCACGGAGAGCCGCATACTTTTCCGATGCGGGCTCCAAATCAGATTGTGCATGTACGCATCTTGGAGGTCCACTACACTGAGCCAATCGCCTTTCCGAAGAGAGGACTTTATTTGGCAGGGCGTGAACAACTTGAATTTCTCTTGGGGAAGAGATAGATTGTACTGGGAAAGAGGATAGTGCGCAGGCCAGCCTGGTTGCGTTTGGGCACTGAAAAGACAGGAGTAGCCGCCCTCACCTTGCTCCCTGAGGGGGAACAGTTTCCACCGCTCTGAGGTCTAGAGGTTTCTGTACCTTGGCTCTGAGGGAGCGCGACCCAGTCTGCTGGAGGGAGGGTTGAAGGGTGGAGTAGGGGAGGTGATTGGGGGCAAGCAAAAGCCCGCCCGAGCAATGGGCAAAACCCACTGGTCTTCGGTGATGGTCTGCCACGCCTCCAGATGACACGAGATTCGTCCTCCCACCGGAGTCTCTTGTGACCGACCAGATATTTCATTGGGATGACTTGTCGGCAGGGAGACTACGTGTCCCTGGAGAGGAGGCTGTTGGCCAAGAGAAAAAATAGCCACCTTGCCATTGTTTGGGCCGGGGCCCGCCAACGGAGCAGCAGATGGGCGCGCACAGTGATCCTGAAACCCCCTGAACCCAGATAAGGACCGAGTTTGGGACCCTGACCTCTGAGTAGAAGGCGCCTTAGATGGAGCTTTTGCCAGGACCGATGAAGACTTAGCGGCTTTGGGTACTGGCCTTAGTCTTTGAGAGTTCATTTATGGAGGAATGAAAAAACCTTTGCCATCAAAAGGAAGGTCTAGTACCTGGACCTGCACTTCCTTTGAGAACTTCGTCACATGAAGCCACGCTTGGCGGAAGATATCGACCCCAGTCACGACACCTCGAGCAGAGTCTACGTGGTGTGCCGCAGCCTCCAGCAAATCCCATGACAACACTTTGGCATCCAACAAACCGGCTTTGAAGTGTTCTAGCCTAGCCGCAGGAATACATACTTGGAAATCGGCTAGCTCCGTCCACAACTTAAGATTGGCCGCTGCCAGGATGAGCTCAGTGTTGGCCTGACGAAGTTGGAGCACCGAACTGGAAAAGACTTTCTTGCCAATGGCGTCAAGAAGTTTATCCTCTTTAGGATTTGGGCTGCTGTAGTAGAGGATGCAGCTTGGACTGGAGGGTAGCTGCTGCCACCACCGTGGATGATGGGAGCAGACAAGTCGACAAGGCTATATCTTCCAAAGCATGAAGCTTGTATAGAGCATCACTCCTTGTTGAGATGCAGCCTGGTATGGGGTTTGCCCCAGACCTTAAGGGCCTCAGCCAAGATGTCCTTTTGGAGGAACAGGCTGGTACGCTACTTAAGTGACAGAGCGAAGGCTCCAGAAAGCACCCCCTCTTATGTAGAGGGGGGCCTCGGGCACTGGAATATCAAGTAAAGACATCATATCCAGTACACGGTCCTGAAATACTCTACTAAAGCTGGGTTGTTCATTGCTATCATGGTCCGCTTGGCCCTCGTCCAGTGAAGCGGGCGCAGTAGACTGATACACTGCACCTGATGTCAGAGCCAAAAGTGTTTGGCTGATCCCCCCCCCCTCCACCCCCCACTACCCCCCCACTGCCCCCCACTCCCCCCCACCGACATCTTCTCAATCGGGGAAAGCGGAGGTGGAGGATGAAGTCGTGGAAGAGGAGTCAGGGGACTTACACTTAAGGATCCTCGGCCGAGCCGGTGCTGGCAGGTCTACATCCTAGGTACTGTCCCAGAATTAGCCTCCAGTGGAGGAACCTCAGCAGAGCCAGTACTCGAAAGGCCTGTGGTGCATGACCGCCTTCTTCGCCCACTCGACAGAACTGGTAATGCCACGCTGAGAGTGGGACGGTTGAGAAATGTACCTCACCGACAGGACCCTCAAAGAGGATCCCTCTACTCTGTCGGTACTGTATTTAGCCCCCAAGAAGAGGAACCAATATGGGACGTATAGCTCCCTCAAGAGGGACCTATGTGTGGAAAGCTCCAGAAACGGAGACCTCGGGGCGAACCCTGGTATCCAGAACCCCAAAAGAACTGGGATGAATTTAGCACCCAAACGGGGAACCTCGGAACAATGTCTGGTTTTGGCAGATCCACTGCAGGAACTCTCAGGAACACCGGAGGTTCTTCTATTTGGCCCTTTGCACGGCACCTCGGGGATGGCCCTGGCAACAGAGATACTCGAGCCCCTCCTGGCCCTGGAAGACACCGGGAAGGAGTTCCCTGGCCGGGGCGCCCTAAAAAGTAAACAACTTACCGGGCGTTTCTTCTTCTCGTCAATGAAGAGCTGCAAATGTGGTGGAGGAACGCGTTGAAAAACCTCCTCCCACCGAAGAAGACGCTAGAGTGCCCGGACGGAGAGGGAATCTTTGTAAAAACAGCAGTCCCAATACTGTTCCGGACCTAGACGCTCCAGGCAAAAAGAATGGGGATCCACCCTAGTGAAACAACGTTTGGAGGAAGAACCGGACACGAATCCCAGACGCTCTGGCATAGACGGAGGACTAAATAAACGTGGAACCGGAGTAGAAGGAACGACAAAGGGAATAAAGAAAAAAATATTCCCGGTGATGCTAGTGCGTCCAGACCCAACCGTGTGGTGAAATGGACTGAAGGGCGATGCGGAGCCCAGGAGGGCGGGGTTACAACCACGTGCGGTGGCCCAGCGTAAAAATAATAAGGACAAAAATGGTTTGATGCTTTTTTTACAAAAAGTGCTCCGGTCTGACGAAATGTCCCCACAAGTGTGGAGGAAAGGGGACGGGATGTAGGAGTAAGAACAGTTGACATCTCCCACCAGCCTCTGCAATATTTGCAGAGTGACCACATAAGAACTGGGAATGTGTCCAACTCAAGGATTACTTCAATGCAGGGCAACCGTGAGGCAATCCGATATGAAAAAGGGTCCAATGGCACAAGGGTTAGCTGATCCACACAATTGTCTTGAACACAATCATGTAGACGATTGTGAATTAAAGACCACCAATAATGCACACGAGTGTGTCAAGGAAGTTCTAAGGTTTTTTTATTATGCGAAAAATTATACAAACACAAATGGGATATTTGTTCGCACTTCAGCTGAACGAAAATTCAACAGCCGAAAATTTCGAACAAAGATCTCAATCAGTGCCATTATAGTGAACACGGGAGCGCGGTGTCCCCTGCACCCTTGTTCGCTATAATGGCATTGGGGGTTGCAGAGGTGCCACCCGCTCCAGTGAAAATAAAGTTCTATGAAAAAGACCCTGCAACAACAGTTCCCATCCATGCAAGTGAAGGGAACCGGCATCGCAGAGGGATGAAGGAGTCGGCAGCACACAACAAGGTGTTCTGCCATCAGGCAAGTAGGGGGAGGTGGGTGGGGGGGGGATCATGATCAAATCATGGACATCCGTCAATGAATGCCCGTAGTATGTTGATGTTCCTACAATATTAAAGAAAAAGATTTTAGTAGATGGTGTGGGGAATGCATGGGTGAACGCTGTGCCTGAACCCACAGCCAGTTACAAAATTGGTACCCAGAATACTCCAGGGGCCGGAACGGATGGGAATATCTAAAGCGATCCTTGAAATGCATTTGTTGAGAATGACAAAATTACTCACTGTAGTGATTACCTTACTCCAGCCCATAGTCCCCTTTCCTCCATACTTGTGGGACATTCCGTCTATCGGGACAGGACCAGTGCACTTTTTAATAGCATCAAAAAATGTACTTTGTCGTCCTCTTATTTTTACGCTGGGCCACCGCAGCCCCGCCTGCCTGAGCTCCAGCCCGGGAGCTCAGGTCAAGAAAATGTCGGCAGAAAGCCAAAAGGGAAGCCCATGAAGCAGCCTTGGCTATGGACTCCCAAGAGACGTATTTTTGGAAGGCAACAGCAGCAGCTTTGCCACGGACCAGATGTGCATGAATGCCCTTTGGGGGCTGAAAGACTCGAGTTTTGTAGGTCTCGGAAATTCATGAAGTGATCCAACGAGAGAAGGACGCTTTCGAGGCTCGTTTCCGTTCTGGGTCACCAAACGTAACAAGAGAGTTGTGAAGAACTTCCAAGTTCACTTGTTCTGTCGAGGTAAGACTTGAGAGCACGTCTGACGTTTAGGTTGTGTAAAACCCTCTCGTCATCGGAGACCGGGTTTGGGGAGAAAACCAGTGAAGATATGGACTGGATTAAATGGAATTCAGAAACCACCTTGGGAAGGAAAAGTGTGAGTGCGAAGCACAACCTTATCCTTGTATGAAGTTAGGAACGGATGTTCAACAGAGCTTGAAAACGCACTTATTCGTCTCGCAGATGTTACCGCAATCAAAAAGGCCATCTTCCAAGAAATGTACTTGAGCTCTGTAGTGGCCATAGGTTCAAAAGGCACATGACATAAGGCGGTGAGGAGCACGTTCTGATCCAATTTGGGATGAGGGGCCCGAACAGACCTGCAAAATGTCTCTTGATGACTGGGTTTGCCAGTGAAAAAGAGCAGTTGTCTGTGGACAGATAAGCTGCAATGGTGGATAAGTATGTCCTGCATGATAAGACGGATGCCAGAGGCTGCAAGGTCCGATACATAAAACAAGACAGTCAATGGAAGCCTGTCTAGGATCCAACTGTTTATCTAGACAGACTCAGAGCCACTTCCTCCTGTATTGTGCTCTCATAGAGGGAATACATGCTGCTTACATTATACGCACGTTATCCTGATCGAGGTTGAACTGCGCTAATAATCAGAACACAGGCACCAGGCTGCCAAGCTGAAGGATTGTGGGGAGGGGTGAAACAATTGGTGAAGAAGGTCAGGCATCTGAGGCAACCTGATTGGGGAGCAAGGAGCGTGCAGTTGAAGACACTCCCGAGTTTCCAGAGCGAATGATAATCAGCAGCAAAGGAGGAAAAGCATAAGCCTTCATGTTGTCCCATGGGGTCTCGAGAACGTCCCCCAAGGAAGACACTCCGAGCCTAACCCTGGAAGCATAAAGTGGAAGTTTCCAGTTCGTTGAGGTTGCAAAGAGGTCCACCACTGGAGAACCCCATTGCTGGAAGATCTTGGTGATAACATTGGTGTTCATCTCCCGCTCGTAACTCGTCACGGATTGGAGAGAGGGAGTCTGCGGCCACATTGTGACCTGGAATGTGCACAGCTTGAAGCCAGACATTGTGTTGGATAGCCGACTTCCAAATTTGGATAGCTAGGTCCACCAGAGAAGACTTGCTAGACCCTGTTTGTTGATGTAGAACATCGCTACAGAATTGTCTGTACCAATTCGAACCACACTGTTGGTGATCGAGGGTTGAAAAGCCTTGAGCGCTAGAAAAACCACCAAGACGGTGATCACTCAACTCTTATTGGCTGCCAAAATCACGGTGGCTTGCACCTGGAAAACTGTGGAAGGCCCCCTCATGCCCCTATGGTGGATTAAACTCTGGGACATGTTGATAGCTGAAAAGATCACAGCAGTCAAGGCGGGCAGACTCCATCATTTCTCTGACATCTGTGCCCCGGTCCTAGACTATGACCAGAACTATCCGGCGCTCACTTTTAAGCTTCGCCTGATCGCAAACGCTCTCCATTCTATGGGGGACACCTCGCCACCTTGCTGAATGGAATGAGGCCCAGGAACAATGGCCTCTGAAGGAGCGAAGGTTGGGGCGAGAGGGGTATTCCAAGTGTCACACGTTGTCTGTAACAAATCTAAGTTTACCATGCATGCTCCTGTGCGCTGTTTAATAAATAAACAAGTTAAAAAAATAAACCACCAAGAGCTCTAGATAATTGATATGGGGCTGCCCGTCTTGGGGCTTCCATAAATCGTACACCTCTAGGTGACGCAGGGTCGACCCCTCCACCGCAGAAGTGAGGAGTCAGTAGCAACCGTTACTTGTGAGCAGGGCTCCTGGAAGGAGGTCCCCACTCAAAGGTCTGATCTGCCATCATGCAGGGTGGGGCTGGAATCATCTTGAGTCCAGATCTGTAGCCTGGGACCAGCAGCCCCGAAGAGCAAGCTAAGTGCGCCTCATTTTCAGGTGTGCAAGAGGTAGAACTAACACGCAAGAGAAAGCCAACCCGAGTGACATACAAAACCCATCAGTCTTCTGTGAGGGTCTGCCATGCCTGTGGAGTCCCTTGCAACTGATGGAAAATCATCATTTGTTGACAGACAAACCGGCCACCTTGTCCTTTGCTGCTTCCAGCGAGGGCTGCCAGTGGGCACACCTGCCCAGAGAAGGACCTTGTTTGGGATCCCGGGTGCCTTAGCTGGGGTTTTGGCAAGGACAGACAATGACTTTGCAGTTTGCGTGCTTGCCTTGGTTTTGACGGGTTCCTTATCAGTGGAGGAGTGGAATAATTCCTTAGCTTCGAAGAGAAGATCAAGTACTTTGTCCTGTACTTCGTCCTGAACCTCCTTCGAGAACTTTGTAGCATGCAGCCACGCTTGGGAGAGGCCTACTCCAACCATAAGGCCCCAGGCCTAAGTGTCAACATGATGGCCCGTAGGCTCCAGCAGGACCTGCACCAGAACTCTTGCATCAGACAAGCCACCCTTAAAGTCTTCAAGCCTATCTGGAGAAATACATTCCTGAAACTCAGCAAGCTCCTTACACAGCTTGCACCCGCCAGGATAAGCTCGGTATTAGCCCGACGCAGCTGAAGAGCCAAAAAGGAAAATACTTTTTCCCCCCAATGGTGTCAAGAAGTGTGTCCTCCTTGGAAAGGATCCGAGACGCAGCAGTGGCGGATGTAGACGGCTTAGACTGGAACGTAGCTGCTACCACCACCGATGAGGGAAGTGGACATGCATTCACTGATAGGTCTTCAGACACGTGCAGCGAGCATCAATTTTCATATTTAGGTTTTCGCCGCAATGAGGTTTTTCCAGACCTTGCAGGCTTCGGCCAGTGCATCCTTTTGAAGGAACAGGCCAGTGCGCTCCTGTGTCAGAGTAAAAGCTCCAGAAAGTACACCACCTTGTAAAGCCGGACACCTCAGGGAGATCCCTGGTACCAGAGCCACTTGGGACCCTCCTGGACCCCAAAGACCCCGGGAAGGAGTCTCCTTGCCAGGGTGCCCTTAAAAAGGAACTAATTTAGCATCTGCTTCCTTTTTTCTTCAATGAACTGCTGTAAATGTGGAGGAGGAAACCCGACAAGCCGACGCTGGAGTGCCTGGGCAGACAGGGAGTCGCAATAGAAGCACAAGTCCCACCGGTGTTCTGGGCCCAAGCACTCCAGGCAGACATTTGCAGCCGCCTGGATGAGCTTGGTATTGGCCTGATGCAGCTGAAGAGGCGAATTGGCAAAGACTTTCTTGCCAATGGCGTCAAGAAGCTTGTCCTCTTTGGAGAGGATCTGGGCCGCTGCAGTAGAGGATATAGAGGCCAGCTTGGACTGGAGTGTAGCTGGTGCCACCAGTGTTGACAAGGGGAGCGGCCAAGCAGACAAAAATATGTCCTCGGAAGTGTGAAGCTTGTAACGAGCGTCAATCTTTTTGTTCAGATGCTGCCCGGAATTAGGTTTTTCCCCAGACCTTACAGGCCTCAGCCAAGAGGCCCTTCTGAAGTAACAGGCTGATGCGCTCCTGCGTCGACACTAAAGGCTCCAGAAAGCACCCCCTCCTGTGGAGCTGGGGGCTCAGGTACTGGGATGTCTAGTAGCGGCATTATGTCCAGCACCAGGTCGTGAAAGGCTCCAATAGAGCGGGCTGCTCGTCGCTGTCCTGGTCTGCTTGGTCGTCATCCAGGAGCAGAAGACTGATCCGCGGCACGTGGTGCCTCAGGACCTAAAGTGTTGTCTGGCAGAGCACCCGCTGCCTTTTCTACCGGGGAAAGAGGAGGCAGTGGTGGAGGAGGTCCCACAGGAAGAGGTGGAGGAGGTGGTGGTGGTGGTGCCACCGGGACCTGCGTGGGATCTGCCAGAGCAGGAGGCAGTACAGGCGGCCTAGGACGAATTTCCTTTAAAAAAGATACTTAAAGTACGCCTTCATGGTATCAGAATGCACAAGCGTCTCAAACTTCCCAAAAACGTATCCTCAGATGAAGGTCTAGGTGCTGGAGTGGGCAGAGGCCGCTCGGAAGGGGCATACCCCCATGACCGCAAGAAGGATGGTTGCCAGGATGGATTCCCCCCCCACCAATTGGATCCACATAGATCAGTGGTGGGGATGCAGGCGGGAGCGAGACTGTATGCGGCAGTAGTGCCCAAGCATGCCAAGCCATTGGAGGGTGGAACAGGTTCTTACTCTCCACAAAACCGTGGCAATGGCTGCTCAGCCCCAAAAGGAGGCCCCTCAGCACGAGCTGTAGTAAACGTTGGTTTAAGAGTTCGTCAAAAACGCTGCCGTGGTCCGCGGGTGTTGGACCGCCATTTTGTCCATGCCGGAGGCGAACTGTGTCACATGAGTAAGTGAGGCCATAGTCCCCTCCGGGGAGTCAGGGGTCTTATGCGACATCTTAGCCTTGAAGCAAGGTACCTCGGCAGTGCTGGTACTAGCAGATCTAGGGTGTAAACTCAGCCCCCTAGGGACTGCTGAAGAATTAGCCACAAGACGAGGACCTTCAGCTAAGCCGGTACTGAAAGGCCTACGGTGCGTCACAGCCTTCTTCGCCCCCACAGCAGAACTGGTGTCACCACGAGCCTTAACAGGGGTTCCTCAATCCTGCCGATGTTTAGAATAGCCCCATGAAGGAGCCACAGAAGAAATGGCCTTAACTTTAGCCCCTAAACAGGGAACCTCGGAAGAACCGGTTTTTGGCAGACCCCCTGAGAGGTGCCTTGGAGGACGCTTGGTGCGCCTGTTAGAGCCCTTGCGGGACACCTCAGGAAGGTCCCTGGTATTTGAGCTATTTGAGCCCTTCCTGGAAGTCCCCAGAAAGGAGTCCTCTGGCTGTGGTGCCCCGAAAAGGAAAGAACTTACCGGTTGTTTCCTTTTTTCATCAATCAAGAGCTGTAAGTGAGGTGGCGGAACAAGTTGGAACACCTCCCCCACCTGACAATCCGACGCTTGAGTGCACGGACGGAGAGGGAGTCACAATAGGAGCACGTGTCCCAAAGGTGTTCCGGGCCTAAAGACTCCAAGCACAAAGAGTGGGGATCGGCCCTAGTGAAACGATGTTCGCGGGAAGAACAGGACACAAATCCCCAGGCGCTGCAGTATAGATGGAGGACAAGATGACTATGGAAACGGAGCAGGAATAAAGGACTAGGGAATGAAAGAAAAAATTCCCAGTGATGCAAGTGCGTCTGACCCCGACCACGCAGAGAAAATGACTGAAGGTCGATGCGCGGGGCAGAGCTCAGGAATGCAGTTAGTCACGTTTGGTGGCCCTGCGTAAAAATAAAAAAAAAGAAGGGGTACCGCGCATGGCCGTAACCCCACCCTCCTGAGCTCTTCCCCGCGCATCGCCCTTCAGTCCTTTTCTATCGCCATGTCTGAGCCCATTTTAAGCAATAATAGAAGATACATTTTAGAGGGGACAGCGGGCGGGCGTATGAAGGAAAGGGGACTATGCACTAGGAGTAAGGTTGTCACTACAGTGAGTATCTTTGTTATATTCCATACGTTCTGTCCCCTTTCCTCCATACTTGTGGGAGATTCCCAAGCACACACCACAGTTCGTTGGGGTGGATGGAAAAAAAACCTTTATTGGAATAGGTTCTTAATGACAGCCTGGCCAAACAGGGCATCCGCCCTGGAGCTCAGATCTAAACAATGCCTACAAAAAGCTAATTTTGCGGAGGGGGAGGGGGAGCCGCACACATCCGCCTTGGCGATGGCTTCCCAAGAAACATGCGTTTGGAAGGCAACAGCAGCCGCTTTACTACGTACAAGATAATCATTTTTTGCATTTATGTACAGCGCACATATCCCGTAGGCATCTAGGCGCCATTTTCATTGCAGGGTTTTTATAACATGCTTTTTTTATTCAAGTGCTGTTTCAGGATTCAAACCTGCATTTGCTCAGTGTGGTCTTGCTTCCGAGACCTGCGCGTGCCATATCCTCCCGTACCCTTATGAATGCCATACGCGTCTGAAATGCAGGAGGAAATCCACTGGGAGATAGTTGCTTTGGTAGCCGGTTTCCCTTTCGGGTCTCCGAAAGTGACAAAGAGCTGTGAGGAGCCCTAAGCTCACTCGTTCTGTCGAGATTAAACTTCAGGGCTCGCTGACGTCCAAGTTGTGTAAGACTCTCGGCATCTGATGCTTGGTTAGGAAAAAAAGACAGGTAAGAAAATCGATTGGTTCAGATGCAAATTAGTAACCACCTTAGGCAGGAAAGAAGGAGTGTGGAGCACAACCTTATCCTTGTGGAAGGTGAGGAAAGGATGTTCCATAGACAGAGCTTGGAGCTAGCTTACTCGCCTTGCCGATGTCACCGCAATGAAATGGGCGACCTTCCAAGAAAGGTATCAGTGGTGGCCATGGGTTCAAATGGTATATGACAATGCAGTGAGGACCACATTAAAATCCCATTTGGGAGAAGGAGTGCGTATAGGCAGGAACAGATGAAGACTCACAAAATGCCTTTTTATGGCTGGGTTAGTCAAAGAAAAGGAACAGCTGTCAGTGGACAGAAAGGCCGAATGTCAGATAAATAAGTCCTGCAAGACAAGACTTGAATGCCCGAAGCTGCGAGGTGAGACACAAGATAGAACAGCGTCAACCGTAGCATGCCTGAGGTCAAGCGGTTTAGCTAAGTACGAGTGACAAAAACAGCCATTTGCTCCTGTATTGAGCCCTTATAGGTGGTTTTCTGGCCGCTAGATTGATGTACATATTGTCCTCGGACAGATACTGTGCTAAAGACCTGAATTCAGGCACCAGGCCGCCAAGCTGAACAATTGTGGGGAAGGGTGCCACATCGGACGATCGTACTGGTGAAGCAGGACGGGTATCAACGGCAATCTGATCAGAGGAAGAATCGACAGATGCTGAAGTTCCCAAAACCAAAATCTGGCTGGCCACCAAGAAACTATGAGGAGGAGAGTGCAATTTGATGCTTTACTAAGCTTGCAGAGTGACCAATGAATCAGGGGCAGCGGAGGAAAGACATAAGCCTTCATGTTGTGCCATGGAATCTCGAGAGCGTCTCCCAGAGAGGACACTCCGAGACCCTGTCTGGATGCATACAGAGGTTGTTTCCTGTTTGTAAAGGTAGCAAAGGGGTCTACTCCTGGAGTGCCCCATTGGCGAAAAATGTTAGAGAGAACATCTGTGTTCAATTCCCACTCATAACTGTCGGCTTAGTGAGTCTGCAGTTACACTGATGTGACCCAGAATGTATACGGTCAGAAGCCAAATATTGTGCTGGATGGCCCATTCCAAAATCTGTATGGCTAGGTCCACAAGGAGAGGAGACTTGGTGCCACTCTGCTTGTTGATGTAAAACATTGCAACCTAATTGTCCGTACGAATACCGATTACCTTGTTCGTGATGGATGGTTGAAAGGCTTTGAACGCCAGAAAAACGGCAAGGAGTTCCAGATAATTGATATGAAACAGCTTATCCTGAAGTGTCCACACTGGATTGGAGGCTCACACTGAAAGGTTGTCGGTCGAGGACTACCAATGTAGATCCGCCGTCATGCAGGACGGAACTGGTATTATCTTGCAATCTGGGTCCGAAGCCCGAGACCAAGCACTCCGAAGAGCCAGCTGAGTGCGCCTCATCTTCAGACGTGCAAGAGGAAGGGCTAGCACGCAAAAAGTCATGAGGCCTAGAAGTATCTGGAACCACCAAGCCGTCATGTGCAAAGACTGGAAGAAGAGCAGACACGCAGCTGATAAGTCCGCAACCCTGTTTGACGTTAGGAACACCTTGGTACTGAGCATATTCCAACGGAAACCCAGGAAAATCACGTCTTGAGATACTGTCATGGAAGATTTCTGCCAGTTTACCGACAGCCCAAGGTGAAACAGCAGCTGGAGGAGAGACTGGAGATTGATCAATGCAGTTTGTGGGCAGGTAATGCGCAGGAGCCAATCGTCCAAATATGGGCATACACGAACTCCATGCAGCCTGAGGAAAGCTGCGATGACCAACATCTTTGTAAAGACACGCAGTGCCGGGCTGAGAACAAAGGAGAGCACATTGAACTGGAAGTGATCCCCTCCCAAGGAGGACCGCAGATATTTCTGATGCTGCCTCCATATCAGGATGTGCATGTATGCGTCCTGGAGGTCCACCACACTGAGCCAGTCGTCCTTCTGAAGAAAGGACTTTACTTGGCACAGCGTGATCATCTTGAATTTCTCTTTGGGAAGAGAGGTTGAAATGGGAAAGAGGATAGTGCGCAGGCCAGCCTGGTTGAGTTTGGGTACTGAACAAACCGGAGTAGAAGCCCCCCCCTTGCTCCCTGAGGGGGAAGAGGCTCCACCGCTCTGAGGTCTAGAAGTTGCTGTACCTCGGCTGTGAGGGAGGGCAACCCGATCTGCTGAAAGAGATGTTTGAAGGGTGGGGTAGTGGGGGGGGGGGGGCAAGACAAAGCCCACCCGAGCGATGGACAAAACTCACTCGTCTTAGGTGATTGTCTGCCACGCCTCCAGATGAGACGAGATTCGTCCTCCCACCGGAGTCTCGTGCGACTGACCAGATGTATCATTTGGATGACTTGTCGGAAGAGAGACTATCTGTCCCTGGAGAGGAGGCTGATGGGCGAGAGAGAGAGAAAGAAAAAAAAATAATGAAACCCACCACGAAAAGACCACCTTGCCGTTTTTGGGACTCTGACCTCTGTGTAAAAGGGGCCTTAGCTGGAGCATTCGCTGGGACCGATAAAGATTTAGCGGTTTGGGTACTCTCCTTCATCTTGGTGAGTTGGTCTGTAGAAAAATGGAACAATTCCTTGCCATCAAAAGGAAGGTCCAGTACTTTGTCTTGTACTTCCTTTGAAAACTTTGTCGGGTGGAGCCACACCTGGTGGGGGATGTCAACCTTGACCATCATGCCTCGAGCTCAGGTATCTACATGGTGTGCTGCAGCTTCCAGTAGATCCTGTCCCAACACTTTGGCATCCGACAAACCGGCCTTGAAATAGTCTAGCCTATCCGCAGGAATACACTCCTGGAAATCGGCTACTCTTTCCATAGCCTCATATTGGCTGCTGCCAGGATGAGCTCAGTGTTGGCTTGACGAAGTTGGAGCGCTAAATTGGGAAAGACTTTCTTCCAATAGCTTATCCTCTTTAGAAAGGATTATGGGCCGCAACCATGGAGGATGCAGAAGTCAGTTTTGACTTGAGGGTGGCTGCTGCCACCACCGTGAAGGAAGGCAATTGACAAGCAGTTAAGGCTATCTCCTTAGAGGCGTGAAGCTCATTCCTCTTGTTGAGGCGTAGCCCAGTATGGGGTTTATACCAGACCTTATGGGCCTCAGCCAAGACATCCTTCTGGAGGACCAGGCCGGTGCACTCCTGAGGTGACAGGGTAAAGGCTCCAGAAAATACCCCTTCCAGTGGAGTGGGGGCCTCAGGTAATGGAATATCAAGGAGGGCCATCATATCCTGTACCCGGTCATGGAATGCTCTAACAGAGCGGGGCTGCTCATCCTGATCCGCTTGAGGCTCGTCCAACGAAGTGGAGGCAGAAGACTGGTCCACCACGCATACCGCCTCAGGTTTTGAGGTGGTAGCTCTCTCTGCTGGTGTCTTCTCAATAGGCGACAGCGTAGGCAGAGCGAGTGAGTGGTGGAGGTGGCCCACTAGGAAGCAGTGGAGGAAGTGGCACCACCGGGATCTGCGTAGGAGCAGCCGGGCCGGAGGTGGGACAGGAGGTTCAGGGTACATTTCCCTGAAAAGACAGTTAAAATACGCCTTCATGGGGTCAGAATGCATGAGCATCTGAAACTTCCCAAAAGAATCATCTTCAGCCGAAGATGTTGGCACTGGAACAGGCAGAGGCTGCTCGTTTGGGGCATACCCTCATGAGCACAAGGAGGCTGGTTGCCAGGAGGGTCCACTACTGGCCATATCCACATAGATGAGTGCAGCGGAAGCAGGAAGGAGTGAGACTGTATGAGGCAGCGGTGTCCGAGCACGCCAGTCAAATGGAGGGCGGAACGGGTTTTTGTTGTCCACGTAGCATGGAAAAGGATGCTCAGCCCCAAGAGACATGTTCCCAGCAAGTCATCGTGAACGTTGGTGTGAGGGACGTATCCAAAGTGCCCGCCGTGGACCATGGAGGTTGGGCTGCCATTTTGTTGGCACCTGGTATGCCCATTAGGCCCTTTCTGCACCTCAGGGGAACCCCTGGTGACAGAGCTACTGGAGCTCTTCCCAGTCCTGTAAGACCCCGGAAAAGAGTGCTCTGGCCCAAGTGCCCTAAAAAGTAAGGAACTTACCGGGAGTTTCTTCTTTTCGTCAATGAAGATCTGTAAATGAGGTGGAGGAACGCGCCAACACTTCCTCCCACCGAAGATGACGGAGTGCCCGGATGGAGAGGGAGTCGCAATAGAAGCACTAATCCCAGTGATGTTCTGGGCCTACACACTCAAGGAGAGAGCATTAGGATCGGCCCTTGCAAAACAACGTTCGCATGAAGAACAGGACACAAATCCCAGACGCTGCGGCATAGACGGAGGACTAGATGACCGTGAAACCGGAGTAGGAAGGAAGAACAAAAGGGAATAAAAACAAAAATTCCCAATGATGCTAGTGCGTCCAGCCCCGACCGCGCGGAGAAAAAGGACTGAAGGGTGATGCGTGGGGTGGAGCTAAGGAGAGCAGGGTTGCAGCCACAGGCGGTACCCCCGCGTATAAACAGAAGGACAAAAAATTAATTATGATTTTTTTACAAAAGTGCTCCGGCCCCGTCCCGAAGTATGGAATGTCCCACAAGTATGGAGCAAAGGGGACTGGACATAGGAGTAAGACAGGCCCACCCTTCACACTATTTCTCCAATACCACTGTCCAACTTGCAAATGACAGCATTGACGAAAATCTCAAAGTTGTTGTACTTGGGTAAAGAATGGTTACATCAATTGCATGTGAAACAATGTAGGACAGCAATATTGGCGGTTTCTTTTGAGGGAAATAAATGTTGAACACCAAGCCCTCTGTATTATAGCAGAACATTCTGAATGCGGTGCTCAAAAATATTTGTCTTCTAACCTAAAGTTATTGCAAGCAATAGGATTCTGAAACAATTTAGTATTCGGCACCCACGCTTCCATTTGGGGCACCATTCTACGCCAGCACATCATAACTGTTGGTAACGGATTAAATATTTTGGGAGGGGGGGGGCGGCCCAAGCCCCAAGTGAATCTCTCCTCCCCAACACCATCGATTTCAACACCAGACTAGACACCACAAAACCACCAAGCACCTTCTTAAACACTTAAACACACACACACACACACACACACACATTCACCTTAGATGCTATTGCACCAATAAAGCCTTTCACAAAAGAAAAACAGCTAGCTGTTTCACACCCCACCTCAGATCCTTGAAGAAAAACAGGGAACTGGAACAAGCGTGGAGGAAAAACTACAACCAATAGGTCAGTAAAAAGAAGGAAAAAAAAGAAAACTACTATCAGATACAACTATATAAAGCCAAAATCCTCCAAGCAAAAAAACGTTTACTACACCGAACACATTGTAAATGCAAGCAACAGCCAAAAAGATTTTTGGCAACAATGAGCTAAGAAACCAGACAGCCTGCAGCGACACTCTCCCTTCCCAGAAACGGTGCGATTATCTTGCAAACCACTTCATAAACTAAATAATTAACAACCAACAAGTCATCAACGGTATGGCCAAGAACACCAAACTCCTCCACCAACCAGCCAACTCCTAAACCAACTACATTAAGTAATATCATGGTAAATAGATCTGTTATTCCTTTTTTATTTAAAGAGCAAATAAACCACCCAAAGACATCTTGGTGAAAATTCTCATACTCGTGGATAAAACCAACTCTGTAGCTCTCACCAGTATCTCCCGCCAACTGGCCATTAGCTACCATTAGCTCTTGCCAAAATAAAGGTTGGAGACCCCTGCCTTAGACTCACTAGGAGAGAACACATCACACCAGCACTGAGAACCCTACACTTTCTAACAGTCAAAAAGAGGGGGGCGGGGGGTGGGGCAAGCAGCCTGCAAAATGGCTGCATTGCATTAAGCCTCTGAAAACTGCTGCATATCCAGCCAGTTTGCTGAATAAATGCGGCACCCAAGGGCTGGAAAGTGAATATCTAGGAGCCGGAAGCCCTGCCGCCTTAACGCACCAACTTTGAAGTGCTTACCCAGTCTGCTTGCTGGAGTATCCCAACATCTGCAGAGTGAGGCAGCGTGGGCCAGTGGTGAGGGGAGCAGGCGCTGCTACATCTGGCTGGCCAACTCATCCTACTAGAAGAGCATACTTGGGCCGAGTAGTGACCGCAGTGGCCCATGTCGGCAGAGAGTACTTTGGAGGTGCTACAAGAGGGGTTACCAGCACCTGGCACTTCTACCTTTGCCGGCATTTGAAACTTCATTGACTAGAGTTTCATGGATTAGGTGTCGGTGGCAACTCAAGCAACTGGAAGGCAAGGTATCAGACTTATTCCCTTCGGATTGTTGCAGGAGCTACACCAAGGTGGACCCGACACCACAGAGAGACAGAGCCTGGAGGTTGGTGGGCTCTTTCTGAGCAGATGACTGTGCTGCTCCACCCGTTGCGCTGCCTGGAAGAAGAGACCTGCGGAGTGGCGGTGGTCTCTGGCTGTCACATCCCAGCTGGGCGGACTCAGTTGTCGGAGCTTGTGAGGGTCCACCTTCCCCAAAAATAGCAACTTGCTTGGAAGGTGCTCTGCAAATGGCGAGGGCACACAGGGCTGCGCACCAGAGGGCCCTAGCCGACAGTCCTGCCTGAGAGAGACTAGGAGGAGGGATCTGCTTGGGCCTGCCGATATAACAGGACTGTGCTCCTTTCTGCTGATCTTTTGAGGCAGAATCGGGTTGCCCTTGCAATCCTGCGGGCCCAGTTATATATCTCTTACTATCCCCCAAGAGGACAGTTTGGATGAGGGTACCCTGTACTTACAATGACTAAAGGAAGCCAGAAGAAGCAGAGCAACCTAGAAGCATTTACACACCAGGTCAGCAGGCCACGGGTGGACCCACCTTCTGACATGTGGGAGCCGACTGGGAATGCGCAGGATGATGCTCCGATTCTTAAACAAGTTAGGAGAGCATACAAGCTGGGTTCGCTACAATGACAGATAAGTTGGATGGCATAACTAATATAAGCACCATTAATGGTAAAATGGAGAGAGTATGCTCAAGGGTGACAAAAGCAGAGGCCCGCATTGGGGTGGCAGAGGATGACAATGGGACCCTATGGGGCCACGTGGCGGGTATGGCCAGTGATTTTTTTTAAAAAGCCCTGCTTAATTGCAATGATCTGGAGTCCAGGTCTAGGAACATCATCATCATCATCATCTGCATGGTGGGGCTTCCCGAAGGCTTTGGCTGTGGCCTCATGGAAGAGACCATGGAGTCTTTACATAAAGTTGCTGGGGAGCCAGGCCTCTTCAGCGTTCGTGGTTGATAGGGCACATAGAACGCCATTGCAGAGAACTAAACCGGGGGCTCCGCCCAGAACCCGTCATTCTGGGGCTCCTAAATTACTGTGATCGAGACACCATATGGCAGTTGGAGAGAGATAGAGAGATTGAAAGGCCCCCTGAGGTTCGAGGACACTAGGATTCACATTTACCCTGACTTTTCCACTGCTGTACAACTGTAACGCAGATCCCTTTTGGGAGTTGAGAAATTGCTACGGGAAAGGGCAGTTCCATACCCAATGCTCTTCCCGGCATGGCTGCGAACACAAAATGGAGGCAAGGCCCTTTTCTTCATGGTACCCAAGGAAGCTGTGGCCTTCATTGAGGTCAACATGCCTGGCCAGCCCCCACACAACGTTCATGAGGAGTTGGAAATTATGGCCTCTCCCAATCGCGAATAGACCTAGGTACTTGGGATCTCTGTCAGTGATTGGGTCTTAGTCCTGTTCTTTCCACATTGTTCGCACTGCTTCCTGTGCACAGACAGGGATATGATTTGGTGTAGCAATGCGATGCAGGAAAACATACTCACTGTTCATATATCCTTATTATAGATGAGCGGGATAGTAACAGAGGCTGACGAAGGTAGGAGCGGCAGGCCCCCTATGCAAGGTTGCTGGTATAACAACATCATGGTTGTGGGAGTTTACATTGGCCCTTGTGGGGTGGATGGAGTTTGGGGGAAGTTGGGGGGCTTGTTGGGGTGCAACGGTTTAAAATATGTTTTGGAAAGTGCGCAGTACAGGTAATTGTTACTAACATTTCTTCTCCGGTAGGAATAAGACATGTATGGAGATGTGGTACCATGCAATCCACCCTAGGCCTTAATGGGGACCATAAAATTGGAAGCTGGAATGTGAGGACTTGGCAATTACTCCAAGGCACGGAAGCTAGCATCATACCCGACACAGGGCCCACGTTTTGTTTTTGCATTAAACCCATGCCCGAAGTAGTAGGAATTGTATCTTTTTTTTTTTTTAAAAAAAAATTGTATATGGTTTAAACAAAACCTTTTACAAAACGGTATCCCACATTCACAAAGCCAAAAAATTAACCATCATAAATATTTCCAAAATCTTGAAAAAAAATATAAGAGCTTACATGTTTCATTGTTCTTAATCCATGCTTCCCACGAACACAACACATAATAAGATACTGTCCCATACAACACAACAGCATATAAAAAAGAAAAAAACACACCTAAAAAAAACAATTAAAATGTTCCCATATCATTCCATGATCTAGTCTAAAATATAACCAAGTACATTAAACTTCACTTTTCTCATATTTTCTTAATTCTCAATCTACATTTTGCTTATCATAGGGAATTGCAACAAAGAAATGAACAGGTGTGTGTAATTATTTAAAGCACAATATGACAATTTTCAAAAACCTTAATCACAGCTATTGTCAGACCTCGTGAGAGTCCAGAAATTAACTGGTCCCAAAAGGTTTCCGATGCATAGTTTTTGGAGCCAAAGCCATAACTTTCAAAGAGCCTAAATCTCTCTTTCAAAGTACCCTTACAAACCGTAAGTAGATATTCAACCGATTTCTCCTCTGGGTTTTTACAAATTTCACACAGTTGGATAGCAGAGTCTCCCTTCCCTCTTTTTGCCAGGACTTCTCCCGTGTGGATTACGTTAACCGCAATCTCAAGAATTTTTTCCTTAAAACCCAGTCGGGGAATTTCACTAAATATTGGCTTAGGTAGAACAGCTTTTTATTTACCTTCAACATTGGGCTCGAGTTTGCCCCCACACGAAACGCCTCAATTGCGAGGATCCAATACATCTCGTCCCACAGTTTTTTTGCCTTCACTGTGTGCTGAAATAGTGTTTGTATTTTAATATCAGTTTGGTCTAACCATCCCGAAACCATAAGATGTAGATGTGTCAACATTTTTGATCTACTACTCGCCATATGTGCCTTTATATCTTGATATAATGACCCTTCTTGGGCCACTGTTATTAGCCGAAAAAGTGAGATTAGCTTCCAACCCAATTGGGAAGGTAGAGATCTTAAACCCAGTTCAAATCTGATGTCAAAAGACGCATTGTAACCCCAGAAAATTTTCCAGAGCTGGCCCTCCTACCTTTGCCAGTTCCCATTCCACAGAAGGGGCTTAGCTTCCACAACATATAAGGTAATTGGAATATCTTTTGCCTGGTAGTATTTGATTAATGGTATAATAGAGAATCTACAGTATCTCATCAGAATTCTCTTCATTTGGGCAGTCAATTCTGATAGTTTCAGAGTAACATCTCGCTCTACTGCCAGAGGGGCATATATTTTATACCCAAGATAAAGCAACTGAACCCTTTCAATGCTCTGTCCACCGAGCCCACATTTGGGGAAAACCACTTTTTTCCTATGTCTAAACACCAGTATCTTGGACTTAATGGGATTTATGGATAGACCATTTTCTTCCGTGTAGCAATGCAGTCTTTTGAGGAGGCGCTGCAGAGTGATTGCCGGCTTGTCGAGCAAAACAACATGGTCTGCATATGCAAGCCAAAGGATTTTAGCCCCATTTAAAACCGGGCTTGCCAGGGCAGCTGGTGCCAAAAACTCCATGTCGGCCAGATAAAAATTGAAGAATAGGGGGGCCCCCTAGACAGCCTTGTTGTACCCCCCTCTCCACCACCACTGGATTCTAGAGATGACCCTCTTCATCGAGACAGACTTACTGTTGTGTTTTTATGTAATTCATCCCCAAAATTCCCTCTGAGATACCTCATGCCTTCAATTTCCACCAAAGCCAATTTCGGTCCACTTGACCAAATGCTTTGGAGAAGTCAAGCCACGCGCCATACAGCTGCTGCTCCCCCTTACTGCCTGTGTTTTCACTCAGTAAGTTCAATACTTTGCCATTTAATGTTGTATAAAGGCCCTTCCTGAATCCTGTTTGGCATTTCGAAAGGACCCCTTTTCTCTTTTTCCCAGTCTTCCACTCCCCCTCCCAATCAGAATTCTCATGAAGATCTTGCGCTCTATCTCCAGGTGGGAGATCAGCCGGTAGTTTGATGCCACCGTCCGATCACTCCCCTTGAACAGTGGTATTATCGCAGATTTCCATGAGGGGGGAAATTCATGTTTTCGAGAAAGATCTCCCTAAAAAGCCAGTCCAGCAATCTAGCTCACAAGTTTGGTTCGTCCCTCAAAACTTGATATGTCAGGCCACTTGGCCCTGCTGCCTTGGAGACCGAACCGTTCCCGATCAGATCCGAAATACTCTGCTCATCAAAAGGGAGTCTCCAACTCTTCTTTATTACAGTAGATGGCAGTTTTTTGTTATTCACTGAAGACCTCCGTTAAATATGAGGTCCAGCCTTTTCCCGAAACCAAATTACATACAGTCGTCAGTGACTTCCCTTCCAGCTGATGTATCACTGACCAAAACACTCTAGAGTCTTCTTTCCCCCCCCAGCAGTTTCAGCATGGTGTCCCCATCCTGTCGGAGTCTCCCCATCTTTCTAGATACCGACCAGGTGTTATATGACTTGTTCAAGACCCTAGTCTCACTTTTACGTCTCACTTCACTCCCTTTTGCCCTTTTCAGCGTTCTTAACATCCGATTTAACTTTTTCTTTCTCAACATAGTTTCTTTGTCAAAAGAGTGACAGAAAATCGGTTTCTTCCCTCCTCCGCTCACTGAGGGTGGGCAGATTGAACACAAAAATTTGACGAAGTTTTCTGGCTGCCAATTCTCCATTTTGGAGCTCTCTACTATTTTCTTAAGACAGTTGTTAAGCTCCTTCCCTCCCCATTTATATTCTGGAGACAAACTTTCCCTTTCCAACTAGAGATGGATTGCTTGCATTTCCCTTGTTGATAATAGGAAATGTCTTGGAAGGTCAACTCTAAATGAAAATGATCACGTTTCCACCCTGGACCACAGTCATTGTGATATTATAAGTGAATAAATCCGCTGACAATAAAAAGTAATCCGGTGTGGAAAACACTGCTCCCTGTGTTCTGGTTGGCCTTGCAGTAATATCCCCCAGTAGTTTTCCATTAACCATTTCCAGCCCCCATCCTTTAAGGAACTCCACTCAGTCTCTTCCCTTCTCAGATATTTTAACACGTAGTATTCTGCATTATTTCTTTGCTGATTGGGATGCATTGTGAATTCAGATTGCCTCCAAGGATTATTTGGACACCACCAGACGGATCCTTCAATTTTCCTAACAATATAGCTAAAATCGGCTAAAAAGGTCTGTTGAGAAGAACAGGCGGGGTTCAAATATACATTCACAAATATCACCTCCATGGTGTGCTCTGGTTGTCTAAAAATGGCTTTACAAGCTTGAATTCCCATTATCTGCCATCAATAAGGCCTCTTTAAATACTGAATTTTTTCAAAGGCCATCAACAGACCACCACTTGGTCTGCCCGTTGCTTTTTTGGAGGGCCGACTGGGAAAATATTGTGTAGCCCTCTACACCGATTGCATTGACCAGCCACGTTTCTTGGAGCATCAATACCAGCCATGTATTTGGACCCCGCGTGTTCCAGCAGATCACTTTTACGCCCGTTTGGTTAAAGTGGCTTCTGGCCTACTCCCAATCTCTGAAAGACTTAGGTCAACATTTGTGACAGCATGGAGAGGGAGTTCATTTACAAATGTTCCTCCTGTTCTTCCAACCTCTTCTGTGGGATTTTACAGATTGAACTAGGAATCTTCTCAAACCCCACTCTGGATGTCCATTTTGACCCTGATTTAACTCCAATCCCCCTACCCTCTGGTTTCGAGGTGGAGACTAGCAGATCTTGTTTCTTCGATTCCTTCTTAGCCGTCAAAATCACCTCATAACAGTCCCTTGATGATAAACCCACTTCTACCACCCTAGAGTTAATTAGATCTGGGAAGCAAACATATTCTAGATCATTTGTTTTGACAAGATTCAGGCTGGGCAATTTATTCAAAATGGACAATATTGCCCCCCCCCCCCCCCACACAAGGATTTTATATGGTTTGTCTTCAATGACATCCAGATGATAGGAATTGCAAATGCCGAAGGGCATTTGTCCTTTCTTCCACCTGGGCAATCTTCTGCCATCTGATTGTTAAAGGTCTTAAGTGCATCTTCCTGTGGATTGTCCATTCTTACCTTTTTCCCTTCTCCATTCAATGTCGATTCCAACATTCTGGATTTCCCTTCTCCCCTTCTTACTTCCTCGCGATCATTTAGTTTCTCTGCTCTCTTTTGAAGGCCCTTCAGAAATAAGCGAGCTATTTTACAATTCTCAAGATGTAGGTTACATCCCCTCTTCTGGCTGGATTGATCTCCCAACCCCGGTGACCTTTTCTTGATCAGGAAGATTGGGGATATTGGGGGAGCCCCTCTCTGCATTTGTTGGCTTAAATTTGAGCTTGATTGGGCTCTTGTATACATTTCGCATTGTTTCTCTTTGGATACAATATGAATATTCCCTTTCACTCCAATAGTCCCACTCACTTGAGTATCTGAAGTGCCACGCTCAAGTTTAGAGAAACATTTCCTTTTTTGAAATAGGTGGAATGGCGTGAGTGTTATCCTGTTGCATCTTACTCCCCACCCCCCTACTGTTATTTGATTCTGCAAGGGATTTTACCCCCCAAATTATTAGTTCAAGGGACGGCTAAGTGCAACACTTGTCCTCCATTTAGTCCTAGTTCCGACTGAACCATTGACAATGTTTTCAGAAATGCATTTGTCTTTGATTTATTTAGTTTAGGCGTTTATTTTTTTGTGGTTCTTTTTAAGTAAAGCAACTTCTTTAAGTCTTATTTCTCCGTGCTTCTCTTCCTCTCCTTTTTGTTGCGGCAAAGCTGGTGAGAATTGGTTTCCTCCACGTCTACTATAGAAGCATCGTCTTCATGTTTTGAGCAATCTGCCAAACACTGTCGATCTGAGGCTCCTTCGTCCTGGATTCCCTCTTCCATGTCTGCCTGTCTTGTGAATTCCTCCAGTACTGATTCAGATAGTGGCATGCCATCGAACTCTGGATTAAGTAGTTCTTCTGGTTTTTCTTCTCTACTCCTTCTACCGACACTTCCTCTAGGTGAGTCGATATATTCTGCAGCAGAGATACACATGTAATTTCATCTTGCTCTTTCCTAAATGCCTCTCGTTGTATTGCAGAGATGTTTAGACCCCGTTTAGTGGTTTCCACCCTGAGATCTGTCAGTATGGGAACAGCAAGGGTATTTATTACATCCTGTCACCGAGGAATCTAGTGCCCACTTTTGTTAATTCCGGGAGAATACCTGCTTGGGAATGTACTCTCCCTTCAGCAGCTCAGAAACTGACTAAGGAATTAACATAACTTAATACTGAAAGAGTATTCTCATTGGCCTGAACTAATCCCCCCCCCCCACATTTCCGGCGTCTTGCTGAGTGACATGGGAATCTCCCTCATCTGAGCCACTTTCCTCTAGATCCATCACGTCTGTGATCGTGATTGTGTTTGTGCTTTTTTCTGTGACCGAAATCTCCAGTCTTCCGACCTCCACCAATGATTAATTCCGATTAAAAGATTTTCGCCTAAGTGGCCCCTCTACTTCTTCACATTGGTTTTCCCTTTTGGTTGTTTAATATAAAATCTTCCTCATTCATGCTTTTACTTTTTTGTTACCAAAATGATCTACAATTTTCTTTTAGATGTTTGTTATAGTATATTCCAAGCCTTTTTACCGAGCTTGTGTAATGGGAACCGAGTCTTCCTCTAGCCCAGGGTATCTCCCTGAGTGATACATGTTGGTCCTGTATTTATTCGAGCTTGTATTTTTTTGTGGGCAGGGTGCCACAGCTACAAAACCTTCCGCCACCATGCCCACTCTGTTCTTAGCAACATCCAATATTGTGGATTGTTTAGGGGGCTCCATCTTATTGTAGTGGATTACTACATAATTTCATTGCCGTTTTCCTGTGGCCTGTCCATCTAGTGTCTCAGCTTTAATTTAATTTCGCTGTTTTCACTAGGCGAAGAGAGTTCTTCAGACAGACAGGCTCAGACGCTTTTTATCAAAGGATTTAGCTCTGTGGCTCCCCTGCATGTTTTTTTTGTGGGCAGGATCAAAAGGGACCAAGTCCCAACAGTCTCCCGGTCTCTGCTGCCGCCTGTGCAGTTTCACCCCACATGCAGCCCCACACTCAAAAAACCACCCGCTGGTCTCCTCACGCGGTCCTTCGGTACTGTACTTTTCCAACTGAGCCAAAACGCACACAATATAAATGTGTGCTCAACCTTGATTCTCCCAAGTCCGATAGTGACCGGTACATTTTGACAGTTTTTGGAAAAAAGGGGTTGCCCACAAGCATCTCCCCTATTAAGGGCCGCTCACCCCCTCTGAGCTGGTCCCAAGCCTCCCCTTACCGATCTATTTATGAAATAGAAGTTCAGTATATCTTCAGAAGAGGAGGGAATAGAGCACACTGTCCCGATCAACCATGGACTATAAAGAGACCACTTTTCTGTAATTTAACAAAGCAGACCTTGCGTTGTAAGTTCTAACAAATGTTTATGAATTGATAGCACAGGAATTATTGGCAGCACACTATTCTGTAGTAATGTACAAACTTACTTATAGCACAAATATGAGGTTAAGTCCTTTCTGTACTGGCGCCAACTCACCAAACAGAAGCGCCTCGCCCTTTCGACTCAGGGTTTACGCTGCAAGGGCATTTCGGGTGTGGTTTTATAGCCAGCTGCTCTTAATGTCCGCAGCAACTCTCGTGAGCCTTGAAGGTGCAGCACACGCATGTCCAACTGTCGAAGTGTGCTAACAGTGCTCCACGATAAATACAGCAATAGATGAGAAATGAAATAGGTCTCCAATAGCAAATAGCAAGTCCTTTCGTGTTCCACTTGCCAAACGGAAGCGCCTCGCCCGTTCGACTTAGGGCTTATATATTATATCTTTGCCAAGAGCTGGTGGAACCAATTTTAAACCAATTACCTGGTGCAGTCCATGTGGGTGCTGACCCTCATCCATAATGGGGTAAAGTTTGAGTGCTTACACCCTCACATCGACTCAGATGGCCGCAATGTAGTAGTGCATTGCAAGCCGATGGGTAAGGTAGTGTTGCTGGTGAACTCCTATGGACCCAACTTAGATGACCCAGGGTTCTATGCAGGATTAGCGGAGGTTCTTATGACCTACCCATTCACGTCAATTTGTGGAAGAGACATGAATACCATCTTGAATCGCACCAGGAAAGCGCTACGGGCATTGTCGAAAGCAGCCCGCTGTATTCTACATCGAATGAAGGACCATCATTTGTGCAAAGTATGGCGCACTTTGCACCCGGGGATTTATATTACTCATTTGTGCATGATATGTCTAGGATAGATTTACTTTTAATCACTGAGTGCCTGGTAGGACAGACAGTGCTAGCCGATGTACTTCCCTGCACATACTCTAATCATTTGCCTATAGTACTTTCCCCTAACCTTGGGGCGGGGGAGGGGCGGGGGGGGTTGGGAGGGCTTTGTCCTGGTGGAATCGCACAATTTGACAGTTCAAATCTCCAGCCTTGCAAGATCTAGTGTTTAGAACCAGTAGAGAATGATATCTGCGTCTTCTGTCAAACTAATGACAACAATGCACACTTTGGCAGGCGTTCAAGGTATTTATAAGGGGGATGGCCATGTTTAAAGAATGTGGCATACTCAAAACCATCCATAGAGATATAGCTCATAGTGAGTATGCTTAAAGCCTTGGAAAGACAACATGCATCGACGCAGGCCCTCTGGCCGACATTAAACCCCAGCTAGAAGAGATCAAGCAACACGCGGATCGCGAGGTTAAATACCTTGCTAAACCTACCTCAGCTAGCAAATATGTAGAGGGCGAGCGGCCATGCAGGTTGTTGGCCAATCTGATCCAGGCGGAAAGAGGGCTGAATTATATAGTGAGTGCGTGATGAATCCAGACCGATGCATTACTCTCATCAGGGCATTAATGTCGTCTTTTTGCACTTTTTTTTACAAATCATATAGAGCGCAGGACCAAAAAGATGACGTCATACAGGGCATGTTAGTTTCCATTCCAATGTCACTTCTTTCAGATAGCGCCAAAGGGAAGATAAACACCCTCTTCACAGTGGATGACATTTTACAGGTAATGGGAGACTTGCCAATAAATAAATCCCCAGGCCCGGATGGGCTCACAGCGGAGTTTTATATTGAATATCGGGCGCTCCCATCTGTTTAAAGTGTGGGAGCGGTCAATGAGAATGAGACACCCTTCGGCGACACTTTCGAAGGCCACAATATTAGTGTTGTTAAAGCCCAACAAGCCCAGGGAGGAATGTGGCTCCTAAAGGCAGTTAGCTCTTAAGTGTGGACACTAAAATCTACTCTAAAGTGATTGCAAATAGGCTGCTACCCTTCAAAGCCGGCACAGATACACCATGTGTAGGCCAGTTTCATACCAGGTAGATCCATCTCTTTGAATCTTAGGCGATTATTTAATGTTATGTCACACATCTCACCCACTTCTTAAGCTGTGGAGGTTGCTTTAGATGCACAAAAACCATTGGACATGATGTCCTGGGAGTTCCCGTTTGAGGGTCTATGCAAGTGTAATTTGGGCGAGCACCTTATTCATTATATTAAACAGCTATACTCGTCCCCGACCGCTACAATCTAGCCAGTTTACACGCCTTTGGGGGTGTGCCTGTACAAATCTACACCGTTGAACCCGTCTACTAACCTTTGCATGGATTCCTCTTTTGTCGGGGGCAAGATCCATCTTTGGATGCAAAGAATTCACTCTGTGGAAACCCTCATTTACAGTTGCTCACCCTGATTCAATACAGTAAGTACTAGGAGGCAACATTTGGAAAAGTGTCTGAAGCAAAATGTTCAATGTGTTGGGTATTACTTTGAAATGTATTACTACTGTAAACAGTTAGAAAGTGATTAAAGCATTTTTAATGGGAATAAAAAAAAAAAATTCAAAAATCATTTCATCACACCACTCCAAATATGTAAATGGCAAGATCACAGTTTTCTTTAGTTCATTCACGAGATGAGAGCACAATCAATCTTTCTTACACATTTTCTCAAAATATGCTGAAGCCTTGGATTAGAAACATGCCGCACAAAAAACAATCACTTGAAAAAACTCCATCTGATGAAAAGTGAAAATCAATATCAGGAGCTTCTGAAATACACCAACAAACAGCAGCACGACTTGCCGACCGAGGACAAGAGCAACTTTCTCCACGGCAAATGAGATGCTAGAGCAAACTGAAGCAAGACTTGAGACACCACTCGATCAGGACACGGGCAACGCTTGGTACCCCAGCTAGTCACCTATACATTTTGGCCTGGCAATCAAGCCGATGGCACATCCGATTCGACACAGGGGAAACTGGCAATCTGGCTAGTGGGCCAACCCAAGATTATCTCGCTGTATGCAGATGACATGCTATTGTGCGTTGGAGATCCTCGCAATAATTTTGACCCCATTATGAGGTCACTCGGGTTGGTCAATATTCAGGCTTCACTGTCAATTATGGGAAGTCCATAGCATTCCCCCTAACCGATAGTATGCCTTGTCCTCGGGAAACGTTCCCATTGCAATGATCACCTGACTGGTTCAAGTATCTAGGTGTTATAATTTCCAGAGACAAAGGCTTGAGGATGGCCGATAATTTCTCATCTTGGGCTATGTACGCGCATACGAAAATCGAGATTTGGTCCAAATTACTGATGTCACTGGCTGGGCAACTGGCACTAATTAAGATGGTCTTGGTGCCTAAACTGTTGTACACGTTTAAAATGGTGGGCGGAAGAAATGGATGGGACTGATGGACAGTGGAGATCCATGTGTATGTTCACTAAGAGCGTGTCCATGAATAGGAGATTGAAACCAATCCAGTATAAAATCTTACATATGTTGCATTATACTCTGCGCAAGCTGGGGAAACTGTATGCCGAGCATGGGGGTTGCTGCCCAAGAAGTGGTACTGAGGATGCTTGGTATGTACAGATGTTGTGGTCCTACCTGGAGCTGTGAAGAATCTCGGAAAGAGTCTATGGTTCAGTTTCCACCATAATTGAGAGGCGGCTGGAACAGTCACCGATGATTTATTTAGGGCATGGAGTGAGCTTCATGAGCGGCTCTTACACCCTTTTTTTGAACATCGGATGTATAGTAGCTAAGAACTGTATTTTACCTAGATGGAAAGAGACATCCTCCTAACATGAAAGGCTGGCTAAGGGAATTGACATGGATTAGTGACTGAAGACACGTATTTACGGTGCAGCCGATTGCATCCCGGCGAAAAGATATATGGATGGAGTTTTCCAACATTCTTTGCCGATTATCAAGATAGCGATGGAAAAACGCTATACCTGAATCATATGGTTAATTCTGCAATGGTTGTACTTGTGATTAGAACACCCTAGAGGTTGACAGCCGAGATTGGTCAATCTGCGGCCTATACTAACTGGTAAAGCCTGCAGTTTGATTACAGCCTGCAATTAGTTGGTCTCAGTGTAATTTCGTAATGGATAGAGTTAACGTTCCGTTCCGAATTACACTTTGCAAGACCAACATGGGAGCCCTGCACAGTGGAAGCAAGCCGAAGGAAATGCTTTCTACCTTCACTTTGCCACAAAAGCGTCCAAGTGTGAAGTCGAAGAGAAGGAAGAGCTGCAGGTTTGTTTCATGCATAACATGGCATGTAGGATTGTTCGCTGCTATGAAGTCAGGAGGATCCTCACAATGTTTGGATGTTTCCTGCATGAACTATGGGAAGGCGAATGGAAAACGTAAGATGAGAACACGCTAAATAAATGTACATGCAGTGTGGGCTTGGTAATGTTTTGTTACTGGGCACTTCGGGCCCCACTGTTTCTATCAACCGGCTGCAAGTGCAAAAAGAAAGATAGCTCGAATACTTGCGAGTAAGGCACAGCCACCACCAGCTCCTAGTGCTCCCCCCCCCCCACTCTTTGAAATGTTTTGTTACTGTTTTGAAGTGGGCAATATTTGGAAGTGTAAGTTTGTGTAGGGAGAAAAAAATGAATTTACCTTAAGTGAAAGCTACCGATTTCAGTTTAAAGGCCTACTCCTCCCACCCAATCACCTTCCACCACCCTATTAAAAAACCCACAACCAAGTCAATGTGGCTGTAACATTTATGTATGGTTGGAATTTTTTTCTAGTCTCATTTATTATACTTTAATTAAAAATTGAGGTTTCACTCAGGCCATAACTCGGTCTTCAAGGCCCATAACGCCCAGTACGGCCCTTGCTGCAGGTCTATAAAGCTATAGTAATGCTATAATTATATACGTTTCTGACGGTGCTTGCCGGTCAAACAGCTGAATTCTCACATTTTGCGAAAGAAAAAAAGAAAAGACAAAAAAAATCCAGAGGTCCAGCACTCCCTTGAACAAAAGCAATATTCAAAATTGAAAAATGGCGGACCAGCCGTCTGAAGCATCTCAACAAAACTCTGCAACTCATTCCACAGGCTGCTACAAACCCAAGCGATATCCCTTGGTTGAAGTACACCTAAAAGGTAAGAAAATTACTAAAAACCTGTCTAACTCACCAACCTAAACAGGAAATACCATGAATAGAACCACCCAACCTACATTACTACTAAGCGCTGACATGGCTTCCAGAAGCACCGGAGCTCTTTACAAGCAGTTTACAACAATACAGATGCATAACAGAGCTTAACAGAACAGCTATACAGCAGGATTGGGCTACAGTGGGGCACAGAGGAGGGAGGAGGGGTAACCGCTGTACTGGGGGTGAGGAGAGTGGTGGGCAGTGCCTAGCCAGTCAGGTGGCACGAAGAGCGATGTGATAGCCTAGGTGTTGAGGTGGAGAGATTCCTTGAAGAGGTGGGTCTTCAGTTGTTTAATGAATTGTAGCGCGGGGGCGACCCTGATGCAGACAGGGAGGAGGTTCCATAGTCTTTGGGACTCGATACAAGGGGAGACACCGCAATCCATGGCACCATCAAAACCTACCGAGTCTACTCAGTTTTTTGTTTGTTGGTTTTTACCCACTCTTTATTTAGTTTTAACAGTGCAATAGCAAGCATGAACTGATCCAACCGACAATGATTACAATACCAAATCACAAACCCATTCCATACCCACCCTTAAGACATCATTAAAAAAAATAAAAAAAAATAAAAAAGCACAAGACAAACAAGAGTCGCAAGCATTTTCACATCTGCCCACACTACAACATCAATTCTATCTAAAATCTCTTTCCAAAAATCCACCACCTTCCAACAATCCCAAAGCATATGTAATAGGGATCCCTTCACATGTTGACAACCAACAAAGATTGCTATCCAACAAACCCATTGCATACATCTTCTCTGTTGGCCAACAAACACGACCCAAAATACGGTGATGAATATACCGCAATTTCAGATCCATTTTAGCCTTTGCCGTTACTCTCCACGCCCTTTACCATTCATTCACTGACAGATCTCTCCCCAATTCCGATGCCCATGCAAGACGTAACTTCTCCGAGTCCATCATACATTTCTCTCCTGGCATTTATTTAATACAAGTCAAACCATACGTGGTGGAGCATCAAATAATTCACATACCTTGGGTTTTCGGCACATCCAACATCCGTCGCCTATCAATCATTAATTGAACTTGAGATTCGTACCATATAAATTCCCTATTTCAAAGGCCATATTGTTCAACAAAGGGAACCATTTTCCCATCTTTCCATATATCCTCAATTTTTATAATATCCCTGCTAGCCCAGCTTCTCCAATTTAACATTTTGTTATCAATTTGCAAACTCGGGTTAAGCCAAATCGACGCTTCTTCATACATAAATAAATCCTGTCCACATCCCAGAATCCATTCTACCAAACCTGTTCTAGTTACAGCTACCAATTCCATTTTTACTCTCGAATTTGGCAATTTCCCAAAGGAATATATCCATAGAAAAGGGCTTAAGTTGCTCTCTTTCCATAGTAAGCCAAAAGGGTTCCGATCTCTTACCCTTCATAAAATAGTAAGAGGTCTTTTTGACTAGAAATCCTCTGATATTTTTCCAAAACCCCACTCTAACTTGCCAAATCATGATAAAAAACAGGGAATTTTAGGTCTTTTACCCACACACCATAAAAAAAATCCATACATATTTTATCAATGCGTTTAAGCCCGTTTTTGGTCAATTTCATAGGGAGTGAGTGTATACAATATAGAATTTTAGGTAAGAGCATCATTTTTATAGCATTTACCTTTGCCCAAAGGTTCAAAAAATCAGACCGTCCCATTCATGTATATCCCTTTGCAAAGTCTGTCAGTTTGTCAACATTAAAATCCACCATCTCTTCATATCGCACACTAGATAAATCCCCAGATAGTATAGGAGGTCGCCCATTGGCAGTTCCAGTCTAATAATGCCCCATTTGAAAGACTCACTTTAAGAGGGAACACAACAATTTTTCCCTGATTAACTCTAACCAGACAGTGAACCCACCTCCTCGAACAAACGTTTCAGGAGATTCCCCCCTTCCTCCGGCTCCTATGGCATTTAAGAATCGAGGACCAAATCCCATCTGAATCACTGTAGAATTTAAAAATGACAACACAAAGCCCTTCTCTGCGTCTAAATAAAAAGTAATCTCTTCGGCTTTAGCATCAGAGAATCCCATTATATTTAATAGGGTCCTAATGTTATCATAACCATACCTATTTCCCCATGAATCCCACTTGTGAATAAATCAAGTCTCCTATATATTAAAGTAGCCAAGTTGCCAAAATCTTGGCAAAAATCTTGACATAAACATTAAGCAAGGAAATAGGCCTGTAATTGCTGCATTTAGTGGGATCTTCTCCTGGTTTCGGTATCGAAGTGATTACTGCTTCTCGCATTGGACAAAGAGTCCCTCCCGAAAGGAAAGGATTATACAAATTACATAGCTCTGGTATTAAAGTAGTACTAAAGGATTTAAAGATTTCAACCGGCAAACCATCCATACACAGATTTGCCCAAATGAAGTTAATTTATAGCTTCACCAACCTCAAAAGCAGTGATCGGTGCATACAATGCCTCTCTCCCTTCTTCAGATATACTTGGAATTTCTATTTTTGCAAATAATTTAGCTAGCTCACTTTCCTCTGCAATTAATTCTTCTGAATAAGAGTAGCATAACATGTTCTAAAACATACCAATACTTTACTACTAAACACTAGTTCACCCTCCCTATTCTCAATCTTCGGAATGAATGACCTTTCAGCTAAATTCTTACTTTATTTGCCAATAAAGGTCCTCCTTTTTCCCCCCTTCTTCCCAAATTCTTTGTTTCATGAAATATATACCTTTTTCAGCTCGTCTCTGTATTTCAGCTTCTCTCTAGTTTTGTCCATACTTATTTGATCCTTCTTACTCTTGGAGAAGAGCATATTTTCTTTGCAAAACGCCCAACTCTATCTCCAGATCTCTCTAACTTTCTCCTCTCCCACTTTTCTAGGCCTAGAATTCCAACTAACACTCCTCGTATAGCTGCTTTAAAAGCATCCCATACAACAAAGCCATCAACAGAATCTTTATTCTCCATTAAAAGATAAGGCCTTAATATTACACACTCCCTCATCCTTCAAAATGAATGTTTTCAGCCGCCATTTGATACCAGTAGGTCTAAGTTTATCCCGATCCATTTTTAACACAGCTAGAGAATGGTCCAAAAGGCAACGCTCCCCCATATTAGCTTCCAATATATCATCAACCAGCCTATCCAAGATTTAAAGGTAATCAATTCTGGAATAGGAGTCATAAACCGCAGAAAAGAATGAAAACTATCATTAGAATGTAATGTTCTTCAAATACCAATCGGATCAAAAGTTTCAATAAAATCCTGGAAAGCCTTAATCTGTGGTCAATAAGCCTACAATCAGATGATCTATCTAATCTGTAATCCAAGACAATTGAAATCACCCCCAACAACAATACAATCACCTTCCATACTTAAGCTCCTAGTTAAAAAGGCAAAGAATTCGACCCCATTTGAAGAGGGTCCATATATTGAGCCCAGAGTCATCAGTCTACTCTCTTGTCTCACACCCACCAAAATAATACAACCATCATCCATGAAGACATTTTCAATTGCCAAGCCTAACCTTCTACGAATCAGAATTCCCACCCCTCTCGATTTCAGAGTAACAATTCAGCAACACTTTCATACATTTTGCATTATTAAAATATATTATCAGAATGCTCCATCAAATGACTTTCTTGTTAAAAAAAAAATATATATATGCCTGCCTTTTCCCTTCGCAGCTTGGTTAAAATGTTCTTGCTCTTCTTTGGACAATTTAGTCCTTTCACATTCCATCTAACTATTTTCAATGACCCCATTATAAAACAGTAATGAAAATGTAATTCCAATCTGTCGGCCTTACTTCTTTAGAATTTATATCAAGACCTCAGTGTCTCCCTAAATTTCTAATGATGAACAAAGTAGTGCAGGTTACCCATTCCTTTGCCCAACACAAACAGAACAAGACCAACACAACATAAAACCATTTTGATAGAAAACTGAGCACAAATATTTGGAGAATTTCTATGGCTTATTATATACAAAACGCAAACAAATCTGAACTGTAATCCCAGAGCCCTATGCCCAATCATCTAAATATTACTACCTCCCCTCTTCCTATCACATAACTATTTTGAGCCTTTTCTTCAGCCTTCTCTTAAGATAAATAATTCCCCTAAATTCCCTATTACACTCCCTGTAGGAAACCTGCCCAACCCACTAGAGTAACTAATTACAATTTTATCCCCCCGACCAGCCCAGAGGTCCCCCGCCGACCCCCATCAGCCCTGCTCCCCAGTTCACCTCCCTTCCGTGTTTCCCTCCCCTAAGCCCACCTTTCGGGCCGTCCCGCTCCCTGATTGGTGTTTCCCATCTCCAGCAACTGGGCCTATCGACTAAAGCTGCACACTTTTTGCCACTTTTCAGGAAGCCTTCCGGTGAGTTCGACCATCTAGGCCTCTAATTTTATCTCCCCCACCAGCCCAGAGGCCCCCCTAGGCCTGTGTGCAGCCCTATCAGCCCTGCTCCTCAGTTCGCCTCCCTTCCGTGTTTCCCTCCCCTAAGCCCGCCTTTCAGCCCTCCCCGCTCCCTGATTGGTACCCCATCTAGGTCATAACCGAATCTCCCAGGGCAGCCCTCCTGCCCGTGCAGCCCTGCGGCTAAGGGCCCTAAGGCCAAGGGCGGCTCCAACAGAGGCGGCTCCTAGAAGTGTCAGCCGGTGTCTGCAGGGGAAGCAGTGGCCGGCCGTCAACCATCATCTACAAGGACCAATAAGGTAGGAGTGCCCTGGGCCAGAAGTAGAGCAACTATTCTAACCCAGACTCCGGGCCACTTACCAAACCCATAGTAAAGAAGACGATCGCATTGTATGATGTTTACATTGAACCGATAGGCCCCCCCCCTCCCACTATACAGGTCTCAAACCTAGCAGGGGGGGGTTATGTCTTGAAACCGCGTTGTGCAATGTTTAGACTGCATTGTTAGGCCTCTCTCCCACTGTACAGGTCTCTCAAATCTAGTAGGGGTTCCGTCTCCAAACTGCATTGTGTGAGGTTTAGATTGCACCGATAGGACTCTCTCCCACTATAGAGGCCTCTCAAATAACCTAATTGTGCTTACTTCAGTACTCCATCAACCCCGGAAACCCACCACAACCTAACTCTATTAAGTCCCATTCCAGCAGACTGAACACCCTAACCCACCCCGCCCCCCCTGACAGTGCACCCTTAGGAAACACACCCTACCCACCGACAGAAAAGCAGCACTGAGCCAGAGTACACCCCAGAGTATGCAGAGAAGGAAAAACAGAGGTCACTGCGACAGCACAACACAGCATAGAGGACCAACCACCTTACTACGCCTGCACTTAAACTGGAAAATGGCCCGACCCAGAAAATGATGCAGAGAAAGAACAAAATCGTGCAACAAGAGACGTGAACACACAACACCGACAGAACCCACAAGAAGCAGTCCCATTGGAAGGAAACACGCTTAACACAGCCATAACCGGAACAAAATCTACAAGAGAATAATCCTTATACCTCACACCTTACCTCGCAACAACCACGGTACACCGACACCCCAACACTAAAACCTCGAAACATGCAAATAATTTCCGGAAAAAAGATGGGAGCACTCAAGAGAGTGGGAGGGCTCCGACTCCATTACCCCTTACATCACAAGAACAGAGGGGCAACTCGATTTCCACTACATCCCGCACAATACAGCGAAGCACCGACAACCAGCAATGCTACCTCCCACCCAACAATCGGACTCAATAAAGAAACCACCACTGATCTTCATCCAAGCAGCATCACAGCAGAAACACCAAGACTAATCAGCCCCGTTAACAACTTATTGGACCGCTTCAATGAAGAAGAAGCCGTCGCCGTTCTTCATCCTACCGACATCAACCTGGAAACACCACAAACAGACAATTACAAACTTGAACAAATAACCTCAAAACAAAATCTCACCCAGAAAATCCACTGTAACCTAATAAACGCAAGGTCAATGTCCAAACATTCAACTGAAATATACAACCTCCTGTCAGAAGGAGGCATAGACATCCTATTTGTAACCAAAACATGGCTAGACGACAACTACAAGATCACCCTCAACAACTGCCTGAAGACTTCAAATGCATCCAAACAAAAAATTCAAAAGAGGAGGTGGGGGAGGAGGGGCAGGGGGGCGGGGGAATTACCGATCATCCACAAGGAACCACTGCACAATCAAAATGGAAGATCCACTAAACATCGAGAAATGTGAATCCTTAATACTACGACTTTCGGATTATATTCCTCTCTTGACAAAAAGAAGGCAACTTCAAGAAAGACAGAAACCCTCCAAGACATGCGCTTGACAAAACACTGGTTGAAAAACGCCGCGAACTTCGAAAAGTCCAGCGCAGAGCAAAACTTTTAGCAACATCGGCGGCAGTAAAAGAAGCGGATGTGGCAACAAAACACTAAGTCATGGGTAAAAGGTCAGATTGATTCTCTACCAGCAAGACGCAGAAAACATTCATAAGTGGAAGAAACACAAGGGAATATTGGAACACCCCGAGAGCCACCTACGACGTACAAGAAAACTCCATAATAAGTGAGATTGGTGAAACAACTTGGACAAAACACTTTGCAACGATGTACCTGGCTCCAACAAGGTCATCAACAGAGCACAAATCGGATCCATGGGTAAGAGTGGACGACCCAGAGGAAATTCGATTAAAGATCTCTGGCTTAAAAAAAAAAAAAAAAAACTCACGAGCGCCAGGTCCCGACGGGATCACAAATGTGGATTTAAAAACAAACCAAAAGGAGTGGCCCAGTCTCCTGAGCAAAATCTTCAGAAGATGCACGGATTTGAAAACTATACTGCCCTCATGGAAACCAGCTACAATGGTACCAATTTTCAAGAAAGGAGACAAAAAGGACCCAGCGAATTATAGACCGATCGCGCTACTCGATGTAATGGGGAAAAGTGTTTGGTTCGATGCTTCTCGACCACTTCAATATCTGGGCCTTAAATGCCCCCTGCGACGACCCCTTCCAAACGGGATTTAAGAAAAAACATGGGCACAGCGGCAAACATATTGATGCTGAACGTGCTGAAAAACAGTTTTAGAAGGAGGTACAAGACCTCACTCAGGCCTTTGACCGCATAGACAGGTCGAATCTTTGGTCAAAATTGGAAGCCTGGGATTGTCCGGCGGCCTTATTGAATCCGATCAAGGCCCTGTATACTGAAACCATCATGCGCATCCGTTTAGATCAAAATGGTCTCTTGTCATCGCCAATTGTAACAGCACAAGGTGTGAAACAGGGGTGCCCGCTGGCGCCGGCCCTATTCCTGGCATTCATTGGTGACATTAACGATGAAGACACTGAAATACGATCATTCCCACCAAAAATCTGCAAAACTCCAATAACGCGGATGACCTTGTCCTATTGGACCATACGTCAATAGGACTCCAGCGCCAACTAACAAATCTACAAAGCTACATAAAAAAAACAAATTGGAAATTAATGTAAAAAAAAAAAAAATTCCTGACATTAGAAACTTCTTCCAGAAAAAAAGAAAAACCCTAATTAAATCTGGAAGGAACACCAATCGAAAGAGTATTTGATTTCGAATACCTAGGAGTGACATTGGACTCCTCAAAACAAGACAAAGCGATACAAGTAGCCTTACTGACCAAAGTCAACAAAATGTCAGCCCAAGCCAGGGCCATAGACAAAAGGTTCGGCAGATACTCGCTAATCCCAGTACGAGATTTCTACAAGAAAAAGGTGATGCCAACTCTAACATATGGAGGAAACGCAATGATCAACTTCCCATCAAACATCTGGTCAAAAATGAAGGCTAAATTTTGGAGGAAAGTGTTGATGCTACCAAATTCCACCTCGGTGCATCGATTTGTCAAGAGCTCAGTTTACGGTCTCTCAAAAGCACAGTGGTACAATCAACACTAATGCTATACAAGAAATGTCAAATGGCGGAGCCTTTGTCAATTTACAATCTTGTAAATCAGGAAATAGAATGAAACAGCAAAGGGTTCACAAACTGGAAAGAAGAGAACACCAGAGTGTTGGAACAGACACAGGCCGAAGAAACATTAATAAATAACCCAAAGAAAATACTCACAAAAATAAGAGCTCTACTGGATATCAACCTTGGAAATAGCAGAAAAGAATAAACTAACCACACACCTGCCCCCAAACACTAAAAAAAAATTATGAGCTCCAAGAATACATCAAGAAGTTTCCATCTAGGAAGGGGAGGGATATGTTGCTACGCGCCCGCCTCAACTTGCTGCCGACAAACGAGATCCTGGCAATCCGAGGCAAGGCTGAAACAAACTTTTGCGCTTCTGTAAGACACAAGAAAAAAACAATTCGTCATCTACTTCTAAAATGTGCCGCAAACCAACATAGAAGAGAGCGATACTTAAGGCCCATCTTCTCGGATTTCATCACCTCAGACGAAGAAATATGTTGGTCTCGTTTGATTGGAGGAGATAAAACGAAATGGCAAATAGCTACATATAAAATACTGGAAGCCGCAAATTTGCCGAGGCGACAGCCAAAAAACGAGGGCACATTTTAGAGAGTCAAGTTCTTTTTCTTTATGAAAAAACCACAAAAAATGCTCACTTTGTAAAAATCTTTTGGATTAAACACAAATCAAATTTATTTTAAAAAACACAACTTTCAGTAAATCCCAAAACTACCCTGAAATTCATTCTGATAGAGACCAAAAACCTACGATGCGGCTTTCATAGACGCTTTCACAGAAGCAATCACCATCCTAGCCATCAAATACAATCATCTGATCATCCTCGGAGATTTCAACATCTGGTTCGAGGAAGAAACCACAACCACACAAAAATCCTTAACCGCTCCAACTAGCAGCCATGAACCTACAACTAGTCAAAAGGAGCAACCCACTCAGCAGGGCATACACGTGACACAATCTTAGCCAACAAGGATCTCATCACCACGGCACCCCGACACCCCAAATTCAAATACTTTGGAGCGACCACCTCATCATTCCATTCATAATCACAACAGCCGCTCCAACAAAAAAAGCAACAAGAAAAACGAACCATCATGATGAAAAGAAATTGGAGAACCATAAAAAACTCCAACCTAACCAAGCTCGTATAACTCAGCAATCCACAAGCATCAACCATTGAAGAAGCAGACCTAGACAAAAAAGTTGCCCTACTTCATACCTGGATCGCAACAACCCTAGACTACAATCGCCAAAGAAAAGCCCTTCACCCAATCACGTAATAAAACTACAGCAAAATGGTTCACCCCACTACTCAATGCCATGAAAAGAAAAAAACGAAAACTAGAATCTGAATGGAGAACCAACAACACCACCGCAAACAAATTGAAATTCCTACAACAGATCCGCTCATAAAAAGGAAATACAAAAAGCAAAGAGGAAACATTACGACAACCGAATCTTCAGAGCACCAAACGCTCAAAAAGAACTATAAAAAATCAAACGAAATAAAAAAAAAAACCACCTGGCTGCAACAACATGCCAATTCCATCGATGACTCTGCAAGGACCTCAGACCACTTCAAAAACAAAATAACCTCCATCCAACACACCATACAAAACAGGCCAAGCGATCACAGCTCAAACCCCACCGACGAGGAACACACAAACAAGCTACGAAACTTCCCAGAAATATCAGTTGAGGCTTTCGTCAAACTGGTAAACCAAAGCAACAAATCAGGCTCTCCTGAAGACCCTTGCCCCCCGGACATATACAAAACCATTATCAAACAAGGAACCACCATGGAATACCACAGGAACCTCCTCAACCTCTCAATCTCAACAGGTAAATTACCACAGGCCTTTAAAATCAGCCTACATCAAGCCGCTACTCAAAGACACAACAGGAAACGTAGAGGACTTATCCAACTACAGACCCATCTCCAACATACCCTACATAGCCAATCTGCTAGAAACGTACATCTACCAAATAACCCAAGAATTCATAGAAGAGCATTGCCTACTAGACCAGGCACAAGTTGGTTTCAGACCTATGAGGGGAACAGAATCAGCTCTCCTCTCAATATGGGACGACCTAAAATCAAACACAGACTCTGACAACAGTATCGCCCTGATACTCATTGATCTGTCTGCAGCTTTCCACACCGTCAACCACGCCATCCTCAAAGAGATTAGAAGGACAGACACCGCCCTACTTTGGATCAAATCCTTCCCAACAAACAGAACAGAAACAGTACTGATGAAACCTTTTAAATCCGAACCCAGAGACTCCACGTGCAGAGTACCACAAGGATCATCCTTCTCCCCGCTTCTATTCAACATCTACAAGTACCTATTAATCAAACTCATCACAAAACAGAGCCTCACATGCTACAACTATGCCGACGATACTCAAATCTTCAACATACAAGATACCCGAGACGAAAACACCACACTAGAGAATTGCCTTCGTGACATAACCTCAACCATCTCAAAATCAACCCAGGCAAAACAGAGATGATAGTTTCAAAAAAAAGGAGGCAACATCAACTACATCCCCTGGCAAAGAGAGCTCGGCACCACACCAGAACCATCAACTGTAAAAAACCTAGGGGTCCTGATGGATAACAACCTCACTCTAGAGCCACAAGTAAACTCTAATCAAGAAATGTTTCTTCCTCCTGCGAGCAGCAAAAAAGATCCTACCGTTCCTGTTGTTCACCAACAAAACAGTTACCATCATCGCTCTGATCATGTCCAGAGTAGACTATGCGAATAGCCTATACCTGGGCATGCCCGAACGACTTCTAAAAAAAACTGCAACGCATACAAAATGCAGCAGCCAGACTCCTCCTCAAGCTACCCAGAAGAGAACACATCACACCCACGCTAAAAATACTACACTGGCTACCACTAAAACAGTGAATAAAGTTCACGTCCATGTGCGTCACGCACAGAGCAATACACAAACATGGTGCACAATTCCTAAGCGACAAACTACGCCTACATCAACCGACAAGAACACTAGGATCAAGCACCGACATACGCCTGGAACCAAAACCCTACAACAGAAAAAATCTCGGAGGATCCTCTTTCTCTCACCAGGCACCCAAAACCTGGACGACCTACCTAAGAATATACGAACACAACAAACCACCTAGCATTCAGGAAACTCCTCAAATCATGGCTCTTCACAGCGTAACTACAATGGAGACACCCTAGAACGCACAGACATTAAAACAACGATGAAACTAACTCCAACCTCGGGCACTCTCAAATTGGACAAACACTCAAACCAAAAGAACCAACCACTCGACAGAGCATAAGAGATCATGGAAAATAGCCACAAAAGGAAGGCTACAGAGACTGATCACATACTTAGACCCAGACGAAAGCCCTCAAGTGACTCACTCACTCGTACGTACCGGACGGACCATATCCAGACCGGCAGACGCATTTAGATAGAATTGTGAATATTAGCATGGCCACACTTATATGAAATTGTGAATATTAGTCTGTGTCGCATCTAGATAGGATTGAAAGATAGCATGCCAGCGCCTAGATGAAACTTGAATGTTAGCATGTGCCACACTTAAAATTGTGAACACCAGCCTGCGTAGCATCCAGATTAAGTTATGAATGTTAGTATGCCCACACCTAGACAGATTTCTAAACACTAGCCTGCGCCGCATCTAGATGGGATTGTGAAGGCCAACAAGTGCCACACTTAGACAAAACTGTGAATGTTAGCATGCTGAAGGTCATGTAACCCACTAACCAATATAAGCTCAAACTCTGCATACTTCTCTCACCCAAAAAAACACACAACCATCTCTCGCACAACAAGCCGCACGCACTTCACAACACTGCAATAACTCATAAGCCGGAGCAACAGCACACACGGACTGACACCGATCCAATTCCCGCACCAAAGCTCAGCACCCTGTGAACACCGAGTTGAAGCTGCCAACAGAACACCACTCCTCTCACTATCCTACTCCCTCTTCACCCTACTAACCAATCCCCCCCCTTATCATTTACAGATCCGCCAGAGCGCCTGGGGACCAATTTCGTTGGTCAAGGTGCGTGGTACAAATACCTTTAACAAGTACAACACTATACAATAAACCTCATTCTATATTTATTAAAAATATTGCAATCAATCTTAGCACATCTTAAATGATCTAAATATGCACATAAAACGAGCAGACTATAAAGAACCCATAATAATCATTTGAAGTAACACCACGTTATCACTCTTTTGCTCTGTAACGTAAAATAACCTCTCCCAATAAATCTCTTAACAGATTACAGTAGCACTTACCTATGAAAAAGCAAATTTCTACCGTAGCCCCTCCAATGTTCCTATGAACAGTGATGGAGCGATTTAAAATAGATTTACCCGACAATTTAACAATTTTCAAGTAACCCTCTCATGTGGCCCCACTCTCATATGACCCTGTAACCCTCACCCAAACCAATCCTAACAATTGCACAAATCTTCCCCATCAGGACACCATTTATGGCGCCACAAGCTTATACCCTCTATCCCAACAACTGCAACCACCTCTAACCTTGTTCCCCTGCCCACGCTCAATCCCAACCACACAATGCAAATGATCACACTGGTACAGCCTTCACATGACTATTGACGTTCTGTGCATTCCATCTAATAACTCGATGCCCAATCCCCTATGCACTTGAAACCACTTTAGGAACCTCGCTTGCAAAACCTGCCAATTCCCTCCCACTGACATTTCCCCATTCTAATGCAGTTCAGAAAGGATGCAACCCACAATTAATGACAGAAGAATCCCCAGTGAACCATGTTTAACAGCAACAACAAACATGACTAGCTCCTGGAAAACACTCCTTTCGCTTATATTTAAATAACTTGCAGAAACCTAAAAAGTCTCGTGCTACTCCCAGATTGCATTAATACAGTCACCAATTCAAAACCTCCATGCTTAATTTGAATCTATGGGAATGGTAGAAGATGAAAAACATTCCCAATCTATGAAATGGAGTATACCATTAATTGCCTCCATAACTATTGACCAATCTTCTGAGACGAAATACAACCTTCGGCATAAATGAGTCAAACAAGTGATTGTAAGTGGCCACTAACGGCTGTGCTGTACCAGAGTAATATCGAGAGACAGACACTACGAAGAGTAGGAAATCGGCATAGTAGATACCGTCTTAGCTTCAACAATGAAGAGTCTCAGCAAAATCAGTTTCCGGATCACTTTTTCAGGAAAGCCAGCCACCCTAATGTTTCCTCTAGAGAAGTTTTCCTGCTCTAGACATTTTAAGCAAAGGTTTTTCATTTTGGGCTTCCAAATTCCTTATCTTATCATAATGTTTCAGTTTTTTCATCATCTGTACAGGTAAGGTGATCTTCAATAGCTGCTACTTTTGTAGTAAGGTCCAAGTACCTTTCTTCAGCGTTAATCATCTTGGTTTTTATCTCTGCTATGTCCAGAGTCACCTTAGTGAGAAGATCCAACAGCTGTCACCCTTTTTTCCTGCATCTTCTCCCTTTTTTGCTGGTTGAGACGTTTGTTCCAGGATCAGACATTGGGCCTCATTCCGAGTATGGCGGTAAGGGATAGCGGCCACCGCTAACGAGAGCGGTGGCGGTAATCTCTTACCGCCATACTCAGAGTTCCCTTTGCGCCATGGAGGTTTTAACACCTGCTTTTAGCAGGTGTTAAAAACCATGGTGCTAAGGGACCTTGATGTTAATTACGCCACCGTAATTTACAGTGGCGTAATTAACGCCTTCCCCACTCCCATTATGCCCTATGGGGCAAGAATGGGAATGGGGAAGGATAAATGGGGATTGGGGAATTACCGCCCCGCCAACCTTGGAATGGGGCGGTAATTCCGCCATCCACCAAGGTGCTGCCGGTCCGGGTACGGCGTCAACCAAGGCGTTAATAGCGCCATTGGTTAGCGCCGTACTCGGAATGAGGCCCATTGTATTAGAGGATGTAGTCTCCAACAAGGCACAGGAGCACAGCCTCTATGCTGCCATCTCTAGTGCTGACAATTCGTTTTTTTAACCAAACTGGGCAAGACCAACGAAAAGAAAGCACAATATCACCAAACACCATATAATGGAATTTAAGCATAAACAAAACTAAGTAGCCTACAAGGACACTCCGACCGCTCACCACTAACCCAACTAAAACGTTCGTATAAACACACCGCTCAAGCACCAAATGCAACCCACATACCTCTATAACAGCACCTACTTGAAATCACATAAACTGGACACACCTTCCGACAGCCCACTCAATCGTAACACAATCTCCAACATTACACCAGAGACAACAATCCCATCCAGACTCAGACCGAAAAACCAAAGCCACGCCATCTTAAAAGGGTTCGAAATTAAGGGAAGCAGCTTGTACCCTAAGAGTCTCGTTAGCTTAACATCAACAGCTGCCAGGGGGAACGTTTGGTTCCAAAGGCCAAATGATGCAGAAACACACACCTATGTGAATTCAAATTCATTCATTTGGGACAATCTATTAATAAACTTTTGGACACATCCATATGACATTTAAAGCACAAGTCTTAATAATTGGACAAAATGATATGTTCCCATCTTATGCGGACATTAGATTTACGGAACGCTGTGTACTAGCTCCTTGTTCCCCAGTGGTAGCTCCTCATCACTAGTTAATGTTTGATACCCAAGAGCTGCTTTTAGCTCCTGCTTATCTAATGAGAATTTCCAGCCCTGCAACTACAAGCAAACAACACACAGTGACAGGTTTCCCCCAAACAGAAGTCACCAGCAGCATAACGAAAGGTCTCTCTCGTGCCACCCCTCTCTGTCCCACTAACTAACCCTCCCCAAACCCTCCTTACTTTTCAGATCTGCCAGAATTCCTGAAGACCATGAAAATGGCAGCAGGGTGCAGTATAAATCTCAATTACATAAAATCCAGGAATTAAATCAGCAGTACATATTGGCTGTAGAAGCCAGATTCTTTTTGGATGGACAAATAGCCGGTCCAGGTACAATTTAAGTGAACACGAACCACAGGGATAGCTATATCATCTCCAATGAAGGATTACGAGTGCAGGTGGAAGTGGGATCCCTTGGTTGAAGTAAGTATGCAGTGACCTTTCGGACCAATAATCGTTGGCACACAGTACAGTCTGGTCTGTACGAACAAGGCAAAAGCTGAAAGGGCCAGGAATTCACTCACCATGCATGCAGAAATCACAGAATTCTGAAAGCCTATCTTGTAAGGACCACCATCTACATTGGCCACAGACTCAAAACAAACTGCCCAAAGCTGAGAGCCTCACATTAAAGTCTCAAAAGGGATGAGGAGCTTGGGGTGGGAATTCAAGCTATGATAAGTCCTGACTTGTTTGTTCCAGATCGAGTTAGGCCAGGAAGAAAATGTCCGCTCTAAGATACAATAGGCCACCAGGAGTAAATGGCCAATTCGCAAGAGTCCATTTCAAAGCCCATTCCTGCCAGGTAGCTTTTTTTTTTTTAATAAAAAGACCCATCCGATTTTGCAGCCAGCCCTGGTGAAGTAGGTGTCTTGATCCATCTCAGGACTGGCAACCAAGGAGGCCCAAGTGGTTTAGGATGGGCTTAGACAGGTCCTCTTTTTGAGGCAGATTGACCAATGGATGAGAGGTTTGATCATGGAGATCCAAAAAGGACCATCTGGCGGCCACCATACATAAAGTAGGTTGCAGCATCACATTTAAGGAATGTTTTATGAATCACAAAGGAGGGGAGGAAATGACTGCACAGGAACTAACATTCCCAGGATATTAACAGAGTATATACCAGCTACTCTGAAACCTTACCCACTTAGGTGCTGAAAAGGAGGCATTTGCAATTAGTGGGTCACAAACATGTTCACTCTTGTTTGGAGGATTATCAAAAACCATTGGACTCAAAATGCATATGTAGCACCTTCTAGCATTGATCGGGAATGCCTAAAGAAACTACAAGTTTAGCTAGAACAGCACAATAACAGCCTGCATAGATTTGTTATAAATAAAAAGTGTCAGGTTGGAATATATAATGTGTCAGTGTTATTCTTATTGTGAGATTTATGTCTCCACCAGGTTCTCTAAATAACAGTCTCAGGCCTATAGTAACGAAACTTTCTTCCCACAAATTATTTTCATCATCGCATTGCAACCTACCCACTATTTGTAATCTGCACAAATTAATGATTGGCAGACTTTTTCTTCATCTACGATACGGTGCTCCAGTTCATGCGTTTGTGTACTCATTAAGGGAGCCCTCACCATCTTACTTCATTTTAAAGAACATTCTGTCCAACTCACAAGAAAAAAAGTAGCATTCTCTTCCAAGAGAAATGGTGACCTCATACCTTAGGTTTCTCTAAATCTGTGCAAAGGGATCCCTTGTCACTATAAGGGATATGGAGTCCTTCACACTGCTAGTCAGGGCTCAACATCAGATCAAAAGGGACCCCACCTCAGCCTTATGTGGGTTGTTCTTAATCTATGCATGCCCACCTGTGGTGAATGTTCCATTTGCTCCCCCTCCACCACCTGGTCAGAATGTCACTCAAACTCACCCCATTGTAAGAGGCTAACTGCTGCCCATTAAATCTTGTTTCTCATCTACTGTACATTCTTTTGTGATCAAAAGAGCATTGTTGCTCCATGTTTGTAAACAAATTCGGAGGCATATCCAGCCACGTACCCACAGCTGATGCTCGTTACCCCTGGGTTTACCGTGCGTAGACCGTTCATAGCCCCAACGCCTCTCAGCTCTGCTAGTCTGTCCAGGTTCCTCTCGTCCTATGTCGCTGCCACCTCTTCTGCCACTCCTCCCAATCATTGACAGCCATACGTGACTCACACTGCCTTTTACAAGTCATCTGTTCCTCCTTCCCCTTCCGAATTGTATGGTTTTCTCATTGTAGTCTTTAGGGATCTCTGAATTGGCTGCAGGGAGTTTGCTCCTCCTGAAGTTGTACCAAGTTGATAAAAAACGTGGCTGCCAACTTTTCTTCAGGCAGTATGTGCCACCTCAAATATGGCTCCATTTTGTCACTTCGTCATCAGTCCAAGTTACCAGGGGTCATCCTGCTTTCATAAACCTTTGAGCACAGCTTGGTTTTCCTCACTGCCGCTTGTCTCCATCGCCTTCCTGCTGGCAAGCTCCTGGAGCCGACACATGCGTCTCAAGCTTCTCAAGGCGGTATAATCGACTGGCACTCCTCACGCAGTGTTATGGAGTATGGATAATGGATAATGGACAACGAGCCTGGTAAGACAGTTGGTCACACACCAGGCGACTTTACAGATTAAACATTCAATAGCTATAGCAAGGGGCTGCAAATGTTAGTTGAGTACAACGCACACGCTTCCAAATAATGCAAGTGTTTGTGACAAGCAGCACAGGCAGACAGTTGCTGTAGAAAATATATGTGGCAAGATGCCAGGAAATCATAGCTTCCCCTCCAGCAGAGAAACCTAACCGCAAGTGGCAACTTCCTGTAAAACGGCACGTGGCAAGGTCAAGAGTTGCTTTTTACACCATTTAGATCTGATGAGCAGTCAAAGGACAGGAAGCACCAATAGACATGTGCTAACCCTTCGAAAGCCCAGTTAATAATGGAGTTTGAAGTTGTGTGGAAGCAAGTAACACGCTTTACCCGTTCACTGAATGGAAGCCCTTTACCTATAGTGGAGACAACCAGTGGACACAGACTACACCTGTCGCTTAAGTTTGCACATAGGAATGTTGTAGGTTCAAGCAAAGCAACACTCTTAAGCGTTAGGCCTTAACCTTGCAGGTAGCGGAAATGACGCACACATGTTAGACAGACCAAGTCACGTCTTAGATATAAAGCGCAAGCGGATTGGGGCGAAGGGAGCAGAGGTTCGCAAAGCAATCGGCAGACTCCGGTCTTGGGTGCTGGGAAGAGATCGGTCACAGCTCAGGGCAAAGGCGAGAGAAATTGGCAGGTCCCTCCGGACAGGAAGCCATGGGTGGTTTGTGTGCAGCACATCTTGCCCTAAAGCAGGAGTCAAATGTGGAAGTCTTGCTGTCTGCATTTTGAGGCGTTTGGTATGTTACACCACTCCATAGCATAGCATAAATCCCAGGTCACAAGCTGCTAAACGAAAATGATCACTTGTCCTTTTCTAGATAAACGTAAACCATGCTATTCTCTCGCATAGCAGTTCTTTTCATGTGTTTGGTAATGTGCTGTTTCACAGTTGCTTTTGTTACAGCATGTTCAATCCAAGTTAGAGCTTGTAGAAGGTAGATGTGATATTAAATATATGAACCTACTACCCTCATTGTCAATTGCATATTTCTGAGTAATGCATTATAATGGTGTCTCTGAGGCCAAACAACTTCACTCACTTCCCGGCAGCATTGGTTAAATTATGATAATGGGCGAAAACAGTCACGAAGGCTGTCCCATTCACTAGGGCACTCCTGGGGTGCAGATTATTATAAAACATGACTTCTGACTCCAGGTCCACTTCCCACACCCTCTTCTGGGGTGGAGGCAGTAATCAGACTTGACCACAGGCAACCAAGTCAGGTGGCACCCATAACAGATGGGACCTCTTAGAGAGGACCATAGCGTTACCAATAGTGAAATAGCCTCATGTCCCAGTCACGACTAAAGGACAGGGCAGCTTTTTTTCTAAAAAGCTTTTTTTAAAATAAAAAGGTTAGAGTAACTACAGAAAATGACTCATCAGGAAATCAATATTCGCACCCATTGTAGAAAGGCGCTGTTTGAATGGCCACTGCCAAACAGTGAATACCAGCTTCACAGTAGCGCAATTAGATGGATTGCCAGCAGAATCACTCTTTACTTAAAGACCCCAGCCAACAAGACAAATAATGTATATGCAACTCTCCTGATGAGGGGAGATTTAGACACCAGCCAGTATCCCGAATTGGCTTTAACAAATCAGGTCAACTGATTGGAGGTAATCTAGTTTACCCACAAACAGGTGCAAGGCATGGACCGTTAGCCAGACCCACTCTATTGCTAGAATTCTTAGCCCGGTTTCATCCGAACCATGGAGGCCCATATTTGCAGACTGACTACCAATCGCTAGGCACCCATTTTGACAAGAGAGCAATATTGCACTACAATATGCGGCACAGCAGGGTGTAGCAGCACCTGCTCAGCAGACTCCGGGATAGCTGGATGCAGGTGGGGTAAAAATACAGACATTAAAATCATATTAGGATCCTGTCCATCCAGAAATGATGAAGCCATATCCAAGTGGTATTCAGAGAAACTAGGACAGCTACAAGCAGCCTACCCTCAGGTTACCCCACAGCACAGGCGTAGGGCACTAGCCATGTTTCTTCAATCTGGCTGCACACCGCCTTTAGCGAGCTGTGACAACTGGATCTCAATTTATAGCTGGTTTTATTTTCAGCTGATAGGCCAACAGTCCATCACATCACTAGCACTGATACTAGCAGACACCATGGGAACACAAGGGGCGGATGCAGCCATGAATTTAGGCCTGTCCATAGCATCAATTAACTATCAAATAGATGACAGCATAATTCTACCCTTATTAAAAAGGAGATCATACAAGGTTAGAAGTCCATAGGAAAATGTCCCAATTGAATGAGCAAGAAAAAAAGGGAGCAATTTGGGGGCATAGTGACATCCACTTCTCAATCAGGCAGGGATAACTACGGCCGGAGACCTGCAGAGACACAGAAAAAGGCCAACAAAGATGGTAAGCCAGATAAGGGAACACCACGAAGGGAGGCCTTCGAAAGGACGAGGATCGTTCCATGGCAAGACGGGTAACAAACCACAGACTACCATTATCACCAATAGAGGAAGATAGGTATCCTGAGCACAAGCCAAAAAAATGGGAAATCTGCAGGAGATTGCCTTGCCACTGCAGGCCTGTCTATCACAGGGGTAGATGATCACGGGTTACGCCTGGGTGGGGCAGTCCCATTTCAGACCTAATGACTATGATTTTAGAGATCAGAAACACATGAAAGGTTCACAGAAGTACAGCGCTGATGAGGGTCCGTCTACTTCCCCATAGGCAAGGACACCAGATCGTTCTAAAGCTGAGGGGAAGGAGGCAAAGGTTGAGAAAAAAAAAACTGCATGCCCTACAGGTTTCACGGAATGCAGAGTTCACGCACTCATTGAATCATTACCACGACTAAGCGACTCAAGGATTGGATCAAGGTCCCATTACACTCTGGGTCGGACATTTCCATATTTGAATGTAGCCACAAGGCACCATTGGAGCACACAAGGGTGCACATGAATGCGTAAATAATTACACCCATTGGGCAAACATAAGCATACAATGAAGTTTATTTTGTAACCATTCAGCTGGAAGGCGAACACCCCAAAAAGATTAAAGCACTATTTTGGCCACAGTTACACATCCAATATAAAGGACTGTTAGCATTTCAATATTGGCCACCATTATACGTGCGACAAGCGCCAAGAGGTGAAGAAGTTGTGATGCCTGATGCAATAACATGCAACAATCTGGTCCATGCTGGCAGCCGTTTAAAAATCATGTAGGGACATGATCGGGAATGTCCAGCGCATGCGATTCCAGTACTGAAACCACCCCTGCCACAGAGGCAGTATCCAGTTAAACCACCGTCAGCTGCCCACTTGCAAACCATAGACGACCAGCTACTGGACCAGGGGGGGTGATTAAAGCAAGCTAGCCCATATAATAATCTAGTGTTTCCCCGTGTTAAAATCTGATGGTACACAGTTTTATTGTGGAATTTCAAATGCACATTTTAAGACAGGCAGCCTAGAACCAACACAGTTCTGGATTGCTAGCCAACTTGCACAGATGTAAATATAAAACAAACCTTGATCTAGGAAATGGGCATTTCACACAACCTTTAAGCGTAGAGAGCCAGAAATACACTGCATTCACGTTTAAGGGAACACATTTCCAATTCACTGAAATAATGCAGGGGTATAAGCATTCACCTAGCACATTCTCAAGCAAAATAAAGCTTGCTCGCAGACATTCCTAACTGTTGGCAATATGTAGAGGATATTTACATCACCCATGAGAATCTCAGTGTACACCTGCAATATGTACAGTCATTCACACATTGGCTGCAAAAGGATACTGGATGAACTTCAAAAAAAAGAAAAAAAATAAGAATACCTCATCGTGAGGTTACCTTTCTAGTATTCACCCTTTCAGAGGAGGGCAAAGGCTTGTTGGCAGATTTTTTTGAGAAGTACGCCATGATACGACTCTCCACCCCGTTTAGGCAGTTAAAGGCTATTCTAGGGCTGTTGAATTTTGGCAGATCTAATGTGCCCAATTTTGCTGAGCTAGTGAGACCATTGTATGCTTTGAAAAAAATCCAATTTCAAAGCAGCTCACTGGCTGCCAGAACACACCATGCACCATGTGTATTCATGAAGGACTCAAACTGGTCCTTTGCAGGTCAGAGATACAGATAAAGACTTAGAGCTAATGCTTTCACATTACACAGTGTGCAATCTAGGGGAGACTAAACCAATTGCATATAAGCCGCATGTATATTCCACACCAGTGTTAAAATGTACACCTGATGAGAACATTCTGGCTTCAGTTCAGATGATCATTCAGAAGGAGAGACCATTAGCAGCAAATACAACTATACACATAAACACACCTTTCGCTCAACTTGAGGATGCAACAAAAGCTAGCAGGCCCAATGCAAAGGCATTCCATATTAGATGGATTCAATGGTCAGCATCTCAACATGCTCTAGATGTCAAGTACTATTATAAAAGGCAGAAATGCAAAGACCGAGTTGATTGACTTGGACAATAGACAGAGCCTGACGCGTCACGGCCTACATACCATTGTTTGATTTTTTTCCAAGTAATTTACTGTGATGGTTCCGCGATACCGGCAGTAGGGACACATTCCAAATATGCTGCGCGGCAGTTCTAGGACATTTCAGACATGAAGCGGCATTTATACACACTGATATTGCAAGAAAGCATCTGTGAGACATGCCTACCCAGACTGCTGAATTGCATGGATTACTGCTTGCATTGCACGAAGCAGATGCAGTGAAGCCCACACTAGTAGTCTCAGATTAAGATTCCATTGTCAGGGCTTATAAGACTGATTTGCATTGGTGGATTCAAAATTACTTCGAGACATTAGGCATAAAACTGTTTGCCCTTTGCTATGGGTGAGTCACACAAGAGCACATACTACAGGGCACATTCCTAGCACAGGAGATGCATTGGCAGGTAAATATGCCAAAGAGCACACAGTGAGAAAGACGATAGCTGCTCTGCGACTACAATGGATGAGGAAATAAAAGATGCTTGTTTAGGTATTGTACCTAGGCCAAAAGGATTACCCAGTAATTAGGTTTATGACATTGAGAATAACAAAGCAATAGTCACCATTCCTATGAAACAAGGGATTCTATTCAAAGATGAATCCCTAATAGATCTGGCAAGGAAACAAGGAAAAGCCGATTGCAGCCACACACGCTGGACTTGCATCTGCCCATTTTGGGGTGAGTGCTACTGCACAGCTACTCCTTGATATATATATATATATATATATATACACACACACATACATACACACACACATGCTTGAAGACAACTGTAGACCACAGCAAAAAACCTAAGGAGGTGCCTTTAAAAAAGGCAACCTCGCCTTTGAGAGCCAATATATGATCATATAGGCCTACTGCCAGCAATAAATAAATACAAGTACATTCTGGTAATAGTAGATTCTTGCACTAGGTTCACCTGGATGATTCCTCAAAAGAAACCAGACTGCAAATCAGTCATAAAGGCAGTTAGGGGTGTAGTAGCGATGACAGCAACTCAAACGTTTCATGCTGATAATGGTCAAGCTTTTTCAGGGTGGGCTCTGAAGAAGGCATTGGAGGCGTGGGAACAGAGTTGCGCTTCTCCAATACTTTCCGAGCTGAAACAAATGGAACTGTGGAAAGCGCAAACCAGTCCATAAAAGTGAGTCGGAATAAATGCATTCTGTCACTTGGAGGTAGCTGGGTAGACCATGTGCCCTTAGCAATCAGGAGTTTAAATAATTTACCAAGCCAGTCTCTATGCAGCGCTAAGACTCCATTTGAACTCTTGTTTGGGAGAAAGAGGTTTATGCCTGATCTGCATACTCCCCTCAGCCCCCTTTACAGGCACGAGCAACTGCTGGCGACAACACTGCTGAGGGAATCCCTCCAGGTGAAAGCTGAGGCCAGTCCTGAGAAGAGTCTCAAAGCAGGAGATTGGGTCCTGGAGACGATCCATGATAGAACTCCGTTTGGCCCGTCTTACAGACCAGCAATGCAAGTAATCAGAGTCAAAGGTTCCAGAACTGCTGTCCTACCAGCATTACCACGCAAGAGAGGTACCAGGCAGGTTTCTGGTGATCACCGGAAACCCGCTCCAGATTGTTACCACAAGGTTTCCACGCAATCCTCTTCCAAGTAAGGAGCCTGCAAAAGAGATGGAAATCCGTCAAATGATGCTGATAGGCGTTCAAGATAAGGAATATTATGCCACCCTTGAATACACGTCCACAATTCAGGGAATTACTGCAGGCCTGCCAAGTTGGAAACCGAAAGCCATTCTAGTTGCTAAAGTAATCAAAGAATTATTTTGGACAGACTTTCTGAAATGGTGTTATAAAATGCTGGCAGTGTATTCTCCTACTGTGGCTCAGCCTCACTTTGTTCTTCATCTCACTGACTTCCGGGCTTTTTCCTTGCAAGTTTCCACTCCACCTGCAAGCAAAGAAGTTGTTCTAAAGCCTTTAAGGTCTTCACAGGTTAGAAAAAAGAGCTCCAAGAGCCAGGAACTCCAGCGTCAATACAAATGTTTCTTCCAGCTATGGGTCATGTGTGGATGCATTTAATGGCCCAGCTACACAGCTGCAAGTTCACACCTATTCTGCGATTGATGAATCCACACTGCAGCCAGTAATCCTGTTTCCAGAACATATAGAGAACTGCTAAGAACTAGGCTACAGACATGCTCGCAAAATGCATCATTTGATGTGTTTGATGATGTGGAGGATCCCCGTGAAATGGGGCGCCGTGTGTGTTATTCCGACTCATATTACAATGCCTTTTTACTTATTTTTTACATTTATAAAGCGCACTAACAGCCCAAAAGGCATTATGGCGTGGTTACAAGAAGGCATACTTAGTTACACGAAGAAGACAAAAAACAAAGGGTAGGAAACAAGGGAGAATACAGCACGATTGTGGTCAGTGGTCACAATGAAACCTGCTACATTAAGGGAATGTGGCGTAGATGACAATGGACACTCAATAGTGCGGCTGTGATAAGGAAACTGGGGGTGGCGGGGGTTAGTAGGGTACGAGGCTTGGAATAGATTAGTGTGGAAGGGTGTGGGTTTAGTTAAATAGCATTGTTTTTAGCATTTTCTGAAATGACAAGTGAGAGGTCTCAGCCCCAAGTGAGTCCAGTAAGGCATGCCACAGTTTAGGAGCGATGTGGGGGAAGCCGACGCCACCAGCTTTGGCCCCCTTTATTGAAGGGATACACAACTGGGTGGCGTGACAAACTCCTGGGACACAAGGGTGTGGCTCTGACAATTTCTTCCGACAGGTAGGGAGGGGCTGTGAGCGCCAGCCACTTATGACTTAAGGTTAGCGCCTTGAAGGTAATTTGTTCTTCAACAGGGAGCCAATGGGCCCCAAGCCTGGCAAGTGAAATGTGATCTCTTTTGGGGATGTTTAACGCAGCTCTGAGAGCATGGTTTTGAATGACTTGAAGTCTATTCACATTTTTAGCCGAATTGCCGGCTCGAAGGACATTGGCCCCAATGGTGGATCTGGCTATTGAGAGGCAATTCTGTTTAGACAGGCATGGTTTGACTGCATTTATTAGTTTAGTGGTGAATGAGGCAGCGGAAGCAATTGAGCTTACCTAGAGAGAGTGGAGTCCAAGTAAACCCCTAGGGTCTTTACTGCTGGTGAGACAGGGATAATTGTATTATCAATGGTGAAGTCGCTGTATTGTTTACAGAGTTTGCTGAGAGTTTCTTTACGGCCGATACTACGAGAATCTCAGTTTTACCTCCATTTAGACAGAGCCCATTTGCTGCCATCCAAGCTTGAATGGTGGCATAGATTTTATGGAGAGATTTAGCATCTTGGTCATAGGAACCTGGGTGTCGTCGGCATTCTTTGTGTATGCTATGTCCAGGGTGTCCAGTTTGTCGAAGAGAGGTTTGGTGAAATTGTACAGGGTTGGTGCTGTGCAAGAGCTCTGGGGGGGGACTCCGCAGTGGATTGTGCTGAACATGCCTGGTTTGGGAAGACCTCGATGGCTTTTCCTTCCAGGAAGGAAGTGATCCAAGTGGTGGCTTCTAGGGAGAATGGAGCTGCATTGGTAAAATGTCAACTGAGTCTTGTGATCCACAAGATCAAACGCAGCCTAAAGATCCAGGAGGAGAAGTGCTGGTTTACCTTCGCCCGTGATTTCCGTTATTTGGTTTTTAAGATCGAGAAGGGCAGATTTAGTACTGTGTCATTGGTGGAAGCCGGATTGCCTCTCGCCAAGAATGCAGTTGGACTCGAGGAAGTGTTGCATTTGTAAGCCGCCTCGTCAATGATTTTTAGGAGAAAAACAGGACTGTAGTAATAGGTCGGTAGTTAGGGGACGTAGGGTCTAGGGAGTGTGTTTTGAGGGCGTTCCCATGCTTTTTTAAAAACACGACGGGACAAGGTCGGATGCAAATGAGGCATTAATGAAAGGTGTCAAGAAAGGTCAAGAGAGTCAGTGCATTCTTTGATGTTGGTTGGACAGGGGTCACCTTTGCAGATGTACGGTTTTAAGTGTTGGAGGTGGTCTAGGACTTCTGTTTCAGTAAGGTCTCGGAAGGAAAAGGGGTTATTGTCTTGGTGGGTGGTGAAATTGATCGGTGAGAGAAGGGTCAGAACTGGGCAAAGCTTTGTGGTGAGCTTGGATTTTCTTTTGCAGAAGGTCTATTTTATTGAGCATGGCTTGGACAGCAAGCATTTGTATGGCAAAAATAAAGTACTGAGCAAGCTGCAAGTCATACATTAAGCGGGCAGCTGAGGAACGGAAGCAGGCAGGAAAATCGGGTGAGGGGCTTATCAAGGACGTGGCACAGTAAAGACTAAACGAAGGGCAAGCTAGGCACCATGTATAAAATAGTTATGGGCCATTACAGTGAGAACATGAGGGGACCATACACGCTGAGAACATTATGTATACAAGAATAAGATGGTGATACAAGCTGTGTTTACTGAGCAGGGGTGTGGTTGTAACCTGCTATTACAGAGCCGAGATCACAGCATATGTGTGCAAGAGCGGAAAGGTGGCTGTAACAAGGAACACATGGCTATGCGCTCGTGGGGCCGTAATAGGAGCGGTGTTATCAATAGTATGTGGTACCGTAGTGCTGTAAGACGGCTGGTAAACAAGTGTGTGTGGATGTCGGGCCAGTTGATCCTTGTTGCCTGCTGGGCACAGGGCCGGAGCTCAGCGCAAATTTGAGGATTTAGGTAGGTGATGTCTGGAAACACTGAAAGTGGCGATTCGATAGAGTCACGAAGGCAATGAAGTGGCTGGAGTAAACAAGCAGTGCGAGCGAGATACGGTTGTAGGATTGCTGTGACAAACCAAAGCTACACAAAAGGATCACGGTAGCGGCTTAAGTAGAGAGTAGGAAGGGAGAGCAGGAACGTTACTCACGTTCCTCCCAGCTCCGACAGGCTTGGGACAGGAGCCTTAGTCGATGGCCTTAGTCACGGGCCGTCTTTCGCCTGCCGGATATCCCCGAGCGGGGGATAAGCAGATAAGGCACCAATCAGCAACTGAGGACAGATTCCTACTACTGCAGGTGAATAAAGACTGTGGTGGCCATCTTGGAATAGTTAACCCAACTTTAAGCAAATATTTCGGGTACAGTGATGTTTATTCACTCATGCTGTTACGAGCGCAGAAGTCTTTGTAAAATGTAATATGTTGAAATATGCTGCCGAACGACGAACTCAAGGCCAATAAAAGCGTGAACCCATTCTGTGGCCCAAATACATGTTCTGGGAACACTTTGCAGTACCGTTTCAGACCGTGAAATATTTGGGAACTGTGCCTTGAATTCAGGACTGAGACCACACCAAGCGGGGGATTACATTTTTGAAAATCAGTATAAATTCCCTCCAGAGCCAGATGCACAACACATGTATGTATGTTGCAGATTCAGTCATCTTTGACTGATAATACTTTACAAACATGACTGAACAAACATGGCGGGAAACTTTTCCTCTATGGTCTACTTGGGGTCAACCGGTATGGCAAACCAAAGTTGGTCACACACACATGGCATGTAGATTCCCAGATTTGATTATTTTTTAAATTATATCAGTACCAGACCACTTGTAGTAATAGGAACTTGAGCTTCTACCCACAATGGAAGAAGGCGAGTAAGTCTTCTAGAGAAGCAAAAGAATGCAATTGCATCAAGCATATTACTTCTGCATCAGGCAGACCGGTGTTATGGGCAGGTCAAGCAAATGAATGCAATAAGAGAAAAGCAGGACTCAGTGTGGGCCCATATAGGGCTTGGAACTCCCATAACACCTCCCTGACAAGCTATATACATAGGTAAGCTGCGCCAAGGAACGCTTTCACAGTATCACCTGAGTGAGGTCATACAATCTCTAGATAACTTCATAAAAGAAGAGAATTGGACAGCTATCATGCAGTCAGCTGCTGGTCTGAGGCTCACCTAGAGTGGGCGTGTCAGGAGAGCTGCTTCCTGCACAACCTCTGACCCACCAGTATCTTGTGAGGTGGGACAAGCGTCCATAACAGGGATAACTTACACTTGGTCACAAGCAATAATGCAAATCCTGCAGACTGAAAGTGCAGTAGTGCAGCTAGGATTTCATGCTGCAGATTCCAATGATCAAGTCCTACAATAGGGCTTCTATGCACTACGAGAGGTCATTACAGATGTAGTAGGGTTGATTCGAAATTACTTATCTATGATTAGAAGCGACCAAGAAGCCGCAGGAAGTCTTAGTGTTAACAGATTTTCTGGACACTCAGCAGAGGGGACCTCAGATTGCAATGCCATTTCATGGCCAGAACAAATACATGCACTTAACTAGTCCAATGTTGCAACAAGTCGGTCGATGTAAGGCTCCACTTTCCTGTTGCTTAGTGTACTGGCAAAGAGTGTTGTAGCAGCTTCTGCCTGGTTGCCAGGCTCAACAAATTGGATTGCGCACAGGGAGCTAAACATCCCCATTCAAACAACACCTTCTATGATATGTCAGGAACTACATTCATGGGGTAATATACATTGGGTAAATGACATGTGGGTCAGAGATTATGTTGTACCGTATTCTCATGCACGTGTTTCACCAACAAGTCCTGAAATAACACTGTACTCATGAAGTGAATGCAGAGGTTCTACACAAATGGTGTGTACACATGCTGAGCCAGTGAATTCATGTGAGTTACTCTAAATGCACACTGCATGTTGCACCAATTGTGTCTTTTCGCAGTCAAGCGCATAGCTACCTATCTGGTACATTTCAATCAATCTTGTCATGTCACAGAGGGAATGCCAACCCCGATCACTGTAAATGCACAGATTAAATGTTGTGGGTTAATTTTGAATCCGCCTAAATTATTTCAATTGAAATCATTGAACTGGCCTAGCTCCACATTAAGGCATTTAGAATACACGAAATTGAGCTTGCATATAGAACGGCTGCTAAAAATGTGTTGGAGGTGCGAAGCACTGAAGATAAATATCTGCAAGCACACTTTGCTGTGGTCAAACAGTTTGCCTCTTTGCGAGCCTCTGAAAATAGAAATGCAAGAGGCCATGCACTTGATTGACAGTTCACAGTTCAGTGGGTTCAATACTGGTCTTCCTGGGGTGGCAGCAGCGGCCAAAAGTGCTCTAAATAATGGGTTGATTGCCTTGAACACAGTCATTAGAACACCGACTTAGTCGAGTGCGTGGTACTGCTGGCTGTTGATAATACTTGGAATGTGTCTTATATGTAGCTGCAGGCACTGAAATCATGACAAGTCGCAATATGAAGGGCCTTGGAGTAACTAGTTTCTAGTTCAGAGCATAACTTTGCAGACGTCTTGGATACGAACAGTGTGCTCAATTTCAAAAACATTTCTTTTTGTCATTGATCAGGAAGAAGTCTATGGTATCAGCCATTGCCAGATGCAGAGTGTGTGCCGAAGAATCACTTCTTGCCAAGAACATGGGAGTCAAAGTCTCACCATCCAGGCTTGCGCTGTGGCGCAGCAGACTTGCCAGAACATTATCTGTGCATAAAGACATTTGCAGAATCCAAAAGGTTCTTCCCGCAAGTATTCTACTGTGAGTTAATTGAAATACCCCCCGAAACCCGGCTGTGTCATGGGAACATGCCAGAGCAAGATAAACTGCTCAGGAAACGATGAAAATGACTATTTCCAAATGCGACCGACTCCACGTCAGGGAAGCAACTGGACGTTCTCTCGCAAGGCCCGACTCAAGCCAGCCAGAAGATGATCAATGCCTGCTTGCATACCCCGAATCCCAGGGACCTCAGACGGGCGAGACAAATGATGGATTTCTCCGGTTCCAGGAGTACATAGCACAAGGACATGATGCCCAGGACAGTATGAAATGACATGCAAATCCTGTTTTCGTCCCCTCTGTGCTTCTTAACACCTCAAAAGAAGGCTTGACGCTAATCCAGAGTTTAGAATGGCTGAAATCCTACAAAATTCACCCAGGGTGGCATCTCAGTCTCGGGTCAAAGAACTGAAAATATATTGCATTATACCTCAAGGTGCAAGTTTGAGAGCAAAGCAAACGTACTAATTGGATGACTTCCAAAATCACAAATCATTGTGGGTGACAAAAGGCACTCACATATTGGTCTACTTCCAAGGACACGGATTCAAACTATGGACAATTTACTAATGTGATCACATGCTCAAGATCACAGTCGAAAACGCATTGGGTCAAGAAGCCAGGAGCTAAGTTATGCTGGTTGTTAATCGCTAATGGATTCTCAAAAGGATCCTTTGTCATACCTGGAAGCTATTGCCAGTAATGATTTTCAGTTAACCTAAATACCTCCACATTATACATGCATTCTTTCATGCATCCTCAGCTAGTTCCATTTACAAGATAGTGGACTAATTCTTAATACCTCATGTATTCATTCATGTGGATGTTTAATTAGTGGTAACTATTTGAAATGTGATGCAGCCGCTGATTTTTATTTTGTATAGCATGCATGACATGCTTCTAGGCGCTCATCAAGTAATCAAGCAACTCATGTTAGCTTTGCAGGTCGTAATTTATTTGCTAAGGTATGAATGCTTAAATTGTGTTTTGGCACCAATATAGGCAACCTTTTTATATAAATGTGGCTCCCAGTAGATGTATTAATGACTTCACAGAGCTACAAATCTTTGATCTGTGACAAACTCGCTTGAGGCGGGGGGGGGCGGTGTTATGGATTTTGGATAATGGACAACGAGCCTGGTAAGACAGTTGGTCACACATCAGGCGACTTTACACATGAAACATTCAGTAGCTATAGCAAGGGGCTGCAAATGTTTGTTGAATACAAAGCACACGCTTCCAAATAATTCAAGTGTTTGTGACAAGGAGCACAGGCAGTCAGTTGCTGTAGAAAATATAGGAAGCAAGAGGCCAAGAAATCGTAGCTTCCCCCTCCAGCAGAAACCTAACCGCAAGTGGCAACTTCCCGTCTTAAACGGCACGTAGCAAGGTCAAGAGTTGATTTTTACACCATTTAGATCTGATAAGCAGTCAAATGACAGGAAGCACCAATAGACATGGGTTACCCCTTCAAAAGCCCAGTTTATAATGGAGTTTGAAGTTGTGTTGAAGCAACACACTTTACCCGTTTACTGAACGGAAGCTCATTTACTACAGTGGGGACAACCAGTGGACACAGACAACATCTGTCTTAGGTTTGCACACAGGAATGTCGTATGTTCAAGCAAAGCAAAGGAACACTTTGCGTTAGGCCTTAACCTTCCAGGTAGCGGAAATGACGCACACGTTGGACAGAGCAAGTCCGGTCTTAGATATAAAGCGCAAGTGGACTTGGGGGGGCGGGGGGGGGGAGGAAGGGAGGGGGTATGTTACACCACTCCATAGCATAGCATAGCTGAACACAGAATAAATCCCAGGTCGCTCAAATCCCAGGTCACTCAAGCTGCTAAACTAAAATGATCACTTGCCCTCTTCTAGATAAATCTATTTGCTCACATAGCAGTTCTTTTCATGTGTATGGTAATGTGCTATTTCGCAGTTGCTTTTGTTATAGCATGTGCAATGCAAATTAGAGCTTGTAGAGGGTAGATATGATATTAAAAATATATTAACCTACTATTGTCAATTGCATATTTCTGAGTTATGCATTACAATGGTGTCTCGGAGTACAAAGAACTTCACTCATTTCCTGGCAGCATTGCTTAAATTATGATAATGAGCGCAAACACTCAGGAAGGCTGTCCCAAGCGCCAGGTCACCTCCTGGGGTACATATTATAAAACATGACTTCTGACTCCATGTCCACTTCCCACAGCCTCAAAAGAGCTGGAGGCAAGGGGCAGGATCAAGCTTGACCACAGGCAATCAAGTCAGCAGACCAGCTACAATTCCACATCATGGGTTTTCCTATCCAAGCATTGAATATGTTTTTTATTTTATGGTGCAATAGCCAAAACATTATGCCTTTTTACACAGTATAAAAATGGAACCATAAAAACAAGCAGAACATAATAAAAAATGTTTTCAGCACCCCAAAAGTCCCAATGTCAAACGCACTCCAGAGTTGGAGGCACTTCTGCCAAAGCCTGCAGTGCGTGTGCATAATTAGCCAGAAAACATGGTGCTGATGCGCAGCCATCTTGGATAGTCACTTCCATTTACCGCAATGAAATGGCAATGAAAGCCTATGTTTTCACAGGCTCAGCAAGTAAACATTTATTTCTGCAGTGAAGACAAGGTCACATATTTATGCCAGATGACCAAGCCGGGGAGAATAGTTGTTGTATTGTCTATCGGACAAGCCAGAAAGGGAGTCTGAGTGCTCTACATGTGCAATAAGGGGCAATGTGAACAAAAGCAAGAAGCTGGGTTTTTTCCGCTTTTAACTGGAATATTTCACTCTTTTTCTGCCTCATGCTTATTATCTGCACTTAGGCTGAGGGCAGCATGGTAAACCATGATGGGTGGGGGATCGAAAGTAGCCCCATAAAGAGGAGAGGTTTTACTCTTGGGAAAGGAGTTAGAATGTGTACCCGGGGTGATGCAGTCTCGTCAAGAGGGAGGACGCTCCCCTCAAGATTGCGTTAGGACTATCAATCTCTTTGCCTACCTGCTGTGGGACTAAGCAGTGTCGTAGTGGCCGAGATGAAGCGGTCTCCTGAAATTATGTGTTTATTCTTCATTCTGATGTGTTATGAATTTATAAAGGGCCTATAAACACGCCATTTATATTATAACTATAACCAACGTTTTATGTGGAATTGTTTGTCTAAGTCCAATAACTTATTTTGCAAAGGTCCAGAGAGCGTAAGCATGCGATCTCCCCACGTGGCCCAGATAAAGCAAAACAACTGGCGCTGTGAGCAGGGTCTTTGTGCTGACATTTATGCCAAAGTTCCCTGCCAATGTTATATGAGATAAAAGATATTGGACTCAAAGAGGCAAAAGTTTGAGAAGTGAGTAGTGGGTGGTGAGGTATTAACGATAGGGACGTGTAATATCCATTTGGTAACAGGAGTTCCCCCATTTAGGGAAAAAGGAAGCTCCGCAGGCGGAGGCTGTCCAGAGGCGACTATTCTGGGGTGGACTAAGTATGTATTACAAAGTCGCACAGACCTGGGCACGCAGTGCGGGTTTGAGCGAGTAATTGGACACTAGTATAGGAGAGGCGGGCCCGGCTGAAGTTGTGGGGCGATAGTGGACAAACTGAAGTGGAGGAGTGTTGGGCTCAAGGTAGGAGGGGCTGGATTTTTGTGACATGCCTTCTGAAAAATGCATCAGCAGAAAGTGGAATTACAGGGGAATGTCCTGAAATTGGAAAAATAGCTGGCTGCTGAAAAACAAGTTGCGTTGATGCTGAAGCTCCAGATGAAATTGTATTACGATAAACTAGAAAGATATCAGGTGGTAGCCGAGAGCTGCTGTCAGGGTGGCTCGTTATAAATACAAAAACAGACTAGGAAGAGTGAATTCTCATAAGGTAGCTACTATGATTGCTACAGCAGGGGTGGATTGGGATCGAGATGTATTTGATAGTACAGAGAGTGATACTTACAGAGTGGTTCAGAACCAGAAGTTATATCCAAATCGGAATCTAATTGTAAAGAGGTAGTGGTTAATCCGGTGATACAACGAAGGATGGGTCGTAATACCAATAATCCCGGTGGTTGGGTGTTGGCTAGGGGGGGGGGGGGGGAGATTTCACACACCATTAAAAGGGTATGTGGAAGCCGGTGTGTTGCGTCCTATCTGACCTATTAAAAAATACGTATGGAAGCTACAGGATGACTGTTGATTATCCTGTTGAATAGACATACTCCCCTAGTAAATAAAGACAGTCCCGGACACTGACTTTAATTGAAAATGTACAGATGTTTGAGGGAACATGGTACGCGGTGTTAGACATGGCTAATGCCTTCTTCACCATTCTGATTGCTGAGGAATTTCAGGAGCAGTTTGCCTTCTGCTGGAATGGGAGGCAGTATACATTCAAACATTTACCATTGGATTATATGCATAGTCCAATCATCGGTCACCGGCTGGTGGCAGAACATTTAGACAAAATCCTGTGCAGATCGTACACTACATTGATATACTATTTATTAGATTTGTAAAGCGCACTACAGCCCAAGGGCATCGAGGCGCTGTTGCAAGAAAGTTTTAGTTACAGGTATACAGGTAAGAAGGCTTTGCTCAAGAGTTACAGAAAGCAAAAGCCTAACAAAATGAAGTGAAGCAGGTACATTGTTGATTTTGTGTTACATATATCAAAATAGCAGAGAGGGTTACAGTGCATGGGTGAAGTGACGAACAGCATGAGGAAGCCACACAGGCCAGTCGGGCCCCGTTTATACAAACAGTTTTAATAGCTTTCCGGAAGGCTGTGTGATATTCAATGCCCCTCAAGTGCAGTGGTAGGGAGTTCCAATGAGTTGCGGCATTGAAGGGGAAGCTAGATCCTCCTGCGCAAGTCCTCAGGGTTTCAGGAATGGTGATAAGGTTAGTGTATGCGGTTCCGGTGGGTCTGTCTGTGGTAGGTTTGAAAAATCTCTGAGAGGTAGAAGGGGGCCGTGTTATGGAAACGCGTGTGAGGGCGAGAGTTTTGAAAATGATGCTCTCCTTGATGGGGAAACAGTAGACTGGTGGTTGAGATGCGTTCCCTTTTGGACATGCCGGTGGCTGCCCAGAGGGCATTGTTTTGGATGGTCTTGAGTTTCCTAATATTTTTGGCAGAGGTGCCTGGTAGGAGGGCATTGCAGTAGTCCAGCCGTGACCGGATTATTGCTCTTGAAATGGTAAGGCAATTCTGCTCGGACCAGAAAGGTCTAGCTGCATTGAGCAATTTAAGAGTGGTATGCTGCAGCAGACGCAATGGCGTTAACCTTCTTCTCTGCATCTCCAATTCTGTGGAACGGACTTCACATCAACCTGAGAGAAGAATCCTCTATCAGGGTATTTAGAAAGGGACTGAAACCCCTTCTGTTTAACTAACAGAATTTCCTAGCTTCTGGATCCATCTGACATACTGCTCCGTCAGCCTATACGCCACCCATTGTCTCTAATGTATATGTTTAGCGCCCTTAAGCCCTCTGGTCAGTGGCAGCGCTATATAAAATTATAAATAAATAAATCTGTCTGACCATTCAAAGGTTGGAGTCTAGGTAGACACCCAGGGTTTTGACCGCCTGTGAGACAAGGATTTGAGTGTTGTTGATGGTAAAAGAGCTGTAGTTTGCGGCAAGTTCCTTTAAGGCTGCTGGTGATCCAATAAGTAGCAGTTCGGTTTTGTCACCGTCAAGGCAAAGCCAATTTTCTGCCATCCAAGTTTGAATTGTGGAGTAAATGGAGTTTAGATTTTCCCTGTCAAGACTCATAGTCGCCGTCGCCAGTGAGGGGGACAAGCACCTGCTAATCCAAGGGAAAGATGAGCATAGCGTGCGAGTGCACTTAGATCTTATTATAGATGGTTTAAGGGAGCAAGGATGGGAAATAAATGAGACTAAACACAAGGTCCAGCAGAGACAGCTATTTTTCTGGGAATTCCCTGGCACAATGGACATCGCGAAATTGTGCCCAAAGCCAAACAAAAGATCCTTGAGTTTGACTCCGAAGACTAAGAAACAAGCTCCGCAGTTTATTGGACAGTTCAGATTTTGGAGACAACATATACCCCCGTTTGGGACCGATTCTGGCGCCCCTTTACAAAGTAAAACGTAAAATTAAATTTTGAACTAGGGTGAGAAACAAGATAAAGCATTCCAATTAGCCAAAGACACCATTCAGAAAGTACTTGATTTATGGCTATTGACGGACAGAGAGGGGGAACTAAATGTATCCATCCAAGATGCATATGCCAACTGGAGTTAGTTGCAAAAACAGGATAGGAAACAGGTGCCTTTACAGGGTTTTGTTACCTGAAGCTGGTGACAGATATACTCCATTTGACAAGCAACTGTTGGCTTATTATTGGGCACAAATGACGGTGTGCCATGATGTATTGATCCGACCGGAAATAACCCATCATGCAATGGGTACTGAGCTCCCCTAAAACCCATCGGATTGGGCATGCACAAGAGGCTAGTATCAAATGTAAATGGTACATGCAAGATCGTGATAAGACAGGAAAGGGTGGAGTAGCCAAATTACACGAACAAGTGGCAGGCGTTCCGTTACCAGACTTGGAAGCCGATGAAGGGATAATTGGTGAATCACCCGTTAAATGGGGAATGACATATGGAGAGCTGTCGAGCGAGCAAGTTGGACATGCCTGGTTTACTGACGGCTCAGCCAAGTATTTGGGAGTCGAACGACATTGGAAAGCTGTAGCCTATAATCCCAAATTGAAAAAGGAGTTGACCACCTCTGGAAAAGGAAAGAGTAGCCAATTTGCAGAACTGTAGACAGTGTATCAGGCTTTGAAACAAGATACGCCCGGGTGCAGTGACATTTATACGGGCTCATGGTCCGTTGCGAATGGGTTGGTGATGTGGTTGCCTAGGTGACAGAAAAAATGGATGGCAGATGTATTTTAAGAAAGTACGAGGGAAGGAATTGTGGCAAGACATTGCCGAGATGCTAATGCACACTACAGTAACTATCGCGTAGACGCACATTGTGGAACAGATTCATTAGAACAATGTTTCAATTCTGTTGCAGAAGAACACGCAAACATTTCGATTATGGACACGGAGGAAGAGGATTTGGAAGGGATTGCTGAAGGGGCCCACCAGAAGAGTGGACATCTCGGAGAGAAAGCTACTATCAGGTGGGCACAATACAGGGGAATCAGCATCCAGTTAGAAATTGTGAAAACAATAAGCCTACCCATGTGTCAATATTAGAAGCAAAGATCTATTCCACATATAGTGCAGGGCACATTAAAGCGAGGCAACTTGCCGGGACAGATTTGGCAAATCGATTACATCGGTCCCATGCCCATTAGCAGGGGATGTCAATATGCATGTACCATTGTGGACACACATTCTGGGTATTTGATGGTGACATACAGAGCGACAATGGGTTCCACTTTAAGGGAAAGTTGGTTTTAGACTATTGTCAAGAAAAAGGAATCAAATGGATTTTTCATGTTCCTCATCACCCTGAGGCTTCAGGGTGAATTGAGAGAACAAATGGATTGTTGAAGGCACAATTGCGTTAAAATGAAGAGGGTACTTTGAAAAGGTGGCGAGAACGCATATTGGAGGCTGTTCAGATACTTAACCGCCCCATTGTCAACGGTGAGACTCCATTGATGCGCATGTTAACGCCAGCTATAGAAACTGTTGTATTGGGAAATGTCTCCTGTGCATTAGCCCCTTATTGTGCCACTGCTGAATCAGATGGGGTGGATTTGCATCCAAGAGAAGAAATCTGATCTTGAGCCCAGAGGTATTGTGGCGATTGATACAGGAATTGGGGTGACAATCCCATCTGAAAATATGGGACTAATTGCCCATAGATCTGGATTAGCCTTGAAACGCATTCAGGTGTTGGGAGGGATTGTGGATTATCAGGGAGAAATAAAGGTTATTCTCAAACAGTGGTGAAAACATGTTACCTATCCATAAGGGAGACCGAGTGGCCCAATTTGATTTTAGTACCTGTGAAGTTATCCATAGTGAGGAAAGCAAAGCCACGTTCTTTTTCAGTGTATGAATATTGTAAATGCTGTGCAGACACTGACCGCAAATGGAGAAATAGGACTTACTCAATATTGCCCCTGTCGATGCCAGTCATAAAATGACTTGTGATCCAAACTTTGTTGGCAAGTGCCAACAGCTGGACTTAAACACCAAGTTGAGAAGAGGACGGATTTCGAGTGGCGCGTAGGAGCTCGACCGACTTGTTTGCATTGATGTTTCCAATAATATGTGGTGTAACTTTACTGTTCTAACAGCCAGCTACCTGAGCCACGTGAAGCTTCCTGTGGATAGGTTATTTTCCTGTGGGCATCAAACCCATTTGTATATTCCTGCTAATATTTTAGGTGGTCCTTGGCTTGATGCGATTTCCTCTACGCCCTGCTATTCAGCGGTCCACGCAATCTACCTTCTACAGCGCCCGATCCCCGGATTGTAATTCTGATGTTCCTTTGTTGTCTGAAACTGAAGTTTTAGCATTATCCATTTCCTTAGTGGGGATTTGGGGACTGGCACCTGGGGGATATAACACTGATTAAATTAGCTTGCCTGGTAGATAAAGGGCTTAATGAGACTTGCAGGCTTTAACTGAACTATTACTAGATGAGACATTTTAGGAAAGCTATATTGCAGAATAGGGCAGCTATTGATTATCTGTTTTTGAAGCATAATTTGGAATGTAGCGCTGAGGAGGGGATGTGTATTTTTGATTTGGAAGATCGTTCCCGTTCTATTGAAGACCAGAGTAAGGACTTGATAGATCTAGTTGCCCGAGTGACGCAAGAACGGGATCTGGTGGGGTCAAATGTTTCCTGGATTCCCGAAGTGTTGCGTTCGGCTTTGGTTTGGATTTTGGCTGTTTTAGTTTGTTGTATTTCTTATATTCCAAATTTGTGGCGTTCGTTTTGCAGGTTCTGGGAACCTCCTTTTTTCCCCCCATTGGGATATGGTAGTTGAATCTCAAAGGAGTGGAGTGTAGTGCGTGTGTGAAATGATCCAGAAAACATGGCGTTGATGCGCAGTAAGCCATCTTAGATATTCACTTCCATTTACCGCAATGAAAGCCTACGTTTTCATGGGCTCAGCAAGTAAACATGTATTTCTGCAGCGAAGACAAGGTCACATATTTATGTCAGATGAACAGTTGTATTATCCACCGAAGGACAAGCCAGAAAGTGAGTTGGAGTGCTCTGCAGGTGCAGTGATAAGGGGCAATGGTAACAAAAGAAAGGAGAGAAGCAGGGCGTTTTCTGCTTCTAACTGGAATATTCCACTCTTTTTGCACCTCATGCTTATTGTCTGCTCTTCAGCTGAGGGCAGCATGGTAACCCATGAGGGGCGGGGATGGAAAGTAGCCCCATAAAGAGAATGGGTTTTACACTTGGGAAAGCAGTTAGAATTTGGACTCTGGGTGATGCAGTCTCGCTGAGAAGGAAGACACTCCACTTCAGATCCCGTTAGGACGATCAATCTCTTTGCCTACCTGCTGTGGGAGTAAGCAGTGTCGTAGTGGCAGAGATGAAGGGGTCTTCAACAAAACAGTGATTTTCTATTTGTCTATGTATAATTATGTGTTTATTCTATATATATATATATATATATATATATATATATATATATATATATATATATATATATATATATATATATATATACATACATACATACATACACACACACACACACTGGGCCTATAACACGCCATTTATATAACTATAACCAACATTTTATGTGTAATTCTTTGCCCATCTAAGTCCAATAACTGATTTACAAGGGTCAGATGGCCCAGATAAAGCAAAACACAGCCCTATGTTGCAGATTCAGGTTTCTCCACAATGCACATATCAGTGCCAACATGGTGTCTGGATAGTGAAGAATTACAGGATCCTCAGGAATGGAAACGACATTAACCAAAGTATAGCATTAAACTTGTGAACGTCGTTCAAAATTGGAATTCATGGCGCAATGGAGCAGGACCTAAAAGTAGCTCCTGTGTGTCTGGAATTTAGACTGACCAGCAGTTTCTTATAGTAGCCCAAAATGCATTGGTCTCACAAGAGGAGAGTCCTCGGGGCAGTGTATAGAGAAGAACAAGTTACTTCTTACCTTGTAACGTTCTTTCGACGGGCTGTTCCTCTGACGTATTCCTCATCTTAGATATATCCTTCCAGCTCTGCTGGCCTCGGAACATTTTTTCTCTAGAGGGCGCTGCGCGTCGACGTCCCTCGAGTCGATGTCCCTCGACAGCCGCCGTATCGACGCTCGACGTCATCCTGCCTATAAAGGCCGCGCGCAGCGTCCGTTGCTCAGTTCCGTTTTGTAGCCCACAGTATTACTGTCTGGACTAGACTAATCACTCTGAAGGAGCGTAAGCTGCAACAACAAGGGAAGTAGAACTGCGGGGATGGATGGGAGGGTAGATGAGGAATACGTCGGAGGAACATCCCGTCGAAAGAACGTTACAAAGTAAGCAGTAACTTGTTCTTCGAAGGGATTGTGTCCTCCGACGTATTTCTCATCTTAGATAGGCTCCCATAGCAGTATTCTATATTCGGAGGAGGGAGTACTGACTTCACGCTGTCTTCTATTGATGAATAGAATGCAGTACAGCCCTTCCAAACCTAGTCTCTTGACTGGAGGAGGAATCCAGATTGTAAAAACGTGTAAAGGTATGGACAGACGACCATGTAGCGGCCGCACATATGTCTTTAACCGGCACGCCTCTTTTGAGGGCCGATGAAGCTGCAATACCTCTGGTCGAATGAGCCCTTAGGTTTTGAGGGGGCTCTTTCCCTGCCAGTTTATAACATTCCAGAATGGCTAGAATGATCCATCTGGAAATGGTCTGCTTAGTTATTGGTAACTCCAGCTTGTGACCTGCGTAACCTACAAACAGCTGGTCTGCCTGTCTTATCCTGGCTAGTCTACTAATGTAAAAACTTAAAACCCTCCTAGGGTCTAGTCTGTGTAACCTCTCTTCCTCTTTCCCCGGGTGAGGAGGAGGATAGAAAGATGGTAGGGTAATCTTCTGAGTGATATGGAATTCAGAAACCACCTTTGGGAGGAAATTAGGCTTCACTTGCAGGACAACTTTGTCTTTGTGAAAGATTGTAGGAGGGGGTTTACAAGGAAGAGCTTGTAATTCGCTCACCCTTCTAGCAGATGTAAGTGCTATTAATAAAACAGTTTTAAGGGTAAGGAATCTTAACGAACAAGAATGGAGAGGTTCGAAAGGTGTACCCATCAGGAAAGTTAGTACTAAGTTTAAATCCCATAGGGGAACTTGGAATGGTCTTGGGGGATAAACATTGGTTAACCCCTTTAGAAACTGTATTACCAAGGGTAATTTGAAATAGGATGGTTCTTCCGCAGTACGCTTAAAGATAGCGCTGCGAGATAGCCCTTAATGGTGCCAACTTGAAGGCCTGAATTTGCCAAATATAGTAGGAAGGACAAAACCATTGGTGTACCACATGAAAATGGGTCGATATTCTGTTCTCTACACCAGCTGCAAAATCTGTTCAAACGGCAGCAGTATAAAGACTTTGTTGCTGGCCTCCTTGCCGAAAGCAACACCTCCATAACATCAGGGAAGTCCCAATCCTTGTACCTCAGCCGTTCAGAAGCCAAGCGTGAAGGTTGAGGGTTCTGATGTCTGGATGGAGAACCTGACCTCCCTTCTGTGAGAGTAGGTTCTCTCTGAGAGGAAGTCGAATTGGAGGGCAGATGGACAAGTCTAGAAGGTCCGGGTACCACGTTGTCCTGGCCCAATCCGGGGCAATTAGGATCATGGTTCGCCGGAATCTTCTCAACCTCCTGATCATTTGAGGAATGACAGGGACCGGTGGGAACGCGTACAGAAGCGGAAACTCCCAGTCCACTATGAACGCGTCTCCCAGAGCTCCTCTGAGGAAATTCCCTTGAGCAGAACAGGTCGCATTTCCTGTTTAGGCTGGTGGCGAACAGATCTACCTGAGGGGTTCCCCAAAGGGCGAAGATCTCTTGAAGGACTTCCTGAGCTAGCTCCCACTCGTGGGAGACTGTGTTCTGCCTGCTCAGAGCGTCCGCTGTCAAGTTCTTCTCTCCGGCTAGGTGAACTGCCGATAGAGAGATTCCTTCTTGGATTGCCCAAAACCAGAGCTGCATCGCCTCTCTATACAGGGGTAGTGATCCTACGCCTCCTCTTTTGTTGAGGTAATGCATGGCCACCGTGTTGTCCGTCATTATCAGGACGTTCTTCCCTTGTACAGCTGGCAGGAAAGCCTTCAACGCAAGTCTGATGGCTCTCAGCTCTAACAGGTTGATGTGTAGTCTGGACTCCGATGGAGACCAACGACCGCTGATGGTCAAGTCGTTGGCGTGGGCTCCCCACCCCGTGAGTGAGGCATCCGTGACTACTGTTATCTCCGGCCAGGGTTGCCAAAACTGTTCTCCTGACAGGCCCACCACTGAAGGTCTCGAGCCACCCTGCCGGGAACCTGAAGAAGATCTGTCATTCTCCCTGAGAATTGTGACCACTGAGTCCTCAGTGCCCACTGGAGGGATCTCATTCTCAGGCGAGCCTCTGGCACAAGGAAAATGCAGGATGCCATGAGGCCTAGCAACCTCAAAAAGTCGAAGGCTGGGAGACGTTGGGCATGCTGGAACTTGGTAACCATCTGTAGAATATCTTGAGCCCTCACCTCTGGTGGCGAGGCTTTTCCCAGGGAAGTATGCAGGATCGCTCCTATGAACTGGAGTCTCTGCGATGGTATCATTTGTGACTTCTTTAAATTGAGGGAGAAGCCCAGTCTGTGAAGGAAATGGCACACGTGATTTAGCTGGATCTGAGCTTGCTCCGGAGAAACAGCCCTGATCAGCCAATCGTCCAGGTAGGGGTAGACGTGAATCCCTTCCCTCCTTAGACTTGCAGCCACTACCGACATTAACTTGGTGAAGACCCTCGGGGCGGAGGTCAGCCCAAATGGCAGTACTCGAAATTGATAGTGAGAGTTGCCAATTGCGAACCTCAGGTATTTCCTGTGTTTGAGATGGATAGGCACATGGAAATAAGCGTCCTTAAGGTCCAGAGATACCAACCAGTCCTGAAACTGAAGGGCCTGGAGGATCTGAGAAAGAGTGACCATCTTGAATTTGTCTTTTCTGGGGAATTTGTTCAATTCTCGCAAGTCCAAGATGGGTCTCAGTCCTCCGTCTTTCTTCGGAATGAGAAAGTAAGGGGAGTACCAGCCCTCGTCACTCTCCGCTACAGGTACCGGTTCTATGGCACCTTTCTCTAGCAGGTCCAAAATTTCCTGCAAGTGGAGCGGATCTGGAGCTTTCTGAGAGCTGATCCACGGTGGATGACTCAGATATACGTAGGAAAGGCAGGCAGTAACCTTGGGCGACTGTTTCCAATGCCCAAGAATCTGACGTGATAGCCTGCCATACCGTCAGATGTTGAGTCAACCTGCCTCCTACAGGTGTCCTGTGAGGGGAGTCCTCCGAGTGGTTTTGGGGCGGCTGATGCAGATGCCGATGGTAAAGAGGCACCTGCTGTTGCTGCGGCTTTAGAATATCTACCCCGTCCACCTCGGGTAGTTCTTCTTTGACCCCTTTGAGCCGGTCGTCCTCTACCTCTTCCGAATGCGGAGTAGAAGCGAAAGGACTTGCTCCTCGCAGAGGTTCCTGTGGGACGAAAAGGAGTCTGACGGATTGCAGCTCCTAGGGATTTTGCTGCAGCTTTTGAAGTTTGCAGTTTCTCTAAACTGTCATCCGCCTTTTTCCCGAACAAAGAAGAGCCATCGAATGGCATGTTCAAGAGCCTGGCTTGCACATCTGGGGCAAAACCCGACTTTCTCAACCAAGCGAATCTCCTGGTTGATGTACTTGCCGCCATTGCTCTGCTGATACTGTCAGCCGAATCAATGCCCGTCTGGAGGGATTCGCACATAGCGTCTTTACCGTCCTGTATAATATTCAGGAACGCATCCCTTTCTTCTCCCTCCGGGATGCAGTCAGCCGCTGTAGAAGCACACTCCCAAAGTGTATGGCTGAACCTAGCAAGGGTGCAAGTAGCATTAACAGACTTTAATGCCATGCTACATGCTGAAAAGACTTTCTTTGCCATAGAATCATATTTTTTATCGTCCCTGTCCTGTGGGACTGTAGGATAAGCCGTCTTGACATCGGTAGAGGATGCTGCTTGTACCACCAGACTTTCTGGGGATGGATGTTTAGACAAAAACTCTGTGGGTCTGTGGAAGATACCCTGTACTTTGCAGACAGTTTTTTATTTACTGCTCGTATTACATCTGGGGTTTCCCAGTTTGTCATGATCTTTCTCTGAAGAGCTTTATGAAAGGGCACCACAGGATCCTCTTGTGGGCCTTTGTCGAGAATATCTGTGAGGTCATCTTGCTGGAAAGATTGTGAAGGTGCAGACCACCCCAGGAACTCTGTAATCCTGGCCATTAAGGCTCTGTAGGGGGTTTCAGCATGCTCCCCCGGGTCTGGCTTAGCAAAATCCACCTCAGGGGAAGTGTCTAACCCACTTGCCTCATGTAAAGAAGAATCATGAAGATCCTTTAATCTGCGCTCTTCAGAGGAAAATTCCTCTAACTGGGGTTACAGGTCCCTGTAACTCAAATGTGTCTTGTTCAGACAAATCACCCTCTTCTAAAATTGAGGATATAGTTCTCAATTGTTCTGAACTCAAAGGGAGTAAATCCCATTCCCAAGGCAGAGGGTGCCGAACTTGTCATTATTGGCCTTGAAAACGTCGATGTCGTCGACGGCTTCGAGCGTGGCGTCGAAAACAGAGGTGGAGGCCTCGAGGACCTCGACAGAATTGGAATTCTACACGACAATATCGACGCCATCGACGTCGAGGGCCTGGGGATAGTCACTGGATGTGTGGTCACCGTGACTTTTCTTGGCGTCGAGTCGACAGACCCGTGTGTCGAAGGTCCCTTCGACAACGGCGTCGAAGACATCGACCTCGACGGAACCTTCGTCGACGGAACCTTCGAGGAAGGTTTGGAGGTCATAGTCCTGCTCGAGGGTTCGAGACGCGCTCGAGAGGTTTCTTTCGCCGGGTACTGCGACTCGCGGCATTTTTGACCTTCGGGTCTTTCGACCAGAGCATCGCTCTCGGCAGTCTTCGAGGGGGTCGAGCCCGCTTTCTCGAAGACGCTCATCATATTTTTTCGGAATTCCTCCCATTCAGCCCGGGAACTATGTTTCTTGGGGCAAGGGATTCTTTTTGGCGAAACAGAGGAAGAGGAAGACGGAGAAGGGGATCTTCGACGTCTCCTCTTCGAGTGCTTCGATCTCGAGGAGTGATGAGACCCACTCCGAGACCTGGAGCGCGAATGGTGACGAGGAGACTAATGTCTCGACTTCGTCGACGAAGAAGAAGCTTTAAAAGTCTTACCTTTCTCCAGCTTCCCCCTACGCTCCTTCAGGGCCTTAGCTGTCATGGACATACAGTCCTCGCATTCCGAACAATGGTGTTCAGCTCCCAAGCACCACAGACAATTTCTGTGAGGATCGGTCAACGACATCTTTTTCCCACAATCTCGACATTTTTTGAAGCCGGATCGAGGAGTTGTCGGTTCCGACGAGGAAGCCATCGAGTACGGATCGAATAACTCGAGGTAAATAGGATTAATCTGACTAAGAACTGAGCAACGGTATTCCGAGGCACCGAGTAAGCGCGGAAAAACGGAACTGAGCAACGGACGCTGCGCGCGGCCTTTATAGGCAGGATGACGTCGAGCGTCGATACGGCGGCTGTCGAGGGACGTCGACGCGCAGCACCCTCTAGAGAAAAAATTTTCCGAGGCCAGCAGAGCTGGAAGGATATATCTAAGATGAGGAATACGTCGGAGGACACAATCCCTTCGAAATGCAGAGATTGGAAGGGAAAAAAAATGCTACTTTTGTTTAGCAATTTAACATTGAAAGATGGTGGCATTTCCACCATTTTCCGAACTACATCAGAAATGCCCATGTCATGAACCACTCTTACTATTGCTATGTTGCTCTATGTCCTCTGTTTTTCATTCTATTGCAGACCAGGTGTTTGAGTGCCATCAGTCTCTTGCCACATTACTATACATGTCTTGCTAGTTATCTTGCTCTCGTTTTACTCTTTTCATTTATTTCCTGTCAATTGTTTGGTCTTGCTGGTACCTCCCACTTAATCATTACCCATCTTTGCTACTGAATTCATAACCGACATTACATCCGTTTCGGGAGCAATGTCTGTTGCCGTCTCTTCACCACCATATGTTCATTTCGGCTCTCACTTTTTCTGTGATGCCACATTTTTTGCTCGTTCTGCGGCAGAGTGGGCAAACAGCATGCCACAAATCTAACTTTCAAATGAGATGCAAACTAGAACCTTTTGGGTCTAGTACATATGAACTGTAGCGCTCTGAAGGTCTTCTGGGAGGTTACCTAATTTCACCTTTTACACAAACTCCCAGGCCCATCAAATGTCAGATCGGTATTAACAAGGCTCTTCCGAAGTTGGCAGTTTTCATTGAAAGCTAACCAGCAGCTGAGGAAGTTTGCATTTGCATTGAGCTCTACCAGAAAATGCAGGACTTTAAGGTGAATATCAAGCATTGTGGCACATTCCAACAAGACAAAGCTTTGGTTTCTCAAAACTTGTTGAGGTAGAACAGGGATGCAGTATTGTCTTTAGGTTTCGGAAGAGTGCTTGAGCGCCTCAAGACCTCCTTTATCAGACAGACAGCCCAGATAGTGGACGCAGCAATCGTTCATGGCCACCTCCACCTTAGGAGGGAGGGAAATCAGGAAGGAGCAAGCCTGAAGCAGATCTGAAAAGGGACCCCAGTGCAAATTACAATGTGGTTCTCCAGGCTTCAAAAGGATGCCCGACTTTACTGCTGGGCGGAATACAAAAAAGGACTGCAAACTGGGGGTGGAAGGCATGGCTGCATAGGCTCACCAGATGCAGCTACACCCACTCCATCCTTCGATCAGTGTACAGGACCGCAGGCTGTGACTGGAGGAAGAATTTGCAAATCTTCAATTTCTGACAACCTTCCAGGGTGGAAAAGACCGGAGATGCTGCCATGTCCCATTGTAAGTAGCTAAAGCAAAGTTCGGAAAAACGTTTTTTTTCCTTTTTTTAAATGCACATTTTACAAAAATGTCCGTTCGTTCCATGAGAAGCAGAGCTGCAAGAGAAGGTTTTGTGTAGCCTACCGCTGTCAAGTAGCTCCCAATCCTCCAAATATCCATAAACGTGGATGTAGTGTAAATTAATATTGGAGGTCATTAAGAGTCAAAATATTTGAGATTGCCCCCAGGAGTCGGGCCACCAGAAAGGCCAGATTTAAATCGTTGCCGTTTGTCTGCAGGAAGACATTTCTCCAAATCAGCACGCTCCTACTGAAATGTCAGATTTTGGTTTCAATTGCCTCCAAAACCCTACCTTCTTTGCCCAATGAGGCAGCGTGCCCAACTGAAGTATTAGCCTTAAACAAATAAAAAAATAAAGAGGGTGGCAGCTTCCGCAGCTGAAAAGTGAGTTTCCAAGTGCGATGCCAGGCACACCGCCTTTCAGATTAAATATCAGCATTCATATTGGCAAGAGTGGAGCACTTTTGTGCCACACCATGGGCCCTTTCACACAGAAATTCTCCTAGAGAGAGGCTCAATCGTGGATCCATGCAAGATATTTGAACCTCTGCTTGGGAGGGACATAAGTGGGCTGTCATCCAAATGCACATCCCCAATAGACGGATAAACAGGTGGAGCAAAGAGATAGGGCGGTTCCTACTGGGAAGGGGGCGTGCAGAAGGCCCTGGAAGAGCACAGGCAGGTCCACTGACTGCAAAGCCAGTATTAACAGTAGTACTCTGGCAGGAATAGCAATAGTTACTGAAGGAATTTCCCATGCCTCCTAAAGAGAAGGAGCTGGGGGGAGGGGGGAGAGGAATACAACACACTCCCGGAACTGACAAAGAGCAAGACTCAAGATCACGAGGTGAGGTTTTGGAGACTAGTTGCCAAGATGGGGATTTATGCATGGAGAGCCATGGAGCTGTATATGGAACGGGAGATTGGGGAGGTGCGGGGTGTAGGCTAAAGGTTAGCAGAAGTACCATCTAGTCTGGTGGGTGTCGATCACTACTCCCTAGGAAGACAATGAAGCATGTGGAAGGTGACAAAATTATACCTTATCTTGAAGTGTCCCCGTTTGAAGACTGCCTGTAAGACAGGGTCACGTGTGTGGATTGACTTAAGTCCCCAGCAAGGGCACTGACAGGAAGCATCATGCATAGTCTGCTTTTCTTCAGGGTGCTGAAGTATACAGTAGGTTGACCATGGGAGCAGGTCCGTGGAGCGCAGCAGCCTTTTTCACAATTGAAGTGCATTGCAGCAGAGAACAAGCAATGGGTCCAGCAGTGAGCCAGTACAAAACACAAAGGATGCATTACTCGGATCAAGTACACATGAAACCTGGCTTAGATGGAAGGACCTAAAGCACGAAGAAGAGAATGGGGCCGGTTGAAGACTCACTTCCAGGTCGGTCAAAGCCGTGGAGAAAAGGACTGACGGCCAAAGCAGACAATGGTATGTATGGGGTGGGGCTGCAATCATGCATGCGGATGGTTTAGTAGCAAATTATTGGGGGCTCTGCGCTGAAGAGGAAAAAAATGCTTGTCTCGTAAGCACAGAGGAAAAGGGCCAGGGAAAAGGAGGGCCTACTGAACTTTGGTAAAAACTGGAAACATATCTAGGTAGGAGTACACCTCCCTTGAAGAGTATGTGTCTTAGAACCCTTTTTATGAAGGTGCCTCTTAAGAGGCTGTGCCTATACCAACTTGTCCTCCATCATACCAATAAATGAACTGAGGATAGCACAGGGGTGGTGGTCTTGGAAGAAAGACCACGCAGACTAACAGAGGTTCAAATACCGGATCTGCGCTTAGAAACCAAACTTGTATCGGTATCAAGCAGGTTTTAAGAAACCAATAAATAAAATGAACTCCTCCTCACGGTACAAAAAGCAGCGGCAGATTCCTTCAACACAATAACTGACTGGTCAACTCAACCATGATGGTGCGGTATGACCACAACATATGTACATCCTTCTGTTGTCACAATGCTTGGCCAACACAAGGTGCACAAAAACATCCAATAATCAATTAGCACACTGCTATCCCATTAACTTTGGTGTGATAGAGACACTGCCTGGCGCTTTACTTTACAATTGAAGTTTGCAAAAACGAATTTTAGGAGAAATGAACTGCACAGCATCATCACTAGTTCAGCATTAAAAAAGAAGCTCCAACAGCAACTTCACAAGAAAAGTGGCCATTGTACAGATGGGGTCTTTCCCGTCAACTACACACCCACTTCTTAAACTGGTATTAGTACATATTATCCCCACCAAAAACACTGCTGTATAATATATATATGGTCGTCTGGAACAGCCATAGGCGATAATTTTGGGGGGGCGGGGGATAGATAATTTTGGGAGCAAGGTTGCTTGTCCCTCGCTCGTGTAAAAATAATGCACGGGAGTCCCTTGCAGGTTCCATGCCTTAATATCGCTGCAAAAATATGGCGATATTTATGCGGGAATATTAAAACATGGAACTCTTATCTGCCAAGGCTATGGCAGAACTAGTTTTCAGGAAAAGGTGCCAGGAAATCCTGTGTGGTGTATCACGACAGAACTCCTGATACGGGGGTTCATTAGATCACAAAATACTTATTTGCTGTAGGCAATCACTTCACGTGAACATCCATTCTGGCCAACTAAAGGTCGGTTCTCAGACTCCACTTGTTCCTCATTCCTACATGGCTTTTGTAAGCATATTTGATTAGCTTACCTTGTGCAGTTGGAGGAGGGATGCCCTGGTGACAGCTCGGCCACTACATTTACACACAAATTGTACTTCAGGTCACATTCCTTTCCTTTGGCCATACAATTAAAAAAATTTAAAAAAAAAAATAAAAAAAAAAAAAAAACACGTCTCAATTTGTTTAAAAATTATATTAGTTACTCCTCCTCATGGCCTTGACAGCATCATCTGTGCACGCACCATAACCAATAAAACAAGGAGCATCATCTGTACAGTCGCCCTCAGTTACGTCACTAAGTTGTAAGAGTAAATATGATAATACTCTCCAACCCTCTTGCGCGTCTTACATACAATAACTATTTCATGCAACTGGAGGCTTGAATGGAAAGTGTTGTAGGAGCCTCACCAGTTGCATTACTACTCAGTTAGGCAAACGGCCCATCATCCATCTGCAATGTAACCTCCATTCCCCAGGAGGTGAAGAATTCACTGTGCATGTGCACGCTAAGGTCTTGCATTGATCAACCAAATAGCACGGTGCAACTGTGTCCATGTCCTAGATGTGCATATTAATGCATTATCTTTTCCTTGGCATATATTTGAGCTAGTACTGCCACCAACGCACTTAATCTTATGTGTATGGATGAACAATTTTTGAAAATAGGGGTACTTTCCAAGTATGGTCCTGTATGGTTCAGTCATCGAAGCAAATCCAAGGAAACCTCTACAAAAGTGCTGACGTGATAGTAGTAAGCATGCAAGAGATGTGTGCCCCATTTAGGGCTTGGACACCTACAATTGACTAAATTAAACCAATATGAGTTGAACTCCCTTTCCTCTCACTAACAAGGCCAGAGCATTTCACTTTACTTAGCATAGCACACTTCTTTTTTCACGGTCAGGCTTCTCCTTTGAAGACTGCTCAATCATTTTCAAACCTTCATTGTGACACCATGCAGTCCTAAGACTTCTAGTATTCTTTTGAAAAGTTGATGCATACTCCTTGCAATACTGTTGCATCATGCCAGTCCAAATGGCACTCAAGAAGTGATACATAGTAAATGGAGGGAGCTCCTTCAGTTATGGACTTAACAGCGTTTAGGTCAAACATGCTAAAATTAAAGCTCCACGTGGACTACAAAGCTTAGCCTAACCCAAAAAAGATACTATTCGTTCCTCCATTTTGGCTCATCAGTGTGCCAACTTCCCATTGTTTGAGGGCATTCTCAGCCCAATTTTATATTTAAATAAATATCTTCCGACAATCTAAGTCAAACCATGATTTGCTCGAGACCCTAATCATGCCATGGAAATCCCTGCCATTCACATTTTTTGCGACAGTATTCATGTTTCACTTCAATTTTTCTCCTCAATGGCAAAGGAGTCCTGCGCCTTTGATAACATCACACTGTCGCTAAAGCAATTCTGAATTAAGCATTTATTGAAGAAAATCCCCCCCCCTCCCAGATCTGCCATGCAATGATATTGCCAACTGGCCTAACTAAAACACTGGAAAAAGGTGGTCAACGCCCAACTACAGGAATTAGTTAGTTTAGTCACACATGCTTCTAGATGAGCACTAATCTGGCTTTAGACGCGCTTACGTACAGAACCGACTTTTCCCGATTGCCAGATAACAGTTATTGTAGATATCTAGATATCCATGAGCCCTCTGTTTTGGTCATGTTGGATCTGTCTGTGGGGTTTCAACATCCTTGGCCACCAGATTTCACTCCAAAGATCCCATTCTGTGGCAAGGTGTCTGACAAGGCTCTACAAATCTTTACATCATTTTTATCCGATTGCTCCTGCTGTTATTACTTAGATGGTAACCAATCGATTTTGTAACTATGAAGTACGGTGTACCGCAGGTCTCCAATTTCTAGCCTCAATTGTTTAATCTAGATTTGAAACATTGCCATGATCTGCTTGCCATCAAAGAGAAGGTCTTTCGTGACTACGCTGATGACACCCAAATCTTTTTTTTTTTTACTTTCATGGGTTGTCTCGGATGATAACTACCATCTCAACAATGTAATTCTGCACATTTGGGGGGGGTTCTTTTTTTTCCCCCTCAATCTTTAAATTTTAATTTCCATCATACAAACGTGACAATATTAATCAAAAATACAAGCCTAAATAATCTGGGCATATAATTAACGGTGTACACAATAACTAATTCTGTAACTGAAAGAATTCGAGAAGCAAGTAAAGCAGAAAAGGAGAAAAGAAGTCAGAAACCGAGAAGGGACAGAGAACCAGAAAACATTTGTTCAGCCAATATAATCATCAATCCAAAAATCAGAAAATGACAAATCATAAAAAATGTTTAAAAAATAATTAATACAGCAAGAGCATTAATCAGGTTCAGAGACACCACATCTTGTATAAACATTTTGAATTCAACCGTAAACCTCCAGGAACCGGTTCCAAATGTCCCAGAATTTCTCAATATCATCCGCATTCTTGTAGATTGCTTTCTCATAGGTTGACATAGTTAAAAGCTCGTCCACCCATTTGTCGATGTTAAAAGAGCTGTTCGACTTCCATGATCTCAATATCATCCTCTTAGCAACCATACTGGCATGGAGTAGCCAAGTCGCCTCCCCAAAATAGATGTCATCTATCACTGACATGTCCCCTAGAAACAATAAAGTGGCTGAGAGGGGAATCATACAGCTCAAAACCAGTCCTAACCTCTCACATACACTCCCAGAATTTCTTCGTTTTAGGACAAAACCATATCAGATGACCGAGGGATCCTCTAGCACCATTGCACTTCCAACAGAGTTCATTGTCCACGAGTTGTCTCCTAAATAACCCAAACGGTGTCCAGTAGGACCTAAAGAGCAAATTAAGTTCCGGTAGCAATCAGCTTGCTCAGTTTAAACACCAACAAACCTGAACATGCCAGTATCTGCCCTTGATCAACTCAGAAGTCATTGTTACCATTAAGATTTACTTTCCTCGTTCAGTTCTTTAGGAGTCTACTTTGTAATACAATCAACTATTATCAGATTCGCCCTTTGAGCCCTGCAGTTGCATACTATCGCCAAAGCTATTCTAGAGGCCAAAATTAGATTGCTGCAGTCATCTTTATATGGGTCTCTATGCACATACAAAACCTCCAAGTGCTTTAATGTAACGCAGCTCGAATGGTTACTAATACTCAGTATAGTGTTCATATTTTATTTGCATTTGGTTAAATTACATTTCAACCTCGCCACACAAATGAAACAAGGAGAAAAAAATAATGTGAAGGGGGGCAGGAGAAACCACCCAATATCCATTTATTTTGTGCATCCGACCTATAGGTGCAGAGGCCTTACTTCTCACATGGTCTTTATTTGGCTTTTCAAGATTTAAAAATCCAGATAAATCATGTTGCGACAGCTCTCCAGCCTGGAGTTAACCAAAAAACAATCAAAATGTTATCTGTCTACTTGACAGTCAATCTAAGAATTTTGTTTGGGGGGGGGGGGTTAATAAGAAGAGCATTCTCTTGTGCATACGTTGAACAGGAGGCAATTAGTCTCTACAGACCAATGGAGTTATGTAAGCCCACCAGTATATTTAATAAGGAAGAGGGAATACCACTTGAGCTGAGTTTTGACCACAACCTGTGACGGCTAACGGTGCCGAAGGCCACTGTAAAATATATTGAGGCTACGCAGATAGAATCTTTTATGCCCGTCCAGGCTAAATCCTGTAGACCTTTGAACAGGATACCATTAAGCAAGGAGCCCCGTTCCGTACGAAAGCCGGTTTGGGAGTCTGCCCCCATTCTTTGCCCTGTCAAGTGCATCAGGATGATGGATGTGAATATTTTACTATCCGCGTCCATCACCATGATGGGCGATAATTTCTGGGGTCCATTTTCTGAGATCGGTTTAAGTTGCGGAAGGTCTTGAGAATTACCCACTGAGTTAATAAGGGAACAGAACGTAACAGGGTCCTTTCAGAGTAGGATGTTCAAAATCAATTCTCCATCAATTTGATTTTATGGTTCCCAATCCAGTACTTACAGGACTGCTTTGCCTTATGAATTTCAAATAGCACCCGCAAAAGGAAAGTAATACAACCATTTGATTGTTTTGTTATGCATTCCCAGCAAATCCTTACTTCCCTTGATTTTAACGTAAAAAGGATGAGACTTTTCAGATTTTTTGGTACCAATCTTCCCGGGTGGTGGCATTGTCTATCAATAGTTCTTCCCAGGAACGGATGGAAATTATCTACCGAAGAATTGCCTTTCCTCCATTCTTCAGTGAGTGCTCAAGAATTTCTATGAATTCATCATGCAGTTTTCCCAGATTTTGTGAGTACCACTTAATCCTGTTCCCTCCAGGATTAGTAGCCAAATTTACCGGACCATCCAGAGGAGCCTCAACACATCCAGTCTCTAGGTTTGCTGCTAGAATCCTATGATCACTAGTCAGGGCTGCACCGACATTGAAGATCTGACAAGGATAACAAAGCGTCAACATACATTTAAATCAGAACGGACTCTGTATCGTCTCTTACCCAAGTGGAACGCAACTTTCCATTCCCCAACTCTAAGCAAACCCAGTGAGCCAAGAGAAGCAGCCCACTGTTCCCCATTTCTAACCTTGATGGATGATCCAAAAGAAATAACTGGGTTAATTAACTTATCAAACAGGTCTGCTGAAGCAGGACAAGAGGAATTAAAATCTCCAGCCATCAGACCTCACCTGTATCCAAGCTCGCATTCAAGTTGGCTATGAAATAAAGTCTCTCAAGAAACTTGTTAAGGGATCCCACGTCCTCATGCCAGTACCAGAACAAAGAAAGAAAAATCCGAATCAATTTGCAGCATTAATACAGAGGCCAATGCCCCCACCTGTATTTCCAAGGTGCCACACCATTTTAAATGTGTTCCAGACTTAACAACTTTCAAGAGCCTAATACAGGGCATAACCATCGTGTTATTTTTTTGCCGGCTTTTGGCCAATCTTAAAACCATCCAAGAACTGGAGGATGCAACAGCCAAGTATCTTGTAAATCAATATATCAAAACTCTTTAGGTCCCACACCCATTTTGGGTTATGTGAGGGGTCAGAAAAGTGAGGCGGACAACTTTGTAAAAGATTTTCAACAAATGCCATTTTATTAAATTAGAAGGGTGGATAAACGCCTCCCTATCCCTAACCAGACAAGGATTTCCTTGCCTAAAATAAACTAAAAGGAAACACCCCAACAGAGGCATCTGTCATACAAGAAACACAAGGCGATGCATGGCAGTTCAAAGACGTCAACATTAGTACAACAATTGAATTTGTCATGTAAAAACAGTCACTCCTTATAACCTGGGTGAATTCCCCCTTCCCAAATTTAAGCAGGATTTTCTCCACAGTTCATAAAAGAAATAAGGAAATCCTTATTTTATAGTAAAAGTTCCAACATAGTTCTTTGAAACTTCAACTTGCCAACAGAAAGTTCCATTACTCCGTGGATTCAACAAAGAAAATAGAGGGTTCTTTCTCTTCCTTGAAGATTTATCCTCTTCAAACAAGGAACATTTTCCAAGTTCCTCAATGACAATTGCCTTTGTCAGGAAGTTTTGCCACAACTGAAGAGTTCGAGAGAAATATAACTCCTTTATAGCAGCTTTACACAGTTCTTCCATCAGCAACATATGCAATACCAAGTCTCTTTGTCGGGATCACTTTATAGCACTGTCAACTTCTACATGGCTTGCCTCCATGGCAGGCCTACTACATCAATTCACACCTGGTGTACTCCTAAGGCCAGACCTACTCCTCCAAAAGGTTAGACATCCGGATATACTCCTAACAGTGTTTCGCAACAGGGTTCATAATTCAGGGGAGCTGGGAGCTATTTAGCTCCCGTTAGTAGCTGAGTTAGCTTTAAACGAATAGCTACCAGGAGCTACTTTTGGCGACCCAGACCAGTCAATGCCGATCCAACACACCCATGTATATTTAACTCTATGCATTTGGGACAACCTATACATAAACATTAGGACATATGTAGACAACATTTAACCGCTTAAGTGCTAAGGATGAGGCATCTCATCCTCAGCACTACGTTTGCAGTGCGGAGGACAAGATACCTCGTCCTTTTTAGCACTTGTGTTTGTGCCATGGCACAAACTCTAAATCCAAAATCAAAATCAGTTTCACGTCAGCGTGCGCAATTCGCGGTGACGTGAGACAGTAAATTTCACCAACGGAGCCATTTTCTGCTCCCACTCCCCTGCCCCAAATAGATGGAGCATGTAATATAGCCCTCCCTGGTGGCAGATTGGCAGTGTAATCTGCAAATCCGCCCCTACAAAAAGGTGCAAATGTGTTTTACTGGGGGGGGGGGGGTCACTAGACCACCACGGATGGCTTGAAAGGTGGAGGTGGTGATCGGAGAGTGATAGTTGTGATGTTTTTATGAAGGACTGACCACAGATAAATGTTTTGTTTGCAGGTTTTTTCATTTACGTGAAGCCTCTACGTTATGAAGGAAGGTTTTTTAATTCTAAGGTTAGAGCCCATTGTCAGAGGGGTGGATAGGACTGGGGCTCGATTGTTGGTGGTGGGGGTGGGAGTAGGCAGTCTGGAAAAGCATTATGGTGGGGTGGGACACAATGCAGGGTCAGGGCACAACTTGCTCCCCCGCCCATGCCAGCAGAACATTGGTGGCATTTCCCTGGGAGCGGCTACCTCCCATGTGGATCGACCCTCCCCAAATGCAGTCGCAGACCCAGGGAGCCCCGGCAGGGTCCCCATCCTTTCCTGGAGGGAGAAGCCATAAAGCAGCCCAGCCAGAGCTCCAGGATGGTCGGGGGCGATATCCATGGCCTTGGGTGGCTGTCACCCATGTGGGTTGACCGTCCCCAAGCCAAGCAGCGGTTCCAGGGAGTTCCAGCAGGGTCCCCGTCCTTTCCCTGTAATGCAGGCCTGCCAGAATTCCAGAATGGTCGGAGGTGATCTCCCTGGCCTGGGCATCCGTCTCACCATGAAGGTCTACCACCTTCAAGCAAAGCAGCATTTCTGAGGAGCCCCTGCAGGGTCCCCTTTCTTACCTGAGGGAAAATCTGTACAGCAGCCAGGCCAGAGCTCCAGGTTGGGCTTGGGGGTGGTCGACCCACATGGGAGACGGGTGCCCAAAGCCCGGGACATCACCGCCGACCATCATGGAGCTCTGGCTGGGTTGAGTTACAGAATTTCCCTCCGGGAAGGGATGGGGTCCCTGCCGGGGCTCCTGGGTGGAGAAAAGCTGTTTAGCACAGGGCTTTTTTAAACAGAATTTTTTCAGTAAATTTGTTTCGGTAAAAAATGCCTTGAATAAAAACTTTAAAATCACATAGAACCGTTAACAGTACCTTATGTCCTTGTGTATTCAAAGACACAACCCCAAGATACCGCCACGGACTAAAGTTTACCAGGGTGAGGCTCTGAGATTCTGGATGAGTTCAGAGTGCCAGCCAACCGTGCCCAATCACTACAACCAAATCTACAATCTGATTTGAACGATAGCATCCTAGAATTACGGGTAACCAAATCCTCAACATTCACAGAGATCTTTAAGTCCTGACTATCTGGATTCACCTCCAAGCTTTTTGTATTTTTTTTTACTTGGTCTTTCTCCGGGCCTGAAGGGTGAATATCAAAGCCCACAGCACATAATTGAGTGGCCTCATTCAATATTAGTTCAAATACAATTCTAGAAACTATGTCCAGAACAACAAAGCGCATCTTCAATCTAGGAATTCAAGCAGCGCTATATCCTTAAAAGCTATTGCCTGAAGTGAGTGGATCTCGACAAAGATATAAGACGTTACCTCTGTTGAGCACCAATTGCCTTCTCTTAAAACACACTCCAATGAAAGACTATGGAGACGATCGGGTGACTTAAGCGAGACTTCCCTCCAGGCTCTGTTCTCCCCCCCCCCCCCATCAGGTTTTCCAATTTGCCTAGATCCAAGAGGGTCTACCAAGTTACTAGGCCGACAGCTAGTTCCCCCTTTGTAGTTATTAGTTACCTCAGAATTAGACTTCATGCCTGCTGGAGCTCTAGCTTTCCTGACCCTGTGAGCCAGTTCCACATAACACACTGTATATCTATAGTGTTCATATAACTCCTAATTTGCGTCACCACCACCATCTACCTTTACTGGCCATGATCACAGTTAAAGTTGCCGCTTTGGCCAATACATGCATCCATGGTTCTGCCCAGTCATGACTATCCAATTAAAAGGTTCCCAACCATAGCCTTCGTTTTTCCTCCCCCGTAATTTTAAAGTGACTTTAGCAGTGGAAGGTTTTATTTTGCTTTTTAAGTGTAACGCGTTATATACAGGTGTACCAAGGACAACTTTTAACACAGTGCAACAACATTAAAACACATCTACATCCCCCCGCCCTTCCCACAGATCTCTCGCAACTAGGACACAATCCCCTGTACCGGTCACTCCTCCCAAATAAAAGGAAATTAGACAGATGGCAATTCTCCCTTTGCAGTAGGACTTTGAAGAACCAACACAGCATTGGCTGCCCAGTCCCCACCCCTCCCTCCCTCCCTCGAGCCCCTGCAACCATAACCACAGACAAATCACTGATCTCTCATCCAAGACAAGTCAAGTCAGATAATTGCCAATCTCTCCACACAACTGCTATGGACACCTGCTCCATCCACTTAATGCACGCCGAGAGTTGAGGGTCAATGCCATCTTTCTCAACAAGATGGTAAAGAATATAATGCAAGACTCATTGCCATTCATCAGAAGGGACCATAGCCCTTCCTCCCCTAAAGTGCTACTAATTCCGGCAGCCTTCAAGTCAGTGACCCCAGTTCGATCAGGGCATCACACTTCATCAATAGGTGTCTAATCATTTCCAGACAAGAATCTCCACACGAACGGCAAAATTATTGGTTTCGCTGGATGTTAGTCCAAATTCCAAAAAATTTCAAAGGTTTTAACTGTGTTAATTTTTAGCGTCAAGTAATCCCAGACCAGAGTTTCCCACAAACTGCTGTAGATAGCCAGGTGGGCACTCTCTGTGCAGAATGTATTTGAGGAACTGCAAGCAGTTATTCTTAGTCTGGAGTTCCTTGGTTTGCAGCTCACGGTAAAATGCAACAACCTTCTTTCTCCTCTCAGATTCATAACTTTGAAATTGAATTTTCAAAAGGATCCACCGAAGCCATAGAATGCTAGCTAACAGAGGCAGAGAGGACATTAGCCAAATTGTTGTGGGGCATATAGGGGCCCTTGGTTCATGCAGCTTCAAAAATCAGATGGTTTAAACTACCAATTTGAGCATTGGCCAATTTCCAGTGGGTGTTAAGGTTAGAGAGCAGAGCTCTCACCACACAGAATCATATCAATTTCCAGGTAAATCATGTTGGTCGGTGTATGCATCGGAAGTCGGAACAACTTCAGCAGTACACCCTCCAGTTTAGACAGTTCAGCGATGATAGTGGTAGCCCAACTTTCCACTCTGTACATGAAAATAGGCAGGAGTATGGCCGAATACAATTACACCATAATGCCCACAGCGTAACCCCCGCCCTTGCAAGCCAATTTCTTCAAGCGCCCGATAACCTGGGCACCTTTCAATTTAAGATGTTCCATATTGCGGGAGCCGGATAAATTATGGTTGAATAGAATAGCAAGATATTTGTTTTCATTAACTACCTCCCACAGGATCACATCCAGACTCTATCCAGTTTGTTTGATTTTGCAATGATGGGGACTGAAGACCATAACCATGGTCTTATTGATGTTAATTACCAAATGGTTGGCATCCGAAAAGGTCTTCAGACAATTTAAGGAGGCTTGCAGGCCAGCCAGAGTGAGGTCCATAAATACTAGATCTGTGTACCCCATTCACAACAGTGGCAAGGTACCCAGCATTAGCGCAATCGAGGTATTGATCAACGCCATTCCCAGATCAGCTAGCTACAGGTTAAAAAGGAGGGGTGCCAAGTTGCATCCCTGCTTTAATCCCTGGTAAGTGGGGATCCAAATTGAGGTCCTCCCAGTCTGGTCCAGCCGAATCTTGACACAGGTGCCTTCAGAGAGAGCGATAATCATTGAGAGCAAGCTCGCAGGGATGTTCCAGTGTGATTGTTTTTTTTTTAAAGCAGACCCCTGTTCACGGAGTCAAAGGCTGCACTATGATCGATGTATGCCACGTAGACTAACCTTCCACGAATGCCCCAGGTCTGTTGGATGACTGGTCAGTGCAAGGCAGTTCGTTGTAGTACTTATTCATCTCTGGAAGCCTGTTTGGTTTAAGGGGATTACGTTAGCACCTTCTGCCCAGTTCCATAGCTCACTTAACAGTAAGCGAAAGTAGATCTTGCTTGCTGGACTTATTTCATAGTATAATTCTGCTAAAATATATCCAGAGTAATGACACCAAAACTGTTGATATTTTTGAGAATGTACCTAGGGCTACATCTTCCTGTGTTAAAAGTTGTCCTTGGTACACCTGTATATAAAGTGTTACACTTAAAAATTGATCCAGTGCTGTGCATCGTGTGGAGGTCATCTCGACAGGCCCCAGCGGTCTAGTTCTAACATTCGGTTCACAAGGATGGGAGCTAGGGGTACAGGCAGTCTGGACAGACATTCACTCGACGTTTTTCAAAAAGCAGTTGGTTTTGGAGTAAATCGCTCGGTTATAGCCCTGCGCTTTCCCCCTAGCGGGCAAGAAGTGGACCCTTTTGTCCTACGTAATGGACGCTGAAGCTGTGCTTTTGAGTGCCGACTTCTCTCCAGAGGTTGTATCCATACATCTTGTAGAATAATCAGGTGGAGGTGAGGGGTATGTGGCATCGTGGCCAGAGCCTGGGATAATAGACCATACACCCTCCAGGACACCTCCACCCCCCCCCATTTACTTCACAGTTTGTAGCCAGAAGAAAACTACAAGGGACCTTTTCCTGAAAGTCACTGGAAATGCTAGTCCAGAAGAGGGGATATAAAGTGGTTGATCGATCAATAGACTGCATCAATCAACATTTGCTGCAGATTTGGTGGGCAGGGTTTCCCCTCCTTGTTCTTTTCTTTTTTGAGGCCAGAGGTTCACACAATAGCCTTCCCGGGCATATTTCGCCTTCCAATGGCAATATGCCATTCCACAGGTGCTGCGATCAGAGGCAGTATGGCGGATGCCATCGACTAAGGGGCTGGAGGTTTGACCAGCGATGTTTGGTCAACGCTAGAAAGGCCTCAAGAGGCAGTGGAGGTCAAAACAATAGCTCAGACATCTGCCAGAGAGACAACTGGTTGTTGACTGTCTTCGCTAGTGGTTGTTTTTTAAAAGTTGCCCGCAATAGCGTTGCATTGTCAGCAGAACTGTAAGCAGGGACTCCAAATGTTAAACATGGCTGAAGAGGAACTCCTTGCGTTACTTAGATCAAGCTCCGTCAATGAATGGTCAAGGGACTGGGAAGATAGTCCATTTGCACGAAATAGTGCGACTGCGTGTTGGTTATAACGGTCAGCCGCTCCATTCGGACGGGGTGACATAGGTTTTTCAAACTCCTTATGGTAGAGTTCCGGACAAGGCCACATAGAAAACAATGAAGCCGAATTGAAAGAAAGAGGCTTCCACCGGGGTCGAGCACACACAGACTCATCTCAGTAGTCTTATTCATCCCAGTGCGCACCTCGTGATGGGGCCGTTGCACGTTTCCAAGTAGGCTACCACATCTGTTGCGGGACAACTGCAGCTTCAAGGCGCTCAAGTGTTCCAGATTATATTTTGTTTGTTTATTTATTGATTTGATAATGCGCGCCAAACCCTTAGGTAGCTTGGCGCAACAGTACAAGAATTCTCAAAGCTTAGAGTGCAAGTCTCTGGCAGGTACATACAACATACAAGATATAGCTGATCATAGGTACATATATAGAGGCTCAAGGTTAAACGGCCTATACTTAGGGTGGGGGGAGTGCCTTAGGCTATGGGCTGCAGGGTCCGGTGTATTAGTTGCAGTAGTAGTGCTGAGTGCAGTAGTTGTCATGGTTGTGTCAAAGGGGTAGAGCGGCAGTAGGGGAAGAGAAGGTTATAGGTTGTTAGTGCGGAGCCAATTGAGAGCATTGTCTGAATCTGGCGTAGGGTAGGAGACGTCCAAGGTCAATTGGGAGCATGTTCCATGATTGCGCAGCTTGGGGAAACTGGTTCCTCCAGCCGTGGTCAGTTTAAATCTGGGGATTTCGAGCATGAAGGAGTTGGCAGATCTAGTGGGTCGGGTCGTAGTTCTCCTGGAGATTTTCTCCCCCAAGTACAGGGGTGCTAGATTGTTTAGGCATTTAGATGTGATAGAGATAGTTTTAAGGAGGATTCTGTCTTATTTTTAGCCAGTGGGTCTCTTTCCTGAATTTAGTGATGTGATCTCTAGATGGTACGTTCAACGCTGCTCTCAAGGCATTGTTTTGCAATCATTGAAGTTTGTCAGTGACATACTTGTTAGCTCCTGAATACAGAGCGTTGCAATAATCTAGCCTGGACGTAAGAGCGTTGGCCAAGGTGACGCAGCTGGCTCTGGAGAGGAATGGTCTAGCAGCGCGGATTAATTAGCAAGTGTAGGCGAGGGAGCTGACTTGCTTCTTAAGGGTGAGGGAGGAGTCCAGATAGAATCCTAGGGTTTTTACCACAGGCATAACCTTGATATTGTTATCAGTGTTGAAGGATGCGTAGTTGGTGATTTATTAGTATCTTTTTTTTTTTTTTAGGTTGGAGTCAGATCCGAGGAGGAGTATCTCAGTTTTATCGTAATTCAGGCAGGCCATGGGTCGCCATCCATGATTGAATGAGGATGTATATCTTATTCACCAAACCCGAGTGCGCTTCATAGTTGCCCGAAAGGGGTATGAGGATCTGGGTGTCATCTGCATAGTTAGTGTAGGTGACGCCCAATCTGTCCAACTTGTCAAATAGTGGCTTGTTGAAAATGTTATACATAGTGGGTGAGACACAGGATCCTTGTCGGACTCTGCATGTTATTTGGATAGGATCAGCGCAGGTTGAGGTGGAGAAAACTCTCAAAGTCCGGTTAGCTAGAAAGGATTGGACCCAGGCTATAGCTTCCCCCGTGAAGTTGGTAGCGAGCCCGAGGTGGCTACATAAAGCTGTGTGGTCCACCAGGTCGAAGGCTGCTGACAAGTCCAGTAAAAGTAGCAAAGCTGTTTTACCACTATCCTTTAGCTCCTCAATTTTAGTCTTGAGGTCTTAGCAAGGCTGTTTCGGTGCCATGGAGGGGGCGGAAGCCCGATTGCCGAGAGCCTAGCAGGTGGTTGGCTTCCAGGTCCTGAATTTGTAATTAAGCTACTCTGTCAGTGATTTTGAGTAGGAATGGCACGGTAGCGATAGGTCTGTAGTTGGTTGGGATGGATCAAGGGTTTGTTTTTTGGGTAAAGTGAGGACCCAGGATTCTTTCAGGTTGGCGGGTATTGTGTTTGATTTGAAGGAGGAATTTATACGCTTCAAGATAAAAAGGGGGCTAGGTCCCTAGCTGCATCCTTTATTATTTGCGCCAGGAAACGGTCGCCCTTACAGTTAGAGGGTTTCAGGGAGAGAATGACAGATTGTTTTGAAGCTGAAGGGAGGGATAGTATTAAGTTTCAGTGGGCAGTAGTGATTGCTGCTCAGAGTGGCAGAGTCCTTTTTTTTGTTATTTTGAGTTGGAGGGTGGTGATTATTAGATAGGGCGTTTTGTAGGTTAGTGCACCATATCTTCTCCTTGGTGACAGTGTCTGCTGGTTGTAGGGGGAGGATGGAAAAGAGTTCCTTAGTGTTTGATCGAGAGAGTGATGTGCGAGAGCATGCACTATGGCAATGGTTTTTGATCCTAGGCAGGAGAGTGATGCTTAGAACTCCTCAGTCAGCTCCTTATTATCCTTATAAGCAGCTATATCATGCTCAGTAGATGTGCCAGCTGTCACGTCCTTCGAATCTTTAGCCAAGGAAAGAAGTCTCATTGTTAAATTGGTCAGTGCCACCCCCTGTTGGTCAGTGGAGTTCTGGCCCACCTTGACTCTGCGCTGGGAGCAGGTGCGGGCTGCACGTCTGGTATTCTTTGCGGGAGTATCTTCCAGGGTGGCCATGACTCCGTCTTCCATGCTGCCTCCTTCCTGGCAGTCTTTTAGCGTGCTTGTTAGTTGTGCTGTATCATCAAGCCCATGCACTTTCTCCTGTGCAGAAGAGGGCAGGGCAGGCAAGGGCCAGGAGGACAAGGAAAGGCTTGTATGTCCATTATGTACATAGTTATTGTCGCACCTTGAGAGCAGGTGGTTCGCTTGGCATGCAGCTAAGGGGCTCCCTGCATAAAGCTTCCTCTTCTGCAATGTGATGAGGGAGGGCTCTCCTGGTGAAGGGAACCGTTTGGGAAAAGTTTTCCGCAATTGATGCAAGAGCAAGGGGTACAACAGGAGTCGGGCCAAAGTCAGAACTTCGTGTCACTAAAAGTTCAGATAAAAATCAAGATAAAAGCGGCTAGTGGACAACCCTATCTGGGCTGTGACTAAACCTAAAAGCATAAAAGTGCCTTTACAAAAGCATTCTCAACCAAAAAAAACCTGTAAAGGAAGTTGAGCAACAATCAAGCTCCCAGGCCATCCAAGCAAACTTCCAACTTTCCCAGAACAGCCATCAGCTGACAGGCAGACAACAGCCTCGTGGCACCCTCCGAGGGTCACTGGCACATGTCGGCGCCCCCTACCTGAGGGCTGCCACCATGGCAAAACAAACTCAACAGGGAGATCTTCCAGCTACAGGTTACAGTCCAAGGCACCAGACTGAAGAAAACAGGTGTTCACAGACCGAAACAGCTGTGAACGCGGGGCACCAGGATACGGGAGATCTCTGGCCGGCAACAAGTTAGAGGAATGGACCTCACTACGTCCTATGACACAAGCAAAGGATCGTCAAGCCGTACCAGGTTTTCTATTTTAGGATCTAAAACTTGGAATTAACTATGTTGAGGATAAGGATGAACCCACCCTTGGTCAGTTGAATCTCTGAAAACCATATCTTTACTTATTTCCCCAATTATGCCCCTGCAATATTCTGAAGTTATTCTTCCCGTTAATGTTTTTTGGAGCTCCAATGCCCACAGGTTCTTTGTGCTTTACAATAGCAGTATCCTGAATTACTGGTAGTATATGTGGCAGTGAAATGTTTCTTTGAACGACCCAAGTCAGTTCAGTCACACGTAGCAACTGTGTTTGGGCAAAAAGGACTTAATTGGTTTCAGGACCTTTTATTTTGCAGAACCACTTCTTCCGCTATGGCCACATGACATTTTCTGGTCTTCTTTTCTTGCTCCACAACTTGTGCTTGAAACATTAGTGACCTCCACAGAGTTACTGAGTCTGGTGTATCCTCGAGGTCTTCCAGATGTTTCCAACGTTAGAGATAAATGGTAGGGAGCACAATGGCAACGTTTTATAGGTATGCTCATTTGTTGATATGATGCCAGGACTTTTGATCCATTCTGAAACATTTACTGAAAGCTCCAGACCAAGCATGCTTTAAAATGTTCGGTTGGTCAAGAACCCGCCTATTGGGCATCTTACACAAGTACTCTGGTTTAACTTGTGGGGCGAGAGGCACACAGTGGTTCCCAGCTCAAATCACCTGCCCAGTGATACCATCCAACAGACATGTTCATGCCTCTCGCAATTTGAGTGTGGGGACAGGGGGGGGGGCAGTACATGTATAGCAGTTTAAGTACTATTGGCACAAGGTATGCAGTTCACAGTGGTCCAAAAACCAACTCCCTATCCCTCAACATTCCTTAATGGTTCGCCTCCAGTGGGGTTAGGTGGAGCTGTCCAGCACTCCTCCGTAGGGCATGAGTCACCCCAGTACAACCCCTCCACAGTAGTGGGTCTTCGAAGGTCTGAGGGCACCCTAGTTGCAGACTAATCACCTTCCCAGTAATATCCTCCACCAAACGTTTTCATGCCTTGCAATATTCTATGAGGTAGCCTGTGCTTCTGTCACCCCCTCACAATCAGAGCGGCAACCTGGAAAACAATTCACCACCATATTCCTGGTGTGTATAACACCTGCAAAAAAATATATTCTTGCACCACTAGAGCCCACCTAATAATCCAGTGTGATGCCCATGAACCACCCATAAAATAAAATGTTTAAATGAGGGAGCACAAGCCAGGGTTTATAGTCTCTTGATTTTGAAAGAACGGCCCCAAAGCGCCACACAAACACACACACACCCCAACTCCTTTACATAGCTCTGTCTCAATGATAAGAGTGCTCCTCATCCTCGGCTCACAAAATCGACTTAACAAATTGGACCCGGCACTTAAAGCCTTTAACATTGATGGTAACACCAACCAGGTCACTAACAATACCAATCTACCTCGATTCCACACTCGCTCAACAGACAAACCAACGCTGTCGCCCGTTCCTCTCCACTTCCAACTGCACCATACTCGCCAGGACATTGGTTATGTCAAAACTGGACTACTGTAATGCACTGTATCTAGGGACGAGCCAACATAACCTAAACAAACTTCAGGTTGGTCAAAATAACGCCATGAAGGCTCCCCTAAACTTCCCTATATCTTTATAACCTATATCTTTATATCTTCACACATCTGACACTGGGCGAAGCCTTCATCGGCTTTTGGTCACCCAAAGAATATCACTCAAAACCCTTGCTCTCACACAAATGTGTGAACAATCAGGCCCCCACTTACTTGGTTAACCGCTTTGTTCACCATTCCTAGACACGTCCACAGAGATCCGCCCAAACTTACAGTCTTATCGTACCCAGATACAAACTTCAAAAAGCAGGCGGTGCGAGTTTCCCTGTCCTCGCTGCTAAATTATGGGACTCTCTGCCCATCCCCATCAGGAACGAACCCTCTTGCCACACTTTTAAGCATAAAGTCAAGACATGGCTGGCGACCCAAGATGCCTAAACCGGTACACACTACATTAATTCTGTATTTACATTATTGATCTTTTTTGATCCCACCGGGTCTGTACTAATTTACTATGTGCTTGCCTTCCCTATGTAGTCTTCTATATTTTTATGTACTGCTTTTTTTGATTGCTTACCCTTTCCTTTGCTCATGCTTCTTGTAAATATGTGTAAGTGTACACTGCTTTAATTTGTACATTGTTGTCCATATGTAACTGTAACAAAAGATATGTGCCAAGATGCCTTTGGGCCAGGCGCGTTCTACAAATAAAACAAATACAAATTTACATGCAGGGTCTTAGTTTGCTACAGAGACATATACTATGGTGCTGTTGAGACGGATGCAAAAGCTACTCCATGCCCCTTGATTAAGGAGGCTCACAGTCCCACCATGTCCCTTTGTTAGGGAGGCACATTGCTCGAGTTAGACTTCTGCCCAGCAAACAGAACATGTTAAATGGAGGAGGAACCCACAACGACAGATTTAAGGGTAGATAAAGCTCCCAGACACCTACGGAACACACAAACTTCTCCTGCTGCTTCAACAAGTCTCTTAGGTGGCTGCTTTTAGGAGGGCGGGGGGCGAGTGAAATGCTTTCCAAATTTATAATATTAATTTTGTTTTAATTGTGAATTGGTTTAAATGACAATCCTCACAAAATATTATAGTTTATTTACAATAGTCGACAAGACCCAGGAAGTCTTTAGGGACGAGGGCCCCTTGACCACATCGAAAGGGTCTTAATTCCACAGTACTAAACACATGCCCAAGATAAGTCGCTTCAAAAACCTACATATGTTTTAGAATTTTGGCAAAGTGAGTGTCTTAGACAACAACGCATGGAAACGGATATTGCACAGTTCAACTTTAAGAACATTAGCTAATTGTCAACAATCAGACCCTTGAGTTTGTTACATAATACGATTATTTGGGAATTTGCTCTGCTTCAAACTTAACATGGACTGCCCAGGTTGGGAAAGTGCATCTGAAAATGAGGCAAGCAACCAGGGTTATTGTCGTATTTTGCATGTGAATTGGGGGTGAGGGGAGACACCTCTCTTAAATCAGCTATTGCGGTCCATCATGCTAATGCAGTGGTGCAGACGCATATGGTCCGAAATTATTGGATACACGCTAAATATTCTAAACCAATAAACACAATTGTTCTTAAAAAAGTATATTGGAGTAAAAGCAGGGGTCAACATAGTTCATTTGTAGAGTGCACTACAGCCCACGGGCATCAAGGTGCCGAGGACATGGAGAATAAGAAGGCTTACTTAAGGGTTACAGTGAAGCCGCCCAGCAAAGACATTCGTAGATACGGTACATGATTACATAGATAGATACTTGGTCACACAGAGCGTGACTGCAGGTACAGGCAGGTTACACAAACAGACTGGTTTTAATGGCCTTACGAAAGGAAGTATGGAAGTCAAATTTGCCTGATGTGGGGTGGAAGGGCATTGCAAGTGGTGGCAGCCACGGTAGGGAAGCTCGAACCACCAGCGTGCACTCTGCATGTTCTTGGTACGATTGAATATGCGAATCTGGGAGGCCTAGATAGTGGACATTGAACTCAATGTGGATTGGAGATTTGTGGTGTCACATGGTTCTAGGGCCTGGGTAAAGATCTAGCAGGGTGATGAAGTGAACTTTATGCAAATACGTACTGGAGGAATGAAGTCAATTTTTGCAATAACCACCATTAAGTGGTTCCAAAACCACCACCATCAAGTGGTTCCAAAACATGAAGATGGTCTTGTGCAGATTAAAGAAAGACGGGTGGTTTTCAGACACTAGCTCTTTACCCGAGCTTGCCAAAATACTTCAAAACCTACTAAAAAAGGAAGCGAGATGGGAGCATGACTTTCCTGCCAACTGTCATTAATTATGTCAAACGAACAGCTCTTGAAAGGCGTATACAGAAAACCCGATAACTCGTGGCCTTGAAGACAATCAGGTAATTTGGTTGAAATCAACACAACAATTCAGACAAAAACACATGGATTAAATCCCCATTAACAAACCTTTACACCCCGATTAAATCCACATTGACAAACCTTTACAGCCTACACAACCATGGGATTCCCAATTCGAATTAGGTTTACCACTGTCACATCTTGATGTTTCTAACAAGAAAAACAAAAGGAAAAGAACCAGGCAGAAAGGGCCTGGCTTGCGATGCACGCTACTTCTGTCAAGATAAAGTATGCCACCGTCTTGTTTACTTTCATAAAGACAGCACCAGGTAAACCGGTTACATTGTAACCGATTTTCAAATCCACAGAAAGTCTCAAGTAAACTGTATAAGCGAACGTGAGTTCAGTAAATCACAATATGACCAAATTACAATTTAAGAATGTAGCTGCGTCAAACGGTAGAGAAAACACATTAACAACATCACCAGCACAGTTGTCCCACTTAAAACAATATCAGCGTTACGTGCATTTGGTAGAAAGTCCGTCGGTTGAGTTGCATGTGAAGCGTTCAGAACACGTGCCCCAAATTCAACGACAGCCTTTGGCTCTACTGTCATAGTGGGTAACATTTTGGACCACAGCCCATGTAAAACCGCCCCCAAAAGGCAGCTTACCATACTGAAGTCCAGCAAGTCGCTGAGTTCTTTGTCTGTTCCAACTGCAGCCATTCTCTGCTGCTGCTGCTGATTCATACTCCCACAGGCTCCGCGGCGGCAGTCCTAGAGAAAGAACATGTTGGAGGGAGAGGCTTTAAAGGACTGAAGTCAAGCAGCAACCAAAGCAGTTCATAACACAGGAAACAGATACACGTGAACGAGGAGGGGACAATCGGACACCGCAATCTAACGAGTGCATGCCACCTCGGCGAAAACAACATAAACGTCCAGCAACGTGCACAATAGAGGGACCGCACAACTAATCTTAAATGAGAAAGTTCTGCTTAGGCACTTGAAAAGTTAGCCTCAGAATTTCAAAACACCGGAGCCTCACTGGACGGCACACAGTAGGAATATTACGAGTGTAGAGAAGATGAAAGGATTGGTGCCCAGTTGAGACTGGGCTGCCTGGCAAATCCCGCCACACCCCCGCCTCACTCATCTCCACTGTTTAGGGTAAAGTTGAACAATGCGTAAGCAGGGGTGCCCACCAGGAGAAAAAAAAACACAGCAGGAGAGGAACCATCTTCTCAATAACTACAGGAAGACTAAAAGCCTCACTTGGGGGAAAAAATGGCAGGGAGGACAAGGGTGCGAATAGGGAGTGCACTTGGCTGAGCATGTGCAAAAACAAGGGTCAGGCTAAACAATGTGGAAGAGTGCACATCCCAGATCAGAGACTTATCGTTTCAGATCATTTTTTTTAAATTAGAAATAAAATCTTTAAACAGCTTAAAAAGAAATATACACCCTCTCCCCCTACTGAGGGTATGGGGACCGGGGGGGGGGGGGGGCTGATGTACCCTCCTCGGTATAATATTAAAAAGAAGTGCTTGGTAAACAACACCACCAAATGAATATTGACATGCACGTCCCTAATTTCTTTTTTTTTTTTTAATAATAGGAGTGACATGAATCTTTTCTTGGATTAAATTTGTTTATGGACTAAAACTGTACAATTGGAAATATCGATTAAATGTGTTAAGACGAAATGCAATTAAATGTACACATTTTAAGTTTGCCCAAATTAATAACCGAGTATGTTTCCAGTCGGAGGTATGCAATGCGATTACGTATAAACGTGCACTAGCAGTTATAGTAGACGGGCCATCTGAAGCTAGTGCAGTGTTTTCTTTCTAGTGTAAAAGCGTTTCCACCAGAGAACCCCCTTTCCGAGGTTAATACTGAGCAGATGTTTCCCTCATGCCCCTCCCCAAATAACCTGAGAGATTCTTCCCTCTTCCTGCCACCACCAGAGTAGCACCTTCCACTTGGACAAAGGCGGATAGCCCCTCTCCACCCGGAAGTCGCGAAACCCTGGGGGTTGAAATGGGGGCGGGTATGAGCAGGGAGAGTTAGGGTGCACATGACAGCAGCGAATGAAGCCAGGAGATCGGGACACGGCAGTCGAAACGTCAAAAACATTTAAACAGAGCCCACAGACTAATGAGGAAAAGGACGGCACGTGAACCAAAACACCACCAAAATAAAACGTGCCCAGAGACAGGTAAAGCAAAACTTTAGTTAGAATACCGTTCAACTATAAGACAAGAGGCGAGGCTCCCCCACAGACATGTATATTGTAGTGTAAAAACACAAGACAAAAAAAAACACATTACTACTTCTCCAAAACAAAAGTGGGGTATCTGCACCATCTTGTGCCATAAGGGTTCACTGTCGCAAAACGCGGACCCTATACCGAGGGGCCATGCTAACAACATTTAAACCTACCCTCTCCAAGGCAAATGCACGAGATTCCGGAGGGATTACCATCAGTACCATTGCCGAATCCCCTTAATATAAAGAATAAATGACTTTGAACCCTCCCACAGATTGGTCAAAACCCTCTAGAGGGGTGGATGTAAAAAGGAGTATGCAGATGTCCTCCCTTAACTAAACGCTAGAGTCCGGGCAAAGAGTAGATGTGCTCTGAAGGACCCCTACACCCCACTAGAAACACACAACTAACCCTACAATTGAACAAAAATAACGCAACTTTTCACATATCTCCTTCCCAACGGAAACCAGAGAACCCACACATTTCAATGCCACAAAAGCGATCGTTTCACAACCCACCCTTCACAGAAGCGGCATTGTGATGCATTACCTCGCCCAAAAACTGGAGGTTACGGGAGGGTGCTCGAGAGCCCTCCAATGCCATGCAGCGGCAAAGTTCAGTAGACTGTAGCTGCCCAGGGTTGGGGTGTATACATGAATACGGTAAGGTTGCGAGTAGGGAGTACTTAGTGTTTATTACGTGACGCAGGGGAACGGTGGTAGTGGGGTACTACTGCGGACGTAACATTCAGGGCAGGGAAATAATTGCTGGAAGTGCTAGCATGGTGGCAAGCGCCTCATCTTCCGCCAGCAACCCCATTCACCAAGAAGCAGCGGCCTCCACATTGTCACTTCACCTCCCACCGTGTATCATTCCGCCAGCTAACAGCACCGCCACACTATCTTAACGGGGGTGAAGCGTGACCCCAACCCAACTACCCTTCGCCGCCCCCAACCCAGTACTTACATACGACGACTGAAAAGGGCCAACCGGGTCCAGGTCACGTGTCCGGGTCCGTCGGCAGAATCCCCCCCCAAAATTCTCCCCACCCCCCCTCGCGCACAAATCCAGCCAGGACTTCCTAAGGGGACTATTTTCTACTTCTCTTCCCTGCGGAAGGCGACGCTCCAGCTTGGTGACGTTTGAAAAGCGAGAGAGAGTCACCAAGAGATGGAATGATAAACCCGCAGGGCATTGTCCAACGGGAGGGCGAAATGGCATTGATGGGCAGTCAGCCTGCCCAATAGGAAGCCGCCGCTCTTTCTGCTCCTTGAAGCAGAGGGGAGGCCTTTAGCTCTCGACGCGGGGGAGAGGTGGGTTTCGAGGGAGGGGGGTTATGTTTTTCCCTTCTCTAAAGCAAGGGGCAGGGAGAAACCGCTTGATTTTTCGTTTGGCGTCTCCCGTCTGCTCTTATATTCTGCTGTGTTCTGCTTTGGCCGCTTGCTCGCATAAGCAGTTTGTAGAGCGCATGAAGTCAGTCTTGTTTGTAAATATCAACTGCATTTTCAGGCTTTGACACTAGTGCTTGGTGTCCAGCTGTATTCAATATGTCCATTCAATATGTCCATTGGTAACCTTGCTTTTTACATACGTACAGTCAAAGTCTTCCTGACAAGTGACAACCAGGAAGTTTCCCTGATTTGTAAACACTCTTCCTACTATGTCATAAATGTCAGCATTTTGAAACACCTGGGAGGGAGAGTTTGTCAAAGAAAGACGGAAAAATAAATGTTCCCATAGTCTGCACTGAGTTTAGGATTATTTTAGACAGGCGAAAGGGAAAAATAGAAATATATTCTATTCAAGAATCACTAGTCTCACGCATATATCGGGAGGATTGGCATGTATGCGTGTGGTGGTTAATAATATAGGCTTCTACTCACTGATTGGTTTAATCCAGACAAGGGCTTTATTTTAAACCTTATGCCATATCCCACCTGCAGGGAAGTGTTGCTGTAATTCCTCTGGAGTTTTGTCACCTTACTGCGCACCTAACCCTTTCCCGTGCATATATATGCTTAGCACAGGGGAACATCAGGAGGCGCGCCGAGGCAGATGGGGTTACTGGCAGAAGATACTCATCTTTCCTTGGGTGAGCATGTAATCCATGCAGTTCGAAGTCTTGGTATCTGGATGGAGTCTTCTTTGTGCGCATCCTTTTAGGTTTGTTTTGCTCGTCAGAGCTTTTATTTTGTCTTCTGTTTCATGAACTTCTTCTTCTGATCCTTCTCAGAAAACACTGTCAGATTCCTTACTGCATATTTGTCTCGCTTTGGTCCAAGCTGGTTGTTTTATGGCTATCGTTTTGGAATGAGGTAGTTTCAATTTGGGTCCATTGCTGTCTTTTATGCTTGCAAGGGGCCTGGTAGTACAGGTTTTATGGGTGGTTGTGGAAGTTCGTGCTCTTGATTGACAAACACAGGTTGGTAGAGTGCTTCTCTGGATAAGTGCCCCACCTTTCCCATTCTGTCACTAGGGAATGGGTTAACAGACGTTCTACTCAGAGGACTTCCCTGAATTGTATACCTGAATGTTCACACTGTTGAGGTAACTACTTTCACCCTGTAGGGAAATCTGTACCATAGAAAAGAATGCACAGAAAGAATAGCTCTGGTTTCAAAACAAACATGTGAGCTGCAGCCTGCGCACAGCATCTGAAAAATGACACATGCAAGGGAATGTGCAATGTTTGCAGCCTATCTATAATAAGTGTATATCTCCAAAGTAACCAATAAAGCTAAATAAGTCCAGCAACTTTGATTACAATGGAAAAACAGTCCAATCGAGGATACAAATTGCAGCCTTTCATAGGAGATTAGAAACCGAATGTGTGTCTTGCATTGTCTATATTTTCCTTTACAGGACTAGGACTTTGATGAGCAAATATAATGTTGCCATTAACTTTGAAAAAGAAAATGGGCCTCATTACAAGTTTGCCGGTCCGGAAACAAGGGTGCCGGTAAGCTCACAAGCAGGCTTCTTTCCGGACCGGCAAATTAGGAGTCTGCCTGCCGGAGACGCTGTGCCCAACATGTCTGACCCTGCTGGGCGCAGCGGCCATGGTATGCAGACCTGTCACCGAAGCGGCGGCACTGTTCATAACAGTGCCAGCGCTTCCGAGTCCCCACTCGTTTTGACCAAGTGGTGGCTACCGTGGTATCGTCCTTGACTCCAGAGACGCCAAACGGTTCATCACAGCTGGTGAGTCGGAGGGAGAACTGATAGTAAAATCAACTATGTTGAGCTAAGGTTGCAAATGGCAACATAAGGTGAATTAAAGAACAAAGACTGTGTGTGTTACAGAACTGCTAAAGCCGCAGGGAAAGACCAGCTGCAGGGTGGTACGGTGCCATTTGGGCGGTCAATCGAAAAGACTCTGCTCAGTCCCCTTTTTGGTAAAACTACAAATACCAGAGGGCCGTAGGAGAGCCTGTCGCAAGAGGTCAAAGTGGTCATACAAGGGTCGAGTAAAAACCCACGTGCAGTCGAAAGTCTTTGTCCCACAACCTAAAGGAAAGCCTGCCTGGGGGCTTTAAAAGAAAGCCTACCTGGGGCTTTAAAGGAAAGCCTGACTGGGGGCTAAAGTCCGGACTTGAGTAAAGTAAATAAAAGCTGGCAAGCATGAACCCAGCTGAGGGATGCCTGCGAAACGAGGTGACTTGCGATAACCCAGGGAGCATTGTATTGACAAAAGTGAACCCGGCTGAGGGATGTCCACAGTAAAAGATTGTTTAAAAGGACATTGAGAATTGTGAATAAAACAGGTGAAATCTTTTGAGTAAGAAGCTGCAATGAACCCAACAGAGGGAGGCTAACATTCGAGAAGGGTCTGAACTCGGAAGAAGGGGATTCCGGGGTCACAAGACATCACCCAATGTACATACGGAAAGGAACTTTTTGTTTTGGTATTTCTAACACATCACTCCCTCAGAGGCAAGAGGTTTTGTGTAAAGAGACTTGACAATCAAAGATCCTGATATCGCTGAGAAGAAAAATAGCCTTGTGCTGGAAAAACCCAGTTGTGTGCTGTACTCAAGAGGCCCATCTTGTCCTGTGCTAAAAGCGTGGCGAAGGGAGACCTCGCTATACCATCCTGACTTATCATTTTTGTGAACACTTCTTTCTTTTCTTGTGAACACTACCCCCACATTATTTTTGTAACTTAGCTGTAAGGACTGGCAATAGGTTTTTTTAGTATAAGCCCTTTTATTTTTACAAGATGCCACTAGTACTGCCTTATTATTATTTGATGGTTCAAGCTTACCTCCATCTTAGATTTAGGTTTAAATTAGGCATTTTTCTCATCTCCTGATACAGTTTAATAAACACCCTTGAACTGTGATCACTTGTGCTGTCTTTACTGTTGCCACCATGTGCTCCTTACACAATACAATGGTCAGGCAGGGTCGGGCAATTACTGATCATTACACACACCTGACTTCCATTACACTTTCCCACACAGATAAAATACGGAGCACAAAAGCACACTCTGAGCAAGGTAAAACACACGAAGAAACAGCAGTTCCAAGATGACAGTTTCTGGCCCTCTCTGCCCACTCCCTCCCATGAGCCGATTCGACCAGGCGGACCTTCCACCAACATGAAAGTAAGCCCAGTGGGGCTCCACTGTGATCTGCCGCGCACCTTTGATGCCACAATATTTCGTCGTTTAAATGGGGTACTTTTATTCCTGGCTCCTTCCGGAAGATTTCTGTGTTTGTGGCTTCAATCATACATCATGCAGCACTTGCAGTGGTGCTGCGTCGTGGCACTGATGAGTTCATGCGGCCGGCTTCCCCACTCCATCATGGCTGCTGGCACCTTTGTTCTCCAGGCCCTGGAGGGCTTTTGTTGGCCTCGCACTGCGGCATGCTGATTGGCTCTCTTCCACAACATCTGTCCAATCAACAGCCGGCAGGTGGGTCAGCCAGCCCATCGACCCAAGGCCCTCACCAAAGGCCCCTGTCTGCCCTCGTCTGGACCTGACTTCCTCTCCCCTTCTCATTGTGTGACACTCTTCTGGCTCTATTCCCCCCCATTCCCTCCCATGAGATGACACGACCAGGTGGCCCTTCCACCAACAGCAAGGTAAGCCTAGTGGGGCTCCACTGTAATTTGCCATGCACCTTTGTTGCCACAATGTTTCTTTGTTTGAATGGGGTACTTTATTCCTGGCTCTTTCATGAAGATTTGCGTGTCTGCAAAGATACATCATGCAGCACTTGCAGTGGCAAGGCCGTGTTGCCCTGATGAGCTCATTCCGGTCGGTCTCCCACACTCCATCATGACCGCCGGCAACTTTGTTCTCCAGGCACCGGAGTGCCTTTGTTTGTCTCGCACTGCAGCGATGCTGATTGGCCCTTTTCCACAACACCTGTCCAATCAGCAGCTGGCAGGCGAGTTATCCGGCCCATCAACCTAAGGCCCTCACCAAAGGCCCCTATTCAGGCCTGGCTGGTCCTAATGGATCCACCCCTCCCATCAGCACTGTGGCATATCTATATGATCTCACCGGGACTTTGGAAACTGACTGTGTTTCTCGCGCCTTGTGCACCAGATCCATAGCCGGCCCTGCAGGCTTTCTCGTGAGTAGGCAGATCAATTACTTTTCATTCTCCAGTGACTCTTCATTTGCAGCCACTTGATCCCATGTGTTTAGTGTGCCTTGCTTGACATTTAATGCGCGAGTTTTCAACTACTGCCACTCCTGTGGGATGTGCATACTGTGCCTCCCCCATCTCCCTCCTTCACTCCCCTTACTCCCATTTGTCTCTTGCACTTATTCTTTGTTCGTCTTACCCTCCAACCCCCTCTCCTCTCTCCTTCATTCATGTATAGCTGTCGCTTTTTGTAACAACGTCAGGCACGTGCAATATTTTTCTGTCCTATGTTGTACCACTAAAACGCAATACACTGGCCCATTCTGAATTGCCGATGCCTGTTAAGAATGTTTTTCTCTATTTAGTCTTTCAGTCTTGTATAGGTGCTATATAAATGACCAATAAATAAATAATACAAGGAGAAAGATGCCAGGACCGAAGAGGGCTGCAAGGAGGGAAGTGCCCTTGGCCTTTACATTTTCTGAGAAAGATTGTTACTTTCACAAGCCTTTGAGAATAAGAAACGTAAGACCTGGAAACAAAGTCAAAGAAACCTGCATTGTGTGTCAGAGGTACCCTGGGTCCTACTGTGTCGATAGCCAAGGCGGGGAGGATCGTTTGCCGCTCTGGTACTGTCCTTGGCATCTACAACAAAGCAGCACCAGTAAAATCAGCACAGCCGGCTAGTTGGGGAGACTGATACCAGACCGGTCTGCGTTAAAGCGAAGGTTGCAAGCAGCAACATTGTATAGAGAAAACTGAAGAGAACAGTGCGTGAAGCGTATGTAAAAAGTGATGCAGATATAATTAAACAGCAGATGAGTGACTGAACGTTTGAAGCCAAGACAGATATCGTAAACAGAGTGGTCTAGCGCCACATGGGTGCTCATTCAAAGGTCTCTGTTAGGTATCCAACTGAAAGGTGGCAAATGTAAAAAACAGTTGTGAAATCGAAGTGGTCCTGCAAAGGGACAAGCCAAACCCTGTGCACATTTGAAAGTCTTTGATGGTTGATACTAACTGAAATTGGTCCGAACCCGGCTCAGGGAGAATTACTTGTATCAAGAACGGGATCTAAACTCGGCTCACGGGGATCTGGGGTGAACCGTGAGTCACCCGAGAGAGAATATTGTGAAAGAGGATCTGAGCCCAGAAGAGGGGGATCCAAAGTGAGGATAGTTGTATTAAAATGATCTGTGCCAGGCTGAGGGGCCTACAGTGTGAATAGTGAATCAACCAAAATGAGCACTTGTAAGAGGAAAATAACATTTAATTTGTTTTGTTGTATCAGACCCACTGCATGAAGAGACTTTAATAGGCAAAGAGACTTGGCACAGAAGGCCCTGGTGCTAATGAGTGAACTGTATCCTTGTGCTAAAGAAGCCAGAGATTGTGCTTTGCTCGAGTGAACAGCTTTGTCCCGTGCTGAAAATGTGGGGAAGGGAGTGCCACAGCCTAAACATCCCGACATATCATTTTTGTGAACACTTCTTTGTTTTTCATAAACACTACCCCAACACTATTTGTATTTAGAGGTAAGGATTGGCAATAGTTGTTTTAGAATAGGCCCTTTTATTTTGGCAAGACACCACTAGGACTGCGTTATTATTTGATGGTTGTAGCTTGCTCCCATCTGTAGATTTAGGATTAGATAAGTGTTTATCATAACCTTGCTGAAGTTCAATAAACACCCTTGAACTGTGGCTGCTTGTGTCTGTCTTACTGTTGATACCATGCCTTCCTTATTGACAGTACTTGTGATTAAGGAATATCAGTATAAACTTACCTTTACCTTCTGGGGCAACAATGTACTTGTCCCTGCACACCCTTTGGGTACATCAATTCTGGAAATGAGTTCAACATTTTCCTACACAAGGCCATGCCTATTTTGAGTGAAAGAGCAAGCTTGGCCCAAGTGGATGATCTGCTGATCAAAAACCTAACTGTTGATGAAAATGTGGCAGAAATCAGATATGTTCTCACCCAGTTGCAAACAGGGACGTCATTTCACCAAAATGCCAGGGGTAGCGGAAGTGACATCACACGACCCTTGACCCCTGATGACATCACAGGAACTGATATCATTTGACCCCACCCCGAAGTGATATCGCAGGAAGCGATGGAACACGAACCTTTCACCCGTTGCCAAAACAGGAAGTGACATCACAGCATTGTACAGTACGAAAAATATGGTTACGATATCACTATAATGTGATGTACATTTCATGCAAGAATGGATTGCCATATGTAGCTTTAAGGTCAGTGTGTATAGGCCCATATTACCAAATTACTGTGAATGCAAGCAGACGTCCATGACCAAATGATAATGATGTGTTACTATATAGCACTTACGCTTAAGCGCTTTATATAGAAAAAATATACACCCAATATCACCCAACCTGTCTTGGTACTCATTTATCGACCTCAGGAGGATTAAAGGCTGAGTTGAGGCGTTTAAGAACAGACTAAATCAGTGACTCACCCCCTCAAGTGTGCCTGAAATAAACCTTTAATGAGTTTAGCAATTATTGTACAGAATTCCAGAAAGACACATTATTTGGTTTCCTATTCTTTCTTATTTAGGGTCAGTGCTGAAAGTGTTAGACTTGTGGCACTCCTGTTCTTATTTGTCTTATTATTATTTTTTTTAAAGGGCCTGAACATGAGAGCCAGCCACTCCAGGACCATGCATTACAAAAAACGGGAAAAAAAAAAAAAAAAAAGAAATGTTTTTTTTTTATTTCTTTTTTTTTAACAGAGGTCGCAAGGGAGACCACAGAGGTCGCAAGGGAGACCTCAGAGGTCGCAGTTGCGACCTCTGGCGACCCCCAAATGACGTCCCTGGTTGCAAAAAGCTGGTGCAAATTATCTTTCCAGAAAGCACAATGGTGCAAAGCCGAGTGAACCTCTGGGCCATGAAATCACAGCAGAGGGTCACAATATTAAGAAAAAGAAAAGTGAGGTATTACTCAAGTAAAAGAACCCCACAACTCTGCGTGAACCGTGACACATCCTTGTACTAACTAATTATAGTCAAAAATTAATTGAGGATTATGTAGAGATCACTGGACCTATGACCCACTTATTGAAGTCCGGGGGTGAAGCGGGAGTGGGGTGAAGCACAATCCAAGCAAGTAAAACAACAGAAGAGAAGCTTGTCAAATGCTCCTCGTTTGACTTACCCCATCAAGAATAAGGAGCTTTTTCTTAGTCTGGTTTTTCAGACACTTTGGTATAACAGTGTTATCCCAAAAACATGACAAAGTCAACAAGGTAATCTCCTATGCGACCAAAACATTGTCCTCTATAGGAAAAGAATTCAGTGATTGTGAGACCACACCTTCTGCCAACGGTGTGGGTGTCGAAAAACTACTGCATGTTTATTCAAAGCGGAGTTCATCATAGTAGAGACCTCACACCAACCATTTCAATATCTACAAAGTGATAGAATAAGCGCTTGGAACATCTCTAATCCAAGAATGTCTTCTTGGATTCTGTCAATGCAGGGCTTTCCTTTGGTGGTCAGGTACTACCAAAATAAGAAGACCTCTACAGCTCAAGGACTGTCAGACTTACATGATTTCTCTGTAGAACAATGTCTTGAGGTCAAAAGTCTAATAACCACAGATAATATTGAGGCCTACCTGGTGTCTCTGCACAAGGTATATGAAGAAAACACTTGTCAGTTTTTGTGGATGGATGTTCCTACCATATTACAAAAGATGGGCAGAATGTGTAGGTGAATTATCTTTCTGGACCCTCTGCTGGTTACAACATAAATCCCAAAATAGTCAGGTGAAAGAGCTGATGGCAATGTATCAAGCTGTCCTCACTGCTATATACCATCGACTCACAGAACTGGTGATTATCACTGATTATGATTATGTACAAAATGGGTTTGTGGAACACCTGACTAGTTGAAAAAACAGAGGCATGATTTGTGGAAATAATAAAGCGTTATAACACGGTTGATTGGACCAGACTATTGATGATATGATGGCATCTAATGAAATGACCATCTATCAGAAAAAGATCAGTGGTCATTCCAAGGGTATCGCGTCCTTTTGCCGGCACCTGTTTTTCCAACGGGTGTTTTGCCTCGGGAGTTTTGCCAAAAATTCCCATCAAATCTTTTTGGGGGGTGGGAAAGGGTAAATAAAGTGTTGGGGATCGGAGGTAAATAAAAAAAAATAAGGGGAGACCCCTCCACAAATTATTGTAAAAATAATTTGATGACTTTTATGGCAAAACCTCTGCAGCAAAACATCTGTCGGAAAAAAGGGTGTCATCAAAATGACATGGAACCATTCCAAGATAGAGGGTCCTGATAAAACTGGAAATGACTTGGCTGACTAATTTGCCAAAACGTGAGCTCTACAGGGGACTTCCTATATACAGAATACCTCCTCAGAGAAATCCGGGTTGAGGCAGTGACCACATCACAAACTCACTCAGCTGCTTGGTGGAGGAAAGATGCTCCTGATTAAGACTTGATCACTGCTCAAAGAGAAGATTCTATTATCGGGAAATTCTGTTAAAATTTAGAAGATCTAATCAGTTTTTATATTGAAAAGTAATACAAGTGGTTTATGATCAAACTGCTGCATTTTATTATCTCGTTCCAAGATGGCCATTGCCTTAACCACTTGTACTTTAGAGTTGTTTCCTCATAGTAGTTCTTTTTTTCTTTTGCTGCTTCTTCTCTTTCCCGCTTATCAAGCTGCTTCCTTCAGCAGACCAGTTCTTTGTGGTCCTACCTTCTTTGAGCTGTCGGAGCACATGTTTCACACATACAGTCGCAGCTGGTAAGCCTCTCAAAAACCCTCTTGTTTCCTGGGGGCCTTGCCGCTCATCGCCACTATAATGAAGAGTGACAGAGTCGATTTTAGAGTCTTTATTGTAAATAACAGAGTCTAGAGCAGTGGATAGCAAGGCCCACAAGATCACCTCAGCCTATCAGCTCACAAGTAGAACATCAGGTTCACAGTAAACCCAAGAGGTACCACAGAGAATGTTAGGAGCTCCACGTAGAATGTTGCTCACAGAGCTCCATGGCCAATGCTGGGAACTCCATGTAGCTAATGTATAGCACACCTCCCTTCTCACAACCAGGAAATATTAACAGAAATAAAGGCTGCTACATAGTGAAAGTTAATCATAAGGTTCCAACCAACCCCTTCTACTTTTGCCTCCTTCAGTTTGGCAACTTTACTTTTATTCCATATCCTCCCATCATCCATGACTACAGCATCAACATACTAGTTCTATATGTTGTGGTCCCTAAACCTACTGAGTCCTTTACGGACCAACAATCTCAAAAGGAGACATTGGTCAGTTTTTCTGTAGACAAAACCTTTACTGGTCAGCTGCCTTCTTACTTTACTCTCTAATGTTTTTGTATCTGTCAGCAAAATGTCTCACAAACATAGAATAATGTTCCACCACTCCCAAGAACGACAGTAGCTCCTGTCGATTCTTGGGACTTCTCAAATATTCTATGGCAGATACCAACCCTTTCCTTGGCTCCACCCCTCTCCCACTCAGTGTGACCAAGATACTACATGGACTTCATCCGTACACTTCTCCCTCATTAGCGTGAACCCTGCTTCCTATATTATACGCAAACCTCTGCAGAGTCTCAAATCATGTTCTTGTTCAGTCCTTCCCGTGACTAGAATACCGTCTGGGAAAAATACCACATCTCTAAACAACATGAGCATGACTCTCTGGAAGAATGACATAGTTGACACCAACCTGAATGGCATCCTCTTGAATTGATATGTGCTATCTTGAGTTACAAATATTGTGAGTTCCCGCAAGCTATGATGTAGCCTAATCTGGTGTTAGGCAGAAGCAAGGTCAAGGGTACTAAAAAAGTAAGCTCCCGCCACCAAACTATCAATCTCTCATATTTTAGGTACTTGGTACTTGTCCACCACACCATTACAATTTAGCCCTCTCAAATCCACACACAAACCGATCTGTCCGATTGGGTTTCAGTGCCCCCACAATGGGTGATACCCACTCTGAAGCCTCCACCTGCTCAAGAATTTCCTCCTGTTCCAGTTTGAACAACTTGGCCATACTTATCTTTGCCACTACAGGCTCGACCCGCTCCTTCATTTAGATCTGATGGTGAAAGCTTTTAAGGCATTCCAACCTCTCTCTAAAAACATCCTTAAACACCTTTTCCACTCCACCTGCAACATTCTCATTCATCACCGCCATCATACCCAGTACACTGGGGTCAATACTATTCCCATATCACTCTGTTGGTACCACCCTCCCTTGCAACATACACATCGGCCACAGTCATGCATTATTTGCACTGTAGCCTATCTTGAAACACCCCAGCAGAGTCTATCTTTGCTCTATCACACACGTTTTGCTCTCACTGCTGGTTGTCTCGACTTAATCTGCCATTCAAACCTTCTGTGACAAATCCCCGGATTTCGTCACTTCTCCCCTAGGGTGAGCCCCTTCCCATGAGGCCAAGAAGGTGGATCCACTACCTGATAGTCCCTCTGGGGGTTCTACTCAGCGTGTGGATCTCATGGGGAGGGAAGCTCCCTATGGGATTAAAGATGATGTGGGAAGAACATGGTATCCCCATAGCCCACCTAACCCTAACACACCTTCCTATCCCCCTTCCACCAACACTTTCCCTAGTGTTCCTATATGATTTTGCCATACATCAAATATAGGAAGTACTGGGATGAGGAAGAGTGTGGACTCCTCAAAGGACATGTACACCTTAAATACTGAAATGAGGGAGAGATCAATATTTAAGGGATACATGTCCTTTGAGGAGTCCACACTCTTCCTCACCCAAGTACTTCCTATATTGGATGTATGGCAAAAACATATAGGAACACTAGATCAGTATTGAGACGAGGAAGAAGTGCAGGAGCATAGGGAGCACCCAGGAGAGGGTGAATGAACAGTCTAGTGTTTCCCGTAACCTGATTGGGCAGAACCCATTCAAAGCTGAAGAGGGAAACCACTAAGGTGAGAGAAGCCCTTCCTGGAAAAACCGCGAGACGGGACCGTAGCGAAGAACAGAGGAAGCCGTTGCTTGGGACGCGGCCCTGCAGGCAGAGCTGTACCTATCCGATCCATCGTGGAGAGACCGACTGGAGACATGGAGAAGCAAGAATCCAGGCAAAAAAAGCAGCTGGAACGCGTGCTCGACAGGAGATGCACAGCCCCCAAAGAACCAAATGTTGCGGAGCCGCCGCAGCACACCAGAAAGCAGCAGGGACCGCAGTAGGCCCAAAAGGAGCCCATGACTGACCGAAGAACCCCCGCAAGCACCTTTCAGGTACCTGAGTTGCCAGACAGTTGGTGGGCCTTCAGAAGGGCTGAAAAGTGTCCAAACACGGGTCAGGGACCTGCACCCTTTTATGAAGAGTAACCTAAGTCATCTTCGTAGTCGCAGTACCTTGCAGGAGGGCAAGCAAGGTCTGCAGCACCAAAAAGGGAGAATTCCCCGGGTCTGGGACCTGCACCCTTTTACAAAGAGTAATCCAAGTCATCTTCATAGTCATAGTACCTGGCAGGATAGTGAACCAGGACTACTGCACAAGGACAAGAGAAATACACAGGTCTGGGACCCGCACCCATACGATTGGGAGCGCATGTCAACTGCGAACGTTTGAAGTGCAAGCCAAGCTAGGGGAAGGTAGGCCTTCCCTCTCGTAATATTGAACTGTGAATTGTGAAAGCACAAAGAAGCCAGTGGAAGAAAGGCATTTCCACTGGCAGTGTGAACTGCATACTAAAGTCAGATAATATTGAACTGTGTATTGCGAAAGCAAAAAGGGGCAAAGAAGCCAGAGGAAGGGAGACATTCACACTGGCAGTGTGAGCTTTATACTAAAGTCTGAGAGGGGCTTGGAGGAAGGGAGTCATTCTGCCCAGCCTTTGTGAACAGTGAAGCCAAGAGGCATCAGGAGAAGGAAGCAATACCGCCCAGTGTTGTACCCTGTGAAGACAAGGAATATTGTGTATTGTAAAGCCAATCAGGAGAAAGTCCGGGGAAGGGAGTCATTCCCCTGGCACTGTGGAGACATTGAGAACCAAATACCTGGAGAAGGGAGGCATTCTGCAGGAACCCAATAGTGAAGCAAAACTATGGTCTATAAGAAATTATGTTTAAGTTGTGATGTTTTCTTTGGAATTGGAACTAAAACTTTGCAGAACCAAAAGCTGGAACTTTGTTTCCTTGGAATGGAACTGAGACCTGGAGGACAGAGTCATTCTCACAGGCAACATTCCCCCTACAATTGGAACTGTGGCTCATTGTGCAGAAGAAGGGAGTCATTATTCTGGACCAGGAAGACCCACTACCTTTTCTTGTTAGTTACAAGTGTGAGGGATAGAAGTAGACATTTTGACACGATGGTGGACACTTTGTATTTACTTGGACACTGCAACCAATTCCTTAGTTCATTATTAGAGGAAGGGAAACCCCTCTTAGCGTTAGGGAGAGATAGGTTTCCTTTTTATTTTTGCCTGAATAAAAGTCTTTGCCAACCACCATACACCCTTAGATGTCCTTCCTAGTCTTTCTAGCCGATTTAAAGTATAGTCTGAGCCTGAATCAATTAACATGGGAACTTTCACACCATTTACACTCATTTATGTATGGTGTTTCCCTTCTTAGTGCACAGCCTACTTGGTTTAAGGAGAAACAGACTCCTCTTGGACTTTTTTCACCGCTCTCATCCACCACTACTGTGACTTCCCTCATGCGCCCTTTTGAAAAATGATCATAGCACCTGGCAAAGTGCCACCTCATTCCACACTTCCTGCATTTGGGCACGCCTCTGAGTTAACAAAATAAAATGTGCTTCCACACCTAAAAATCTCTTCACTTGATCAGACCTCCTCAGTCCTAGTTTCCCCAGGCTGTCTTCCCTTCTCCCCCCCTTGTAGCACTGACTCTTCCCTATAGCGATGGAAACATTTGTGCCCTTCCCCCTTTTCATTGCGGCACATTCTTTTTCATCTGATCCTTCTTCTCCAACTCCTTCACACACGACATTGTGTTCCATCTTTTCGAAAGTAGGGTCTCCCTTGCTCCAAATGTCATCTTGGATCCTGTGTTCCTTAACATGAACTGATCATGCACGTGTTCGTTGTAGGAGTTTCCAAAATTGCACTTGTTTGTCAGTTCCCTCTGGCCAGTGACAATGTCCTCCATGGTTTCACTGCTTGATTGTTCCCTCATGACAAAATAGAACCTCTCCAGAATGGGACTCACCTTTTTCTGGAAGTGTAGTTACAGTTTCTCTCGTATGGCCTCATGGTAGTTAGGAATCTCCTGCTGTCTAGCTTCCTGTCCCTTAACACTCCTCCTTGAAGTGATGTCTGAAAGAATCTGTGGTATTCACCTCCCTTCAAATCCTAAACTGTGCATTTATAATGCCCTCTTCTGCTTCATGCTGTAGGAAGGTCCATGAATAGGCATTACATAATCTTGGAAATCTTCCTTCCAAACCTCTTATTTGAGTATTGGTTCCCACGGGGTTGGTAAGAATTCAGTTGGTAAGTTTTTCATGTTTGTTTCCTTGTCCCCACAGTTATTTTGATAATACTTCTGGTAATATCTTGGTACCTTTCACTTCAATCGCGTGGTCCTTTCCCAGGTATGGTATTGTAATCTGAAATGTATTATCTCATTCCAAGATGGCGGTTGCCTTACCCACTTGTCTTTTTGTGTTGTTTCCTCGTAGTAGTTCCTTTTCACTTTTACTGCTTCTTTCCCGCCTATCAGGTGGCTTCCTTCAGGGGACAAGCTCTCTGTGGTCACAATGGTGCTTACAAAGGCTGTTCTCTTCAACCCCAACATTGCTTCTTCCTTGTTTGTGCTGCCGGAGCACTTGTTTCACTATTACAGTAGCAGCTGGTAAGCCTCTCAACAATCCTCTTGCTTCCTGAGGGCCTTGCTGCTCATCTCCACTATAATGAAGAGTGACAGTCAGATTAAGAGCAAGCTGTCGTTTTGCTTTATTGTAAATAACAGAGTCCAGAGCAGTGGGTACCAAGGCCCCCAAGAGCAACTTAGTCTCTCAGCTCCCAACATCAACTCACCAGTAGAACCTCACGTCAGAAGTAAACACAACAAGAGGTTACACAGACAATGCTGGGAACTCAATGTAGACTGTTACTCATGTAATGATTCAGCAGTACTGATCTTGAAACAGCAGAGCTCAGATATAATATTTTCTTCGGACAGAATCAGATTCAAGGAAAGGAAGACCGCTGCATTCTGATGAAATGTCAAAAAGTTTTCAAGATTCAAGACAGACTGTTCATGAGGAGCTAGGTATGACAAGTGGTTGGTTGTACCTCATTCTGAAGTCAGATGTTAAACCATGCCCATGACGCTGCTGCCACCGGTCATAGGGGATTTCAAGTGACCATAGAGATACTGCGAGAAGTCACGTACTGGCCACATATGGGCCAGGTTGTCAATGCATATTTAAAAGGGTGTCTGATGTGTGCTCAGTTCCACTCGAGTTCTCCCACAAACAGAACTCCTCTACCGAAAAGAGGAATGAAGTTGCCATGGTCTGGTTTGCCAACAAGTAGACTTCATTGGACCAGCCAATCCTTCTTCCAGAGGAATCAAATGCAAGTTGACAGTGACATGGATCTTCGCAAAGTTGATTTAGTGCCTTCCTGCTCCAAACTGTAAGGCAGAGACAGCCGCCACATTGATGATCAACAACATCTTTTCTCATTTCAGTCTTCCTCAACGCACTGAGTCCGACAGAGGTATTCATTTTACCAGTGAGGTATTGACTAAGATATGCGTCTTTTTAGGAGTGAAAAGAAAACTCAACGTCACTTACCACCCACCTACTGCCCATCATTGAGCGGAGGCTTGTAGAGGTACAGAAATACATTTGTGAGTGAGTGTCTTGAAGACATTTGTGGTTGATTCTGGACCAAGTTACATCCAATTGCTGCTTGTCCTGATAGCCCTCAGATCTACACCCTTTTCTGCCAGCAATATGTCTCGTTTTGAATTAATGACTGGATGAAAAATTGTATTACTTCCACATCTGCTTTACCGAACTCAAGAGCAGACGTTGAAAAACGCCTCAACTGCTCATGAATACATTGAGAATTTGAGGAAGCACTTGCAGAATGATTTTGCATATGCCTAACAAAATCTGGAGAAGTCTGCTAAATGTACGATGACATACTACGACCTCAAAACAACCAAACAAGACTATAAGGTAGGTGTATGTCTATAATTTCCAAAGCAAGCAAGTCAAGGAAAATAAGTTCCTACTTTCTTGGCAAGGTGATATTCAGATCATTGATAAGATTTTTCCTGTCACCTATACGATCTGCATCCCAAAAGATCAGAGTGAAGAAAAATGGGTCCATATCAATCAGAATGATTCAAGAGCCATTCAAAGTTAGGCATGAAAAAATTCTGAAGAATTAAACCAGGGGAACAGAAAAATTTACCAGTAAGTAACACAATTGGAGTGCAAGAGAATGACTGAATTAAAATGTTTGTAGATAAAAGTGAAAGGCTAAATGTTATAGATAACAAAAACAGCAGGATGGGATGTAGTTGTGTCCTTGAAAATCTGTGCCTCTGTGTTACTAAACTAGCCTTTTTTAAAACCTTTATTTCTGACACAGACCTGCAAGGAGCAGCAGATACAGCACCACACATTGAACCATACAACATTTTCCTATTTCCACGCACATGTCAGGAGCACAATTTACAATAAGAGGCATATCGGTATAATGTCAAAGATTCACATTACATGTTCTACAGTCCAGTTAATTCCGAAGTTCACCCTAAACCACCTCCATCATCAGACCGAGCACCTTCTAAGTGGATTACATATATCTTCGTTCGCAGGCACACAGCCCTCCTCTTTTTCATTAGTGAAAATCAGTTCGCGCAGCCACTCCTTGCTGCTAGGGGCATATTTTGATTTCCAATTCTTCACTATAGCACATGCAACGTTATAGAAGCGACATGTGACAACATAAACTTTACCTATGTGCCTTTTGAAAGTATTTGAATGGCGTTAATGCTGGCAACAGATCTAATATATCATCTACTATAGTCAGGTTTTTGCGCCAGAATATTTGAATCAGGGGACATTCCAAATACTTTTTAAATGAGTCAGTTTGTGTCCTACCACACTTCCCACAGCTATCACTCACTCCCAGAGAATATCTTGCCAGCTTGGTCGGGGTGTAGTGAAAAAGGTTCAGTATCTTAAACTGTATCAGTCTGACACCAGCATTCATTGAGACTGCTTTGGTCAACTGAAAACATCTACCCCATTTTCATCCTCCAAATACAATGTTATCATGTTGTGCTGTTTAAAATGGCAATTGCAACTTGAAAAAAGAACATGTCTTTTAAATGCAATTGTGAAAGAAACCAACCTAGATGAAACTAAACCTGAACTACCAAATGTCCCTCCATCCAACCAACAAGCTACAGGACATTGGTGGCTTTCTTTCCCAAGAGAATAGTGTGACCATGGCCTTAGCAGTTCACCATAAAACCTATTACTCTGTTTGGATCCTAGTTCACAGAGGCATGCCTAGGTGATAAAAACAAAGGCTGCCCATCTACAACTGCCATCTCCCCCATGGTCTGTGTAAAAATACCCAAATATACAATGGATAGGCTCTCTTCAATGGTCCCCTCAAGAAATCAAATCCCTCATCTTTCATGGGGAAGGAATTTAACACGATTAGAGACTGGATGTCTAACAAAAGGGGCATCCAGATACTGGGAGCACTCAAGGGGTGGGACTGAAGTCCTAAGTGGCCTTGCCAGCAGCCTAACTTCAAAGAACTTGCACCATGACAACAGTATTCCAAAAGGAACCGACACAATTTGGCTGTACTAGCCAGGATCTGGTATGCCATTTGATATTGTGTTTCATTCCATTATATAAAATGTTGCACTTTGTGAAATCTACATATGAAATCATATAGTTGCTTGTAACTGTTGATTAAAATTTCATAGAGGCTTATTTTTTTCTAAAATGTTCAGTGTGAAAAGCTCTATCAGCTGAATTGAAAACAGTTTTTTATGTTTATGAAATTATGTAAATTAGACATGTGGATATGTTTAATGCAGTGCCAATGCGTGCCAGAGATTTATATATCCCAGTGTCTGTGCCAGAGAGCCTGTTATTCTGACTTGCAAATGGAATTGTATAAAAATATTAGTTTGAAAAAGACCAAATCTATAACACACCCATATGTCATGCCGATATCAAAGTTGCAACATGTGTAGGCCTAAGTAAGAGTAATCTGATGAACTGATTAATAATGCAATCACATGTGAGGTACACTCCACTCCAGAAAACTACAATTTTTTAATGTAGAAATCTCCAAGATGACATCACATCAAATGCGAGGGAAACTGGGTGTAGAAGTCATTCCCATTAGACTGCACTCTTCATTAATATGCCCAATGAGTCCGGAGGGTGTGCCTTAGTTCATGTTTATCTTTGTTTTCGGAAATGTACAAAACATTCCAGTAAAGCAATACGAAACAGAAAAATGTACATATCAGTGCAAATAGCAAGATAACAGGTTTAAAAACCATGCAAATAATCATGTCATACCATACTCATAACCAAATGCATACTAATACAAAGTGCCGATTTCAGGTAAGTTATGAGAGACCATTCCACCCATAGGGATTCAGCCCATAAAAAATAAACCAGGGCAGGCCGATACTGGGCAAAACCCAGTTCACAAAGCAAAGATTGTAGCACAGATCCTCTCACTCTCGAATATGCAGGACAGAAAAATAACAGGTGGGCAAGGTCCTCATATGTGGCATCACACAAGGAGCAGGACTGATTGGCCCCATCCCCAGACCATGCTGCCACCACAGCCCATAGCACGACTCAATCAAACCATGTCCTTGTTATGAGGACATGCTCCGCTGGAGACTCAGCCCATAATAAATAGTTCTGTAGGCCAAGAGACATAATGCTTATTACCCTTCCATTCTTTGGTTTCAGCATCTCAATACGTTCACTCTTTGTCCCCACATAATCATAAAAAAGGCTGATCAATAATCTTGCTTTGCCTCAGGATAGAAAATTAGAAGGAGGGAACAATTGTGTGATGTTAAGTTCCGTCAATTGTTTCCTAATGTAACACAGCCATGGGATCGTACGGTATCTAGTCAATTAATATAAACCCATTCCATCTAATACCATTCCATCGGAATGTTTCCATCTAAAAAATGTCCATCTAATGCATGTTTTTTGGGGGTAAAGGGTTAATGTTTGTTCAAAGGGTATAAAACAGGGGTTTGGGGGGTACCCCCTCCATTCCCCCCAAAAAAGAAAATGCATTAGATGGACATTTTTTAGATGGAAATTGTTTTATGGAATGGCATTAGATGCAATGGTTTTAGATGAAATGACCATAAACCGATCTTACTGCAAGTATCTTTAGCAATCATGAAATTGATGAGCTCATGGGTAAGGCCTGCTTTTTCAGTACCCCAGACCTGAAACCAATGGAGAACGGGCTGCAGGGAGATCACATCACCAATTAAGCTAAAGCCCAATTCTGGGTGTATGCCAAGATTTGGGGCTTTGGACGGAAGACCCAGAATTTTCTTGAAGAAATGATTCTCCACTACTTGTATGGGGTTAACATTGCCAAATCCCCACAACTCCATCCCAAATCTAGCGACCAAGGCCGTGTTGACATTGTATAATTTCAGCAGCAGATCAATTGGTTAGCTCTAAATATACCCATAGACCTGATGACCCCACCCACTGCTTGCTTGAATCAGACACCCTGTTTGCTCCCATGCAGAGTGGAGTCAAAATTAGAAGAGCACTTGACCCCGAGATAGTCTAAACTGTTGACTCTGGTGATCACAGCGCTCTTGCAATACATTGCCCTGAATTTGACAGTACGTCTCCCCCTACAGCAGGCCATCACGATCGACTTTTTAGCATATACCACCGGGTGCAGACTATCCATGAAGCAAACATAATCAGAAATAAGCCTATGTAAGTCTCTTTGGGTATGCACCATCAAAACTGTGTAATTTGCGTACTCAAGACTGGCAGAGACTGACCACCCAATCTGGGAATATCGGGAGAGGATCTCAGTAAATGATCGTACAGTCCATTGATGTACAAACAGAAGTAAAGAGGGGCCAGGACACAGCCCCAGGGCACCCCTGATTCCACTGCAAATGAAGCAGTGCATCTCCCATTTGCACCACTCCCAACACAGGCCTATGTTGAATCATGTAGTCTAGCCAGGAGGCTAGACGAAAATTCATGCATCCAAGCACGTCCCACAGCATGGCACAATTTACCTTGTCAAAAGCTGTGCTCAGATCCCTGAATGCCACATAGATTGGCTCCTCTTTTATATAGATGGAATGAGCAATCTCCATTTGCCTATATGTGATTTCATTTTTTAAACACTGTCAAATCGCATGTATTGACCAATAAGATTAGAGAAATGATACACGCCTTTAAGGTGAGTAGCTTCTGCTCTATAACTGTTAAAACCCATAGATTCTAGGGACTCACTCGCTCGCTCACTCACTCACTGGCTCAATGATTGATTGGCAGAAGGAGTGAAAGCAGAATTGATGTTAACAGAAAGAGAATGTAATAGATTGCTTTCTTTTGGACCTATTTTTGAATTTTGGATTAATAGCAGATTACTGTAAGTGAGGCTTATCTGGAGTTAAAGAACCAGGCCTTCTTCAGTGGATAAAACAGCAGACAAGCCAATACAGGAAGAAGGGAACCAGGCTGTGGATGGAAGCTGACACCATCTTGCTAACTGATGCCTACCTGTTTCTGAGGGGGATAATTAAACAAGTCCTCAAGAGGATGCCCGCCTATCTGTGATACAGCCAAAAGAAGTTCCTATGTAAGTATAATATTAAGGGCAAATAATTAAGAAGGGAGCGATTCTCTACGGTGAATAAATCAAATTTCACCACTTTTAAATGTGAAAGTACGGAGGAGTCGGGTATATACATTGACTAGATTTCATGAGAAATTATTAAGTAATTCATAGGTGTAAAGGGTTTGGTAATTGGCAGATCAATGACTCTTTCTCTGTGCAATGGCCAAGTGTAGACTAGGAGCTCAATAATATCTCACTTTGCACATTCCTAGAAGGGTAATGTAATTGAAGTAATTCCCTGGTTACATCACCAAACAGGGTCCTGTTACCAGGGATAAATCATTCAAGAAAAAGGGAAAAGGGTTATTACCTGCTAGCCATTTTCTTGTCTTTGTTGCCCATTGAAAATGTGAAAGTATACTTTTTTCACATTAATACATAGGACGCACCACTGAGGGGAATTTACCAAACATGTGCTTTTGAATTGTAAATGATTTACATGTTGGAATGTTAAGTATCTTGTCATTTCAATTGCTTAGCTAGGTTGCAGTAGACCTCAAAACCATCACAAATCGGTTTCTCGCATAGCCATGTTTCTCGGAGGCATATGATTTGGTGCTGCCTCAATCCTCATTAAAGAGATGCATGAAGCTCTGAGTATTCCATGAGGCAATGCTGTGTCTCAAGCTTCTTTGGCTTTTAATTGCAATCCAATTGCACTAGCGTTTCTGCTAACAATGACCAATCCTGGTTTGAGGATTCAGCCAGCACGATTCCAGGTGCTTCCATGACCTTCCGGGTGGTGTTTCTTGTCGGGTCTATTGTTATCTTTTAGCAGCGGTAGTCGGATTTCGTCTGGCGTAGGAATCACTTCATTGCCCTTTGTTTTCATAAGGGAAACTACACCACACTTACTGCTTCCAAGAGGTTTGTGATCACTGTTAGGCACAAGTGACCTTAATTTTGTTGTTACCTCTTGACCTTTTCCCCTTCCATTGGTTTAACAATTGGATCTTCTGTAATTTCGAACCACTGACGGAGCAAAACTAACATTGAATCCAGCAGTGTTTTTTAACCAATATGGAGGATAAGTGCAACGTCACCCAGTGTAGTCTTCTTTCATCAACAAATTGGACTATCTTTATGTCCTCTGAGTTGATGTTACGAAGTTTGGATACACAATGTAGCGACTTTAGAATATTTCTCCGGCCATCATTAGATGTAATTATCCTTTCGACAGTTATTGTTGCTTCGTAAATGGGCTATATTATGCTCCTGTCATTTCCTTGTTGTCCGGGCCGTCTAGTAGGTATAGCTTTCTATGCCTTTCTGGTCGGTGACTGGCAAATTCTCTATTCCAGTTTGGGTGAGTCTTCCAATCCCTACTTTGAGAAGGAGCTTGCGGCAGTTCACTTTTCCTTGAGTCCTTCCTCAATTTTGTAGGCCCTTTGAACTTTGTAGTGAGAGCCCATCTCTTCTCTTCAAGCATCGGAAACGGGACAGATGTATCTTCATCGGCCTCCTATGTTTCCACAGCCCTGTACTTGGGCGCTGGCATATCTGAGAGCTCGATTTAGGAGAACAAGGTTTCCACTAGATCTTCCACCCACATGTAGGTTTGGTTCTGAGGACTTATCACAGAAACAAACCTCTTGAGTATCAGAGTAGATGGACAAGTCCAAGAAAAGCTGGTCCTGTCTAGATACCTTATCTCTCTCAGTCAAGGGTTCTGCTCCATTTGCAGTTGTACAGTCTCTTTTGGCTTCACTATTAAATTCTTCCTGAGCATTTTCTGTAATGTTTTCTTGTGCTATGTCTGAGGCTGCAGGGTTGTTAAGTTGCGAAGAAAAGCTCTTGATCCATTAGATTTTGGCTACACCGTAGGTTGCCTATTTTGAGCCTTTTTCATGTTGAGCCCACTCACCCTCTCCTGAGTGTTAGAGTTGTCAAATATTGGAAAAGGTATGTTATTGATCTTTGGCGGGATCGCAGTAAGTTAGATGGAATATTGGAGACTGATTCAACTGCCTATGCAGGAAGCAAGCTGTTTTGGGGTTTAGACATGCTGGACTCCAACCATTCTGGAAGTTGTTCCTGGATATTTACAACATGTATATCCGCACCGGGTATTTTATTGCCCACCGTTGGGGAGATGTCATTCTCACTGGCCAAGCGTGTCGTTGATTTGACGATAGATACGGGTGGTGCCAGTCTGGATTGCATCCCTTTGCTGAATTTTGAGCTCAATGAACTCCTTTCAGCACTTGTATCGGGTCTCCTACCCTCTCTTTGTTGGTGAGCCCTTGACCACTTCCGTGCTTCCAGTACCGCAGTCATCAGGATAGTTTTGTCAGCGTCTTTGCCTCTGGCTCGATCGTATAGGCAGCCTTTCATTGCGCTGTTAACTCCGCCGCTATGTCTAATCTCATTTGTGTAGCCTCCGTAGCAGATTCCAAGTATATTCATTTGGTATGAATCATTGGCAAAAGAGTCACTTGATCTTTCAAAGCGTCGTTCATGGTTTCGTAGAGTATGGTGTACGGGTTCAATGCCACTACCAATCTTGCCATGATCGCATTCTGAATTTGGGCAAAGGTTGAGAATCGTTATGCCCTCTGCTGGTAGAGGAAGAGATCCTCCTTCGTGGGGAAGATGGAGATGAAGATAGCGAGCAACGGGTATCATGGCCACTAGTCAAGGGCCATTACCATTATACTCCAAAGGGTCCAAATGGACCCAGTCCAAGCGCCTTTGGTGCCAGGGTCATAAGAAAGTGTGCTCTGCTACTTACCTTAGAGTGGGGACCGCTCAATTCCCCTCTGGCACCGTTTGGACCCACTTCCAACACCGCGACACTGAGTGGCCATCTTTACACCTATTGGGGAGAGAAAAGACATTACAAGAATTATGGACAATAATCATTGGGAAAAGACATTGCAAAGGATACGGACAATAATCATAGTTGCGAACACTTACTACAATGTGGATTGATCACAGCCGGTCTGGGCCGCCACGCACACGGACCAGTGAAGCAACTAGGTCCATCAACAACGTCCCTGCTGATGAGAAGGAGGACGGAGAGCTCATCCTTACAAAACTACAGGTAAAACCATTTGGGAAAACGCATGCTCATCTCACTCTGGAATGAAGGGTTCGAGGGGGATCGCAATTCAACCGCAGCATTCTCACTGCCTCTTACCTCCCCCCCAATGGACCCAGTCCAAGCGCCTTTGGTGCCAGGGTCATAAGAAAGTGTGCTCTGCACACTTTATGTCTAGGGCACGTGCTTCCAGGCCAGGCGTGGCCAGTGGAAAGTATTGGAAGGCACATGCAGAAGTCTGTGGGAGTGGCAAGGTGAAGCCACAAGGCGGGGTTAGAAACTGCATAAACATCTTACGCTTGGCCGTGCAACACATAAGCCTTGCATACAACCTGAAAACCCTACTTACCTTAGAGTGGGGACCGCTCAATTCCCCTCTGGCATCGTTTGGACCCACTTCCAACACCGCGACACTGAGTGGCCATCTTTATACCTATTGGGGAGAGAAAAAACATTACAAGAATTATGGACAATAATCAGTGGGAAAAGACATTGCAAAGGATACAGACAATAATCATAGTTACGAACACTTACCTACAACGTAGATTGGTCACAGCCGGTCTGGGCCGTCACACACACGGACCAGTGAAGCAACTAGGTCCATCAATGGCACCTCTGCTGATGAGAAGCAGGACGGAGAGCTCATCCTTACAAAACTACAGGTAAGTCGATGTGGGAAAACGCATGCTCATCTCACTCTGGAAGGAAGAGTGTGAGGGGGATCGCAATTCAACCACAGCATTCTCACTGCCTCTTACCTTCTCCCAAGGGCATTGCCAGCAACCAGAGCGGTCCACAGTACCGCAGCTGGGGGTAAAGGCTGATCCAGGGGAGCCAAGTCCAGGGAGGGCTCCAACTGTCCCCCAACGTCCCTGCAGAGACCAGGTGAGCGTAACAACGGGAGGTTTGGAAGTCTCTTTCTCTTATTTGGTCCCTGCCCAGATTCAAATGGTAGGAGCTTCGTATAAGTATTATTTGATCCAGAGTCGACCTAACCTCTTCATCACCCTTTGGCTGCAGCATGGCCGAGGTTTCCTGTGGCAGATTGACGTTCTGAGGGATGAAATTGGCTCCCAAGAGTCTAGAGTACATCTTCTGAGTGGAACCACTCATCCTTCTTTGCCAATCTATCGTTATTTTGATGTTGGCAATGTCACATGAGAGGTGCGCCACCAATGCAGAGTGTTGAAGTTCCGAGTTGTAGAAAATTGGCACATTTGGTTAGGCCAGCATACTTGGGAGAGTCCGGTCTAGTAAAAATGTCATCCCAGTACGCAGGGTCTTCGTCTGAGGATACATGATTTGTCACATGGTTTACTCCCCTCTCTCCCCCTCTTTATATCCATCAAGGTACTCTGAGTACTGGAATGTCCCTGGCGCTTGAGATGCTGCCAGCGTTCCATTTTGTTGTTTTAATGGTGCCTCCATTGTTTGCACCAGTAGCAAAATGGGACTATACGTCTTGTATGCAGCTGTTTGGGTTTGAGGAATCTGGTATTTTTTCAGGCTCCCATCGAGGGGGCCCTATTTGCCCCATCTGATCCAGGTGACCCCCTTCCCCGTAGGTGGGTCTCAGGTCTTTGTGATGGCATTGTTATCGGAAGAGGGTCTCACCTTCTCCTGCTCTTCAGCCACGAGGGGCATGTTATTGGATTGGCTGTGACCAACAAGATCTTTGGAAGCTGTTGTGCTTCCATGAGTCACTTGTTCAGTGTCAAGGCTGGGAGGGAGGTCACTCGGGGAACTCACTGCGTTCTTTTACCGTCTTCTCATCTGGCAGCGCGTGGAGCAACCGTGGGACATTTCTGAGTGGTTCAATAACTTTCTTGAGCGCTTCAGAGACAAAGGGACCAGGGAAACTTCAGTCAATTAACAGACTGTATAAGGTAGAAGGTACTCTTACCCGAGCTTACCTTGATATATCTTGTTTCCAGTGGTAATTGATCCACCCACAAAGCCCCCGGGTATCAACCCTTGGAAAGGTAATGTGAATATGAGAACTTGCACACAGCTCTGGGAGTTGAAAGGAGCTTGCTTTAGTAGAGGCCGAGTTAGGTTTACATATCCAGTCCGTCATCCACCGTGGCAAGTCCCTTAATTCACTGTTATGGGGACCAACAAGGTCCGACTCCGAGCTCCAGACACCAGCCACTCGACCACACTCCGCTCCACTCTGTGAGCTGGTCTTGTAGGCGGACGTAAGCACGAGGGGTAAGAGTTCAATGAGAAGTTGGGAAAGACTACTTCTCAGCAAGCCGCAGGTTCAGCCTTCAGTGTAGCTCAGGCCAGTAGCTTTCTCCAGCAACCACTGGGGATGGCCAGGACACGGCCATCGCTTTTGGATCCAGTTCCTGGGGGTGGACCAGTGTGGGAGGATCATCTGGGTGAGGGATCTTCGGGGAGTGGGACACCGTTTGGTGAGAAGCAGTATCCCCTTCCCTTTAACACTTTTACCCCATCCTACCAGGTAGAATATTTAGGAGCTCTACCCCCCCCCTTTTACAACATGAACACTTTCACACAGACAGCCCACTATGGGAGAAAACAGACTAACACCCGAGCAGTCTACCTGACGTGTCCCAATACAAAGGTCAGGCGAGGTTAGGCAATTACTGACCATCACACACACCTGACGTCCATTAAGCTTCCCTACACGAATAAATGGCGGAGCACGAGAGCTCACTCTCTGAGCGAGGCAAAGCACACGAAGAAACAGCAGTTTTGAGACAGCAGCTGAATGAGAGAAGAACGACGGCAAAACAGAAGGGGATGGCAAGGAGGGAAGTTCCCTTGACCTTTCCGACAAGGAACCGTTACTTTCCAGAAACCTCGAGAATAGAAAGCATAAGACTAGGAAACCAGGCTGAAGAATCCTGCATTGTGTGTCAGAGATACCCGGGGCCCTCCCATGTCAATAATCAAGGTTAGGAGAAGCATCAGCCGTCGTGGTACCTTCTTTGGCTCCAAGAACAAAGCAGCATCAGTGAAATCAACACAGCTGGTGAGTTGGGGAGATCGACACAAGATCGGTCTGTGTTGAAGCCAAGGTTGCAAGCAACAACAATGTATGGCGAGCGCTGGAACGAACATTGTTAAAACACGTGTGATAAGAGAGTGACTGAACTTTAAAAGCAAGATACAATTACCTTTGACAGAATGGTACGGCACTGCGTAGGGGCTCAATCGATGGTCTCTGTAAGGTATCCAGCTGAGAAGTGGCAAAAGTAAAAATGAGAAAAATGTTAAATATAGAAGAGAAAGAGTAATTGTGAATCCAAGTGGTCCTGCAATGGGTCGAGTAAAATCCTGCACACAATCAAAAGACTTCAATTTTGATGAAGTAGAGAAAGTTTGGAAAAGTAGATACATCTGGTCCAAGCCCGGCGGAGGGAGACCAATTGAAGGTCTTGTGTTAAAGTGGGTCTGAGCCCGGTGGGGGGGGGACCCGGGGTGAACAGAAAATCACCCGAGAAGTTGTATATGTGAAATCCTAAGAAGAAGGAACTTTAATGTTTGTCGTGTTGCATCAGGTCTTGTGAAATAAGAGAATTTGAATGGCAAAGAGACTGTGGCATAGAAGGCCCTGATAGTTGAGGTTTTGAACTGCATCCTCGTGCTAGAGAAGTGAGAGAGTGTGCTAAGCTCGAGTGTGCCTCCTTGTCCCATGCTGAAAACATGGGGAAGGGAAGCCAGGCTTGAATATGCTGACATATAATTTCATGATCACTTTTCTTTTGCATAACATTGTTTACCACACTATTTGTATTTAGAGGTAAGGATTGGCAATAGGTTTATTAGTATAGGCCCTTTTATTTTGACCGACTCGGCTAGGACTGTGATATTACTATTTGATGGTAGATGGCATGTTAATTAGTCCTAGCAAAACCTAATTACCTTTAAATACCTTTGTACCGGATCCAGGGTCTTGAATGAGCCATCAAGCAATTGTGATCCGGTTTATGTAGGGAAGTGAAGGGGATGTAACGTAGCCTACTCGCTTCCTCCCTGTGAATTTCCGAATCAGACTACAATGCTTGTCAAGCTACACTTCGGGCCTCTCAGCAGCTTTCGTGGGGGAACCGAATTTAATGTCAATCACATTCACGAAAATGGTGGCCATTTTAGAGGAATAACTGCATTGCTGTATACAGGTAGCAACCCTGGTTTGGTTCCCATGGTTTACCCACCGTAAGGTGGCAGACACTTCAAGGTACCCTGAGACCTACGTGTCCATGTTGGTTGCCATAGGCGACCCGGAAGCAGGAGGGAATGCTGCTTCCTAACACCCGTGCATTTATTATCCTTCATTGAAGTCACTATCGACATCGGAATTTCATAGATGTATCATTTGTGTATATTTAAATAGATTACATTATTTTAATGTTATTAATAAATTGAACCTCTCTGCAACCCTCTGTGTTTCTTGTCCCGAAAGGGGAGGGATGTTGTAAGGAATCAATATTGTTAAATTGGGGGGTCCGAGGTTCATAAAAAGAACTTTATTAAACAAATGAACATTGTGTGCACCTGATTTGGGTTGGGTGGAAAATCCGCCCGATTAAAACATTCTACAACCCGCTTTCCCACATGAAAAACCTGCACTTTAGTGTTAAGGACAGTGTTGTAGTAAGTTGATATCTTCTGGTGCTTCTGCAGAATGTCTGTTTGATAGTGGCAAGGTCAGGGACTGTTGAGCATCCTTTATCATGCACCCATGCTGGATTATGGGTGGTATTGGCAACCCTGTCTCTCATGGGTTAAACCAGAGTGAACTCTGTGGTGGAGTTGATCATGACTCAATGGGAAGCTATGGCCCATTGCACGGCTTTGTGACAGTCTGCATCTGAATGACTGGCATGTTGTAGTGTTTCCTTAAGGAACATGTTCACCCGCTTTACTTGACCATTTCATTGTGTGTGTGTGTGAAGACTTCTGTGGGAGAGATGGCCTTGGTACACCTGAGGGACAGGAAGAAGACCAGATCCAATGGAACTCACTGCAGTCAGGCGGCGACAGACAAACCTACAGTGATGAACACAGGATCATCCCAATACAGCTTACTTTGGATAGAGTGCAGGTGCAGGCGATTTGTGGCACATGTTGGAGATCTTCATAGTTCCAAGGTTCAGCCCAGAATGGCAATGGCTGCAGCAAGGTAGCCCAGGAGAGAGCTGGTCTGTCCACCGGTTGGTCCAAGGATGCTTCCAAAGGCTCAGCAGGCACAGATTCTCGAGCACGGGTCGTAACTGGTTGTCCCTATTGGTCTAGGAGTTGAAGCAGCAATGACAGCCTTCCTGAGATCAAGACAGAGGAGCTGGGCTTCACTGGGACAACACTGGAGTCGATGCTGGTCAGCTTCAGGGGTGTCCTCGGGTCATCAGCAGTCTGCAGGCTTTATAGAAGTCTTGGTTCCAATGATGATTGGATGAACTCTTGCAGGAGCCCTCCTTTTATCCAAGATTGAGGTGAGGAGCAAGCCTAAGTGTTGGGGTGGTCAGAAAAGGTCCCAATGATGAAGAGGGGAAAATGTTACTTTAAGAGTTATTTGCATTCACATTGACACATATTAGATTTGCAAGCGCGTAGAAAGACAAATGCCAAAACCACCAAATGAAATATAAAACATGATTCAGAGATGGTGTGTGATGAAGAAGCTAGGGGCTGTGCGGCGAGGAGTTTCATAATGCACATGCGAGGAAGGTCACTGGTCATGGAGGACCCACTGTAAAGCAGAGACAATATTTATTAAACATGAATGCACACTGAGATATATACAAAGGGAGTTTATCAATCTATATGTAGTGGGCTTTTATGAATTCATTAAAACTCTGCATTCAGCAGTTTGCACTGTGAATTTTAAGTGACTGGGAAAATCTAGTTCTGCAAGGTTGGAGTCTGGAGGAGGAGTAATGATTAACCGAGCAGATGGGCAGCTAGCAACTGACCAAAGGTGTTTGGCCTGGTAGTTTCTTAGAAAGCAGATGTAATCTATGTAAGTACATGAGAGCTTCCAGAGGGGTCTCTGCATTTGTTTTGACCAACAATAAACATGGGGTGGGTGACGTTCAAGGCCAGAGTAACCGATACTCAGGAGTTATGATTGTTTTTTCAGTATGTGTCATGCATGCTGAAATGGAAGTCCATTTAGATTACAGTGTTCTGGGACAACCGTAAAACCGGGGTGGATGAGATGGCTATCAACAGTTCAAAGGGAACCTATTTATTCTGCTCTCTCATATCATTTGAAGTATCTGTGAAAACCATGTTCATATTACAGTACAAGAAGAAGAGACTCCAGGACTCAGCGCCATCAAGTATGTGTATGCTTGATTTTAATGATCAATCACACAGTTAGCTTAAGCCCTTGTATAGTCGTATCAACCGTACAAGGGCTTAAACTAACTGTGTGAATGATCATTAAAATCAAACATACACATACTTGATGGCGCTGAGTCCTGGAGTCTCTTCTTGTAGTACTGTATTTGGTTGACGGTTAGGCTTTTCTACCGTCTGAATCCAGTGACCTGCGACATTCACAGGACTGGTTGAATGGTCATAACGCTTGTGGCCACCTATCAATAACTACTTATGTGAAATCTTAAGGGATCGTAAGGAGTCGCCTGTCAGAGCAACTTACACCAAAGCCATTTCTGTAACATACCATGTTCATATTACATTTAGGATTAAGAGGTCTCAGACCAGCTGGGACTTGTAATGAATTGTTTTTGTACACACATCCTTAACTGTGTGATGATGTCATGACCTACCAGGGATGAAATCCCAGGAAGAGGCATGCTATGAATACGATCTGAAGATGGTAGTTAAGACATCATTTACCAATGCGGATGGAGGAATTGGATAGAGATGGGATTTCTTTTTATAGGTTTTGTCCAATAATGTATAGGGTTGGATTGTAATAAAATATATGGGAGTGTTTTAACTGTTGCAATAATGTATATAATTTGTCAACTTATGTAGTTCGGTTAGCCTTGGGTTAGTTTGACTCGACAGGGTCATCTAACTCCTCCCGGATGATCGTAAAATTATAATTGTTCTTTTATAATGCGCTTAATACCAGCGAGTGGTTGCTAAGCGCGGGATCTGGATTCAAACCCGTGTTGCGCTTGCTTCCAAGACAAAGGCGTTGCCCCTGAGCTATCCTTCCTCACAATGAAATTGCTCTATGTATAAATAAACATGCACTCATTTCTTAAGTGGTAGGCTTGCTTGGGTTAAGGTGATAAGGGCCCATCCATATATTTGGCGATTCAGCCTGGAACCCAGACTTTCCAAGATGTTTGGGGTCTCCTTTCCACACAACTCAGCTGCAGCGCTTCTCTGCTGGGACCAGTCTTCTGTGCACGGTCGAAAAAGAGAGGTTTACGGGCGCCATATTGGTTAACACCCTGTCTGTTACCCGGAGACGTGGTACCGTGGTACAGTTCTGCAGGGCGAATTGACAGAGCACCACATCGGAGCACCTCAGGTTCACATGAGTGCACTTATGGGGGGTAAAGCAAGAGGGCAAATAGGGGAAAAAGAGGGGGTTTCTTTGATTTAAGGGGTTTGGTAAGGGTAGAATCGGAGTGCGTGTGTGGAGTTAGCAGAGGTTACAGGGATTCAAAGGGTGAATGCTTTGAAGGAGTGAGTGAACTGTTTTATGTTGTTAGTCCTTTGTATATATTTTTACTTAGTTTGTTATTTTAGAGGTCTGAGGTGGTATCTTGCACCAGTAAGTCCATTGTGAGGTTTGTCTTGATACCCTTCAGTTTGCTTGTCTGGTTTGCTGGATCCCTAACCTTGGGGTGAGATGGCATCTTCTGCTAAGTCCACCCGTAGATACCTTCCTGAAGTATACCCTTGGTAACCTTCATTTTGTATTGACTCTGGTCGAAGCCCTCACCTCGCTTTTCTGTGAAGTGGTATCTTCCTGTAGTCAGTAAAAGACGGTGTTATTGTAGAGCATACTGTACTAGTGATGACTAGAGCAAGAGAAGCTTTGTTGTAGTGAAAAACATTGCACTTCTTCTATGCTCAAGCGAAGGAGATATCACAGAGATATTTGCTGGCACATGTTTTTTGATAAGATGATGTCTTTTGTGTAAGAGTGAGAAGTATAAGTATAGCAAAGAGCTAAATGAGTTGATTGCGGTAAGAGCAAGTAAGGTGAGTGATTGTGGGGGAAAAGTAAGAAACCAGGAAGGGGAAAAAGGGGGGTTCTTTGGGTGGAGATTTTGTGCTGCAGGTTCGACTTCAGTGTTATTTTGGTGAAATTATTTTGGGTAATTTGGGTTGGAGAATGGAGACTCCATTGAATCATTTGTGTCAAGTACTTCCTGTCTATAAATTGAAGATTCTAAAATATATATAGGGAATGGCTGTGGGACACTATTAGTAAAATGCTCCGTTCTTGGCCTGTCGAGGAGACCTATGATAAAGGGGTACTGGAAAACCTGCATACTTTTTTTTTAACTACAAGGCACAGGGGCTTGAAATTAGAGAAGCGGGTAAACATATTAAAGTGATGGAGGATGTACGAAAAAGGCGGGAAGGGCCAAAATGTGAAAGTCTCAGAAGAAGGGCCGAAAAAGGAGGGTGTGGGAATACCTTACGTACCGCCCCCATATCGGTGCTATCCTTTATCACCCGCACAGGGGTATACAGACCCTGAGTTCAAACCTCCATTTTCACCAGCGGCCCCTCCAGTGGTTGCAAGACAGACTCAGGTAATGCCTCCACCGGCTACAATTCCTAGAAAATGAGATATTGGGAAAAGTGGAAGGGTAACTCCTTCAATGGTTAGGGCTGCAGAAACAGAGAGCGGAAAGGGAATAATTCCCCTGACTGCTAGGTTAGCATAGAGATTAATGTTGGAGGAATGAGAGAGAGTGAGGCCGGCAGTCAGAAGACGAGATGAAGGGTTGGGAATGAGGGAGAAAGGGGAGACTATGCCTTTTTCCGATAGGATAGAGTGTAGGCTGCAAAGGGTAGTAGAGACACAGGAGCGGGAAAAAATGGAAGAAGCCCTGAGGCTAGTACAGGAAGAGGTTATGCTTTTACGGCTGCAGAGAAATTAATAGGTTGAATAGACAGGCACGGGATTTAGAGGAAGGAAGATGGAGGCATGGGCAAGTTCTTGTTAGGTTGGATAAATTGATTATCAAAGAGGTGAATGTGGACCTGGAGAACAGGAATATTGTCATGGGTGCAGGATTCGAGTGGGGAGAATGGGAGCTGACACCCTACGATAGTGCTGAGTATGCTTCTGTGCCTGTAGAAGTGTCAGGGGAAGTAATAACAATATCTGGACTTTGCACCGAATACCTTTCCATCGAATGCATTTGCATCGAGGGATTTGCAACAAAAAAATATGCATCGAATGCATGTTTTTGGGGGGTAAATGGTTAATTTCTGTTGTGGTGGGTTTTAAAGGGTATAAAACATGTGGTTTGGAGGGGGACCCCCCAACAAAAAAAAGAAAAAAGAAATGCATTTGATGCAAATTATTTTGATGCACGAAATTGGATGGAAATGTCCCTCGATGCAAAGAATTTGATGGATAGACCATACACCAGTAATAACAAGAGTAGGAGACGAAGAGGAATGGGAATCGGATGGCAAGCAGGGAGAGCAGGGTGTAGCAGCCTTACCTCCCACTCCAGTAGCAGCAACAGAGACTACACCATGGGGCCTTAGGGTGTGCTTTGGTACTTGTATGGCCATAGTAAGTAGCAGGGTAGAGATTTATTTTTTTATTTTTAATTCTTGATAAAGCGCTACATGCCCATAGGCCTCAGAGCGCACCAAAGAAACAGTACAACAGAGTGACAGAAGTAGGGAGATCGGGGCCAGTAGAAACAAAACAGTTAGTCAGCTGAGTTAGAGTAGAGTTATTATACTCCTCTTAAATGTTGTCAAAAGATTGAGATGATTTAATAGCAAGGAACAAAGCCCCAAAGATGGCGAAAGCCTCAGTAAATGTGGGTGCAACTCAGTTCCCGTTGCTCCAGAAGGGTCTGGGAAGGGTGTATTATGTCCTATGGTCACACATGGACCGGAATAATTTGATGAAGACACTCCTTTCGCTCACTGCAGGGGTGGGGTAGTGGAATTATGCATTAGAGAAACACACTGCCGGTGTCATGTTGGCCATAGGGGACATGAAAAGCGCATTCCCTGCTCTAATGGGGGAACGGTCAGACGAACTTTGGAGTAGAGTGGGGTATCCGGGAGTTCAGTTGGATACAAATGACCACAATGGACCAGCTTTTAATAATTGCAGGGCACAGGTATGGGGGGCCCTGCAGATTATGTATCCCGATACGCCAGATATAATCACTATTTTAGCTTGAACAATGAAGTTGGATGATAATCCTGCTGCACACATCCAGTTAATTCAGGAGACGTGCAGAGCAGACAAGGGAGAAGTGTGGGATAAAAATGTAGCCATTCTTTACCATATGCTAAAAAAGGGACTTCCGAAAGAAATCCAGCACTATTTAGATAAAGTGGTAGGGATGGAGGCCAATAGTTGGCTGGAAATTCAGGCACATATTGTGCATTTTTGTAAAAGGAGGCAAAAGAAGGAAAAGGAAAGTATATCAGGCACAAAAGGCAGAGGACAAGCTGGTTCAGAAAAAGCTAGCAAAAACCTGTTTGGAAGGGCCACCGATTACCAGCTCCATGGAGGGACAGCAGGGACAATTGGGGCAACATGGACCTTGTCAATCAGGTATGACACAGGATTGGATGGACGGGAATGCCCCTGATCCAAGGCAAATGAGAGAGTTTCAGAGGGATAGGGGATGATTTTCATGAGGAAGTGGGTTATACGGGATTCAGTGTTCGTCATGCAGAAGGATGGGACACGTGTCATCAGATTGTCAAGACACGTCACAGTATTTTAAAGTGGGAACTCAGCAAATGCAAACTCTGACCCTGCCATATGCTCCAAGCTCTGTGCAATTACAGCAAATACGGGTTGAACAGAACCCAGCGACTGGGGCTGCACAGACCTATGGGATTCCACCGCCCATGCCAGCGCAGGCACAGGAACAGATATGGGAGAAGAATCCTTTACCCCAAGGAACGGTTACTCATTACACAGGAATAAGTGTTTTTGGAGGTGATCCTTTTTTGCTCCCTGGTGCTAATATGTACCAGCAGTAGGACAGCCCACGGGGATCTCTGATGTTTCCAGTCGTGTCTGTTACCATCGATCTGGAAGAGGAACCCTGGATAGGTGTGCAGGTAGGTGACCACAAGTTGTTATTCATGGTAGAAACCGGGGGCACAAAATTGTGCATTAGGAAGGTGAGTTCCCCTTGTCAGGCAAAACGATGAACACACAGGATTTCTCTGGAGCTATCCTGTGGGTTCCGTATACTAAACATCTACATATCAATGTAGGTGCACAAAATGTATCTGCTCCTTTGTTGCATTGCACGGATACAAGGAGGAGCTCTACTCCAGGTTTGTATCTGGTAAGAGAAGCAGCGCATTTGCATGCATATTGTAGTGACAGCACAATAAGGAGGGTCCCCGTACATTCACATTTTTTTTTACAGGGTAATGGTTTTGTTGAATTGGGTCTTGAGAATTAGAGATTCGACATGGCAGGTACCAAATGAGTTTTTATTTCAGCCTGTTGTGCCGCACAATGTAACACCAGGCACCATTGTTATGATTCTGCTAGCGGCAGAAGTGATAAAAAAAGAACCAGTGGTTCTCTCAGACACTGATGAGGAAGGCAGAGAGTGGAAGATGGTCCAGAGTATGCGGCATTTCCAGTGGTACCGACCAAATTCTGCCACCATTCTCTGTAATATCCCTACTGGGGTGATCCCACTTCACAGTGATTGATTTAAAAATGCATTTTTCTCAGTCCCCTACGCCTCCTATTCCCAGTACCTCACAATGGGCCTCATTACGACTCTGCCGGTGATGGTATGAGCGGTGCCGGTAAGGCACCGGCACCGTTCATACCGTCCCGCTGCATTATGACTTCTGCTCGCGGGTTCCTGACAGCCCGCCAGGCCTGGCGGGCTGTACAGCAGCCGCGAGCAGAACTTGTGATTGCACCAGCACCGTAATCAACGGTGCCGGTGCAACCATGCTCCCCACCCCCATTCTGCCTTGTGGCAGAATGGGGACATTGCGCCCGGCATTACCGCCACCCGCGAATGGGCAATTACCAGCCCATTCAACTTGTAATGGGCCGGTTATTGCCCAAACGCGGGTGGTGGGGCAGGTAGGGAGCATGGCGGTAGTCGTGCCTGCCATACAGGCATGGCTACTGCCATGCTTGTAATGAGGCCCAATGTTGACATATCTGTAACCATAAGCAAAGTAATCATCCTGTAATTAAGACACTTCCCTGCAACAGGGCCTCAATGCCCATGGGCTGTTGGTGCACTTTACAAATGTAAAATCGTGGTCAGAGATTCGAGCACACAAGGTTGGCCGAGTTGTACTGTGAATCTCAGAGTATTTTTAACAGGGTAGTTCAATTGGATTTGGGGAATTTACATGTGTCCACTACAGTAATCTAGTACATGGATGATTTGCTAGTCTGGAGCAGTGACGAGGAGATTCAATAACGCTCCTCACCCTGCTTGCAGAGAAAGGGTACAAAGTAGACAAAAAAAATTGCAGTACTGCCAGACAAAGGTAGTATATCTGGTGCAAGTAATATTGCCTGCAGAAAGGAAAGTAATGCCAGAGAAAGCCACTGCAGTTCAGAATACACCCCAGCCAGTCACGATGAAACAAATGCAGCAGTTTATGGGGCTCTATAACTATTGTAGATATCATGGATCATTGACTACTCTAGTTACCTGAGGCCCTTACTGCGGGGACTTAAGGAAGCGCAGAAGGTGAAGGGTCCGATAGAATGGTCTGAAGAAATGGTGACTGGCTTCCAGGAACTCAAGGCTGCGATTAGAAATGCTCTGATCTTGGTGATCCGGAATTGCAAGAAACCATTTTATTTGTTTTCTCACTCAAACAGGCAGGTGATGACAGCGGTGATGACAGCGGTCCTGACCCAGCAACATCGCTAGGCCACAAACCTTTAGCGTATTATGGCAGACTCCTTTACCCAGTGATACAGGGACAGTTCCCTTGTGAGCAAGCATTAGCGGCAGCAGCTTTTGCAGTTCAAAAGTGTTCAACCATTACCATGGTTTGCCCAGTGACATTGTACGTGGAGCATACAATTTGTGCAATCTTGGAAAAGTCCAAGTCGACTTTAACAACTAAAAGAGTATCGGGATACAAGGTTATTTTATCAAATGCATAGATACATCCAGTACTGTATCACCTAGTCAATCCTGCAACATTTGTAGCCGAACCAGTGAAACCTGATGACATTGTTTATGATTGTGCAACTTATGAGGGAGAAGATGAAGAGAGGAAGAGTATTAAGGAGGATGCCTTGGAAGGAGACAAGGTACTTTTTGTTAAGAGTCCTCAACAATTAATCAGGACACTGGTGAACGGCATACGGGTGCAGCCATTGTGTGCCTTTTGGATGGGGAATACCAGGTCAGACTGAAGAAACGGTTGCCTTTGCATTACTCTGCGCAAGCGGCGGAACAAGTGGCACTTGTAGAGGCGCTAGAAATGAGTAAGGAGAAGGCAGTCACTATTTATTCTCACTCTACATATGTAACTTCCACAGTACATTCAGGGTTATCAAGATGGCAGAGAAGAGGGTTTAGAAGATCTGTCGGGACCCCTGTCAAGCATGCTGCACTGCTAGCCAGACTAATCGAAGCATTAACCCTGTCCGCAGAAAAGGGCATAGCAAAATGCGCTGCACTTATTAATCGTACTAACGCCATAGCACTTGGAAATGATGCTGCACACAGGCCCGCGAAAGAGGCCGAATATGTGCTATTTACAGATTCCCAGAAAATGGAAGCCGTTTCCCATCAGGTACAGTTGTCAGCCACATATGCTACAGTCCGGTGCTTCAAATCATAGAAATGCAAGGAAAAGCACCTAAGGAGGAACAGGAGCTTTGGACGATGAGATGATGTGCCCCCTTACCCATGGATTTGCTGTGGAGACACAAACTGACAGGGACGGTGACAAATTGCAGTAGAACACCAGGAGAAATAGTTAATACTGAACCTCCAGTGTCAGGTAAGTAGATTTTTAGGAAACTGTATAGTTTGTAAGGAATTGAATCCTAGAAACACTATGAGGTCAGTAAGGGGAGTTTTGCTGAGGCCCTCCAGGCCATTTCGGGAGCTCAATAGATTTTGTAGATCTGCTCATGAAACGTAATAACTACTGGTACTTATTGTAGTAGTTTGTCCATTCTCCCGGTAATGGAGGTTGGTCACTGCATACACCCTGATGCTATGTCTGGAGCAACATTTCTGGTGAGAGAGGTATTTCCAAGGTTGGCAATTTGTGAGGTTTTGAAATCAGAAAATTGAACCCACTTTTTGAATACCTTGTTCTCAGAAATTACTTTGCTCTTGGGAATCAAGCACGGGTTGTGTTCAGTATACTACCCACAGGCCAACTGCATGGGGGAGAGGTTAAGCGGGCACTTCAGATCCGGCTGGCCAAGATTTGAGAAAATCATGGTTGCACTGCCTGCCTTTGGCGCTGTTTTATTTGAGGAATCAGCGAGGGAAAGAGCACCACATCAGCCCTCTCGCGATTGTGTCGGGGCATAGATTACACACAGCGCTCTCGCCTGCATGCACTGCATCAGATACACACAAGACCACAACGGTCCTAGGTGAGGAGTTTAGGGAGTACCTTGGGGCTTTAACCAAAAGTGTCAAGACTATGGGCCCGATTCATAGAATCTGGCACAGAAAAGGCGCAAGGACCGAGAAGGAGAAATAGTTGCAGGGCACGAGTATTGATGGATTTCCAGAGGCATCAGTAGCCGTGGCGACGTAACAGCAAGCTGCGCAAGTAATGCCCCCAACACGCCCCCATGCACAGTAAAAAGCAAGTGAAATGCCAAACACGGCACACGCCTCCGTGCCATGCCTGGGCCAGCATACAGCCCACCAGCGAAATCATGTGATAACACCCTGCAATCCCCTGCTACACCGCTGCCAAATCATGCAAAAAGACCTCACAATCCCCGGCCACACCCCAGCGTAATCCCGCAAAAAGACCTTGCCATCCCCGGCCGTGCCCCAGTGTAATTGGGTGAAAAAACCTTGCAATCTCTGGCTGCACCCCAGCGTAATCGCATGAAAAGACCTCACAATCTCCGGCCACACCCCAGCATAATCACGCCAAAAGACCTCACAATCCCCGGCCGCATCCCAGCGTAATTGTGTTAAAACACCTCGCAATCACCGGCCGCACCCAGCGTAATCATGCGAAAAAACCTTGCAATCCCATGCCACACCGCAGCATAATCACACGAAAACACCCCGCGATCCCCGGCCGCACCCCAGCGTAATCGCGTGAAAACACCTCACGATCCCCAGGCACAACCCATAGAAAATGCATGCCCTCCCATGCAAGGCCAGCCACTACACCTGCCAAATAGTGCCTCAACACTTTGCACTCCCCAGCTGCATCCCAGCCAAATTGTGCTTCTGCGCCTTGCAATCTGCGGCATGCAGCCCCCTCCAGACGGGACACCCACACCCCAACCCCCATCACCCGTGACCCCACCCTGCAGGCAGTCCCCCCCACATGGGACAGCCTAGCCCCCATCACCTGTGACCCCAACCTGCGGCAGCCCCCTCTACATGGTACACCCCAACGCCCATCACCCGTGACCCCACCCTCCAGGCAGCCCCCTCCAGACGGGACATCACCTGCATGCCGTACCCTGACATAGTGACAGATCATCAGTCCATCGATTGTGTGTTGTACACCTTGACTGCCGGGTTGTGACACCACCCAGATTATCCACCGGAACATGTAACCGGCAAACCCAAATGAATGCTTTGACCTGGGCAACATCCATGAGTGTGGCAGCTGCTCAAACACAATTGCTGTCCGCAACCATCTCCCAACATTCACATGCAACAAGTTAATATTAAAGTGAGGCTCTGCTGGCCATGTGACAATGTCATGTCATCAATTCCCAGGGACAAATAGTTCTACAATGACAGAATTAAAACCACCCTCAATGTGTGCCACATGAACAAACACTGGCCAGGTGTCTCACAGCCCGAAGGTCAATGAGCTGCTATTTCTAGAAGAGATTTCCTAATAAACACATCACTGTTTCGCCCATGTGTGAAGGACATGGCAATCAGACCCTGCATTGGTCAGCCGATTGTATCCCAGTGCAAGAGTTTGACCAACACCAGAGATAATGATAACTGCACAAACACACGCTGGTGAAGGGGAAAGCACTACATGTGTGTTACACGGCATCAAGCAAATCCTGTGTCAATATCATGAACATGTAACACTCCCACAGTCACCCCACCCACCTCCCTCACAAACACAGTCAGGGCTAATACACAGTTTAGTTAAGTTTAGTTGATTTGCTTATATAGTGCGCTGAACCCAGGGGTAGCTACGCGCTTGGTCTTGAGTAAAGGTTACATACATGTGAAGTTACATAATTACAGACATTTACAGTTACATAATATACAATATACAGAGGTGCATAGGTAAGGTTGGTGATGTTGGTTATAGGTAGGATTAGGATGCAGTGTTAAAGTCATTTTACAAGATTGAGTAGTCAGAACACTTATCCCAGGCTGGGATTTGAACAATATACATGTATATACAAGTTGAAAGTGGAAGAAGTGGGTATGAGGTTATGTGCAAGAGATTGGGGAGAAAAGCCACGCTTTCACTTTGAAGCGGAAGGCGGGGAAGTATCTCTCAGTGATGGGGGCATGGAATTCCAGGTTTTTGCCGCTAAGACTGGGAAGCTAGTGCTGCCTGATGCTGCACATGTGAAAGGAAATGCCATTTGACCGTGCACACCCAAACTCCCACTTCACACACCACCACCGGTCAGCCACATGTGTATACTCACCCGTCAAATAAACTCCAAACATTAGACATGCATGCAAGGAACCACACACATGACCAACAATGGTCAGAATCAGGGTTACTAAACGGACTACCAAACAGGCACACTGCAAAAATAACGGTGACAAACAATGACCGTGAGAAAAACAAAATATATTTGACAGTTGTATTACCTGCATACAGACTGTAAATCAAATTTCAAAATATGTACATGTAAAAAGTTAGGAATATAAAAATGTTCATGTGTATAAAAATATTAATAATAAAAACATGCTTTTATTCCATTAACGCATGGTGGCCAAGATCACAAAAACACGCACTAACAAACTATGTACAAAATTGACATGGAGGATAGTCCAAAGTCCACTCCAAAAATCTAAGAAATATAAAAGGAAACCTACATATAAATAACTATGTAAATAAAAATGGAGTAATATCCAATATCCAAGCTCCAAATAATACATGAGATCAACGGAAACGTACAACTAAAAAACTAGGTACACAGGCAGCGGGCTATTCCCCCTTGTCACCAATGTCACTCAATGTCTAGGGCAGGCCATCATCGAGCACTGTGTTCACTTCCTCCAGGTGGGCCTTCGTTGTCTCCTCGAGGGCTTGAAGGGCCACCAGCATGGACCTCTCTATCCCCTCCCACTCCCTGCAAGTATCCTCAAAGAAGGCAGCCTGCCTCATTGCTGGACACAGTGCAATCTCTGCCCTGGCTATGGTGATTTTCACCTCCAGAGCCCGCTGCCTCTCTGCCTGATTCACTGCCTGTATCACACGAACACGGAAGACATCCTCGATCTGAAGTCCACATTTGCGTCCTGCCTGACAGTGGATACCTGCCCCCTTCGGATGGTATGCCCTGGGTACTGATGCATCCTCCTCGGAGCCTGCTGCTGGCATAGCACCCAGTGCCTGCTTCGTGTAGACACCCTCCGGGCTGATGACACTACCTGGGCGTGCTTGGCCCCCACCCTGCTCCTGGGTGCCTGCTCTCCCTCCACTACCATTTCTCCTGTCGTAGCCTGGATTGACATGGTGACCACCTCAGCTGATCCACTGTCGACTCCCAGCTCATGCAGGGATGTTTGCTCCACCAGACAGGCAAACATGGGTGAGACTGGTGCACAGGGGACCCTGGTGGTATCTGGGTCGGAAGGCACCCTGGAGTATGACTGGCACACAGAGGAGGAAGACGAGGAGGGGGGTCCCAATAGTGGCCAGCCCCCGCTGCACAGTCTAGACCAGGAATGCTGCTAGCCAGTTCAGGAGATGCCAGATGTCATTGTGATGATGTGCTAGCACGTGAGTGCAAGCCTGCACAACATCACGAATGACGCCGGTACGCTTCCCAATACTGACTAGCATGGGTACCATTCTGTCCCAAATGGCAACATCCGCAGGCATTGGGGTGTCGGTCTGGGTGGTAAAATCTGACACCTGCGGATGGGTCCGACCTGGGGCATGCCAGCCAATGCATAATGCTGCAGGTGCCGACCCAAGAACAGGATTTAGCACAGGCATCTCCACGGTGACCTGCACAGCCTCATACCCCTGGATCAGGACTTCAGCAGTCACACCCATCTCACCACCAGTCACACCCACCTCACCACCCCCGGCTGACCCCATGGACTGGGTTACTTCGGCCCCCTCCTCATCCTCCCAGCCAACCTGGATGCCTATTGTGCATCTTCCGCAGTGGATAGCCCCTGTGTTTGCTCACCTGTCCCCCCCGCTGCCAAGGGGTCCACGTCCACCTTCGCCCTCTTGAACTTCCCCTCAGCAACTTTGGCCGGAGGTCCATGTACGGCACCAGCCTCCTCGCTCCCTGATGATGTTAACTCCAGGGAGCGTGGGTGGGCCTTGCGCCGATGCCTGGTAGAGGAATCCCTGCTGCCTTTCTCCACAGCACCATCTCCGCCGTCTTCTTCCAACGCAACTGCAGATAAGGAACACAGAACCATTGGTCGAAGTGGGTGGGAGCAGTGCTCCTCTACTTTTTACTTTTATGTTTTATTGTCCCTTTACTTTTATTTTGAATAGCAACCGTTCCAGAATGGAGCCTCTGTGTTTGCTCACCTGTCCCCCCCGCTGCCAAGGAGTCCACGTCCACCTTCGCCCTCTTGGACTTCCCCTCAGCAACTTTGGCCAGAGGTCCATGTGCGGCACCAGCCTCCTCGCTCCCTGATGATGTTAACTCCAGGGAGCGTGGATGGGCCTTGCACCGATGCCTGGTAGAGGCATCCCTGCTGCCTTTCTCCACAGCACCATCTCCGCCGTCTTCTTCCAACGCAACTGCAGATAAGGAACACAGAACCATTGGTCGAAGTGGGTGGGAGCGGTGCTCCTCTACTTTTTACTTTTATGTTTTATTGTCCCTTTACTTTTATTTTGAATAGCAACCGTTCCAGAATGGTTTAGTTTTAAAATAAAAGTGTTGGAAGAAGTTGAAACTTGCACTTCAGTGCACTGCACACTGCACTGAACATTCCCTTAAACAGCAGGTGTGTTTGTATGGGGTTTGATTTGAGCATGGCAGGGGATGTGAAGATGGGGTTTTTGGGGAGCAGCGGCAGGCCAGTAGGGAAGATAGTTCCACTACTTCTTTTCGCACAGTTTTACCACTGCACAGTACACAAACATCAGGGTACTGCACTGATGTGTGCTTGGCACATAATATATTTGCATGAAGTACACTGCTAAAGGGTACAACCATCATCACCCTCCACAACACACAGGTACATGCAATGTACATACATACATACATACATATACATGTCTGTCCTTCACATATGACAATCACATCTGGGGCCATGGCACTGTCACAACCTATCAATAGCGCATGCTACACACACATGCATCATGGGCTCATACACATGTCATGCACACAAATCACCTGACATACCTCAAGCACTGCACTGAGCAATCACATCAGAGTCCCGTCAACAGCAATCACGTAACATGACTAGGTCACACATTGAAATGCACCTGTTACACCCATCCAGGTGTGATGGCCAGTCACACAGTCACATTTAGACACATATACATGAACACCATGCATGCACATGAGGTTGACAACACCACACTTCTCACAGAGGCACGTCTCAGACAAATGTAACAAACCACATGCATGTTGTGAAATGCAGCAGTACAACACACAATGCAAAAGTAAGGCCATTGAAATCACACATGGTTCACTGAACACATGTACAGCACTGTCTGGGACATGCACACAGACATTCGTACAAGAGGCATGCTTGCTGTAAGCCCAAGGTGCACACTCCCACCATACATTAACATGCACATGCACTGTTGACACCAGCAACACATGGACACTCACCTGACGACTCCAGACGTTGCTGAACATCGCGGACCTGGGTGTGTAGCGCTGGGTAGAACTTCTCCAGGACCCACATGTCGGTGGTGTTCATCCGACCCCTGCGCCCCCCTTGGTTGGCACCAGTTTGGAGGAAGCGCAGGGCCTTGCTGTGGGTTCAGGATTTCAGGTCCTCCCAGCGCTTGTGCACATGGTGGTAGTCACAGGATGCCCCCATCTCCTCGTTGATGGCATCCACGATCTGGCCCCAGATCAGCTTCTGTCCTTCCTTACCGACTTGCGTTGGGGCATTGAAGAGGGCATCATAATGCCCCAGGACATGCTCCACCAGGATGTCAACTTCCCTGGCAGTGAAGTTGACAGCCCTCTGCTTTGCTGCCACAGGGTTGCCACTCACCTTTGAAGATGTTGGTTGGAACATGGCAATCCCCGAGGCAGGTGTGGGTGGGCAAGATGGTCCTGGGGGTGGGCTGTGGAGCGGTGGTGATGTTCTGGCAGGTTGGGAGTCTTCTGAATCAGCTGAGGTGGTCACAGGGCCAAGGACAGGAGCACTGGCAATGGCTGGACAGCAGTCACTCAAATTGCAGGGCAGGTGGGCAGCAGGCACACACAGTGGGCAGGCAGCAGCAGATGGCTCGTAGGAGGTAGCTCAGGTTAGTAGGAGGCAGGTAAAAAGGCTTGTAGGAAGGAACATGGGTCTCCTGTGCCTCTCGCGTGGGCAGCCAGAAACAGAGTGATGGTTACTCTGCGCGTTAGAAGTTAGCATGTATGCATGAAATCAGAGGAAAGGCCCTAATCTCATAAGTTACGTGACACTCGCTGGGCGTTGGCATTCAGTATTGGCTATAAAAGAGTGCGTAGGACAAAATTAAACCGCACGTGCGAATTGGAGCGGACGGACGAGTGGACTTGGGAGATTTTTGGGGTGCCACGCAATTTGTTCACTACTGTGACAGTGCAAACTTCTTATTTCTGTGGGGGATTTGCTTCCGCACACACGCATGTGTACTTTTCTTTTTTCTAAGGCTAACGGTGAGTTGCGTATGTATTATTCATACTCTGGGTGCCCCTGTGCATTGCGTGCCACCCTTATTAACATAACATTGAGTTGCTGGGTGCCACATCGTACCGCGTAATGCTTTTTCATTTCACGGAAGCTACTGAGGAGTCGCGTACATGCATTTTTGATATTTCTGGTGCCTGTGTGTTACGGGTCCCGTTAATATTTTTCACCAGGGGTAATATAGAGCCTTGCTGGACCACACTAGTACGTTTTACATCATGTACCCTGACCCCTCACTCATATTGCCGAGGACAATTGCTTGTTGTGCCTCCAATTGTACAAATCAATCTGTACAATGAGTGGGAAGGCCCCAAGAGGTAGAGGTGGCAGAGGTGGCCGGGATCGGGGACGTGCAGAGAGAGCTGTGCACCAACGTCAACAGGGTCGGGGAGCTGCAAGTGATGCTGCTGTCCCCAGTACCCAGGGTCTGGGAGCTGCAGGGTGATCTGCTCTCCCCACCACCCATGGTCAGGGAGCTGCAGGGGCAGCTCCTGACCCCAACAACCAGGATTAGGGAGCTACACCAGTATCTGATGTCGTCCCACCCCAGGTACACATACACGCAGGGGCAGCTAATGTCCGTTTGTCCAAGGGGAAGGGATGTCCATGCACAACACCTGACCCAAGCACTCGGGGGCATGGATCTGCAGGGTCATCTTCTCTCCCAAGCACCCAGGTTCAGGCACCTGCTGATGCAGCTGATGTCCCCAACAACCAGGGTCAGGGAGCTACAGCAGTATCTGTTGTCCCCCCCCCAGGTACACATATATGCAGGATCAGCTGATGGCTGTGCGCCCAAGGGGGAAGTACATACAGTCAGAGGACCTGCCTCCAGCGCCCAGGTACAGGCAGCCGCAGGGGCAACTACTGTCCCAGCATCGGTGGGTGATGGCATGGCCCAGTCCACTAGTGGTCCAGCCATTACTGCCCTGAGTGGTCCCAGCCACACATGGTTTGCACCACCTGCAGAGAAGCATAAGCATGCAGAACAGAAAAAGGCTCAATCCCAATTAACGGCACAGGACACTGCCACAACGAGGAAGAGGAGCTTCAATGATGAAGAACTTCACATTCACGTGCATTTCGTGCGTGAAAACCACAGTGACATGCTCACGCAGCCAGAGAACGCACATACGCCTGCTCAGCGTATGGTCCGCTGGCAGCGATTCACAGATGGCATCAACACCTCGGGGAATGAGAGGCGCACCACTCGTGAGGTCATGAAGCGGTGGAATGACTTCCACCGCCGAACCAAACACAAGCTGGGTGCCAACCTCGCCTCTGCTCTGGTGACTGGAGGGGGGTCACCACAGGAGCAGGCGTTCACAGCACATGAGGAGCCCATGAGCGAGTTGATTCATGTGGATCAGCTGCAAGGGGTGGGAGGCCTGCCAGATTACGAGGAAACGTCTGGTGAGAAATGAAGCATGTGTGCATCCTGAATATATGTATGTAGATCAAAATGAATTAGAATGATTGTGTAGCACCTCTGACAGCATTTGTATTACTGCCATGGGTGAACCATGTCATGGTGTACTGACCCGTGCTTAGTGTACTGCATAGAGCATACAACCCATGTGCTGCACATCCATTGAACCTGGCTTTGAGACAGTAGTCATCATCAACCGTCAGATACAAAAAGTCATTTCTGGCATGCCAACACAACATCTAGGTATTTTCATCAGTGATGTTAGTGACTCAGCTATGCCAGTCAAGTGCTTGTGTCTGAAACATTTGCTCCACATCATGCATTACATGTAGTTGTAGTCGAAGGTCTATCCACACATGTCCGTAGGTGATTTCATGCTACCCATACCTTCCATGTACACTGGCAGCGGGCGGGACATTGTGCTATGAGTGACATAGCATTTTACTACGCTGTGCAAATCCCAGCTGCAGCTATGGCACTGTCTACTTGTAAAATATTTGTCGGAAGTCATCCCAGTTGACCTGCCACACTCAACACACACTCCATGGGTCCATGGCCTGGTCCCTCTTGTGTATCACTGTCCCCTCTTCCTATCTCCCACCGCATGTCAATACTCTCTCCACATCAGACACCTGGGACTCGACACTCTGGACATTTCCACATTGTGTGCACTCCATGTGCTAGTGGTACACTGGTGTTACATGTAACTGTAGTGGACTTGGCTGTGATTATGTGTGCACATGTTCGCATGTACGTTAATAACATGTTGCATATCCACTTCATGTTTTAGTCTACTGTTTGCAGTGCCATCCACAGATACATGTCTGTTGGTAATGTGTGCAATGCTTACGTGGGCTGGGACATGGGATGTAGTAGCAAGTCTGCATACGGAATGATCTGTGAGATTTTTGTACATAATGTGCATATGCAAATTATGGCATGGTGACATGCATGGCAATGTGTTGCAGGACAGCATTGTGATACCTATGTATGTAGTCGATGCAATTAACATGATTGTTCATGTCTTTACATGTCCATGTGCAGGTGATGAGCCACTAGATGCAGGGGAGGAGGTAGAGGAGGAACGGGAGCCTGAGCCAGAACAGAGCACCAGTGGAGGATGTGTTGTGGCAGCCCATGAGAATCCACTGGTGCTACAGATCATCCAGGGTATGTCCGAGTACGTAACCCACTCCGATGAAACCAGTAGCTCTGGTGGTGAACAGGATGTTGATTTCTCTATGCGATCAGAAGTGAGTGCATCAAGTGTTGGAGCTGTTGGAGCCTGTGCATCTGCAGGGGTCACATCCCCTCACAGGGCCAGTCAGTGTTGTCACGTCCATCTGTGGTTTTTACGGCTGCAAGGCCATGCTCCACAGTACTGGCTTCTGGTCCTGGGACAGATGACCAAGTGAGGGATGCAGTGCTGCAGCCACAGACAGTGGCATCACATGAAGGGCTATGCTCCCTTGGGTCAGGCAGGTGTGTGGCCCGCACACGTAGTGGCCATGTGGCGGCTGGGTGTACGGTGTGGGAGCAGTCCATGTATACTGTTGCACAACAGAGTGCTTTCTATGAGGTGTTGCCTCAGAGCATGGATAGGGTGGCCAATTCCATGATCCCCCCAGAGACACAGGTAGAGCACCAGCTGCAGGCATTGTGGTCCACATGCCACTCACACGGGCTGCACATGGAGGCCAGCAGCAGGAGCTGACGGGCCGATCTGAGCTCTCTGCAGGCATCCCTGCTTGCAGAGGGTCAGGCCCACAGGGAAGCCCTAAGGCAAGAGTTTCTGGCCGTCAGAGCTTCAATGGAAGTGCTAGTGGCAGCCCGCAGTACACAGTACCAACAGCAGATGCAACTGTTGACGCATACCATCTTGGAGGAAATCTGTTTATCCCGTGAGGTGTTGCATGAGGACCTCCAAGGCTTCATGTTGCAGATGCATTAATCGGAGTTCTGCCTGGCCGCTGCCACCGAGGACCAGGCCAGGGCTATATGTGGTCAGCCTCCCTTACCACTACCACCTTCAGAATCTACACAGTAAGGTGGCCACAGTAACAACAAGCCTGCTAATCCCAGATAGCTGTGCAGTCCATGAGCCCATGGAGGGAATTGTTTTTTCAACTTCCACCCATGTGTGAGTTGACATACACCCTGCCCCTCCCCCTCCTGGGTTGGCCTCCACCCCCCATGCCAAGATGGACATTTTTATTCTTGTTTCTTTTTTTTCACCCCCCTGGCCAGATGTCGGCATATCAGATTTTGTTTTGCCATTTCATGGTTGTGTTCTTTGCTCATTTATGTATTCATTGCCCTTGAGATGTGCCATTTACTCCTCATGGACTACATGTGCAGGCATGCGTAGTGAAGTAATCTGGCATGTTTGCATGGGGGTGCACAGGATGGCATGTGCAAGTAATTATAGTTTTGTGGTTCCGTAGCACGTGTGTGCTGTGACAATGGTAATGCACAATGGCTGTTTTAATATGTTCTCTCCCATGTTGTTCCAGTAATCCGTAATGTGGTGGTGACTGCTGTCCCGGGTGAGATACCCTGCACAATTACGAGCCCACTCTCCTCATGCCCTCCACCAGACACTGTCCTTCCTTTGTCGAATTAGAGAACGCACTTACTGGTGAAGGTCATGTGGGATTTACAACATACAAACACAGTTTGGTAAGCTTTTGCACTGTCTTGCATGTCGGGCATGCTTCATTGTTAGGCATATTTGCTGGATGTGTTGGTTGTCTTATCTGTCCTTTGCATGCTCACATGACGGTATGGTAATTCGATAATAGCTCTTGTCACTGTGTGACCTACCTATGTGGATACCTCAATGGGTGCACCGACTGTGCTTTGCAGCATGGCATTGTACATCTTGTAACCAGGCCATGGACTCCTTGATCTATCATTTCCTTGTTATTCATTCTCTTTGTTACTCTCTTTCTCCCTCTCTCTGGTGTGGTACACTGTACTCATGTACAAATCTTTATCATGGACCGTTCCCCCTGTGTCAACCTGTGTTGCACCTGCACTCTGTATTCTATGCATATTTTCTTTCTGTGATAAATTATGATCATGTATGTGCATTTAGTTTGTACTGTTACTCTGCATTGCATTCCATTTAGGTAAAGCGTCTCCCGATGGTATGAATCGTATGCAAGGCAGGTGAGTTCCACGGACAGGTGATTGCATGGCATTTTCTGACACTTTGGTGGTGTTTGCATGGGACTAGGGCACTGTGTGTGTTCACTTTGGATTTACTTGCCTTTTGCTCAATCTCTATTGTTGGAGGATGGCATTCATCAGCCATGGGTGCAATGTTACACGCGCTGTGGTACTCTCAAGTGTACACTGCTGCTACTGCCTACAGGGCCGGTCTTACAACAGATTGCACCCCAGGCGGGAAGCATCGTTGGCGCCCCCCTTCCCTGACCTGGGATCTCATGCATGTGTCATGGGCTGAGCAGCAGGAGTGGGGACTATGAGTTAACAAAATTGTCAATGCTGGCATCTGCTGAATTCCATCAACCTCAGAAAACAGCAATAAGAGGGTCAAACCCGAACAGGCCTGGTTATGTTAGTCTGCTTTTGCTCTTCATTTTTTAGTAACAATGACCAGTTTGCTGCTGTGACTCAGGTCAGAGAATCAACAATTTCAGATCTACACTAATGTCATTTGTATGACCTCAAACATTTAGCTACTCTTAAAAGGTGATGAACTGAGTGATCAACTGGTCTTGAACAGTGTTACTCAAACCTCCAAGAACAAGCACCAGCAACATACCCACCGATAGCTGTACAAGCCCCTCTATCTCAGCATTAAAATACATGCATTTATGCAATATGTATTGCATCAAATATTTCACGGGAAGTTAAATATATTTAGGAGGGACACACGTAAACAATATCACTACTTCATGTGAGTGGTAAAGTCTACTTTAAACATATGCAGAGAGTTAACATGCATGTACAATTCAACATAGCTCCCTATGTTAATGTTGGAGAGGTGACGTTGTAAAATTATGACATTACAATGTGGACTTTACATTGAAACACACTGCAGTGCATTACCGCGGCAGAGAAATGGCAGTTCAAGTATTGGGGTTTGTTTCACTCATGCTTGTGAACTCTCAAAATTCTTAAATATTTCCTACGTGATCACTCATTTTAGCTCCCGACAGCACCATGTGTCATGATGCCTACCTCTAAGGAGCCAGGCCGGGCCCAGCAACCCCAGAGGCAGACATCATTTTCCCCAGGGAAGTCTCAGCGGGCCCAAGTCGGGGCCCTTTGGACTCAGTCCTGGCGCCTTAGGCGCCAGGCTCATAGCAGACCCCAGTCCTGGCGCCTTAGGCGCCAGGCTCATAGAAGAGGATATGTGTTTAAGTGCTTGGGTGCACACTTACCTGATGCAGACCTTGCTGCTTCATCCAGGCCCTCTTGAGACCTGAATGGGACTACTTAACCTGTAGGACTACTTCACCACCCGGGTGTGGTCGGGGAAGGATACATACCTGATTGGTGGAAGGATACATACCAGGAACTTCTTCCAAGGCTATTTAAACCCCACCCGAACAGCCACACATGCTTCGTGTTGTTCTGCACCTAGCAGCTGGACGCTCACCGTGTCAGCTCCTGCATCCTGACTTCAGCCACGCCTGCCAGCACCCTGGAACACCTGCAAGGGGAGAAAGGAAGAGAATAGGAGAAGAAAAGCCCTTTCCTGCTAAATCTGCATCCCGGAGTCATTTCTCCAACGGCCCTGAAAAGGAAGACATCATTTTAAAGGCATTTCGTTTCGATCGCTGCAGCGCTGCATTTTACTCACCTTTGCAAGGCGCTTCCATCTTCAGCAGCGATCTTCCGGATTCAGCTACGCCCCAACGCCTAGAGGAAAAAAGACAAGAACAAAGGTGAGAGGGAGAAAAGGAATAAGGAAAGCTCAGTTTCCTTTTAAGTCTTACCTGTTGGATTATTCCCACTGCATTTCGGGTCCTGCCGCTTCCTGGCATCTCCGGACCCCGGCCCCTACGGGGAAAAAAGACAAAGACATTGAATGAGTGAATGCAAAGACATTACCTGAGCGCTCATCCAGAACTGTTTCACTTCGGGTCGGCGCCATATCTCTGGCATTCCGAACCCCGGCCCCTAAGGGGAAAAAGACATAAGCATTAGCGCTTGCTGCAATTAGACAACGAACATTATTATTAAGCTTGAACTTTTGAACAGAACTTTTACAGCGCCTTACCTGAACAGTCAAGCTTACCTGAACTCCCATCAATCCTCAATCCAGTGAAGTAACTGGGTTTCAACGCGCCCCTGCATCAGAAGCAGGATGGAGAGCTCATCCTTCCAAACCCTAAGGTGAGGCTTCACGGGAAATCGTGGAGGAGGTATCGTGGAGGGTTGGAAGGGAGTGGGAGTCTTGAGCATTGTTACACAGTTGGTAATACTCCCTTTTCACGCACAGGAGGGTATCCAACGAGCCAGGGAAGCCAGAATAGAGGGGCCCTTCCTGTCCATCTTCAGAGTTCTGCGCCTTCGACGCCGCGCCTCCGTGGGAACCAGGTGAGCGTTACACCATGAAACTGTAAGATCGCAAAGAAAAACGATGTCTACCATCCCAACATAAAAACAAAAACAATCAAATTCTTAAAGGGTGGAAGATGACCTTTTCTTGGGACTCGCTAAGTTTACATTTTGCAAATTACTAGTTGCGTGCTGCTTGAATAACAGCGCCCCTTGCACATTGTGCAGGGTATAGACAAATTTCATTTCATGGGACTTGGAGTACTGCGGGTATCAGGGGAAGCATCTCCAGTGTACCCCAAGCGTAATGCGCTTTGCCCTCCACCCCCACCACCCAGCCTTGCAGCCCTGCGCTTTTTCACATTCTCTATTATGGTAAAGAACATTGTCCCGAGCTTGGGAGAGAAATGGACTATGCAGAAGGAACTGCCTCCCCAGGGTATGTTTAGCTGCTGGTGTATCAAATGCAGAAATGGGTGGCATCAAGAGCCCCACGCTCTGAAACATCTTTTGCGCACTGGTTGGTCACACGACAGAAAGTGTGAGCAGGTGATTCCCCAACACTTGAACCATTCTTTAGAGACCTGGCTTTGATTAATGTGGCGTTAGCTAGTCATGGCCATTTCCCAGCGTTTGTGTTAAAGGAGATCGGAAGCTGCACTGCTCAGCGTATTTTAGAGGCCATGAATTGATGCTACAGCATGTCACCCCCAATGGAACAAAGAAAGTCAAGCATGCATCCTACAAGTCTGGGTATTTGCATTATACGGAAGACGGACCAACCGGCCACGGAGACGGTTTCTACTGTAGTTGCTGAGTCGCTTTCCCAAGCCAGCTGCTGTGCAGACTTCGCTCAGCTTTTGGTCCAACGCCTGCATCCATCCTTCACACCATCATTCACAAGGCGCGTTCGTGTAGGTGTTTGTTTATCTCGTTAGACTAGCATTATTGCTATTCCAAACAAAAGAAGCACAACGACAAAGGTGAGTATAAGACAAGCCTGAGTGAACAGTGAAATGTATGAAACTCTTGCACTAAAATGAAGTCAGCAGTGCTTGCCCAGGAAAAAGGAAACGACGAACAATATGCTCAGGAGAGGGAACTAGGGGGGCGTAGTAACCCCCAAACCGGCCCATGCGTGGTACCGGCCCCCAAAGCCTCACCCGCAGTGATTTTGGCCCGGCCAATGGACCGACCAATCCAACCCCGCTGGAACGTGCAACTGTCTAAGATCTGCTGACAGTGACACTATGCCCTGGTCTTCCGAGAACCGGCCTTTTGATCTCCTGAGGAGAGTCCACCACCAGTGCTCGCTTCCTTTTTCATGACTACTTGAGCCTTGACAAAAGTGTCTAGCTTCGTGGCCTCCAGAGGCTGTTCCTGGATGGCCCAGTCATCTCCGCAATACCATTTTAAAATAAATAAAATGCCTATGCAGCAATAGGCCTCACCTGCGAGGACGGGAGCAGGAGGAAAGAAGTGTACTTGCCTCGGCAGGCTGTAGTTACTGCCGGGTTTTCTGAAACAAGGCCAATCAGCAAGGGCAGGATGCAGCAACTGTTTGTATTTACTGATTATGATGCTGCTTGGCAGTGTGTGCTTGTGATGGGAACAACTTCAGGATTTAGTGACCCACTCGGTCCTCTTTTCTGTAATAGCCGGGGCAGACAACACCAGCCAGCCCCAATCGATCCACACTTCAGTGTCAGTGCGCACCCATAGCCTGGAGGAGGGCAAACCGCACGTGCGCCCATGGGCCTGGCTGGCGCCAGCAGCGCCGGCGCCACCCGGGGCCGGGGGAAGGTAATAAAGCAACAAATGTTGCTAATTTATTTGCCAATTTCCCTGCCCTGCCTGAGGGCCGAGGCCAAGTCTGTTTCTTGGCCCGGACAAGGCAGGCAACTGCCCGGGGCGCAATAGCCCCAGGGGACGCAATTGCCCCGGTCCCTGGAGCCTCTGGAGGGGATGGAATTCGCTAGTTTGTGGGGCGGCACATTGACGTGGGGAAAGTTCCGCAGGTCAGGTGCTGGCACTGCCCGTTCCGACTGTAATGTCACGTAGTACAAAAGTACTACGTGACATTACCGAAGTCAGAGGCTCCCTCTGACCACTTTTGCACCACTTGGGGTGGGGGCATAAGCACACCAATAAAAACACTTTAGGTCCCCGTGCAGCTAAGACCTGCCCCTCCCATCACAATGCCGGCAGGAAAGTGCTAATGGTGGCCCATTAGTCACAAATTGGTTTCATGCTGGCATTGGGATGGGAGTGAAGGTGCAGTGGGCTGTGGGGAGTGTGCGTGCCTTGCAGGGACGCATCGTGGGCCCCGACACAGTACAAATGGAGACTTGTTTGGGCCCATGGTGCGTCCCTGCAAGCCCAGAAAATGGCCAAAATAATAGTTTAAAGCATCGCTATTTCTTTCATGCTGCTTCTTTTCCAAACTATATATTAATTACACTTTAAACCACTTCCATGGCACTGGTTATGAGTTACTTCACTATGCGGACAATAGTTTTGACCAGTGTTGCTGAGTAAATATTCTTTAAGCTACAAACTGGTTTATTTATTTATTTATGCAATGTTTGACGGGTACATGGAGATGGATAATTTATTTATTCATGCAATGTGTGTCGGATACCTGTATCTGACACACATTGAATAAATGAATAAATATGCAGGTACCCGACAAATATTGCATGAATAAATAAATAATCCTTGTCCATGTATCCTTACAACAGTCAAGACTTTACTGTATCAAAGCATAACCCTTGATTCCCATTCAAAGAATGTGAAAGTGATTGTTTATTGGGTTCAGGAGTCTCCTTGCCATTGCCCTTTTGGCTTAGGTTGCCTCTAAACCCCCTTCAGCATCTTGTGTTCTTTGTTGGTTGTATATAGAGCATCCTGTGCCATATTCATGGTCTCTTGGTTGGTGTGCCCAGTCCTCATTATCTGCAGCCTAAGTGGGACTGGGGCATAAAATTGTCTTGGGCACCAGTGAAAAAGAGGCCCACCGTTGCAAATGGCAATTAATTCCTTGTGTGACGGACTGTTTGACTTTGGGTAGGAGTTCCTTAACGGTGTAGTTTGGGAATGGCACGCAGGGTGCAGTGGGAGTGGTGCACTGGGTGTGTCGGGAGTGGAGCGCGGGGTGCGGTGGGAGTGGCGCATGGGATGGGGTGCGGGGGGGGGTCGCATTCCTAATGTTTCACCCTAGGCACCAAATGGACTATAAACTGCCGAGGTCACAGCCTGCAGCAGTGCCAGTGGTAGAATACACGTTTAACACGTTCGTTTCCTAACATTATAAAAATGAATAGGCACATTCACTTTTATAATGTTAGGAAATGAACGTGTTACACGTGTATTCTAGCACTGTCCTGCTTGAGGGCCGAGGCTCCAGCTTGCAGCAGTGCCAGTGGTGGAATACACGTTTAACATGTTAGTTTCCTAACTTTATAAAAATGAATAGGCACATTAATTATTATAATGTTAGGAAATGAACGTGTTACATGTGTCTTCTAGCACTGTGAACTGCTGGTGCAGCGCCCCTTAGAGGCTGACTGACGTCAGGCAGCCGCCTGGACTGCCTGACGCAAAGACCGGCCCTGACTGCCTATTGCACCAACTCCATGCTTCTAATCCACACCCTGAGTAATTCATTCGGGACAAGACCGTAAGTATTATGCCTGACGTCAAGGCCAGGTACCACAACTGTCTGCCACTGATTGTCCACCACTGGCTAACCGTGGCAGACAGTGTCGACTCATAGGAAGTATGCATTGTGCACTGTGATTTGTGATGCCTGCTTACTCCCTATCTGCTGATGTTCATTCCTCAATGCTGTCCCTCCAGTGCCATTTCATCATGTAACTCCGACCTTCTTCAGGAGAGCCAGTTATTGATGGAGATATTTTTTAAAGGGGATCTTTATTGTCAGCAGGGGCCAACCTCTGGGATACCCTTCCTGCCGCCCCCTGTTTGGAGACTAATTTCTTTTATTTCCATGTACTACCCATGTGTTTAATCTTCTACACTTCCTTCTCTCTCCCTCTTCCTTGCTAAGCAATCCATCTTCTCCCTCACTCTCTCCATTATTTTTGTCCTTGCTGCTTGATAACTGTCTGCTTGATGTAACTCAAGGTCTCAAACGCCCCTGTCAACCTCAGCAATTTGTGGGGCAGTTTCCTACGTGACCTGGACTAGTGTCCTCATCACTGCAGTTAGGGAATGACCCGAGAAAGTTGCATCTCTTTGCACTTACCCAAGCATTCACTGACTGGTTGCACTTGAACCACCCCAGAACTTGTTCCCACCCTCCAAATACCACACCCCTCTAAACATCTGTGCACTTGCTCCTACAGATTGCACCATGCAGGTACGGTTTCTGTCTGTTCCACCCTGTCCTTGGTCCCTGCATGATGGCATATTGATGCACTTGTGAAAATATGATGAATCACTGTCCTACAGATTCACTGTTACATCCACTGTTTATAGAATAATATGCAATTACTGTTCCTGTCCTGAATATTATGGATCTCTATGAGCGGGTGTTATTTTTGTACTTGTTCCATACATCGTTGAGCGCTTTGAGACACTTGTATTATGTATTGTCCATTTATCTGTCTCCTTTGATATTACATTCCATAGCACAGTCTGGTGATGATTTTACATGACATATGGGACGGTTTATGTGACACACAGGCTATTTGGTGTCTAGTTTGGCATGGTGGTAGTGGCATACTCCCTCTTCTATGTGTTACATTTGGAAACACAAAATTGATATTAGTTTTAGTTCTAAGGGATGCACACAATGTTGCACTTCCAAGGACACATTCTCAGGGTGGTTTGGTGGGCACAGATGATTGGCCCCTTGTCATCATTGAATGGCACCTGCAATGTGCCTGGGCTGTGTGCACTCAGGGTTGGATTTTAGGTGAAAAATGTAGCCACAAGCTGGGTATGGGCAGGCTCGCCACGTGCCCTTTGACCTGCCATGCGCAGGCGGCGTGCATGTGGGTGAGGATGTGAGGTAACCACAATGTCCACAGCTACGCCACGCCGTGTTGCAAAATTGTGCAAGACACATGCTGCCACAATGATCCTGTACACTAGTGGTGGTGCATATAGCAACTCACCACCAGAGTGGTCAAGGGAGTGGAAACGTGACTTCAGCACTCTGAATGTGCAATCCACTATGGCTTGAGTTGCAATATGAGCTGTGTTGTATCTTACCTGGGGCGGTGTGGCAGGGTTCCGTATTGGCATCATCATGTAGGTGTTCAAAGGGTAGGCACTGTTCCCTGTTGAGGTGAAAATGTTTGTCATTGGTGTGTATTTGTCTGTGTGTGACATGCATGCATGTGCAGGGACATTTATACTCACCAATGATCCATGTGTTGTCATGCCTCCCAGCTTCCAGGGCCTGGTGTAGGGGGGACATTCAGAATATGAAACTATCATGGGTGGACCCTGGATAGTCGCATATGCAGAAATAATGTTGCTCTTGGCGTCACCTACAACCTGCACGTTGATGGAATGCCAGTGCTTGCGATTGCGATATATGTGCTCTGTAGCCCTAGGTGGACGTAGAGCCACATGGGTGCAATCGATGGCACCAATCACTTTAGGGAAGTGTGCCACCCCATACAAGTCCTGGACCACGGCCTGCCTTTCTGCAGGTGTTCTAGGCATGTAGATGTGCCTGCGGACTGAGGGGCATGCAGTCATTATTGCCAACACCTGGTGTAGGCAGCCTGACTGCGTGGCCTGTCAACTACCCCCAACTATGGCAGTTGTCCACTGAAATGTCCCAGTGGCCAAAGAATGTAGAACATTGAGCACCTTTTCGAAGGGGCTTAGTGCTTGGGACCACAGGGTCGGTGATGTAAGGTCATCCTCCCACTCCGTGACCAGGTCTAATATGATATGAGGTGGAAACCTATACCTGCCGTAGACCTGGTCATCAGGCATCCCAAAAAGGCTGGTCCTAGGTAGAAAATTCCAGGCCCTGGCCATCCTCCTCCTCCTGCGGTGTCCCATGAGCACTGCTGCGACAAATGGTACATTCATGGTAGCTGTATACATGTGTTGGTTGATCGCGCAGGCTTTTTATGCATCTGTTTTTGGGCGCATTGACGTTTTCGCCAGCTATCACATGGCGTACGTGTTTCAGGATTTCAATGTATTTTTCCGCACGCCGGAGAGCCCTGTTCATTTCTATGCATACATGTTTTTAGAGCGTATGGGCGTTGCAAGGGTTTTACTGTTGTACTTTCCTCGTTACACCCATATTTTCACTTGTTGTTCCCCATTCCACATGTTCCGCACCCTTTTTAGGTGACTGCGCAGATACGGGCGGGCCTTTGCTTGGAGTCTCATGCAAGTTCGTGGTGTTGCAGTTACGTTATGGGCCGGCACGGATTCTTTGCAAGTCCCTGGTAAGCCCCGCGCATTGTATTCCATGAATACACAAAATTGTGCTTGCGTGCGATTTTGCGTGCAAACCCCCTGTTTTTCACGCAATTATTCCATAAATCGGGCCCTATATCTTCACAGGTTGTGTGTTTTCAGCAAGAGTCTACAGGAGAAAGCAGCATGGAAACCGACGATTAACACAAGCAGCTACTTCTCCCGGGAGACTGGATCTACATACAGACCTTCGTACACCGTTGGAATGAGCAGCATTTCCATGGGCCACAACAGGCTATTTACACGACTCGGACTGCTGTGAAGGTGGACGGTAACAACAGCTGGCTGCACATTAGTTATATACAAAGAAATACCAGTACCCCTCCCCGGCACAGGAGCAGAAGAAGGCTTAATGTTAAGTATGCCCTAAGGATTTGCAATTCATTCCAGTGGAAAAGGGGGGTGCAGATAAATTCAAAAGAACATACTTCAATTTATCTCCCCCAGAGAGTAGTAGTATCTTTAATTCTCTTTCTCAAGAGGGCAATACGTAGCCTACCACGCTGTTGGGGAAACTTAGTTGTAACCCTAAAGAGATGATTATCTTGTCTCTCCCCGGCACCCGACAATCTTGTGGACAAAAAGATGGAAATCATTCCCCTCTACCCTTTCTTATGGGGAGGATAGCTTGCAAATTCAGAACTTGGAAGGTGACCCCTAAATGATGGTTTACATGGTTGGGAGGTTTGCCGTCTTCCAGCGGACCCTGATTTAGAACATTTGGCCGGCTGAAGGGGCTTGTATTTGTTTTTGCCCCTTTAGATTTTAGTCTATTGGGGAAACAAGTTTCCTCCCCAATTCTTTTATTAACATAAACACTTTCTCTTTTAGGTTGTTGGAAAAAGGATACGCCTTTTCTCAGCTTCTCCAGCTTCTGCTCCAGGATGTGACTTGTAGGTAAGTTCAGGTAAGAGTTATTATAGTTCTTTAGGGTCTTTTCTATTCTGAGATTCTTTCTTGTCTGTATATTTGCTTTATCTGACTCTAGAGGTGTCACTCCTGCTCTGACTCTCTTTCCTCTGTTTGTTTTACTCTTGTCTCTTCCTATAACTTTAATCTTTGCACCTTTACTCTGCTCTTTGTTCCATTAACTTCCTGTTCCATAAACAGTTCTATGAGTCAGCTTCTTGCTGGATCAGGTTGTAGGATCACAACGATTTCTCACTTGACTTTAACATGCACACCTATCTCATTCAGGCTCTTTTCTTCAATGTAGGGTAGCACTTTAACGATTTCTCCTTTAAATCGCTTTTGGTTCTTCAATAACGTTATTCCTCTGTCCCAAGGCCAAGCTTCGTATCACTGTCCAGGACAGATGGTACTCTTTCCCTTTCTTAGATGAATCAGATGTTCTTGCCAGGTGTTACTATAAATAATGATGTCATCAAGATATGCCCTGACGTAATTTTCATGACCTTTTATCAGGTAATTCATCAACCTTTGAAATGTTGCAGGTGCCCCGTGTAAACCGAAGGGCAACACCGTAAACTGGTATAGGCCAGTGATAATGGTATCTACCAATAGCCCTTGGTTAAGTCAATGGTGGTCAGGTACTTGGCCTTCCCTAGATTATTCAACAGATCCTCTATACGTGGCATAGGGTAAGCATCAAATTTAGAAATTTCATTCAACTTCCGGAAGTCCATGCAGAACCTCACGCTGCCATCTGGCTTCGGAACCAAGAATACCGGGAAACTCCAGTCACTATACGATGGTTCGATGATTCCCAAATCCAACGTTTCCTGTACTTCCTGGTTGATGGCCTTTATCTAAGACTCAGTTATTCGGTAAGGACTGAGCCTTACTATAGAGCCAGGTTTAGTATCTATGTGATGGCAAGTCAGTTTAGTTCTTCCTGGAAGTGAGGAGAATATCTCGGCAAAATCTTGTAAGAGGTGAGATAGTTCGGACTTCTGCAGCGCCGTCAACTCAGAGCTAATATTTCAACCTTCCACACCTATTCTCTCCTTGCCTTGTGGGAAGTTCTCTTCTGGCGGTACTTCGTTAGTGATCATAGCGATATTTTGTACCGGAGGTATCCACTTTTTAAGCAAATTCACATGATAGGTCTGACAAGACATTCTACTACCTGGCTGCTTCACTCTATACGTTAAAGGCCCCAGGACTTCCTGAATTTCAAAAGGTCCCTTCCAGCTGGCCAACATCTTATTGTCCGAGGTGGGCAGTAACACTAGCACCTGATGCCCTGTTTTAAAGGTATGTAACTGGGCCTTTTGGTTGTAATATTTTTCTTGGTTCATTTTAGCTTGAAGAAGGTTGTCTCTAGCTGTAACCTGTAGCTTTTCGATCCGTTCCTGTAGCTGACAGGCGTATTCTGTTAGGGTCAGCTCACGATCTGGTTGCTCCTCCCAATTCTCTTTCAGAACATCCAATAAAGTTCTTACTGGCCTTCCGAACAGTAACTCGAAAGGCGAGAAACCTGTTGATGATTGGGGAGTGTTTCTTAGGGTCATTAATATCCACTGCAATACCCTGTCCCAGTCCCTGTTTTCTGGCGAGGTTGTTTTCCTTAGCATCTGTTTGATAGTTTGATTGTAGCGTTCTACTAACCCATCAGTCTGTGGATGGTATACCGCTGTCTTCAGATGTTCAATTTTCAGGGTATCACAGACTTGCTTCAAGACATTGGATATAAAGTTTGATCCCCGGTCTGTGACAATCTCCCTTGGAATCCCCACCCGTCCAATAAAGGGAATCAAGACGTTGCATATCTGTTGCGTATTAGTGGCTTTTAAGGGAAAGGCTTCTGGGTATCGAGTGGCATAGTGTACCAGAACGAGGATGTATTTATGGCCTCTTCTCGTGGGATCTATAGGCCCGACAATATCAAGCCCAATTCTACTAAAAGGTTCTAGAACAAGTGGCATAGGTTGTAACGGGGCTTTCTTTATATTGGCTCTATTCTTCTTCTGGCAGTCCTCACAGGATTGACAAAACCTAACCACTTGTTGGTATACCCCAGGCCAGTAGAATCCATCAAAAATTTTCCTAGTAGTTTTTTCTGTTCCGAGATGTCCCTCCCCAACTTGCACGTGAGCTACTTCTAGGACTGTCTGATAATATTTCCTTGGAACTAAAAGTTGCTTCAATTCATCTCCACTCCGGGACTTACTCGGTACAACAACCCCTTCTCTTTTATGAAATGTGGACCTTGCCCCGTAGGATCTTCCAAAGCTCGCTCTCGGGCATATTGGAGTAACGGATCTAGTTGTTGTGCGGACCTAAAACTATCGCCATCCTCTTCCAACCTCCAGTCAACTGCTACAGGGAACATGTTCTTGCTCTTCCATTCCCTTTTTAGGACTCTCTTTAATTTTTTACTCTTAGGTGGTTTACAGGAAGGGGGCGGAGATTTCTTCTTCACAGAAAGGTGCCATTTCCCACCAGCTCTTCTCAATTTCATGTATTCATTTAGGAAATTCAGGTATGTCGGACCCAATTAATAAGGGCTTTGGTAAACTAGCTGTACGGACGATTTCACACCCAATGCCTCCCCGCCCAACTTAATCTGGATGTTCTTTGATGGATAAGCCTTTACATACCCATGGACACAGCGAACCGGAATTTCCCTGGAGGAATGATAGCTTCCACCTACAAAACTCTGATGTCACTGCGGTCTGAATGCTCCCTGAATCGATCAGGGCAGTTGTAGGTTTTCCATCCACCTCAGCCTCGCAAGTATACAGGTACTCCGACTGCCTTCCAGGCACTTGTTCAGAGTATTCACTGTCTTTTATGGAGTCGAAGACCCCCACATCCATTGGTTCCGTTTTCGGTTTCTTTGGGCAAAATCTTGCAAGGTGGCCCCAGTCACCGCAGTCAAAACATTGAGGACCCCGAACTGTTGAAGTAGAAGGACGATAATTGATAGGGCCCTCACTGTTCGGTCTGGACCGTAGGACTTCCCCTTCAGGCTTCCTCAGCATGGAGTGAGGCCATCTTGATTGCGGCACAGCTTTATTTATTGGTGTATGTGATTTATACCCTGCGGAACACGAGATCAACCGGCCCTGTCCCACTTTCTGATAAACCGAAGCTACATCTACTGCTTCCGTAAGAGACAGTCGATGATGTTGCTTGACCCATCTCTGAACAGGACCAGGAAGGGCCTCAATGAACTGCTCTAAGATCACTTTTTCTGTTATTTCACTTGGGGACGACACTGTAGGCTGTAGCCACTTCTCTGCCAGTTCTTTTACCCGGTAGGACAATTGTCTCGGAGTTTCCTCTCCACCCAATTTGACTTCTCTGAACTTGATTCGGTACGTTTCCTCATCGTGCCCCATCCTCTCCAGCACCACTTTCTTCATGTCTCCATATGGGGTGTCTCCCGTTGGGTTGGCGGCTTGATAAGCTGACTGCATTTCACCGGTCATCAATGGTGCGATGTAATGGCACCATCTCTCGGCTGGCCACTGTGGCTTTCGAGCTACTCTTTCAAAATTTACAAAAAAATGGGCGGGATCTTCCCCGCCCGAGTATTTTTGCAACAAAGATGTAGGCACTGGAGTGTTGTTCCTGGTATTAGTAACATCTAGTAATTGGGCTTGTTGCATTTGTAAGGCTTGCTGAAATGCCAGTCTGTCTGCTTGGGCCTGTTGGCTCTGCATTTGTAAGGCCTGCTGTAGCAGTTGTTGTCCCTCACTTAGGGTCTTGATACGGTCCTCCACGGCGTTCTTAGATCCCACTTCTGACACCAAAATGTAACAAAATAGATGAATGTTATGAATAAAAGTCTGAGCCAGCGTAAACCTTTTTTTATGGATTACACGAGAACCCAATTCTTTTATTAACATAAACACTTTCTCTTTTAGGTTGTTGGAAAAAGGATACGTCTTTTCTCAGCTTCTCCAGCTTCTGCTTCAGGATGTGACTTGTAGGTAAGTTCAGGTAAGAGTTATTATAGTTCTTTAGGGTCTTTTCTATTCTGAGATTCTTTCATGTCTGTATATTTGCTTTATCCGACTCTAGAGTTGTCACTCCTCCTCTGACTCTCTCTCCTCTGTTTGTTTTACTCTTGTCTCTTCCTATAACTTTATCTTTGCACCTTTACTCTGCTCTTTGTTCCATTAACTTCCTGTTCCTTAAACAGTTCTATGAGTCAGCTTCTTGCTGGATCAGGTTGTAGGATCACAACGATTTCTCACTTGACTTTAACATGCACACCTATCTCATTCAGGTTCTTTTCTTCGATGTAGGGTAGCACTTTAACAATTTCTCCTTTAAATCGCTTTTGGTTCTTCAATAACGTTATTCCTCTGTCCCAAGGCCAAGCTTCGTATCACTGTCCAGGACAGATGGTACTCTTTTCCCACATTTTCAGCTCCAAAGCATCCCAGGGTTGAAGTTTACCTAGTAGCTTTACAACGTTCGGCTGAACAGTTCGTAGCACAACAGTGCTTTCACTACTGCCTCATGCGGCGACAACATTCGCCTTTTCCCGTAAACAACTTCAAATAAATATAAACGCAAGGGTGTTGAGGTCATTAAGTAAGCGCAACGGCGCTGGTTTCATTAGATAGTGCAACGGCGCTGAGTTCATTAAGTAAGCGCAACGGCGCTGTGTTCATTAGATAGCGCAAAGTGCTGAGTTCATTAAGTAAGCGCAACGGCACTGGTTTAATTAAATAAGCGCAACAGCGCTTAGTTCATTAGCGCAACGGCGCTGAGTTCATTAAATATTCACGGCGACGACGGTTGCCTGGGACTCATCACACGTCTCTCTTCACACTCGTCAAACAGGTCTTCGACAGTTAGCCTATAAACAGCCGTCCACGAGTTTCCAGCCGATAATAGACATAAACAATCTCCTCATTACTTTCACCGCTTTGCGTTACCTTCAGGCTTTCGTTGTACAATCACGCTTCAGAAGCCCCAGTAACAGACCTTTGTACAGTGCCGGGTCTGCGCGATAACGATCGCTAGCAATACGGTCTTCTGGCTTCCTCTTTCTCGCCGCACCTCTGCCAGCAGCTCGACGGCAGGAATCGGTCAACGTCCTTCTCACACACACAGTTTGTCGTCTGCCCCTCAGCTGTTCACCTTCGGCTCCGCTCAATAAGCCCAGCTCCAACCGTCATTCTCTCTCTCCTCCTCTCGAGCACCCGTCTCCTAGGCAACCAAAACAGCACAGCAAAAGGCATTAGAAGAAAGCCCATACAGGCAGGACTTCCTGGTTTATGCCTGTCCAAAGGTCATGATGAATGTGTGTCCGTCAGGCATTCCACAACGTCACATGATCCAATATAGAAAAGTCCAAAGTTCTATAAAAATAGGAAAACAGTAGAATTGCCATGGGATGGAAGGCATGCAATAGACCTCAGATAGAAGTCTGGTGGAAAGTCCTCAAAAAATGTCCTGAAGCTGAAACAGCAGTATGGCAAGAAGTGTGAAGCAGGGGAGGGGAGGAGGAAGCAGAATCCCAGACGGCCTGGAAGCACTTAGTAGCCACATTATACGGGCCCACCCAGGACTGGTCGAGTGAACAGGACTCGGATGAGGAAATTGGAAAAAGAACCCCTGAAGTAAGAACAGAGGCAAATCAAGAAGAGGAGTAGGCTCGGATGGGAGGGCGAGGGGTAGGCAACAGACATGGAAACATAAATGCGATTTGGTACCGGGGTTGTAATGCCCCAGTGATTCCAGGAATCACGGAGGCGGAATGGTATTTCGGGTCCGGCGGCAGCCTGCCGCTTTTTCCAGCACGGCTACCGCCAGACTCGTAATGAGGCCCGATGTCTTTGGAAAAAAGGTAGAGAGTGAAGCTTTATTAGTCACTAGGTCCCTCTAAATTGGGTCCGGCTGACAGAACCACTCTCAGAACCATTACAATATTATCATGCAGATCAACAGCATCAAACCAGTCTTGTACGTAGTGTGCTGCAAGTTGCGTTGGCTCCATGATGGACTTCCAAATGGCGATGCAGTGTTGAGACAATCTGAGGAAAACTAGATGGATGCAACTGAGTGGGAGGACAAAAGGGCTAATCAAGGATAGGTAAAAAAGAGGGGAGGGGTCCTGCCACTTGTAAGTTGTAACATACTCTAAGTCATGTATGTAGCAATTCTTCACGTGGGTGGCTGTGAGAAGTACCCTTCAGGAGGAGACTTAATGTAGGGTGGATGCAAATTATGCAGGTTCAGGGTATAGACCGTGAACCAAATGTACATGTTACTTGACTCCTTAAAAAGTTAGTCAAAAACACTTTTATTTGTGTTACCATGTACAAATGCAATTGTAAATTGCTTTCATGCATTGATCTTAAGCAGTCTTTAAATCTACTGTTGTAAACATTATTTTAAAACAATCATATTTGTTTGTTTTTCTCAGACATAGTTGTGCATTTCAATCAAAAACATACATTGGTGATGCAAACGTGAGGGCCGAAGAATATATACATACCAGACAAGCATACATTTGCACATCGGCGCTGGTGCATAACATTTTGCTACAATCAATAAACATATTAATGACTAGAATACACTTGTGTGTGTGTCATATTTCTAGATCTGACACAGGTAATTTTCTGCAGACAAGGCAGTGACCAATCCTGGGTCTACGTCGGGGTATTGTTCCCTTTGTGTTTTACGAACAGTATAGAAACAGTTGGTGCTGTGTCAATAGATATTTCGGCTGCATTAAAGGCTGCCTTTTTCTGGGCCACTGATCGTGTCTCTATAGGAAAAAGAGTTGTGAAAAAATGGGACATTGGTCTGAGTGGGTAAGCTAACGAAGGATTGAACAAGGGTTGAACAAGTGAATAAAATCAACTAAAATTGCTAAGAAAATATGGGCCTGATTCATGGAATAAATCTGCGGCGAAAACGGGGCGCATGCGTGCAAAATGCACGCAAGCACCCTTTTTCCGATTCATGGAACTCATTGCCCGTGGCTTACCTGAGACCTGCATTGAATCCGCGCAGGTCCAACATGTCACTGCGACATCATGAACGCCTTGCGCGAGGCGCCCATTGAAGGCGCACACCGTCCAGCGCACACACCTAAAAAGTGGGCGGAACATGTGGAACGGGGAACAACAAGCATAAATGTGGGCGTTACGTGGGAAGTAACACAGTAAAATACTTGCAATGCCTACACGCGCGCTAACAACACATAGTCATGGAATTGAACAGGGCTCTCCTGCGCGTGGGAAAAGATGCGCTAATCCAGAAACACGTCTGCCAAGCGAAAGCGTACCTAAAACAATTCATGAAAAGCATGGGCGAACACAAACGCACGTATACAGCTATGATAAATGTACCATTCCTTGCAGCAGTGATCGTGGGACACCGCAGGAGGAGGAGGAGAATAGCCAGGCCCCACATTTTTTTTACCCAGGACCAGCCTTTTTGGGATGCCTGATGACCAGGTCTATGGCAGGTATAGGTTTCCACCTCATATTATCCTAGACCTAGTTACTGAGTGGGAGGATGACCTCACATCACCCACCCTGTGCTCCAAAGCACTGAGCCCCTTGGAAAAGGTGCTCAATGTACTGCATTTTTTGGCCACTGGGTCATTTCAGCAGACAATTGCCGTAGTTGGGGGTGTTTCACAGGCCACACAGTCACGCTGCCTACGCCAGGTTTTGGCAATCATGACTTGCCGCCCCTCAGTCCGCAGGCACATATATATGCCGAGAACACCTGCAGAAATGCAGACCGTGGTCCAGGACTTTTATGGGGTAGCACACTTCCCCAAAGTGCTTGGTGCCATTGATTGCACCCATGTGGCCCTACGTCCACCTAGGGCCACAGAGCACATCTATCAGAATCGCATGCACTGGCATTCCATCAACGTGCAGGTTGTATGTGATGCCAAGGGAATCATTGCCTCTGTATATGCCAACTATCCAGGGTCCGCCCATGATAGTTTCATATTCAGAATGTCACTCTTACACCGGGACCTGGAAGCTGGGAGGCATGGCAACACATGGCTCATTGGTGAGTATAAATGCCTGTGCACATGCATGCATGCTTGACACAGACAAATAGACAAAGCCAACTAATGGCAACCATTCTCACCTCCCCAGGGGACAGTGCCTAACCTCTGAGCAGCTACATGATGACCCCAATACAGAACCCCACCACACCACCCCAGGTAAGATACAACACAGCCCATATTGCAACTAGGGCCATAGTGGAGCGCACATTCAGAGTGCTAAAGTCACGCTTCCACTCCCTTGACCACTCTGGTGGACTGCTACTATATGAACCACCAGTAGTGTGCAGGATCATGTGTCAGCATGTGTCCTGCACAACGTTGCAACACGGCGTGGCATATCGGTAGACATGGTGGTGCCCCCACATCTCCAACCACATGCACGGCCACTGCACATGGGAGGGGAAAGGGCACGTGGCGAGGCAGCCCATACCCAGCTTTTGGCACATTTTTTCACCTAAAATCCCACCCCTGCGGAGTGCACACAGGCCTGGCACATTCCAGGTGATAACCGATGATGACAAAGGGACAATCATCTGTCCCAACCTTACCACCCTGAGAATGTGCCCTTGGAAGTGCCACATTGTGTGCATCCCTAACTACTTAAACTAACCCAATCCCGTGTGAACAAAAGGCACACATTGAAGATGCAGTATGCCACTAACCCCATGGAAAACAGCACATCTAAATCCTGGTATGTTACCTAAACCCTCCCAAACTTCAAGTCACCCAGTTGCCATACAATGCCATGGCATACCATGTCAAAAGTGACAAATAAATGGGCAACACATAACGCTACTGTCACAAAGTGCACTTTCGACAAATGGAACTACGTCAGAAATAACTCACTCTGACACATCAAAATGAAATCGTACACAGGAACATCCATCTCCCAGCATAACATATCATAAACGCAGGACCCAACAGTGACGATGTCAGACAGTGACCAATCACAATAGCACAAGTGCCTCAAAGTGACAAAGCTACCACATGGACCCCTTCTATCTTGAGTGTGTCTCTGCTAGCTAAAGGGGACAGGGTAACTGTGAAGACTGGAGGGGGGTGTCTGTACTTCTGCTCTCTATATGGTAGAGGAGAGGCACAGAGGACCCCAGCTAAGATTCTCTATTATTGGTAACATAGTCGAGCAATCAAGGCCTAGCTTCTTAGGAGGTGATGCAAGCTGGTTCTCAAGTACAGTGTAGTCCCTAAGCCCCCACAAAGTAATGTCCACACACTGTATTAGTTAAAACACAGTCTTTATATAATTAATATTCAAGGTTATGTACACTATCATAATAACTCACTTTGTGCTCAGAAAATCAACAATGGTAAATATATACAGCTCTACAGTGGTATCACAAATATTATCAGATCTCATTAAAGTGCATCAACTATACTGTGAAAATGCCACACAGATCAATAAAGAGGAAACCAGCAGTAGAGAGAGGAAGAAAAGCAAGATGGTTGAACAATTGGCAGAATACTGGCCTCTGCAAACTAGGCACAGTTCTGTGTGGAGATCCCCCCCACCTGGGCAACCTGTAAAGCAAAGATGTATCACAAGCCCAGTCCATATATTGTTCTATGAGTCTTATTTTCCTCTACAATAGTTCTACAGCCCCAATGTACCTGGAATTGTAGCGTTCATCGATGGGAAATCAACGGCCCTTCTTGAGTGCCCTCCCTTTAAGGCAGGAGTCACGGGTCGTCGAAACGTCTGATGGAGAACAGGGTGAACTACCGCAGTGAAGTGGCAGCTTCGTTCCTAGCGGTGCTCGTCGACGAGGGAGCATTGGCGTCCTGCAAGGAAGAGGCATGCGGGGCACCTCGGTGACGATAGTTCTGGACCACAAAGAGATGATGAAGAACTGTGGCCCAGCAAGGGTGTCAGCGTCTCTGTGGTCTTTGGGTGGCGGGAAACCCACCGGTGGATGCTCCTCGGCGCGTCAACGGTCAGGCCTTCTCCAGCAGGATACAGCAGCGACGATGCGGACGAGAGCATCCTTGGATTCGAAAGTTCTTAGGCAAACGGGAGCACGGCGGCTCCGGTCGAAGACGGTGGTCGGCGACAGTGGCGGACAACAGTCCGGGCGCTTCTCTTTGTGATTCCGCGTTGGTCCCCATCTCAGGTCGGCTGCCTGTCGAAGGTCTGTCTACCAGGGAGCTTTGGCAAAGATCTGCTGGTGCACGATGGTCCCTCGTAGCTTGGGAAGAGGGCGCCTTACCAGGTCCTCTCTGGGTCAGTCCATGGAGGCACAGCAGCTTTCAGATTGTGAAGGAGAGCAACAGCAATTCTTCTCGTCCAGCAGGGCTTCAAGGTCAAGCTTCAGTTACTTCAGTTACTCCAGTTACTCGTCGTAGTGGACTTCAGCTTCTGAACACAAATTCTAGCAGTGAGAGGTCCCTAGATATACTGTTGATCTCCCATTCATTCCGCTGGGTCACACTCAAGCATCCAATCACGACTAAGGGCATTCATGCAGGCAGGCAGCCAATCATGCACACAGTGCATTCAGGCCATTCACTTCTCTCCAGACACTCACAACAAGTTATGTGTATTTGGACAAGTACCCAGCCATTCAACAGTCCACACTGCATTCATACCAGTTGCGGGCAGGCTTGTCTCAGTCATTGTGTCAAACACCAGACACTAGACACCCACAACACAGAATGCATATTCGTCTCACACTACATTCACCCAGGTCCCACCCACTGGCGTACCCACAACATACGGTCATTGGGAAGGCTCCAGCCAGTCTGGTCAGCACCCCCCCACTAACATATATGGAACATCCACCCAACAGCCAGTCAGGGGGAAGAGACAGATGCAGGGCTTCCCGGGACTTCAGGAAGATCAAGGTAACAGGTGATGGAAGGCAAGAGGCCACGGGGGCCATTTTGTCTCCATCAGGAATATGGAGGACGCCCAGGGCACCAGTCAATTCAGCACAGAGCTGCCACCAGCCTGTACCCTGCTCTGTGGGTCACACACAGGTGCCCAAAAACATACACTAGGGGCACAGGGTTGCACCCCTACCCATGGGTGCCATAAGGGTATCCCATGGGTCTGTTCACAAAAACTAAAGGAGAAAAGGAGAGAGCTGCACCGCCAGGAGCCCCACATGAACTCCTGCACGGAAACACGACAGAACACACAATAAAAAGCAGGGAAGGACAAGGATACGGAGGCCCTGTCCCTCCAATGCATTTCCAGCATCACAATAACGCATACAGCAAGAAGGGCATCAATAATGGAGACAGTCAAGGTAATACATGAAGGTGTAAAATGAAAAAATGCACATTAACCAATGTCCAAACAAAAAGGGATGCTAACCATGCACTGGACAAACAATCATGAATCCCCACCAGGGGTGTATACACAGTTTGGACTTCAGGCTGACCACAGAACTGATGGAAGGCCAATGCCTCTGTGTAAGTTACTTTCACATGCTGCCCTCCTTGCAAGCCCATGGAAAGGAGAAGCAGGAGTGGCATTTGTGTCTGGACCCTAAGGCACAAACAAGGAGTGTACCAACATGAGACAAGCCTGTATGGGCTCAGCCGAAACACACAACTGCTGCCTTCGGATGCCACATAAAGCAACACACTGTCACATGAATGCACAATAGACAAAAAATAAAGTCAAAAAATTGACATGGTGGACGGGGGCCAGGTTTGGGGGGCACCCAGGAGGGAGGAGGTGCGGATGTTGAGAAAAAAACAACAAAAAAAGAACCCTCCATGGGTTCATGGCCTGCACGGCTAGCATAGAGTGGGAGAGCTTTCGATGCTGTTGTCACCCTCTGTTGAAGCATTAGGGTGTGTGTGGTAAGGGAGGCTGACCACGTATAGCCCTGGTCTGCTCCTCAATGGCAGCGAGCATGCGGGCCTGAAAGGATTGATTCTGCATCATGATGGCCCGGAGGTCCGTATGCAGCACCTGACGTGATGCACGGAGTTCCGCCTGCAAGATGTCACGGGATGCATGGATCTCCGCTTGCAAGACCTTATGGGTTGCACAAAGTTTGACAGAGACGTTGTGCGTCACCTGCTCTATCTGCTGTTCTGCCCGTCTACTGTCGGCCAACTCGAGTGCAGCCAGAGTAGATCTGAGGGAGGTATTCTCTTCCCTTAGGGCATCCCTCTGGGCCTCAGCAGCTACGGCTGTGCGCAGAGCCCCCAATTCAGCCCGTCGTTCCCTGTTGCTGGCCGACATGTCCAGCCTGTGCGAGCGGCATTTGGACTGCAATGACTGCTGCTGAAGCTCCATCTGTCTTTCAGGGGGAGCATGGAATTGGCCACCCTATCCATGCCCTGTGCCAACATCTCACATGATGCCCCCTGTTGCTGTGCAATAGTATACATGGATTGCTCCCACACAGTATTTCCGGTTGGCACACAGCCACCTCATTGCCGGGCCCCACACCTGCCGGACCCAAGGATACTTGGCCCTTGCTGCACTGGCACTGCCTGTGGCTGCAGGACTGCATTCCTCCCTTGATCAGCTGCCCCAAGAACAACAGCCAATACTGTGGAGTGTGACCCTGCAGCCGTAACCACCACAGACGGACATACCAACACTGACTGGCCCCGTGAGGGTCCTACCCCTCCTGCAGGTTTTTGGGACAGAACAGCATCCACAGTAGAATCACTCACTTGCAACAGTAATGAGGGTTCCATGTCCAATTCGGCACTAGAGGCATAGGCGTCCTCAGAGGTGTACTCAGAGACACCCCTGGCCAGGATGGCCTGTAGCACCAATGGATTCTAATGGGCTACCACACCACGTCCTCCACAATGGTGCCTGGTTGGGGCTCGGAATACATTTCCTCCTCCTCCACTTCCTCCTCCACTGCATCCAGTGCCTCATCACCTGAAGAAATGCAAAAAAGAGACACATTTTATGTAAGGAAAAGTTTGTATTTTTTTACGCTGACTGCTTTAAATAAAAAAAAAATTAAAAAAGAGACATGAATACACATGTTAATAGCATAGGCCGCACACATAGGCATTACAATGTTGTCAGCCAACACATTTACCTGCCATGACACACATGACACAAACTCGGGCACGCACGCGGTGTCAATGAAATGGAAGGGGAGCCTGAAAGCAGACATGGATGCGTGTCAAAGGGCAAAAAAACACATGAACTGCATGATGCATAGTACCTGCATCATACACAAGGATGTCACTGCATAGTCCTTCCAAAAAGATGACTGATGCCAATACACAGATGGCACATAGCATAGCCATGCCAGAACGGTCAACCAGCCTCAGATGGAAGTTGAATACTACTGTCCATGAGCCATGTACAATGCATGTCAGACTGTGTGGTAGCAGAAAGAGTGGGCAGGTGGCAAGTGCATTGTGTCAGTCATCTGGGACTACAGCAGGGGAGAGGAGGACAGAAGGTACAACACATGAGGAAGCATCAGAAGTTCCTCCAGACCCGGAGAAGCTATACCTCCAGTTACATATAGACAGGGAGGCTGTACCAGAGGGAGGCCCCAGCTCAACACAGACGAGAACAACAAACTAATTTCCATGAGGAACAACTGACCCTGAGGGAGCATGAAAGGGATGATCAAAGACCATGAGAAGGAAGTAAATGCTGGAAATGGAGTAGAAGGAATTGCTGGTCCAAGACCCATGGGGACTTGCTGAGAATGGCCAGGGTTCAGGAATTAACACTCATAGCCACTGTGAGCCTGTGCCATCATCACAGTCCTAGGCAGATACCTTGTACCAAGCCTAAAGGACTTTCCACACAGTCCAGGTCTGGCAGGGTTGCAGAGGGAAGAGTATAGAATCATAGAAATCCTGGTAAAGCCTGTTGCAGTACTCCACCATAGGAATTACCAGTCCTCTGGAGACAGTGAGCGGCTGAGGGATGGAGAGGAAAGAAGAATGCCTCTGAGGAGGAGCAGCTTGCAGGGTGACCTCACAGAGACGTTAGTCATGTGACGATAGAAAGCGAGTATTGAGTGGAAGATCATCACAGGCTATCCATGACCACAGGTTGGAGCAAGAATAGGCCCAAGAGAGTCTGGCCAGAGAGTGTCATGGAATGAGGGAGCAGGTGTGGTGATGAGGATTGCCTCTGTGTGCAGCACATGGTTTGTATGCAGTCTGCTTGACAACAAGCACTTATCAGTTGGACGTCACATGGGTCACACATGGCAGTCATGTCAATATAGCCTGAACTGGCAGACAATCATAACACATCACTGTTAAGACGGATTTCTGAACTCTGTCCTGGTGGCGCAGAAGTTCAGAAGGCCAACCTAATTACTTGGAACAGCGTAACCTCTGGACGAGCCCAGGGGTGGACTGGGAACTAAAAGTGGCCCTGGAAATAATTACTAGGGACCAAAAGAGGCCCTGGAAACAATTTTCAAAGTGGCCCTATGTGACACATTTCCAGCAAGCTCAATGCTTTTCCTATGAGAAAATTTGGAAATACCACACAAAAGAGGCCCAGGGTGCAGAGGCCCACCGGGAAATCTCCAGAGTTCCCTATAGGCCAGTCCACACCTGGACGAGCCAGACCAATCAAGGTAGCGATCGCGGCGGTCAAGACTAGGTCTCAAGAGGGGTGAGGGTGACTGAAAGCCCGCAATGAGCACACAAAGCAAGAGCGCTTACAAACTACTCCAAACAGTTGTTATATCAAAAATATATACACATTTATTTTAAGGCCTTTAAAATAATGACCGTAGCGAGAAAATCACAATATCACAATATTAAGCCAACACATACCATATAAACACAATATATATACCAATACGACAGTCGCAAGCGTTATATGCACGAAATGTGTAGTCCACGTCAAAGGGAAGGAAAACAGGCAGTGCGATAATGCTTTAGACTCAGTTCGCCTTCAGAGGCACCTTACTAGATGGAAGTCCGAGCCCTGCGAAGAGTGGAGCCTTGTGCTCAAAGTACCTGCACACGCTGGTGCCAACGGGCAAAAGGAGAAGCTCTTCGGAGGAAGTCAGGCAGTTCGGGTTAGTGCACAACAGAAGGAGAACAGGTTCCGCGACTCAAGCGCAGCCTCCACAGTGAGCAGAAGCAGAGCGCGAGTACGGACAAAAGGGTGCTTTTTTTACACAGCGGGGAAAAGAAATGGGCTACTGCAGGGGGGCGACCAGATCCTAGCTATACTACTCACCGGTCCCCGATGCAAGCAGACCCAGGCTTCTCCACGTTAGTTTCAGCAGCTGGCAGGTTCAGAAGAGCCGGGAATGCCTCGTCGTCGTGTAGAGAAAAAAGACGTCCCAATCGAAGAAACCTGCACAGTTTTGTCACCACAGCAGGGCAACGGAGCGGCCGTGTGTATCTGAGCCAAATGTACACTACTCACTTCAGACTTGGGAACGCCAAGTGTACGAAGCGTGTGAGAGTGACAAGGACTCGAAATACTACACAACCTGGCGGCGGTTACAGAGCAGGACTCCCGGGTAAGCTGGTCAGTCAACTGGATGGCCCAGAGACGCTTCCGAAGGCTTACTGGCAGGAGATGATGAAGTCGCCGAGAATAGCTGTTCCTGCTATTCCAAAGGTCGAAGCACCAGTACAGGCCTTCTGGTTCGATCAAAGGAGGAAAGGGTTTCACAGGACGACAGCAGTGCAAAGGAGGAGTCCTCCAGCGGGTCACCAGCGATTCCTCGGTCCAGCCTCTTGGTTGCAGGATACTTGGCTCCTGTATTCCTTCGTTCGTGAGAACTCAGGAGATCGACATGGTAGTGGTGTTTCCAGCCCCCTCTTATCCACGGTTCCCTTCGCGCCAAAACGGAGGGGAGCCAATGGGAGATCCGCTCATCAACACACACACCATTCGTGGACCAATCACGGACCACGGTGGTCCCAGGCATTCACACCACCCTAGACTCTCTGGCACCCAGGATGTGTATTGGGACCAGACATCCCAGCCCACACCTTGGAGGCACACAAAAGACATGTAGAAGCCCGCGAAAGCATCCGTGTTTCGCGGGAAAGTACATGCCCAAATAAGGAAGGCCCCGGGTCGGCTCGACCTGGGGAAGGTGAAGGGAGCAAGACGGTCAGCGGACAGGACAAAGGAGCCTCGTGGTCTGGCCATTTTGGGAGCCAGGCCACCACTTTGGGTGAAGCGCAGAAAACGCGCTTAGAATGCCAAAAGGAGCTCAAAATACAAAGAAACGATCGCTGCCACCATTCCCGTCCCTGAATTACTTGCACCGATCAAATACAATCCTAAACGAGTATCTAGGGTCTGTAGAAGGCTAGAGACCCAAGAGAGCTGTAACTTAGCTTACAGTGCCCTCTTGTGTCATGTTGCACTAAAGCCGCAACATGATAAAAGAAACTACGGGAAACAGCGTTCCCCGGTACTGACTGTCTTAAGGGCATGTCAGTTTCCCCGTAAGAAAGAGCGAAAGCCCAGAGGAGTGCGGCAGAAGGCTGCACTTCCCTGGCAAAGTCAAGAACAAGGTGAAAAACAACAGCAAAAAGTTTAGGGGTTGCCACATGGAAAGAAAATTACCTACAATTACGAAATCTTTCCTAACACTCGCCCCTCCCAGACTATGGACAGGGGGAACTAATCCACCCCTGGATGAGTCTCTTGTTCAGGTCGGTTAAACATTCTGGACAACCCATCAGCATTGCTATGTTGGACACCTGGCCTATGCTCAAAAGTGAAGTCGAAGCCTTGTAGACTTATGGACCACCTAAGCAACTTTGGATTCTCCCCCTTCATGTTCATTAGCCACTTTAACGCCTTATGGTCAGTTTGCACAGTGAAGTGGGTCCCATAGAGGTAGGGCCTCAGCTTCCTTAGGGCCCACACAACAGAGAAACATTCTTTCTCTACCGTGGACCATCTGAGCTCTCTGTCCTTAAGCTGGCGACTAATAAAACTGATAGGGTGTTCCTTACCCTTCTCATCTACTTGTGATAGTACAGCTCCTATCCCAGTGTCAGAGGCGTCCGTCTGCACGATAAAAGCTCTTTGATAATCAGGAGCCCTGAGGACAGGGGCCTGGCACAAGGAGTCTTTTAAGCCATTGAAGGCCTTCTCACACTCGTCGGTCCAAGTTACCTTCTTGGGTTTCTTCGGAGTTGTGAGGGCAGTCAGAGGAGCAGCTATGGTGCCATAGTCTGCCACAAAATTGCGGTAATACCCCGTGAGTCCTAAGAAGGCTCTCACTTGGGTTTGCGTAGTGGGGGTAGGCCAGTCTTGTACTGCTTGTACTTTACTGGGTAGAGGCTGTATCCTCCCTCCACCTACTTCATGTCCAAGGTAAACCACTGAGCCTTGTCCAATCTGGCATTTACTAGCCTTTATGGTCAAGTGGGCTTTCTGAAGAGCCTGGAGCACAATCCCGAGGTGTTTCACATGGTCTTCCCAGGTGGCACTGAAAACTGCTATATCGTCCAGATATGCAAGACAGAATTCGTCCAACCCATTCAACACATGATTCACAAGCCTCTGGAAAGTGGCAGGTGCATTCTTCAACCCGAACGGCATTACCTGGAATTGGTAAAGGCCGTCTGGAGTAGAAAATGCTGTCTTCTCCTTGGCATGTTCTGCTAAAGCTATTTGCCAATAGCCAGCAGTGAGGTCAAACGTGCTGAGGTACTTGGAGGCACCCAAAGTATCCACCAGCTCATCTGTTCGAGGCCAGGGGTGTGCATCTGTCTTGGTGACAGCATTCAGAGCCCTGTAATCCACGCAGAACCTCAATTCAGAAGTGCCTGCTTTTGGAACCAACACCACGGGGCTGGACCAAGGACTACTAGAGGGTTCAATCACCCCAAGGTCTAACATCTTGTTGACCTCGGTCTTAATATAAGACCGTACTTTGTCTGACATCCTGTATCCCCTACTTTTGGTAGGTACACTGTCTCCTGTGTCAATGTTATGTTTGCACCAAGGTGTCAAACCAGGCGACTGTGAAATCAAGGGGGAAAACTGCCTAAGCAAACTTTTCACCTCAGCCTGCTGATCAGAAGTCAGGTGAGGGGCCACTCGGACACCCTCAAAGGAGCTATCTGAAGGACCGCTTTGGAATAGGTCGGGGAGAGGTTCAGACTCCTCTTCCTCAACGTCTGACGCCAGTAGCAGTGCTGCGATTTCGACTCTTGGGACGAAAGCCTTCAGCCTATTCACGTGAAACACTTTTGGAGCCTGTCCAGGCCTTCCAAGGTCCACTAAATAGTTAACCTCACCCAGGGGCTCCACCACTGTGTAAGGGCCTGACCATTTGTCCTGTAAAGCTCGAGGCCTTATGGGATTCATGATCAGGACTTGCTGACCAGGTGTAAAGTTGATGAGGGAAGCTTTCTGGTCGTACCAATGTTTCACCAGCGCTTGTCCTGCCTTCAATTTATCACTAGCCAAGCCCATCAGAAGTACCATCCGTTTTCTGAGCCCTAGCACATAATCAACTACGTTGGTAGGGGGAGTGGGCATCTCCCATCCCTCTTTGACGATGGCTAAGGGTCCCCGTACGGGATGACCGAACAGAAGTTCGAAGGGGCTGAAGCCAACACCCTCCTGTGGTACCTCTCGGTAGGCAAACAGTAAGCATGGTAAAAGAAGATCCCATTTTCTTCTCTGAGGTTCCTCCAGAGCCCCAATCATGCTTTTTAACGTTCTGTTGAAACGTTCCACCAGACCATTGGTCTGGGGGTGGTATGCAGAAGAGAACTTGTAGGTGACCCCACATTCTTTCCACATAGCCTGCATATACTTCGACATAAAGTTGCTGCCACGATCCGACACAACTTCTTTAGGGAAGCCAACCCTAGTAAATATGCCGAGTAAAGCTTTTGCAACTGACTTGGCAGTTACAGTTTTCAATGGGATGGCCTCAGGATACCTGGTTGCATGGCCGACCAGCACCAGGATAAACCTATTGCCTGCGGATGTTTGCAGGTCAAGGGGACCAACGATGTCGATCCCTACCCTTTCAAATGGTACCCCCACAACTGGGAGCGGTACCAACGGAGCTTGGATTGTCGCGCCAACCTTACCAGACAACTGGCAGGAGGTACAACTCCTGCAGTGACTTTCTACTTGCACCCCCATCTTGGGCCAGTAGAAGTGCATGGATAACCTTTGCTTGGTCCTCTTCATACCAAGGTGACCATCAAGGGGAACTTCATGCGCCAACTGCAGGAGGAAGGGCCTAACATCAAGGGGAACCACCAACCTCCTATGGTCTCCTTCTGTAGACTCTGTGGGCTCGCTATACAGGAGTCCACCTTCCCAATAAATCCTATGCATCCCAGGAGGTTCACCCTCAAGCTGGGAGCAGGCCTGTCTCCTTAGGCCTTCCAGAGATGGGCACTCACGTTGGCCTTTACTGAATTCGTCCCTATCAGGACCTCCTTCAACTAACAAGTCTTTTAGTTCAGGATGATCGTTGGGGTCAAATACTTCAGGCATCGCCACCTCGTCGTCAGGCCCGGGCGATTGACCAACTTCCTCCGCCGCAGTGGTAGGCGAGCTCGGGGGAATATTCTCTTTCCCTCGTCGTGACTTGTCGACTCCTTTCGCCTTGGGTTTCCCCTTCGGCTGGGGCGGCGTATTGGACTTGGCCAATGCTGCCCGTGCTTGAGACCGTGTGTAGGGTCTTTCGGCAGTGTCTCCTACGAGCCCTAAAGCTCTGAGATCATTACCTAACAAGACCTTTCCCGGGACGTTTCTCTGAATGCTCACTGGAATCCTGACTGCTGTACCATTTAAAGTAAGATTTACAGGTATTACTGGAAACATACGGAGGGGGCCATCAGCCAACTTAGTGGGCATCAAAGTAGCTCTGGCAACTTCCTCTGAGTCTACCAAGGTAGAATCCACTACAGTGCGACTGCACCCACTATCCCTAAGAGCTGGAGTATCCACTCCATTGATCAGCACACTGTCTTTAAAGTAGTGCTTGGTATTATCCGGAATCCTAGCATAAGCCTCTGCGACTTTAGGCTCCCAGGAACCCAGGGACACTAAAACTACCTCAGCCTCTATCCCGCTGAGAAATGAGTCTGAGGAGAAGGATTCTCCTGTAATCTCTTCTTCCTCGTAGGAGGAGAAGGCCAGATTAGCGGAGTGGACCCCCAAAGGTCTAACCTTACACCGGGGATCCCCCTTCACGTGGTCAGTTGCTCCACAAGCAAAACAAGATCCATTGGGTCTGTTTACATAGGGAGGCTTATTGTAACCAGAGTTCTGTTTCGGAGGCAGACCTCCACTACCCTGCGAGTTCTCTTGTGTCTTACCCTTATTTTTCTTTTTGTGGCCCTTATGGGAAGAAGATTTAGCAGATTCTCCACCCTCCATATCTTTGGACTTTTTCCCTTCCTCCTGCTTACCAGGATGAGTTTTGTCCTTATGGGACACTCGATGTGACACCCATAAGTCTGCTGCAATGGCCAGCTTCTTAGGATCTATCTCCTTCGAATCGGCCAAATGCTGCTTAAGCTCCGGGGAAGAAGAAGCAAAAATGTGTTCCAGCATGACAAGATTTATCATGCCTTCGAAGGTAGAAACCTTATAACCTTCGACCCAGCCAGTTAAGTTTTTCAAGGATTCAGTGACATAAGATACCCAAGTACCACCTTCCTTTTTCTTATACTCTCTGAAACGTTTCAAATATTGGGCCGGAGTCTTCCCAAACTTTAAAATGAGAGTTTGCTTTAACATTGCGAAATCAGCTCGCTCAGCCTTCGACATTTCCATAATGGCACTACAGCCAGAATGGGGCAGTCTGCTGAGTAACCAGGCAATCTTATCAGCATTGTCAACTTGTTGAACTTCGCATGCATACTCAAACGCATTCAGCCAGTCCATAATGACATTCCTTTCTTCATACACACTGAGCAGATCTTTCGGAAACCGTGGATGAGAGGAGGCCCCAGACCCATGTCCAGGACCCTTGGACCCATTTGCAACCTGAAGCTTGGCCAGTTCCAACTGGTGATCCCTGTCTTTTTGTTTTTCTGCCTGTTCGATTTTTAGTTTGGCTATGCTGAATTCAAGCTCCTGCTGCCTAAACCGCAGCTCTTGCTTCTTGAATTCAAGCATAGCATCCCCATCAACACTGGCAGAGGAAACATTAGACATCTCGTCCTCGTGGTCGCGATGGATCAGTGCAGCGGCAGAACCGTCAGTTCTACCAGTGAGAGCAGCCCCACCACCTTCCGCACTGTCCTCAGAAGTTATAGCGTCAAGCTGCGCTTCTTGCCACGCCACGATTCTTTGGATCATTTCCAATTTCGTGCCTTGAGAGGAAACACCTCTCTCCGCACACATCTTCTTCAATGTTTCAGATTTGGAAGCATTTAAAGTTAACAAGGTATTTGTTTCCATACTGTTAGATAGGACTATGGCCTTTTTAAAGTTATACTACAACAATTCACTACGTGTCCTGGTTGGAATAACCTGAAATGCCTTAGTTTGTGCGCAACACTGGATACCTTCAGTCGTATCCCACCGCTGTACACCAATTTGTTAAGACGGATTTCTGAACTCTGCCCTGGTGGCGCAGAAGTTCAGAAGGCCAACCTAATTACTTGGAACAGGGTAACCTCTGGACGAGCCAGACCAATCAAGGTAGCGATCGCGGCGGTCAAGACTAGGTCTCAAGAGGGGTGAGGGTGACTGAAAGCCCGCAATGAGCACACAAAGCAAGAGCGCTTACAAACTACTCCAAACAGTTGTTATATCAAAAATATATACACATTTATTTTAAGGCCTTTAAAATAATGACCGTAGCGAGAAAATCAAAATATCACAATATTAAGCCAACACATACGATATCAACACAATATATATACCAATACGACAGTCGCAAGCGTTATATGCACGAAATGTGTAGTCCACCTGAAAGGGAAGGAAAACAGGCAGTGCGATAATGCTTTAGACTCAGTTCGCCTTCAGAGGCACCTAACTAGATGGAAGTCCGAGCCCTGCGAAGAGTGGAGCCTTGTGCTCAAAGTACCTGCACACGCTGGTGCCAACGGGCAAAAGGAGAAGCTCTTCGGAAGAAGTCAGGCAGTTCGGGTTAGTGCACAACAGAAGGAGAACAGGTTCCGCGACTCAAGCGCAGCCTCCACAGTGAGCAGAAGCAGAGCGCGAGTACGGACAAAAGAGTGCTGTTTTTACACAGCGGGGAAAAGCAATGGGCTACTGCAGGAGGGCGACCAGATCCTAGCTATACTACTCACCGGTCCCCGATGCAAGCAGACCCAGGCTTCTCCACGTTAGTTTCAGCAGCTGGCAGGTTCAGAAGAGCCGGGAATGCCTCGTCGTCGTGTAGAGAAAAAAGACGTCCCAATCGAAGAAACCTGCACAGTTTTGTCACCACAGCAGGGCAACGGAGCGGCCGTGTATCTGAGCCAAATGTACACTACTCACTTCAGACTTGGGAACGCCAAGTGTACGAAGCGTGTGAGAGTGACAAGGACTCGAAATACTACACAACCTGGCGGCGGTTACAGAGCAGGACTCCCGGGTAAGCTGGTCAGTCAACTGGATGGCCCAGAGACGCTTCCGAAGGCTTATGGCAGGAGATGATGAAGTCGCCGAGAATAGCTGTTCCTGCTATTCCAAAGGTCGAAGCACCAGTACAGGCCTTCTGGTTCGATCAAAGGAGGAAAGGGTTTCACAGGACGACAGCAGTGCAAAGGAGGAGTCCTTCAGCGGGTCACCAGCGATTCCTCGGTCCAGCCTCTTGGTTGCAGGATACTTGGCTCCTGTATTCCTTCGTTCGTGAGAACTCAGGAGATCGACATGGTAGTGGTGTTTCCAGCCCCCTCTTATCCACGGTTCCCTTCGCGCCAAAACGGAGGGGAGCCAATGGGAGATCCGCTCATCAACACACACACCATTGGTGGACCAATCACGGACCACGGTGGTCCCAGGCATTCACACCACCGTAGACTCTCTGGCACCCAGGATGTGTATTGGGACCAGACATCCCAGCCCACACCCTGGAGGCACACAAAAGACATATAGAAGCCCGCGAAAGCATCCGTGTTTCGCGGGAAAGTACATGCCCAAATAAGGAAGGCCCCGGGTCGGCTCGACCTGGGGAAGGTGAAGGGAGCAAGACGGTCAGCGGACAGGACAAAGGAGCCTCGTGGTCTGGCCATTTTGGGAGCCAGGCCACCATTTTGGGTGAAGCGCAGAAAACGCGCTTAGAATGCCAAAAGGAGCTCAAAATACAAAGAAACGATTGCTGCCACCATTCCCGTCCCTGAATTACTTGCACCAATCAAATACAATCCTAAACGAGTATCTAGGGTCTGTAGAAGGCTAGAGACCCAAGAGAGCTGTAACTTAGCTTACAGTGCCCTCTTGTGTCATGTTGCGCTTAAGCCGCAACATGATAAAAGAAACTACGGGAAACAGCGTTCCCCGGTACTGACTGTTTTAAGGGCATGTCAGTTTCCCCGTAAGAAAGAGCGAAAGCCCAGAGGAGTGCGGCAGAAGGCTGCACTTCCCTGGCAAAGTCAAGAACAAGGTGAAAAACAACAGCAAAAAGTTTAGGGGTTGCCACATGGAAGGAAAATTACCTACAATTACGAAATCTTTCCTAACACTCGCCCCTCCCAGACTATGGACAGGGGGAACTAATCCACCCCTGGTTGAGTCTCTTGTTCAGGTCGGTTAAACATTCTGGACAACCCATCAGCATTGCTATGTGGACACCTGGCCTATGCTCAATAGTGAAGTCGAAGCCTTGTAGACTTATGGACAACCTAAGCAACTTTGGATTCTCCCCCTTCATGTTCATTAGCCACTTTAACGGCTTATGGTCAGTTTGCACAGTGAAGTGAGTCCCATAGAGGTAGGGCCTCAGCTTCCTTAGGGCCCACACAACAGAGAAACATTCTTTCTCTACCGTGGACCATCTGAGCTCTCTGTCCTTAAGCTGGCGACTAATAAAACCGATAGGGTGTTCCTTACCCTTCTCATCTACTTGTGATAGTACAGCTCCTATCCCAGTGTCAGAGGCGTCCGTCTGCACGATAAAAGCTCTTTGATAATCAGGAGCCCTGAGGACAGGGGCCTGGCACAAGGAGTCTTTTAAGCCATTGAAGGCCTTCTCACACTCGTCGGTCCAAGTTACCTTCTTGGGTTTCTTCGGAGTTGTGAGGGCAGTCAGAGGAGCAGCTATGGTGCCATAGTCTGCCACAAAATTGCGGTAATACCCCGTGAGTCCTAAGAAGGCTCTCACTTGGGTTTGCGTAGTGGGGGTAGGCCAGTCTTGTACTGCTTGTACTTTACTGGGTAGAGGCTGTATCCTCCCTCCACCTACTTCACGTCCAAGGTAAACCACTGAGCCTTGTCCAATCTGGCATTTACTAGCCTTTATGGTCAAGTGGGCTTTCTGAAGAGCCTGGAGCACAATACTGAGGTGTTTCACATGGTCTTCCCAGGTGGCACTGAAAACTGCTATATCGTCCAGATATGCAAGACAGAATTCGTCCAACCCATTCAACACATGATTCACAAGCCTCTGGAAAGTGGCAGGTGCATTCTTCAACCCGAACGGCATTACCCGGAATTGGTAAAGGCCGTCTGGAGTAGAAAATGCTGTCTTCTCCTTGGCATGTTCTGCTAAAGCTATTTGCCAATAGCCAGCAGTGAGGTCAAACGTGCTGAGGTACTTGGAGGCACCCAAAGTATCCACCAGCTCATCTGTTCGAGGCAAGGGGTGTGCATCTGTCTTGGTGACAGCATTCAGATCCCTGTAATCCACGCAGAACCTCAATTCAGAAGTGCCTGCTTTTGGATCCAACACCACGGGGCTGGACCAAGGACTACTAGAGGGTTCAATCACCCCAAGGTCTAACATCTTGTTGACCTCGGTCTTAATATAGGACCGTACTTTGTCTGACATCCTGTATCCCCTACTTTTGGTAGGTACACTGTCTCCTGTGTCAATGTTATGTTTGCACCAAGGTGTCAAACCAGGCGACTGTGAAAACAAGGGGGAAAACTGCCTAAGCAAACTTTTCACCCCAGCCTGCTGATCAGAAGTCAGGTGAGGGGCCACTCGGACACCCTCAAAGGAGCTATCTGAAGGACCGCTTTGGAATAGGTCGGGGAGAGGTTCAGACTCCTCTTCCTCAACGTCTGACGCCAGTAGCAGTGCTGCGATTTCGACTCTTGGGACGAAAGCCTTCAGCCTATTCACGTGAAACACTTTTGGAGCCTGTCCAGGCCTTCCAAGGTCCACTAAATAGTTAACCTCACCCAGGGGCTCCACCACTGTGTAAGGGCCTGACCATTTGTCCTGTAAAGCTCGAGGCCTTATGGGATTCATGATCAGGACTTGCTGACCAGGTGTAAAGCTGATGAGGGAAGCTTTCTGGTCGTACCAATGTTTCACCAGCGCTTGTCCTGCCTTCAATTTATCACTAGCCAAGCCCATCAGAAGTACCATCCGTTTTCTGAGCCCTAGCACATAATCAACTACGTTGGTAGGGGGAGTGGGCATCTCCCATCCCTCTTTGACGATGGCTAAGGGTCCCCGTACGGGATGACCGAACAGAAGTTCGAAGGGGCTGAAGCCAACACCCTCCTGTGGTACCTCTCGGTAGGCAAACAGTAAGCATGGTAAAAGAAGATCCCATTTTCTTCTCTGAGGTTCCTCCAGAGCCCCAATCATGCTTTTTAACGTTCTGTTGAAACGTTCCACCAGACCATTGGTCTGGGGGTGGTATGCAGAAGAGAACTTGTAGGTGACCCCACATTCTTTCCACATAGCCTGCATATACTTCGACATAAAGTTGCTGCCACGATCCGACACAACTTCTTTAGGGAAGCCAACCCTAGTAAATATGCCGAGTAAAGCTTTTGCAACTGACTTGGCAGTTACAGTTTTCAATGGGATGGCCTCAGGATACCTGGTTGCATGGTCGACCAGCACCAGGATAAACCTATTGCCTGCGGATGTTTGCGGGTCAAGGGGACCAACGATGTCGATCCCTACCCTTTCAAATGGTACCCCCACAACTGGTAGCGGTACCAACGGAGCTTGGATTGTCGCGCCAACCTTACCAGACAACTGGCAGGAGGTACAACTCCTGCAGTGACTTTCTACTTGCACCCCCATCTTGGGCCAGTAGAAGTGCATGGATAACCTTTGCTTGGTCCTCTTCATACCAAGGTGACCAGCAAGGGGAACTTCATGCGCCAACTGCAGGAGAAAGGGCCTAACAGCAAGGGGAACCACCAACCTCCTATGGTCTCCTTCTGTAGACTCTGTGGGCTCGCTACACAGGAGTCCACCTTCCCAATAAATCCTATGCATCCCAGGAGGTTCACCCTCAAGCTGGGAGCAGGCCTGTCTCCTTAGGCCTTCCAAAGATGGGCACTCACGTTGGCCTTTACTGAATTCGTCCCTACCAGGACCTCCTTCAACTAACAAGTCTTTTAGTTCAGGATGATCGTTGGGGTCAAATACTTCAGGCATCGCCACCTCGTCGTCAGGCCCGGGCGATTGACCAACTTCCTCCGCCGCAGTGGTAGGCGAGCTCGGGGGAATATTCTCTTTCCCTCGTCGTGACTTGTCGACTCCTTTCGCCTTGGGTTTCCCCTTCGGCTGGGGCGGCGTTTTGGACTTGGCCAATGCTGCCCGTGCTTGAGACCGTGTGTAGGGTCTTTCGGCAGTGTCTCCTACGAGCCCTAAAGCTCTGAGATCATTACCTAACAAGACCTTTCCCGGGACGTTTCTCTGAATGCTCACTGGAATCCTGACTGCTGTACCATTTAAAGTAAGATTTACAGGTATTACTGGAAACATACGGAGGGGCCGTCAGCCAACTTAGTGGGCATCAGAGTATCTCTGGCAACTTCCTCTGAGTCTACCAAGGTAGAATCCACTACAGTGCGACTGCACCCACTATCCCTAAGAGCTGGAGTATCCACTCCATTGATCAGCACACTGTCTTTAAAGTAGTGCTTGGTATTATCCGGAATCCTAGCATAAGCCTCTGCGACTTTAGGCTCCCAGGAACCCAGGGACACTAAAACTACCTCAGCCTCTATCCCGCTGAGAAATGAGTCTGAGGAGAAGGATTCTCCTGTAATCTCTTCTTCCTCGTAGGAGGAGAAGGCCAGATTAGCGGAGTGGACCCCCAAAGGTCTAACCTTACACCGGGGATCCCCCTTCACGTGGTCAGTTGCTCCACAAGCAAAACAAGATCCATTGGGTCTGTTTACATAGGGAGGCTTATTGTAACCAGAGTTCTGTTTCGGAGGCAGACCTCCACTACCCTGCGAGTTCTCTTGTGTCTTACCCTTATTTTTCTTTTTGTGGCCCTTATGGGAAGAAGATTTAGCAGATTCTCCACCCTCCATATCTTTGGACTTTTTCCCTTCCTCCTGCTTACCAGGATGAGTTTTGTCCTTATGGGACACTCGATGTGACACCCATAAGTCTGCGGCAATGGCCAGCTTCTTAGGATCTATCTCCTTCGAATCGGCCAAATGCTGCTTAAGCTCCGGGGAAGAAGAAGCAAAAATGTGTTCCAGCATGACAAGATTTATCATGCCTTCGAAGGTAGAAACCTTATAACCTTCGACCCAGCCAGTTAAGTTTTTCAAGGATTCAGTGACATAAGATACCCAAGTACCACCTTCCTTTTTCTTATACTCTCTGAAACGTTTCAAATATTGGGCCGGAGTCTTCCCAAACTTTAAAATGAGAGTTTGCTTTAACATTGCGAAATCAGCTCGCTCAGCCTTCGACATTTCCATAATGGCACTACAGCCAGAATGGGGCAGTCTGCTGAGTAACCAGGCAATCTTATCAGCATTGTCAACTTGTTGAACTTCGCATGCATACTCAAACGCATTCAGCCAGTCCATAATGTCATTCCTTTCTTCATACACACTGAGCAGATCTTTCGGAAATCGTGGATGAGAGGAGGCCCCAGACCCATGTCCAGGACCCTTGGACCCATTTGCAACCTGAAGCTTGGCCAGTTCCAACTGGTGATCCCTGTCTTTTTGTTTTTATGCCTGTTCGATTTTTAGTTTGGCTATGCTGAATTCAAGCTCCTGCTGCCTAAACCGCAGCTCTTGCTTCTTGAATTCAAGCATAGCATCCCCATCAACACTGGCAGAGGAAACATTAGACATCTTGTCCTCCCTGTCCTCGTGGTTGCGATGGATCAGTGCGGCGGCAGAACCGTCGGTTCTACCAGTGAGAGCAGCCCCACCACCTTCCGCACTGTCCTCAGAAGTTATAGCGTCAAGCTGTGCTTCTTGCCACGCCACGATTCTTTGGATCATTTCCAATTTTGTGCCTTGAGAGGAAACACCTCTCTCCGCACACATCTTCTTCAATGTTTCAGATTTGGAAGCATTTAAAGTTAACAAGGTATTTGTTTCCATACTGTTAGATAGGACTATGGCCTTTTTAAAGTTATACTACAACAATTCACTACGTGTCCTGGTTGGAATAACCTGAAATGCCTTAGTTCATGCGCAACACTGGATACCTTCAGTCGTATCCCACCGCTGTACACCAATTTGTTAAAACGGATTTCTGAACTCTGTCCTGGTGGCGCAGAAGTTCAGAAGGCCAACCTAATTACTTGGAACAGGGTAACCTCTGGACGAGCCAGACCAATCAAGGTAGCGATCGCGGCGGTCAAGACTAGGTCTCAAGAGGGGTGAGGGTGACTGAAAGCCCGCAATGAGCACACAAAGCAAGAGCGCTTACAAACTACTCCAAACAGTTGTTATATCAAAAATATATACACATTTATTTTAAGGCCTTTAAAATAATGACCGTAGCGAGAAAATCAAAATATCACAATATTAAGCCAACACATACGATATCAACACAATATATATACCAATACGACAGTCGCAAGCGTTATATGCACGAAATGTGTAGTCCACCTAAAAGGGAAGGAAAACAGGCAGTGCGATAATGCTTTAGACTCAGTTCGCCTTCAGAGGCACCTAACTAGATGGAAGTCCGAGCCCTGCGAAGAGTGGAGCCTTGTGCTCAAAGTACCTGCACACGCTGGTGCCAACGGGCAAAAGGAGAAGCTCTTCGGAGGAAGTCAGGCAGTTCGGGTTAGTGCACAACAGAAGGAGAACACGTTCCGCGACTCAAGCGCAGCCTCCACAGTGAGCAGAAGCAGAGCGCGAGTACGGACAAAAGGGTGCTGTTTTTACACAGCGGGGAAAAGCAATGGGCTACTGCAGGAGGGCGACCAGATCCTAGCTATACTACTCACCGGTCCCCGATGCAAGCAGACCCAGGCTTCTCCACGTTCGTTTCAGCAGCTGGCAGGTTCAGAAGAGCCGGGAATGCCTCGTCGTCCTGTAGAGAAAAAAGATGTCCCAATCGAAGAAACCTGCACAGTTTTGTCACCACAGCAGGGCAACGGAGCGTGTGTATCTGAGCCAAATGTACACTACTCACTTCAGACTTGGGAACGCCAAGTGTACGAAGCGTGTGAGAGTGACAAGGACTCGAAATACTACACAACCTGGCGGCGGTTACAGAGCAGGACTCCCGGGTAAGCTGGTCAGTCAACTGGATGGCCCAGAGACGCTTCGGAAGGCTTACTGGCAGGAGATGATGAAGTCGCCGAGAATAGCTGTTCCTGCTATTCCAAAGGTCGAAGCACCAGTACAGGCCTTCTGGTTCGATCAAAGGAGGAAAGGGTTTCACAGGACGACAGCAGTGCAAAGGAGGAGTCCTTCAGCGGGTCACCAGCGATTCCTCGGTCCAGCCTCTTGGTTGCAGGATACTTGGCTCCTGTATTCCTTCGTTCGTGAGAACTCAGGAGATCGACATGGTAGTGGTGTTTCCAGCCCCCTCTTATCCACGGTTCCCTTCGCGCCAAAACGGAGGGGAGCCAATGGGAGATCCGCTCATCAACACACACACCATTCGTGGACCAATCACGGACCACGGTGGTCCCAGGCATTCACACCATCCTAGACTCTCTGGCACCCAGGATGTGTATTGGGACCAGACATCCCAGCCCACACCGTGGAGGCACACAAAAGACATGTAGAAGCCCGCGAAAGCATCCGTGTTTCGCGGGAAAGTACATGCCCAAATAAGGAAGGCCCCGGGTCGGCTCGACCTGGGGAAGGTGAAGGGAGCAAGACGGTCAGCGGACAGGACAAAGGAGCCTCGTGGTCTGGCCATTTTGGGAGCCAGGCCACCATTTTGGGTGAAGCGCAGAAAACGTGCTTAGAACGCCAAAAGGAGCTCAAAATACAAAGAAACGATCGCTGCCACCATTCCCGTCCCTGAATTACTTGCACTGATCAAATACAATCCTAAACGAGTATCTAGGGTCTGTAGAAGGCTAGAGACCCAAGAGAGCTGTAACTTATCTTACAGTGCCCTCTTGTGTCATGTTGCACTAAAGCCGCAACATGATAAAAGAAACTACGGGAAACAGCGTTCCCCGGTACTGACTGTCTTAAGGGCATGTCAGTTTCCCCGTAAGAAAGAGCGAAAGCCCAGAGGAGTGCGGCAGAAGGCTGCACTTCCCTGGCAAAGTCAAGAACAAGGTGAAAAACAACAGCAAAAAGTTTAGGGGTTGCCACATGGAAGGAAAATTACCTACAATTACGAAATCTTTCCTAACAATCACCCAAGCAAAATACACATGGCCTGGACACATGCGCATCACCACTCACCGGACTTTGGCTCATGCATTGGCAGGTCTACCACGCCTTGGATCTGCTCCCCTGCAATGAAATCTCTAACGATCTCATGTCCAGTCAGTTCATCGTCCTCTGGTGCTGACTCACTGCCAGTCACCAGAGTAGAGGCAAACCTGGCAGCCAGCTAGCTTGTCTTTTGCTTGGCGTCGGAGGTCATTCCAGCGCTTCACGACATCACTGCCTCTCATGGCCCAAAGTGCTAGTACGGTCCGCGAGGCACTGCCAGTGGGCCATACGTTAAGCAGGCGTATGTGTGCTCCCTGCCTGCACCAGCATGTCACGGCCGTGATCCAACGCGTAGTCCACGAGCGTGTCCAGTTCCTCATCACAGAAACTCCTCTTTCTCAATGTGTGGGACTGCTGTACCATGTCTGGGGTCCCAGCCTGTACCGCTGGAGCACACTTCTGCCTCTTGCGCGGTGGTGCAGACCCTGAGTGGCTTGTACCACTCTGGTCAGTAGGGGATGGAGTACAGGTGGACTGGCTTATGGAATCAGCCACTGATGTTACTACAGAAGGTCGGTTTGCAGGTATCGGTAGCTGGGTGCTATTGCCAGGAACCTGCACCGCACGTGTCTTGGCCTTCGGGACATGGAAATCAGCCATTGAGTCAACCTGTGCCAGGGCTGGGACCACTACAGTCCGGGCTGGCTGATCCTGAGCCTGGGTGGTGGTAGCGCAGCTGCCCCTGCAGCTTCCACATCCTTGCTGCTCTGGACAGCAGATGGCACTCCTTGTCTGGGACCACAGTTGCTTGGGATGTCAGCAGCAGCTGCATCTCCCTACCCCCGTTGGGTGGGGGGAATACCTATCCCTGCATGGGCCTGGACACTTTGCCCACAAGGACCACCTTGTCCATGCTGTCCATGTCACCCACCTTGGCCAGCTTGACCACCTTGGCCACCCTGGCCATGTCGCCCACCTTGGCCAACTTGGCCATCCTGGCCACGTCGCCCTCCTTGGCCACGTCGCCCACCTTGGCCACACCACCCACCTTGGCCACCTCTGGCAGGCCGCCCAACTTTGCCTCCCTTCCCAATTGTTGCCCACCCAGTCATGGCACTGATGGACTAGCGCAATGGGAGGTGCAGCCAACAATTGTCCTGGGCAATTGGAGTGACGGGGCAGGGTACGTGATGGAAAATGTACCACTGTGCTCCAGCATGGCTCTATGTGACGCCTGGTGAAAAAATAACGGGTCGTGCAATGCTCAGGCATCCCAAAAAAAAAATCAACGTGTATGCGACCCCTCGGTAGCCCACATGTGAGTAAAAAACATCCTGCAGTACGCTGTGGCACCCAGCAACACAAAAAATGCCTGTGCGAGGAACACGTAGGCTACTATGACCTCGGAAAATGGTGTACGCGACACACAAGGGCAACCACAGTGGAAAAAATGCATGCACGACTCACTGTCTGCCTCGTAGAATGAGAAAAATCGCACGCGCGTGTGCATGTAGGCCACTCCCCCAAAACAAGAAGTACGCACTGCCACAGTAGTGAACTAATCACGTGTGAACCCACAAAAATATGAAATTCACGCGACCGTCTCCACGAAAAGTACGTACATTGCACTGTCTTCCTACTCACATCTTTATCACATACTAAACGGCAACGCCCAATGTCCAGCATGCGTCACGTAACTAACGCGCTTAGGGCCTTTCCTCTGATTACATGCTAACGCGCTGTTTCCGCACGTGCAGGGTCACTCTGTTTCCGGCTGGCCATGCGAAAGAACATGGAAGACCCACGCTCCTGCCTACAAGGCCATTTACCTTCCTCCAACTGCCCCAAACAGACTCCTACGAGCCATCTGCTGCTGCCAGCCCACCCTGTGTACCTGCTGCCCACGTGCCCTGCATTTTGGTGCCTGCTCTGAAGCCATTGCCAGTGAGCCTGTCGTTGTGACCACCTCTGCTGATCCTGAAGACTCCCAACTGTCATACCACCGCTCCACAGTCCTGTGCTGGGAGGACTACAGGTCCCGGACCCTCAACAAGGCCCAGCGCCTCCTCAAGCCTGGGGCTGTCCGAGTGGGGTGTCGGGGACAGTTGACCACCAATGAAAAGAGGGTCCTGGAGTGCATTGACCCAGCGCTGCACACCCAGGCCTTAGAGTTGGAGCACCGTCCGAAGTTGACTGGTAAGTGTCCATGTGTTCTTGTCCACCATAGTGCATGTGCATGTAGACGTGTGGTTGGTGTGTGCACCCTGCTCTTATGTTTGGCGTGCCTACTGTACAGATGTCCGTGTGCATGTCCCAGGCACAGCTGCATGTGAGTTCATTGATGCATGTGCAACATCAATGGTGTCTGTGTGGAAATGCCTGATGCGCGCATGTAGGTCACAACGTGCACATGTATGCATCCCTGTGTGTGGAGTGTGTCATGCCAGAGGTGTGACACATGTGTGCTTTTGGCAACATCATGGACATGCATGGTGTGCATGTGTATGAGAAGTGAGTGTGTGAGTGACAAACACTCCAGGATGTCTGTGACTCTTCCCTTTTGCATGTGTGATTGCCTCATGCTGCCAATTTCACCACAGGTGCTCTCTGATATGATGGATCCATGGCCTGCTTCATGACTGTCAGGTGATGTGCGAGTGAGATGTGTATGTGCCATGATGCGTTTGAGGTGCATGCACAATTTTGATGTGCTGCCAGTTCCTTGTCCAAGGATGTGAATGTCTGGTGTGAATGACGGACATGATATTGCATTTGTGCGAATGGCACTTCCCTGTGTGTAGTGGACGGTGATGATGGTTGTGACCTTTGACAATGGCAATTATGTGCTTTTGCATTGTGCTAAACACACATATGTCCAGTACCCTGATGTATGTGTTCTATGTTTCCCTATCCTATCCACAGCGACGATGGAAGAAGAGGGCAGAGAAGGCACTGTGGAGCCCGGCAGCAGGGATGCCTCCACCAGATATAGACGCAAGGCCCAGTCATCCTCCCAGGCACTGTCATCTTCTGGGAGCGAGGATACTGGTGCCATGTCTGAGTCAACCGCTGCAGCTGCTGAGGGTAGGCCCAAGAGGGTGAAGTTGGCTGTGGGTTCCTCAGCAGTGGGAGGGACAGGTGAGGCCACACAGGGGCAATCCAATGCGGAAGACAGTGGGGAGCCATCCAGGTTGGTGGTGGTGTAGGAGGAGGAGGAAGCCACATCAGACCAGCCCATGGGGCACAGAAGGGGTGATGATGTAGGTGTGACTGCTGCAGTCCAGGGTCAGGGGCCGGAGGCAGTGCAGGTTGCCGTGGACGGGCCTGTGCCTAATCCTGTCCCTGGTACTGCGACTGCAGCAGTATGCACCGGCGGGTACCCGTCCGCAGGTGGTGGATGTATCCATGGAAACGGATCTTCCACTACCTGCGGATGAGGCAATTCGTAACAGGGTGGAACCGTTGCTAGCCAGTATTGCGAGGCGTACAGCCAGCATTCGTAATGATGTGCAGGCTTCCAACCGGGCTTGCACATCATCACGATGAGGTCTGTCGCCTCATGAACTGGCTAGCTGCATTCCTGATCAAGAATTTCCTACGTGTGCTGACCACTGCTGCAACCCCATCCTCCTCTTCCTCCTCTGTGCGCCAGTCGTCCTCCCTGCCGTCTTCTGGCCCAGATATCACCAGGGCCCCCTGTGAACCTGTCCCAACCCTGGCAGCCAGTCTGGTGGAGACCACATCCCTGCCACAGTCGGGAGTCGAAGGAGGATCTGCAGAGGTGGTCATGGCAGCAACAGGGCCAATGGCAATGGAGGAAGTACAGGCACCAAACAGCAGGGCACATGCACGACAGCCCCGTGGGTTGTCATCATCCCCAAGGCTGTTCCGGAGGCTCAGGCACTGGGCTTTTTGGCGGCAGCAGGCTCAACGTAGGAGGTGACAAGACTCGGGGCTCTCAACATCAGAGGGGCAGGTATCGGCCATTGGGCATGAGGGAAACGTGGACCTTACCACAAGGTTGTCTTCTGTGTTGCAGCGAATAGGCAAGCAGATCGGAGCAGAGCAACAGCGGGCACAGGGGGCACGACTCACCATCGCCAGGGCAAAGAACACCCTGCGTCGGGCAGAAAGGCGAGTTGAGTTCCTTGAGGAGCCTTACAGGGAGTTTCAGAGGAGCATGATGGAGTCCCTGCAGGCCCTCGAGGGGAGAGCACAGGCCCGCCTCAGGGAGATTGACGCAGACTTCGATGATGCCCTGGCAGAAACTCTTGGGGGAAATGGTGAGTTGTAGGACTAGCCTGCTGCCTTTGTATATAGTTTTTAGGAGTAGGTTTCATTTGTTTATTCCCTTTTTTTTGGAGTTCATGGACTTTGCTCCCCACCTTGTATATAATTATTTCTTCATAGAGTTCTTTGGATGTTCGTTGGTGTTTTGGGATCGTGAACCCTGGATCTTTGTATATGGTTGGATTTTTGATTTTTGTAACTTATTTTTTCACCATGGAGGAATGCTTTTCATTTGATTTGTGTTAGCATTTGGAGAGACATCAATGGATATGGACCACTTTTATGAGTTTTTCATTTTTTACATCCCATTATTTTTTGTTTTCACTTTCATTTTTATTTGGATTTGATTCATGTTGATTTTACTGATTGTATTTTACTTTTATCCATATTCATTAATATATTTTCATACATTGAAATCCAAGTGGTGTCTGCTCTCAATGGTTTGGTGCATGTTTCACTCTTCCTTGACTGTTAGGTGCCTCTGCTGTTGAGCAATGTTGTTCCTGTGTGTGCAAACATGCATACATGTGTGATTTGGTGATTCCCATGCCATGGGGCATGTACTTGGGAGCAGGACCAATGGATGGGTGTTGGGGTGCACCTTGGGGGTGCAGCGTGTGGTGGCATTTTAGTGGACATATGCTAGATGATTGCATGTTAGGCCAATGTGTTGGGAGGGGGTATAAATCAGGGCCTGCAGGTTGCCATTACTGGTGGGGGTGGGGGACATGAGTGGGGGCCTGCCTGCAGGTTGCCGTCACTGGTGGGGGTCGGGGGACATTAGTCGGGGCCTGCCTGCAGGTTGCTGTCACTGGTGGGGGTGGGGGACATGAGTCGGGGCCTGCCTGTAGGTTGCCATCACTGGTAGGAGTCATGAGTCGGGCTCTGCCTGCGGGGTATGGTCACGGGTGTTGGGGGGCCCTTATGGTGTGGGCTGCCTGAGGGGTATGGTCATGGGTGTTGGGGGGACCCTTGTAGTGTGGGCTGCCTGAGGGGTATGTCATGGGTGTTGGGGTGCCCTTGTGGTGTGGGCTACCTTCGGGGTATTGCCACGGGTGTTGGGGGTGCCCTTGTGGTGTGGGCTGCCTACGGGGTATGGTCACAGGTGTTGGGGTGCCCTTGTGGTGTGGGCTGCCTGCGGGGTATGGTCACGGGTGTTGGGGGGGCCCTTGTGGTGTGGGCTGCCTGCGGGGTATGGTCATGGGTGTTGGGTGGGACCCTTGTGGTGTGGGTTGCCTGCGGGGTATGGTCATGGGTGTTGGGGGGCCCATGTGGTGTGGGCTGCCTGTGTGGTGTGTTCATGGCTGATGGATGCACCCGCGGGCATTTCCACGCAATTTGGCTGGTGCGAGCAGGGTACGCGATTCCGCTGGGATGCGGACGGGGTATGCGCATGCCTTTCCACGTGATTTGGCTGGTGCGAGCGGGGTACGCGGTTTTGCTTGAGTGCAGACAGGGTATGCACAGGCCTTTCCACGCGATTTGCTGGTGCGAGCGGGGTATGCGATTTCACTGGTGTGCGGACGGGGTACATGAGGCCCTTTCCACGTGATTTGGCTGGTGCAAGCGGGTATGCGATTTCGCTGGAGTGTGGAAGGGGTATGAGCGGGCCCTTCCCACGCGATTTGGCTGGTGCGAGCAGGGTATGCTCCAATTTTTCACGCAATTGCGATGGGGGTGGGGGCTGTGTGCTGGGCCATGGATGGCGCTGGGCCTTGCGCTGTATTGGGCATTTCACTGGCTTTTTCCTTTGCTCGGGCCGTGTTGTGGGCGTTACTGGCGCTGTTGCTGTTCATTGCGCCACAGCTACTGATGCCTCAGGAAGTCCATGAATACGCGTGCAGCGCAATTGCTGGTTTGCGCCATGGCTGGCACACGCATGGCGCACGCTCCTTCTCGGCACGCGGCGCTTGCGCTGCTTCTGCGCTGCTTCTGCGCTGGATTCTATGGATCGGGCATTATATTTTTTCTTGCTGAAGCACCAGTAACTTTGTCGGAGCACCCATTAGGTGGCGCGATGTTGGTTTGGTTTCTCTGTGTAGAATGGCCAGTCTCAGTTACTACTGTGTGTGCCCCTTGAAATCGTGGCACACATGGCTTTGGATTCTATCTGAAAAGCAAAGGTATAGAGGGATGAGACACTAAGAAGGGTTATGTTGCTGTCCCCAATTGCATTAGTACATAGTAATACAAAATAAAGTGTTTTTGACTAACTTTTTAAGGAGTCAAGTAACATGTAATTTTGTTTCCAGGTCTATACCCTTAACCTCGATAATTTGCATCCACCCTACATTAAGTCTCCTGAAGGGTAGTTCTTTAAGGCTGACTTCTCGCAGTCACCCACATGAAGAGAATTTCTACAAACATGACGTTGAGTATGTGCAACTTACAAGTGACAGGACTCCCCCTGCTTTTTAACCTATCCTTGAGACAATTTGAGGCATGGGGTCCCCACTGGATCACATCGGCAGTCAAGTCAATGACTTTCAGCGGACTGAGTAAAGGTCAAGAGATTGACTTCAACTAGAATTAGTCAGCAGTGGAAACCTGACAAGTCAGCGGCTTTCATGCGTACGATCTGGCACACGCATCGAGTCGAGTGCTTGGCTTCTATGGGTCGAGTCAGCGTTGAGATGACTCGAAGATGCATGTAAGCAGCTTGGGTAACTTAGGTTGCTTTACTAAAGCAACACGTCCTGTGGTGGCTCAAAATGTGTCGAACACGGCCGAGCCAACTCGAAAAGTATCTTGAGGTGAAAATAAGGTTTCTGGTATGCTTCTGGCTTCTTAGGTGCTGGCAGAGCCAGTACATGGTCTCTGCAGGCTGAGGTAAGTCTTTATATGCGCTTTCCAGATAGGAAACTTTGTAGATATCACTTGCAGGGTTCTGCCACCTTCAGTAAGCCGGTTCCTGGATACCAGTGTCTTGGATGCAGAGGGCCTTGGCCAGCCAGCAGGTCACCCCGAATGGTCCATTGGAGTGGGTAGGGAGTAGATCTTTTCTCTACTGTGGGGCTCTCTGTCCTCCCCTCTATGGCACAGGTCAGAATCCAGAGTTGAATCCACTAAGAGGAGGGTCTCCCCCGCTCTTAAATAGGCAAACAAATGGATGCGTTTGACTACAAAGGAAATCCCTGCCTGCTTGTTATGTTGCTTTCCAGCAGTATGGACTCACAAATACACATTTGACCTTTGAACCTTCTCTGCTGCCACTGCAAAGCAGTTGCAGGAGCTACCTGGAGACAGCCCAAGCAGACAATGGTGCACTATGCCTTTTGTCCTACAGCACAGTGAAAATCACATATGTATAGCATTGCTTAGTGCTGTTGGCTTTTATTGATAGATCTGGTATGTCTGAAATGTGGGCTGTCTGATAAAGGGAAATCACAGCACAAAAAATCATCAGAGGCAGACATATCCAACATAACATAGAAACACACAAATGCACACTTATTGCACTGTATAATAAACTATGAGCCATGAACTGCAGAAGACACTGGTGCTTATCTAAAAATAATTAGAGAAAACATCTAGTACTGCTCCTAATTCCATACACTTCCGCCTGCTGAACAAATATATAACATAGAAAATATATATTATGGAAGAAGTGCACTGCACCTTACGAAATTGAAAAAAAATTCTTGTCTTTAATTTATTTATTAAGACATGTTTATTCTTCAAAGAACCATTCACTTTAACAAATTTTCATATAGAACAAAAAGAGGTGTAACAGCTTCTGCATGTATATTAACCATGAAGCTCAACTAACACTGAGGAGATAGGAAGGAGATGCAGACACAGGGAGCTCATGTTTGTGGCTATGGACTTTTATTCAAATGCCTTGCTTTGGTTGGAAATGCCTCGCTGTCCCGGCTCTAAGAGGTATTTCCCTAACTCAACCAAAACCAAGATGTCCAATGCAAAATGTCCTGTGTCCGAAATACTATTCTGGCTCTCACATTCTAAAAGTAACTCTAAGGTATAAAGGGTAATGTCTTTGGCCTTGAAAGGGCACAAATGTTCAAGTTCAAAATGAAAGGCGTAACTCCAATACAAAAGTTCACAATGTATAAAGTTTACAGTTTCAGGGGATTGCTCCCTTGCCCAGGTTTTCTCTTCAAGATAATTTAAACTTCTAAGGGTACATGTCTTCCATGGAATTCTCTGATCAACAACAAAATAACTTGTATCTAAAACAATGTGTCTGTTAGTCCCAACTTCATAGGATACCTGGTGTACTCCCCTCCCAATGGATAAAGTTCACAGAGCCAGGGGATTGCTCCCTTTCCCAGGTATTCTCTTCATGACACTTTAAATTCCTAAGGGTATGAGTCTTCCCTGGAGTTCTCTGATCAACAACAAAAACCCAACTTGTATATAAAACAACTTGACTGTTAGTTCAAATTGCTCAGGATACCTGTAATACTCCTCAGCCAGATTACACACTTGCCAACTTGACTTTGCCTGGTACACTCTCCTGCCAGAGCTTTCTCATGTGGGTCACCTGACACACTTTCAAACTTGACTTTGCCTAGTATACTCCCCTGCCAGGGCTTTCTCGTGTGCTTCATTTAACATACTTGCAAACTTGACTTTGCCTAGTATACTCCCATGCCAGGGCTTTCTCGTGTGCTTCATTTAACATACTTGCAAACTTGACTTTGCCTAGTATACTCCCATGCCACGGCTTTCTTGTGTGCTTCATTTAACACACTTGCAAAGTTGACTTTGCCTGCTATACTCTTCTCAAAAACATAATGATCAGGGCGTTTCCGGATAATGAGCGACCCACTCAATTTATCCATTTCCTCTCTTCTGAGAAACTTTATTCCATATGAATTATGTATAAAGACAGGTGCTATTAAAAACTCAAAAACAAATCAATATATTCTTTCCATTTTTGTATTGATTTAGTTGAATGATTCAACCTTTCAATACATACATTCATACTCAATGATTAATTAATACACAAAACCAAGTTAAATGTCAATAAAATTCAGATCCAGCAGATACGGTTGGTCAGATCTTTGATTGTTCATGTTAAGACCCAGATATTTATATTCATCTACAATTTCTAAATCTTTATTACACAGTGACCATTTAGAATGTATTTTCTTTCGATACTGATTAGCTGCACATATCACCACCTTGGATTTATTCAGATTATTAGTTAACAGATTCACTTCTGTGTATCCCTCCAATTGTATCAAAAGATTTTGTAAGCCTTTCAGTGTTTTTGCCATTAACACCAAGTCATCAGCATAGAATAACCACGCTATCTCCCTATGGTTTAATTTGGGTGAGTCTGAGCTTATGTTTTTAAAGCTATGCTTCATATCCACGATGTAAATTTTAAACAGGGTTGATGCAAGCAAACAATCCTGTTTAACCCCCCCCGAAAGGTCTCAATGGGGGTTGACAATCTTCCATTAAGTGTGAGACGTACCTGAATGCTTGTGTTGGAGTGGAACTGGTTTATCCAGTGGTATATATTAAGTGGACATCCTCCCCCTGAAAATCAATATATTAATCTGTGAATCCAACCAATGCATCGCTTGTGGCGAGAGGCACCTAACTAGAGGCAACCCGAATACTGGTGAATGTAGGCTATGTGACATGCCTAACACCCACCAAAGAATTTCCTGAGTGACATGCTTCATCTTAAATCAGAAGGAGAGACGCAAGATGCTTTTTGCAAAGAAATAAGACAATTAGAAACAACACAGAGGAGCATGGACAATAACCCAATGCAACTACCAGCCAGACGTGCATGAGGCGATAATGCATGACATTGGATCACAGGAAACCTCACGAGAGATAAGAATGTAATCTTCTGTCCTGATGAAGGCAGATGAAACAAGAGCACTATTCAACAGTTCAATAGGCTGAAACACTGCTTTGTCTACAACCTGTTGATATGGAAGAGTTTAATATAAACACAGCAGAATCAGCCAAGTGAGGAGGGCAGACAAACTTAGTCCCAGTTGGGGTATATTAGTTGTATGAGCCACACTGATATGAATCGCAAATCTTATGCACATGTAGTGTACTATACGTGTATTCCTGTGGAACACAGATTAATATATTGATTTGGATGTGAGTTTTTAATAGCACCTGTCTTTATACATGAAACATATGGAATAAAATTTCTCAGAAAAGAGGAAATAGATAAATTGAGTGGGTCGCTCATTATCCGGACCCACCATGATCATTATGTTCTTGAAGATAGATTGATACCTGGATAGATTAGGAAATAGCCAGGTGCTCCTTCTCATATACTGCTATAATCGCCTGCCAGAGCTTTTTCATGTGTTTCACTTGACACACTTGCAAACTTAATTTTGCATGGTATAATATTCTGCCAGGGCTTTTTCATGGGTTTCACTTGACACACTTGTAAACTTGATTTTGCCTGGTATACTCTTCCGCCAGGGCTTTTTCGTGTGTTTCAATTGACACACTTGCAAACTTGTATATATCTTGCATTCATTCTGTTATTCCCTGTTTAGAAATATTGGGTTTCACATCCCCTTTCATACACTTTAATTACTCTTGTTTATCTATGTTAAGGTTGCCGAAGCGCCCCAGTATCACGGTTTCCCTCCTGAGGACTCACAGGCCTGTTGTGGCGTTATTTGGTTTTCCCGTTCCCACTTTCCAGGCTCAGTGACTACGCTTGGCGGCCGCCATGTTCTCTGCAACTTCTGCTTGCCTGCTGTTTGATTCTCTGTGTTTGGGTGCCGTGGATACTACTCTCCGGTTCCAACGATTACCAGGCAGTCTTCCTTCTTCCTCTCGTGGCCTCCACGCGGTGGATCGGCTCCTGCAGTCTTCTTCGTCTGGCCTTCTTCCTGAGCCGGCTGGCTCCACAGGCTTCTCTGCAACACAGTAGTCCCTCGGTCGATACAGAGATGACAAGGCTTTCTCCGGCAGCGTCTCTCCCCTGACAGCTGATCAGGGTTTTTGAATGTCCCGGCGCCTATCATGCGTTCGCAACAACTAAATTTTGTCTTGTACTTCTTGCCTTTACTGATTCTCATTGCTCCATTCAGCTTTCTCGTTACTGTTCTTTCACATGCATGTAAATGGTAGTCCGTTTTTGTCAATTTATGGATAGAACCTTACATGGTATTATCCGTAGGTCTCATGGATGGTTGAAGGAAGGTATCACAATAGGCCATTAAGGCATGGGGAATGAAAGGGGTATCCCTAAGAAGAAAAGGGGGATACCAACTCTCATCTGATGATGTTGTGTCACCCCCTCTGAGGGTCACCTTGCCTCATGTGTCCTCCCCCAGGTTCAGGAACAGGTAGCGGCTGCCATCCCCTGGCCACATGGGGACAGGTTACTGCTGGGAAAGGAGTGATGACATCATCAGATTCATCACATAATGTAGTAAATGCATAAACTGCACATTCATAAATTACAAACATATTCTACTTCTTCAACACATATATAAACCAAAAGGCCTCACTTTCCTAGTAAATAAATAAACTGAACATACATAGACTGACGTGTTTTATGCGTAAAGGTCAACAATAAAGACATTCGCCATGCTTTTCCAATGTCTAAAATAATGAAGGATTATATAATACAAGTTGAAGCACAAACAATAATCAAAAGAATATTATTAGGAACATAAACAACTAAAAGAGAAAACAAACAGACAATAGTTAGTTGTAATAAAACAATTTACCAGCATTGTTCATCAATATCTCAATAATAACCATAGTCTATGGCCTGCAGACTTAGACATTGAAGTCACACAGTTGCATTTTTGGGAACGCCTATTCAACTCACCTTGAAAGTACGCTAGCGACCAAGGTGCAGCACCATGCTATGAGAGTATACTTATTACTAACTAACTGGGGTACTCGGCGTTGCCAGTGTCTTGATTGAGTGGTGTCTAATGTGCCCTTGAGGATGTTGCTCTTGTCCTCTTTTCGGCAAGTCTTGCTTCAGCTTGCTCTTGTGCCTCATGTGCCCTGGAGGATCTTGTTCTTGTCCTCATGTGAGCAAGTCTTGCTTCAGTTTTCTCTGGCATCTCATTTGCCCTGGAGAAAGTTGCTTTTGTCCTCTGGTCGGCAAGTCGTGCTGCTGTTTGTTTTTGTGTTTTAGAAGCTCTTGATATTGATTTTCACTTTGCATCAGATGGAGCTTTTCCAAGTGATGTTTGTTTTTTTGTGCGGAATGTTTCAGTCACTCAATGGCTTCAGCACATTTGAGAAAATGTCCAAGAAAGATTGATTGATTGTGCTCTCTACTTTTGAATGAACATTAGTAAACTGTAACTTTGCCATTTCCCATATTTGGAGTGGCGTGATAAAAAAAAGTTACTTTTTAAAATTCCTTTTAAAAATGCTTTAATGAACACTTTCGAACTGTATTCAGTAGTAATACATTTCAAAGGAATAACCAACACATCTAACATTTAGCTTCAGGCACTTTTCCAAATGTTGCCTTCTTCTAGTACCTACTGTAGTGAATCAGGGTGAGTATTAGTAAATGAGGGTGTCTACGGAGTGAACTTATTGCATCCAAACACAGAATACAATCTTGCCCCAGACAAATGAGGAATCCATGCAACATTTGGTAGCAGTGGGTTCAACGGTGTGGTTTTGTATAGCCTGACAAACATACGCAACCACATCCAAAACATTTTTGCATATAAGATTTTTGCATCCAAACATAGACTACGATCTTGCCCCAGACAAAAGAGGAATCCATGCAAAATTTGGTAGACATGGGTTCAACGGTGTGGATTTCTATAGCCAGACAAACATATACACATACATACATACATTCAGCTTTATATATAAAGTTTGTAATGGCTTATTATTAAAGGTAAGGCATTCAATTAATGTTTGATAGTTGCACTATTTCTAATGTGTGCATTATACATGCATTACACTCCAAAACCTCGATACAAGTAAGGCTATCCACCTTGGACAAAAGGTCAACTGCCATTATGACATCAAGAGGGCTGAAGCAGGGTTGTATCCTAGCTTCAGCCCTCTTTATTTTTTTATTAATGATGTCAGAATGGCTTTCGTTGGTGTGAGGGCAGATTCTCCAAAATTGAATTGCTTGGAAGTTAAAGCTCTGTGGTATACGGATGAACTGGTGCTAGTTTCTAAAACACCTGCTGGACTGCAAAACTTGTTGACTGCATTGGGTGCATATTTCAGACATAATGAATTGGTTGTTGATTTGAAAAAGTCTCAGATTGTTCTTTATGTTGCAAAGAGGACATCGAGAAATAAGATGGTTTGGAAAATGGAGAACTCAAGTGTTGAAGTGATGCCTAATTATATATATCTGGGTATGATATTTGATGGGAACCCAGCTGCTAAGTCTCAACGGCAAAATATTGATCTGAAGTTGTCCTCAGCTATATCGCAGACAAGACTAGTTCTGTATAAATATGGTACATTTTCTATAAAATCTGCGATAATGTATTGGAGCCAAAATGTAATACCCACGCTCATCTATGGTTTGGAAACTAAAAAAAATATCCAAATCAGTTATTTTAACAAATTGGCATTATTACAGCTACCACAAGGTACATCAGGTCCATGGCTGCGATATGAGCTGGGGCTGACATCCTTGGGGGCTATGTACAATTGGCGTATGTGTGCCTTGTTTCGGAAATGTGTACTCTTGCCCCCGAATGGAACCACATTAGCAATCATATCATATTATATGCTGTCCTATTCACATACTTGCCCACAAAATTGGTGTAGCTATGTCATATCTGTCATGGCTAATGCAGATATAACACTTGATGTTCTTGTCTCGAATCCAGATTGAGTGAAAGCAAAAATATATATGATGGATAGACACAAGAGCATCATGCCTTAAATATAGAGACTTTAATTATCTCTGGTTTGGCCCAAAAAGGTTTAGAGATTCAGAGGCATACTTATATAGAGCTCCGACACCTCAGATGAGAAGTACAATACTCTGAGTACGTTTTAATCTATGGCCAACATGTGATGTACTAGCTCGTAGGAAACTCATTAAACCTGCATGTGATATGATATGATATGGCATTTATAACGCGCCTATACACAGGGCCGGTCTTTGCGTCAGGCAGTCCAGGCAGCTGCCTGATGTCAGTCAGCCTCTAGGGGGCGCTGCACCAGCAGTCCACAGTGCTAGAATACACGTGTAACACGTTAGTTTCCTAACATTATAAAAATGAATGTGCCTATTCATTTTTATAATGTTAGGAAACGAACGTGTTAAACGTGTATTCCACCACTGGCACTGCTGCAGGCTGCAGCCTCGGCCCTCAGGCAGGACAGTGCTCGAATACACGTGTAACACGTTCATTTCCTAACATTGTAAAAGTGAATGTACCTATTCATTTTTATAATGTTAGGAAACAAACGTGTTAAACATGTATTCTACCACTGGCACTGCTGCAGGCTGTGACCGTGGCAGTTTATAATCCATTTGGTGCCCAGGATAAACATTAGGAATGCGACCCCCCTGCACCCCATCCCATGACCCACTCCCACCGCACACCGCGCTCCACTCCCGCCACACCCCGTGCGCCACTCCCACTACACCCTGCACGCCATTCCCAAACTACACCGTTAAGGAACTCCTACCCAAAGTCAAACAGTCAGTCACACAAGGAATGAATTGTCATTTGCAACGGTGGGCCACTTTTTCACTGGTGCCCAAGACAATTTTATGCCCCAGTCCCACTTAGGCTGCAGATAATGAGGACTGGGCACACCAACCAAGAGACCATGAATATGGCACAGGATGCACTATATACAACCAACAAAGAACACAAGATGCTGAAGGGGTTTTAGAGGCAACCTAAGCCAAAAGGGCAATGGCAAGGAGACACCTGAACCCAATAAACAATCACTTTCACATTCTTTGAATGGGAATCAAGGGTTATGCTTTGATACAGTAAAGTCTTGACTGTTGTAAGGATACATGGACCAGGATTATTTATTTATTCATGCAATGTTTGTCGGGTACCTGCATATTTATTTATTTATGCAATGTGTGTCGGATACAGGTATCCGACACACATTGCATAAATAAATAAATTATCCGTCTCCATGTACCCGACAAACATTGCATAAATAAATAAATAAACCGGTTTGTAGCTTAAAGAATATTTACTCAGCAACACTGGTCAAAACTATTGTCCGCATAGTGAAGTAACTCATAACCAGTGCCATGGAAGTGGTTTAAAGTGTAATTAATATATAGTTTGGAAAAGAAGCAGCATGAAAGAAATAGCGATGCTTTAAACTATTATTTTGGCCATTTTTTGGGCTTGCATGGATGCACCATAGGCCCAAACGGGTCTCCGTTTGTACCGTGTCGGGGCCCACGATGCGTCCCTGCAAGGCACGCACACTCCCCACAGCCCACTGCACCTCTACTCCCATCCCAATGCCAGCACAAAACTAATTTGTGACTAATGGGCCACCATTAGCACTTTCTTGCCGGCATTGTGATGGAAGGGGCTGGTTTTAGCTGCACGGGGACCTAAAGTATTTTTATTGGTGTGCTTATGCCCCCACCCACCAAGTGGTGCAAAAGTGGTCAGAGGGAGCCTCTGACTTTTGTAATGTCACGTAGTACTTCTGTACTACGTGACATTACAGTCGGAAGGGGCAACGCCAGCACCTGACCTGCGGAACTTTCCCCATGTCAATGTGCCGCCCCACAAACTAGGGAATTTCATCCCCTCCAGAGGCTCCAGGGACCGGGGCAATTGCGTCCCTTGGGGCTATTGCGCCCCGGGCAGTTGCCTGCCTCGTCTGGGCCAAGAAACAGGCCTGGCCTCGGCCCTCAGGCAGGGTAGGGCAATTGGCAAATAAATTAGCAACATTTGTTGCTTTATTACCTTCCCCCAGCCCTGGGTGGCACCGGCGCTGCTGGCGCCAGCCAGGCCCATGGGCGCACGTGCGGCTTGCCATCCTCCAGGCTATGGGTGCGCACTGACACTGAAGTGTGGATCGATTGGGGCTGGCTGGTGTTGTCTGCCCCGGCTATTACAGAAAAGAGGAGCGAGTGGGTCACTAAATCCTGAAGTTGTTCCCATCACAAGCACACACTGCCAAGCAGCATCAGAATCAGCAAATACAAACAGTTGCTGCATCCTGCCCTTGCTGATTGGCCTTGTTTCAGGAAACCCAACAGTAACTACAGCCTGCCGAGGCAAGCACACTTCTTTCCTCCTGCTCCCGTCCTCGCAGGTGAGGCCTATTGCTGCATAGGCGTTTTATTTATTTTAACATGGTATTGCGGAGATGACTGGGCCATCCAAGAACAGCCTCTGGAGGCCACAAAGCTAGACACTTTTGTCAAGGCTGAAGTAGTCATGAAAAAGGAAGCGAGCACTGGTGGTGGATTCTCCTCAGGAGATCAAAAGACCGGTTCTCGGAAGACCTGGGCATAGTGTCACTGTCAGCAGATCTTAGACAGTTGCACGTTCCAGCGGGGTTGGATTGGTCGGTCCATTGGCCGGGCCAAAATCACTTTGCGGGTGAGGCCCTGGGGGCCGGTACCAAGCATGGGCCGGTTTGGGGGTTACTACGCCCCCCTAGTTTCCTCTCCCGAGCATATTGTTCATTGTTTCCTCTTTCCTGGGCATGCACTGCTGACTTTATTTTAGTGCAAGAGTTTCATACATTTCACTGTTCGCTCAGACTTGTGTTATACTCTTCTTTGTCGTTGTGCTTCTTTTGTTTGGAATAGCAATAATGCTAGTCTAACGAGATAAACAAACACCTACACAAACGCGCCTTGTGAATGATGGTGTGAAGGATGGATGCAGGCGCTGGACCAAAAGCTGAGCGAAGTCTGAACAGCAGCTGGCTTGGGAAAGCGACTCAGCAACTACAGTAGAAACCGTCTCCGTGGACGGTTGGCCCGTCTTCCGTATAATGCAAATACCCAGACTTGTAGGATGCATGCTTCACTTTCTTTGTTCCATTGGGGGTGACATGCTGTAGCATCAATTCATGGCCTCTAAAATACCCTGAACAGTGCAGCTTCCGATCTCCTTTAACACAAACGCTGGGAAATGGCCATGACTAGCTAACGCCACATTAATTAAAGCCAGGTCTCTAAAGAATGGTTCAAGTGTTGGGGAATTACCTGCTCACACTTTCTGTCGTGTGACCAACCAGTGCACAAAAGATGTTTCAGAGCGTGGGGCTCTTGATGCCACCCATTTCTGCATTTGATACACCAGCAGCTAAACATATCCTGGGGAGACAGTTCCTTCTGCATAGTCCATTTCTCTCCCAAGCTCGGGACAATGTTCTTTACTATAATAGAGAATGTGAAAAAGTGCAGAGCTGCAAGGCTGGGGGAGGGGGGTCGAGGGCAAAGCGCATTATGCTTGGGGTACACTGGAGATGCTTCCCCTGATACCCGCAGTACTCCAAGTCCCATGAAATGAAATTCGTCTATACACTGCACAATGTGCAAGGGCCGCTGTTATTCAAGCAGCACGCGACTAGTAATTTGCAAAAAGTAAACTTAACGAGTCCCAAGAAAAGGTCATCTTGCACCCTTTAAGAATTTGATTGTTTTTGTTTTTATGTTGGGATGGTAGACATCGTTTTTCTTTGCGATCTTACAGTTTCATGGTGCTGTCGGGAGCTAAAATGAGTGATCACGTAGGAAACATTTAAGACTTTTGAGAGTTCACAAGCATGAGCGAAACAAACCCCAATACTTGAACTGCCATTTCTCTGCTGCGGTAATGCACTGCAGTGTGTTTCAATGTAAAGTCCACATTGTAATGTCATAATTTTACAACGCCACCTCTCCAACATTAACATTGGGAGCTATGTTGAATTGTACATGCATGTTAACTCTCTGCATATGTTTGAAGTAGACTTTACCACTCACATGAAGTAGTGATTGTGTTAACTCATAGTCCCCACTCCTGTTGCTCAGCCCATGACACATGCATGAGATCCCAGGTCAAGGGAGGGGGCCTCCAACGATGCTTCCTGCCTGGGGTGCAATCTGTTGTAAAACCGGCCCTGCCGGCGGGCATCTGGACCAAGCCCATCAGCCCCGGGAGCAAGCATCCAGGTGCTTATTAAAAGCCCAGCAGCCCCGGCTAGGGGCTGTCTGGATACAGTCCTGGCGCCATATGCACCAAGCTCATAGAAGAAATCATTCCTGGCGCCATAGGTGCCAGGCTCATATGCATTACTTACCTCATGCAGACCATGCTGCAATGAATCCAAGCCAACATGAGGCCTGAATGGGACTACTTTACTTCAGGGACTATTTTTTACTCGGGCGTGGTTCTGGGGGAACTTCTTACCTGGGACTACTTTGAAGGCTATTTAAACCACGTCCGAACAGCAGCTCACGCTTCGCGTTATTCTGCATCAGCAGCGTAATGCTCACCGTGCCTGCATTCAGCAACCAGTCTTCTGCCACGCCCGCCTCGAATCCAGAGCTCCTAGGAAAAGAGGAAAGAAGAAGGAAAGGTTAGAACATGAACATTATTTAATTCCTCACCTGATTCTGGATCCATCACGCCTTCGAACTTGGAAAGGACATTATTTCTTTACACGTCGCATCGCCAGTTGCAGCGCCGCGCCATACTCGCCAGTCCTCACAGCATCTTTCGATTCAGCGCTGCCTCCATCATTTTCTTCGCCGAACTCCAGCATCTAGGGGACAAAAGAAATAACAAGGTGAGCCGAGAGAGCCCACAAATACAATCTCTTTTTACCACCATAGACTTACCCGATTTACCACTGGAGGCAGTATTCTTTAACACGCCACATCTTCTTACGCCGTAACTGTAAGGAGAGAGAAAACAACAAGTTAAATACATGCATCTTTTACCGGACAGTGTTGGGTAATACAGACTCTTACCTAAACGCCATCAGCTGCCACAAAACAATCTTCTCTTGGACCCAGCTGCAACACAAGAAGGGAATGGAACAAGAGTGAACATCAGACATATTGAACTCTTTGAACTTTATACTTACATGTCCTCGCCAGGAACCTCGGAGTCAATATTCATCCGGAACTCTTCCAACGTCTTTGAGCCAGTGAAGTAACTGGTATCTACGCGCCCCTGCATTCCACGCAGGATGGAGAGCTCATCATTCAAAAACATAAGGTGAGATTACTGAAAGGGAATATCGGAAGTGATTAGTGGGAAGAACAGTGGGTTGCCATCACTAGAATCCACGGGTGCCTAAATCCCTTTCTCCACTTGCAGGAGAATACTTCTATGGGTCAAGCAGACGGGATTAGGCGGGCCAGTCCAGTCTGTCATCTCTGCACTACGCGTCACATTGGAGGAGACCGCAGCTAGCCCGGATCCGATCGACGCCCCTGTGGGAGCCAAGTGAACGTAACATGTAGTGCCTATTTTAGCTAACCATTCCTGTTCGGTGGGGATTGTGGGTTGGTTAAATTCTTGCGCTGTTAGAGAAAGAGCTGCCACGTTCAAGACCATATACGCTTTCTTTTGTGGCTTGGTCAGCAATGTGTACAGTACATTGCTCGGCCCAACATAGCTTCTCCATAGTCTCTCTGTACTTGGTGACCAAAAATGACTTTCATCTCTTTATTGATTATTTCCCAGAATGGCTTCAGTACTGGACATGACCACCATATGTGGGTCCATGTGCCCACTTCTTTGCATCCCTGCCAACAGGTTTTATCAACTGAAAGGGAAATATTGTGTAGCTTCTCAGGGGTTAAGTGCCACTGCACCAGGATCCTGGTCCAGATTTCCTTGATTTGCATCCCTCTCATCAGTCTGGGGGTTCGTTGCCACACTTCCCACCGTTGTTCCTCTGTAATCGGGAGCGATAACAAGTCTGCCCATTGCCTCACAAAGGGCCATTGGGGCTGGGTCGCTGGTGTGGTGGATACCCTGTAGATTTTGCTAATTACTTGCCTGTCCCCTGTGTTCGTTAGAAGGTATTTTTCTAGAGGGGTAAAGTTTCTAGAAGCGGACTCCCTCATTTGCTGGGAGGAGAGCCAATGCCTCAACTGGGTGTAGTGGTACCTGTCTTCTTCCCCCAGCCCCATGCTTTGTTTATATATTTGGAATGGTTGACCTCTTGCCCCTCCATCATGTGCCTTGCGTGGCTTCCTCCCACCTAACAAATGCCCCTTTCTCCAACCCCGGGGTGAACTGTGGGTTACGGAACAGGGGGGAGGGAGGGTTAAAGGTGATGGATAGGACGTGACCTCGGCTTCTTTAACCATAGCATTCCATGTATTCCACACCAGGGCGGTTATTCTACTTTTGCACATATTGGGGGGCCTATCTGCCTTAGGACACCATAGGACCTCGTCTAGGGGTTTACCCTCCACCGCCCTGTCTATCTTTTGCCAGATGCTGACTGGGTTCCCCGCAAACCAATCTCGGATTACCCTCAGTTGTGCATTACATCTTGAAGTTTGGGACACCCATTCCCCCCGCCCCTGTGGGGGTGGTCATGACTTTCCACGCTACCCTCTGTCTTTCCCCTGCCAGATGTAGTTCCGCACCAGTTTATTAAGTGCTTTGAAGAAGGTATTAGGGACCGCTAAGGGAAGAGCCTGGAAATAGTAGAGTGCTCTGGGCAAGGATTATCATTTGATTACGCTTATGCAGCCCATCCAGATGTGCCCAGGAGCCTCCTTTCACCCAACCATGCTTTGTATGTTTCCAGGAGCTGAGGATAATTTGCTTCGTACATATCCTCTAATGAAGGGATCAGATTCACTCTCAGGTAGTGGAGGGATCCCTCTGCACTTGCAAACTGCCCTGTATCTAGGGTTTTTGAGGATTCGTGCCCTTGAATTTCATTAATTCCGACTGTTGGGTGTTAGTCTTCAGGCCCGCTACTCTGACGAATTCTGTCAGGAGTGCCGCTAAGATCGGGAGGGAGGCGCCCACGTCCGTGAGCACGACCAGCAGGTCGTCAGCAAACGCCATAACCTTGTGGTCCTCCCCTCGGAAGGCGATCCCCTTTATTCCTTTCTCCTGTCTGATTCTAATGAGGAAAGGCTGTAGGAAGATCGCGTACAGGTCTGGGGACATGGGGCAGCCCTGTTTATGATATGATATGATATGGCATTTATAACAGACCTATACACAAGTGTTTCAAGGTGCGACGAGGCAAGGGAGGGGGAACAAAGGGAGGACAGACAATGATCATACTAGGCCAGGTGTCATTCAGATCGTACAAGTGCATGGTATGGGGAAAGGGGGAAAGTTTGAGGGGGAGGGGGAAGGGACAGTGCAGTACATGGGAATAGAATAATAACCACAAGTAAAGTAGCGGCCAGCCGGTGGCAAGTGCAAAGGGGAGTGCAGACATCAGGTGTCAAGTGCTGGTAGTGGGACTGAAGGGATACAGAAACAGTCCCCAAGTGTGGGGGATGCCAGGAAGGCAGTGCAGGTGTGTGTGACTGGCAGGGGAGGGACCTGGGCCCAGGATCAGAGAGTGGCCAGGTAACCAGTGCAGATTCCGAATCAGCCAGGAGGTCAGCAGGGGAGAGGAGGAGAAAAGGCAGAAGCAAAGAGAAAGGTTTTGAGGTGCTTCCGAAACCGGAGATGGTTCTCCTCAAGTTTCAGGGAGCCAGGGAGGCTGTTCCAGAGGGAGACCCCAGCCGAAGAAAGAGATCTACCACCAACTCGTTCTGCTTGAGATCTTTATCAGTTGTGAGAGGTACCCATTGATGGCCAGCATGATTTGTGGCGACCTATAGTTGGCTTTAATCAGGCGTAGGAAGGCCGGTCCGAACCCCATTACTTCTATAGTGTCAAACAAGAATGACCATTCGACCCGGTCGAAGGCCTTCTCTGCGTCTAGTGCCAGGACCCCCACCCTCAGGCCTGCCCGATTTGCTTTCTCTTTTAAATGGGATATACGCTTAATGTTGTCAAACGTCTGTCTCCCCTTGACAAAGCCCGCCTGATCAGGGTGTATTAGGTCCGGGGTTACTTTGTTCATTCTAGTAGTTAATATTTTTGTAAAGATTTTGGCGTTGAGGTTTAGTAGGGCGATAGGGCGATAGGAGCTGCAGAGGGTGACCTTCTTATTAGGCTTGGGGAAGAGGACTACCTTGGCGTCTTCCATGGACTGAGAGAAGTGGCCTGTGTCTTAGAAGGTGTTGTACATGGATGTCAATAGCGGGACTAGTATTATCTGGAATGCCTTTTACAAAACAGCGGGGTACCCATCCGGACGGGGAGCTTTATTTGGCGGCAGCGATTTGATCGCTGCACGTACCTCATCTTCCGTAATCGCCCCCTCCAGGGCTTCTCGCTGGCTCTGGGTTAGTCTTTTTAGGTGGCATGTTCCTAGGAAGGCCTTTTGGAGGTCACTGTTGGGCCCTTCGGAGGTGTACAGAGTGGTATAGAACTGTGTAAATGCCTGCAGAATCTCCTCTATTTGTGTGGTTTCCTGTCCCCCTGCTGTTAGAATGCGACGTATTATTCCCGCCACTTCCCTTTTTTTGACCTGTCAGGCCAGGAGCCTACCCGTTTTCTTTACCTGGAGGTAGTATTTCTGTCTCAGAAATAGTAGGGACTTTTCTACCTGCTTCGTCTGCAAGACACTGATTTGTCCTTTAAGGTGTCTGTACTTTTTCTTTATCGCTGCCCGTTTGTCTGTTTCTATTCTCCCCATTACCCACTTTAAGTGCCCTTCCAAGTCTGTCTGGAGTGCCCTTTCCTGTTTGGCCCGAGCTGCCCGTTTTGCAATGAGCACCCCCCTCATCGTTGCCTTAAAGGCGTCCCACACTACCGCTTCCTGGACTCTGCGGATTTATTTTCTGCGAAGAAGTCGCGGATGGCTTTGCGTTGCCCGTTATAGATTACTGTGTCTCTTAGCAGGTGGCGGGGGAATTACCACCTCCAAAGGCCAGTCCCCCCTTTTCCCATTTAATTTTTAGTTGCAGCGGGGCGTGGTCTGGCAGGGTGATGGGGCCCACGTCGATATTTCGCACTTGTCCTAGCGGTGGCACCGAGACCCAGATGTAGTCTATTCTTGAGACCGTTCTGTGAACGTCAGAGTAGTAAGTGAAATCCCTAGAGATTCCTTTTAATTCAAATCATGTATCTGCTATGGTGATTCTGTCCATGCAGGCTTGTAACCGTTTAGATGGGACGCTTAATGGGGGGGTCCTAACCGCGCTTCTGTTATTGGTCGGGTGCATGGCAGATTAAAGTCCCCTGTGAGAATCAACTGACCCCTCTTGAATTGCTCTAATTTCTCCATCATCCCCCTCAAATATCTGTCCTGGCCAGAGTTAGGGGTGTAGACTGTAGCTATTGTAAGGGGTGATCTTTCCCACTGTATGTGGACAAAGAGGATCCTGCCCTCCTTGTCGACCTTCAATTACTTGGACATTAGGGAGGTGCCTGAAGGCAATCAGGACCCCTTTGATCTTATTCTTGCCATTGGCCTATATGAGCTGGGGGTACACGCTCAACCTCAGTCTATATTTATCCTGCGTGCAGATGTGGGTCTCTTGGAGCGTCACAATTTCCGGTTTATCATTCTGGAGTAGGTTCTCCAACTTCCGCCTCTTCGCCCGGAGTGTTTAGCCCCCTAATGTTGAGTGTGAGTATTCGGATCCCTTTGTTGCTACCCATATCTCACAGCAGAAATTGTAAAAACTTGAGGCGTTATTTCCCTGTGCTCAATCCTTGAATACCGATATAGGTAAATTAAAGGATCTAGATGCTATGTCGGATATGTTTGCAAACTCTCTGAAAACAGTGACCGACAAGCTTGCCCCCATCAAAAACAAAAGAAAGAAAATTGATCATAATAATAACTGGTTCTCTAAGGAGTTATCAGAATTAAAATCCAAGAAAAATAAACTCTATCATGTATGGAGAAATGATAAATCCATCAATAACTTAAAAATGTATAAAAGCTGTGCTGCTAACTTTAAAAAAGAGGTTATAACAGCTAAAAAGGAGGCATTGAATGAGAGGATTACCAATGCCACATCAGACTGCAAGGAGCTGTTTAAAATTTTAAAAGAACAAACTCACACGCCAGGGCCTTCACCAGCCCCGATTATTGAAAATAAGGCTTGGTGTACAGAAATTCAATTAGCTATGTCTAATAAATTAGACAAGATCAAAGAAACCATAAAGACCAAAAAACGTTCCTTGTCTATATCATATCAGCAAGAGAAGATCACACATTCCCTGGCTAAAGATAAAGACCAACCTATATTTAGATTCTCGCCCATATCTGAAGAGGAATTGGCAAAAACCATTAGCCAACTTAAGAGTAAAAGTTGTAAAGGCGATCAAGGCCGGTCTTACAACAGATTGCACCCCAGGCGGGAAGCATCATTGGTGCCCCCCTCCCCTGACCTGGGATCTCATGCATGTGTCATGGGCTGAGCAGCAGGAGTGTGGACTATGAGTTAACAAAATTGTCAATGCTGGCATCTGCTGAATTTCGTGAACCTCAGAAAACAGCAATAAGAGGATAAAACCCGAACAGGCCTGGTTATGTTAGTCTGCTTTTGCTCTTCATTTTTTAGTAACAATGACCAGTTTGCTGCTTTGACTCAGGTCAGAGAATCAACAATTTCAGATCTACACTAATGTCATTCGTATGACCTCAAACATTTAGCTACTCTTAAAAGGTGATGAACTGGGTGATGAACTGGTCTTGAACAGTGTTACTCAAACCTCCAAGAACAAGCACCAGCAACATACCCACTGATAGCTGTACAAGCCCGTCTATCTCAGCATTAAAATACATGCATTTATGCAATATGTATTGCATCAAATATTTCACGGGAAGTTAAATATATTTAGGAGGGACACACGTAAACAATATCACTACTTCATGTGAGTGGTAAAGTCTACTTTAAACATATGCAGAGAGTTAACATGCATGTACAATTCAACATGGCTCCCAATGTTAATGTTGGAGAGGTGGCGTTGTAAAATTATGACATTACAATGTGGACTTTACATTGAAACACACTGCAGTGCATTACCGCGGCAGAGAAATGGCAGTTCAAGTATTGGGGTTGGTTTCGCTCATGCTTGTGAACTCTTAAAATTCTTAAATGTTTCGTACGTGATCACTCATTTTAGCTCCCGACAGCACCATGAAACTGTAAGATCGCAAAGAAAAACAATGTCTACCAACCCAACATAAAAACAAAAACAATCAAATTCTTAAAGGGTGGAAGATGACCTTTTCTTGGGACTCGTTAAGTTTACTTTTTGCAAATTACTAGTCGCGTGCTGCTTGAATAACAGCGGCCCTTGCACATTGTGCAGTGTATAGACGAATTTCATTTCATGGGACTTGGAGTACTGCGGGTATCAGGGGAAGCATCTCCAGTGTACCCCAAGCATAATGCGCTTTGCCCTCGACCCCCCTCCCCCAGCCTTGCAGCTCTGCACTTTTTCACATTCTCTATTATAGTAAAGAACATTGTCCCGAGCTTGGGAGAGAAATGGACTATGCAGAAGGAACTGTATCCCCAGGATATGTTTAGCTGCTGGTGTATCAAATGCAGAAATGGGTGGCATCAAGAGCCCCACGCTCTGAAACATCTTTTGTGCACTGGTTGGTCACACGACAGAAAGTGTGAGCAGGTAATTACCCAACACTTGAACCATTCTTTAGAGACCTGGCTTTAATTAATGTGGCGTTAGCTAGTCATGGCCATTTCCCAGCGTTTGTGTTAAAGGAGATCGGAAGCTGCACTGTTCAGGGTATTTTAGAGGCCATGAATTGATGCTACAGCATGTCACCCCCAATGGAACAAAGAAAGTGAAGCATGCATCCTACAAGTCTGGGTATTTGCATTATACGGAAGACGGGCCAACCGTCCACGGAGACGGTTTCTACTATAGTTGCTGAGTCGCTTTCCCAAGCCAGCTGCTGTTCAGACTTCGCTCAGCTTTTGGTCCAGCGCCTGCATCCATCCTTCACACCATCATTCACAAGGCGCGTTTGTGTAGGTGTTTGTTTATCTCGTTAGACTAGCATTATTGCTATTCCAAACAAAAGAAGCACAACGACAAAGAAGAGTATAACACAAGTCTGAGCGAACAGTGAAATGTATGAAACTCTTGCACTAAAATAAAGTCAGCAGTGCATGCCCAGGAAAGAGGAAACAACGAACAATATGCTCGGGAGAGGAAACTAGGGGGGCGTAGTAACCCCCCTGTTCTTGGATGGCCCAGTCATCTCCGCAATACCATTTTAAAATAAATAAGACGCCTATGCAGCAATAGGGCTCACCTGCGAGGACGGGAGCAGGAGGAAAGAAGTGTGCTTGCCTCGGCAGGCTGTAGTTACTGTTGGGTTTCCTGAAACAAGGCCAATCAGCAAGGGCAGGATGCAGCAACTGTTTGTATTTGCTGATTCGGATGCTTCTTGGCAGTGTGTGCTTGTGATGGGAACAACTTCAGGATTTAGTGACCCACTTGCTCCTCTTTTCTGTAATAGCCGGGGCAGACAACACCAGCCAGCCCCAATCGATCCACACTTCAGTGTCAGTGCACACCCATAGCCTGGAGGAGAGCAAACCGCACGTAAGCCCATGGGCCTGGCTGGCGCCAGCAGCGCCGGCACCACCCGGGGCCGGGGGAAGGTAATAAAGCAACACATTTATTTGCCAATTGCCCTGCCCTGCCTGAGGGCCGAGGCCAGGCCTGTTTCTTGGCCCGGACGAGGCAGGCAACTGCCCGGGGCGCAATAGCCCCGGGGGACGCAATTGCCCCGGTCCCTGGAGCCTCTGGAGGGGATGGAATTCACTAGTTTTGGGGTGGCACATTGACGTGGGGCAAGTTCTGCAGGTCAGGTGCTGGCGCTGCCCCTTCCGACTGTAATGTCACGTAGTACAAAAGTACTACGTGACATTACAGAAGTCAGAGGCTCCCTCTGACCACTTTTGCACCACTTGGGGTGGGGGCATAAGCATACCAATAAAAACACTTTAGGTCCCCGTTCAGCTAAGACCAGCCCCTTCCATCACAATGCCGGCAGGAAAGTGCTAATGGTGGCCCATTAGTCACAAATTGGTTTCATGTTGGCAATGGAATGGGAGTGGAGGTGCAGTGGGCTGTGGGGAGTGTGCGTGCCTTGCAGGGACGCATCGTGGGCCCCGACACGGTACAAACAGAGACCTCTTTGGGCCCATGGTGCGTCCCTGCAAGCCCAGAAAATGGCCAAAATAATAGTTTAAAGCATTGCTATTTCTTTCATGCTGCTTCTTTTCCAAACTATATATCAATTACACTTTAAACCACTTCCATGGCACTGGTTATGAGTTACTTCACTATGCAGACAATAGTTTTGACCAGTGTTGCTGAGTAAATATTCTTTAAGCTACGAACCGGTTTATTTGTTTATTTATGCAATGTTTGTCGGGTACATGGAGACGGATAATTTATTTATTTATGCAATGTGTGTCGGATACCTGTATCCGACACACATTGCATAAATAAATAAATATGCAGGTACCCGACAAACATTGCATGAATAAATAAATAATCCTGGTCCATGTATCCTTACAACAGTCCAGACTTTACTGTATCAAAGCATAACCCTTGATTCCCATTCAAAGAATGTGAAAGTGATTGTTTATTGGTTTCAGGTGTCTCCTTGCCATTGCCCTTTTGGCTTAGGTTGCCTCTAAACCCCTTCAGCATCTTGTGTTCTTTGTTGGTTGTATATAGTGCATCCTGTGCCATATTCATGGTCTCTTGGTTGGTGTGCCCAGTCCTCATTATCTGCAGCATAAGTGGGACTGGGGCATAAGATTGTCTTCAGCACCAGTGAAAAAGTGGCCCACCGGTGCAAATGGCAATTCATTCCTTGTGTGACGGACTGTTTGACTTTGGGTAGGAGTTCCTTAACGGTGTAGTTTGGGAATGGCGCGCAGGGTGCAGTGGGAGTGGTGCACGGGGTGTGGTGGGAGTGAAGCGCGGGGTGCGGTGGGAGTGGCGCATGGGATGGGGTGCGGGGGGGTCGCATTCCTAATGTTTCACCCTGGGCTCCAAATGGACTATAAACTGCCGAGGTCACAGCCTGCAGCAGTGCCAGTGGTAGAATACACGTTTAACACGTTTGTTTCCTAACATTATAAAAATGAATAGGCACATTCAATTTTATAATGTTAGGAAACTAACGTGTTACACGTGTATTCTAGCACTGTGGACTGCTGGTGCAGCGCCCCCTAGAGGCTGACTGACGTCAGGCAGCCACCTGGGCTGCCCGACGCAAAGACCGGCCCTGAAGGCGATCCATGCTCGGCTATCATAATCAAGGAATGCCTACCCACTCTAATACCAGCTCTTACAAAATTTGTTAATGCCTCATTTGAGTTGAAGGTAGTGCCTGCTAATCTGAAAAACGCATGGATTACACCTCTACTAAAAAAGCACAACCTATGCCCACTCACCCCTTCTAATTATAGGCCTATTACTAATACCGCCTTCCTCCTTAAAATATTAGATCGGGTGGCATATAATCAGATCTCTTTATTCATGCAACAGAATCAAATTCTGCATAACTATCAATCAGGATACCGTGCAAATCACTGTACGGAAACAGCGCTTCTTGCCCTTCAATCCCATCTCATTCAGGGAATGGATAAAGGTCAGATTGCCTTATTGATGATTTTAGACCTTTCCGCGGCATTTGACCTGGTGGGCCATTCGATCTTGTCCACCAGGTTAAGAGAAAATGCATCTTTTTCTGAAGAGGCTATTCAATGGATATCTTCCTTCCTAAAGGATAGGCAAATCAGAGTTGCCAGCGAATTGGCAGAAGCTGATCCCATGCTTCTATTGTACGGAGTCCCACAGGGAGCATGCATCTCTCCATGTTTCTATAACATCTTCATGATCCCCTTCTTCCAGATGCTGGAAGGGGAAGGGATTGTGTTTGCCAACTATGCGGATGACACGCAATGCGTCCTACCTATTTCAGGAATATATCAAAAGGATGGAGTCTTCATTAATGTCATCTATTTGAAAATTAAAAATTGGATGGTGTCAATGGTTCGGCCTTGAATAGTGCCAAAACTGAAATTAGGAGCAGAATATAAGAATGTCAACCTGGACAATTGTGTTATCAAAACTTTGTCCAAGGTTAAGACTCTAGGTGTTTGTCTGGATAGACATTTAGACATGAAGGCACAGGTGAATAGCCTTGTCTCGTCAGCCTCCTATTTCTTCAAACTCTTCCGCCATCTTCGCACGCTCATTTCTGAAAAAAATTCAGAAACATTGGCCAGAGCCATTATCGGCTTCAAATCAGACTATGAATGCAGTCTTTTGGTGGGTATCCCCCAGACCGAGATCCCTCGCCTTCAGGTAATTCAAAATGGGGCAGTGAGAGTGGTGAAGGGCCTTAGCAAGAGAGATCATGTCTCTGAGGCCAGAAGTAGCCTTCACTGGTTACCGGTTGGAGAAAGAATTCGATTTAGGCTTCTTCTTATCACTCAAAAATGCATTGTGGGTCAAATGCCAATATATCTGAAGGAAGCCATAATCGTGAAGGATAAGGGAAGGTCACTTAGATCAGATAACTCAAATATACTTATTGTACCTCGGCATAAGACCAACAAAACAAGACAGGGGTCTTTTGAAGTAGCAGCTCCTACAGCTTGGAATGTCCTTCCAACTTCAATAAAAATGTTGGTGTCAACAGAGCTTTTTAAAAAAAAGCTGAAAACATTACTTTTCGCCTAGAGCTTTGCTAGTTGCGATAACAGACAGCTCAGAGTTCTGTTGTATGTGTAGTTCTGTTCCGTGTTTGTTAGTCTGCGCCCATCAGCCTTCGGGTACCAGGTGCGCATTACAAATGCCTTAACATAACATAGCATAACATAACATACCCTGGGTGTTTTCATGATGCTGCAATCCCTCTCCCCTCCTGCCTGCCCGCCCCTCCCCCACCCCCTGATTCCGCTCCGGCTAAACTTGGCGTAACTTCCCCAGGGCGCAACATCGTCCTGGGTTGCCGGGTCTCGTTCCATTCCTGGAGATTAACCTTGCGGGGAGAGCCTTCTCCCTGCCCTCCCCTGCTTCCAATAATCATCTACATCAGTCCCGTCTCCAGGGCAGGCCCCTGGGCTGGTGCCCCTTGAGTCTCCTCAGGGATGGGCCCACTGCCTGGTGATCTCAACTAGACCTTTACTTGGGTTGTCCGTTAGGTTGGGGACTTGGATCTTGGCCCCCCTGGGCCACGGAAGTGTTTGCACCTTGACTTAGTTTCCCCAACTTTCCTCCACTCCCATGGCTTCTCTCGGTATCCTTCGTGATCCGTTTTCCTGCCGTGTCCTTTTGCCACTTCCCCCTCTTCTTTGATGTTAAATATCTTAAGGCCCTCCTCCAGTGTAGAGATACGGTGCTGACGCCCTTCCAACCTGAAGACCGGCCCTAACCGGAACATCCACCTTCACCTCGTCTGAGCTCCCGTGAGGGTTTTGATCACCGGTCCCATGCGCCTCCTCTTTGCAAGAGTAACTTTGGCCAAGTCCTGCCAAAGTTCAATGGCAGTGCCGTTCACCTTTATGGGTCTATTGTGGGTCCCATAGCCTCTACGTATGGTGTGGTTCAAGCTTCCCCTCTCCTGGGTACACCTGTCTGTTCCGACTCCCCTGTTGGTGGTTGGTCTTTCCCCTCTTAACCAGCTGATTCTTTGGCGCCTTAGCTCATACCCGTTTAGGGGTTTTGTCACGTAGGGGCGGGCGAAGGAGTAAGCAGGCGTCTCATTGGGGAGGGCGATGAAGGTGCGGGGGGCCTCTCACACCACCCCTGCTTCTCTTGCGCTGGTGCCCTGTGGGGGGTACCCACGTTGCACAGGCCGTGGCGTTTTCTGAACTACTTCACTGTGTTGCAGCGAGTTGGCTGGAGCTGCCTTCCACCGCACAGGGGAAGCTCTATCAGCTGAGTGTCCCGTTCTGCAGCCCCTTGCTGGGTCTGGATCTGCTTGGGCTGGTTTTCCTATGTGAGTACTGCACACGGAAGGAGCTCGCTCATATGCTGGTTGCTGCCCCATGGGGGCCCACGTGTCAGGTTGAGCAGTTGTCAGCGGGGCTTCAGTGCTACTGTCCGACCTCCTTTCTTTTGTTGTTTAGCTCCCTGTCTACTGTGGGGTGTCCCGATGGTGAGAGCCCTGCCCCTCATGGGCCAGAGGTTGCTATGGGGGTCCTGGCAGGCTGTGAGTGTTGGAGACATGGGGTGTTCGCCGCCCCCCTCCTTACTTGCTGAGCTTGGACACTGGCCCGTTCCTCCTATCTGCTTCGCTACCACAACGCCCTGTGGGGTGCGCTCCGAGCTGTCTCGGCGGTGCAGTTTCAATGTTCGATCGTCCCCCACCTTAGGTGACTGGGGTCTGTCGGGTGCCCGGGCAGCCCAAGCAAGGGAGGCGAGGGGCTACGACTTCCTCTGCTTCTGTTCCCGCTCTTGGTCTGCCGCTGACCTCTGCGTCTCGGGGATTGCCCAGACCTGCATTCGGGCTTGCTCACTCTGCCTCCTCACGCTGCTACACTCTGCTTTGGTGTTCTTTTGGCTGCGGGTGTTCCCGCGCTGATTGTGTGGCGATTCCTGCTTCTTGGTCCCAGGTTGATGCATTTATTGCTCCTTAGTGGGGCCGCCGTGGAAGAGCTCTCTCCTCACGGTGCAACGGGCTTGACGGCCATCTTAGAAGTCCCTCAGATAGATGTTTTTAACAAGCATTTGACTATTACATTTTTTAATGCATCTGGAACCCAACTCTCCGACAGGGTCCAAATATCTACAAAACCATATGTATTTAATAACTCCTTTAATCAGTCCACATCCATCCTTCCCTGCTTACCCTTTGACACTGCTAGTTTTGGACTCAGGTTATCCAAGTTTTGATCTACTACCCAATTAAACTCTCCTCCAATCAAAATAAGCCCTTCGTCTCATGCACAGATTTCCTGAATGGTTTATCCAGAAATTCTGGTTGGCCCTTGTTAGGAAAGATTTCATAATTGTACACCCCCAAACATGTTGCTGCTGTTTAGACACCATAGACTGACTTTGCCAGAGAAGCACAGCCTTCAGGTGCACTCCCCTGGGCTTTCGCTCACTTTTAATGGGGAAACTGACATGCCCTTAAGACAGTCAGTACTGGGAGACTTTGTTTCCCTTAGTCCTTTTTCCATGTTGCAACTTTTGTGCAACATGTAGCAAGTACACAATATACCTTCTAGTACAGTATACTTGGGTCTGTAGTCATTTTCCAAAGGCCCTAGAAACTCCAGATGGACATTTTGTGAGATGTGCAGATGTGTCATGGACAGGGCTGATGGCAGCTATCGTTTCGCATTATTTTTAACCCTTTCCAGCCATTTTCACCACGTTAACCGCGTTTGGCACAAATAGGTGGCCTGGCTCTGAAATGGCCATGCCACAAGGTTCTTTGTCCTGTCCTTTGGCCATCTTGCCCCTTCACATTCCCCAGGTCGAGTCGACCCGGGTCCGTCCTTATTTGGTCATGCATTTTCCCACAAAACACAATGCTTCTGCATGCCTTGTGTGTTTGCCTCCAGGATGTGGACTGGATTGTCTGAGTCCAATACACATCCTTGGTACCAGAGAGTCTGGAGTGCCCTGAATGACTGGGACCACCATGGTCCGTGATTGGTCCACGTATGGAGTGTGTGTTTGTGAGCAGATCTCCCATTGGGTCCTCTTCGTTTTGGCTCGAATGGAACTTTGGATAAGATGAGGCCAAAAACACCCATACCATGTCGATCTCTGGAGTTCTCACTGAACGAAGAATAGGATCCAAGTATCCTGAAACTATGAAGCTGAGTCGAGGAACCGCTGGTGACCCACTGGAAGGTTTGGCACCCTGTGCCTGATGTCGTACCGTGGGACCCCTCTGCATCTGGTCATCCTAGAAGGTCTGCGAAGATGCTTCGACCCATTTGAATAGTGGGATCAACTATTCTGGGCATCTTCATCAAAACCTGCAAGTAAGCTTTCTCGGAAGTGTCCCTGGGCCAACCAGTGGACTGACCAGCTTACCCAGTTGCTTTGCTCTGTCACCGCTGCCGTTTGGAGGAGGCCCTCAAAACCTGGTATACTGCTAGCTCTGTGTACACGGCACCCTCACACAAAATTTCGTAAACTTGGCATTCCCAGGTCTGAAGTGAGATGAGAGCACCGGGACCGTGGAATATGCGGTTACCGTGTTCACCTGCCGCGGCAACGACCCTTGCACGTGCACTGCATTGGTGACCCTCTTGCCCATGAAGCCTGCTGCAGTGAAACCAGGTCGATTCATCCACCCAGAGCGGAGAAATCGCCACTGTCCCGTTTGGGAATCCTCACTGTATCTCAGGAATTGAAAGCCGCAGAGACGCCCATTTTGTCGTGTTCGAACCTGCAAGCGAAGTGGACTGAACTGGTGAAGTTTGGGTCCGAGAACGCCTGGGACCGGTGAGTACTGCTAACACTAACTGGTGAACCCCTAGTGCCAGGGCCCCTTTTTACGCACAAGTGGCCCCGAGGGTCCCTCTCCTTTCCACTGCTAGTGCAAACTAGCGACTCCATCCCGCACTCTGGAACTGCCTCTGCCTTCAAGTGGAGGTCCTCCCTGAATAGTGGGAACTTGTTCTTCATCGCCTCATCCACCTTCCTGAGCTGCTAGATACCCCTGAAAAGACCCTGTGTTGCCCATTGGAACAACCACATGCACTTGCATTGCATGTACCTTTGAGCACAAGGCTTCCCTCTTCTTAGGGCTTGGACTGCCTCATAGTTAGGTGTGTTGCTGATGTCGAAGGGGCCTAAAGACTACCTGCACTGCCCTTTTCCGTCCCATCGAGGTTGTGGACATATTTCGTTCATGTAACCCTTTAGACCCCAATGGTCTTGTATATATATTGTATTGATTGTGTTGTGTTGGTTTACTTAGTATTGCTGTGATTCTTTTGCTATGGTCTCAGTTACAAAGGACTTGTAATAAATGTGTTTATATTTTTGATATAACACCTGTCTGCGAGTAATTTGTACGTGTCCTTGCTCTGTGTGCTCATTGAGGTCCTTCAGTCACCCTCACCCCTCTTGAGACTTAGTCTTGACCGTAGCCATAGCTACCGTGATTGGTCTGGCTTGTCCAGAGGTTACCCTGTTCCAAGAAACTAGGCTGGTCTTCTGAACTTCTGCCCACCAGGTCAGAGTTCAGAAATCCATCTGAACAGCCCTGGTTGTGACTATAGCATGCACAGAACGTTGTACTATTCCTTATTCCTTTTACCACGAGAAATGAACCCTCGAACAACCTATTAATGGTTATTCACTCAATTTTTACGGTCTTAGATAGGAGTAACTCCAACCCTAGATTTCTTTGTTTTTCTGGCACCCAGAATGGTTGGCTTACCCCTTGCCCTTTCAAAGGTATTTCCTTTTCCTACCTTGTACCAGTGAGCACTTGTAGGGTGAATTTAAACCTTTAATATGTAGGGTGGCTATTATTCACGTGTTGAAAGACATGTGAATGCCCCATCTCCCTATCCTTATTGACCTCTATCTCATAATGCTGTACATTTCTTTTTGATTATTGAATCTATGTCATATTCATCAAAACCTGTGCAAGATCCACGACAATCCCAACTTCACCTCGGCTTCCACCATAGGGTCTTTCATAAATAGAGAGAAACTAGAGGGTGGTGTATATATTCCAGGAGTGCAAACAGGATTTCTACCTGGGAGATGTGACAAATCCAGGGAATTCATCCATTCTCTCCAATGGGGAGCCCCCTCCACCCCCCCAGGGACTACTAAAGTGAGCCTGCTAGGCAATAAATATCCTCCCTTGGTGACAGTGCAAGCAGATACCACTGGGAGGAGGACATCGCCCTGGAAAGGGGGACACCCCTTTTGGGTACAAGGAATCCCCAAAGAAGTATTCCCCTTGCTCTTTCCTCATGACAGAGTCCCAGGCATTCCTGTGTTATATGGGAGCTGAACAGGGTGACCAGGTACAGGCCCCTAAGTGCCAAGGGCGAGGTATCTCATCCTTGGGATTACCTCCCTGTTGCCAAGGACAAGATACCTCGTCCTTGGCACTTAAGGGGTTAAGGAAACAGAAAACGTTAGAAGGCACTGAATGGCGAAATACAAAAATCACCTTGGCACTGGGGGGGAAAACCCGTTGCAGTTTTAAGAAGGATGATTTCATCCCTCTACAGAACTGAGGACCAATGGTCTCTTCTGCTCCGCTCTAAGGAGGAATCTAAATACACATGCGATACTAGAGAAGAGGCGTGACCTTGCTGGAGAGAAGTAAACACCCGGGTAGGGTCGGAGCTCAGATGAGAAAGCCCCCCCTGAAGGAGGAAGTTGATGTGAAAGCCATGTAGTCTGCATGGTGTGGCGCAACACCAGGCAGCCCGCTGAAGTCTGCCACTTTGACAAAGGCGGGAGGCTGGACAAATCCGGGCCTCTGAGAATGGAAGCAGCCATAAGCAACCCATGAAGTACCGGCGGACAAACCATACGCAACAGAAGGGATGAACTAGAGCAAAGATGCTGACTGCTTCGTCCACCACCAGTACGGGTACGCAGATCCGTGAAGGCCCGAGACCGCCTCCCCATGTCAACCAACGCCGATGGATAGAATGTATGTGGCATAGTATGAGTGACGGGGGGGAGGCCACACAGTAGCCCACGCAGGGCTGATCACCAAAAGACCCCTGGAAAGGGTAAGGAAAATAACAACCACAGCAGGGCTGAGGGATCCCATAGACCATGCGGGGCTGAACACCAGAAGACCTCAGAAGGGAGGAAGATCAAAAAGACAACCAAATCAGTGCTGAGCGAGGCTATAGCCCACCCAGGGCTTATCACCAGAGGATCCGGGAAGTGAGTACACAAAACATAAACCACAGCAGGGCTTAGTGAGCCCCTAACACACGCAGGGCTGAAGGCCTCAGAAAGAGATGAACGAAAAAACAACCAAACCAGGGCTGAGCAAGCCCCAAGCCCATCAGGGGCTAACAACTAGAAGACCACTGAGGGGGTGAGCGAAACTGCAAACTCAGCAGGGATGAGTGAGCCTGTAGCCACACAGGGCTGATCACCAGAGGACCCCAGAAGGGGATAAGCAAAACTGTAAGCAGAGGAGAGCTGAGCAAGCCAGCAGCCCAAGCAGGGCTTATCGCCAGAAAACCCCTGAAGGGGGTAACAGAAACCTCAACCAAGCAAGGGCCGAGCAAGCCCAAAGCCCAAGCCAGGCTGATAATCACAGAAGGGGATGTAAGAAACCATGCCAGAAACAGGGTCGTACAGGCCAAGGGTCCACGACAGGCTACGCATCAGAAGATCCCTGGAGGGAGTGAAAGAAACCAGAACCACAGCGAGAACCAAAGTTGGGCCAAGAACGCCCTTAGCCTACCCGAGGCTGGCAATAGAGTTATCCAAGCAATTTAAGAGAAGAGGTACTTTTAGTGCACATTGATCAATATAGATCAGAGGAACTGGTTGTGTTTAACACATCCCTGTAGAGGGGGACAAACCAAGAACAGTTTAGCCAGACTGTCAGGACGCTGACAGACATTTGTTTTTGTTGTAATTGCCATTCCCAGATCTAGAACAAAGTCTAGAGAACTCTGTGGTGGGGTCAGAAAACCAACCATCACCTATTCACAAAAGGTGGAGAGTAATCATATTTGAAGTCAAAATTTACAGTATCTTGCTTTCTTTCTTTTTAGTGGTAGGACAGAGATTAGGTTAGCATAGGTGTGATGGAGGACCAGGTTTTATTTGTTGGACATCCTGTCTAGCAACTGTTTATTAGTTTCTAGAATAGGGAATTCAATTTAGCATTAGGAATGAAAGGAGGTTTTCGTTGAGTTAAAAATAAAGCATCCTGTTTGAACATGTCCTTGTGATTGACTCTTATCTCCTATTACCAGAGAGAGCAGGACCACTTTCAATACTGCCAGATCACGCACTGGTGCTTAAACAGTTTGTTACAAAAAAGTCACAACAAGGCGATTAACACAATACGAAAAATACATGTTATGCTTAATCTCTGCTAGGGGAGTGATATCTAACAGTTAACAAGTTCTTATAAATGCAAGAGAGGCAAAAAACTTTGCATACCTGAGGGTTTGGGTGGCTAAACTAGGTAGGGTAATTGCAGACGACAATTCGAAAGCAATTTGGATCAGACCGAAAAACCGCCTCTTCCTCCGTTCAGCTCAAAGAATAGTATCTGACTCCTTCGCAACTTCCCAGGGGAGTGCTGACATGAGTGTCGCGAGAGGGAGAGGGGGACTTTTCTCCTTATTTGGTGAGAACACCCACAGACTGAGACATTTTGGAAAGAGGTGTTATCTTACATTTAAGAGGCGATTGAGCAAACCTTCCCATTTGACCCATGAGTATATACCTTTTGGTATACCAAGCAAGACAGTTGCACTCCAGAAAGGGGAAGATGGACATGTTGATGCTGCTAGCGGCCAAAGTGGTGGTGGCCTCAAATTGGAATGAACGAGAGCAGCCACACATCAACCGATAGTGGTCGAAGTTATGGACCCATTTGCAATGGAAAAGCTGCCCATGGACCTACCAGAGATCCGTAACGCATTCATGCTCAGAAGGGGAATGCTATGGGCTTTTATAACATCTGACTACATAAACGTCACCTGCCTCCACAGGCTTCGACCACTTAATCTATTTGACACACAGATGGACGCATTGGGGGAAGTTGTCCGTTAACAGGTATTTGACTTGGACTTAAAGAGCATGTAATCGCATTGGATCCAGTTGACATTCCTGATATACCATATGCATAGGGATCTAATGTTTTGGTGCATTTAGCGTCTCTCTTCATACACAACTCAACTCTCTATGTTCTTCTGCATCTATAATTTAATATGAGCCGATATTGTGTTGTTCTTACTAATTTGGTTGGATCTCCAGCACCAGATGGGCTAGGTTGGGGGAAAGGGTTGGAGAGAGTTTTTTCGGTGTGGTTATTGGGAATCAAATCTTCGTTACTTTCTGTTTTTGTTATTAATTTTCAAAACAAATAAAATGCTTTTGACAAAAAATCTTGTGTAGGACTTATTATACAACTTTGTAACAACAGTATTTGTAATGCTTTCCCTATTTCTCCATCCATGGGCTCTGCCCCAAAACTCAACCCCATCCACTCACATTTCTTTCTGTTATGCATTGACCTCCAAAATGAGAACCACACTAGGACAAAGACCAATTGTTTACCAACTTCCTTCCCTTTCCATCTCCTGTTCTTTTCCAGCTTTTCAGTCTACTCTTCCTCTTCTCACCCATCCCTACTCTTCCACAGCCAATGCACGTTCATGTACTGCATGGTTTAGTATGGCCCATTTTGTACGACAAGTAAAGGGAGGCCTCTGTGATGAATCCAATGGTGTCACCACCCCCTTCCCAGCGGTGACCTCTCCACATGAGGGCAGGGGACGGCAGTTGCTTCCTGATCCTGACCCTGGGGGCGGCTTTACAAGGGAGGATCACATGGCGAGGAGGCAACCTACAGGAAGGTATCAGGGTACCATCGGACAAGGCATAGTATTCCCCTTCCTCTCTTGAGGATACCCCATCCATACCAAGTGCCTTAATGGCATATTGTTACACCTCCACTCATTCACCTTAGCTGGGAAAGTGTAAACAGCTGCAACAGCTCACTGGGGAGCACTGCTGGAGGGAGAAAGCTGCTTCTCTCGGTGCGGAGAGAGAGACCGGGTGGCTGCAGAGAGTGCTGTGGTGTCATCCGGCTCACAGAGGATTAAAAGGAAAGCTGACCATGAGAGGGAACACGCTGCAGGAAAGCCAAAAGCCAATGCAGGGCTCCTGGGCATTTGCAGGTGTTGAGCGGCAGCGCATACCTTACGGAAGCCTGACACAAAGCAGAGGAGCCCAGCAGGAACTGCGAGCGGCAGAGAAGTCGAGGAACGATGGCAGTGGGACAGGAAGAAATGCCGAACGACCACCACCCGCTTGCCGCAGGAAGAATGAAGTACGCCCGCAAGAGCCGGCGAATCCCCGAAAGGGATGCAGGGATACCAGGGCGTATTGGCACATGCCATATGCGAATGACTGTTAAGGAAGCAAATAAAGTACTTGAAAGAGAGGAAACCAGCGAGAGTTTTGTTAAAAGGGAAACAGAAGAAAAGTAAGAGACTTTCAAGTTAGTGTGGGGATGTAATACACTTATAAGAAAGGCCCTGGCAGAATGGTATACATGGCAGATACAATATCAGAAAAAGCAAACATAAAAGGATATGAAGCAGAGGTGTGGCTGGGTTGGGGGAGGCTATGAGGGCTATAGCCCCGGGTCTTTTGGTTGTAGCCCAGGATAGAAGCTGAGGGGCTACAACTAAAGGGTTAGCTAGCCCTGAGTCCCCACAGTCCTGACATAAGCGTAGCCCTGGATCATTTTCAGACCTAGCAACACCCCTGGTATCGACTAAGGAAGTGTGTGCAGAGTCCACATGATAAAGGTCCTGGGAAGGGAAGTTGTGAGAACCCTGAAGGTGTCTCCTTGGCTAAATCCCGGGCTCTGTCATCCAGGTGGCCAGGACACGGCCATCGCTATTGGATCCAGTACCTGGGGGTGGACTAGTGAGGGAGGATCACCTGGATGGGGGATCCTCAGGGAGTGCGAGTGGGACACTGACAGGTGAGGCGTGGTATCCTCCCTCTTTCAACACCCTCTCCCCATCCTATCAAGTAGGATATTCAAACCACTGCACCACCCCCTTTTCCGACAGGAACACTTTTGCACGACACACAAGAGAACGAACTAACACCAGAGCTGTTTACCTCACATGTCCCAATGTAAGAGTCAGGCAAAGTCACACACACATGATGACCCTTTACCTTCCCCACAGGGATAAAAGTTGGAGTAAGAGAGCACAGTACGAGCAAGGAAGACCGCACAACGAGGCAGCTATCCAGACCAGACAGTTTAAGAGGAGGAGAAAGGCGGCAAACATCGAGAGGCTGATGAGGAGAGACACAACCTTGACCTTTTCGACAAAACCCTGCAAAACCTCAGTAGAAGGAATCGTAAAACCAAGGACAATAGCCCATGTGTATTGTAGAAGATGTCAACTGTATATGCAGCGTATCAACGCTGATAAGCCGCAACAAGGGAAACTCCTGCTACCGTGGTACCGGCCTTGACTCCAGTTACAAGGAAAACCAAGCAGTTCATCACAGCCGGTGAGACAAAGGGAGAACCAATAAGAACCGAGCTGTGGTGAATGAAAGTCGCGAAGTGGCAAAGTGAGAGAAGTTCAAACAACTGTAAGATTGTAAAGGCGAGACCAGCTACAGAAGGGGACCGGCACCACATGGGTGCTGCTCCGAGAAACTCTGGTCGATCCCCATTTGAGTATAACTACAGATACCAGAAGGCCGTAGGAGAGCTGCCAAGATAGGTCAAAGTGGTCATACAGGAGGTCAAGCAAAATCCCCGTACAGTCGAAAGCCTTTGACCTAAAAACTATAAAGAAAGCAAGGGAAGTGAATCCTGTAAACATAAGAAGCAAATGTGAAGGTGATGTTGGCAAGAGTGAACCCGGAAGAGGGATGCTGACAAGAAGGTGGCAAAGTCTAAAGTCTAAAGTCCAAAGAAACAGTGTGTTGACAAAGGTGAACCCGGCCAAGGGCTGTCCACTGAAACTGTTTAAAAAGACATAAAAATGTGTAAGTGAAGGAAAAGCCATAGTGAACCCAGCTGAGGGTGGCTGAAAGCAAAGAGGGATCTGCACCCGGAAGAGGGGCATCCAGGGGTGAATCAATCACACGCGAAATACGTATAACAGAACTTTGTGTTAGTTTGTTGTTTTTCTTGGTAAACCTGTCAGGCCCTCTGGACCAGGAAACCACAACCACCAAAGTGCTTGATATCGATAGGAACTGTTTTAGGATCCAAGTCTGGAAGAGAGTGATCCACGGGGTGAAAAGCTATCACCCAACACCACGCAAAAGAGGGGTCAGCGCCCGGAAGAGGAGGAACCAGGGGTGAAGAATCCTCACCTGAAGTAAAACCAGGAAACAAACTTTCATTTGATTTTTACAAACGTTTGTTTTGTTGTTGAATACGTCAGGCAAGAGACTTTCAAGGGAAATGAGACTTGGCCATCGACAGCCCTGATAGCTGCAAGTGGAATTGTCATCTCGTGCTGGGGAACTCAAGAGTGTACTGTGCTCCAAGATCCCACTTTACCCCATGCTCAAAACGTGGGGAAGAGAGATCCAAGCTACCGCATCCTGACATATTTTTTGTGAACCGTTCTTTTTTTTCTTGAAAACCATCCTATACCCTTTTTGTATTAGTTGTAAGGTTTGGCAATAGGTTTCTTAGTATAGGCCCTTTTTTATTTGACACTAGGACTGCCTTATTTTCATTTGATGGTCGATGCTTGCTCCCATCTTAAATTTAGGTTTAGATTAGACATTTTTCCAACCTGCATTCAGTTTAATAAACACTCTTGAACTGTGATCACTTGTGTCTCTCTTTACTGTTGCCACCATGAGTTTCTTACAGAGTACACCAGGCAAATTAAAGATGCAAGTGTGTGCATTTAAGAAAGCCCTGATGTGAGAGTATACTTGGCAGTTGCAAGTGTGTTAATTTAACAAAGCCCTGGCAGCAGAGTATACCAGGCAATTGCCAGAGTGTTCATGTGAGAAAGCCCTGGTAAGGAAGCACACCAGGCAAAGACAAACAGAACAGTGTATAAGAAAGTAAATATCAGGACTAGCAAAAGGCTGTGTAAAACCAAAGAGAAGAGGAGTGAAAACCTGCCAGGATAATACACAAGGTATCCTGACAGGACAAAGAGCCAAGTTGTTGTGTGTACCATTTGTGCTGTGGATAAAGAGAAACTCAAGGAACTGGTATCTTTGAATATACAACAGAGGAAGAGAAATACAGGGGATGGGAACCACCCTCTGGAACAAGGACCTCTATCCTTCATGAACATTTGTGTTGGAGTTACACATTTTCCTTTTTGAACATTTATATTCCATTCCAGGCCAAATACATTACCCTTGTCACTGTAGAGGTTATTTTGTTAGAATATGAGGGCCAGAATAGTACTTTGGACACAGGGCGGTTTTTGCCTTTGACATTCTGACATTGACTGACCCTTAGTTTTGGTTTTAGGCAGGAAAAAACCTCTTAGTGCAGTGTCAGATAGGGATTTCCCCACCCTCTATTATTATTATAAGGGTTTTGACTGAAACCATGACCACCTTGTGTCTGAGTCTCATTCCTGGCTCCTCACACCTCTCTCTACTGACAAATCTGATGCCCTCTTCTTCGGCTACCTCAGACTCAAGACTCAGCTCCACACCTGGGCCTCACCCCCATTTTCTTATTTTTCGCTCTGCCGTCTCAGTTCATGGAGGGCCACCCTCAAAGGGACACCGAGAGCTTCTACTCCTCATCCCTGGCCTCAGCGAGTCCTCCAACTGCTTCAATGTGGCCCGGGACGCTTCCAATACCGGGTTCAGCAAATCCTCCTTCGGTCTCCCTCCACTCCTATCCCAGGCCCTTCCTCTGGCTGCCACAATGCGTGTCTATGTCTTCTCTCACTTTTCAGAAGGGGCTACCATTGCCTCTGTCTCTTTCTCACTCCCTCACTTACCTTATTTCTCCTTGTGAGCAGCTAATTTGGAGATGTTGATTTGGGAAACGGACAGGAGCTACCCGTTTAGGGGGCCATGTTTCTCACATCACCTGGTGGTCTCTCTAGCTAAACATTTGTTATATGACATCACACCTTGGACACCTTCCAAGTGAATATTTAACAAAAACATACATAGTTGCAAATAGCAAACATGCATGTTGCCATAATAATTGAATCTTATAGCCGAGCAACATGATGCCACACCTTGGCCGCTGGTTTACTTTTATGATGAGCTGAATAAGCATTCTTAGCAATGCAACAGGGTGAATCCAGTGTCTATTTCTATTGTACTAAGCATGCAGCTATGGCGTTCCTACAGGAAGCAGAGACTTGTGCGTTTAGGCGGCGGCTTTCATGCCTCTGTGCCTGTAATCTCTGCATTACACAGGAATAGGTAAGGTGGGTATAGACTATTGTATTCTTTTTTATTGTATTTACATTTAATGCTCGTTTGAGTGCCCCTAGTGTTGTAGATTTGGTAGAAGCACTGGTGATTTTATTTTTCAAACATATTTTAATTGTGTTTTCTGTGAAACATGTCAACAACAACATCAGCAATCCCCAACTCCAGCCCATCCCTCCCCTCCCTACACCCCTCCTTCTCGTCTCAGGATAGTGTTTTATGCTGAAAAGAGGTCCAATATTCTTTTCTTTGTGTGGGCACCATTGGACCATCAAGTCTGTTTGTAAATACGCCAACACTGATCCCCACTCCTTCTAGAATAGCTCTGTTGTCCCCTGGAGTTTATGCGTTATCCATTCCATTGTAACTAATGCCCATACCTTCCGTGGCCAATCGTGGATTGTTGGCACAGCCCGTTGCTTCCAGTTCTGGGCTATTGCTTGCCAAGCAGCGCTCAGTAGACCCATAAAGCATCTTTTTTGTGGCTTTGTGTGTGTCTCTGCCTTCGGGTCCCACAGTCCACAAAGCCAAACCTTTTCCTCTAAGTGGGCTGTGTCCGGTATCATCCCCTTTATCTGGGTTCTGACCCCATCCCAGAATCCCTTTATCCCCTGACAGTCCCACCATATATACCTCCAGGTTCCTACCCCTGTACAGCTTCTCCAGCAGAGATTTAACACCTGCAGGAACATTGTCTTCATCCTCTCTGGTGTATAGTGCCATTGCACCACTATTTTCACCCACATTTCCCTCATCTGGATTGCCTGTGTCAGTTTGGGAATATTCTTACAAAAGCCTATCCACTGATCCCTGGGTACATTCCCCCTTAGTGTGTCTTCCTATGTTTTCATATATCTCCACTGGATCTCCTATTTCTGTGTGTTTATAAATGTGTATAAATTTGAGACCAGTTGTAACTGTGCCTCTGTTGGCCAGTGTATATGTTTCGAAGGGGGTGAGGTCTCTCGTTGTGGCTTGCGCTATGTTCCTGTGACGTTAGCCAGTGCCTGAGCTGCTCATATTTAAATCTGTCTGCATCTACCAGGCCTAGTAGGGATTTAAATTCCTCAAACGATCTGACAGCCTGTGTGTGGAACATATCCCCTATTGTATTACATCTTGCTGTTTCCCACTTCTTGAAGGCCCCCCTCTCCATTCCCAGGGGGAACTCTGGATTTCTGAACAAGGGTTTAAATGGGGCTTGGTCATCTGTGAGGATGCCCTTCCTGGCAAGGGCATCCCCTGTGCCCAACGTTGTTCTCATTATTTCGCTAATTCGTACATTAGGGTGTCTTTATTGCTTCCTTTGCCATATGGTTTCTGCCAATGGGGCGCCCGTCCCCCGCCCCATCCTGTATGGCCCAAATCCTTTGTGGGTCTCCCGATGTCCATTCCTTCAGAACCCACAGCTGTGCTGCTTGGTAATATTTGTGGAAGCGAGGGAGGGCAAGAGGTAGGGGTGCTGTCAGTACCGTTTTAGACACTGTCAGGGGTTTCCATTTCCATATATATGCTGCCTGTGATAGCCTTTGTCAGTGCCTTAAAAAATTATTTGGGGACTTTAATCGGGATGGCCTGAAAGTAGTATAGCAATTTGGGTAGGATGTTCATTTTTATTGATACCATTCTGCTCCAATACGAAATTATTATGGGGTTCCATCTTGCCAGGTCCTGCTTGATTCTCTCCAATAGTTGTGGGTAGTCGCTGGTCTGTGAGGGCTATGCCCAGATATGTAATCCCTTTGTCCGCTATCCGTAGTAGTGGTAGGGACCTCGCCTGTTTCCTAATCTCGTCTTGTTCCCCTGCTAATATTAGGAGCTCAGATTTCTGCCTATTCACTTTTAGCCCCGATACTGCACCAAAGCTCTCAATCTGCTGTGTCGCCACTGGTAGGGATTCTATTGGGTCTGTAAGGGCCAGTAACATATCGATTGCATACACCACCACTTTATGGGACCTCCCTGCCATTTCTATCCCTTTCAGTACGGTTTATTCTCTGAGTCTGATTAGGAGGGGTTCTAGCAAAATGGCATACAGTAGCAGAGACAACGGGTAAACCTGTTTAGTCCTCCTGGAGATCTGGACTTCTTCTCTGACCTCTCTGTTTCTCGCTATTCGGATGGAAGGTGAGTTGTAGTTTGCTTGGACCTTTTTATAAACCGCTCCCCCATCCCCATATGTTTTAGTGTGCGGAAGAGAAGTGACCATTCTACACAGTCAAATCCCTTTTCAGGGTCCACCGAAAGCAGAAATGCAGTCTTAGTTATGGCAATCTTCTCCATCCGATTAATAATTCGTCTGGTATTGTCATGGGTTTGTCTACCTGGAATGAAACCCATTTGGTCTAAATTAATCAATTCCGGCAGAAGGTGTGATAATCTACCTGCCAGGATTTTTGCATACAATTTCGAATCAAGGTTTATAAGGGCAATTGGATGGTAGAATCCCGGTTGTGTTGGATCCTTCCCCTGTTTGTGAAATACTTGGACTTTGGCCTCATCCATGGATGCCGTGATGTTCCCCTCCTTTTTGAATGAATTAAATAGCCTCGTCAGGAATGGTGTCAGTATATCTGCACATTTCCTATAGAAGATGGCAGTAAAGCCGTCGGGGGCTGGGGCTTTGTTTAATGGGAGTCCTGCTATGGCCTTTTTTTGCCTCCTCTTCACTGATTTCCCTGTCCAGGGATTGTTTATCCGTATCTGCTAAATGCAGGATGGTCATAGTGTTTAGATATGATTCATGTTCTTCGCTATCCGGGTTGTCCGACTTGTAGAGGGATTGATAGTAATCTTTAAAGACCTCTCCAATGTCCTTGGTACGTGTTTGAATCACCTCCGATTTATTTTGAATGGTTTTGATCGTTACATTGTTTTGTTTGGCTCTCAAATGCCTAGATAAGAGTTTGTCTGCCATATTAGCCTTCATATAGAACCTATGTTTTAGGTATAATAGACTCTTCTCTGCTCATTTCGTATGTATAGTTTAAGTTGGCCCTGCACGTGTCTTAGGGCCCTCTTCAACTTGTTACTGGGGTTCCAAATTATTTCCCTCTGAATGTCGCTAAGATTCCCCTCTAGTTCTCTTTCCCATTGTAGCCTCTGCTTATCACTGGCCACCTTCAGGGCAATCATATGGCCCCTCACCACTGACTTGAAGGCCTCCCACACCGTCTCCTGAGACACCTCCTCTGTGTTGTTGAGTTCGAAATACTCTGTGATCTTTTCTCTGACATTGTTCTTTTGCGAAAGTCACCACCTTCACCCTTCTCTGCCTTTCCCCTGTTCTCCCCAGACAAGGTTTCTAGACAAGTCTGATATATGAAAGTCTCTTCAAAACAGGTTCTCCCCTGTTCCTCTAAAACCATCAAGGACCACATTAACACCCTGGCTCCTGCTTTGGCTGACTTCTGCAACCACTCCTTTGCCACTGGAGTTTTCCCTTCCCCCCTGAAGCACTCCCTTGTGCACCATCTTCTTAAGAAACCCTCTGCCGACCAATCCTGCCCAGCTAATTATTGCCCAATCTCCATCACTCCTTTCCTGAGCAATCTCCTGGAAAAGCTGGCCATCTCCCAGCTTAATCTCCACCCTGAATCTGTTGGTTGTCTCAGTTGATTGTCTCCATGATCATCAGTCTGGCTTCAGAGCTGCCATACGCACAGAAACTGCTCTCCTGTACATCCGTGAAGACCTGCTCTCCAACCTCCATTCCAACACCCCCTGTGTTCTCCTCTTACTTGATCTCTCTTCTGCCTTTGGCACGGTCATCCATGCCATCCTGCTCAACCCAGTGGCATAACACAAGATCTGGGGACCCCCCCTGCGAGCCATGCTGAGGGGGCCCCCCAACTCGGCAACAAATCACGGGTCGCACCACACACTGGGCTGGCCTAGATTACCACGCTTGCGCAATACGCATGAACGTGGTGCTGAAGGGGTATGCCGCACACTGCACAAGGAGAAAGATATAAATATGTGTTTTAATGCAACATACAGCACACTTTCTGAGAAAAATTGGCTAAAGAGCCACAGTGTTTGCTATTGTTTTGTAGGGTAACACCAATCCAATACATGCAAGTCACGAGCAGTGCACATGAACATGAATGCTTGCTTTGCTATTAAAAATGCCATGACACAATGAAAACATGTCCGACTGGCTGCACATTGTAGACCAGTGTAGACATGTAACAACATTACAGTAAAGAATGCCAGGCCACATTTAGACATACCTAGACTGGTTGCACCAAAATGCCAGTCGAAGCAATGAGACTCATCAAGAAGAGAGCACACATTCAAGCCTGCGTTTCTTCGGTGTCTAACAACACAGCCAAACTCTTTAAAATATGCAAGGAACTGGCCAATCCTTTTGCGGTCTCTACCTCTCCTGTTACCGCAACAGGCCCCTGTACGGCTATGACCTCTCGCTTCTTCACTAAAACTCAGGGCGTCCTGCCCACTATCTCCTCTTCCTCTCCCCCTGCCTCTCTCGGCCCCACTTTGGCCATCTCTCCCTCTCCTCCTCCTTTCTCCTCTTTCTCTCTAACACCTGACGAGGTTTCGTCGAAACAGGTGCTTGCCCACTCCTCCAGAACCATCAACGACCATATTGACACCCTTGCTCCAGCATTGGCCGATTTTGGTAATAATTATTTTGCCACTGGAACTTTCCCCTCTCCCAAACTCTCCACACTGAATCTGTTGGTTGTCTCCATAACCATCAGTCTGGCTGAAGAGCTGCCAGAGGCACGGAAACTGCTCTCCTGAACACCTGTGAAGATCTGATCTCTAACCTTGATTCCAGCATTCCTTCTGTCCTCATCCTCCTTGAACATTCCTCTGCTTTTGACATGTCCACCACGCCATCCTGATCAATCGACTCCACGAGAACCTGGGCATCATGCATCAGGCCCTGGATTGGCTGACCTGCTTCCTCTTGGACCGCCTCTCCCAGGTCCATCTTGGTCCCCTTTCACTCCGCCAGCTCTCTCAACCTGTGGCGTTCCACATGGCTCTATCCTCTCCCCCTGGTTTTTCAACCTCTACTTGGCCCCTTTGGCCCACCTGATCTCTACCTTCTCCACTAACTTTCAGTGTTATGCGGATGACACTCCGCTTTCTTTCAGGCTCCCCTCAGCCTACTCTCCTCTCTCACTCTTTCCTGGTGCCATCTTCAACTCCACTCTCTCTTTCTCGCCTCACATCTCGGACGTCACCAAGAAGTCCCACTACCAGCTGCACCTCCTCAAAGGCACTCTTCCCTTTCTCATTTCCCCCAGAAGCTCACTGTTTCCAGAGCCCTGGTTCTCGCTAGGCTGGACTACTGCAACAGCCACTTTCTCAATCTGCCTTCCTCTACTCTCCGGCCCCTGCAACTAATCCAGATCAGGACTGCGAGACTTATATTTGACCTCAAGCCTAGGGACCGTTTCTCTCCAGCCATGAAATCTCTCCACTGGCTACTGGTGGCTGCAAGGATCAAGTTCAAGACCCATTGCATTGTGCACAAGGCTTTCTGGGGCTGGGATCCGCACTAAATCCAACACTCTCTTCCAAAATACCTTCCTTCTCGAGCCCCAAAGGTTAGATGCTTCTCCAGGCAGAGAGCGGGGGGTAGATCTCGCTCCTCTGCAGGTGCCTCCCTCTGGAATGGCCTCCCTGCCCCTCCCAAACATGAGCCGGTCCACCTGAAGTTCCGGAAGCAGCTCAAAATGTTCCTCCTTTCCTCTGCTTTCTCTCTCTCTCTCCTCTGCTGACCTACCTGGCTTAGTAAATTCATTTGTCTTGTCCTCCTTCTGTTTTCCTTCCCTAAAAACACTTGTATACAGGCGCGTTATATATGACTTATATCATATAATTTATCAGAGATGCCCAGAAAAATATATAGTGCCGCTGTAAGAAATGGCTAGACTGGCAGAACCCAAATGCCAATCTAGCCAGGTAATTACACTTAGCAGGACTGCTTTATCAGAAATGCCCAGTTAAAAAAAGTCATACCAAACTGAGGAATAACTAGACTGGCTGCACCAAAATGCCTCCCTAGCCACTCTTACCACATATCTTGCCTGCTTAGCATGGACATGGAAGACCATTATGATTTATTGCACAACCCCCCCCTCTCTCCCATCCCCTACCTCAACCTCCAAAATCAGCTCATTGACCCAGTATTACCTTCACGTCCCTCTTTCTTGTCCCAGTGCTTACCTATGAGGCTCCTTGCCTCAAAGGTAAGTATTGGAATGAGGAAGAGTGGGACTAGGAGTAATGAAGATTGCAGGTAGCTAAGTCAGGCATTGCCTTCATGCACCGCTACCTCGACCCAGTACTTGCGTATGAGGCATAGTGCCTCATACGCAAGTACGGCCTCATACACAAGTACTGGGATGAGGAAGAATAGGGCTAGAAGTAATGAAGATTACCAATAAGTAATCAAGGCATTAAAAACAAGTAGTGGTGCAACACCATTGAGCTGACTGGGCTTCAGCACTCCCCACCCCCCTGAAATTGTGGGCTATGTTGACTTGACCTGGCTGACCTACAGAGCAGTTGCCGGACAGAAAAGGACACAGATGTTAAACGGCACCTGGGTTTCGCTGTTAACAAGAAATTACTAATGTACAGAATTTTGCTGTTAGTATCTGCATTCAAATGCCACATTTTTTAGGCAATTGAAATTGTGATTTGGGTTTAGTACTTGCATGCCAGGGAAGTGATTGGAAGGGTAGAGAGGGAACAAGCGACCAGTCATTCTCATAGTTGTCCATAAGTGGGTGCTTTCAGGTTTAAAGGAGAGAGTTAACTGCTTGTAGCATTGAAGCTGCACTAGAATAGTCTCATTAAAATGCATAAAAAGTTACATGCCCCCACACAAATAAGTTTGCTCCTCCACACCACACGTTAATTTAGCACCTCTCCCAACATTTGAAGGGTTAGCCCCCCGAAATGTAGGTTTTGTTGCGCCCCTGAACACAAGCACATACACCATTCTCCATATATACATATGCACACCCAGCCATACATACATTTAAGTGTGCATCCTTTCACAGTACACGCACACCCAGCCACACATACATTTGTGTGCATCCTTTCCCCATACACTCACACAGGTAGCCATCTATATATTTAAGTGTGCACCCTTTCACCATACACTCACACAGACAGTCACCTGTACATTTAAGTGTGCACCCTTTAACCATACAGGCACACCAAGGCAGCCACCCTTACATTTAAGTGTTCATCCTTTCACCGTACACGAACACACCCGCATACCCAGCCACCCATACATTTGTGTACACTCTTTCACCATACACTCACACAGGCACATGTAATGGGGTTGAGGGTAGCCATAATACTTCAAAAATAAATTGTTTCTTTTTGAAGTCACTCTGACTTCATAAAGAAACGATTTCTTTATGAAATCTAAACCATAGCGGAAATAATTTCTTTATAAAGGCAGAGTGACTTAAAAATAAACTATTTATTTTTGAAGTCATAGGGCTTCCTCCATCCCATCACATGGAGGCTTCCAGCCTAGGGTCTTCATGTCATGGGGTGGGGCCAGCCCCCAGGCTTTAAAAATAAAGTTTCTTCTTGTATTCACTCTGCCTTCATAAAGAAATTATTTCTGTTACAGAAATAATTTCTTTATACATTAAGAGTGAATTGAAAAAGAAACATTTTATATAAAAAAGTGTTGAAAACTAGCTGTTTAATTTTTTTTACTCCATGTGAGACCTCCTCCCAGGCCATGTGGATGGGGGGGGGGTGGCCCGCACAGCGGGTGGCGCGTTGAGCCCTGTTACGCCAGTGGGCATTGTGCGTGAAGCATTTCACAAAAAACAGTTGTGCCGAGTAATAAATTAGACGCATCTGCTCCTGACCGTTCCCACTCACTTCGACCACTGGCATGCCTAATATGTTATGTGACACCATACATGCCAAAAATGCTTGAGTGGGCTGGTGCATCCTCTTTCCAAGATAAAAAGGGCACATGGGAGACGGTGGTGAAAAAAATGAAGTGAGAACTGGTGTGACACGCACCCTTAAATAGCCATCATCGCATGGACACATGTGACATGTCTTCCCATCAAAAGCCAGACCTGCTTCCGAGCCTGGGAGTGCAGGTACGGGATGTTTTCAAACCCAGCGCACCAGCAGTACAAGGGAGCCAAGTAAATTGTGAAAGGTGTGCATCATTTAACTTTTAACTTACAGTACATTTAAAAACCTTTTGACACGCCAAGCTCTGAATACTGCACTATACAAACTCCAAACTCTAAAATAGACTGTAAACTATAATATACTGTGTGCTGTATTATTATACTAATTACACAAGCGCCCCAAGAGACAGAAAGCTGCAGTGACCCCCTGACAACGAGGAAAGAATTAAGCCCACCTAGCATCACCAACCCGCTATCTCCTTGACCTCCACCATTACTCTTATCAGTCACTAAACCAAAACGGAAGATGAGGCCAATGCAGATGCTGCTGGAACATGCGGAGGCCATGATTAGCTGGTTTGAGGAGAGACTAGAATGGGTCATTTGCAGGGGTGGCATGACTTTATAGTTTCCTTCTTCCATGTGCTTCTGTTTTTCATTTTTCTTTTTTAAAGTTATTTATTTGTAAGAAAACTCTCTTCATTTATTTTGCTTTTGTGTTGCTTTGATGTAACCACGTTTATTTGTTTTCTCTGTAGTCATTTCATTTTGCCCCCTCATCAGAATTTGTTAGGTTATTTTCTCAGGCACCCTGTATATTTACCCCAGTGTCAGACTGCCTAGCTGAATAGATGGCAGGATGTATGGGTGACATTGGGACCATGTCACATGGGGTGTAATAGTGGAGCGTGTTGGTCTGTTAGTCTAGGTCTAAAAGGCTTATATTGTATTTCTATGGTGAGTTACATTTTCAATTTTCACACAACATAACTGAGCAGATTAAGTGACCCTGAAAATGTACATAGGTTGAGTATGGGTAAAATGCAGTCTGCATTAAACAAATACATTAATTATGAACATAGAATTGAAGGAAATATGTGGAACACAGGTGTTCTAAGAGGAGTGTATGGGAGTCCAGAAAAAGGTCTTGATGAAGGAAGACAAACACTGAACCCCTATTTCCATGGACGGATCACCCATTTCCTAAAATGTAAATGTGCTATGTTACTACCATTTTTGGGGAAGGAATTAACTCACATGTCTGGGTTGAATGGGTGTCAATAGTGCTGCCTGCCCAAGCAGCAATAGTGGATGATGCTTCCATCCTGGGCAAACGGAGTCAGCAGCAGCAGCAGGAACAGGTTCACTATTTTATTTGAGCTTAGTAAATTTAGTTTTTATTATTTACACTATTTTTTTAGCTCAATAAACCAGCCAAATATAAATATATATGTGGAAATAAGTAACTTAAGTAAGAACCTTAGTGCTTTTTTCTACGTACACAGTTTTTTTGAGCTTAGTAAATGTAGTCTTACTTAAGCTACCTATTTAGCTTAGTAAATCAGTTCCGTAAATTTGTGGGGTATGAAGGGCTGATTCCTCTTTAGCATGGGCAAATTTTTGGCTGACAACGTGCCCCGACTTCTGCCCTGCTGCACTAAAAACACACTGGGGCCGATTCATGGAACAAATGTGCGCTGAAATTTGTGGCGCAAGCGTGAAAAAGCAAGCACACGCGCACGTGTGCGATTCATGGAAGGCCCTGCGCGTGTTTTCCCCAGGATGTGCGCCAAATCCACGGGTGGTGCACACGGGCGCACATGTCACTGCAATGTCCCGAACGGCGTGCGCGACGCGCACAGCGAAACCGCACAGCGTTAGCGCACACACCAAAAAAGGGGGGCGGAACACGGGGCGGAACACGCGGAATGGGGAACAATGCATGAAAATAAGGGCATAACTGGTGAAGTACTGCTGGGAAGTACACGGAACGCCCACACGCACGCGAACTACACGTATTCATGGAATCGAATGGGGGAAACCTGTGCACGCCAAAAGACACGCATAGACCTAAACACGTCTGCCACACGAAGGCAGGCAGAAGTGTCCCCGCGCAGTATAAAAATGTGCGCAAACAACAAATACGTACATACAGCTACGATGAATGTCCCATTTCTCGCAGCACTGATCATGGGACACCGCAGGAGGAGGAGAATAGCCAGGCCCTGCATTTTTTTGCCCAGGACCAGCCTTTTTGGGATGCCTGATGACCAGGTCTATGGCAGGTATAAGTTTCCACCTCATATCATCCTAGACCTGGTCCAGGGGTGGGATGATGACCTCACATCAGCCACCTTGTGCTCCCAGGCACTGAGCCCCTTGGAAAGGGTGCTCAATGTACTGCATTTCTTGGCCACTGGGTCATTTCAGCGGCCCACTGCCATAGTGTGGGGGGGTCTCACAGCCCACGCAGTCACGCTGCCTACACCAGGTGTTGGCAATCATGACTGTGCAACCCTCATCTGCAGGCACATATACATGCACAGAACACCCTCAGAAAGGCAGGCCATGGTCCAGGACTTTTACAGGGTGGCACACTTCCCCAAAGTGCCCGGTGCCCTAGATTGCACCCACGTGGCCCTATGTCCACCTAGGGCCACAGAGAATATCCACCGCAACCGCAAGCACTGGCATACCATCAACGTGCAGGTAGTATGCGATGCACAAGGGATCATCACCTCTGTCAATGCAAACTATCCTCGGTCCACCCATGACAGTTTCATATATAGAATGTCCGCCCTGAGCCGGGACCTGGAAGCTGTAAAGCATGGCGACACATGGCTCATTGGTGAGTACAAATGCCTGTGCACATGCATGCAAGTCACACACAGACAAATACACAAACCAAACTAATGACAACCATCATCACCTCCCGAGGGGACAGTGCCTACCCCCTGATAACCCACATGATGACGCCAATACCGAACCCCACCACCCACCCCAGGTAAGATACAACGCAGCCCATATTTCAACCTGGGCCATATTGGAGCACACATTTGGAGTGCTGAAGTCACACTTCTGTTCCCTTGATCGCTCTGGCGGGCAGCTACTCTATGCACCCCCAGCAGTGTGCAGGATCATTGTGGCAGCATGTGTCCTGCACAATGTTGCAACATGGTGGGGTGTACCGGTGGACATGGTGGTGCCCCCACATCCCCAACCACACGCACAGGCGCTGCACATGGGAGGGGAAAGGACACATGGAGGCTGCCCAACTGAGGCGCCCCTCACCTTTTGTTCCCTCCCAACCATGGCACAGATGTACTAGTACCAATGGGAGGTGCACACAACAATTGTCCTGGGTAACTTGGGTGGGTGAGGGGGGCAAGGTACGCAATGCAAACAGCACCCCTGTGCTCCTGCAAGGCTGCCTGTGGCCCCTTAGGAAAAATGACAGGTCACACAAAGCTCAGGCATCCCAAAAAAGCATGAAAAAGAGATACCGACCCCTGTAGCCCACATGCATGTAAAAAAACACACGCGCAGTGCGCTGTGGCAGCCAGGAACACAAAAAATGCGTACGTGATCAACACGCGGGCTAGTATGACCGAATAAAAGGTGTACGCGACAAACAGTGACACCCGCAGTGGGAAAAATAGCGTGCGCGACTCACCGTCTGCCTTGAGTGTAGAAGAAGAACGCGTAGGCAACACCCCCGCCAAAAGAAGAAGTACGCACTATATCTGCTGTGAAGTAATCGCGTGTGAACCCCAACGTCTGGAAAACACACGCACCGTTCTCCACAAAAAGCACGTACAGAGCGATGGAAACCGACGTGGAACCTTTAACCCGTGCCGAGGGAACCGCGCGCACGTTATATCACATACACGCTTACGCACTAAAGGCCTTCAAGGATGGACGGGAGAGGATCTGACTGGACATCGTGGTTGCCATCAACGCAGAGGGGATGGCAACCCGCGACCTACCACACGTCCGTAAGCACTGGGAGGACTTCAGGTCCACGACCCTCAGTAAGGCCCGGCGCCTCTTGGTAGAATCGGATGCAGTGATGAACCGACGAAATGAGGGTCCTGGAACGCATTAACCCAGCGCTTCACCGCCAGGTCCTCGAGAGGGAGACAGGTCCGGAGTCGAGCAGTAAGTGTCCATGCGTACTTATTGAACGCAGTGCATGTTGAGGTGTGCCAGGAGTATGCAGCTTGGACATATGTCTGAAAATGCCCATGTATGGATGTGTATGTGCAGGGACATGACTGTGCTGCATGTGAGTCCAGTCATGTGTGATGCACATCAATGGTGTATGTGTTCCAAAGCATGATGCACAACTGCATGTGGAGATGCAGACATGTTAGCATTTCTGTGTATGTCCTATGGCATGGTTGGGGTGTGACACATAGATGCTGGTTCCACCTTCATGTACGTGCACGCCATACATGTTAGTGTGTGTGTTTGACATGTGTGCGATAGTGATATGCCATGGATGCATGTGACACAGACATGTAGGAACCCGAATGGGAGATGTGACGTAGTTGCCGGTGATTGCACTGTGACAGGTGGTGGAGATTTACAGATACATGTCTGTTGGCATGTGTGCATGTGTTGGGCACTCCCCATGTTGTTTGTGACGTCATGCCAACCTTCGGATGTTCATGCTGGTGTGTGTGTGTATGGATGCTGCTGCCTGCTGCACAATTCCTGTCAATTTGTGCATGTGTGTGGGTACAAATGATATGAGTGTTGGGGAGTGTGGTGCCATCTGTGAAGTTTGACATTGCCACTCATGTGCAACTGTCATGTGTGCATCCGACCATTGTACAGTGCCCTGATGTCTGTGTTCTGTCTCTCCCTGTCTGCAGCGTCGACTGATGAAGAGGGCGGAGACGGTGCTGTGGAGCACAGCGGCAGGGATCCCACTGCCAGCCGGAGACGCAAGGCCCAGCTCTCCTCCCACGTAGTCATCTCTTCCAGGAGTGATGAGTCTGGTGACGCGTCCATGGCCGCAGCTGCCGAGGGAAGGTCCAAGAGGCAGAGATTGGAGGTGGACTCCTCCGCAGCAGTAGGGGCAGCTGAGCCCCCACAGGGGCCTATGGAGGAAGATGGCACGGAGTCATCCAGGTTGGTCGGGGGTTCGGTTGAGGAGGAGGCTGTGGAAGGCCCATGCATGCAGCCTGGAGGGGGGATTCCACTGGTGCTAGTGGTGTAGTCCAGGGGCAGGGACAGGAGGCAGCACAGGCCACCGCAGAGGTGCCTGTGTGTAATCATGGCCCCCGATCTTGTGACTGCTTCATCCCGCACCAGCAAGGATGCCTTAGTCCAGAACCGTTTTCAGGGAAGGGATGCGCAAACAACAACTGGCTTTCCTCTCCCTGCGGATGTTACAATCCGTAACCGTGTTGAGCCTGTCCTAGCTGGGATGGCGTTGCGTCAACGTGGTATTTGGGATGATGTGCAGGGTTCTCTGGACATTGTGAGGACAATGCACGTCATTTTGAATACCTCATTGACCGCGTCAGCCTACTAGGACAGGTCACCGGCACTGGCTTCCTCCGTGTGCTGGATCTTCTTGCGACCCCCTCCTCAACTGAACCCCCTATGCGCAAGTCGTCCTCCGTGCCATCTTCCCACCCAAGTATCACCTGGGCCCCCTGTGGAGCTGACCCTGAGCCAGCGGCCAGGCTGGTGGAGGACACATCCCTGCCACAGTCGGGAGTCTGAGGTCCAGCAGGGGTGGCCACCCCACCAACTGGACCCCAGCAAGAGGAGGACGTGCAGGCATCAACAGGCAGGGCACGTGCACGGCAGCAGCAGGCTCAGAGGGGGAGCGATCATGCCTCGGGGCCATCGACATCACAGGGACAGGCATCGGCCAGAGGGCAGGAGGACCCAGGATTGGGAGTGTCTTCCATGTGGCAGCGGTTGGGCCAGCAGATAGATGCGGAGTGGCGGGGGGCGGAGGAGGCACGGCTCACAATGGTCAGGGCGGAGAACTCCATGCGTCGGGCCTTGAGGTGGGCTGAGTGCCTTGAGGCAACTCACAAGGAGTTGGAGGAGGCCATGGCTGCATCCCTGCGAGACCTCGAGGGCAGGGAACAGGCCCGCCTCCGGGATGTTGAAGTGGAGTTCAATGATGCCCTGGCCCGGGACATCAATGAGTGAGCCGTCGGACTAGCCTGCCGCCTTTGTAAATAGTTATGTAGTTGTAGGTTTCCTTTTTTTTTTTCTCCTTTGGGGCGCATGGACTATGCCCCGCCTTTTTGTAAATAGTTATTTATTAGGTAGGTTTTTTGTTAGGTTTCCTTTGGGATGTTGGGCTCATGGACCCTTGATTTTCAATTTGTAGATAGTTATGGACCGGATTTGACTTCATTTTTTTTATCACCATGGAGGAATGGTTTGCTTATTTTTAACTTTGGATTTTGTTTAATGGAGTGACGCTTTGGAGCCATTTTACTTTGGATTTTATTGATTTCTGCATTCATTTTTTTCCCTTTATTACGGACATCCAGACTTTTATTTATTATTTATTTTCTTGTGTGATTTCGTTTCACTCAATCTGTTTTGTATATAATACATTTTTATTTTTTAATTCATATGTGTGGTCTTCTCTCATTGGTTTCGTGCATGTCACAATGTGGGTTTTTCTCATTCATGTGTCGCCATTGTGTGGGTGTGACGGACATGTATCCATGGGCATACTGGTTATTTGGGATCTATCAACACATGGGGATTTCAATGTGGAGTGGATGGAATGCTTGGTTGGGTGTTTGGACAGGGGTGGCGTGGCCATAAGGGCCATGTGTCTGGATTGTGATGACGTGTTGGGTGGTGGACATGAGTCGGGGCCTGCTGGCAGGTGCCCATCACTGGGGGTGGGGTGGGGGACATGAGTCGGGGCCTGCTGGCAGGTGCCGTCACTGAGGGTGGGGTGAGGGACATGAGTCGGGGCTACCAAGTGCATGGTGCCATTTGGCCTGCCTGCGGTTCATGGCCAGGGGTGATGGGCTGCCTGGGGGGCATGGTCAGGGATGATGGGCTGCCTGCGGGGCATGGCCAGGGGTGATGGGCTGCTTGCGGGGCATGCCCAGGGGTGATGGGCTGCCTGCGGGGCATGGACTGAGGCGATGAGCTGCCTGTGGGTGATGAGCTGCCTGTGGTGCATGTCTAGGTGTGTAGGGTGGTTCACTGTGGTGTGGGTTGCCTGCGGGGCATGGGGAGGGGGTGAGGGCACACCCGGGAGGGCCCACACTGCCAAATCGCGTGTGAAAATCCCTGCGCACCCCTCGGAATACACGTTCCCCACTCGCGCCAGGCCAATCGTGTATAAAACTCTCCGCACACCCCCAGAATACGCGTTCCCTGCTTGCGCCTGGCCAATCGCATGTGAAAATCCCTGCGCACCCCTCGGAATACACGTACCCCGCTCGCGCCAGGCCAATCGCGTGTGAAAATCCCAGCGCACCCTCGGAATACACGTACCCCGCTCGCGCCAGGCCAATCGCGTGTAGTACTCCCCACGCACCCTCTGGAATACACGTACTCCGCTCGCGCCAGGCCAATCGCGTGTGAAACTCCCCACACACCCCCAGAATACGCGCAGGCAACCCATTCACCATTCCCATGCCCCGCAGGCAGCCCATCACCCCTGAGCATGCCCCGCAGGCAGCCCATCACCCCAGTCCATGCCCCGCAGGCAGCCCATCACCCCTGGCATGCCCTGCAGGCAGCCCATGACCCCAGCATATGCCCCGCAGGCAGCCCATGACCCCAGACCATGCCCTGAAGGCAGCCCATCACCCCAGACCATGCCCCGCAGGCAGCCCATCACCCCTGGCCATGACCCGCAGGCAGCCCATCTACCCTTCCCAAGGCCCACAGGCAGCCCACACCACAGGAGGGACTTTTTCACGCAATTTACTTGGCACGAGCTGGGTACACATATTCGGAGGGGTGCGTGGGGAGTTTTACACAGTTTTTCACTGGCACGAGCGGGATACGTGTATTCCGAGGGGTGCGCAGGACTTTTACGCGCGATTCCGCTGGCACAAGTGAGGTGCGTGTATTCCGAGGGGTGCGTGGGGAATTTTACACACGATTTCGCTGGCGCGAGCGGGATACACGTATTCCGAGGGGTGCGCAGGGACTTTTACATGTGATTTTGCTGGCTCCGAGCGGGGTATGCGTATTCCGAGGGGTGCGTGGGGACTTTTACACGTGATTTTGTTGGCACAAACGGGGTACGTGTATTCTGAGGGGTGCGTGGGGACTTTTACATGTGATTTCGCTGGCGCAAGCGGGGTACGCATATTCCGAAGGGTGTGCAGGGACTTTCACATGTGATATCGCTGCCGCGTGAGGGCTGTGTGCCATTTGTAGCGTGTTTTTGTGGTAGAGGGGCTGTATACTGGTCCCCTTGCCTTTGCGCCATGTAGGGGATTTGTGCAATGTTTTTGGGGCACGGGGCGGGGATGGGGGCATAACTGGCGCTGCTGCTGGCTCGCTGCGCCACTCTGTGCCACGGCTGGTTATGGATGTATAAATCCATGAATACGCTGTGCGCCAAAATGGGTTTTGGCGCACGCGGCTGGCACAAGCTGCCACACGCACACCCTGTGCGCCAGCCACGTGCGCCATTCTGCACTTAATTCCATGAATTACCCCCACAGTTTTTTTATGCTGGCGGTAGAACACAAGAGATATTCTGATTTCCAGCTTGCTTAGTGTTGGCCACTGCTCGATTTTGCTGCGTCAATGAAGCAAAGGCTCATGATTTTTAGTCAGCTGCACATTATCCTGGAAATAGTGCTTGAGCATTTCCTCTGCTATCCTCCTTGTTATAAACATTTGTTTTATTTGCTGTGTCTTGACTCCAAATTTAGCTAAGCGTTTCAATATTGTATCAAGTACTTTTGAGTGAACTCTCTGAGCTAATTGACTCTACTATTGAATGCTCAGTTATCTCATATCATTCTCCCGTGAAAGCTAACATTGAATTGGGATGTATTAAAATCTTACTAATAGATGGAGATTCAATAACTCATTACTCCAAGACGCTAACTTTGAACAATCTTTCCTTGACTTTCATAATTTTTCTTCAGAATCAATAAAAATGATTACACTTCCCCTGACAATAACTGGGATACCTATAAAGCGTCTCTATGTGGGCATATCATTTCTTTTGTAGCTAATAGAAAGAAGGAAGCAAAAAAAGATCTAGATATCCTTCATGGCTAATTGCAGAATTCAGAGAAACAATATAATTCTACAGCTAATGATACTCTGTTTCGACAAATTCTTGCTCTTTGTTTCTCTATTAATAAAAAACTAATGGAACCAGCCTCTGGTGTTCTACTTAAGTTCAAATCCAAAATCTTCCTATCATCTAATAAACCAGGCAGAGCTTTAGCATCATACCTCAAAGTCAAAAAAAGAAAGAAACAGGAGCACTGTGATTAAAAATGAACAAGGCAAAGTAGTCACTTCTGATATGCATATTATGAATGTATTTACCACATTCTATGATTAACTGTATTCCTCAGAGCACATACACTCCAATATTGACTTCGGTGATTTTTATGATTGTTTAAAATACAAACACCCAACAGATATTGATCTCAGAAGCCTTAATTCACCTATTCACATTAATGAAATTACCAGGGCTATTAAAAACCTTAAGAAAGTTAAAGCCCCTGGACCTGATGGCTTTTCTATGGATTTCTTTTAGCATTTTACCCTGCTCTTTCTCCAAAACTACAATCATTATATTATGTTTCTCCAAGGCTGGTAAATCATCAGGTTCCTTTACAAAAGCTCAATGTAAAAATCCTGTAGTTGCCCACAGGAGACCCACGTGCACTCTTGTTGGACTCAGTCCTTCTATACACTACTCCAAAGTCATTTAGAGCTGAATTAATTTCATGTGGAAAAACACACATTTTCATAATGAATATCTTCAAAAAACAAGTTAATCCAAAATAGTGGTTACAGTTTGGCCCAAATGCAGGGCTGTCATAATTTCTGAGAAACGAAGGGGTCCACCCTTGTCTCCCCAGTAGCTTACTTGTAGATCCCTTGATGCCAAATGCCCGCCCTTACCCGCCCCCATTTCTAGCTCCCTTGTATCTCAGCTTCTCTCACTCTGACCTCCCCCTATGTTTTGTAAAGTGCTCAGTTGCTTTCAGACTGCTCATTAACTATCCAAATAATAATGAAAATAATAATAACAATAATAATAATAATAATAATAACAATAATAACATAAGACCCAATGCAAATGAGGATTGGTCCCACCCCAAAAGGTGCAGCCAAGCCCAAACTATTAGGTCACATCCCTTCTGTACAAGGCCACAAGCAACCCGAAACGTGTTTCAGACTCCCTATCCTTCATCAATGAGTTTTAACTTGGGTCTCTAGGAACAGCACGCTCAAGACCCATGTCTGAGCACAGCCATCCTTCTCTGCGTTACATAAGCAAGCCTTCATGCCTTCAGCCTTTAGTATTGATACTGTTTAGGTTCCAGCACTTTTTAAGTTCTAGCTCTGTTCCGGTTACACAAATTTTGCATTGTTGTCATGCACAGACCGTTGCGAGAAGGGTCACGTGTTCTTCATTCAGCAAAAACAACAAGGAGAAACAACCGATTAACAAACCTTGGGATACAGGGTTTATTAGCATGGAGCGCGGCTCGCCGCGGTGAATGGAGGTTACCATGGAAGCTAGGCAGGGTGGCCTGATGATAAGAAGGTGTCTCTATTCTACAAAAGATTATCAGATTCTTTGAAAGACACACTTACTATGGTACCAGTAGTTCCGGTTACTTTTCCAGAACTACTTGAACTAGTTCTTCAGATTGATGCTCGCAAAGCTGCTAGAAAAGGGGAGAAATGGGGTCTCGCACCCGATCTTCATCCCATTCCTACACCAGTTACGGCTGCATCTGAACCAATGCAAATAGCAGCAGCTACGCGGGGTCCCCTTTCTCAATAAGAAAGAGACCACCAGAAGAAAAACAATTTGTGTTTTTATTGTGGGTCGTCAGAACATCTATTAAAAGCATGTACAAAAAACCTACCAAGAAACGGGGAAACTTGAAAGCTCGGCAATGAAAGGAGTCCAATTGCTGAGCACTAACTAATGTTTCTCTGGACTCTAAATTCAACCAACCTGTAGCTACACAGGTGAGCTTCAGGTTGCCACAAGGCCGGGTCGTTCATGCCACAGCTATTCTGGATTCTGGGGCTACCGGTAATTATATCGATACCTCGTATGCTAAGGACTTGGATTTGTCCATTGTCGAAAAGGAAAATCCTGTGGTTGTCAATGCTGTTGATGGTTCTACTTTGATATCTGGTATGGTGGTCCAGCAAACCGATGATCTGATAATGGAAACAGTACATGGACATTCCGAAAACATATATTTTGATCTAATCTCTGCCCCGCAATTCAAGCTTATTCTAGGAACACCATGGCTTCGATTGCATAATCCTTCCATTGACTGGCACGCAGGCACCATCAAATTCTTGTCGTAATACTGTGAGACTAAGTGTTGCTATAGGAAAATCCCAATAAATAATCCTTGCCAACCTTTGATAGATACAGCATCTACTATCGGAGCTGTTGTGACAGGTGATTTGCCCATTGAATATTCCGAGTTTAGGGATGTGTTTGATGAGGGGGGAGGTACTGTGTTACCCCCTCACAGACCATACAATTGCCCCATTGATATGGTTCCTGGGGCTAAGATTCCATCTGGAAGAATATATTCTCTAACCCACAAGGAGGATGTTATTCTTAATGATTACATTGATCAGTCCCTCAAATCAGGCTTCATTTGTCCCTCTCGTTCACCTGCAGCCTCCCCTTTATTTTTTGTGCCTAAGAAGGAGGGAGATCTCTGTCCATGTATTGGTCATAGGGCCCTTAATGCCATCACTGTGCGCAATCAATATCCCATACCTCTTATTTCTGTGCTCTTGGATCAATTGGGAACATCTGTAATCTTTACTAAATTAGATCTCTGCGGGGCTTATAATTTGGTAAGAATCCGTAGCGGAGACGAGTGGAAAACAGCCTTCAAGACCAAGTATGGCTTATTTGAGTACAGAGTCATGCCATGTGGGCTCTGCAATGCACCCGCTACGTTTCAGTACTTTATCAATGATGTCTTCCATGATATGATGGACCAATTTCTAGTGGTGTATCTGGATGATATATTAATATATTCTGCATCTTATGATCTACATGTGGTTCATGTTATTCGTGTTGTACAGAGGCTTCGTGATAACAGTCTGTATGCAAAATTAGAGAAGTATACCTTTCATGTTTCAGAAGTAGAATTCTTGGGTTATCAGATAACCAGTAAAGGAGTTCAAATGAGTATGTCTAAGGTCAAGGTAGTTTTGGACTGGAGGGTACCCACAGCTTTGAAGGCCCTACAGTCATTGCTAGGCTTTGCACATTTTTACAGGAGATTCATAAAAGACTTCTTGTCCTTGGTCGCTCCACTGACCGCACTGACCAGCAGCAAAACACCATTCCTTTGGGATAAGGTCTGTAATCAAGCTTTTCAAAGTCTTAAATCTGCTTTTACCAGTGCACTGGCACTCCAACACCCTAATCCAAATTTACCGTTTGTGGTAGAGGCGGACGCATCAGACATCGCTCTTGGTGGCGTTTTGTCTCAAGTATGTCCAGAAACTGAAGGGTTGCATCCGGAGGCTTTCCATTCGAGAAAACTGACCCCGTATGAAAGGAATTACACAATCATAGAAAGGGAGTTACTAGCAGTACGTGACTCGTTCTTGACTTGGCAGCATCATTTATTGGATTCAGCTTTTCCGTTCAGGTATTCATTGATCATAAGAAAGTCCGTAAAGTGTTCTATAGCTCGACATGCTAGGTGGCATGAGTTATTTTCAATGTTTAATTTCACCATTACATATCGGCCTGGTTCTCTGCACACTAAAGCGGATGCCCTCTCACATATTCATGGAGATTCATCCCGTCCCAGTCAGACGGATCTCTTATCTTACCACACCAGCTGATTTGTGGTTGTACTCTCCAACCTACGCTATGTAATGATTTATGAGAATGGGTAAAAAACCACCCCGCAGAAACTGCCAAACTCAACCTTGAAATAATAAATGGTCTACCCCATATCAAAGGTCTGTTGTTTCTTCCGGATAATGAAACTCAGAAGAAAGCTATCCAATGGTGCTATGGTTCGAGGTTGGCTGCCCATCCTGGTAATAAGAAGACCGTTGACCTCTTACAGCGTTGGTGCTGGTGGCCTTCTATGATAAAGGATGTTGCCGTTCATATTGCTCATTGCTACGTATGCGCCCAGTGCAAAACAACTAATAACAAACCTGTTGGGCTGTTGCAGTCCATGCCAATTCCTGATTATCCTTGGTACATGATTTCAATGCATTTTGTGGTCGTATTGCCTCCGGTCTCTGGGTATGATACCATATGGGTGGTCATCGATTACTTCACCAAATTGGCATTATTCATACCTTGTCAAGGTTTGCCTTCCACCCCAAAGCTGGCGGATCTGTTCCTCAAGAACGTGTTTCGTCTTTTTGGTCTCCCATCTGTTATCATCACGGATAGAGGTTCTCAGTTTACTTCTCACTTCTGGAAGTCGCTTACTGCTTCATTTGGCATTAATGAGAGGTATTCCAGTGCTTACCACCCTCAAACTGACGGGCAAACGGAACGTCTAAACTCCACCATGGAGCAGTACCTTCGGTGCCTTACGCACCAGTATCAAGACACCTGGCTGTCGCTACTCCCTATGGCAGAATTCGCGTATAATAACTCTTTGCATACGTCTATGCGCTCTTCCCCGTTTCTTCGACCCCCTAGGTCTTTGCCTGTTTCTCCTGTCTTGCCCGCACGCCATCCAGTGGCATCTACCTGCACTCAACACATGTGTTCAGTACATGAACAGGTGAGGGAACATTTGGGAACTGCACAGGGTAGCGCTAAGAGGTTCCCGGATGCTCACCGTTCCCCGGCCCCTGATTATGTGGTGGGTGGAAAAGTTTGGTTGTCAACTAAAAATCTGCAGATACCTGGAGGGAAGAAGTTTCTTCCACGTTTTGTGGGGCCGTATGTGATTACGGCTGTAATCAATCCGGTGGTGGTACGTTTGTCTCTTCCTGTCAAGTGGAAGGTGCATCCTGTATTTCATGTCTCTCTCGTCAAGCCTTTTCTGCCGGATACTGCTCTTCCTTCACATCCTCCGCCTGTGATGGTACAAGGGGAAGAGGAGTATGAGGTTCACAGGATCTTGGACACCAGGGTCTCTAAGGGAGTCAGGATGTATTACGTGGACTGGAAGGGTTACGGTCGGAAGAGAGGACCTGGGAACCTGTCCAATACATTCATGCTCCCCGCTTGATTTGGGCCTCGAGGAGACGGGGTCTATCTTTAGGGAAGGGTACTGTCATGCATAGACCGTTGCGAGAAGGGTCACATGTTCTTCATTCAGCGAAAACAACCATGAGAAACAACCGATTAACAAACCTTGGGATACAGGGTTTATTAGCACGGAGCACGGCTCGCCGCGGTGAATGGAGGTTACCATGGAAGCTAGGTGATTTGTTGCTAAGGAGGGGCAACGTTCGTCTGAGATCACAACGTTAATCATGTGATCTTGGCTATTTAGCCACGCCTCCACATTGTCTAGTGCTTCTGATCGAGCATTTTTCAGCATTCGGTTTCTGCCACTTTTTTTTTGTTCTGACTACGTTAGTGTTTTTGACCCGGTTTTTGGACTTTACTTGCTTTTGGATTACCCTTGTATGCTTAGGTAATACTGCTATCTCCTTGGTTACGAATTCTCGCTCTCGCCTCTCGATTACGTCTGATATTACCCTTACTTGTTCCCGTTACTGCCCCCCTGGTTTTTTGACCTGGATCGAAATTGGACAACTTTTATGGTTAGCTTTTTGCATCTGTTAAAGCAGTACGTTCAGGCACTTTTAGTTCGATACAGTATCCACAACACCGTGGGACAGCCTCTGCTGTGCCGTGGGTCAGCCTCCGCTGCACCGTGGGACAGCCTCCGCTGCACCGTGGGACAGCCTCTGCTGCGCCGTGGAACAGCCTCCGCTGCTCCGTGGGACAGCCTCCGCTGCACCGAGGGAGAACCTCCGCTATAACGCCAGAGTCAGCATAACTCTGCGTTAACACAGCTAACCAACGCAGCATCTGTCTCTAAACAGTAGGACAGCTACTTTTGAGTCAACTTCTTTTTACGGAAATGTAGTCCTCCAATCCTTATTCTTCATCGTCCTTCCTGGTGGACCCGCCAGTTGAATAAGGTCTTTCCGCACTTCCGTGCCAAATTGGGGAATTGTCCGGGTAAACTGGATTTTGTTATCTTGTTATATATAGTATTGTTCACCTGATCGCAGTGAACTTGGTATCATAGTGTCTCTTTTTCAGAATATCTGTTGGATACCGCCTTAAACCTGTTTGTGTTAGTCATTTCAAGTCTATCATTATTATTCAGGTTAGTGGGATTAACAGATGTGAATTGTTTTCTGAAACCTTAATCAGAACTGTTCTAATCGTATACCTCTTGTTGTTTGTTTTCTACAGCTACAAGGTCTCTGTGGGAGTCCTATCTTTCAATTAATAGATTGTTTTGTATGTGTAGGTCTACATTCAAAGTGATACGTTAGTGGGAAGAATTCTTCTTCTACACTACGGGGTCAAGTCTGAGAAGAAGAATTCTGACAATTGTCCAGATCAATTTAGGCTCTGGCATTATTGTGGATTCCATTACTGTTCACACCAACAACACAGTTCAATGTCCACCACTGTTCTGTTTCTGATGTTCGGGCCCAATTAATTGTTTTGCCCTGGTCATTTACCACTGCTCTTCAGGCTCTGCAGTATTCCGGTCCTTCTGTTGTACAGGTGCTTGCTAGTTTTGAGGCTGAGTCGCTGTATTTGTTTCAGCACCACTGTTCAAGTAATGTTAATTTATGGCTATTTTCTGTGGTTTTGAATGCAAGCCAAAAAACACAATCTGTTGTATGCTATAGGATCGGGTTTGATCACTGTTCAGGATCAGGCACTATTCTCATTTAAGTCATTTTCAGGATCTGTCTCATTTGAAGACATGCCACTGATCTGGTTGTGTCACTTTTCAAGTATAGTGCCCTCCAAATGGGATCCTGAACAAACAAGCTGTGATAGTTGTGAGTTTTTTGGGTCTTGCAATATTTAGATTCTTCCACTGTTCAGATTCTGGCAGTGTGGAACTTCTGGCATTGTTTTTTCCCCGCTGTTCCGATTGTGGCACTGAAAAGGTTCTTCCACTGGTTAGGTTCTAGCACTGTTCAGTACTTTTACGGTTAAGGTTGTTCCTCTGTTCCGGTTATGGCACTGGTTAGTTTCTTCCATTGTTAAGGTTCTATCGCTGTTAGGTTATTCCACTGACCAGGTTTTGGTACTGTGGGGTTCTTCCACTGTTCAGGTAATGGGACTGATTAGTTTATTTCACTGTTCTTGTTATGTCACTGGTTACGTTCGTCCCCTGTTGAGGTTATGGCACTGGTTAGTTTCTGGCACTGTTAAGGTTCTATTGCGTTAGGTTCTGGCACTATGAAGGTTCTGGCAGTGGTTAAGCTTTACCACTGTTCAGGTTGTGGAAGGTTTTAGGTTTAAGTTTTTCCTCTGTTCTGGTTATGGCACTGCAATGGTTTGCCCATTGTTAAGGTCCTGGACACGTTAGGTCATTCCACTGATGAGGTTTTGTTACTGATATGTTCTTTCACTGGCAGTTTGGGGACTGGTTAGTTAGGTTCTGGTGCAGTTAGTTTATTCCACTGTTCAGGTTATGCCACTGGTTAGTTTCTTACAGTGTTAACGTTCTGGTGCCATTGGGTTCTTCCACTGTTCAGGCTATGGCAATGGTTAGGTTCTTACACTGTTTAGATTCTGATACTCTTTATGGTTCTTCTCTGTTCAGGCTCTGGCAATATTCAGCGTGTGTAACTGTTTGTAGTCTTCTTCTGTTAAGGTCCTGGTGCTGTTAGGTTCCCCCACTTTTCAAGTTGTGGTACTGGTTAGGTTCTTCCATTGTTTAGGTTCTGTACTATGCTATTTCCCACCGCCTTCCTCGTTTCAGAATATGGCACTGTTCAGGTTCTGGAAATGTTTGCAGTCTTCCACTATTAGGGTCCTGGTGCTGTTAGCTTCCTCCACTTTTCAGGTTATGGCACTGGTTAGGTTCTTCCACTGTTTAGGTTCTGGTAATATTTAGGGCCCCCCTGTGTTCAGACAATGGCACTGTTTAGCTTCTGGAATTGCTGGTGGCTTTCCACTGTTTAAGCTCTGGTACTGGTTAGGGTTGTCCACTGTTCAGGTTCTATCTCCGTTCAGGTTCAGAAAGCTTTTCACCGGCTGTACATCTTAAATGCCTCCAGTTTAGTGCCCTTTGCGGATCTTGCTCAGTAAATCGAATACATTTTAACGAGATGAGTTGAGCTGCAATCTTTTCGTAACTGCCAAGATCAACACTGTCATTTGGAGGCATTAAAATTACATCAAGCTATTATTTGTCAAACAACAATCCGTAGCATATTAATTACCAATGCTTCCAGTCTAGGCTTTTTATTGCCACTATTCTTAAATGTCTCTACATTATTTGTTTTAAAGATTGAAGAGCACCTGAACGCACCACACATGTAAATGAAGCATTAGGTTAATGTTACCTTTGTAAGTCATCTGTTTTCTCATGTAAATATATATATTTTATGTGTGTTTTATACCTGGTATGGGTCCCCCTTTTTTACACCCACAAAAACATTTTCACTACTTGTCATGTTTGTGCTATTGAGCAGCACCCTTGCTGGGAATGCCTCTGCCATCTGTAAATGTGTTACTGTAAGTCATCTGTGTTCGAAACTGACATCCCTGTTCTTCAAATAAATAGAAATAAATACAAATAGTGTGCTATACTTTTGGATACAAAAGAAAAAAACACGACTTGGTGTTGCTAGGAAAACCCCTGCTGCCCGAATTTCCAGCTTTGTTTTACCTGGCACAGCACTTCTTAGTCTGCCCTACTCCTTGCCACTGCCTTCCCCCATCCCTCGGCACTGTACCACTGCTTGAACTCCACTGCCTATCTCCTCCCCCTATAACAGTGGTCTTCAAACTGGGGGCTTGCATCTGTAGGGGGGCCCGAAGGATGTCCAGGCGGGCCCCAGACTCCTTAAAAAGGGATTCAGATTATTATTATTAATATAAAAAGGATCAAGGTGACTGGTTTTAATACAAAATAGAAGCAGTAGACAATCTGCTTATATTTTAAAGAGAACGGGCACCCTGGTTATCCTGTGAGCCCCCCTAGGGGTCCAACCACATATGAAAAGGTTTCAATACCACTGCCCTATAACGCTATGGTAGTATAGAGGTTTCATGCAGGGGTTGGAAGTCTGTGAATCCCCTAATGAAGGAAGAATGGGTGCAGGCTGTATGCAGAATGCCACTCGTTGAAAGTCTTACTGGGGAGGCAGAAGAAAATGACATGATTACGTTTCCTCCTAGTTAGTTTGCAACAGTAATGCAAAATATCTCACTGATGTATGGCAGGAAGGCAGACTGAAGTTGGAGGGGGGATACACCCTGGCATGTCACCTTTTCCATGTATGTGATCATTTGCTGGCTTGTTTGACTATATACAATGTTAACATGTAAATTGCAACAAAAATGCTATCCACCCAAAAACACTCTTTCCTCCATCTTTCCCCAAACGTGTATGTTCCAATGGTGCAGCATGGAGGTCAGAGTGCAGATAAACCTTATTTTCCTCTTGGTGGGCGGGCCGCTGTTGCTGTGTTGTCATGCCTAAGGTGAAAATAATCATACATCCACCTCTGAATATTTCTGGAAAGTTCCCTGTGGTTTTGTCCAGGGGGAAAGAAAGGTTGAAGAGTGGGGGTCACAAATGTACTGCACCCAACATGCAATCTCTTTTATGGAATCTTTGCTATCATGAAGCACAACGACGGATCGACGACAAACCCACACTAGTAGTGGTGTATTGATCATCTAGAAATCCTTTTTTGGTGAAAATCTGCCAAGCATTTGTTTTAAAAAGTATCCAGAAAGTGGGGCAAACATATGGATTCTTATGTATTCCATTGGGTCCACACACCAAAAACAAAGGGCCTGATATGCAAAAATATTTTTACATGGGAAAGTCCCTTTGAAAATCTTTCTTTTAATCAGGCTCTAACTCTGGATCCAGGAATGTGATTGCTTTATGCAAGGCTTAAAATGTAGAGTTGGGCAGTCAACCTGGGTCCAAGGATCCAAGCTTGTGTTCACAGATCCCGCACAACAAAAACATTTTAAAGATGCATGTAGCAGATACCTGGGCTATGCCCTTATTCCATGGTTGTTGCAAGAACAACATGGTCACATTTTGCTCCCACCCGCCACTGCGGTAGGTGGACCTAAGGTAAGCGCTTGCAGATCTAGGAGTAAATGGGATTTGCACATGTTTTGCCTATCCCCTTTCACTGAAGGTGACATTTGACACACGGTTTCTGCCGACCCAACATATGTCTGCCGGCCATGGGCATGTAATGCCAACTATTGGTACACTAGGGCCATCAATTGGTATCTATTAGGCGCTGTGGAGAGTGCAGCAAGGAGCATAGTGGGCAGGCTATGTGTTGCAGGGAATGCAGGTAGGTTTACTGTGCCTAGAGCATGACTACAGGTATTCCCCGAAGGACTGTATTTAGGGTCATTGTGACTGTGTCAAGGCACGAGAGGTAGGATCACTTTTGCCAACTTAGCCTGCAGTCTTCACTCTATAGGCATCACCGTTAGGGTCATGGTGCCTTAGATGGGACAAATACCCATACCTTTGTCCAACAGAGGTAGAGTTACTGACACTGACAGGATATTCCATTTAGGCTCTGTTGTTACGGTCACTTTGCCTTGGTAATGGGCACAGGCCAAGCTGTTTAGGCACTTCTTACAGGGCCAATGTTTATAGTACATAGTCCGGCATACAGACCATGTCCTGAGGGAGATGGAGAGAGGGTCAATGTGCCAAAGGCATGGTCGAACATCATGCCATGGACACAGTGCCACAGAGCATGGCAACAGTCCATACACTTCAGTCCCTGCAAGTAGTTTTACCGTGCCTGTAAAGCTCGCCAAAATGCCCAGATAATTACCAAGCAATGGTATCAGGTAGGCACCATTTGGTTAGTTACGGGCACTGCAGAGGATGCAGCAAGGGGAATATTACCGTGGTTATGGCATGATACCATACCTTCAGTTGCTGCAGGTTGGGGCACGGTGACCAGGGCATGGCTGCCGGCCATGACCAGTGAGCACTGCTGCACTGTCACTTTGTTGGGGTCTGACTTGCAGGCTTGCCCTGCAGGTGCAGGAAGTATGTTCACAGTGCTGACAGGCTACCCCAAATGCCATGCCGTATGTAACATGCAGCCGTGACTCACACACAATGCTCGCAGTGTTTGGCTCTAGGCACTGCATGCAGGTCACCATGCCCCAAGTACAGTTAACTCTACAGGTAAGTTCCCTTTGCCTGGGCATGGCCACGGGCATTGCAGGTTGGGTCACTGCGCCTGTGGCAATGCCACAGGCCATGGCCTAGCATATTGGCTACTTCTACACCAAATTCTGCTTTAAGATGCAAGTTGCCAAAAAAACACAATAAATGGCCTATGGCCAGCTTTCTATGCCTCAGAAAATACAAATATACATGCCAGGTGCAGTTTTCATAACTACTTGTTTCCCATATGGATAGACAGCAGTGTGAGGTAACGCCCCAAATTCAGACATTTTTTGTTGATGAAACATGGTGAAAGCATGTCAGTGGCGATCTCTGAGCAGGCTACTATCAGACGGCAGCAGAAAAGAAACCAGTCTTGTGTTGTTGGGAGCAGACATTGAGCAGGACAAACCTGTGTTGCTAGAAGGCAGCACCTGGTGAAGCCTCGAAAGGCTGTGAAAACTATAATACATCAGGAAGATACTGTAATTTAGAATGCAGAGGAAGGACATTGCTGGATGTTGCAAGGCTGCAGGGGGACACTGGAGAGCGGAAATAATGCAGACGAGTAATCTTAATGTCCAAGGGTGAACCTAAGCCTCTAATAGACACTGTGGGCCTCATTACGAGTATGGAGGTAGCCATGCCCTTAATAAGAGCATAGCTGCCTCCATACCGGGTTCCAGTACTGGGTTCCTCCAATGAGGACTAACCGGGCTATTCTAACCATGGAGGACCCGGTAAATCATCATCGGAAAAACCCATCCCCATTCCCATTTGAGCCCCCATAGGGCTCAATGGTTATTGGGAGGGAGCTAATAACGGGCCCGTTAATAACGGGCCCGTTATTAGCTCCCTGGTCCCCTCTCAGGACCCGCTAAGGACGCCTGGTTTTACCAGGCGTCCTTACCGGGTCCCGCAAGGGAACCTCGTAATAGGGCGTCCCGTAATGAAGGGTGCCGGTCCCGTACCGGCACCCTTCATTACGGGAGCGCCATGGCCGTAATGAGGTCCTGTGTGTTCAGCTTATTAGCTTGAAGACAGAATCAGAGCTTGATGGGTTAAAAAATCATCCTGAAAACCCGTTATTTTGTTGCTAGTAATAAAGTTAAGAAAAATCAATGTCCTTACATCTTTGGAATTTTCTTGCAACAGTTGGACACTACTCACTGAAACATCCGACTTCGAGCTAACACCACTGATCAAACACTTGTGTACGAGAGCGATAGAAATAAAATATCAATAAAAAAAAAGGTATCACTTCCAGTGCTGAAAAAACCTCATCACTCCCATCGAAAGAAACCTACACTGGTTGCTTCCCAAAGGCAGCATCTTCAAGACTTGCAACATTACTTATAATACCACACCTAGTGGAAACGCACTATGGGGTTCATTACAAGTTGGGCGGTGCAGGTAAAATGCAGCGGTATCACTGAATACCGATACATTACTGGATAGCCCAACTATAACTTTGGCAGAAAGTTGGAGGATTCATCTCCAGCTATGAGCTGGAGGTAAATCTGCCAGCTTCCCCCAAAATGTTGGTGGAATTACCACAGCAGAATTACTGCTGCTGCAATTCCATTGAAAATGCCCCATTGAGTCCTATGGGGATTTACACCACCACCACCACTTGTAATCTGGCAGTAATACTGCTGGACCAAGTGTCGGGAATGGTGATATAGTTTGGTGGTATCTGGGCAGATTTACTGCCCAGATACCACCATCTTATAATGAGGCCCTATGTCTTAGGAGGCCAAAACAAACGAGTACTAGAAAGCAAAATATAGCCCTGCTGGAAACCAAGGAGGAAATGACTAGCAGACAGGCTGTCACAAACTATACTCCCAGGATCTGGAACCACTTACCGCAGCATATCAAACGTACTATACACACGGTCAAAATAAACTGCCCATCCAACTTTGCCCATCACCATCTTCTTACACTCCCATGATTAGATTACCTATTCTTCCCATGCTCTGTTATGTACACAATCACGGGACATTGCATGTTCCATTGTCTTACTCTTACCTTCATTCTTTACTCTCTTATTAAACCCTGTTGCTTTTCAGCTACATGTGTGCTTTATAAATACAAACTACGATTCTAGAACCAGCAGCTCCAGAGATGGCAGCTTGAAGGCAGAGCTCCTGTGCCCTTTACTCATCTTCTCTCTTATTCACAATGACTGACCTCAATCTTTCTGAAACATCCCAACCAGTGAAAAGGCAGGAAGGTGGTGGAGATGATAGTAAGGAAAATGAAAGGAGGGAAGACAAGGTACTGGCACGTCTGACCAATGTGACATCTGACATTGCAGAGATAAAAACAAAATTGTTTGCTTCAGAAGAGAAGTATGTTGAACTGTCTCCCAAAGTTAACTCACTGGAGAGTCATTTAAACTCAGTGGATGAAGATACACAGAGGATGGCAGATCAAATTAGAGAATTACAAATTCAAAATGAGAAATTATCTTTCACAGTCTCTGAACAGGAAAACCTTTTCAGGAGGAATAATATTCGCATTGCTGGATTTCCAGAAAATATGGAGACCGGCTGCCCTACAGACTTTTTTGAGAAAAGTCTAATTAAATTACTTAACATGGATCCTAAGTTGCCCTTGGAAATGAAGAGAGCTCATAGGTCCCTAGGTCCAAAGCCTGCACTTGGACAGAGACCAAGACATTTTATTGTGACATTTTTGAGATTCCCTGTGAAAGAATTGATTTCAAAGAGAGCATGTGAATTGGAAGGCCTTGCTTGGGAGGTTAGAAGATAATGATATTTAGAGTCCAGAGTAGAGATGTCCTAGAGAAAAGGAAAGTGTTTACTGTGGCTAAGGAGAACGCAAGAAGCAAGAACTTGAAATATTACATGGTATATTGTTAGGGTGCTACTGGATGTCCAGGTCCACTCTTTTGCTGATCATCGTGGTCCAGAGGCATTTCTGTCTGATCTGAATCAGGGGCCTATGGAGGAATCAGCAGCCACAGAGAGGGGTGTAGCAGCTGGGAAGTAAAAGAGATGAACACTTTCTTTTAGAGCACCTTGGATTGCTTTTTGTTTCTTTTTTTACACAAAGAGGTTTGTGACTTTATTGTGTTTTTCTGACTTTAGACTTTGAATGAATTCATGTGTTAGACAGTGTTTTATATTAAACAATATTGCCGTAAGATTGCCGTCATTTTAAGCGTTAAAACTGTCTCTGACTACTTTTTCTTTGGCTGATCGTCACGGGCACAGTAGAATGGCATTTGAAAAATGAACCCTGTAGCGTTGCTACGTTATGCTGCAGGGCATTATGATGTAATACAAGTTTTGAAAAAAATGACCGGCATCGGAGTAGATCGCTAGGTTCAATGGTAATGAAACTCTGGAGCGCGGTTATTGAGGATAGCTCATGTGAGCAACACCAGTGGGGACTGAATCAACAACTGACTCAGTAAGGAGATTGCATAGCATCCTGAGGTAAACCGACTTTATATGCTGACTACCGTAATGAGATACGATTTGCTTGATGGTTCGGCTAGGTCGGAGTCAGGGGATTTGACGAGTCGACACCAGAACTCTGAATATGGCAAGTTTACATAATTGACACTGCTGTTCGTGTCGACAAGCCCTGACAGTCTCTTGATGAGCATTTGGTGCCGCGCTGTGTCCGTAAGCCATTATAGAGAACATTAGGAAATATGAGCATTGACAAATTACTACGACAAGATTCTCCTTTTATTGTTCACTTGCCTGACATCTGATAAAAGGTGGAATCACTTATCATTTTGTATTTATTACAGGTTTTTTTCCTCCTTGGCATTGTTATTTGTGTCACTGTGAGACAGGCAAGGTATCAAGAGATGACACAGGCAAAACACGCAGTGGGAAATAAGCAGCGCTCAGATACCTTAGGGTTCGTAGCGCTATATATAAGCGCTATAAAAAACAAACGTAACAGTTTCAAAAACCTTTCTTAAAATATCAGGATGGGTGTAACGCCTAACTTGCCCTATTATTATGGTGCAAATTGCCCTACCTAAAGAAACTAAGGAACGTCTATGTCTAAAAGTCCAAAACAAAGGTCTGTCTGTGTCAAAACCTATGCTTGCCCTCCCATTTAATACTTCAATGTAGTGTAGTGATATGCCAACTCAAAATAGTGTTCAAAGTAAAATGCTTGGAGCAGTCTCTAGCTCCCTCTCCCAAGTTCAAGATACAGTTACAAAGGATAATGTTAATTAAAGACTAGGACTCCCTTTCTCCAAGCCTCGGGACTAGGTTCACAACACACAAAGGTTCCAACAAACTATGGGCCTCATTCCGAGATTGGAGGTAGCCATGGTGCTATTTGCACCATGGCTGCCTCCAATTCCGGGTCTGGCACCGGTCTGGTTGAATGGGGACTTACCGGGTCATTCCAACCCTGGAGGACCCGGTAAGTCCCCATTCACCAAACCATTCCCCATTCCCATTTGAGCCCCCATAGCGCTCAATGGGAATGGGGAAGGCGCTAATAATGGGGCCCGCGAATACCAGGCCCGTTATTAACGCCCTGGGCCCTTAGTGGGAACCGTAAAGGACGTGTGGTCAGACCACACGTCCTTTACAGTTCCCGCTAAGGGACCTCGGAATTGGGCGGTAAGGGATTACCGGCACCGGTCTCCTTACCGGTGCCCATATCCCTTACCGCCCACCTCGGAATGAGGCCCTATGTCTTTAAGAAGTCCAGGCATCCTTCCTCAAGCTTTACGTTCTGATGTACAATCAACAAAGTTCCAAAGAGACTCAGGGATTTCCCCCGAGCTTCAAACCATAGTTCAGAAAAACAAAGGTTCCAATGAACAACGTCTTTAAGGAGCCATGGGATCCTTCCCCAAGCCTTTAGTCGAAATTCACAAGCCAGCAGTTCAAAGGAGCTCAGGGGTTCCCTTCCCTAAGCTTCCTGCCTTCCCACACAACAAACAAATGTTCCAAAATAGCTCTGGTTCCCTTCCCCAAGCTTTAATTCATAATTTATAAGGTAGTAATTCAAAGGAGCTTATGGGTTCCCTTCCCCAAGCTTCCAGCCTTTGTCTGGATGGGCTGGATCGTTTAGATGGGCTGCATTGCAGCCTTAATTCACACAAAACAAATGTTTCAAAGTAGCTTTGTGGCTCTCTTTCCCAGGTTACCAGCCTTTGTCTGGATAAGCTGGAATTCTGTCAGGCTGAGAGGTCCTGTATCCGCGGAAGCTGCTGAACCCCCGACAATCCCCCTGAGATGTATTTCCCAGAACTAGTTTTCAATACAGCTCTGTAAACTACACCCCAAAGGGAAAGGGGGAATGGGACAACAAAACAACACCAGGCAGACTGCGTCAAGGCTAATCAGTGCTGAACCTGCAGAGGATAGAGAATAACATATACACTTCCTTAATTCACTTACTTAACCTTATGAATGGGAAGTCATTAATCCTTAACTAATAATTGAGAATCCTACCTGGTTCTTCTCTTGGAATTTCTTAGAGAAGCGGATAAGAAGCTGAAAATCTCTCTTACTTGCGATACTTGAAATTCCCAGCAACTTCTTACATTAGGCAAAACTGGAAGTCTTAGTTCTTTGTTTGTCTTTTTTCCAACATGCACTGGTAGTTCAATTAGATTGTCTTTAAAATGTTCTTTCTTGTCATTTCAAAACTTTTCAAACTATTTATAATTATCTTGAGTCTTTGAATCCTTGAAGAAAGAGGAAACACATGCTAACTGCACACGCAGGTTATTTCCATTAAAATTATCGATGAACTTCACGTAGAAATCTTCCTGGTTGAAGAACACGCGCAAACGGATGAAGACGCGCGATCAAAATAATCCACACGCGCAAAAAATCCACACGCGCAATAATTCCCACGCGCAATAGTCCACACGCGCAATAATGTTCTCCTGCGAGACACGCGAAATAAGAACACCCGCGCTATTGAGTTCAAACGCAGCGAAGTGATTCTCACGCGCACAATCACTCGCGATGGAAAAAACACACGCGCACTCTCATGGCACGCGACGAACAGATTCTCGCGCTTTGTACCCCCGCGCTAAAAATCACACGCGCTTTGTATTTCACACGCGCTTTGTACACCCGCGCTAAAAATCACACGCGCTTTGTATTTCACACGCGCTTTGTATTTCACACGCGCTTTGTACACTCGCGCTAAAAATCACATGCGCTTTGTATTTCACACGCGCTTTGAATTTCACACGCGCTTTGTAGTTCTCACGCAGCGTATAGCTTTTCGCGCAAGGATCACCCGCGCAATAAAACACACGCGCGTTTAAAATGGCACGAGACCAACCTCTACTCGCGCTCGGAATACACACGCTAGAAAGCACGCGCTCACTTGAATACGCACGCGACAGTCAAAATCTTGCGCTATGGAACACCGCACTGGAAACACAAGCGCACTCCGATAGTTCAATAGTTTTAGTAGAAACACTACTTTTAACGAATTTTCAAGGAGACTGTTATTGAGATGAACAGATTTACAGTAGAAATAAAGTCACTTATCTCCTGAGCGAATTCACAAAGATTTCCTGCTTTTCCTATCTTCAAAACGAATTCCTGCCAGCTGAAGACTTCTCCTGAACCCCCAAGAAAGTAGCCGCTCAACTGCTGAGATCTGAAGGATAAAATCCACCAGGCCTAATACTAAAGCAGGAGCAGCCACTGAACACGTCCTCTCAGATGGGGTTTTGATGATGAAAGGCACAGAGTGACAGTTTAGAATGTTCATTGTTGTTCAGCATTGTCTTCCAGCCAATCAGAGCTGTCACTGTGAGGCTCCATCTTGCCTTGGGTCAGAACCAGGATTCTGAATCAACAAGTTAAGGCCTAACCAACTATAATGGAAAACTTCCCACCCACACAAAGCTAATCTGAAAAGGATAATAATAAAAAGGAAACTTGAATAAGAGAAGGAAACCTGACAGTACCCCCCTCCTAATGCCCAGTCTCTGGGCCTATCTTGTGTGGGTTTTTAGCATGAAACTTAGCCACTAAACGGGGGGCATGTACATCAACTGAATCTTCCCAAGATCGTTCCTCCGGTCCATATCCCTCCCAATCAATCAAATACTGCAACCTTCCCCTCACTTTCCTAGAATCCAAAATTTGTTTAACCACAAATTCCTCAGATGAATCATCCAAAATCACAGGGGAAGGTGGTGTTCTGAATCTAGTTCCTGAACAAACTGGTTTTAAAAGACTAACATGAAAAGTAGGATGTACCTTCAACTGCTTGGGTAATTTCAATCGTACTGCCACAGGGTTGATGATTTTCTCTACCTCAAAAGGGCCCACAAATCTTGGACTGAACTTATTCTTCCCCTTAATTTTCAGGTATCGGGTAGAAAGCCAAACTAAGTCTCCCACCTTATATTCAGGTCCAGTTTTTCTTCTCAAATCGGCATACCTCTTATATTTCAACTTATTTTCTCCCAGAACCTTTTTTGCTCTATCCAAGTTATTTTTCATTATCAACAAACGATCTTCCACTCTAGGATTCCCTGAATCTTCCTCCAACACCTCAAAACTCAGAAAACGAGGATGAAACCCACGACCCAACAAGAAAGGGGACATAGAAGTAGCATCTTTTCCACAATTGTTGTAAGAGAATTCTGCCAACCACACCAAATCCACCCATTCCTCTCTAGCTTGTAAATAACACCTTAAAAACTTCTCCAATTCTTGATTTACTCTCTCCACTTGTCCATTACTTTCCGGATGATACCCAGAAGTCAAACTAACTTCCACTCCAAGTTTCTTACAGAAGGCCCTCCAGAATTTTGAAATAAATTGAGATCCCCTGTCAGAGATAACTTGACTTGGGAGTCCATGTAGTCTAACTACACCTTGCAAAAAACTATGAGCCAGTTTTTCCGCTGTAACCTCTCCCTCTATTGGTAAAAAATGTGCTTCTTTAGTAAGAAGATCGACCACAACAAGAATGGTAGTACAACCCTTATCTTGAGGGAGATCAACTATGAAATCCATAGAAATTGTGTGCCAAGGACGAGGAGGAACAGGTAATGGCTCCAATAAACCATGCGGCTTCCCAACTTGACTTTTCTCTTGTGCACAGACTACACAAGTTTTAACAAAATTCAATGTGTCTTGACAAATTTTTTCCCACCAAAAATTCCTTCGAACCAGTTCCAGAGTTTTTCTGAACCCAGGATGTCCTGCTAAAATGGATTCATGACAATTTCTCAAAACCTTTTCTCTCAACTCATCAGTAGGTACATAAAGCTTGTTATCAAAAAAAGGAAGATTGTCTTTCAACTTTCTAGCTGGATCCAGTCTCACCCACTCCTCCATCTTCTGCAAGGACATATTTTGACGAACTTCATTCAAAAAATCAATTTCTTTAATGGCTCCAGCTAACAAAAAACGTTCTGGAGCAATTATAGGTTCTGGTTCTATAATCTCTTTGTCTTCACTTCCAGGAAATTGGCGAGATAACGCATCAGCTTTTTTGTTTTGACTTCCGGGTTTAAAAGTCACAATGAAATCATAATCTGCAAAGAACAAAGACCAACGAAGTTGGCGTGGAGACAAAGTTCTGGCAGATTTTAAAAACAATAAATTTCGATGATCAGTAAGGACCGTTACTGTATGTCTTGCTCCTTTAAGAAAATGTCTCCATTCTTCAAAAGCGGACTTTATTGCTAACAGTTCCCGATCAGCAATTGTGTAGTTCACTTCAGCAGCAGAAAACTTTCTAGAAAAGAATGCAACTGGATGTATTTGACCAGTAGTTTCATTCCTTTGAGAAAGCACCGCCCCCAACGCTAAATTTGAAGCGTCCGCCTCCAAAAAAAAAGGTTTAGAAAGATCTGGATGAATTAGAATTGGACTAGAAGTAAATCTTTGTTTTAACTCTTGAAAAGCCTTTTCTGCTTCAAGGTCCCAGTCAAATTTCACTCCTTTTTTCAAAAGCCTTGTTATAGGAGCAACCAGCCGAGAAAAACCTTCTATAAATCTCCTATAAAAATTGGCAAATCCTAAGAAACTTTGTATTTCCTTAACCTTAGTAGGAGGGGGCCATTCAAGAACGGCTTGCACTTTTTTAGGATTCATTTCTAAACCCTTAGGTGAAATTATAAAACCTAAAAACTCCACAGAATCAGTATGGAATTGACTTTTTTCCAATTTGGCAAACAAATGATTTTCTCGCAACTTTTGTAACACCAAGCGCACATGTTTCTGATGTTGATCTAGGTCAGAAGAGAAAATCAAAATATCATCGATATAAACGACAACAAAAATATCCAAGTATTCTCTAAAAACCTCATCAATGAAAAATTGGAAAGCCGCTGGAGCATTACATAGACCGAATGGCATAACCTGATATTCAAACAGCCCAAATCTGGTCTTAAACGCTGTCTTCCATTCGTCCCCTTCCTGCACACGTACAAGATGGTAAGCTCCTCTAAGATCTAATTTTGAGAATATATTTGCTCCTTGTATTTGATTAAGCATTTCTGAGATGAGAGGAAGAGGATACCGGTTCTTAATAGTGACTTTGTTAACTGCTCTATAATCTATGCAAGTTCTAAGCGAGCCATCCGGTTTTGGTACAAAAAATAAAGGAGAGGCCGCAGGTGACTTAGAATGACGAATAAATCCTTTGGCCAAATTTTCTGACAAATATTCTTTTAAATAATCATTCTCTTTCTCAGTAAGAGCATATACCCTACTACTAGGCAAAATTGTTCCTGGCTCCAGTTCAATTTTACAATCAAAGGATCTATGGGGTGGTAATTCTCCTGCCACTTTCTCATCAAATACGTCCCAGAAATCTTTGTAACACTGGGGAAGTTGACCCACTACAGCTCCCACATCATGACCTCCAATTCCAGTCTCAGCCAGAAAACTAGACACGGAATTACTTTGTTTTACCTCTTCCTCTAAGAGACTTCCTGAAAAGCAATTCTCTTTACAAAAATCGGATTGCATGTCAATTGTCCTAGCACTCCAATCAATTAGGGGATTATGGAGAGTAAGCCAAGGCATGCCCAAGATAATCTTCAACAAAGGGGCATCAATTAACTCAAACGAAATTATCTCTTTGTGACCTCCTGATAACTCCAAAGTTAAAGAACCAGTTCTATGAGTAATAGGACCAGAAGATAAACATGTACCATCAACAGCCCTAGCCTGCTCTACAACCTCCTTCAGAATAATTGGAATTCCCAACGATTTGGCCAGACCCCAATCCATGAAATTCCCAGTCGCACCCGAGTCAATCATTACAGGACCATTTCCCTTACACTCCAAATCAAAAAATAAGGATACATTTATGGTTATATGAGGAACCGCTGTCTGCACCGTATTAGCGATCTGTTGTACCTTGACTGCTGAGGAAGAAGTCTTCTTGGGAGTGTAAGGACAGTTTCCTAAAAAGTGCCCACCTCTTCCACAGTATAAACACAGATTATTATCTCTCCTCCTAGTCTTTTCCTCCACTGTTAACGGGCCTCTGATTCTTGGAGATGAATTATTCCCTTTGGGTTTACTCTCTATTTTAGGTCTATCTACTCTAAGTATAGACTTTACATCACTCTGACCATGACGTCTCTCTGCCTTCCTTTCACTCAAACGGAAGTCCAATTGAATAACCAAATCAATCAGACCTTCACAAGTAGGAGGGCGTTCTACTACTCCAGACAAAGCATCCTTTAACTCATCTCTAAGGCCCCGATAAAACAACGAGGCCTGTTTAACCTCGGGCCACTTGCTTTCTAACACAAGGGACTTAAATTGTGTTATATAAGCAATCAAGTCTCTATTACCTTGTTTTAATTCTAAAAGTTCACCATCTACTTCCAGAGATAACTGTCTTCTATCAAACATTTTTCGGAATATCTCTAAAAAACTGGTATAATTTTCTAAAACCGCACTCTTTTGACTCACCAACAACCCAGCCCAAGCAGATGCCTCCCCAGAAAGATATGACAACATAAATGTTATCTTAGAAGCATCCAATGGAAATAATTCTGGTCTACTCATAAAATGTAATTCACATTGTGTTAAGAACACCCTAAATCTCTTGGAATCCCCATGATAACGTTCTGGGGGCGCCAAAGGAACTGGCATAATTATACTCCTTACCCCTTCTGCCACTGAAGGCGCCCGTTGTATGTGTGGTAACTGATCTTCTCTTTCTAACTCAGGTGGAGAACCTGCGCCCCCTGAAACCTCATCCTCTCTCCTTTCTCCCCTCTGTTGAATTTGTGTAACTTTAACACTTAAGTCATCTACCTTTTGACTAAGTAAGGCATTTTCTTCCCGAGAAATTTTCAACTCCTCCCGTAACTCCCTAATCAAAGATCCTAACATCTCCATGGATTCGTCGGGGTTCATGACAGCTCGGGCGGACTAAATTATTGGCCTTTCATTCTGTCAGGCTGAGAGGTCCTGTATCCGCGGAAGCTGCTGAACCCCCGACAATCCCCCTGAGATGTATTTCCCAGAACTAGTTTTCAATACAGCTCTGTAAACTACACCCCAAAGGGAAAGGGGGAATGGGACAACAAAACAACACCAGGCAGACTGCGTCAAGGCTAATCAGTGCTGAACCTGCAGAGGATAGAGAATAACATATACACTTCCTTAATTCACTTACTTAACCTTATGAATGGGAAGTCATTAATCCTTAACTAATAATTGAGAATCCTACCTGGTTCTTCTCTTGGAATTTCTTAGAGAAGCGGATAAGAAGCTGAAAATCTCTCTTACTTGCGATACTTGAAATTCCCAGCAACTTCTTACATTAGGCAAAACTGGAAGTCTTAGTTCTTTGTTTGTCTTTTTTCCAACATGCACTGGTAGTTCAATTAGATTGTCTTTAAAATGTTCTTTCTTGTCATTTCAAAACTTTTCAAACTATTTATAATTATCTTGAGTCTTTGAATCCTTGAAGAAAGAGGAAACACATGCTAACTGCACACGCAGGTTATTTCCATTAAAATTATCGATGAACTTCACGTAGAAATCTTCCTGGTTGAAGAACACGCGCAAACGGATGAAGACGCGCGATCAAAATAATCCACACGCGCAAAAAATCCACACGCGCAATAATTCCCACGCGCAATAGTCCACACGCGCAATAATGTTCTCCTGCGAGACACGCGAAATAAGAACACCCGCGCTATTGAGTTCAAACGCAACGAAGTGATTCTCACGCGCACAATCACTCGCGATGGAAAAAACACACGCGCACTCTCATGGCACGCGACGAACAGATTCTCGCGCTTTGTACCCCCGCGCTAAAAATCACACGCGCTTTGTATTTCACACGCGCTTTGTACACCCGCGCTAAAAATCACACGCGTTTTGTATTTCACACGCGCTTTGTATTTCACACGCGCTTTGTACACTCGCGCTAAAAATCACACGCGCTTTGTATTTCACACGCGCTTTGAATTTCACACGCGCTTTGTAGTTCTCACGCAGCGTATAGCTTTTCGCGCAAGGATCACCCGCGCAATAAAACACACGCGCGTTTAAAATGGCACGAGACCAACCTCTCGGAATACACACGCTAGAAAGCACGCGCTCACTTGAATACGCACGCGACAGTCAAAATCTCGCGCTAAGGAACACCGCACTGGAAACACAAGCGCACTCCGATAGTTCAATAGTTTTAGTAGAAACACTACTTTTAACGAATTTTCAAGGAGACTGTTATTGAGATGAACAGATTTACAGTAGAAATAAAGTCACTTATCTCCTGAGCGAATTCACAAAGATTTCCTGCTTTTCCTATCTTCAAAACGAATTCCTGCCAGCTGAAGACTTCTCCTGAACCCCCAAGAAAGTAGCCGCTCAACTGCTGAGATCTGAAGGATAAAATCCACCAGGCCTAATACTAAAGCAGGAGCAGCCACTGAACACGTCCTCTCAGATGGGGTTTTGATGATGAAAGGCACAGAGTGACAGTTTAGAATGTTCATTGTTGTTCAGCATTGTCTTCCAGCCAATCAGAGCTGTCACTGTGAGGCTCCATCTTGCCTTGGGTCAGAACCAGGATTCTGAATCAACAAGTTAAGGCCTAACCAACTATAATGGAAAACTTCCCACCCACACAAAGCTAATCTGAAAAGGATAATAATAAAAAGGAAACTTGAATAAGAGAAGGAAACCTGACAAATTCCTTCCCCTGGTCTAAGTGCAGTTAAAAGGCTACACGGTCTGCCCATTACATGTAACGCAAGCAGTGTGGGCCGTCCTACGTTTAGCCATCTCAGCGTTTCTTTCAGGCTCACATATTCACAGTAATTCAAAGAATGCAAGGTTATTTGTTGTTTAGTAACTTTTTGGCTTTTCTGTTCCTCTAATATTCTTTCTTGGCTGTCTAAAAAAGCCTTCACTCTGTTGGTTTAGTGTAAGAATGTTAAAGGAGCTTCTTCTGAATTTTGCTCCCACTTCACTAGCCCCCTCGCTGCTGCGCGTTTACTCTGTGAGCGGTTTGTTTCCCAGGAAGATTGTTTCTTTCACTATTGGTAAGTTCAGAACGTCAAGCCTTTTTCAATTGAGTTCCATTGGAGACTTTCGATAACTTGCCGGCTGCACACGACCACTCCGATACAATGTACCTCTAATTGTCTTTGCTTATACTAGCGCCAGATTTCAATACAGTTCAATAAAACTTACTGGCTGTTGCGTTTCTTCTCCTTTCAACAGCTTCTTGGTACTTGAGGTAAGGGTCTTACCGTCTGCCCTTCAGACACCCGGGGAGGATGTTTCCTCCAGGGGAACGAGCACACGCTAAGCACGGCGAAGGGGGCCACCACTCACCACGGCTCCCTTCCCTCACACTGGCTCCTTGGAAACACAGCTCCTTCACCACACATCGACACTCCATCTGGCAATGTCTCCTTCCAGCGTCTTGGCATTCTGTGCTCCTCCGAACTGTAGCGCTTGCTTCTCCTTTTCTCTCTCTCTCTCTCAGGTCTCTCTTTATATATACCCGTGCCCCTTCAAGGGCTTTAATGTGTGCACTACTTTCCTTATTTGCCTGACTCCAATCAGGCCAATTATTGGGATGTGCCTGGCTTTTTGATCTGAAACTCTTAGGCTCTCTCTTTTTTGTCCCAATACTATAATGGTACGTTCTATAGGTAACCTGCATTAATCTTGGTATGTTCTTCTTCTTTCCAGTACTGGACTTCACTTCAGGGGAATCAATAGCATAGGAGTGACAACATCCTATGAAAGCTGAGGCAGGGTGAATTATGTCTCTGGCATGAAAGGGGGATACCATGTCTCACCCCCAGGTACTCTCTCCTCAAGGACTCTGCCCAGGCAATCCTCCCTCCCTAGTCCACCCCCAGGTCGGGATCTGGCAGCCTTACTTTCCTTGTGGTTATTGGGGGTGGGGGTCTAGGAGGGGTAGATTTCTTACAGTTACCCACATTGATGGGTGGTTACTTCTAGATGTAATATGATTAACTTTGCTCACTTTTTTGTAACAAATCATAATTTTACTCGAAACTGCTGATGATTGTACCTGGGGCAGTACTATGTCATTGCTGGTTTCTACATCATATACAGTGTTGTGAAATATGCGGAAAACTCAGTTACATTAAGTTGCACACTCTTTTGTGCAATTCGTTTGTGTGTGCGTGTATGCCATTCAATAAATGGCTAACCATGAAGTTCATAGAAGATCAATGGATTGGTACCTGCAGAATACTGGTGTGTGCAGATGGTGGAGGGGTGGAACTAGGTATGGTTATGGCACTCAACCTTTTTATTATAAGATTGAGGGATATTGTTAATGGCTATAAACATGCTCATTGCATATGTGTGGATAAAGCATTAGATGAGGCTATGCTATGCTTGAGATCATATTAGTGATGTTGGTTGGGGGAGGGGTAACAGCAACATTTTATGTGACACACTATTGGAATACATAGATAGATCTGCTGTTTTAAATGTTGTCATTGGCATATGTTTGGTATAGTCATCATTTAGTGAACGAAAATGCATGGGTTTGGAGTTGTGTTATGAAGTTTCTTTCAAACTGTTTGCAAACATGTTACTCATGTTAGTATTTATAGTGTAGAATTTAGTTTGCTTCAATTATTCTGACAAACTTTTCCTACCGACATTGGTTATATTGGGGGATGCTGGTTCTACTGGAGGTGGTTTGGTTGCCTTTGCAATTGATGAGGGTGAATGATATAGTGCTGTATGCAGAGGGGAGGGTATTTGGTTATAGTACTTCTGTAATGGGCACTGATCACTGGGGGTTATGGTCCAGATTAGGGTGTGTATTGTATGGTGTGTCACTTATATTCAGTCTGGGTCTAGCTGGACTACTGTATTGGTAACATTTTTTTTCCTTTTTCTTTTTCGTCTTTTTTGTTCTGTTTGGTTGTGTTGTTTGTATGTGGAGTGATGTGTGTGATGTGTTTGTGATGACCCAGGATACAGGATTGTGGCTTGAGACATTCCTACGGTTTCTTTCTGTTCCGTTGGTTCATAGAAGCTCTTTCGCAAGTAGCTCTTAATGTTCAAGTGTTTCTATGGGTATTGTGAAACAGATGTTAGCTTTGATGTGGAATGGGAGAACTATTTTTTATGACTTGGAATGTCAAAAGACTGAAAAGGAAGAAAGTGATGGCAAGGATTTGGAGGGCAAAGGCAGATGTGGTTTTTGTACAGGAAACACACTTGCTTGTTGAAGCTTAAAGTTTCCTGACTAGTTCAAGATATTTCAGAGAGTTGTCTAATTGTTATTCTTTGAAATCGAGAGGTGTTTGCATTGTATTTTAAAAGGTGCATCAATGTAAAGAATGAAAGAGTGGCTATGGATGGTGAAGGCCGGATGGTTTTTGCAGATGTGCTTTATGGTGGTAAGGTGCTTACGTTAGGATGTATTTATCGTCCATGTTCTGTGGGGAAAGTCTTTTTTTTGACAAACTCGCCCAATTGTTACGTGATATGCGTGGGGAGATTGTAATTTTAGGCAGAGAGTTTAATTGTGTCATTGATAATAAAATGGACAGTTCGGCCTTGTGCAAGTTTATGAATATAGGGGTGTGTAAAGAATTTAATCTTTTACCCCTGAGGTTTGATCTGGTGGATATATGGAGAGTTATACATCCCTCTGTAAAGGAATTCACGTTTTATTTGCCTGTGCACGATTCGTTTCTAGTATCGATTATAAACTGATATCTGACCAACTTATTGACAGGGTTTTTTGTGTGGATATTAGGGAGCGTGAGATTTCAGATCATACATTGGTGGACTTGCGATTGGGCTTAGTTGGATAAGGTTCTGCTTTTGTTAGATGGTGCCTTAAAACAGGTATTTTTCAAGATGTGTAGGTGGTTTTGGGTATTGGGACATTCATAGACATCTTCTTTAGAGAGAATGTGGGCTCAGCAGACATTTTGATGATTTGGGATAGCTGTAAAGCTATCATACGGGGGTACAACATTATTACAACGCCAGACCTTTTCTCGCTGAATATTTTCAGTCGAAAAAACTCAGCAAAAAATGCAGGGGGTGGGGTGAATGAGGGACTTAAGGGGTAGGGTTTAGGGAATGTGGGGAATAGAGACTAGATAATAGGGAAGGCGACTTGGGATGGAACCCCCCAAATATTTTTTATATAAAATCAATGAGTTTTTTCAGCCGAAATTATTCGGCAAAAAAAACTGCAAAATAAAAACTGGGGATGTAATAACATAGAACTAATACAGGGAAATTTGATTAATAGGACCTCTTACTCTAGAAAGACAGGGTTATTGGAATTTAAGTCATTAGAGTCGGAACTCACTCACCGACAGCGGAAGTATGCACTGACCAGGAATGTTGCTGATAGGTTGAAGATGATTCGTGCACTGGAAGATTTGGACAATAAGACTGATCTGCTGGCTGAAAGGGGCCTTTTCTTTGTGAGATCGACATATTGGGAATGTGGTGAGAAGAGTGGTAGATTGTTGGCAAATAGGTTGAGCAGGATGGCTGAAAGATCATATATTCAGGGTGTAGAGGATGAACATGGTTGTGTAGTTGTGAGAAGTGCTGATATTTGCAAATGCTTTTGTTTGTTTTGTAAGTCATTATGCACTGAGGATACCTTTCCTTTGAGATCTGACTAAGAAGAGTTTTTTGAGTTGGTTGAAATTCCTGTATTGACACCTGAAGATAACGTTTTTTTGGATGCTCAGATTGAAGTTGAGGAAATTCTGATGGTGATTGAGCAACTTAAAGTTGGAAAATCTCCACGATTAGATGTCTTGCCTGTGGTCTTTTATAAATCCTTTGGATCTGTTTTGGCTCCTTTTTTCTGTAAATTATATAATCGTTTTGTGCAAGATGGGGTTTTGTGTCCAACTATTTGGAAGGCCACACACAAAAGGGGGGTGGGGGCACATACAACATCACAGGCGACCAGGGGAATGTGGGGGGCACATACAACATTACAGGCGGCCAAGGGGGAGGTGGGGGACACACAACATTGGGGGGAAGCGTACCTGAAGCGGACAGGGAGCAGACAGGGGCCTTCGTTGTGGACCTTCGATGTTTGGCTGGCTCCCGCCTCCCAGTTGCCGTGATTGGCCCTTCTGGACCGATGGCGACCAATGGGAGAGGGAGTGGGGCTGGCCAAGGCAGGCTAGGCTGCAAAAACGAAAGTTGTCATCCTGAAAAGGCCACCCCAGTCAGGCAATTGCGGCAGAAATGAGAAATAAAAGATAAAGCCAGGCAATGGGTACATAACACGTGGTGGAATGATAGTGTTGCACCCACCGAGATTTAAGCAGCAGACAGCATTTTTTTCTTCTTTTTTGCTATTTGTGAAAGTAGTCAGCATATGTACAGAAGTGCACCAAGACAATTCCTGGCCTTACCCACGTGGCGCTGGGACCAGAAAGTGAAGTTGCAGATGAGATGAAAGGCTGCTGGAGATGAGGCAGCAGGCTCCATGTAGGGCGAAGTTGCAGGCAGGAAAGAGAATGAGTCGGCCTCGTCATGGGCCTACGATGTTTGGCCGGCTTGCGCCTCCCTGTTGCTATCATAATCGGATATAACATTAGGACCATAATTGATGTGATGGGGCTTCGATAGGATGTTCTTTTGGATACAACATTAGTATTCATGGATCCCGAGAAGGCGTTTGCTAGAGTCAAGTGGGAATTCTTGTGGTATACTATACAGAGGATAGGGTTTGGTGCTGTGTTTCTGAATGTGGTAAGCTGTCTACATTATGTGGTGATGGCAAAGATCTGGGTGAACAAGGAACTGTCTGATTCTTCCCTCTTATGCGAGGCACACAACAGGTTTGTACTTTATCACCCTTTTTATTTACTATTGCTTTGGTGCGACTGGCGGCTTACATTGGCGAACAGGGGATTCAAGGTCTTAACTTTGGTGATAAAGAGATCAAAGTGCTGTTTTATGCAGATGATATGAGAATTATCCTCTCTAATCTGGAAGCGGGAAGTGCGTCCTTGAAGAATGCATTTGAAAGGGTGGGCAGACTTTCAGGTCACAAAGTTATGTGGGACAAAACAGAGTTCTTTCCACTTTCTGTGACTTGTAGAAGGGGAGATTTTGCAGAGTGGAACTGTAAATTGTCAGATTCTCATGTGAAATATTTAGGTATTTATTTAACCTGAGATGTGAAGAAGATAGTGGAGTTTAATGAGGATAGACTAACAGGGGTGTTGATGAATGATGTGAGGAAATGGCAACTATTACCTTTGGGTATTTGGGCTAAAGTCAACACCATTAAAAGGTCCCTACAACCAAAGGTACTTTACATCATCCAGTCACTACCCTTACGGTTCTCAAAGGTTTGCTGAAGAGGATTGATTGGATTTTCCAAAACTTCTTGTGGGGTGAGTAGAAGAAACAGAGAATCCCTAGAAAGTGCGGGCCTGAGGCTTCATGTAACCACGTTTCAGTGATCAGGAGGAGGTCTAGGTCATTGGTGGTGATGAGGTCATGAATGTCTAGGGCATGGGCGTTGATAGACCGGGCGTTGATCAAGCCACATTTGCGGTGGGGGGGTGGTAGGCGTAGTGGTTTGTATCATGGAGGCAGCATGTTCAGAGGTCACAGGCATAGATACAGTGGCATGTGCATTAATACATTGCATGGTTAAGGTAGACGAATTGGCAATAGTGCGGCTCCCATTTTCAGGGGTCACAGGCATAGATACAGTGGCATGTGCATTAATACATTGCATGGTTAAGGTAGAAGAATTGGCAATAGTGGGGCTCCCATTTTCAGGGGTCACAGGCATAGATACAGTGGCATGTGCATCAATACATTGCATGGGTAAGGTAGAAGAACTGGCAATAACTGGCAATAGTGGGTCTCACATTTTCAGGGGTCACAGGCATAGATACAGTGGCATGTGCATCAATACATTGCATGGGTAAGGTAGAAGAACTGGCAATAGTGGGTCTCACATTTTCAGGGGTCACAGGCATAGATACAGTGGCATGTGCATCAATACATTGCATGGGTAAGGTAGAAGAACTAGCAATAGTGGGTCTCACATTTTCAGGGGTCACAGGCATAGATACAGTGGCATGTGCATCAATACATTGCATGGTTAAGGTAGAAGAATTGGCAATAGTGGGGCTCCCATTTTCAGGGGTCACAGGCATAGATGCAGTGGTTTTGCAGTCAGTACGTTCCTCCCTGGGGGGGCACATATCCAGGGTGCTAAGCAGATTGTTAGATGCTATGGTAGCATTGTTAGTGACCAGGCTGGCCGAGGGGCGAGAGCCTTGAGAGTTAGTTAGGTGAGTCGTGGCGATCGTCTCGTTTATGGGTTTGAGGCAACTGGGCAGGCAATGCGAGATGGAGCAATCGATCTAGATTGTAGGCGAGCATTACGTGTGCTTGTGGGCAGTGGTAGTGCGTTAGGTGAGGCTGTGTGCGTGCATGATCGTAGACGTTCGCGTCTAGAAGTGATCGAGTGGGGCTGCAGAGGCAAGGAGTTGGAGATCTTCTTACCTTGGGGAACGGGCAGCATTTCGCGGCAGGCGGCAGGTGCGCTCGCAGTGGAGCTGCTAAAAGGAGTGCTGGCCTTTTTCTGCTGCCTTCTTCTCCTGGCTTCGCCTGACGCCCACTCCACCTCCATTTAAAGCAGGTGGGGAGGGGCAGGTGAGTCGGGGGAGCGAATAGGCATTCGGGTCTGCGGCGGTGATGTTTCCGGGCTTCAGGGCGGCATTGGTTGCTATGGTGGTCGTGTCGGCGGCAGCCATCTTATTTGCCTTTGAACGCGCGGCAAATGAAATATTTGAATCCGAGAAGCCAAAACGAAGACAAACAGCTGATTCGGCCTCAGCTTGCATGTGCGCTCGCAGCAGAGTTGCTTAGAGGAGCGCTGGCCTTTTTCTGTGGCCTTCTTCTCCCGGCTTTAGGACCCTGTACCTCTTTCTACACTACTTTCTTCATCTACACATCCTTACCCTCCCTCTATCCTCTCTCCCGATAACCATGCCCACTCCCTCATAAACCTACCATTCTCTCCACCATTAACTCTGTAGGAATATGACTTCAAAATCCAATGCGAAAAAAATGACTGCAATGGAAAGTAAAGGCACTTTATCAGAAAAGCAAGTTTAGTGCATGCTGTCGGCTGGAAGGGGTTAGTCAGCCTCGTTAAGCCAAAAAACGAATAGTTCCTACCAGTACTCAACAAAGTTGCAGCTTTTATACACATTTGAACAATTTACATAATCACACATATTCTGTTACAAAGTCATCCCTTAAAGTCCCATTGGGTAACCCTGTACAAGGAATTCTAATCCCCCTATGTTCTCAAACCCAATTGGACACATTGACAAAACCCAATCCCCTTCCCCATGTGCTTTCTTTCCATAATCAGTCATGTATTCTCCTTATTATCTCAAAACAATTTAATTAATGACTTGTCCCATTTGGTAGGAAACCTTTAACCCAGTACGTGATGTGCAAGGGTCTTACAAGAACACTTCAAACAAGAGGAGGGAGTCAATCAAACAAGCATGTTTTTGATTAAGCAATAAACATCTTATCATCCCAGACGTGCTGGCGTCCACAGATGATTCATTCACGTTACCTTATTGGCCACTACCATCTCAGATCATACAGCCTCCAGCACACATCATGCTTATCTTCCTAGGAACCCAAACAAAACCCATAAAATACTGGCAAACATTGCCCTCCAGCACCCCTTGCATGTGTTTTATTAACTAACTCCAATTCAACTCACCATTTGGCCAGACTTAACAACAAGACTCTGTACTCCCAGGAAGATTTGTTCCCCATACCCAAAAACCCATGTAATCGTAAACCCATGATCCAATGGCACTTCATTTAATCTTCGCCTCAAGTAACCATTTGATGCTATTGCCAGCTGCCAAAACGTGGTTTGCTTCATTCTTCCTTCTTTGACTAGGTCATTCATCCCTTCAGGCCATGCAAAGATCACCTCCACAAACCAAACTCTCTGCGGCCTGCACGAAACCCAGCAATGGGGGAACAGTGATCTACGATATTTCCTTGTACTCGCAACAAACACCATATTCCCCTAATATCCAAGAACACGTCTGCCATCTAAACCATTATCGAATCCCACATGTACATTGTTCAGGACTACCGCACCGTCACAGTGGCTTTCCCCTCACAGACTTCTCTTCACATGCATAAAGCTCCTCGCTTCCCACTCTAAGCACTACACACGGCACATTGCATAATTACATTGTGTCCCCATGACTTCTATTATGTTGCTACGTGATGCAAATTTTAAATGTATCCAAACTAAACACAAAGTAACACTTATAGTAACATTTATCCCAATCAATTTACCTACACTGAACACATGTTACATTTCAACATTGCATCAACATTGCGTATAAACTTGCCACACCATTGTCCTAATATGATGTGCGCAACGTGAACCTCTTCCCTACGTTGGGGCATGAAACGTGCATCCCAACAACTACCGTTCTTCTAACTCTATTTATTCTGCTACTCTCTATCCAGTGCCCCGTTTCCCTGTACTTTTCTTCCCAACTACCCTTGCCATCCTCCTCACCCTTCTACTTGTATCTGCATCATAGCTGCTTTGACAGGTGGTGCTTAATGGTTGTAAATAACCTAAAGTAGTATTCTTGCACTTCATCTACTTTTTTCTTTTCAAATTGTGATTTTAATTACTTTCTTAGCACGTTTTATTGAAAAATTAGAAAAACAACAACAAACATGGCTCTTTAACTCACTGAGCTAAACAGGAAATTTCACCAAAGAGAAACAGACAACCACAACACAAGTAGAGACACCCAAAACCAAAAATGACCGAATTGAAACCTAATGAACTGCAACTGGAATGCCCCAATGAAATAAAGCACTCAAATGCAAGCCACCATACAAGGATATGAACCCAGGAAAACTGACATAACCCTAGCAGAGAAACACACAGGCCATCCTCCTCACCAATCTACTAAAAACGTTCCAGCTTCCTACATACTCTCAACCTCCGACAAAAAATACACATTCCTCTACCACAGCAGAAACTTGAAACCACCTCAAACTGCACACAACCTGCAACACCCAACTCAACCGAACCCTCTACAGAAAAACAAACCACAGATGCAGAAACCACCCCACGCACACTTATAAATCAATCTGAACACAAAGTAACATTTTTTCCCAAACTTGAGCTACGAAAAGTACACCAAAGCTCTCTTGCACTCCCCCTCTGCATCTGAATAACGAACTCTCCCGGGCTCTCCTTCCTTTTCAGATCTGCAGGAGCGCTTGGAGACCATGAAAATGGCAGTGGTGCATGGTATAAATCACAGTAACATAACATAACATAACAACAACAAAAGAGTGTTCCCAGGATCTTTAATGCCCTCACTCCAGAGCACAATTGATCTCTGTTGATAACACCATTTTTTCCTTTTTCAACAAGACATTTCATTCAGCATTTTAGTTTTAGATTTACAGTGACATCATATCAGCATTTTTAACACAAACAGATCACAATACAAGTTCATTAAGTAGTATCTTTCTACAGGGGTTCAGTGATGGGGCATAGTTCTGTTCATCCTCTCAGATTGCTTTGACTGTGGCTTGTTCATCCCCTTTTGGTCAACTTCTCCTCATTGGAGCCAACGCGTTAGCAGGGGCCTTCTGGTAATTCCTGGGTATTTTTTTTTGCATAGTCCATAAAGGGTGCCCAAGTGTTCATATTCCCTGAGCGTATTGCTGTTATCTTTTGCGCTACCATGACTTCCCAACATTTCGACCACCATATTGGGATTGAGGGGCCCTCTGCATTCTTCCAGAGCCGGGCCATTGCTATTTTGGCCGCTCTCAGGAGGTGTGTGCACAAACGCACTATCTGACCCGTGAGTGGGAATTCACCTCCCCCAGTTTCTCCCAAGAGTATCATTCCCGAATCCTACGGGATTGTCAGCCAAGTGATCGCTTTAATCTGCTCTAACACCTGCCTCCAGTAGATCTCTGCTTTTGGACAAGTCAATAGTAGGTTGCACAGGGATCCCCGAGCTGTGCAGCCCCTCCAACATCCCGGTGGAATGTCTGGGTTGGAATTGTTTAGTTGTTCTGAGGTGATGTATCACCCATAGCAGACTTTATATCCCCCCTCCCTGTTTGTGATGCACTGAGTGCTTTTATGTAACCTTGTCCAGATCCTACCCCATTCTTCCGTGTCTATTGTACGTCCCATGTCTCTTTACCAATTAAGCATGTAGTTTTCCTTTTTTGTACAGTCTGTTTTGTCTAGCAGGCTAGTGTAGAGGTTTTCCCCCTTGGAGTGGCCGAAGTTAGGGTCAGTTCTAATGTTGTCAGGTCCCTCGCTCCCCCTCCCCTGACAATTTTCTGCGACAACCAGTGTCGCAGCTGGACATAGTGAAACCTCTCCGTCTCCCCGATCTTCAATTTTTCTTTGCGTTGTTCAAATGTTATTGGGGTGCAGGACTCCCTTCATCCATGTTGCAAACCTTTGTGGGTGAGTTCCCGTGAAAACTCTGGGTTGTTCCAGATTGGTGCGAGTGGGCCAAGAGTTATTTTACAGCCCCATTTGTGGGCCGATGTTTTCCAATTCGACACAGTATTTTTTGTTGCTGTGAGGGGACCTTGGTTTTTCTATGTTTTCAGGGTTGGCATGTGTGGAAGGTCTGCCAGCTGAAATGAGGACCATGCTTCTTCTATCTGTTTCCAGTAGGGCTGGTCTGTTTTTTGGACCCATGTGAATGCATGTGATAATTGTGCGGCCTGGGTATACCTGGACACATCAGGGACTCCCAGTCCTCCCACGTCCCTCCCACGGAGCATAATCTTCCTTGCTATCCAGGGTTTCTTCCCACCCCATATACATTTTAATGTTTCTCTGCAAGGAGAATAGTTTGCTTTCTGCGATGCGGACCGGGAGTGCTGCACATTGGTAGATTAATCTAAGTACTAGGTTCATTTTTACTGCGGCTATTCGCCCGAGCCAGGAGATTGTCTCTTGCAGTGCTCCAGATCTTTCCGGAAGTCACTGAACAGCTGCGGGAAGTTGCTTTGATAGATCCATGAGGTATCTCTAGGAATTTGAACTCCCAGGTATCCAATCGCTGAGATTACCCAAGGAACGGGGAGCTGGGGATTGAGGTCTTCCCTTTGTTTCTTTGAAAGATTGACTGCTAACGCAGACGATTTGTCGAGGTTCACCCTGAATCCAGAGACCCCGCCAAACTCCTTGATCTCCTCCCATAGGGGTTCCAGTGAGGTATCCAGACTAGTTATAGTCAGAAGCACAACGTCTGCGTAAAGTGCAGCTTTATACTCTTTCCCCCCCGCCCCTACAGTGATTCCATGTATCTTTGGGTTTTGCTGGATCTTCTCTGCAAAAGGCTCCATGGATAAGGCGAACACTAGGGGTTATAGGGGGCAACCCTGCCTTGTTTCTCTGGTGATATGTATTTTCTCGGGTCTGATGCCGTTAGCTCGCAACTGTGTGTTAGGGGTTTGATAATTCGCCATTATCCATGTTACAAAATTAGGGCCAAATCTCAATTGTATGAGAGTGTTCCTGATGTACCCCCAGTCCACCATGTCAAATGCCTTGTGTGCGTCTAATGAGATGACCACCAATTTTTCCCCCAATCTGTCAGCACTTTCTATGAGGTCAATGGTGCGCCTGATGTTGTCGTGCGTCCCCGTCCCTGGGATGAATCCTGTTTGGTCTCTGGCAATTATATCTGGGAGATGTGTTTTGAGTCTGGACACCAGCACCTTAGAGAATATCTTTCTGTCATTATTCTTTAATGTTATCGATCTATAGGAGCTTGCTTGCTCCGGGTCTTTCCCTGGTTTATGGGCGAGGATTGTCAGAGATTCTGCCATTGACCTTGTGATGCTACCCATAGTTAAGATGGAGTTAAAAAAAATAGTTAATTGTGGGGCTAGTATATGTGCATAGGTTTTGTAAAATGTAGCTCTTAGTCTGTCGGGGCCTGGGGCTGTGTTTTTAAGAGATTTTATGGCTTCCCTTATTTCTTCTATCGTAATTCCACTATGATGTTTTAATAGAGCTTCCAATTTCTCTTTGTCAGTGTACCAGGCTTTGCCATCTTCTCCTATAAGTCTTATTATGTTATTCCTCTTGTGCACCCTCTGTAGTTTATACACCAGTATACGGTTTGCGTTATTGCTTTTACTGTAATAGAATTGCTGTAAACCAAGGACTTGGCCGATCGGTCTGCCCAGTGCATTTCCAAAGCTATTTTGGCTTTTTTCAATTCTCTTCCAGATTTCCTAGACCTGCGGTATTTTAATTCTCTCTCCAGAGTTCTTACCTTTTCCTCCAGTTTGGATGCTGGTATTTTAAAGACCCACCTTTGTTCAGCCCCTGCACTAATGTGTGTCCCTCTTACTATCGGCTTCATGGCATCCCAGAGTGTGTCTATGGTGGTGTCTTCTGTTGTGTTTTCCACAAAGTAGTTGGTTAATGTTTCACCTGTTTCCCTTTTAATATGCTTGTCTAACAGGATGGTGTCACATCATTTCCAATACCTCTGGGGGAAAGGGGGGGGGGGGTTGAGGCGATCCACTTATATACAGGTCTGCTGAAACTGGGGCATGATCGGATATCATCTGAGTATGAATCTCTACTTTATCCAGACAGGGGAACAGAGAGCTTGCGACCAGCAACAGGTCGATTCTGGAAAAACCTTTGTGTGCGTTCGAGTTCGAGTAATGGGTGTAGTCCCTGGACACTGTATTAGCTAATCTCCATATGTCCACCATTTCAGTTTCCCTAAGGAGCTTGGCTAGGGATAATGCCTGGGCATAGTCTATCCTGGTTGGGGGAAGTGTTTTGTCCTTTGTTGGATCTGGGACCACGCCGAAATCTCCACCCATGAGGAGGTATCCTTCTGCGAATGCCAACAAGATTCGGATTAAGTCTGATAGGAATTTTTCTTGGGTGTCATTAGGGCTGTATATGGCGGCTATGGTTATTGGCTGTTCCAGGAGGAACCCTTTCACTAGAAGATACCTACCCCCAGGGTCTCTTTTTACTGAAATTTCCAGCAATGGGAGCCTATCACTTAGTAATATTGCCACTCCCCTCTTTTTCTCCCCTGACGTGGCATAGAATGATATTTTAAATCTTTTGAATCTAATGAGTCGCTCGTCTGCTTGTAATAGGTGAGTCTCCTGGAAAAGCACTACATCTCCTGCCAGTAGGTTAAGTCTATGCTCTACGGATCTATGTTCCCCGGGAAGTTCAGGCCCTGTACGTTCCATGAAAGGATTTCCCTTTCATCACCTGACCCCATGGATTTCCCTAATGGATTTAGCTGTGAGTAATTTCCCATCGCCCCCCTTTTGTGCAGCATGGATGATGTTGTGTCGATTGCGTGTGATTGCAGTGCCTTTGTATGTCAGTGTGTTGCTCATTTGGGTTTCCTGGGAGCAAAGGACCATGGTTCCTTTTCCTTCCCCCCTATCTACTCCCACCCCCGTTTGAACCTTCAGGGATGAGACCAGTCTCACCCAACGGTGTAATCGCCTGTGCCCCACCACCGGGCAAACTGAGGCCAACAGGGCCTAACACGTCGTCAGCGGAACATTGTGGCGATATCGGCTCTTTTGTTTCTTTCAGAGATAAGTGTTTCCCTTATGTAATGTCAGGGATTCCCAGATTTCTCTAATCAATTCCACAGGACCCTCAGTCTGTCCCCTCTCCCCGGGTCGATTATCATGACAGACCTTTGTTGAAAGCTGTTAGTTGAGGACATGACTGGGGTGAAGTGACTGACCTTAGGTAAGTAGGCGCTTCCTCTCCGGCTCAGTCTGGATTAGGGTTTCTCCGAGGCGGGCCTCGGATTCTGCACCTTCTGTTGACTCTAGTCCAGGTTGTTGCTGCTTGTTTTTTGGGTGGATCTTGTGCGGCGACCTCCGTTTCAGATTCTTCGATTCCTATTCCTTCGCCTATGAATTTCTCAGCTTCTTTTAAGGAGTGGATCTGTCTTTGGGTTCCTTCCCAGGTGAATTTCACTAAGGTCGGGAAGCCCCAGCGATATGGAACATTTCTTTCGCGAAGCCATTCTGGGAGTTGCCTGAGCGCTTTTCTTTTTTAAAGGGTGGAGTTTGCCAGATCCTGGCATAGTTGGATGGTAGAGTTCCTGAAGAGGATCTGCTGCATTGTTCTGGCTTCTCTCATGATCTCTTCTTTCACTCTGTAAGAGTGAATCCTGTCTAGAACATCTGGGGGGGGGCGAGGATGACTGTCTTTGGACTGTTCTGTGGACTTAAAATATTTCCAGTGGGCAGCTGTCTGGGAGCGTCAGTATGAACCTGAATAGGTCTGCTGCATATCTCTCCAAGTCTGAGTCTGGGATTGTTGTACGAATGCCTCGGATGCGAATGTTATTTCTCCTCGAGCGGTTCTCTGCATCTTCCTGTTTTGCCTCGAGAGCTTCGCATCTGGCTTCTAGGGCCACCATCCTTTACAGACATTTCTCCACTTCAAACGCCTGGTCGCATAAGTTGTTTTCAATATCCACTGTTCGGTTTTCTATAGCTTCCACCCTCCTGTCCAGTGTGGTAATCTTCTTTACTTCGTCCGTTCCTCTCTGGATCTCATTCGTTAGGGCTGTCAGTAGGTCTTTCGGATCTGTTTTTGTGGTATATTGGGCTAATTGCAGGGTGTCCAAGGTGGGAGCTGTCTCTGATGACTGAACCCCTGTTGAGTCACCTTTCTTTGGTTTCTCTGGGATGGCGCTGTTCATTAGTGTGGCGAAGACCACCTGCTTGGTCGCTTTCAGGCTCATCGCCATGAACTCCTGTTGTTTGGGGCTGGGTTGGGCCTTGTGGGGTTTTGCAGTGTTACCCTTCTGTAGTCTCCACTCACCGTTGTTCCTCCTCTTGAGATCTAGGGGTGTATGATCAGCGTTCAGTGGGGTCATTGGCTGCCTGATGTTTCACAGGTTCACAATGCTAATGGTCCATCAATGGTAGCGTTGTTGCTGAATATTGCTGCTTTCCCTATCAGCCACTTCCCTATTTCAGAGATCTGACGGTCACTTAATTGGTGATTCTCCCCCTTGCTGTGTTCTAACTTCAATTGCTTCTTAATGGGTGTAAGTTATTCTACATGCAGTGCTTCGGGTGTGTGTAAGCACCCCTTTGGTACAGGAGGTGCTAATCCGGTATAGGGTGTCTTTGCGGGTTGCTTCGATATCACCCTCCTGAGTGCGGTTTTGTTGCAGCCGTTTCTACTGCTGTGGAGACTTCAGGGTTCTTGCAGGGGGCTTCTGCGATCTCCCGTGCCCTATGGGCCTCTGCTGCGGTGGCTGCTCGTCCCAGATTATCCATTGGTTGTAATCTGTTATCTCCTTAGGGGGTGGAGTTGGCGGATAAGCGGGCTGTTGTAGCAGGGGTGCTGCTTCCCCTTACTGTTGTTGTACCTCGCCCCAGATTTCGGATTTCGCAGTGCGGGCCCCCCGTCGTTGGGGGATAGTTTTGCTGCACTTGTTGTGATTTTCACAGCAGTGTCACCCACAGCTTTCTTTAGGCGCCCACTGGCTGCCGCAGCCCATAACAGCTGTTGATTCAGCTTGTTTGCTCCTGATAATGGATGGGCAGATAGAACTTCTTCTGGCGCCCCGCTGGTCACCCAATCACCATTTCTCACCTGGGCCCAGGACTCTGTGGTTTCGGGGATGAGGGGGGTGAGTCTTGCCTCACCTCCAATCCCACTGATATGGCGTTGAGTCACCTCCTGGGAGTGGCCCTCGGTGCACAGTTACGTATCGCGGCTGTGGACGGGATGTATCCGGGGGACCGTCGGGTCCTTGTGTTTTTACGGTTGTTGATACATCGCCCGACGGAGCTCCCCTCCCTTTGTGCAGTTGATCGGTCCTTGTTGGGCGTCCCTTTGTCGAGTTCTGTGGTGGGCGCTTGACCGCAAGAAGGCTGGAGGACCCGCCAATTTCTGTCCCTGCTTAGTGATCACCGCCACAGGGACATTTCCACCTCCTATAGGAAGTCACTGCGTTGTGAGCTGCGTCGCTATCCGCTTGCACGGTGTCAGGCACTGGCGCCGTTGCTGGTACTGTGGCTCCTCCTCTCCATTGTATGCTAGGAGCTCCTGGACGGACCGGCCACCATTTTCTTCCTCCCTTCTCTGCCACTGTTGGAAACTTCTATGGGCACTTTTGTCATGACGCTGATGTTTACCCGCTTCTCTTCCCGATCATTCCGCTCTCCACCCCTTCCTAACTCCGTTGTTTAATTTCTGTAAGCTAACGGAACGATGGACCGGTGTAGTATCACTCGGTAGACAGGGCTTGCCGGGTGCTTCTAAGCAGCCAAGCCACTCGCGGAAGCTCCAAGCTACGCCCCCCTGATAACACCATTTTTGTGTCAGATCTGTTACAGCTAATGTAGGTAACCCTGCAATGTAATCACAGTGCAAATGTATTTGGCATTTCTTGCATTATCACTGAGATTTTAATATTGCGTTAAAATGCGAAACAGGCGCATATTTGCCAATATTTTAGAATTCTGATCATGGAACATTCGGAGAAACGCTGAGAATATTCCCACGCCTCCTACTGATGCACATCTTTGGAAATTATGTTTTTAATAGAACGTTTTAATAAGAGTTGGAAACTATGCACACATTTACAGAGGGAAAGTAGGCCAAAATGTGCGCCTAAATAAAAGAGAGCAAGAATTCACTGTCAAAGCAGATGTTTATGAAAGTGATGTGGTATAGCCTACTTGAAATAAGAGAAATGCACGCTTGGGCATACTGTTTGAAACTAAAAATGAATATTAACGGATCTTCTTTTTTAGGCGATCCATAGACAACATATAGTGAGTGAACAGCAGCCCGGCTAGCGTGAACTTCATCCATGGAACAGAATCCAAAAGAGATCACTAGAAGCAGCATCACACATGCGTGCAATTGCAATTCTGTGATTATGGTAATGTGCCAAGAGGAAACCAACATGGCAGAGGTTATGCTATATAACATACCACTTGGCATTGCATTGAAGGTTGGCAGCATATTTGTATTATGTCAAATGGCATGATGGAGGACATGCTAAGCATTTAGAAGGAGCTTGATTGGGGCATCTCCTAGATTCGGCATAGGCCACTGTGGAGGCTGGAAGAGTGTTTTCTGCGAGGGGCTGGGTTAATGGGATGAATTCAGCCAAGAAGCACGGAAGTTCATACATGTGGATGGACCATTTCAGATTTTTACGCATGACATGAGGGGCATTGATGCATTAGGAGGGAACATTCACGGGGAAAGGATAGAGTTTGCTGAGAATCACATGGCTCTATACGGGGACTAAACTCTTGAATGTCCTTTACCTTTTACATGGATGGCTGAAACGACTGTAAAGGAGCCAGCTGGTTTCCTGTTCTTCCCATGACAGTGTTACATGGGAGCTTCCACTTTTCTCACGGATGACATAATTGTGGCGTGGCCCCTTTAAGGGCAAGCACGCGACGGAGTGACGTTCACTCCGTCGCGTGCCATATAAATAAAGGGGTGTCGTCCGGCGGCAGCAGAGCCACCGGGGAGCCCACACGAACAACATCGGTCTCCGTGTGTCTCTGTGTGCACGGGGGTGTGGGGGCTCACGGGGGCGGCGGGATCGCCCGCTAACAATGGCGACGAAGTCGGATCGATCCCTGGGACAGGTGGCAACGTTTCCGAGATGCGCAGATGATCGCGTGTGAGCGCATCCGTGAATGTTGGCCGCGGAGAGGGGAGAGACACGCGTGGCCGGCGGCCATTTTGACGACAAGGCCTCGGAAACTCACGGCTTCATAACGAAGCATCTGTGAGAGATCCGGACCCAATTTTTGGAGAATCCAGTGGCGGACAGTCACTGCTTGCAACACGTGCTGGTGGAAATGCAAGTCATTTGCATTTTCACTGTTTTTCATCGAGTTTAAGGGTGGAGCTACCTGGAGGCCTACTGGATGCACACTGGGGCCTACCCTGCTCAATTTTTGGACTCTTCAATCCTACACCGGCTGAAGTCTGGAACCTGGTGGTCCTACATTTGCCTGGAAAATCCTCGAACCTGGACATCATCTGAATCATCTGAGGGGCTGGGATCCTCATCAAGGTACTGGTTGTGTTTGGTGTCCAAGTTGCGGCCCCATCACGGGGTGCCTGTGCGCTTTACACCATGGATCAAGGTGCAGCGGCCGCCGTGGCCCAACAGCAGGCTGCTGCTCCAGCCCAACCCCCGCCTGCCCTTCCACCAAGACCATTGCAGAGACCTCCCGGTACCCTACAGCCAATGCCAGAGTTTGATGTCTCGGGCACGCCATCAAGCCTGGGACAGAGGTGGAAGATGTGGATGGACAGGCTGGAAATGTACTTCAGGGCCACGATGGAGACGAGTGACGACAGTAAGTTGGCCACTCTCCTGTATTCTGCAGGCCCTGCTGTGCACGAGATCTTCTTGTCCTTGCAACCAGCGGATGGGTCTTTTGATGCCGCCAAAACTGCGCTCCACAATCACTTCCTGCCCATGGCCAATGTGGATTACGAACGGTTCCTAATGGGCAACACCAGACAGAAAGATGACGAGACTTTGGATGTGTTTTATGGGCGGCTGCGCAGGCTGGCGGCACCTTGTGCTTGGAATGACCCTGATGAGATGATTCGCAACCACCTCATTCAGGGCTGTTCCTCTGGTAAGCTGAGACGTCAAATCCTGCGCGAGCCTGGTATAACACTACCCCGCATCCTAGAACTGGGGAGGTGCCACGAGGTGTCGGAGCTGCGGGCATCAAGGATGGAAGCGGGCGTGCGCCCTGGTAGGGTGGAAGAGGTATGCGCAGTCGGAAGAGGTCGGGGATCAAGACGCCCCATGAATACTCAAAGTCCACGGCCCCAAGGGGCGCAGTCCTCGTGCCTAAAATGTGGATATGACCTCCCGCACCCAGCAGACTGTCCAGCAGCGGGAGTGAAGTGTGGACGATGTGGGGGCACAGACCATTTTGCAAGAGTGTGCAGATCGACGGTCCCGAAAATGGTCCCCAGGGGACCTGTCCGGGCTGGCTCTTTCCGCCCCCAGAGAACATCCAATGTTGCCCAGGTGGACCAGGCCGACGATGGCCCCCCTCAAGAAGGTGAGGAGGAAGAAGATGATGAAGAGAATGTTTTCTTCGTGTCATGCGTAAGAATGCTGAAATCGCACTCCAAGAGGCAGCCGAGATGCGATGTACTGGTCAATGGGGATTCAGTACCCATGTTGGTGGACACGGGGGCGTCCGTGAACGTGATGGCCAGGCAACACTATGATGCAATGCAGGCACCGCCACCGCTGGCGGCACCGAGAGCGCGCATTTTCACATTTGGAGGCAACCATCCAATCCCACTGGATGGTGTGTTTGTGGCTGACACTCAATATGGCAACTCAGGCATTCGGGCAAGGTTTTACGTCACGCCGGTGAGCACCAACACGCTCCTCTGCTGCGCAGCTGCTGAAGCTTTGGGGATTGTGACATTCGCATACAACGTATATCTTGACGACATCCAGGAGCTCCTGGAGAAGCACACATCCCTCTTTGAAGGCATTGGACAGTTGGTGGGGGAACCAGTCCGCTTGCACATTGATGAGTCCATACAACCGGTGGCTCTGAAGCACCGGCGCATACCGTTTCACCTCAGGGATCTGGTAGACCAGGAATTAGACAACCTTGTTCAGCTGGACATAATTGAGAAGGTGGAAGGCCCCACTCCTTGGGTCTCACCCATTGCCGTCGCACGGAAGCCCAAACAACCAGATGCAGTAAGGATTTGTGTCGACATGCGCCTGCCCAACAAGGCGATCAAAAGAGAGAGACACCTAACCCCCACCATGGACGACATCATTGCAGAATTACAGGGGGCGAGATTCTTCTCCAAGCTGGACTTGAGGGCAGGATATCATCAGGTGGTTCTGCACCCTGAGTCCCGATACATCACCACCTTCACCACCCATCGGGGCCTGTATCGGTATAAGAGGCTGAGTTTTGGAGTGTCCTCTGCAGCGGAAGTTTTTCAAAATATCATAAGAGGGGCGTTAGCAGATCTGGATGGGGTCATCAACATCAGTGACGACATCTTAGTACACTCCAAGTCAGAGGCAGAACACATGGCCCGCCTTGCGAAGACATTTGAGCGCCTCCGTCTCTTGGGACTCACCTTACACAAAGAGAAATGCGAATTCCTCAGGACAACAATCGAGTTCTTTGGGTTCGTGTTTAAAGCGGATGGGGTGTCACCCGACCCCCGTAAGGTGAAGGACATTAGAGAGGCCCGCCCACCTGAAAACGTCGCTGAGGTGAGGAGTTTTCTGGGCATGGTCACTTATTGTGGCCGCTTCATCAGGAATCTAGCGTCCCGCTCTGAGCCTCTAAGATCTTTAACCAAGAAAGACTCCGTGTGGCAGTGGGGGCCCCTTGAGCAGGCGGCATTTGATGACATCCGGGGTGCCCTAGCGGCAGAAGACACCATGGCGTTCTTTGACCCTAGCCTGCAGACGCTAATAGTCGTGGACGCCAGTCCCTATGGTCTGGGGGCGGTCCTCACTCAAGTGGGGCGCGAGCAGGAAGTTCGGCCAATAGCCTATGCGAGCAAGGCACTCTCGGACACTGAACAACGCTACTCGCAAATCGAGAGGGAGGCCCTGGCGGTGTTGTGGGGTTGCAGGCATTTTCGCCTATACATTCTAGGGCGTCCTGTGACTGTCATCACTGACCACAAACCACTGCTACCCATCATGGCAGGCTCCTCCTCCAGACCACCAGTAAGGATAGAGCGCTGGATGCTTGCCCTGCTTGAATACGGCGTGTCGCTGGTGTATCGGCCTGGTGTAAGCAACGCTGCAGACTATCTGTCACGTCACCCATGTGGGGATGCCTGGGCGTCTGTGTCCGCGCAGGAGGCTGATGAACACGTTCGTCTCGTTGTTGAGTCTGCCACCCCCAACTCCATGCAGGTGGAGGAGCTGGAGCTGGCGTCGAATGATGACGAGTGCTTCGCCATTCTAAGACTGGCCATGCAACAAGGTGCGTGGAAGACGGTGCTTGAAGCGCTTGACCGTCGAACATGCGAAGCCAGGGTGGCACTGGAACAGCTCTGGAAGGTGCGGGAAGAACTTGCATTCTCGGAATCGGGACTCCTGCTGAGAGGCGACAGAATAGTGGTGCCACAGACGAAGATCCCACAGATAATCGCTCTCGCCCACCAGGGCCATCAAGGGGCGCCCAAAACAAAGGCTCGGCTTCGCCAGAAGGTGTGGTTCCCGGAGCTAGAGCGGAGGGTAGAAGAGTTTGTGGCCTCGTGTCGGTGGTGTCAGGCCGCATCCCCAGCCCAGCGGGACCCATCCATTGAGACAATGCCTAGGGGAACCAAGCCATGGGAAGTAGTGCATGCTGACTTCGGCTCTACATCTAGAGGGACGCACTTCCTAGTGATGGTCGACGAGTGGTCGCGATACCCGGAGGTGGAATTTGTGGAGTCGCTGGCGTTTGGTGACGTGGTGACCGCCGTGGAAAAGATCTTCGCCACCCATGGCCTTCCATCGGTTGTGTGCACTGACCATGGCGCACCGTATCAGGGTGAGAGCTTTGCTGAACTCTTAAAGAACTATGGCATTCAGCACAGGAAGGTCACACCCCTCTGGCCCAGGGCAAACGGGGAGGCCGAGCGCATGATGCGCACCCTTAACAAGGTGTTCCGGATCGCCCAAGGCAAGGGTGAATGTCTGCAGAGGGCCCTGTATGTATTCCTACGGGGATACAGAACCACTCCCCATTCATCGACAGGAGTAGCACCGGCGGAGGCCCTCTTCCAGAGGTGCCCTCGGGATGTCGTACCTGAGGTAGGGGCCCGAGAGCCCGCCATCATTGACAATGAGCAGGTGGAGGAAGATCGGCTGGCAAGAACTCGGGCGGAGAACATGAGAAGAGGTCTGAAGCCACCCAACATTGCCCCAGGGGATGAGGTATTAGTGAGGAACCGTCATCCACAGGGCAAGCTCTCCCTCACATACGAGCCCGCCCCCCTGGATGTTGTAGCGGTGAAGGGGTCTATGGTGACTGCATCAGATGGGACATCGTCGGTGACCAGAAATGCCAGTTTCTTTAGGAGACTGGGTGACCCGGGAGCGAATCGAGTAGAGGCTGGCGAAGAACTACCCGACGATAGTGGAGGAGATGTCCCACCATGGACTCGCCTGTTCGTGGAAGAACCGACTCAAGTACTCCGGTAAGGGACAGTGGCAGGAGGTACCCCCTGAGAACAGGGCGTGGGAAACCTGCCCACCTGAGTGACTATGTGACGGACTGATCTGGGGTCATGTTGGCGATGGGTCGCCGGACTGTATGAAGGCACCGCTGGGGATCCAGGGTGGTTGCCAATAAATGGGGGATTCCTAATGTGTGTGCTGTAAAGTAGTGATTAGTCAGTTTTGTGTGCTGTAGAACGTAGAACAATTGTATCCTCCTTTGTGTTTGTTGTTATGGAAAAGGAGGAGTGTGGCGTGGCCCCTTTAAGGGCAAGCACGCGACGGAGTGACGTTCACTCCGTCGCGTGCCATATAAATAAAGGGGTGTCGCCCGGCGGCAGCAGAGCCACCGGGGAGCCCACACGAACAACATCGGTCTCCGTGTGTCTCTGTGTGCACGGGGGTGTGGGGGCTCACGGGGGCGGCGGGATCGCCCGCTAACAATAATGATGTTTATCAATCCCTTAGAAAGTGATCAGAGAGAACAAAGAACAGGCAAAGATCAACTTGGTACATGGGGGCCCCTCAACAATTCATCCAGAATATAGACAAGGCTTCATCTCTTCAATGGGCAGCCAGTAATATATTTATTTGCCAGATTCAATCTTAGAAAGTTCATCTGTATTTCAGCACACTGTTGTTTTGCACATTCACACCCGCATAACCCCCTTTTGAATTCACCAATACTGAAACTAGTTACGGGATAAAGGAGAAAAGCAAACACCAGGCAGTTGTTAATTGTTGTGACCTCTGTGCCATTAATTGATAGTTATAATGTATTGCACTGTCTACATTTGCATGTTGCACAGAGATTTTATCAGTCAGTCCTCAGTCCACTGAGCTTTCTTACCAGGATTAAAATCTAGGATCTCAATGTTATATATAGGTCTCTGCTGTTAGTGATCAAACATCAGGCTATCCAACAAGGATTTAAAACCGATCAGTTGAGTTTCTGCAGCTGTCTGCAGCATGCTAATGGGTGACCTTTGTGTAACCTGCAGGTCATAGGTTTAAATTCTGTTAAGATAGTTCTGTATGTTGCGTGACATCTGCAGGCGTCGGTTTGCAGTGCACATGCCCCAGCTTTAAATATTGGGAGTACCCACTGCAGAGATTTGGGTGCAACCTGCAGGCAAAGGTAAAATATATCAGTGGTTCAGTGAACCCACTGCAGAGAGCAGTGTGCAACCTGCAGGTCACACAGGATTGAACCCCGGCATCCCTGAACCATCCTTTGAGCCGGTCCTTCCAATTCTGATAAAACAAAGAACACTCAGTTGGTTAAAATTAACTGCGATTATTCACGCACCATAGGACAAGCACGTTTGTGGAGTGCGTAAATGTCATTTGTTAGCCAACTTTTAAGGGTCATTCGCAAGTTAAAAAGCTACCATTGAACGTTTGATTAGCGGAGAATCAGGAGACCAAGTTTAGTGAACTAAGTCGGCACCGTTAGATGAAAATGATAGCCAGTCTGACTTGGTTAACAAGTTAAGTTATATTAGGATTTAGGGGCAAAGGTGTGACTCATGGAATAAGTTGAATAAGGTCATTGGAGTGGACAGAGATCCTTATTATTTGGACTTCATGAGGCCAACTTTGGCTAAAATATAAAGGCTGACGTTCTTCGATAAATTGGTAGTTGTGTGTCGTTGGTGGTTGGGGGAAAAACACCACCAATGTCTAAACATATTTTAGAAAACAGAGTATAGCATAAGAGGAATAGGTCTAAGGAACAGGCACAGGCTGGCATGGGCAACTGAACACCAGAAATAGCTCATTTTGCTGAAAGATTGTGGCACTGAGGAAAATTATGGATTGCCCCCAACTTCACATTAAGTCTATTCTGAAAGTAAGACGTTTCTTGGAGAAAGGACATCAGGTTTCCCAGATGAAGTTCCAAATCCTAGAAGTTATCAATATCAAGCAATGCAGCCAAGATCTAACAAAAGCACTCGACCAAAGAGATACCTTCTGGATCGACCGTTTGAACTCCCTATCTCTGGGAGTTTTAAACAAAGAATGTCATTTTTACAACTTTATATAAGCACCCTTTGCTACTAATGCGATACTTTGTTACATGTTAATGTGACTATTAGCATAGTTGATCACCCTATTTACTAGTAGAACAAGTGGACATGGCAGACACTCTTTATACACATCTCATAACAGTTGCTACTTATCTTATTTTTGTTTATTATGTGCTAACTTACACTTATATATTTCTCCTTTCCTCACTCTACATGTTTGCTTCTTCATATCTGAGCTCATTCATGACATATAATGCTGTGATTCCCACTGTACGTTTTCATATCCTTTTACAGTACATTGTTCCCGCTACATCAACATGACGCAATGTTAAATTTCACATTAACGTTTTCTTTTGATTTAGAGTCGCAACACATTTTGTAAACAAAATTGATGTCCATTCCAATGTCCATCATTACCCTTTAGGTGATGATGTCACAATTCAGATGACATCATCATGCCTAACTACGTAGTTATCCACCATTTAAGACACACACCATAGCATTGTTAGCCTTCAGCAGGGGATGGCTAACTAGAGGCTAAACTTCATCGGGTAACTTCTCTCCCGCTTGAGCTAAAGAATCTCATGTAACGTATGATACACATTTTTACAGACCATCCACTAAAATTATTTCTACCCGTCCATGCCCATATTTTATTTTCCCTACCCATTTTCGGCTTCACAGTGCCACTCTCCACCATGATGCACCTCACTAACACTTGAACATACAGGAATAGCAACCTAATTTGGCAGGTATGTGTCTCCTAGTCAATGTCAAATAAGTTGCTGTTCGACTCAAGGGGTTTCATAAACATTGTCAGGAGACCTAACATGAAAAGACAATCATTCTCTGCAAATACTGAACAGGGAGTTTTTTTCATTGCAAGAATAGATAACTTCATGCTTTTTTGTGTGTTCGCTCACACTTCAGTAGCTACAGAATCAGGTACGGTATCATTCGCCTCACAGCGGTGCCCTAAGCAGAGAACTTGGCCTGTCTTTTGGAATAACATCGTTTTATTTTCTCAGTCTCCCTGACAGGATGGTATTTGACTACTACCCACAGTTCACCGCAAGTTTTTTCCAGACCCTGGCCAAACAACTATGATTTGAACTCTATCATTTGACCACCTTTTATTCCCAGACACGCAGATGGAATGCATAAATGATATAAATTAAGTAATTCAGACATATCTCAGATGTTTCCCTGCCCAATATCAAGATAACTCCAATTAATGTTTACCTTGGGCAGACTTTGCATATATTAACCACCACTCATTGTATATTTATAACCACCATCCATTGTCATGACCCTATTTATACTGTCTAACTTAAAGCCAACCACAGATATTACCTATCCCTATGCCAAGAACAGGTTCCATTCCACCAGCTCGGAATATGGTTAAGAGAACTGTTTCCTTACCCCAGACACATTACAGCAACCAACAGACACATATACAAACAGTTGGCCACTCGTACACATCACCCAGTTCTATCCTATGTGGCTCCTGATCAAGTATAGCTCTCCACAAAAAACATACAAATCCCTCATTATCACAGGAAATTGAAATCTTGATTTGTTGGTCTTTTCAGAATCCTGAAACTTGTTTCTCCAATAGCAACCAAATTGCATCTACCCAAGCATTGCAATACCCACCCCATGTTCCATTTGTCAAACCTTAAGCCTGCCACCCCAATTTGTACATCAGAGAGCACACTCCGTTGACCTGAATATCATTGAAGCACCATATTAAATGGTCAACACAGTTCTAGACACTTGCATGAGAGTTCATTGTTTGGAATTTCTCATTCAACGAAGAGGGCTTGGTCTCAAAGAAAGGTCCCAGGAACTGAGCTCCACCATAATGAGTCAACTACTCATCAAATGGTTGTACTCTGGACACCCACATGAGCCTGGTCTTTTGGGGGGTACAGTCAAATTCTTTAGATAAACACACAGGTTCTTGACTTCAAATGTTGCAGTGATTCAATAAGGCACTGCACAATTTAAGATCTAACTCACCACAAGCCAGTTCGTTAGCGTCATGATAAGCAACTGTGCTAACGGACTGGCTATAAAACTTTCTAGTTGGGAGTTGGGTTTTCTTCACACCACTCAAATAGTATTGATATCATAGTTGCACAGAGCCATAAATAAAAGCTGATGCTCCAACTTAGATGAATTTGTTCTGAAAATTCCAACAAGAGCTAAAGCTCAATTAGTTCTGATAGAAAATCTGTTGTCATAGTCTGTGCGTTCATTTTAAAATACAAATGTCTTTTATCTTCTTTGAGACAAATAATCAACATGTATTTCATACCTTAGGTACTTCCTCAGAGCTGTCACAGGTACTTTACATTTTACAAAATAAATGAGTGCAGCCATGTGAGTCATATTGTGAAACATTCAATAATGTATATATGATTGAGTGGAATCAGGTGAACAAGTATAGTTAAAGACTAACAGGGTAATTCATAGAAATTCGCACAAAAGTGGGAACGCGAATGGCGCACAGCGTGCCCGTGCGAATGTCTGCGCCAGCCGCGTGCGCTAAAATCGATTTCCGCGCACAGCGTATTCATGGATTTTCGCACCCAAAACCAGCCGTGGCGCAGCGTGGCGCAGCGACCCTGCAGCAGTGCCAGTTACGCCCCCAAGAACGCCCTTGCGCAAGGAAAAGCCTTCAAAATCCCCAAATAATCGCAAAGGGCTGCGATAACCCTGGACCAGTGCACAGGGCTGTCAAGGAGCAAACGCCAAGCGGGGAACGTGTATTTCAGTGGTTCGCGGGAAGTTCCACACGCGATTGTCCTGTGTACGTGTGCATCAGGGGTGCGCGGGAAGTATCACATGCAAAATCAGCAGGGTACGTGTATTCCAGGGGTGCGCGGGAAGTATCACACGCGATTCCAGCAGGGTACATATATTTCAGGGGTGCGCGGGAAGTATCACACGCGATTCCAGCAGGGTACGTGTATTACAGGGGTGCGCGTGAAGTTCCACATGCGATTTCAGCAGGGTACGTGTATTTCAAGGGTGCGCTGGAATTTCCACATGCGATTGGCCCCGTGCGAGCAGGGTACGTGTATTTCAGTGGTGCGCGGGAATTTCCACACGCGATTGGCCCCGTGCGAGCAGGGTACGTGTATTTCAGGGGTGCGCGGGAAGTTCCACACGCGATTGGCCCCGTGCGAGCAGTGTACGTGTATTCCAGGGGTGCGTGGGAAGTTCCACACGCGATTTCAGCAGGGTACGTGTATTGCAGGGGTGCGCGGAAAGTTCCACACGCGATTGGCCCCGTGAGAGCAGGGTACGTGTATTTCAGGGGTGTGCGGGAAGTTCCACACGCGATTTCAGCAGGGTACGTGTATTACAGGGGTGCGCGGGAAGTTCCACACGCGATTTCAGCAGGGTACGTGTATTTCAGGGGTGCGCGGGAAGTTCCACACGCGATTCCATCAGGGTACGTGTTATCGGCAGATTGAACCAGTTCAGAACAATAAATGAGAACAGCCAGGCGGACACGGTACCTTGTTGTGGAGGGCAGCTCTGGCGGGGGCAGTTGTTCCTGGTGGCGGATGCACGTCGGGTCTTTGCCAAGAGTAGATATGTTCTCGTCGTCGAAGAAAAGGGAAGTCCGGTGCACCACCAGGGAAGAGACCAGCCGTGGAGTGCTCCGTCACAAGGCACCACCTTTTGGTCGCGGTACAGGGGTAGTGGCTATCCGGTTGCCGAGGTGCTCTGCACGGCCAATTCGACCAGGCAGGGAGATCTCCTCTGTCGTCGGGAAGTGGTGAGTCGGTTCCGCAGGGCTCCACCGGACGGGACAGTGCCCCCTCGAATAACAGATCCAGGAGTAATCGAATTACCCCTACTAGTACGTCCACAATAAGATGGTTTGTACTAGTTCTGTTAGTAAATTTAGGTCTAGTAAAGCCAATGGTGACTTTACATGCCCGGGAAGACAGTAGTCAGTCCCCGGGTATGGAGTCTATGGTGGGGGTCCGCTAGGACGCCCCAGTGCTACGGCACGTAGGGTGCGCTGTAACACACATAGAAAAACTTATGAGACCCTATGGAGTAAAAGACCCCATAGCCCACAGAGCACATGGACATTCAAAGGAATTACACACATACATGACCAAGAGTGGGAGAAAAACTCTTGGCAGGATGGAAAAAACAAACTCCCGAAATCCAGCAAAGCTGCTGGGGGACTCACTAGGTTAGGAAATTTTGCCTAAACAAAGAATTCTCCCTAACACTCGCCCCCCCCAGACTAAGGGACAGGAGGATTTAATCCACTCCTGGATGAATCTCATACCTCTAGTCGATGACATACATCCTAGAGAGACCATCAGCATTTTGGTGGTGACATCCTGACCTGTGCTCAATGGTGAAATCAAACCCTTGCAGGCAGATCGACCATCTCAATACTTTTGGGTTTTCCCCTTTCATTTGCATTAACCATCTCAAGGGTTGGTGGTCAGTCTGAATGACAAAAGTAGAACCATACAAGTACGGCCTAAACTTCTTCAGAGCCCACGATAGCAAAGCACTCTCTTTCGATTGTTGCCCACCTTGTTTCAGGATCCTTCAGCTTGCGGCTGATGAAGCAAACGGGGTGCTCCCTACCTTTCCCATCCAGTTGACTGAGTATGGCACCTATTCCTACATTAGAAGCATCTGTCTGCACAATGAAGTGTTGGCGGTAATCAGGAGCTCTGAGTACTGGGGCTTGGCAAAGAGCCTTTTTCAGGTTTTCAAAAGCCTGATTGCACTCCTCGTTCCATCTAACCTTCTTAGGAAATTTGGGCGAGGAGATGACATTCAGTGGAGAAGCTATGGTCCCATAGTTCTCTATGAAATTCCTGTAATACCCAGTGAGGCCTAGGAAGGCTCTCACTTGGGTTTGAGTAGTCGGTGTTGTCCAATTTTGCACAGCTTCAATCTTATTGAGCAAAGGCCTTATTTCTCCACCGCCTACCTCATGCCCAAGATAGACTACCTTACTTTGTCCAATTTGGCATTTGCTCGCCTTTATGGTCAGATTGGCTCGTCCAAGAGCCTGCAAAACATCTCTCAGGTGGGTTACATGTACTTCCCAGGAATTGCTGAACACTGCGATGTCATCCAAGTATGCCATGCAGAAGTCCTCCATCCCATTCAGAACCTGGTTTACCATCCGTTGAAACGTAGCAGGTGCATTCTTCAATCCGAAAGGCATTACCTTAAACTGGTATAAGCCAACGGGGGAAGAAAATGCAGTTTTCTCCTTGGCATGGTCTGTCAGGGCTATTTGCCAATAGCCTGACGTCAAGTCAAATGTGCTGAGGAACTTGGCGGCACCAAGTTTATCCACCAACTCATCTGTTCTTGGCAAAGGGTGGGCATCAGTCTTGGTGACTGCATTAAGAGCTCTATAATCCACGCAGAATCTAAGTTCTTTAGATCCGGCCTTTGGTACTAACACAACTGGGCTAGACCAGGGACTACTAGAGGGCTCTATTACCCCGAGATCAAGCATCTTGCTGACCTCACCTTTGATGTGGGTTCGTACGTTTTCTGACATTCGGTATCCTCTGCTTTTGACTGGCAGACAGTCACCAGTGAGTATGTCGTGCGGGCCCCAAGGGGTCAAGCCTGGTGAAAGCGAGAACAGAGAGGCAAACTGATTCAACATAGATGTGCACTCTTCTTGTTGCTCGGGTGTCAGATTGGAGGAGAGATTTACTCCTTCAATTTTTTCATCTAAAGGTAAGTCTCTGAGGAGATCCGGAAGAGCTTCACTTTCTTCTTCTTCCTCGGATGACGCTAGAAGCAACGCTCCTACGTCAGGTCGTGAGACATACGCTTTAAGTCGGTTGGTGTGAAAGACTGTCGGAGCCTCCTTGGGATTGCCCAAGTCCACCAGATAGTTAACCTCTCCGAGTTTACCCACGACTCGGAAGGGTCCCATCCACTTATCTTGCAAGGCCCTCTGCCTTGTTGGGATCATAACGAGAACGAGCTGGTCTTGAGCGAACTCAACCATGTTAGCCTTTTGATCGTGCCAGTGCTTGACCAATGCTTGTCCAGCTTTCAAGTTATCGCTTGCTTCCGTCATCATGTGCGACATTCTCCTCCGGAGACCTATCACGTAGTCAGTCACTCTGACTGGCTTGGGGGAAGGAACACTCTCCAACCCCTCCTTAATCAGGGCCAATGGACCTCTGACAGGATGACCATAGAGTAGTTCGGAGGGAGAGTAACCTACTCCCTCCTGAGGGACTTCTCTATAAGCAAAGAGAAGGCATGGCAGTAGAAGGTCCCACTTACGCTTAAGGGGTTCTTCTAAGCACCTATCATGCTCTTCATGGTTCGGTTGACCGTAATACCAACCCATTGGTTTGTGGGTGGTACGCTGTTGAGAACTTGTAAGTAACTCCACAGGTGTTCCACATGGCTTTCATGTAGTGGGACATAAAGTTTGACCCCCTGTCAGAGATTACTTCCTTAGGAAACCCGACCCTAGTAAAAATACCAAGGAGGGCCTTAGCCACAGCCGGAGCTGTAACAGTCCTCATAGGAATTGCCTCAGGATACCTAGTAGCATGGTCTACTACAACAAGTATAAACCTGTTGCCTGAGGAGGTTGGAGGGTCAAGGGGACCAACGATGTCAATCCCTACTCTCTCAAATGGGACTCCCACAACTGGGAGAGGCACTAAAGGTGCCACATTCTTGGATCCAACCTTACCAGAGGTCTGGCAGGTGTGGCAGCTCCTGCAGTGTTTTTCTACTTCGGCCCCCATCTTCGGCCAATAGAAGTAGAGAGAGAGCCTTTCCTTAGTCTTCTTGAAACTCAAGTGACCAGTCGGTGTTGTCCAATTTTGCACAGCTTCAATCTTATTGAGCAAAGGCCTTATTTCTCCACCGCCTACCTCATGCCCAAGATAGACTACCTTACTCTGTCCAATTTGGCATTTGCTCGCCTTTATGGTGGGCTAACTGCAAGAACTGTGGTCTGTTCTCTTGGGGTACTACAAGTCGTTTGTAGTCTCCAGGTGCAGACTCGGTCGGTTCACTGTAGAAGAGGCCATCTTCCCAGTGCAACCTGTATTTCCCAGGCTCTTGCCCTTCAGCCTGAGCATCTGCCTGGTGGCGAAGACCTTCCAGAGTTGGACATTCCCTCTGTCCCTTACTGAAGTCTGCCCTGCTGGGTCCACCTTCTGCCAGTAAATACTGCAGCTTAGGATGGTCAACAGGATCCAGATCTCCAATGGGTTCCTGGCCTTCCATTAGCTCTTCCTCAGCGTCTAATTCTACCACACAGGGTTGTACCTCCCTCTCAGCCTCGGCTGGAGGTGGAGTTACGGGTGTAACTTTGGACAACCGCAGGGAAGTCCGTGTTAGCTGCACTGGAATGCTGGCTGCTGGTTTCGGGATAGAAGTCTTAGGTTTCCCTTTTGCTTCTGATTTCTTGGAGACAGCGGCCGACAATTCCAGTGGAGCAGGAGTGATTTCTTTCTTCATCATCTCCTGGAGAGTACCACGCATGGTCCTCTCTCTTGCGGGTCTGGTTAGCTCCTGTAACCGTTTACTAGGAGGTCTGGGAGTATGCGATACAACTCCGAGAGTTTTCAAATAGTTACCCAACAGTACGCGTCCTGGTACCTCACTCTGTATGCTGACAGGTATCTTCACAGTCATGTCGTTACACTGGATGAGAACTGGTAATTGGGGAAGCATCTGCACAGGCCTTCCAGCTAACTTGGTGAGGCGTTTGGGTGCCTTAGCAACATCCTCAGCCTGAAAAAACGATTTATCCACCACAGTTATGCTGGCCCCAGTGTCCCTAATGGCAGGAGTTTCCTGACCATTCACCTGGACACTGTCCTTATAATACTCTTTAGTATTATCGGGGATAGAATTATAGACATCTAAATTCTGTTGTTCCCACAACCCCAGAGATACTAAAGAAACGCTGGCTGAGACTCCAATGGGTTCGTCAGCTAGCAGTAGAAAGTTTCCACTTGCCATTTGGACTTCCTCCTCTGGAGCGAAGGCTAAGGAGACAAGCTGGACCCCTGAAGGTTTACCCTTACATCTGGGATCTCCTTTCATGTGGTCAGTCGAGCCACAAACAAAGCATTTACCGAATGCTTTTTGGAATGGTGTCTTGTTCTGACCTCCTTCCGGTTTGGCACCAGAAGACACACTATTCTGCTGTGGTTTTCCTTGTGGCTTACCCTTCTGGTTTTGTTTGGGGCCCTCTTTGCAATGTGAGTTATTAGAATTCTCTTTTGAGTCTTTTTTAGGCTGTTTCCCCTCATCCTTTTTCTGAGTTGCCCCAGAATCCTTATGAGTAGCCCGGTTGGCAACCCATAAGTCAGCAGCCTTAGCTAGCTCCCGGGAATCCAATTCCTTCTAATCAGCAAAGTGCTGTCTGAGCTCAGGAGAACAGGCATCATAAATAGACTCCAACATAAAAAGATTCCTCATACCCTCATAAGTGTTCACTTTGTAACCCTTAATCCATCCCTCTAAGTTTTTCAACCCTTCACTCACCCAGGTAGCCCAAGGGGTACCATCATGCTTTTTGAGGGTTCTAAACCTCTTAAGATACTGGGAAGGGGTCTTCCCGAATCTAGCTATCAAAGCTAGTTTCACACTTTCATAATCCGTCTTATCCGCCTCCCCCAATTCCATTACCACATCAGTCGCAACAGGAGGGAGCCTAGAGAACAACCAGGGAAGTAAAGCATTCCCAGTGATGTCCTGGAGCCCATGATTGTATTCGAACAGTTTCAACCAATCCAACACATCCAATCTCGGTTCATACATACCAACTAATCCCTTCGGCATCCGGGGTCTTTTGGGACTGGAGCTCCTAGAGGAACCAGAGGAGAGAGAAGCATTTTCCATAGACAACTTTTTCATCTCTAACTCGTGATTAAGTTCTATTTCCCTGAGTCTTAACTCAGCTTGCTTCTGCTCAGCCTGGGCATTCATCCGTCTGAACTCGAGCTCTTGGTTTCGTTCAGATTGAGCCAAGAACCGTTTGTATTCTAATTCGAGCTTCATTTTTTCAAGTTCAAAATAAGCAGGATTACTTGTGGGACCTGGTATGGGCCTCGTAGGCACAGCTGGTAAGGCGGGTAGAGGAGCAGGGGAGACAGTTTCGTTAGCCTCTCCGTCCTCGTCAGCCTCTTCATCGCTTTCATCAGAATTACGATTTAGATCAACACCATCACTGTTATCTACATTTGCTGGAGAGATTGGTTCCTCTGAACCAGTACCCAGACTTTGGTTCGCCAGCAATCTCTCGATTAGTTCTAACTTCTTGCCTCTTACAGAAAGATTATCTTGCCTACAGAGAGCTCGCAAACTCTCAGTATTTTCACCTGACAAGGATTCTTGACTGTAAGTTTCCATCGTAGACATGTTTTTTGAAAGTTGCTTTTTGTGCTAAGTTTTGTGGTTAGTTATCCTACAGTGTCGAAAAGCACTCTAAACTGTATACTCGATACAAATCCCACCTCTGTACACCAGTGTTAGGCGGAAACCTCTGCTGTTCCCTCTGGGACCACTGCAAAAGATTTAGGACCACAGGTGTTTGGCGGTGAACCCACTTGGTAGCAGTCTGTACCACACAGATTCACTTGGTAGCTGTGGCTGAGCAGTCAGACTTCCCTCAAGAAGAGTTGAGCAGTATGTGGAGTATACAAAATAGGGCAATTTTTCACAGCAAGACAAGTAAACACGCAACAAGGCTTAGTGTAAAGATATTAAGGTATTTATTCATAACAAAACATCTATGAAAAACACTATGGCACTATCACGGCAAACAAATCAAACACAATTACTCTACGAAAAAAGAAACGATCAATCGCCCTAGCAATATTTCGACAAGTCTAGGTTCTACCGGAACCACTTATTTACAGACAGAGGTGTATGCCTCAATCTAGATGGCACTCTAATATTAGTTAGGACGGGAGAGAAAAAGATAGGCAGGTTACGAAATCAACACAGTTCAATACTTCACGGGCAAAATGTACGGTAAGAAGGCAAGAACCACAATAGATCATAAAGTTCAGAGGCCAGGCCCACTCGGAGAGAGGCAAGGCGATATGTCCCAAAAAGTCTCTAGTGGAGATGCATTCAAGTCTTTGTAGCAAATTGTTATCGGCAGATTGAACCAGTTCAGAACAATAAATGAGAAAAGATTGGAGGCGACCCAACGGAAAGGAGAGGATTAAGACACCTCACTCAAACCGATTGAAAGGGAAGCCAGGCGGACACGGTACCTTGTTGTGGAGGGCAGCTCCAGCGGGGGCAGTTGTTCCTGGTGGTGGATGCACGTCGGGTCTTTGCCAAGAGTAGAGATGTTCTCGTCGTCTAAGAAAAGTGAAGTCCGGTGCACCACCAGGGAAGAGACCAGCCGCGGAGTGCTCCGTCACAAGGCACCACCTTTTGGTCGCGGTACAGGGGTAGTGGCTATGCGGTTGCCGAGGTGCTCTGCACGGGCAATTCGACCACTGCGTCCTGAGGCGTATAAAAAGCAAAGGGGACTGGTTGTTCCCACCAGCCAGGGGAAGAGACTCTCCGGCAGGGAGATCTCCTCTGTCGTCGGGAAGTGGTGAGTCGGTTCCGCAGGGCTCCACCGGAGGTGTCGTCGTGCAGGTCGGCTCAGCGTTACCCTCGTCGGATTCTTAGGCCCTGTGGCGACTTCTGAAGATCCAGTCCCAAAAGCTCTGCTTTTATGAAGAAAACCCCCATTCATTCAGCCTAGCTGTCAATCAACACATGCTAAGTGGTGAGCGGGAAGGCTCACCACTTGGGCCAATCACTCCAGAGTGCTACCGGAGTTGGCAAGGCAACTCGGTCCAGGGTGCCTAAACCCCCTCCCACACCCCTGTGGTAACCCAGACAGAATGGCACCACTTTGGAGGGTCTCTGTACAGAGGCCCGCCAAAAGTGGAACAAAGGGCTCAACCTTTGGTTTAGGAGTCACAGAGACGAACACAGACGCCATTTTACAAACCGAGTTCTGGCAGAAAATACCATCCGATAAACTTATTTAAGATAAGTAGACCGGTGGTACGTTAGAGATTAATGAGAAAAAGTATCAATCTCCAACAATGGGACGAATCCCATAGGGTTATGTTCGGGGTCGAACATAACAAGTAGTTTCCACTGCCACCAGCCAAAACTCGACGAGGGGGGACGGGACAGTGCCCCCTCGAATAACAGATCCAGGAGTAATCGAATTACCCCTACTAGTACGTCCACAATAAGATGGTTTGTACTAGTTCTGTTAGTAAATTTAGGTCTAGTAAAGCCAATGGTGACTTTACATGCCCGGGGAGACAGTAGTCAGTCCCCAGGTATGGAGTCTATGGTGTGGGTCCGCTAGGACGCCCCAGTGCTACGGCACGTAGGGTGCGGTGTAACACACATAGAAAAACATATGAGACCCTATGGAGTAAAAGACCCCATAGCCCATAGAACACATGGACATTCAAAGGAATTACACACATACATGTCCAAGAGTGGGAGAAAAAGAGTCTCACTCTTGGCAGGATGGAAAAAACAAACTCCCGAAATCCAGCAAAGCTGCTTGGGGACTCACTAGGTTAGGAAATTCAGCCTAAACAGAGAATTCTCCCTAACATCGCTCTACAACCTCCACGGCCCCTGCAGGCAGCCCACACCAAGGGGGACTACCCTGTACCCCTGCTCATGTCCCGCAGGCAGCCCATCCACCATGGGCATGCCCCCCAGCCAACCCACATGTCACCTTGCACTACTGATCAACAATGCATGTCTCCCAGCACCCCCACCCCCCCAGCAGTCAGGGGCACCCTCCACCAGGCCCCCACTCCTGTCTCCCAGCACCCCCACCCCCCAGCCACCAGGGGCAGCCTCCACCAGGCCCCCACTCATGTCTCCCACCACCCCCACCCCCCAGCAGTGCAGGGGCAGCCTCCACCAGGCCCCCACTCATATCCCCTATTACCCCCACCCCCCAGCAGTGCAGGGGCAGCCTCCACCAGGCCCCCACTCATGTCCCCTATTACCCCCATCACCCAGCAGTGCAGGGGCAGCCTCCACCAGGCCCCCACTCATGTACCCTATTACCCCCACCCCCCCAGCAGTGCAGGGGCAGCCTCCACCAGGCCCCCACTCATGTCCAACTTATGTCTCCCACCACCCCCACCCCCCAGCCACCAGGGGCAGCCTCCACCAGGCCCCCACCCATGTCTTCCACCACCCCACCCCCCAGCCACCGGGGCAGCCTCCACCAGGCCCCCACTCATGTCTCCCACCACCCCCACCCCCCAACAGTGCAGGGGCAGCCTCCACCAGGCCCCCACCCATGTCTACCACCCCCCACCCCCCAGCCACCAGGGGCAGCCTCCACCAGGCCCCCACTCCTGTCTCCCAGCACCCCCACCCCCCAGCCACCAGGGGCAGCCTCCACCAGGCCCCCACTCATGTCTCCCCCCACCCCCCAGCAGTGCAGGGGCAGCCTCCACCAGGCCCCCACTCATGTCCAACTCATGTCTCCCACCACCCCCACCCCCCAGCCACCAGGGGCAGCCTCCACCAGGCCCCCACTCATGTCTCCCACCACCCCCACCCCCCAGCAGTGCAGGGGCAGCCTCCACCAGGCCCCCACCCATGTCTACCACCACCTCCACCCCCCAGCCACCAGGGGCAGCCTCCACCAGGCCCCCACTCATGTCTCCCACCACCCCCACCCCCCAGCAGTGCAGGGGCAGCCTCCACCAGTCCCCCACTCATGTCCCCTATTACCCCCACCCCCCAGCAGTGCAGGGGCAGCCTCCACCAGGCCCCCACTCATGTCCCCTATTACCCCCACCCCCCAGCAGTGCAGGGCAGCCTCCACCAGGCCCCCACTCATGTCCCCTATTACCCCCACCCCCAGCAGTGCAGGGGCAGCCTCCACCAGGCCCCCACTCATGTCCCCTATTACCCCAACCCCCCAGCAGTGCAGGGGCAGCCTCCACCAGGCCCCCACTCATGTCCAACTCATGTCTCCCACCACCCCCACCCCCCAGCCACCAGGGGCAGCCTCCACCAGGCCCCCACTCATGTCTCCCACCACCCCCACCCCCCAGCCACCAGGGGCAGCCTCCACCAGGCTCCCACTCATGTCCCCCATTACCCCCACCCCCCAGCAGTGCAGGGGCAGCCTCCACCAGGCCCCCACTCATGTCCCCTATTACCCCCACCCCCCAGCAGTGCAGGGGCAGCCTCCACCAGGCCCCCACTCATGTCCAACTCATGTCTCCCACCACCCCCACCCCCCAGCCACCAGGGGCAGCCTCCACCAGGCCCCCACCCATGTCTCCCACCCCCCCCACCCCCCAGCAGTGCAGGGGCAGCCTCCACCAGGCCCCCATCCATGTCTACCACCTCCCCCACCCCCCAGCCACCAGGGGCAGCCTCCAACAGGCCCCCACTCATGTCTCCCAGCACCCCCACCCCCCAGCCACCAGGGGCAGCCTCCACCAGGCCCCCACTCATGTCCCCTATTACCCCCACCCCCCAGCAGTGCAGGGGCAGCCTCCACCAGGCCCCCACTCATGTCCCCATGCACCCCCACCCCCCAGCAGTGCAGGGGCAGCCTCCACCAGGCCCCCACTCATGTCCCCTATTACCCCCACCCCCCAGCAGTGCAGGGGCAGCCTCCACCAGGCCGCCACTCATGTCCGACTCATGTCTCCCACCACCCCCACCCCCCAGCCACCAGGGGCAGCCTCCACCAGGCCCCCACTCATGTCTCCCACCACCCCCACCCCCCAGCAGTGCAGGGGCAGCCTCCACCAGACCCCCACTCATGTCCCCTATTACCCCCACCCCCCAGCAGTGCAGGGGCAGCCTCCACCAGGCCCCCACTCATGTCCCCTATTACCCCCACCCCCAGCAGTGCAGGGGCAGCCTCCACCAGGCCCCCACTCATGTCCCCTATTACCCCCACCCCCCAGCAGTGCAGGGGCAGCCTCCACCAGGCCCCCACTCATGTCCAACTCATGTCTCCCACCACCCCCACCCCCCAGCCACCAGGGGCAGCCTCCACCATGCCCCCACTCATGTCTCCCACCACCCCCACCCCCCAGCCACCAGGGGCAGCCTCCACCAGGCCCCCACTCATGTCCCCTATTACCCCCAGCCCCCAGCAGTGCAGGGACAGCCTCCACCAGGCCCCCACTCATGTCCCCTATTACCCCCACCCCCCAGCAGTGCAGGGGCAGCCTCCACCAGACCCCCACTCATGTCCAACTCATGTCTCCCACCACCCCCACCCCCAGCCACCAGGGGCAGCCTCCACCAGGCCCCCACTCATGTCTCCCACCACCCCCACCCCCAGCCACCAGGGGCAGCCTCCGCCAGGCCCCCACTCATGTCTCCCACCACCCCCACCCCCCAGCAGTCAGGGGCACCCTCCACCAGGCCCCCACTCCTGTCTCCCTGCACCCCCTACCCCCCAGCAGTCAGGGGCACCTTCCACCAGGCCCCCATCCATGTCTACCACCACCCCCACCCCCCAGCCACCAGGGGCAGCCTCCAACAGGCCCCCACTCATGTCTCCCAGCACCCCCACCCCCCAGCCACCAGGGGCAGCCTCCACCAGGCCCCCACTCATGTCCCCTATTACCCCCACCCCCCAGCAGTGCAGGGGCAGCCTCCACCAGGCCCCCACTCATGTCCCCATGCACCCCCACCCCCCAGCAGTGCAGGGGCAGCCTCCACCAGGCCCCCACTCATGTCCCCTATTACCCCCACCCCCCAGCAGTGCAGGGGCAGCCTCCACCAGGCCGCCACTCATGTCCGACTCATGTCTCCCACCACCCCCACCCCCACCCCCCAGCCACCAGGGGCAGCCTCCACCAGGCCCCCACTCATGTCTCCCACCACCCCCACCCCCGAGCAGTGCAGGGGCAGCCTCCACCAGACCCCCACTCATGTCCCCTATTACCCCCACCCCCCAGCAGTGCAGGGGCAGCCTCCACCAGGCCCCCACTCATGTCCCCTATTACCCCCATCCCCAGCAGTGCAGGTGCAGCCTCCACCAGGCCCCCACTCATGTCCCCTATTACCCCCACCCCCCAGCAGTGCAGGGGCAGCCTCCACCAGGCCCCCACTCATGTCCAACTCATGTCTCCCACCACCCCCACCCCCCAGCCACCAGGGGCAGCCTCCACCATGCCCCCACTCATGTCTCCCACCACCCCCACCCCCCAGCCACCAGGGGCAGCCTCCACCAGGCCCCCACTCATGTCCCCTATTACCCCCACCCCCCAGCAGTGCAGGGACAGCCTCCACCAGGCCCCCACTCATGTCCCCTATTACCCCCACCCCCCAGCAGTGCAGGGGCAGCCTCCACCAGACCCCCACTCATGTCCAACTCATGTCTCCCACCACCCCCACCCCCAGCCACCAGGGGCAGCCTCCACCAGGCCCCCACTCATGTCTCCCACCACCCCCACCCCCCAGCAGTGCAGGGGCAGCCTCCACCAGGCCCGCGCCCATGTCTACCACCACCCCCACCCCCAGCCACCAGGGGCAGCCTCCGCCAGGCCCCCACTCATGTCTCCCACCACCCCCACCCCCCAGCAGTCAGGGGCACCCTCCACCAGGCCCCCACTCCTGTCTCCCTGCACCCCCTACCCCCCAGCAGTCAGGGGCACCTTCCACCAGGCTCCCACTCCTGTCTCCCAGCACCCCCACCCCCCAGCCACCAGGGGCAGCCTCCACCAGGCCCCCACATATGTCCCCTATTACCCCCACCCCCCAGCAGTGTACGGGCAGCCTCCACCAGGCCCCCACTCATGTCCCCATGCGCCCCCACCCCCCAGCAGTGCAGGGGCAGCCTCCACCAGGCCCCCACTCATGTCCCCTATTACCCCCACCCCCCAGCAGTGCAGGGGCAGCCTCCACGAGGCCCCCACTCATGTCCAACTCATGTCTCCCACCACCCCCACCCCCCAGCCACCGGGGCAGCCTCCACCAGGCCCCCACTCATGTCTCCCACCACCCCCACCCCCCCAGCAGTGCAGGGGAAGCCTCCACCAGGCCCCCACTCATGTCCAACTCATGTTCCCCTGCACCCCCACCCCCCAGCACTGTGGGGCACCTGCCAGCAGGCCCCCACTCATGTTCCCCTGCACCCCCACCCCCCAGCATTGTGGGGCACCTGCCACCAGGCCCCCACTCATGGCCAACTCATGTTCCCCTGCACCCCCACCCCCCAGCACTGTGGGGCACCTGCCAGCAGGCCCCCACTCATGTCCAACTCATGTTCCCCTGCACCCCCACCCCCCAGCACTGTGGGGCACCTGCCAGCAGGCCCCCACTCATGTCCAACTCACCCCACCCCCCAGCACTGTGGGGCACCTGCCAGCAGGCCCCCACTCATGTTCCCCTGCACCCCCACCCCCAGCACTGTGGGGCACCTGCCAGCAGGCCCCCACTCATGTCCAACTCATTTTCTCCTGCACCCCCACCCCCCAGCACTGTGGGGCACCTGCCAGCAGGCCCCCACTCATGTCCAACTCATGTTCCCCTGCACCCCCACCCCCCAGCACTGTGGGGCACCTGCCAGCAGGCCCCCACTCATGTCCAACTCATGTTCCCCAGCCAACATGTCATCACAATCTAGATCCCTGGTCCCTATGGTCAGCCTCCAAATGCAAAACACCCACCCGAGTATTGCATCCACCCATGGCAATAACATGAAAGAACAGCAATTGCAAGTTTGGAAATTAACACATGTCCCTCACATACACCCAATGGGTGTCAGTGAATCTCAAAACCCATATCATGATATGCATGAAACGAATGAGATGATACTACACATTGAAGTTTGATCAAAAAATATGTATTAAAGGACACATGAATTGAATCAAAAATAAACTAACGGAAATGGGAATGTAAAAAAAGTAAAAAGAAGCATGTCCATGAAAAAATGCAAAACCAAAAATCAGAATCCAAAGGAATGGTGTCCAAAGTCACAGTCCAGAAAAGAAAATCCAATGGGAAATTATAATTGAAAGCCATTGCTCCATGGGTAAATTGTAAAAAGAAAAGAAAATCCAACAGTGAACTATGTACAGGTGAACAAGCCAGGGTCCATGATCCCAACAAAAGAAATGAAACCTATCTAACAACACTACCTAATTAAAAATAACTATATACAAAAATGTGGCCCATTGTCCAAAAGGTCCAAAGAAAATGCAAAAACAAAGGAAACCTAACACTAACTACATAACTATTTACATGGGCAGCGGGCTAGTCCAACGGCTCACTGGATGTTGTCATGGGCCAGGGCATCATCGAACTCCTGTTCAATGGCTTGGAGGCGGGCATGTTCCCGGGCCCCGAGGTCTCGCAGGGATAAAGCAGTGTCCAGCTCCAACTCCCTGCGAAGACCCTTGAGGCACTTAGCCCGCCTCAGCGCCCTCTGCATGGAGTTCTCCGCCCTGACCATTGTGAGCCGTTCCTCCTCTGCCCGCTGCCGCTCCGCACCTATCTGCTGGCCCAACCGCTCCCACACGGAAGCCACTCCCATTCCAGGGTTCTCCTGCCCTCCGGCCGATGCCTGCACCCCTGATGTTGATCAATCAGGACCTTCTCCATATGGCCAGGGGTCCCCTCGTCCGCAGGTGGAGGGGAGTCAGATGACATGGACAGCATACATGTACATGGCATCAGCACCCATCCCTCACCCATGTCCAGGAACAGAGACTGGCATGCTTTCATGTGGCTATTCCGCATAGGGCAACCCATGTTGCATTTGAACACATGCACCAACCGTGTGGTTCACACATTACTGGTCTCACATGCATGACGTCCCTGCACACACACATGCATACATGGCCTATGTCACACATAGAGGCAAGTATCAGACAACCAGCACACTGCGACATGCCCTGTCTCACACAGCAATGCTTGGCCACTTACCGCTCAACTCCAGACGGGTCTGCCTCTCAAGGATCTGGGCGTGGAGCGCTGGGCCTACGCGTTCCAGGACCCTCATCTGGATGGTACTCATGCGGCCCCGGCCCCCCTCCACGAGGTGCCGGGCCTTCAAGAGGGTCCTGGACCTGCAGTCATCCCAGCGCTTCTTGACATGTTAGTAGTCGCGGACTGCCACCCCCTCCGCGTTGATGGCAGTCACGATCCGACCAGATCCGAGTCCGTCCTTCCTTGTTGGCGCGCTTACTTCCGAAGAGGGCATCATACTGCCCCAGGACTTGCTCCACCAGGACACCAACTTCGGTGGCAGTGAAGCTGGTGCCCCTCTGCCTCTCTAGCCGGGGGTTGCCAGTGGTGCCAGATGTTGCAGTGCCCGACATGGCAACCCCAGAGGCAGGAGTGGGTGGGCAACTGGGTCCTGGGGCTGGGCTGTGGAGCGATGGTATCCCAGTCGGGAGTCTTCTGTTCCAGCAGGGGTGGACACAGCAAATGGACCCCTGCAGATGGCTGATGTGCAGGCACCAAATGGCAGGGCACGGTGGCAGCAGGCAGGCAGGCAGGCAGGCAGGCAGCAGCAGATGGCTCGTGGGAGGCTGCTCGGGGCTCTGGGGGGCAGTAATTCGGCCTTTTGGGCAGGAGCGTGGTCTTCCGTGTGCTTACGCGTGGCCAGCTTGATACGGAGTGATTTGGCACGTGAAAATCCTGCACGTCTGCGTGTAAATCGGGGAAAGGCCCTTAGCGCGTGAGCGCGTCTGTGACGTGAGGCGCCCGGGTGTTTCCCTCATTACACGTGATGACAGAGCACACGTGGATTTCCACCAATCGTGTGTGGAACTTCCTGCGCACCCCAGAAATACACGAACCCAGGCCAATCGCGTGTACGCTCACTTCCCTCCGATTACACGCGATGACACTCGGACGTGCAGTTTTACCACGTGTGCTCGCATATGCGATTTCATTGGCCCAAAGGCCACCATGCGCAGCTGTGACGTCACGCGCATGGCCGTAGAGAATGGCGCATGTAAAAATGAAGAGATACACGTCCGAGTGTCAAAGCGCGTAATTGGTGGAAATGGCCTCATCGCGTATGCGCGTCTGTGATGTGTGTATAAAAGGTACGTGTAGAACGCCATTTCCTTGTACGTGCTTTTCGTGGAGAGCGAGTGGGTGAAATCTGTACTTCTTGTCGCGATTTACTTCACGGCGTTTCCAGTTCGTACTCCCTGTTACCTCTGACAGCTTTTTCTCTTTTCATCTTTTTCCTGGGCCTGTTTCCTCAAACAGCGTTCCCTACTACTGTTGTCCTGTCTCCTCAGACAGCGTACAATTCTTCTTTTGGCGGGGGTGTTGCCAACGCGCACACGCGCATATTTTTCACGCTTTTGTTCCTGGCAGACGGTGAGTCGCGCACGTATTTAACATCTGTGCTTGCCACGTGTGTCGCGTACCCCTTCAGAGGTCATTCTAGGCTGCGTGTGACACGCATACGTTCATTCTTGTGTTCCAGCGTAGTGCAGGTTTATTTTTCCACGCACGTGGTCTAGGAGGGGTTGCGTGCACCTTACTTCGCTTTTTTGGGGTGCCTGTGCGTTGCGTGACCCGTCATCTTTCCCCAGGGGTGACATACAGCCTTGCTAGAGCACTAGGGTTCGATTACCATCTGGTACCCAACCCCTTTGACCCCCAATTGCCAAGGACAATAGTTCACATCGACTCCCATACGCACAATAACATCAGTGCCATGGCTGGGAGGCGAACAAGCCGTAAGGGTGGCAAAGGTGGGCAAGCCCCAAGTGGTGGCCGTGGTTGATCCAGTAGGGGACATGGCAGTGACTTGCAGGGTGCCCCTAGCCCCCCATGTGTGGAGGAGCAGTCAGGGACACCCATGCCCCCCCCCCTGGTTGAGGTTACCGTGGCTGACACCATCCATGCTCAGCCCTTGTTGGACCAGCCCACTGTGGAACCAGACCTGGCACAGGGGGACTCCATGGCTGACTTCCAGGTCAGCAGGTCTAGGCCACGTGCGCCGGTGAACGTTGGTGTCATCAGGCCACGTGGATCAGGGGCAGCTAGGTCATCTGCTGCCCCGCGTAGGCAGGCTGGGGAGGCTGCAGGGGCAGCTGCAGCTCCATCCACCCCACCTCTCACACACCCATCCAGGACAGTGTCGGTCCAAGTCCATCATGCTGACATTCCCCCTGACACCATCACACTTGAGATAATGCCTGCACCAACTCCCATGCTGAGTGTGCAATCCCACGCTCCTGCCCCTAGTGTCCAGAGCGGCATAGGACACTCAGGATCCCCACCACCTTCCAAGCGGAAGAGGAAGAGTGCTCGTCCAGTAGAGGCTGATGCCCCTGACATGGCTACACAGTCCGGCCCGTCAAGGAAGCCCAGCTTCAATGAGGCCGAACTGAATGCACTTGTAGAGTATGTGTCCGCACATGACCGCGAAATGGTGATTGTTGCAGGATCCAAGACCACACCTGCACAACGTCAGGCACACTGGCAGACCATTGCGGACATCATAAGTGCCCTTGGAATCGTGAGGCGCACAGCTAATGAATGCTACAAGCGCTGGAATGACCTGAAGCGCAGGGCAAAGAATAAGCTGGCCTCAAGTCATGCTGCAACTCTAGTGACTGGAGGTGGGTCTCCAGCAGACGACATAGAACTCACTCCACATGAGCAGGTTGCTGGGACCTACGTCACGGAGGAACAGATCCAAGGCGTGGGAGAACTGGCAGATTACGAGGCATTGTCCGGTGAGTGCACATGCATGTGTGTGTCATCCATGTGCATGGTGTGTGTGGGAGGGCTTCTGTTTGGGTGCCAGGGGAGGGTGTGCGTGCCTGAGTGGTTCAGCTCACCCATTTGCCTCTTCCTATACATTCTTGGCAACAGCATTTGGGTATAGCAGCATCCCTTCGGCCAACATTAGACATCCAGCCCAACACCACGCCAGTTGCCCTTGGAGTGTCATCTTGCCACAACACTGTTGCTTTTTTACCTCTGTTTATTCAGGCAGATTGTTTGCATACCACCACTTTTACTCGGGATTCCTCAGTCCTATTGTCACATGTCTGACATGGCTATGGTACAGTGGACTGGCTCAGTTTCATGGACATGATTAGTTTGGACATGTCCCTGTGCTATAGGACCATTTTTGACTGGCAGCTGCAGGTTAAACATTTGAACCATTACAATGGAAATAATCAATTATATGAACAAACTGGACTGAATGAACAATTGGTGACCACCTCTCCCTCTTCACTTCATGGCTAGGGTACATGCCATCTGTGTGATGGCATGTGTATTTGACCTGCCAATCACTGGCCAATGTGTTATGCCACTGCTAGGCAGCATGCAGCAAATGTGTTCATCTTCCATCTTGGTGTCATCAATGTGTGCCATCTGCCTCCCCATCACACGCAGTGACGGTGCATGCATGGGAGTGTTTTAGTCATGTGGGACATGTGTCAATCAAGTACTGTTTTTGTAGCCTCTCAGCCCTAATTGTGTGCCATAGTGCTAATGCCTGTTTCCATTTGTTTTCTTTTATGTCTTTGCAGGGGAAGACGCACTTGATACTGCTGGGGTTGTGGAGATGGTGCAGACCCAGGAGGGGTCTGAGGGCCGACCGACCACCAGTGAGGGACGTGGTGTGGTGGTGGGTGAGAACCCACAACTGCTGCAGGTCGTGCTCTCAAGGGGTGTCTCTGGCTGCACCTCCCCTGAGCTGTACTCAGGTGTCGATTCGGATGATGAGACTTACGTGCCGTCGCAGGTGAGTGTTCCTGGGAGGGATTCTGTTCTGTCCGACCCACCTGCACCAGGGTTAGAACCCTCAATGGGGATGTCAGTGTTGGCAGGTACGCCTTTGGTGGTTACGGATGCAGGGTCACACTCCGCGACATCTGATCCTGTTCCTGGGCCAGCAGATCAGAGGGGGAATGCAGTCCTGCAGCCTCAGGCAGTGCCGGCACAGCAAGGCGCAGTTCGCTTTGCCCCAGACAGGTGTGGTGCCCGCCGACGTGGTGGCCGTACGCCACCTGGCAATACCGCATGGGAGCAATCCATTTACGGTATGGCAACCCAAAAGGCAGCATCATTAGAGATGATGGCTCAGGCCATGGATAGGGTGGCCACTTCCATTGTCCCCCCCGAAAGGCTGATGGAGCGACTACAGCAGGCAACCGACTCCATCTGCCAGGGAGGACATGTTGGCGTCCGACAGGGACAGGCGGGCGGCACTGCCGACTCTGCAGGAAGCCATCTCCATAGAGTCCCAGGGCCACAGGGAAGCCCTGAGGCTGGAACTCCTTCACCTCAGGACGACTCTTGTTGAGCTTGAGGCTTCAACAAACCGAAGGACAGAACAGCAGCTGGAGCGTCTCACCCGTACGCTCTCAGCTGAGATGCAGGCAACTAGGGCGGAGGTCCGGGCATCCCGTGAGTTGTTGCATGGGGACCTCCGCACACTTATCCTCCAGAACGAGACCTACCACACCCGCATGCTTGCAGCCATGGAGGAACAGACTAGGGCTTTGCGTGGGCTGCCTCCCATAGTGCCACCACCTCCTGATGCAGCTGCAGAGGGTGAGGATAGCAACAGCAGTGATACTCCCACAATAGGGTAGCCGTGTAGGCCATGAGCCCATGGAGGTGTTTTTTTTTCGCAAGATCCACACAGGTGGGTTTTGGTGTGCACCCTGTCCTCGGACCTCCTGGGTGGCCTCCCCAACCCCCCGGGCCCATTAATGGGCATTTTTTTTTTTTTTGTAGTTTTTTTTTTTGGGACAGTGTGTTGCCTTGTGTGGCTCCCGTGGGCATACGCTGCATTGTGGCTGGGCACATGCAGGCTTGTCATGGATTTGGTTCAGATGCTTGGGTTTTTGTCACACACACCCCTCCTGCTTCCCGTTTCCATGGGCTTGCAAAGGGTGTGTCCAAGTGACATTGACGTACATGGTGACATTGGACTCCCATGAGCTGTGTGGGCAGTCTGTAGTCAATACTGTGTATACATTCATAGTGCATATTGTTGTTGTATTGTACACTGCGTGGTGTATTGATATGTGACTCTGCATCCATCTCATCCTCCATATTTGCAGGTCCATTCCTCATGTCTTCACAATGCGGTCCACCTTGGAACTGGAGTCCATGTTGTAAGCAGTGCACCTACACTTTTGCGTGGCGCTAACACTGTATACTTGGAAGTGTTCGGAGGGCTGTCATCATCAGGTGGTGAGGCTAGCTAATTTTTAAGTCTGTAATGTCATGTTTAAGGTAGGTTGGAGGTTGTGTAGGTGATTGGTATTCTTGGTAAGTATTTGGTAATGTGGGTTGTAGGTCCTGCATTACTGTGAGCATTTCATGTGTGGACATGTTTCCATTAGGGACACTGTAGCTGCTGACACTTGGGGCATGTTGTGGGGATTAATTTCTTTCCTCTCACATTGCATGACATGCCATGGTGTGTTGTGTGGCCGTGCCGGGGAGGGGGTGGGTGACATGGCACTCTTTTCATGTAGTATTTTGCAAGTGGGTATTCATTTCTGCAGCATGGAAGTGTCTTTTCATGACACTGCATTGGTGGTGTTTGTGTAGGTAGGGATGCACACATTGTGACACTTCCACATGAACAATCTCAGGCTGCTATGGTTCTGACAGTTGATAGTCCCTTTGTTCGTCTTAATTGTCAGGTCGAGTCATCATTGCTTATCAGATGGTATGTGCCAGGCCTGTGTGCACTCCACTGGGGTGTGATTTTTATGTGAAGTAATTAGCCACCAGCTGCGTATGGGCTGCCTCACCCCGTGCCCTCTCCCCTCCCATGCACAGCGGGCGTGCATGTGGTTGGGGATGTGGGGGCACCACCATGTCCACGGCCAGGCCCCGGCGTGTTGCAACATTGTGCAGGACACATGCTGCCACTATGATCCTGCACACTACTGGGGGCGCATATAACAGCTGCCTACCAGAACGGTCAAGGGAGCGAAAGCGTGACTTGAGCACTCCGAATGTGCGCTCCACTATGCCCCGGGTTGCAATATGGGCTGTGTTGTATCTTACCTCTGGAGGTGTGATGGGGTTCCGAATTGGCGTCATCATGTGGGTGCTCAGAGGGTAGGCACTGTCCCCTGGTGAGGAGGTGATGGGTATCATTAGTGGGGTAGTGACATAACTCTGCATCTGACATGCATGCATGTGCAGTGGCATTCATACTCACCAAGCAGCCATGTATCGCCATGCCGCCCAGCTTCTAGGTCCCGGCTTAGGGTAGACATTCAGTAAATGAAGCTGTCGTGGGTGGACCCTGGATAGTTGGCATATACTGAGGTGATGATTCCCTTAGCATTACATACTACCTGCACGTTGATGGAATGCCAGTGCTTGCGGTTCCTATAGATGTGCTCAGATGCCCTGGGGGGACGTAGTGTCACATGGGTGCAGTCAATGGCACCTAGCACTTTTGGGAATTGTGCCACACCGTAGAAATCGAGGGTGGCAGCCTGCCTTTCTGCAGGTGTCCTGGGCAGGTATATGTGCCTACGGACTGATGGGGGTGCAGTGATGATGTTCAAGACCTGGTGTAGGCAGCGTGACTGCGTGGGCTGTGACACCCCACCCACTATGGCACTTGTGCGCTGAAATGATCCTGTGGCCAAGAAGTGCAGTACATTGAGGACCTTCTCCAGGGGGCTGAGTGCTTGGGTGCACAGGGTGGGTGATGTGAGGTCATCCTCCCACTCACTGACCAGGTCTAGTATTATGTGTGGGGGAAACCTGTACCTCCCATACACCTGGTCATCAGGCATGCCAAAAAGGCTGGTTCTGGGAGTGAAAATTCGGGCCCTCACTATCCTCCTCCTCCTCCTTTGGTAACCCACGGCCACTGCTGCTAGGAATGGTATATTCATCCTGGCGTATGAGCTTGTTTGTTGTTTGCGCGCACTTTTATGCTGCGTGGGTCGACGTACGCCTGCTTCATGCTGGCGTACCTGTCTCAGGATTGGACCATTTATTTTTCGGCACGTCGTAGGCGAACGTGTGAATCTTCCCGCCCACCCCAGGAATACACGTAGCTCGCTCTCACAGGCACAGTCGCAGGTAAATATTCCCGCCCACCCCTGGAATACATGTACCCCACTCTCACAGGCCCAATCGCGTGTGGAAGTTCACGTGCACCCCTAAGTACACGTACCCAGGCCAATCGCGGGTGGAACTTCCCGCGCACCCCGAAGTACACGTACCCAGGCAAATCGCATGTGGAAGTTCACACGCACCCCGAAGTACACGTACCCAGGCCAATCGCGTGTGGGACTTCCCACACACCCCGAAGTACACGTACCCAGGCTAATTGCGTGTGGAACTTCCCGCGCACCCCGAGGTACACATACCCAGGCCAATCGCGTGTGGAACTTCCCGCGCACCCCGAAGTACACGTACCCAGGCAAATCGCACGACTGGGGGGTGGGGGTGGTAGACATGAGTGGGGGCCTGGTGGAGGCTGCCCCTGGTGGCTGGAGGGTGGGGGTGCTGGGAGACATGAGTTGGACATGAGTGGGGGTCCGGTGGAGGCTGCCCCTGCACTGCTGGGGGGTGGGGGTAATAGGGGACATGAGTGGGGGCCTAGTGGAGGCTGCCCCTGCACTGCTGGGGGGTGGGGGTAATAGGGGACATGAGTGGGGGCCTGGTGGAGGCTGCCCCTGGTGGCTGGGGGGTGGGGGTGCTGGGAGACATGAGTGGGGGCCTGGTGGAGGCTGCCCCTGCACTGCTGGGGGGTGGGGTAATAGGGCACATGAGTGGGGGCCTGGTGGAGGCTGCCCCTGGTGGCTGGGGGGTGGGGGTGCTGGGAGACATGAGTGGGGGCCTGGTGGAGGCTGCCCCTGCACTGCTGGGGGGTGGGGGTAATAGGGGACATGAGTGGGGGCCTGGTGGAGGCTGCCCCCGGTGGCTGGGGGGTGGGGGTGGTGGGAGACATGAGTTGGACATGAGTGGGGGCCTGGTGGAGGCTGCCCCTGCACTGCTGGGGGGTGGGGGTGGTGGGAGACATGAGTGGGGGCCTGGTAGAGGCTGCCCCTGGTGGCTGGGGGGTGGGGGTGGTGGTAGACATGAGTTGGACATGAGTGGGGGCCTGGTGGAGGCTGCCCCTGCACTGCTGGGGGGTGGGGGTGGTGGGAGACATGAGTGGGGGCCTGGTGGAGGCTGCCCCTGGTGGCTGGGGGGTGGGGGTGGTGGGAGACATGAGTTGGACATGAGTGGGGGCCTGGTGGAGGCTGCCCCTGCACTGCTGGGGGGTAGGGATAATAGGGGACATGCGTGGGGGCCTGGTGGAGGCTGCCCCTGCACTGCTGGGGGGTGGGGGTAATAGGGGACATGAGTGGGGGCCTGGTGGAGGCGGCCCCTGGTGGCTGGGGGGTGGGGGTGGTGGGAGACATGAGTTGGACATGAGTGGGGGCCTGGTGGAGGCTGCCCATGCACTGCTGGGGGGGTGGGGGTAATAGGGGACATGAGTGGGGGCCTGGTGGAGGCTACCCCTGGTGGCTGGGTGGTGGGGGTGGTGGGAGACATGAGTGGGGGCCTGGTGGAGGCTGCCCCTGGTGGCTGGGGGGTGGGGGTGGTGGTAGACATGGGTGGGGGCCTGGTGGAGGCTGCCCCTGCACTGCTGGGGGGTGGGGGTGGTGGGAGACATGAGTGGGGGCCTGGTGGAGGCTGCCCCTGCACTGCTGGGGGGTGGGGGTGCATGGGGACATGAGTGGGGGCCTGGTGGAGGCTGCCCCTGCACTGCTGGGGGGTGGTGGTGCATGGGGACATGAGTGGGGGCCTGGTGGAGGCTGCCCCTGCACTGCTGGGAGGTGGGGGTAATAGGGGACATGAGTGGGGGCCAGGTGGAGGCTGCCCCTGGTGGCTGGTGGCTGGGGGGTGGGGGTGGTGGGAGACATGAGTGGGGGCCTGGTGGAGGCTGCCCCTGCACTGCTGCGGGGTGGGGGTGGTGGGAGACATGAGTGGGGGCCTGGTGGGGGCTGCCCCCGGTGGCTGTGGGGTGGGGGTGGTGGTAGACATGAGTGGGGGCCTGGTGGAGGCTGCCCCTGCACTGCTGGGGGGTGGGGGTAATAGGGGACATGAATGGGGGCCTGGTGGAGGCTGCCCCTGGTGGCTGGGGGTGGGGGTGGTGGGAGACATGAGTTGGACATGAGTGGGGGCCTGGTGGAGGCTGCCCCTGCACTGCTGGGGGGTGGGGGTAATAGGGGACATGAGTGGGGGCCTGGTGGAGGCTGCCCCTGCACTGCTGGGGGGTGGGGGTAATAGGGGACATGAATGGGGGCCTGGTGGAGGCTGCCCCTGGTGGCTGGGGGTGGGGGTGGTGGGAGACATGAGTTGGACATGAGTGGGGGCCTGGTGGAGGCTGCCCCTGCACTGCTGGGGGGTGGGGGTAATAGGGGACATGAGTGGGGGCCTGGTGGAGGCTGCCCCTGGTGGCTGGGGGTGGGGGTGGTGGGAGACATGAGTGGGGGCCTGGTGGAGGCTGCCCCTGGTGGCTGGGGGGTGGGGGTGGTGGTAGACATGGGTGGGGGCCTGGTGGAGGCTGCCCCTGCACTGCTGGGGGGGTGGGGGTGGTGGGAGACATGAGTGGGGGCCTGGTGGAAGCTGCCCCTGCACTGCTGGGGGGTGGGGGTGGTGGGAGACATGAGTGGGGGCCTGGTGGATGCTGCCCCTGCACTGCTGGGGGGTGGGGTGCATGGTGACATGAGTGGGGGCCTGGTGGAGGCTGCTCCTGCACTGCTGGGGGGTGGGGGTGCATGGGGACATGAGTGGGGGCCTGGTGGAGGCTGCCCCTGCACTGCTGGGGGGTGGGGGTAATAGGGGACATGAGTGGGGGCCTGGTGGAGGCTGCCCCTGCACTGCTGGGGGGTGGGGGTGCATGGGGACATGAGTGGGGGCCTGGTGGAGGCTGCCCCTGCACTGCTGGGGGGTGGTGTAACGCTCACCTGGCTCCCACGGAGGCGCTGGTCTGGTCTGGGTTGCTGTGGCCTCTTCAAGCGTGATGCGCAGAATTCGGACCACCGATTGAACAGGACCCCCAAATCTTGCTTGTCTGGCCCGTAGGAATATCCTTCTGCAGATGAGAAAGGGGATTAACTGTCTGCTGAATAGTGTGCTTGCTCCCCCCTTTCCCCCTTCGTTCTTCTCTGACTTCCTCCAAAACCCCCGGTTTAAGCTCACCTTATGGTTTGGAAGTATGAACTCTCCATCCTGCTTCTGGTGCAGGGGCGCGCGTTCGTCCAGTTACTTCACTGGTTTTCAGAATGGCGCTGGCAAATCCACTTGACTTTTCTGAGCGATACGCCGTAAGTATGAAGATGCAAAAGTTCATGTGTGAGCCTCCTTTTATGTTGTTTTTCCTAACCTGTGATCTGTCCTTTATTTCAGGTGCAGAACAAAGGCGATGCGTTGAGGGGTTAAATGGCCGGTGGTAAAATCAGGTGAGTTAGTGCTGAGGGCGACCCCTCTAAATGTCTTTATAATTCCCCAGTAATGTCTTTTGTCCTTTCCCCATAGGGGCCGGGGTGCGGTACCTGCCAAAGATGCGGCGCCGACCCGAGATGTGGAATGGTTCACCAAGAAAAGCCGGTAAGTAATATGGCTGAAAATTCGGCTTTCCTCTTGTGTTCCCTTGCTCACCTTTTGTCTCTTCTTCTCTCCCCTAGGTGCAGAGATGTGGCGACCGGTGCTGAGAGCCGCGATGGAGCCGGGCGGCGTCTCGGGAACAGGTGAGTGAAGCGCGGCGCTGCAGCGAGCAACGCTGTGCTTTTAAATGGAAGTCTTCCTTCAGGAATGCTGGCGTGAAGATTCCGGATGCAGGTAAGAAGGTTGAATAAGTTCTTGGTTTTCACCTTTCTTTTCTCTTCTTTCCTTACAGGTGTTCCAGGTTCGAGGCGGGCGTGGCTGGAGTCCAGGTGCAGGAGCAGACACGGTGAGCGTTCAGCTGCTGGGATGCAGAACAACGCGAAGCACGTGTGGCTGTCCGGGTGTGGCTTAAATAGCCTTGGAAGAAGTTCCAGGTGAGTGTTCTTCCACAGCCCCACCCAAGTAACAAAATAGTTCCTTCAGAAAAATAGTCCCTCCTAAGCCTCATTTGGCTTGGTTCTTCATGCAGCATGGTATGTATCAGGTGAGTGTGCAGCATGGTCTGCTTCAGGTAAGTGCACTAAACACTTCCCCTTATGAGCCTGGCGCCTATGGCGCTAGGACTGATGTCCAACATGAGCCTGGCGCCAACGGCGCCAGGACAGAGGCCAAAGAGCCCCTATAAAGGGCCGCTGGGCTTTTACCCGGGGGCGTGATGCCTGCTCCCGGGGGTGCTGGGCCTGGCCTGGTGTTCCGGGGGTAGGCATCATGACAGCACTCCCCCCCAATGCCCCTCCCAAGTTCGTTCCCTCAGGAGGTTTCGGTTTGTTCAGGAAATTCCGATGGAACCTTTTTACTAGCCGAGGTGCATTTACGTGGTCGCTGGGTTCCCAAGATCTTTCCTGAGGCCCGTACCCCTTCCAATCAATTAGATAGAAAAGTTTTGATTTTGAGATCTTAGAGTCCAAAATGTTCTTCACCTCGAATTCAGGCTCCCCATCTATCTGGATTGGTTCTGGTGGCTTTATTAATCTAGTTCCTAGTTGTACTGGTTTCAAAAGCGACACATGAAAAACGGGGTGAATCTGCATGTTAGCTGGTAGATCTAGCTTGACTGCCACTGGGTTAATTATAGCTTTGATCGAGGAAGGGCCTAAATACCTTGGATTAAAAGTCTGAGGTCCCTTGAGCGATAAATGTTTGGTAGCCAACCATACTTGATCCCCTATTTGGTATGGAGGCGCCTCCTTTCGATGCAGATCCGCATTCTTTTTGTATTTCCCTTTCGCATGTTGTAAGTGTGCAGTAGCATCCTTGAAGGCTTGAGTAATCGTAGAATGTAAATGGTCCACTGCGGGCATTTCGAGGCTCAAAGGTGAGTCCAAGTCTGAAGTATGAGGGTGATGTCCATATAGGGTATAAAAGGGGATCTGACCAGTTCCAGAGTGTATCGAGTTATTGTATGCATATTCAGCCACCCATAAAATATCCTTCCAATTACCCTCCGATTGGTGCAACATACATCGTAGATATTGTTGAAAGGTCTGGTTCGTTCTCTCCGTCTGACCATCGGTCTGTGGGTGGTGGCTGGTTGAGAGTCTTACGTCGATTTGTGCCAGTTGACAACACTTTTTCCAAAAATGAGAAATAAACTGGCTTCCCCGATCGGAGATTAGTATGGACGGGAATCCATCCAGACGGATGATATTTTCGAGGAATTCCTTGGCAAGAACAAAAGCTGAAGGTAATCCTTTCAACCGAATAAAATGGGCCATCTTGGAAAATAAATCCACCACAACCAGAATAGTATTGTATCCATTACAAGAGGGCAGGTCCGTGATAAAATCTAGTGACAAGGTGTGCCAAGGTGCTGGTGGAATGTCTATGGGTTGAAGAAGACCGGCGGGTTTTGTTTTTTGACCTTTGTTTTGGGCGCAAACTCCACAGGACATCACGAAAGATTTAATATCCTTTCGCCAGGACGACCACCAGAATTGTAGTTTAATTTTTTCCTCTGTTTTGGCAATGCCAGGATGTCCTTCCATCAGAGTATCGTGATGACTGGAAATAACCAGTTCTTGCAATTCCTTTTCTGGCAAAAATAAACGTCCTTGGAAGTAAGGTAAGCCATCGTTGATTGAAAAGTCAGACCCCCTTTTGATCCAATCCTGCAAGGCTGAAGAGTCCAGGAATAGTTTTACTCGTGCTTGAATGTCTTCAAGGGTTTGTAAAGTGGTTATCCCCAAGATTCTTTGTTCGGGAATTATCGGCACAGGTTCTGAGTTTGTGTCCATTTCTCCCATCCCAATTCGAGATAGCGCGTCCGCTTTGCCATTCTTACAGCCGGGATGGTAAGTGATTACAAAATCGAACTCAGCAAAGAATAAAGCCCATCGGAGCTGTCGTGAAGACTGAGCCTTGGCAGTTTTTAAATATTGTAAATTTCGGTGATCAGTGATCACGGTGATGGTATGCCTGGTGCCAAGAAGATAATGCCGCCAACCCTTAAAGGCGGGCTTAATGGCTAATAATTCCTTATCGGTGATTGCATAATTTATCTCCGGCGGCGAGAACTTTCTGGACCAAAATGCTACGGGGTGCAGTTGGTTGGTTTCGGGGTCTCTCTGAGACAGGACAGCTCCCATGGCTAAGATGGATGCGTCGGTTTCGACTATATATGGGAGATCAGGACGCGGGTGTTTCAAAATAGGTGCGGACGTAAATTTAGCTTTTAATTCCTGAAAGGCCTGTTCAGCTTCCTCGGTCCATTCAAAACGTTTATTCTTCCGCAAGAGTGCAGTGATGGGTTGCACCACCCGTGAAAATTCCAGGATAAACCTGCGATAAAAATTGGCAAAACCAAGCATGCTTTGGACACCTTTCACCGAACTAGGTGATGGCCATTTGAGGATGGCATCCACTTTCCGTGAGTCCATTCGGACCCCTTTAGGTGTCAGGATGAATCCAAGAAACTCAACCTCGGTGGTATGGAAAACGCATTTTTCCAGTTTTGCAAACAGTTTGTGCTGGCGCAATTTCTCAAGGACAGCCCTGACATGTTTTCTGTGATCTGATTCCGAAGAGGAGTACACCAGAATGTCATCGATATACACGACAACACAGACATCGATGAGTTCCCGAAGGACATCGTTCATGAAGAATTGGAAGGCAGCAGGTGCGTTGCACAACCCGAAAGGCATCACCTTGTATTCGAATAGTTCATATTTTGTACGGAAGGCCGTTTTCCATTCGTCGCCTTCTTTTACTCGTACCAGATGATAAGCCCCCCGGAGATCTAACTTGGTGTATATGCAAGCGTCCTTCACCTGGTCAAGGAGTTCAGGGATCAAAGGCAGAGGGTAATGATTTTTAACAGTTATCTGGTTCAATGCGCGGTAATCGATACAAGTTCTAAGGTCGCCTTCTTTTTTTGGCATGAAGAACAAAGCCGAGGATGCCGGAGACTTTGACGGGCGAATTAAACCATTGGCTAGGTATTGATCTAAATATTGTCTCAAATGCAGATTCTCCGGCTCAGTAAGGGCATAAATCCTGCTACAAGGGGGTTGTGCACCGGGCACCAGATCGATTTGGCAATCGTACGATCTGTGAGGAGGTAACGTGTTGGCCTGTTCCTTTTGGAAGACGTCCTGAAAGTCTTGGTATTCCAGAGGTAGTTGCATGGAGACAGAGGTTACTGATGCTAGACTGATCTTCAGATTTTCTGGGTAGCAGGTTCGTGCACACTCCGGAAAGGTTATTCTCTTTGCTCGCCAATCAATTCGAGGATTATGTGTCTCTAACCAAGGGATTCCGAGAATAACCTGAAACTGTGGAGCCTTGATTACATCAAACACAACTGCCTCCCGATGGCCGTCCGGACCTACAAGTGTCACCTCAGCTGTGGAATGTGTTACCGGTCCCAAGGCAATTTCAGGACCATCAACTGTGGTGATGACATCTTTGCTGGTTTTAGGACACAGAGGGAGGTTAATCCTGGAGACCAATTCACGATCCACGTAGTTTCCTATAGCCCCACTATCGATGTATGCCTTTATTGCATGCAACCGCTTAGGCTGTTCCGGATCTACGAGGACCATTGGCACAATGAAATGCGAGGTCTGAGAGTTTGTTTTCAAGCTCGGCAAGCGGACCCCTAAGCTTGTCGGGCGGGGTCGTTTCCCGATACAGAGGTTTCATGGATTTTATCAGAGGCTCCTACCACCTTCCTGGGCGGCCTTTCCGGGCAATCTCGTAGAAAGTGTCCAGAGGAACCACAATTAAGACATAAGTGCATCTGCCGTCTTCTTTCACGTTCCTTTTGAGTTAAAGGTCCTTTAACTCCTCCGATTTGCATTGGCTCAGAGACTTCAGCCCCCTTGAGGTTAGCGTGGGTCTTGACTAACACCCGGGTCTCAAACTTGGACCGATCTGCTTTTCTGTTTTGCAGTCTGTGATCCAATTGGACCACTAAGTCTATATATTCTGAGCATTCTTGGGGCGGATTTACAACTTGGGCCAGGACATCTTTAAGTTCTCCGCGTAGACCTCGATAAAATAACGTGATTCTTTTATCCTCTGGCCACCCAGTTTCCACAATTAGTCTATTAAAGGTTGTAATGTAGGAAAGGAGGTCTTGATTGCCCTGTCGCAGAGATAGAAGTTCGTCATCTTGAGTCTGCCCCTGGGAGTGACCAGCAAATAACCTTTCCATGCTTGCTTGAAATCCTTGAAAATCACGAAGAATCGGGTCATCTTGAGTTACCAGTGGAACTGACCAATCGGCAGCACTGCCGCTGAGATATGACAATACAAAGGCTACCTTGGTCTGGTCATTAGGGAAGGCCCCAGGTCTGCACAGGAAATGCAAACGACACTGATTCATGAATACGGCGAATCGTTTGGGGTCCCCAGCAAAGGGTTCGGGTGGGGCCAGCGGCATGTTTCCAGGTAGATTAATCTGCACCGGGTTACTGGAAAGCACAGGAGCGGGGTTCCCTCCGGAACCGGGTAAAGGAGTTTGTCCAGCTTGACCTTGCAAAAGCTGTCTAGCCAGGTCATCAGCTCTTTTCTTTGTTACAATCACTTCCCTCCTGAGAGCATTAGTTTCTTGACGAGCGGCGTGTACTTCGGCCCGTAATTCCCCCAGTAGTTGGGCCAACTGGTCAGTCTCAGAAGTTTCCATAGCGCCTGGGTGGGAATTTGTAGGAAGGCTTCGCGTTCTGTAACCCTCACCTGGCTCCCACGGAGGCGCTGGTCTGGTCTGGGTTGCTGTGGCCTCTTCAAGCGTGATGCACAGAATTCGGACCACCGATTGAACAGGACCCCCAAATCTTGCTTGTCTGGCCCGTAGGAATATCCTTCTGCAGATGAGAAAGGGGATTAACTGTCTGCTGAATAGTGTGCTTGCTCCCCCCTTTCCACTTTCGTTCTTCTCTGACTTCCTCCAAAACCCCCGGTTTAAGCTCACCTTATGGTTTGGAAGGATGAACTCTCCATCCTGCTTCTGGTGCAGGGGCATGCGTTCGTCCAGTTACTTCACTGGTTTTCAGAATGGCGCTGGCAAATCCACTTGACTTTTCTGAGCGATACGCCGTAAGTATGAAGATGCAAAAGTTCAAGTGTGAGCCTCCTTTTATGTTGTTTTTCCTAACCTGTGATCTGTCCTTTATTTCAGGTGCAGAACAAAGGCGATGCGTTGAGGGGTTAAATTGCCAGTGGTAAAATCAGATGAGTTAGTGCTGAGGGCGACCCCTCTAAATGTCTTTATAATTCCCCAGTAATGTCTTTTGTCCTTTCCCCATAGGGGCCGGGGTGCGGTACCTGCCAAAGATGCAGCGCCGACCCGAGATGTGGAATGGTTCACCAAGAAACGCCGGTAAGTAATATGGCTGAAAATTCGGCTTTCCTCTTGTGTTCCCTTGCTCACCTTTTGTCTCTTCTTCTCTCCCCTAGGTGCAGAGATGTGGCGACTGGTGCTGAGAGCCTCGATGGACCCGGGCGGCGTCTCGGGAACAGGTGAGTGAAGCGCGGCGCTGCAGCGAGCAACGCTGTGCTTTTAAATGGAAGTCTTCCTTCAGCAATGCTGGCGTGAAGATTCCGGATGCAGGTAAGAAGGTTAAATAAGTTCTTGGTTTTCACCTTTCTCTTATCTTCTTTCCTTACAGGTGTTCCAGGTTCGAGGCGGGCGTGGCTGGAGTCCAGGTGCCGGAGCAGACACGGTGAGCGTTCAGCTGCTGGGATGCAGAACAACGCGAAGCACGTGTGGCTGTCCGGGCGTGGCTTAAATAGCCTTGGAAGAAGTTCCAGGTGAGTGTTCTTCCACAGCCCCACCCAAGTAACAAAATAGTTCCTTCAGAAACATAGTCCCTCCTAAGCCTCATTTGGCTTGGTTCTTCATGCAGCATGGTCTGCATCAGGTGAGTGTGCAGCATGGTCTGCTTCAGGTAAGTGCACCAAACACTTCCCCTTATGAGCCTGGCGCCTATGGCGCCAGGACTGATGTCCAACATGAGCCTGGCGCCAACGGCGCCAGGACAGAGTCAAAAGAGCCCCTATAAAGGCCTGCTGGGCTTTTACCCGGGGGCGTGATGCCTGCTCCCGGGGGTGCTGGGCCTGGCCTGGTGCTCCGGGGGTAGGCATCATGACAGGTGGGGGTAATAAGGGACATGAGTGGGGGCCTGGTGGAGGCTGCCCCTGCACTGCTGGGGGGTGGGGGTAATAGGGGACATGAGTGGGGGCCTGGTGGAGGCTGCCCCTGGTGGCTGGGGGTGGTGGTAGACATGAGTGGGGGCCTGGTGGAGGCTGCCCCTGCACTGCTGGGGGGTGGGGGTAATAGGGGACATGAGTGGGGGCCTGGTGGAGGCTGCCCCTGGTGGCTGGGGGCTGGGGGTGGTGGTAGACATGAGTGGGGGCCTGGTGGAGGCTGCCCCTGCACAGCTGGGGGGTGGGGGTAATAGGGGACATGAGTGGGGGCCTGGTGGAGGCTGCCCCTGGTGGCTGGGAGGTGGGGGTGGTGGGAGACATGAGTTGGACATGAGTGGGGGCCTGGTGGAGGCTGCCCCTGCACTGCTGGGGGGCGGGGGTAATAGGGGACATGAGTAGGGGCCTGGTGGAGGCTGCCCCTGCACTGCTGGGGGGTGGGGGTAATAGGGGACATGAGTGGGGGCCTGGTGGAGGCTGCCCCTGGACTGCTGGGGTGTGGGGGTAATAGGGGACATGAGTGGGGGCCTGGTGGAGGCTGCCCCTGGTGTCTCGGGGGTGGGGGTGGTGGGAGACATGAGTTGGACATGAGTGGGGGCCTGGTGGAGGCTGCCCCTGCACTGCTGGGGGGTGGGGGTAGTAGGGGACATGATTGGGGGCCTGTTGGAGGCTGCCCCTGCACTGCTGGGGGGTGGGAGTAATAGGGGACATGAGTGGGGGCCTGGTGGAGGCTGCCCCTGGTGGCTGGGGGTGGGGGTGGTGGGAGACATGAGTTGGACATGAGTGGGGGCCTGGTGGAGGCTGCCCCTGCACTGCTGGGGGGCGGGGGTAATAGGGGACATGAGTAGGGGCCTGGTGGAGGCTGCCCCTGCACTGCTGGGGGGTGGGGGTAATAGGGGACATGAGTGGGGGCCTGGTGGAGGCTGCCCCTGGACTGCTGGGGTGTGGGGGTAATAGGGGACATGAGTGGGGGCCTGGTGGAGGCTGCCCCTGGTGTCTCGGGGGTGGGGGTGGTGGGAGACATGTGTTGGACATGAGTGGGGGCCTGGTGGAGGCTGCCCCTGCACTGCTGGGGGGTGGGGGTAATAGGGGACATGATTGGGGGCCTGTTGGAGGCTGCCCCTGCACTGCTGGGGGGTGGGAGTAATAGGGGACATGAGTGGGGGCCTGGTGGAGGCTGCCCCTTGTGGCTGGGGGTGGGGGTGGTGGGAGACATGAGTTGGACATGTGTGGGGGCCTGGTGGAGGCTGCCCCTGCACTGCTGGGGGGTGGGGGTAATAGGGGACATGAGTGGGGGCCTGGCGGAGGCTGCCCCTGGTGGCTGGGGGGTGGGGGTGGTGGGAGACATGCGTGGGGGCCTGGTAGAGGCTGCCCCTGGTGGCTGGGGGGTGGGGGTGGTGGTAGACATGGGTGGGGGCCTGGTAGAGGCTGCCCCTGCACTGCTGGGGGGTGGGGGTGCATGGGGACATGAGTGGGGGCCTGGTGGAGGCTGCCCCTGCACTGCTGGGGGGTGGGGTTGCATGGGGACATGAGTGGGGGCCTGGTGGAGGCTGCCCCTGCACTGTTGGGGGGTCGGGGTAATAGGGGACATGAGTGGGGGCCTGGTGGAGGCTTCCCCTGCACTGCTGGGGGTGGGGGTAATAGGGGACATGAGTGGGGGCCTGGTGGAGGCTGCCCCTGCACTGCTGGGGGTGGGGGTAATAGGGGACATGAGTGGGGGCCTGGTGGAGCCTGCCCCTGGTGGCTGGGGGGTGGGGGTGGTGGTAGACATGAGTGGGGGCCTGGTGGAGGCTGCCCCTGCACTGCTGGGGGGTGGGGATAATAGGGGACATGAGTGGGGGCCTGGTGGAGGCTGCCCCTGGTGGCTGGGGAGTGGGGGTGGTGGGAGACATGAGTTGGACATGAGTGGGGGCCTGGTGGAGGCTGCCCCTGCACTGCTGGGGGGTGGGGGTAATAGGGGACATGAGTGGGGGCCTAGTGGAGGCTGCCCCTGCACTGCTGGGGGGTGGGGGTAATAGGGGACATGAGTGGGGGCCTGGTGGAGGCTGCCCCTGGTGGCTGGGGCGTGGGGGTGGTGGGAGACATGGTTGGACATGAGTGGGGGCCTGGTGGAGGCTGCCCCTGCACTGCTGGGGGGTGGGGGTAATAGGGGACATGAGTGGGGGCCTGGTGGAGGCTGCCCCTGCACTGCTGGGGGGTGGGGGTAATAGGGGACATGAGTGGGGGCCTGGTGGAGGCTGCCCCTGGTGGCTGGGGGGTGGGGGTGGTGGGAGACATGAGGTGGACATGAGTGGGGGCCTGGTGGAGGCTGCCCCTGCACTGCTGGGGGGTGGGGGTAATAGGGGACATGAGTGGGGGCCTGGTGGAGGCTGCCCCTGGTGGCTGGGGGGTGGGGGTGGTGGGATACATGAGTGGGGGCCTGGTGGAGGCTGCCCCTGGTGGCTGGGGGGTGGGGGTGGTGGTAGACATGGGTGGGGGCCTGGTGGAGGCTGCCCCTGCACTGCTGGGGGGTGGGGGCGGTGGGAGACATGAGTGGGGGCCTGGTGGAGGCTGCCCCTGCACTGCTGGGGGGTGGGGGTGCATGGGGACATGAGTGGGGGCCTGGTGGAGGCTGCCCCTGCACTGCTGGGGGGTGGGGGTGCATGGGGACATGAGTGGGGGCCTGGTGGAGGCTGCCCCTGCACTGCTGGGGGGTGGGGATAATAGGGGACATGAGTGGGGGCCTGGTGGAGGCTGCCCCTGGTGGCTGGGGAGTGGGGGTGGTGGGAGACATGAGTTGGACATGAGTGGGGGCCTGGTGGAGGCTGCCCCTGCAATGCTGGGGGGTGGGGGTAATAAGGGACATGAGTGGGGGCCTAGTGGAGGCTGCCCCTGCACTGCTGGGGGGTGGGGGTAATAGGGGACATGAGTGGGGGCCTGGTGGAGGCTACCCCTGGTGGCTGGGGGGTGGGGGTGGTGGGAGACATGGTTGGACATGAGTGGGGGCCTGGTGGAGGCTGCCCCTGCACTGCTGGGGGGTGGGGGTAATAGGGGACATGAGTGGGGGCCTGGTGGAGGCTGCCCCTGCACTGCTGGGGGGTGGGGGTAATAGGGGACATGAGTGGGGGCCTGGTGGAGGCTGCCCCTGGTGGCTGGGGGTGGGGGTGGTGGGAGACATGAGTTGGACATGAGTGGGGGCCTGGTGGAGGCTGCCCCTGCACTGCTGGGGGGTGGGGGTAATAGGGGACATGAGTGGGGGCCTGGTGGAGGCTGCCCCTGGTGGCTGGGGGGTGGGGGTGGTGGGAGACATGAGTGGGGGCCTGGTGGAGGCTGCCCCTGGTGGCTGGGGGGTGGGGGTAGTGGTAGACATGGGTGGGGGCCTGGTGGAGGCTGCCCCTGCACTGCTGGGGGGTGGGGGCGGTGGGAGACATGAGTGGGGGCCTGGTGGAGGCTGCCCCTGCACTGCTGGGGGATGGGGGTTCATGGGGACATGAGTGGGGGCCTGGTGGAGGCTGCCCCTGCACTGCTGGGGGGTGGGGGTGCATGGGGACATGAGTGGGGGCCTGGTGGAGGCTGCCCCTGCACTGCTGGGGGGTGGGGGTAATAGGAGACATGAGTGGGGGCCTGGTGGAGGCTGCCCCTGCACTGCTGGGGGGTGGGGGTGCATGGGGACATGAGTGGGGGCCTGGTGGAGGCTGCCCCTGCACTGCTGGGGGGTGGGGGTAATAGGAGACATGAGTGGGGGCCTGGTGGAGGCTGCCCCTGCACTGCTGGGGGGTGGGGGTGCATGGGGACATGAGTGGGGTACTGGTGGAGGCTGCCCTGCACTGCTGGGGGGTGGGGGTAATAGGGGACATGAGTGGGGGCCTGGTGGAGGCTGCCCCTGGTGGCTGGGCGGTGGGGGTGGTGGTAGACATGAGTGGGGGCCTGGTGGAGGCTGCCCCTGCACTGCTGGGTGGTGGGGGTAGTAGGGGACATGAGTGGGGGCCTGGTGGAGGCTGCCCCTGGTGGCTGGGGGGTGGGGGTGGTGGGAGACATGAGTTGGACATGAGTGGGGGCCTGGTGGAGGCTGCCCCTGCACTGCTGGGGGGTGGGGGTAATAGGGGACATGAGTGGGGGCCTGGTGGAGGCTGCCCCTGCACTGCTGGGGGGTGGGGGTAATAGGGGACATGAGTGTGGGCCTGGTGGAGGCTGCCCCTGGTGGCTGGGGGGTGGGGGTGCTGGGAGACATGTGTTGGTGATCAGTAGTGCAAGGTGATATGTGGGTTGCCTGGTGGGCATGGCCATGGTGGATGGGTTGCCTGTGGGACATGAGCAGGGGTGCAGGGTAGTACCCTGTGGTGTGGGCTGCCTGCAGGGGCCGTGGAGGGTGTAGAGGGAACACCTGGGATGACCCACATGGCCAAATCACGTGTAGCATTCCCCGGCACCACCGAAATACACGTACCCTGCAGAAATCGCGTGTGAATCTTCCGCGCACATCGGAACACACGTACCCAAGCCAACCGTGTGTGGAACTTCCCGCGCACCCCGAAGTACACGTACCCAGGCCAATCGCGTGTGGAACTTCCCGCGCACCCCCACCTACCGAGGCCAATCGCGTGTGGAACTTCCCACGCACCCCATAGTACACGCACCCAGGCCAATCGCGTGTGGAACTTTTCACGCACCCCCACCTACCCAGGCCAATCGCCTGTGGAACTTCCCGCCCACCCCGTAGTACACGTACCCAGGCTAATCGCGTGTGGAACTTCCCGCGCACCCCGAAGTACACGTACCCAGGCTAATCGCGTGTGGAATTTCCCACGCACCCAGGAACACGCGCACACGCTATTTTTCACACAGCGGGTGTCCGTGTTTGTCGGTGCCACTTTGCACGTCATTTGTCCTAGAGGGCCACTGTATGGGCCACTCATCATGGCTGTATATGGGTGCTTTTTGTTAGCGCACATTTTGGCGCACATTTTTTTCAGTCGCAGGGGCGCTACCGCCTGCTTTCTTGTGGCGTACTTGTTTGGCCCTGTGCGCGTCTTTGACCGTGCGCTGGTTTGCCCTATTCGATTCCATGAATACGGGTTGTAGGCGAGCGTGTTGGCGTTCCGCGCACTTGCCTCCTGTACTTCCCCCGTGACGCCCATATTTTCACGCGTTGTTCCCCATTCCGAGTGTTATGCCCCGTGTTCCGCCTACTTTTGTGATGTGCGCCGCGCTATGTGCGATTTCGCAGTGGCCGTGGCGCACGCTGTTGGATGACCTGTGCGCCGGCGTGCACGGCGCACATTTTTAGCGCACATCCAATGTTTTTCTCGCGCACGGACTTCCATGAATCGCTGTGCGCTGGTTTTCCTTCGATTTTCGCACTTGCACTGCGATTTTCGCACTTTTCCTGCGATTCGCACGTTTTGGCACCTCTGCGCAGGAATTTTCGGCGCACATTAATTCCATGTATCGACCCCTAAGGGTCTTGGGAGTGAGAAAAATACAAGAAAATAAATGGAAAAGGAAGCGTAAATAAAAAATAGAAATATTTTAACTACATTTTCTAAAAGGTCAGAGTATTACTACAACTTTAGTTGTAGTAATTAATTCTAAGCATTGTAGTGTGGAGCACTGGGAGTTGTTATAAGTTTATTATAATTGTTATAAGTTATCTTATTTTTTATATTCAATATCTAGCTTGCCATTATGCTCTCAAGCACTGGACAAACATAATCTGTATTTCTGATTATGAAAAAGGGGGTGTTAAGTATATGTTTTGTTTTTATGTGTCTTTGTTTCTTGGTTAAAACATTTTTATGTCCATTTTTGTTTGACCACATGAAACACAGTATTAACATGTATGTGACGTTTATCAATTGACATTGTGGGCCTTAATGGGCAGGGGAGAGGAACTCTGTACGGACATTCTTTGTGACCCACGCTTTAGAAAAAGCAACAAACCATGGGGATAGACACCCCACTATCCCATATATGTAAAATCCTACCCCTTTCTAGTGACAAAATTATGAAATATCATGGACAATGCGTGACAGAGATAAAAAGGGAAGGACTATCCCAGGCCTGGCCAGAAGACGGGTCTTTCGATAAGGGAACTTTAGACCACATGTCCACATATTAGACTGTTAAGTACAAGGGGAAGCAACTGCATAACAGAAGAGAAATATTAGATCTGTGGCGGATGTTTGGAGAAACGCCCATCAGAGAAAAAAGTGAAACAGTATTACAAAACTTAACCGCAGGAGGTGGTAATGTGGGAGGAAGCGCAAAGGGAGAAGGGGAACTGAAGAAAATGTACCTGTTACCAACACGACCAGCAGAGGGATACTCAAATCCAACTTATGTGTCAGGGGGAAGTGCTCAAGCAACTGCGAGTACAGCACCACCCCCTCCGTACGACCCACCGACCACCACCCCTACCCATACAGGAGTAAGTTGAAGGGATATTGAGGAAGCATTGACTTCCACCGGTACGAGTTGGCTCAATTACGAGTGGCATGTGAGGTAGCGAGAGGACCAGACAGTGGACAACAGTCCCCGAGTACCCCTCCTTCCCCACCGGAAGATGAATGGAAATCAGGAGACTTTCTCATCAGGATTGATAGCACGCCCATACAGGCTGTGCGTGTAGAAAGGGAAGGGGAAACAGATAGTTTGGGATACGACAACATGTGGTCAGTAAGGGAAGGAGTACTAGAGTGACTTTGATGATGTGGAAAAAGGTGCAGTTGGAGGGGTCCAACAGGTACAGTTGAGTACACCAAGGGTAGAAGGGACGTGCAAAGGGATGTTGAGAGAAAAGTTCGGGAGAAAGGCCTTAGCAAAAAGGAAAGGGAGTGGTATAAAAGGTGTGAAGGTGAGATCGAAACTGCAAATGTCCCTGATCCACAAAGGAGCAAGTCGGCCTCATTATGTCCCATGGGCACAAATGGACAAAAACAACCTCCTTAAATCCCTCCCCCCACTCACGAGGGCACAGGAAAATGGATCTATGCTTTTGAGAAACAGACGGCGGGTTGCCCCTCGCCATAGGAGATATCAAAAGCCTACTATTATCTGCAGTGGGAGATCAGGCAGAATCAGTATGGGTGAAAGCAGGGTACTCAGGGATGACCATAAGTAACGACTCCCATGATGGGTTGTCATTTAACATTGTTGGAGCACGTGCATGGGATGCGCTGCAGAGGACCTTCAGAGATATTCCCAATTTACACTCCATAATGCAATGCACTATGGGAGATGAGGAAGATGCTGTGCAGTTCATTCTTCAGGTCCAAGAGATGTGGAGAGCAGAGACGGGCACTGAGTGGGACTAATCAACGTCCCTTTTTAACTTAATCATAAAGCGGTGACTCCCAAAGGAAGTACGGAAGGCCCTTGATAAGATAGCAGGGATAGAAGTAGAAGGTTGGCCCGAAATTCAAAGCATCATAGTGCATCATTGTATGAGGATCAAAGAGATGGAAAGGGAAACTATTCAGAGTAGGCAAGCAGAAGAAGCAAAACAAGTGCAGACAAAACTAGTGCAGGCAAAACTAGCTGCTGTGGCAGCAGCACCACCCCAAGAACAGATGGGGAAGAGGGAGGTGTCTCCATCGCCGCATAGGCAAGGATGGCCACTGTGTGGGCAGACAACGGACAGGAACAGTGGGGAGGAAATCAACAATACATGGGACCCCAGTGGCAAGGAAGAACGGCGAGAGGATGAGGTGGGTCCCAGGGACAGAGTGGAGGGGGATTTGGATGACAAGGGCCCAGAACAGGGAACCAGGGGCAGTGTTGGCCATGCAGGACATGGGGGCACTTCGCTTGGGAGTGCCGCAGCAGTCAGGGAGAATCCTATCCATTTAACCAACCCTATTACAACCACAACACCACGAGAACCCCCACCCTGGAAGCTCACAGGGGCCAGCACAGAGATACCATTACCCTACCCCCAGTTACCTCCCCAGATGCTTGGCCCCAGCACTTACCCTCACCCCCCTCACACAATGCAGATACCCCAGTACCACCCCACCCAATGAGCAGGAAGAAACAACCCTTTTGCCACTGCCCCGAACGGCATGCCAGCACCCTATCAAGGTACCTCTGTGCCTTTGCTTGCCCGGGGTCAGACACCTATCCCAACTGGGACAGCTAAGAGAGAACTTGTGTGTCCAGTACTATCGACTACCTTGAATCCAGAAGAGGAACCATTGGTGGGGGCAGAGAAAGGTAACAAACAGTTCATCTTCATGGTGACCTCGGGGGCAGAAAAGTCATGCATCTGCGAAGGTGACTTCCCGTTATCGGGACAAACTCTCGATACGCAAGGATTCTCTGGGGCTGTGGTCACGGTTCCTTACACAGAAGATTTAAATGTCAAGATAGGGGGAAAGGTAGTGCGGGCACCTCTCCTTTATTACGAAAGTTCCCTTGTCAACTTACTGGGAAGAGACCTGCTCAGCAAATTAAATATAACTATATCATTCACTGAGAGGTATTGTTTGTTCTACCTTCAGCATGTGCTCTCTCAGAGCAATGTTGGTAATCCATGCAGTGGCAAATGAAATAATGGTAAGAGGGATACCAGTGAACCCCAATATGCTTGTATATGGAATTCGAGTGTTAGCAAGAGCAGTACCTGACCAGGAAAGAATGGAGAGTGCCTGCAGATTTTGTCTTTCGCCCCGTAGCAACCCCCGAAATGGTAGCTGGGACCATTCTGTCCCTAGATCTAGAAGGGGTGCAAGTGCTTGCTAAAAGAATTGTCATTCATGGATGCGAGAGGTGCACAGTGCTGTGCATTGATCCCAATATACCATTGCACTAATTAACTGATCAAGAGCTGTTCGCTGACGACAACAATGATGGGGAGATTGTGTTAGAAATTAGCATTCCTTGTGATATTATGGTACAGTACAGGAAAGTGCCAAGCCCCCTCATGGCTGTTGTCAGCGGACCGCTGTCCTTTTATGAAACAGACATGCAGCAGGACACGCCCCACCTATGGACCACTAACCCACATGATGTGGGAATGTTAAAAGAAGTGACCCCTGTAAAAATAACGCTTAAGCCAGGAGCCATACTACCAAGAGTGAAACAATAACCCCTGTCTAGGTAAGCAGAGGAGGGGATTTATAAAACCCTGTGAGCCCTCTTACTGCAAGGCAAATTGGCCCCTCTACTTCCCCATGTAGCAACGCTATTTATCCAATCAAGAAAGCTACAGGGGGGAGTTGGAGGATGGTCCAGGACCTTCGCCCCCTTAACGATATTGTACAGAAAGAGTTTCCTCTTGTCCTAAATCCTGCCTGCATTCTCTGCAGCATCCCGAAACAAGCGTCCCACTTCACTGTGGTAGATTTGAAGAATGCCTTCTTCTCAGTACCTCTCGACCCAGAGTCACAGTACCTCATAGCATCCACCCGGGGGGAAAGTAGATATGAACACCGTTGCTTACCGCAGGGGTACTGCGAAAGCCACAGCATATTCAATAGGATATTGCACAAAGATCTTGGCAACATTCAGGTCCCCAGCAGGATCATTCAGTACGTAGATGACCTACTAGTGTGTACTGACAGCGAACAGAGCTGTCGCATGGATTCCATTATTCTGCTTCAGCTAGTAGCACAAAAGGGGTACAAAGTAGACAAGAAAAAACTCCAGTACTGTTTGGCAGAGGTCCTGTACCTGGGCCAGCTTATTTCCAAAGATGGCAAAAGGATAATTCAAGAGAGAGCAGCGACAGCACGTTCCACTGCCAAACCAGGCACAATAAAAGTGATGCAGAAGTTCCTGGGGCTGTGTAATTAATGCAGGGCTTGGATCTTAGATTATGCAGCTTACACTAGGCTGCTCATGCAAGGGCTGAAGGGAGGGAAAACAGGCATCACATGGACAGCAGAAATGGTAACAGCTTTCAATGACCTAAAATGTTTGATCTCAACAGCCCCAATACTAGCAACCCCTGACTATAATCAGGAGTTTTACAAATGGCACCCTCATGACCGCAGTGCTGACACAGAAAAGTTAAATGGGACACAAGCCGCTCGCCTATTATAGTGGCACACTCGATTCAGTAATGCTTGCGAACAGGCCCTTGCAGCTGCCGCCTTTGCCATCGAAAAAAGCTCTACCAGGCCCTGCGATGCACCCGTCCATTTCCACTAAACTGCCATTGGGACTCTGACCCCCACCCAGCCAGGCCAGAGCCAGCCACCCTCCCCTGACCCCACCCCCAGGCCCTAACCTCCCTAAGGTGCCCACCACAGATCTACAAACTCGCACGACTGTATATATTCCGAATATCAACACACGCCTGTAACGCTCACCTGGTTCCCACGGAGGCGCGGCGTCGAAGGCGCAGAACTCTGAAGATGGACAGGAAGGGCCCCTCTATTCTGGCTTCCCTGGCTCGTTGGATACCCTCCTGTGCGTGAAAAGGGAGTATTACCAACTGTGGAACAATGCTCAAGCCTCCCACTCCTTTCCAACCCTCCACGATACCTCCTCCACGATTCCCCGTGAAGCCTCACCTTAGGGTTTGGAAGGATGAGCTCTCCATCCTGCTTCTGATGCAGGGGCGCGTTGAAACCCAGTTACTTCACTGGATTGAGGATTGATGGGAGTTCAGGTAAGCTTGACTGTTCAGGTAAGGCGCTGTAAAGGTTCTGTTCAAAAGTTCAAGCTTAATAATAATGTTTGTTGTCTAATTGCAGCAAGCACTAATGCTTATGTCTTTTTTCCCCTTAGGGGCCGGGGTTCGGAGTGCCGGAGATATGGCGCCGACCCGAAGTGAAACAGTTCTGGATGAGCGCTCAGGTAATGTCTTTGCCTTTTTTCCCCATAGGGGCCGGGGTCCGGAGATGCCAGGAAGCGGCAGGACCCGAAATGCAGTGGGAATAATCCAACAGGTAAGACTTAAAAGGAAACTGAGCTTTCCTTTTCTCCCTCTCACCTTTGTTCTTGTCTTTTTTCCTCTAGGCGCCGGGGCGTAGCTGAATCCGGAAGATCGCTGCTGAAGATGGAAGCGCCTTGCAAAGGTGAGTAAAATGCAGCGCTGCAGCGATCGAAACAAAATGCCTTTAAAATGATGTCTTCCTTTTCAGGGGCGTTGGAGAAATGACTCTGGGATGCAGATTTAGCAGGTAAGGGCTTTTCTTCTCCTATTCTCTTCCTTTCTCCCCTTGCAGGTGTTCCAGGGTGCTGGCAGGCTTGGCTGAAGTCAGGATGCAGGAGCTGACACGGTGAGTGTCCAGCTGCTAGGTGCAGAACAACGCGAAGCACGTGTGGCTGTTCGGGTGGGGTTTAAATAGCCTTGGAAGAAGTTCCTGGTATGTATCCTTCCACCAATCAGGTATGTATCCTTCCCCGACCACACCCGGGTGGTGAAGTAGTCCTACAGGTAAAGTAGTCCCATTCAGGCCTCAAGAGGGCCTGGATGAAGCAGCAAGGTCTGCATCAGGTAAGTGTGCACCCAAGCACTTAAACACATATCCTCTTCTATGAGCCTGGCGCCTAAGGCGCCAGGACTGGGGTCTGCTATGAGCCTGGCGCCTAAGGCGCCAGGACTGAGTCCAAAGGGCCCCGACTTGGGCCCGCTGAGACTTCCCTGGGGAAAATGATGTCTGCCTCTGGGGTTGCTGGGCCCGGCCTGGCTCCTTGGAGGTAGGCATCATGACAGTACCCCCCCTCAAGGCCCCTCCCAAGGTCTTTTCCTCCGGGGGTTTTGGTTTGTGCGGGAATCTTCGATGGAATCGTTGAATTAATCGTGGTGCGTGAACATAGTTACTGGGTTCCCAAGATCTTTCCTGAGGTCCATATCCTTTCCAATCAACAAGATAGAAGAATTTCGACTTAACTATCTTGGAATCTAAAATGTCTTTCACTTCGAATTCTAATTCTCCATTAATTTGGACAGGGCCTGGGGGCTCAGACAGTCTGGTTCCAGGTTGTACTGGTTTTAGAAGAGATGCGTGAAAAACGGGATGAATCTGCATGTTGGATGGTAAATCGAGTTTAAAGGCCACTGGGTTGATAATAGCTTTGATGGGGTAAGGCCCAATGAATCTGGGATTAAAAGTTTGCTGACCCTTGAGGGGTAGATGTTTAGTTGCTAGCCATACCTGATCTCCTACTTGGTAAGGAGGAGTTTTACTTCGGTGCAAATCAGCGTTTTCTTTATACTTTTTCTTGGCTTGCTGTAAGTGGGTTGTAGCTTCTTTGAAGGCTTGGGTTATTGTGGAATGTAGGTGATTTACTGCAGGCATCTCCAGGGTCAGAGGTGGATCTAGGTCAGAGGTCCGAGGATGGTGACCATACAGGGTATAAAAAGGAGTCTGTCCGGTTCCAGAATGCACTGAATTGTTGTATGCATATTCTGCAATCCAAAGGATGTCTTTCCAATTTAACTCGAATTGGTGTAACATGCACCGCAGATATTGCTCGAGAGTCTGATTGGTTCTCTCGGTTTGTCCGTCGGTCTGGGGGTGGTGGCTGGTGGATAACCGCACGTCTATTTGTACTAGTTGGCAACATTTCTTCCAAAAGTGGGAGATAAATTGACTTCCACGGTCTGAGACTAATATGGAAGGGAAACCATGTAACCGCACTATATTTTCCATAAATTCCTTGGCCAAGGTGGAAGCTGACGGCAATCCTTTTAAAGGGATAAAATGGGCCATTTTGGAGAATAGATCCACTATTACGAGAATCGTGTTGTAACCACCACAAGGAGGCAGGTCAGTTATAAAGTCCATTGACAAGGTGTGCCAAGGTGCTGGTGGAATGTCCAAAGGTTGAAGTAGGCCGGCTGGCCTTTTCTTTTGACTCTTATTTTGGGCACAGATTCCGCAAGACAACACAAATGACTTTATGTCTTTTCTCCAAGAAGGCCACCAGAAGTGGCGTTTGATCTTTTCTTCTGTTTTCGCGATACCGGGGTGTCCTTCCATTAATGATTCATGATGACGGGTAATGACAAGTTCCTGCAATTCTTTACTTGGCAGAAATAACCGCTCTTGGAAGTAGGGTAAATCATCCTTAACGGTGTAGTGAGGACCCTTTTGACTCCATTCCAGTAAGGCAGAAGAGTCAAAAAGCTGTTTTACTTGAGCTTGGATGTCCTCAATGGTTTGCAATGAAGTCAAGCCCAGAATTCTTTGTTCCGGTATGATTGGCACAGGTTCTGAACTCGAATTGGGTTCTTCCATGCCTATCAGGGATAAGGCATCTGCCTTACCATTCTTGCAGCCAGGGCGATAGGTAATTACAAAATCAAATTCCGCAAAGAATAAAGCCCATCGGAGTTGTCGCGAAGATTGAGCTTTGGCCGTCTTTAAATACTGCAAATTTCTGTGGTCCGTAATTACGGTGATGGTGTGTCTTGTACCGAGAAGATAGTGACGCCAAGCCTTGAAAGCTGATTTAATAGCCAGTAGTTCTTTGTCGGTAATTGCGTAATTGAGTTCAGGTGGAGAGAATTTTCTGGACCAAAAGGCTACAGTGTGTAGTTGGTTAGTTTCTGCGTCTCTTTGCGACAGGACAGCTCCCATGGCCGAACTGGATGCATCGGTTTCCACGATGTAAGGGAGATCTGGGCGCGGGTGCTTCAATACAGGTGCAGAGGTGAATTTGGTTTTCAGGTCCTGAAAGGCTTGTTCAGCCTCACGAGTCCATTCAAAGCGTTTATTTTTCTTTAGGAGAGCTGTGATGGGTTGAACAGTTCGAGAAAATTCCGGGATGAACCTTCGATAGAAATTGGCAAAGCCAAGCATGCTTTGCACTCCCTTCACAGAGCTAGGAGATGGCCATTTGAGAATGGCGTGCACTTTCCGCGAATCCATTCGGATTCCTTGAGGTGTCAGGATGAATCCGAGAAACTCCACTTCTGTGGTATGAAAAACACATTTTTCGAGCTTGGCAAATAATTTGTGCTGGCGCAATTTCTCAAGAACTGCCCTAACATGGTTTCTGTGATCAGATTCTGAGCAGGAATACACAAGGATGTCGTCAATATAAACGATGACACAAACATCGATAAGTTCCCGAAGAACATCATTCATGAAGTACTGAAAGGCGGCAGGTGCGTTGCACAAACCGAAGGGCATTACTTGATATTCGAAGAGCCCAAATTTGCTGCGGAATGCAGTCTTCCACTCGTCGCCCTCTTTTATACGTACCAGGTGGTAAGCTCCTCGGAGATCTAGCCTGGTGTACACACGAGCATCTTTTACTTGGTCGATAAGCTCAGGTATCAGGGGCAAAGGGTAACGATTCTTAATCGTTATCTGATTTAGGGCGCGGTAGTCAATACAGGCCCTAAGGTCTCCTTCCTTTTTAGGTACGAAGAACAAAGCGGAAGAGACTGGTGACTTTGATGGGCGAATGAAGCCATTGGCCAGGTATTGATCCAAATACTGGCGCAAATGCAGGTTCTCAGGTTCAGTAAGAGCATAAATCCTACTACAAGGTAGTTGTGCATTGGGTACCAAGTCGATTTGGCAATCGTAAGATCGATGGGGAGGTAAGGTGTTAGCCTGCTCTTTCTGAAAAACGTCTTGGAATTCTTGGTATTCAGATGGTAACTGTACAGGGGTGGAAGTTACAGAGGCTAGACCCATAGCTGGATTCCTTGGGTAACAGGTTGGTTCACAATCAGGAAAAGTTATCTTCTTTGCTCGCCAGTCTATTCTCGGATTATGTGTTTCTAACCAAGGGGTACCAAGAAGTACTTGAAATTGTGGGGCCTTGATCACATCAAACACGATTGCTTCCCGATGTCCGTCCTGACCCACCAGAGTGATTTCAACTGTGGAATGCGTTACAGGCCCTGAGGCTATTTCGGTTCCATCAACTGTAGTAATTACATCTTGGGTTACTTTCGGGCGGAGAGGAAGCTTAATCCTGGAAGCCAATTCACGGTCTATGTAATTTCCAATAGCTCCACTGTCTATGTATGCTTTTATAGCATGCAACTGCTGAGGCTGTTTTGGGTTCACAAGCACCATTGGCATGACAAAATGCGAGGTCAAAGAGTTTGTTTTCAAGCTCGGCAAGCGGACCCCTACGCTTGTCGGGCTAGGTCGTTTCCCGAACCAGGTGTCAATAACTCGTTATCAGTGGCTCCAACCACCTTCTTGGGTGGTTTAACTGGACAACTTTGAAGAAAGTGACCGGAAGTTCCGCAATACAGACAAAGTTGCATTTGTCGCCTTCTCTCTCGTTCCTTCTGCGTTAATGGTCCTTTAACACTGCCAATTTGCATAGGTTCGGAAACGTCAGTACTCTTGGAGTTAACGTGGGTCTTGATAGGTACTCTGGTTTCATACTTGAGCCGATCTGCTTTTCTATTTTGAAGTCTGTGATCAAGTTGAACCACTAAGTCTATGTAGTCTGCGCAGGCCTGGGGTGGATCTACTATCTGAGCTATAACATCTTTAAGCTCTCCGCGCAGGCCTCGATGAAACAATGTGATCCTTTTATTTTCAGGCCATCCGGTTTCCACAACTAGTCTATTAAAGGTGGCGATATAGGACAAAAGATCCTGATTACCTTGTCGTAAGGATAGCAGTTCGTTGTCAAGGGCCTGTCCCTGCGAGTGTCGAGCGAACAATCTTTCCATGCTGGCCTGGAAGCCCTGGAAATCCCGGAGAATGGGATCATCCTGATTTACCAATGGAATAGACCAATCGGCAGCACAGCCACTGAGGTAAGATAGTACAAAGGCTACTTTGGTCTGTTCGTTGGGGAAGGCCCCGGGCCTGCATAAAAAAGTGTAAACGGCATTGGTTCATAAAAACGGCATATTTCTTGGGATCCCCCGCAAAACGTTCCGGCGGGGCCAAAGGCATGTGTCCAGGTAGATTGATTTGTACCGGGTTATTCGAACCCATTGTTGTAGAAATATCTCCGGAAACAGGTAAAGGAGTGTGCTCTGCCTGGCCCTGCAATAACCTTTTGGTCAGATCATCAGTTCTTTCCTTGGATAGGATTAGTTCCCTTCTGAGAGCATTAGTCTCCTGGCGGGCTGAGTGCACTTCTGCCCGTAATTCCCCTAAAAGATGGGCCAGCTGATCTGTCTCGGAAGTCTCCATAGCGCCCAGGTGGGAAATTGTGGTAAGGCTTCGCGTTCTGTAACGCTCACCTGGTTCCCACGGAGGTGCGGCGTCGAAGGCGCAGAACTCTGAAGATGGACAGGAAGGGCCCCTCTATTCTGGCTTCCCTGGCTCGTTGGATACCCTCCTGTGCGTGAAAAGGGAGTATTACCAACTGTGGAACAATGCTCAAGCCTCCCACTCCTTTCCAACCCTCCACGATACCTCCTCCACGATTCCCCGTGAAGCCTCACCTTAGGGTTTGGAAGGATGAGCTCTCCATCCTGCTTCTGATGCAGGGGCGCGTTGAAACCCAGTTACTTCACTGGATTGAGGATTGATGGGAGTTCAGGTAAGCTTGACTGTTCAGGTAAGGCGCTGTAAAAGTTCTGTTCAAAAGTTCAAGCTTAATAATAATGTTTGTTGTCTAATTGCAGCAAGCACTAATGCTTATGTCTTTTTCCCCTTAGGGGCCGGGGTTCGGAGTGCCGGAGATATGGCGCCGACCCGAAGTGAAACAGTTCTGGATGAGCGCTCAGGTAATGTCTTTGCATTCGCTCATTCAATGTCTTTGTCTTTTTTCCCCATAGGGGCCGGGGTCCGGAGATGCCAGGAAGCGGCAGGACCCGAAATGCAGTGGGAATAATCCAACAGGTAAGACTTAAAAGGAAACTGAGCTTTCCTTATTCCTTTTCTCCCTCTCACCTTTGTTCTTGTCTTTTTTCCTCTAGGCGCCGGGGCGTAGCTGAATCCGGAAGATAGCTGCTGAAGATGGAAGCGCCTTGCAAAGGTGAGTAAAATGCAGCGCTGCAGCGATCGAAACAAAATGCCTTTAAAATGATGTCTTCCTTTTCAGGGGCGTTGGAGAAATGACTCTGGAATGCAGATTTAGCAGGTAAGGGCTTTTCTTCTCCTATTCTCTTCCTTTCTCCCCTTGCAGGTGTTCCAGGGTGCTGGCAGGCGTGGCTGAAGTCAGGATGTAGGAGCTGACACGGTGAGCGTCCAGCTGCTAGGTGCAGAACAACGCGAAGCACGTGTGGCTGTTCGGGTGGGGTTTAAATAGCCTTGGAAGAATTTCCTGGTATGTATCCTTCCACCAATCAGGTATGTATCCTTCCCCGACCACACCCGGGTGGTGAAGTAGTCCTACAGGTAAAGTAGTCCCATTCAGGCCTCAAGAGGGCCTGGATGAAGCAGCAAGGTCTGCATCAGGTAAGTGTGCACCCAAGCACTTAAACACATATCCTCTTCTATGAGCCTGGCGCCTAAGGCGCCAGGACTGGGGTCCGCTATGAGCCTGGCGCCTAAGGCGCCAGGACTGAGTCCAAAGGGCCCCGACTTGGGCCCGCTGAGACTTCCCTGGGGAAAATGATGTCTGCCTCTGGGGTTTCTGGGCCCGGCCTGGCTCCTTGGAGGTAGGCATCATGACAACGCCTCCTGTAACATGAGGCACCAGGGAGGATAAATCAGAAATCAATTCCCCGGGGAATATTTTGGGTGTGGGAACTGCGGTATTAATGAAGCCCTGAATGTGGGGGCCAACAAAACTGTATTTTATCCCCCTCTCAGACACCTCTTTCATATGATGTTCAGGTGCCCGCCATGATGAACGAATAACTAGTTCCTGTTGTTTAGCTTAGATTAGATAGAGTGTTTCTAATGTTCGCTCTAACCTTCACCGCGAGGATGAGCCCAGCTGACCCAGGTGCACCAAGATCGACTGGGAAGAAACAGCTAATTAGCGCCTGGTATCACCTATGGAGCAGGCTTCGGTATATGTCTGCACCAACCAGATGTATGAATATCTATTGTTGTCACTGATTATGCGTTTGGCCTTTTTAGTGTGCTGCCTGTGTAATTTTTGCCAGAGCACTCTCGGGCAGCAGAGTTCTTTGCTGGCATTTATATTATATAAAACTTTGTCATCCTTGCAAAACTATCTCTTTGCTTTATTCCCTAGCAGGTTGTATTTACTTTGGAGTGTGCATTCAGAGGTCTACCCCTTAACAGTACACAATTACGTGATACATTACTTACATGAACTGTTGCCAGAAGCACATACGTTTTGTGATAGCCTCCCAGTGAGCAGCCTATCGGTACTCATTAAGAAAATGGAAAAGGTGTCAACATTGGTCACGAGCAATAAAACCACTAGCACGAACCTGGTTATGCTCAAATCACCTGTGAACTCTTACTCTTTAGAGCCCTTTAAGACGAGGAAAAAATACTCCGAGGCGGATGGGGATGCAGAAGTTACTCAAACATCAATAATCAGAACGACTCGGGAAGTTGGCAAAGTGCTTTCTGTTTTAATATCAATTTATTTAAAACAAGGAGTACAACGGGCATCACCCGATACCACACAGCTCGATCTCAAAACATTTAATTAAAGACAGTTATTTTATAACAACAATTCGTCACTGCTGACGTCATGCTATGTGGCAAACTACAAAACTTATGAATACCTGTGGTTGGCTCTCAGTGAACATCTACATATGTGCTCTATATAGCCACTGGTTATGATTGGGTACCCAAGTCAGGGCATCAGAACCCACCCTCAATAACTGGTCATCACTGTCGTCACTAAATACACAATGATCAGTTGGTTCTTCAAACTTTTGTGTTTTTTGAATGCTGCTTCAAACAGAAGCATGTTCTTTTCTTACATTCATTGTAGCCTTCTTGACAGGCATCAGTTTCACTGTGATTTTTTTCCTAATTCTGGGCCAGCCCCATCTTCTCTCAAACTTGCCATGCCATCGAAATGTCCAACTCCGCCACTCATAAAGTATTTTTCTTGTTCAGGAGGTTTCAGGCCTGCTAAAGTGCGTTGTGGAACATCCAGGTTATATACATTCCTATGTATATACATTGATGCATCGCCGCAATCCAATCCACTACATAGCATGCCTTATGAATACTTTTCCCTACTTGCATTTCAGCACTGTACATGTGTAAACTGATTTACATATTTTCCAGCGTTTCTGTAGCATGAGCATCTTCATCTCGAGTCCGAAATGTTGCTCATCTGCACCATCTATTCTTCAACTCTTTTAGAAAATGCTTTTACGTTCCTTCTCTCCATCCAGCCTCTAGATACGTCAACTCCTATTTCTGTCATGAACCGCCGAATTCGTCCATTCTGAACTTCATGGTCCATGATGCACCGTGGTATGAACTCCGTGATCATCCCAACATGGCCGACAATTCTGAAACGCTGCACACCAGCCCTTGCGCTTTACGTTTGACTTCCTAGAAAACAGCCACGCCCCCACGGCTCTGCGCATCTCAACGCTACTGCTTGGAGTAGTTAGACGTGTGTTGTTGGAGTCTGCTTCTGTGCTCTTTTGATTCCCTTTTTTCCTTTCTTCTTATTCCTGGAGCCCTGTTCGTTTCCCTCCCTACCTCTTATCTGTGCCCTATTCCTGGATTAATCCTGTGCTCGGTCCTACGGCGCTTCGGTTCGCTCCGAGCCTGGAAATCTATCTCCCTCCTGGCTCCACGTCCTGGATACTGAATGCTACCCGGCGAGGGACAGCCGGAGAACTCACGCTGGAATCCGAAGACCCGCGCCCAGGCTTATACAAGTCTCGGACAGTACGAAAGAAGGAAGCCACTTCCAAGAAGGTCGCAAGTAAAGAGAAACAGGTGAGAAGGGGAGAAACTTGTGACAATTTCATATGATGTCATCAGGCTCCTTTCTTTTTCAAATGCACATTTCTTCCGGTACGTCATCCAAAAGAATACTGTGTCTCTGTGCATTTAGGTAGGGTTTCCTCAATGGATATCTTGTCTTGAAGGTTCTCTGCGGTATTGGTACACTGACTGCAACTGCACTTGTCGTCATCTCAGGTTCCCAACATATAGACAACATAGGGGCGGAGCCTGGAGTGAAGATGTCTGACTGTACCTCTACACTCCCCCCTCTGGGCAATTCATCGGCCACTTCATCTTCAATCTTTACATCAAGACATCCTCATCTGTAAAACTGTTTTTTTGGGACCCAAATCTTTACAACTCCTTTAAGGCCTCCTGCTGATTTCACATGCTCATCAGCGCTCCAGGTCATAAGGGTGCAGTGTCCAGTAGGGCTACAGTAGACCCATCTTCCTACGTACTTCTTCCGGTGTCTTTGATACAGAAACTTTGTACCTTCAGGTGCGTGTATGCTGGCTTTCACATAGTCTCTGATTTCTTCATCTGTTAGCTCCTTAGTCTTCCATCCGGATTCTACATCAATCATGATATCCATTCGTACAGCTTTCTTTGCAGTTTTTATTGCATTGTGAGATTTTTATTCTGATCACACAAAATCCAAGCATGATCATCACCAACAGGGCTCCAAGAAACTTGAACATATCTGCCATCCATTGTGGAACCCATGAGAAAACTGCTCCAAACCAACTGTCATCAGCAATGTCTTCTACTTCATCAATCATCTGGACGTGCAGGTCTGTCAACATGGATATGGCTTCTGTCAAGGTGCCATTGTCATCGTCATGAGAAGGTATAATTGTGCAACATGATTCTCCCATTGTGGCACAAACACCTCCATCCATAGCTGTAATCATATGCAAGACATATCTGTTCTGAAGAGTCATCGGTCTTATGGCTCTCAGCTCCTCCTTGATTGCATTGAATCTTTTTATGGTAGTGTTGATCGTTTGCAGAAGTTCCCATCTGGTTATCTGCAGTTATTTAGTATTTGCATCCGTCTGTATCCTGGGCATGAAGATTATTGTGAATATCGAGGAGGTCTTGCTGAACAGTCTCTGTTCATATGGGATAGAATAAAAAGCTTCTATTGATTTTGCTGAGAAATAGTTCTCCCTCTTCAATCGGCTCAAAGGTTCTGCAGACCTCTTCTTACTTAGATGTGCATCTGCTTTCGGGAATTCACCAATGCTCAGATCACGTTTTGGAATTACCAATGCTGTCACATGGACATTCACTATAGAACACAGTCCTCCCCAATACTGGGGAAGCTTCATATAAGCTCTGGATCCACAAGCCCAGTAATAATCCATGTACCAACACTCATTCCTTGTGCATCAAAAATTCGACCACAATTCTGGTTTCCTCCCATTTTTCTTGTGCCATTATTTCTGAAACACAGCTTTGCACTTTCCAGAGGCACTATCTGCAAAGGTCCTCCTTTGTCTTCGACCCATGTCAGTAGTTTAGCAAGTTTTGACTATACAGGTTTACACAGACTTTCCAAATTGTCAACAGTTGGCTTGTAGTTACCCATTATTACCCTCACCTCTGCAGATTACCACACCTTCTTCCCAAACATCTGGAGAGAGCACTGAGCCCCACATCTGCATTTGCCCTATTTCCTTCCATCTTCAAATCTCCAATTTAGTTTTTCCTGGGTTCCCCCGTCTTTTATTTACTTCCCATTTTATTCCAGCTCTATTCATTCCAGGCTGTTCATACCTGATCACGTGATTTTTAGTGTGGGTTCTTGCTCTTGTCTTTGTGTCTTGCACATAGTCATCTTCGTCTGGATCTGTCCATTCAGTTGCCCATTTTAAGTAAGCTGTTTGACCCATAAACTGGCCTCTTGTTCGACAGAATGCTATGTGGGATAGACGGTGCGTTGTCAGGACATCTATTTCAATAGCTATGAAGAATTTAGATCTTCCCATACTATAAGGCAGGAGTGCACATGCATAGTAGTCCTCCTCAGACGTCTCTTACCCACCTCTTTCATATGCTGATACCAAACATTATTTCCTAAGTGTGCTGTACTGTCTAGATAATTATTCAGTTCATAATCATCTTCTGGTGCATATCTCTTGGGTCTCCTCCTTGCCACATGTGGCTCAATCATTATGTCATACAGTATATCAGCATATCTTTTCCTTACTGGAGGGATCATAGGGACATTTGTCAGTACAATTGGTATCTTTGTGGTGTTTACATTGAACTTCTTTTGTTTCTCCCTAAGAATCTGTATCTGATGCTCAGCAATGATTTCCCAGGCGCCCTTTCCTGAATAAGGATGCCTAGTGACATTTGCCATAGAACTAGATGCTTTCACATAAGCTACTGGAGAAGGAACAATCACATAAACAAACAAACAAACAAACAAACAAACAAACAACATAAGGCCTAGGATCACTTGCAACCTGGACTTCTCCCTTACCTTCAGGAATGTGTAGAATAAAAGGAACTCAACCTTTTTTCGGATCCATAACATATGCATCATGTATTACTAGGATTAAAATGACGACAAAAAACATTAGGCAGGCATAAATCATGCACCAATAAAAGATGCCCTAAAAATGTGAAGATGCTGATCGTCGTCGTCTCTTTCTTTCTGGAATAGCTAAGTGGTTTATAGACCACATGATTTGCCTGTACTTAACTTTAAAAAAGAAAAAGGCTTTATTCAAGCAATCTCATAATTACTACGATAGCTGCTGTATCTTTTCCACAAGTTCCACAATCAACTGGCTAATTGCTGGACGACTAATAGGGTTCCTACTAAAGACAAATGTGTCGTCCTTTCATCAAACCAGATAGCGACGTGCTATGAGTAGATAATAGAAGATTAACGCCAATAAGTTATGGATATCTTCCTGTGACAAGACCATTCACTAGTTCATGAAGAAACATCATACAAATGATGGATATGTTCCATTATATCATGTAGCAATTGGTTAAGGACAAGCTGATTCCTTGGATCTCTCAGAAATGTACGATCATCAGTTTGCTTCCCAACAAGATGTGGACGTTCTCCAATTAGGAAATTAAAGACTATGCTGCATAGTTTATGAGCGTCATCATTGGATAAGATCATCAGTTTGCTCACAAAGGTGCACCAGGTGGTGAATGAGCCTGCTTGCAAAGTTCACGTATCAACCAATTTATTGCAGGTCGATTTCTGGTATCCCTCAGAAATACACAAGTGCTTGTGCGTCGTACAACAAGATGAGGATGCTTGCAAATCAAAAGGTAAAGAATCAATCCAAGTAGTTCATGAACATATTTATCAAGCAGAACCATCTGTATGCTCAAAAAAACGTTCAGGCAACAGTCTGATTTGGTCGTCTAATCGATAGACCATTCTTAGGATCTTGGAGGAAAGTATAAATAGCACCACAGCGGGCAACAAGATCTGGGTAAGCTCGGAGTATGAAGATAAATGCAGCAAGGAGTAGTCTGTGTATGTCCACATCAGTGAAGGCCATAGAATTGTCCAAAAAGAAACTCTGTTTGAAACAAATCTGGGAACTGCTCTCTCTTCCAGTCGTCAAATAAGAAATCTAAATCTAGCATTGCTCTGCTCTCTCTTTTGCAGTCCAAAGTTAAATGTCAACACTTCTCTGTGGCTCAAGAACAATGATTCTTCCACTCTCTGCTGTAGCAAATTCAAAGAATGCTTTCCAGGAAAGCCAGAGTCCAAAGTTCTCTTTGTCTATCCTTGGATAATCTCTGCGTCCTTCTTCCTCGTCATCGATCTTGTCTGCAGGTGCTGAACTGCTTCTTATTGACTTGCTTCCGAATGGGGTGACGCTGCGGGGGCCTCTCCAACGTAAATTTTCACGTCACCCTGATGAATCCACGCTCTTCTTCCTACAACTATTAAAGCTGATGGTGTAGTGTTTTCCACAATGAAAGGGCTGCCAAATCTGGGCTCGTGCCACTTTCTAGTGAAATTGAGAATCAGTACATGGTCTCCTGGAAAGACCTTTGTTACAAGAAGTTCTTGTACTCAAGTTGCTGAATGGTCTCCATATGTCTTCTGAGCCCGACACCCCGTTCACTTGATTTGTTCTGAAATGACAGAGATACTTGTGGTCATGCATGTTAAATATTCTTGCAGCACATTTCCTAATAATTCTGCATTTGTCTGAGCATCACTCCTAATCCTCGATCCAGGAGTTAGAAGCATTCTCATTCGCCTCCCAGTGACAAGTTCGTGGGGTGTGAGGTGGTGGTCTGAGCCAGGTTGGTTTCTAAGTGAATATAATGCAAGGGGTAGGCAATAAAGCCACCCCTTCTTCGGGGTCAATTGGCTATTCTTTCCTTTAACAGGCCGTTGAGCCTCTCACAAATCCCATTTCCTTGTGGCTGATAAGCTGAAGAAAATGTGTGTTTTATACCGAGCAGCCAGCTAATTTGCTCAAATACTACGTTAACAAAATGGGGGCTATTATCGGATCTCAGCACCTCACATACTCCCCACCTAGGAAAGACTTCATGAACTAAACATCTCTCAGTGCAAGTGGCATCAGGGTGTGTGCACAGACCAGCCTCCATCCACCTCGAGAAAGGGCACACTACCACTATCATATACCTATAACCATTACAGACTTGCAGCATATCCACATAATCTATGTGTAGATGCTGAAAAGGACCATTTGGTCGAGGGATGACTCCTCTGACTGTTCGCACAGTGTGCCCAGCAGTAAACTTTGACATACGATGCAATTGACTACATAAAATGCAACGTGTTCTAACAGGTTCGGCGCAAACCAATCCTCCACAATGGTTGCTGCAAGGCTTTCTCTAGTGACATGCGCAGGGTAGTGTAGCTGTTCCAATGCCACCCTTAATAAGGCCACAGGCATTACCGTTTATCAGTGCTGTCCTGTCGCCATAATGCTTCGGTGGGGGATAAAGAACACCCCCTCCGTATCCATAGATCTTTTTCCTCTTGGTAAACACCACCCTGTATTTCCATGATCTGTGTCTTTGACAGGTTATTAAAACTTTCATTCACAATCATCATCACCACTATCTTCTCTTTCACATCAGGCATATCAAAGGTCATGATGTCTAATGAATATGGAACTCTTTTTGCTTCTTCATCTGCGGTTTGGTTCCTGCACGAGATAGTCTGTTCTCTTGGTGTGTGCTGCGCATTTAACTATTGCAATGGCTACTGGGAGCTGTAGTGCCTTAATAAGCCTATCCAATAAGGCGGCGTGTTGCACTGGAGTGCTGTCTGCTCAGTGGTAGCCCCTCCTTTCCCAGCGTGCCAATCCTGTGTACACGGTCAACGTAACATAGGCGGAGTAATTATGCACCCTCACTTCCTGGTCAAAGTGTTTCTCGAGCGCGACAATAAGTGCCACCAATAAGCAGAAGCTCTTTGAGATGTCAAGGTACCCTTAGGTTTCTCTAAAACAGCAAATAGAGCATGCTGAACGAATAATGTCATAGAACACCCCATCACTATACTAGCAGACCTCTCATCATAGGCGGCTGCCTATGACTGTTCGCACAGAAGTGGCCCTTCATAACTGGGTCCAGAATCCCACTGTAATACGCCAGGGGTTTATACCCTAACGTAGTTCTCTGTGTAAGCACTTCTGTCGTAACTGTTCCATTTGTGTGCGAGGATAAAATTAATTCCTCTGCATAATTGGGAATTCCTAAAACTGGAGCTGTACACATTGATTGTTTTAATTCATCAAAGCTTTCCTCCATTTCCTCAGTCCATGCAATCTTTTTTCAACTTTGCTGTGCTTTTTTCAAGGCTTGCAGCAATGGCTTTGTATATGAACTGTAATCAAACACCCATGCTCTAACATAATTGCACAGTCCTAAAAACTGGTGTATTTGCTTTCTCGTGTGTGGTATTGCTGTTTTTCAAAATTGCCTCAGCCCTTTCTGGTGTAACTTTCTTTCCTTCATGCAAGATTAACTGGCCTATATACAACACTTCCAGTTTCTCTTTGTCCACTTTATATCCTTTCTTTGCAAGAATAATCATCAATTGGATTGAGTCTCGTCTACACTCTTCCTCAGTCGCGCTGTAAACTAAAATGTCATCTACGTTGGTGACTTGACAAGTACCCTTGGCTGAGTTTCCCCTGTACCCACGTTCTCCTCACCTGAGTTTTCCGAGTCAATGGTTTCTTGCAGTCCTCGACGTGCCAGGTAGTCTCTCTCCTTTTTCTGGTGCGTGGGCTTGTCACGGAGAGAAGCCACTGTGGCCGCCGGGTGAGAACAGCGGCACAGTGACCTCCTTTCCGGGACCAAGCCAGAAAATGCAGGGAAAAACCCGCAGAGGGGAAAAAACCCTGATAAGAGGTGCCAAGACTTGTCTGCGAAGGCCAGTTGTTCCCAGATGAAAAAGAAGGAAGCAAAGGATCTCCAACAACTGAAGGTTGGCCAATGAATGTCCAAGTCCAACAATAGTAGCAGGCATGAAGCGCAGGCGGAGAAGGCAGCAGCTGAGGAGGCTGCAGTGGAGGTCGATAATGTTCAAGAAAAGTACTGCGGAGGAGCACGCTGACTGGACCAAAAAGAGCAAGGTGAGAGAACAGGAGAGAAAGAGAGAGAGAGAGAGAGAGAGAGAGAGAGAGAGAGAGAGAGAAAGAGAGAGAGAGAGAGAGAGAGACCGCCGGAGAAAAAAGGCACAGCTAGCGCCGCCCAGGGAAGGCGGCGAAGAGAAATGGGAAACAAAGTACGGTGTTCTGAAAAACCGGAACCCCGGAGAAAAGTATCCAAGGGGAGTAACCCCTGAGGATTTCCAAAGCGAGGTGCAGAGGAAGAGCGAAGGACCCAGAGTCGAAAAGTAAACAACAGAGGGGGGTTGCAACGCAACGACCTGCCGGGAGGCGGGGATTTAAATACTCCCGGCAGCGTTGCGTCCCGCGTTCAGAGCTGCGGAGCGAACACAGAAAAAGGACTAAAGTAATCCTCCTCTGCGTCCTCTCAAACTCCAACGCGGAAGAAATCGCCAGTCGCGGTGATGGCCGCGACTGCGAGTGACAACGTTCTGCAAAACAGCAGTAGGCAAATCTATATTACTTAAGTCCATCTGCAGGACTCTGTTAAAAATTGATGGAGACTCACAATACCCTTGGGGCAACGTCGTGCTTTTCAGTTTAGTCTGACGGAACGTAAACAATGTAAGATCTTGGGAGTCCTTATGCAACGGAATTGAGAAAAATGAATTTTTCAAGTCAATCACCATGAAATATTGTGCTTCAACCGGGATATTACATAGAGTCGTCGCCAGATTAGGAACTAGAGGAAACTCTGCCTCTACAATCTGGTTAATCGGGCGCATGTCCTGAATTAAACGCCACAACCTCCCCTTTACTTTTTTTTATCGGATACACTACAGTATTGCATGGTGACTCTGACATCACTAGAATGCCTTGATCCATCATAGCTGATATACTGCCTCATCACGAGTTTGGCGGTAACCCTTAAATGTGGCGGCAACGTTATTACTATCACATTTAAGGGTCAGCCAAATCATGGGTCTGGCAGGATTTACCCCCAGCTCTGATCTGGGGGCAAATCCGCCATGATTTAGCAGATTACTGGTGCTATTACTGCTGCGCTAATACCGCCAGCGGTAATAGCACCGAAAATTCCCCATTGGACCCAGTGGGGAATGGGGAATTCCTGAATGGCCCAATGGGGAATGGGGACTTAATATTCCGCCAAACCTGTGATCTGGTGCTAATAGCGCCAGGGGGTTTGACGGTTACACTAATAGCTCTGGCGGTAATACCACTGGGGATACAGCCCAACTCATGATGAGGCCCATAGTCTTAAAAATCCCCTCATCTGCTTCTCTGGACATGGGGTACTGCCTTACACGGGGCAGAATTGCACCTGGTTTCAGCTTAATCTTAACTTCTCCCACCTCTTTCAGTAGTCCTACATCATAAGGACCTGTTGTCCATAAGGAAACTGGTACTCTGTCCATATCCTCATCAAAATATGTGGGATGTTGCTGCATGATCACTATTCACTGTGGGATCTCTCTCTCCTTTATGTTCTAATCCAATATGTGATGCTTATTTCAAACACTACTTTGTCATCTGACAGGTCGTCCTTAAACATGTCCTTGTCAGTGATATCAGTCAATCTGAACCCTTCTTCAATGGCGATCACTGTTCTCCTTAACCTGCCCTCATCATCGAATCTTTCGAGCATGACCCATTCTACTCGTACTATGGCTGTCTGTAATTCTAAGGGGAATATCTGTCCCCCTTCCTCATTCATAGGTATCTGTGGCCTGAATAAAAATTAATCAGGTATTCTTATTACTCTGCCCACTAATCCACGTAGCCATGTTAACAGAATACGTACTCCATAATAAAAAACTTCAGGCTCCAATGGTTTACCTCGCAAGGCTATTTGCCCTGTGAATGCCATAATAAATTCACTTACATTTAAATAATGTATTGCTGGTGTTGAACACACTATACCCTCATCAGTAAAAGAAATTGTCATGTTCAACTTCTTTATTATATCCCGACCCAGTATATTAACTGGCGTCTTTTTCGAATACAATAATGGAACAGACATGTCACATTCTCCTATGGAGACTGGCAATTTTTCAGTAAAAGGAACTCTACTTGTTGGTCCTGTGAAATCTTGAGCATTCATGGCATTACCTGATAACAAGAATGTTCCCTCTCGTATACATGAGCGTGTTGCTCCAGTGTCTACTAAAAAAGAAAAGGAACTGCCTCCAATCATGATGTCAACCCTTGGTTCCTCATTAGAATTAGGCGTCACCGACAGTACTGAACACATCAAGTCCCCCAGTGAGCCATCCTATTGTGGGTACATGCTTATCCCTGTACCGGTAAAAGGGTTCCCACTCTCGACAGTGACACTCCCTATTCTAGGAGTCAACAATTGTACTGTGTTTGCACGCTATAGTATCTGCATAGGTGATTGTCTTTGTGGTGGACTCAATGGTGCTTGCTGTGATTGCAAAGCTTGCTGTGTTTGCGGTGCTTGTGTCTGATATATTGTCTGATATATTGTCTGATATTGGGCAGACCCATCCCTTCTTTGTGGGCTATATGCTGGAGGATAAGCTGTTCCTCTCCTCTCGAGAATTGCCCATTCTCTACATACCATTGGCTCCCACATGTCTGCGCTATGTTCCATGTCATCCCGCATGTCCAACATACAGGAGGGAATCTCCTAATTTGCCCATCCCTCATACCTTGATTACTACCTTGACTATTCTGAAAATAACCTTGATTATTCTGAAAGCTTCCTCATCCCCGGAAACCTCCTCTTCCTCTCTGCATAAATCCATTTCCTCCTTGATCTGGCCGCCGTTGGTTATTTCCCTGCGGCATGCCTACAGTCTGTTGCAATCCTGTTCCATCTCCACTAGTTAACATCGCCCCTTCAATGGCATATTTAGACAGTTTTTTCTGCACTTGTTTAGCTTCCTCTACCTTCCTAGTATCCATCTTCTTCTTGTTTTTCTCTTGCAACAATCGGCAATGATGCGCAATGGTCAGCTGGATTTCTGGCCATGGTTTTGCTTCCATACCCACCAATTTCTCGAGCTGTCTCTGTACTTGCTCTGGCAATCCCTGACATAAAATATGATAGAACACTGGTATAGATTTCCCCCACGGCTCTTGTGTTTCCAAAGACCACTGCTCTTGAAAGTTTTGAATATAAGCAAGCAGATCTTCCCCTTCCTGCCACTTTCGTGCCATTATAGCTCCCATATCTGACATATCAGGATATTGTACTCTTAGCGCTTTCCAGATTGCCACTCTACAATTATTAAATGGCACGTGATTGTGTGCTGTGTTCTGCGTGGTAACTCCTGCGTATCCTGCTCTATCCCATATGTCGTCAGCTCTTTCCCAAAGAATGGCTGCAAGAAGACCTTTAATGTCTCCAATAGCTAACGTGCTACCTCCTGTCATTTTCTCTAGTTCATAGATCCATTTTTCGGCACCCGACGTTAAACTGGGCAACTTACATCTTAAGTTGTCCTTATCCATTTGAGGCCATGGAATATACTGTGGTCTGACCCCTCCTTTCTCTAATAAAGGAAACTGTGAAACTCTGAAATCGCAATCGCTTCCATCGTTTGCCTATCCATAGTAGAGATGATGGTTCCTGATCGCCTTCTTCCTGGCAATTACTTTAATCGGTTCACATATGGTGGTGATTCACCCCGCACATTCTGGGGTCATCCTTTAGGTTGACCTGGCCGCGACTCTGGATCTGGCGTCCTCGGTTTTGGTAGGTCTATGTCTGACCATCTAACCTCTTTATTTGTCAAGAAACATTCTCTGAATCCACATGCACTGATCCCTTCTTCCTCACGGAAGGTTTCCCTTTCTTCATCTGACATTTCCTGTCCCCAACTTGTCGACTACCCTCTTTCTGGTCCCTGCTCAGAGTCTGCCTGTCCCAAGACATAGCTCGGTGCTCAGAACTAAACGAACTTCCCTCCTTTCCTCGAAGTTGGTAAATCTCAAATTGATCATCTTTCACTTTACATTTCAATTCATTTTTCTTCTTCATTTCATGATATGCTTTTGCAATTCTGTCTCCAATAGTTTCTTCTTCAAAATCTTCCTCTAGGTTTACTCTAGAAGGCCCTGCCATTGGCTCTTGTGATAGGAGGAACTCCTCTATATCTTCCCATGGTACTACTGGATTTGGCTACTTTAACTCTTTCTCGTGCGATCGATGTTGCATGCTCTCTACCTCCTTTTTCATTCCATTTCCTCATCAAATGTTCTTTGATTCTTTGCTTCTTCCCTAATTCTTTCCTCCTCCTGTCTCTTCATCTCTCTTCTCTCATTTTCCCTACTTATTTCATCATTTCTTCCCTTTGTTTTCTCTTTTCTCTTAACTTTTCTTTCTCTTCATCTTGTCTATTCTTTCCTGTACTTCGATTGCTCGCTACCTATTATCTTCCTTTGCTCTTCTGCCCTTTATTCCTTCCTCAGCTGTTCTTCTTGATACAGCTTTTCTCGTCTTTTTCTATCCGTTCGTTTAAGCTCATCCTCTTTCAATCGTTTCTCTCTATCCCTTTCTTTTTTATCTTGCTCATCCTGATCTTCCTTTTGCTGTCCCTCCCCAATGCTTGCTCCGTCCAGTTTGAGCAATATCTGACCTCCCATCCACTAATTTTGTATGAGTGCTATCTCGTCAGTTTTAGCTTTCTCTCCTTTCCATCTCTTAATTTTTCTTTCTATATCCAGGGTCATACCAGGTTGTTCACTTCTCTCTTTGTCCCGTGGGACTGTAGAGACCATGTCTTTCTCTGGAGCTTTCTCTAAACCTTCATCACTGCTCTAAGCAGGTGGTTCATACGTTGGGTTACTATCCCTGCTGCTGCTTTAAGCTCTCTTAATGGATGCACTCTGTCATCTTTTGAATTATTGTCATTTACCTCTGGCATGGTGGGGGGAGCAGAAGGCTCATCACCCCCCTCTTTACGCTGGCTTAGTATCCAGTCTTCAGGAGGTGGGTCTTCCCGTTCCTCCTGGTACATCTTCCAAAGCTCTAAGCTAGCTAGCCTTTTCTCCAGCTTCTTACCTATGTACGCTGCATGCAAATATTTCATCATGTGTTGCAAACCACTTTTGACAGCGATCCTCCTTGTGCCCATTCTGCGCTATGTTGTTTGAGTTTAGGTGCATGCTTAGGTAACTGCTTGCACATGTGTACGAGCAGAGTAATATCCTCCATTGTGACAAGGCTCACTTGCCTGTTGATACTCACCCATGTTTTATACAAACAATGCTTTAATCAACCAATTACTATCATGTGAGCGTGCATCAATCATTGCAGCTCAAAACCTTTATGTCTCGTTTCACTTCAACCTCTTTACTGAATCAATATTTTAAATAACAAAAATAAACCATTTTCCTTCTCCTTTAAAACACAAAAATATTCTCTTGTCGCTCTTCAATGCTTCACTTTTCTTTTGACTTACATACAAATAACATACACAACATGTAAACGCACTTGGCTGGCCCACATGTATTTTCTAGCCAATGTTCCTTGTGGCTTTCTTTTAATGCAGGCTTCTGGCTAACCTATGGAACACTCTTCGTCCATATATCTCTATTCAATACCTCTTATCTCTATTAAAAAAATTCAACCAACCCTCTGTTATCTTTTCCCATTGTTAGTTTTCCCCATGCATACAGTTTGCCATGTTTCCCAATTTTACTCACCATTCGTTTTTCGACTTCCAAATCTCGGGATCATCTCCTCCTCAATCAGCTGTTTCAGCCTTCTGTCCGTTCAGCTTCCTGTAGAAATAGGGAGGGGTTTTCGTGGGAAAATAAGGGACCTGTCCTAGCTATCCTTGCAAGGTTTTCTTTAATCTAAACCGCTATCTACAGGGAGCTTCACGTTCTTTCAGTTAAATGGCGGAGGACGTCTGACATTACCAGGACCCCAAAGTTTACTAGATCGATGGGCCTTTAACCATCCTCTCTCTGCTACCAATTGAACTCTTACTTCTAAGAGCCCTTTAAGACAAGGCAGCAATACTCAGATGAGGATGGGGATGCAGAGGTTACTCAACCATCAATAATCAGAACGACTCAGGAAGTTGCCAAAGTGCTTTCTGTTTTAATATTATCTAAAACAGGGAGTACAACGGGCATCATCTGACACTGCACAGCTTGATCACGAAACATTTCATTAAAAAACGTTCTTTTATAACAAACATTTGTCATTGCTGACGTCATGCTACGTGGCAAACTACAAAACCTATGAGTACCTGTGGTTGGCTCTCAGTGAACATCTACTTATACGCTCTATATAGACACTGGTTATGATTGGGTACCTAAGTCAGGTGGGCATAAATACACAACAATCAATTGGTTCTTCAAACTATAGGGGTCTTAATTACATGGCCCACTATGATTGGTTTGGCACCCTTGTAATCCTCTAGAATCTTCCACATGCTAGCAGCACCCCGGCTACCATCCCAGGTGCATGGAAGCTCGGCGTGATCATGACTCCCCTCCAATTAACCCACTATCCATCAACACTCCTTCAGTCTATCAGACAATTAGGCTTTTGAACTTGGCCATGTAACTGTTGACTTCGTCTGGGAAATAAAGGGAGTATAGCTACACTATGTCTTCTAGTTTTGGCACAGCCTGACCCAAGCTATTTCGATCTCACCCATGTGACTTGAAGACCACTCTTTTCGAGTCTTTTGTAGCATTTAATCCTATTAAATGATGAACTGTAGAAACCTTTAGTGTTTTTTTCATGCTGCTTCAAACAGAAGCATGTTCCTTTCTCACATTTGTTGTAGCCTTCTTGACAGGCATCAGTTTCACTGTGGTCTTTTTTCCTTGGTTCTGGGCCAGCCCCATCTTCTCTCAAACTTGCCATGCCATCAGCAATTTCCAACTGCGCCACTCATTTAAAAGTCTTTTTCTTGTTCAGGAGGTTTCAAGCCTGCTAAAGTGTGTTGTGGAACATCCAGGTTGTATACATTCTTATGTACATACATTGGTGCATAGCTGCAATCTAATTCACTACGTAGTAAGCCATACTTTTCCATACTTGCGTTTCAGCACTGTACATGTCTAAACTGATTTACATATTTTCCAGCGTTTCTGTAGCGTGAGCATCTTCATCTTGAGTCCGAAATGTTGCTCATCTGTACCATCTATTCTTCAACTCTTTTAGAAAATGCTGTTTCATTTCTTCTCTCCATCCATGCTGTACATATGTCAACTCCTATTTCATATGACATCATCAGGCTCCTTTCTTTGTTCAAATGCACATTTCCTCTCGTACTTCATCCAAAAGAATACTGTGTCTCTGTGCATTTAGGTAGGGTTTCCTCAATGGATATCTTCTCTCGAAGGTTCTCAGCGGTATTGGTAGACGGACTGGAACTGCACTTGTCGTCATCTCAGGTTCCCAACATATAGGCTACATAGAGGCAGAGCTTGGAGTGAGGATGTCTGACTGTACCTCTACACTTGTATAGTTCAGATATCTAGTTAATTATGCTAGACATGAATGACATATTATCACATCTACACTCTTTAAATAAAGCCCCATGAGATTTTGTCAAGACAAGGAAGGGTAGAGTAATGCCACAGTGTGGTTACTAGTCGAATTGTGTTAATCCCAATGTTTGATGACAGGTAAATCATCGCAGATGTCTCCAAATACTGATAAGGCCAACCATATCAATATTATCTTAAGAAGACATTTAATTCTTCATTTCTATTGTGACCTTTACGTTTCAACGTTTCGATTCTAGGCATCTCAACCACTTTTCTCTGTCACCTTTGCGCTTGTGTGCCTTGACATGTACCAAGGCTCCAAACATCATCAGTGAGACATCACTATTTTGTTTACTTTGGAAATGGACTGCTAGGGGATAGTTGGTATCCAGATTCGTAATAGCTCTGTAGTGTTGCTGTATTCTTAATTTCAGAGGTACTGTGGTTGATCCAATGTTGACCTCATGTGGCAAGGACAGTCTATGTAATAGACTACAAAGTTAGTTAGGCATGTTATAGTTTGTTCTATATGCCAACATTGGTGTTTCCCAAATTGAACATACTTGCCTTTTATGGCTAAATTACAAACCTTGCATTTTTCGACACAGCTGAACGCCTTTCTGTGGATTGTCATTGACAGCCCATGGCAGCATGTTAGATCTTGTTCCTTCTCTAAGCATACTTGGTGACAGTTTATCCTTAAAGGAAGGAGCTTTAGAGTAAGTGATCTGTGGATTAGATGCTAAGACTTGGGTGAGATGTTTATCACTTATCAAGATTGACCAATGTTTTCCCAGTATTGATGTAATGTTGCTTGCTTGCACATTGTATTGAGTAATACATCTGATGGCATTAGGTCTGCCATCTAGTTTAGGTTTAACTTCTAACAAGCTTTGTCTAGTTTTTAGCTTATGTTTTTTTAATAGGCTTGGTCTATCGTTCTATGTGAGTAACCTCTCATTATAAATCGATTGCCTATCGATTTCATCACAGATCTGAATTTGGACTCATCTGAGCAGTTTCTTTTAGCTCGAAGTATTTCACTGTATGGAATACTTTGTTTCAACGGACTGGGATGTTGACTATGAGCATGTAGTATGGCGTTGGAGGCAGTTACTTTCCTATGTAGCTCTGATGTAAGTATGTTGTGGAAAGCTTTAAATTTAACATCCAAGAACACCAACTCTACAGACCTGACAGTCATGGTAAGTCTAATATTATGTTCACTGCTATTCAAGCATTCAATATATTCAGCCAACATGTGCATAGAACCATCCCACACAAAACACACATCATCTATGAAATGGTACCAATGTACCACATGATTAAGATATTGATGATATTCCTCCAACCAGGCTATTGTGGCCTCCCACCACCCCATAAAGAGGTTTGTATAGGTCGGGCCATACAAGAACCCATAGCAGTCTCAACCAGTTGCTTAAAGTATTTGGTTTCAGACAAAAAGATGTAATGTGTTAAGCAAAATTCTAGCATTGTTAACAACATTTCATTCTGTTGCTTGTAGCTAAAAGATCTGGTATCTAGATAGTATTTACTTGCACATGAATCAGATTTATGTATAAAGTGATATAACATCAAGTGATTCTATGATGTAGTGAGACTATCATCTGATGCTCACTTTTGATAAGAGATCAGACCTTTCTCTTATATAAAAGTTGAGACTCTTGACAAATGGTTGCAAACATTTGTCAAAAAATATAGAGGTTGTTTCCAATAATGATCCCATAGACGATACTATTGGACAACCTCGAGGTCTTAAACGGTCTTTATGTACTTTAGGGACTAAATATGGGATAGGAGTGACCAGGTGCTTGCTCCTCAGAAATAAGATATATTCCCAGTCCAATAGACCCTGTTTGAACCAATCATTGAGAATTTCATCATAGATGATCTGTGTGTCCAATAGTTTTTGTTCTGGTATCGTTTGATAATCACCAGTGTTGGACAATTGGTTGGTGACTTCTGTCAGACACAGTTGTTTATTCCAAATTACTACTCCTCCTCCTTTATCAGCCTGACAAATTACAATGTCATCTAATGACTGAAGGTTTTTAATGGCTTGATTTTGAGCTAAAATAAGATTGCATTTGTCAGGCGGGATATATTGGCTCAATCGCTTTAGGTCTTTCAACACCAATTCTTCAAATACATTTATGTTTTCATTAATGATATTTGGACAGAATGTTGAATTGGTTTTGAGATTACGGTCTGTACTTAGATTGGTACATTTTGCATATTTATTTAGTATCACATTTGCAGTTAGATCTACAGTCTCTGGGTCTCTTTCTTGTAGATTGTCCAAACATATTAGTGTTGATAGATTCTTTACTGATAGCGGGCTGACTTGATTTAATCCTGTATCACAGGTAGATGTTTCTATGCCAATTTTTGACATGTGATACTTGCCCAGTTTCAGTTTTCTGACGAACTTGAATAAGTCAATCCTAACTTCAGTGAAATCAGATGGAGCCCCTGGTGAAAATGAGAGTCCTAGTTGTAGTACTGACTCTTCAATCGGTGTAATAGTTCTTTTGGACATATGAACATTTTGACTTTCATGTCTTCTTACATTGTCCTCTCACTCTGGATCTCTGACCGCTCCCATGCCAAGTCATTCGACTTGATTGCTGATCCTTTTAGTGATCATGTCCCTCTTATTGTGATCTTCTGGTTATATATCCTTTTCCTCTTCCTGGTAGTCTGCCCCTTGCTCGTCTGTCTGTTTTCTTGTCTATGTGAAGGAGTTTGAACTCCTCCAAGAGGTTTAAACGAACTGCTCTTACTCCACTATCAGTGGATCCGACTTCTGAACTGGAAGGATCTCAGGACAGCACTGTTGGTCCTTGGGGCTGAATGAGTTTGGCATTAAGGTATCATTTGATCGGATAATTGAATCTCTTAGCAAAAGTATAGATTTGACCTTGATCGTAATCTTGTTTATCTCTTTGAAACTTTTGCTGTTTCTGTAGCCTAATTTATACTTTGTACCTTACAAGGTTCTCTTCCAGCCTGCCCATTGTGTTTTTGCATTCATCACCTTCCGGGGAATTGAAGAGGTGTTGTTCCATTACTTCTTTTTGTGTAATTAATTTGGCTCTATCTGTTTTGGCAAATTTAACCAATGTTGCCATCATGTTGAAAGAACAAATGTTAGTATGTTCTGACCATTCTTCTAACAAAAGGGGATCCACACCTTCGTATGTCGATATGGTAACTATGCTCAACCCTCTCAGAATTCTTTTAACTTCCAAGTAAGTCTGCAATGTCATTGCATCCCACCATTTGCTCACTTCGCGTTTTTATTTTTTTCCAGTTTATGCATTTTCTGTTGAGTATTGAGGACTGCTGATAATGTGGTGGGTTCACTTTTCTTTGTTATATTGATGTCTCCATGAAACAGCACCTGTGCTGCTGCTTGTCATCTTGCCTCTACTTGTTCAGCCATGTTGTGTGACTAAATATCACTAGGGACTTTTTCATGAAAGTCCCTTGGTTTGACTATTTAACACTTTTAAATGCCACTTATGGAAAAAGATGACATTGCTTTGCAAAAATGGTTGCAGCACTACACATGAAATGCTGCCCTTTATGGTATTATAGAAAGTCGTGATGAGCGCTCAGCCTACTTACTCAGCAGTGGGTCCCGGGGGTCAAAGAGTAAGCCTACTCTGCAGTTGATTAAGAAAAATGGTCCAACCAAACAATCATCCATTTGAGGTAAATGCAATGTGCTCCTGTTGCATGAAAGAAAGACCCTAGCACTCACATTTGTGAAAAAGTGCAATAAATGTTGTTTTTATTGAACAATTGGTTGTAGAACCTCAGTAGAAATTCATGGTAAACATGAGCATGAACAATTAAAAGTACCCATAAGAAACGGGTTAAAAGTCGCCACAAGTTCCGTCTGATTTACAGACTTCCTCAGGCTGATATTCAAAATAAAGTGACTCAATCTCAGTATTTAAACTACAAACCTCACATACAAGAAAAAGTCGCATTGTAATCATATGACTTCTGAAATGCAACGACATTACTGATAGTGCAAATGCAGCAGCCATTTTAATATAGTCACTGGTCAATCAATAATGAAATATGGGTGTTACCTCAATGTATAATATGCATGAGATCTAAATAACGAAACTGTTCAATGTTACAGCGACTGCTTCTGAGCGGTGCTTGATGCTTAACTTTTAATATTTGTTTTTTTTCTATCGAGTAGAGTGATCAGTGCTATTATAAATAAATGTCATACACAATGCAATTACATTAAGAATAACATTATGATTAGGTTCTAGAAACAAGACGAACTAGACCAGTTATATATGGCACTTGTGCAAATATGTGTCTTTTCTACAATACGTGGGCTTTCAGGTAGCCAGTACACAATTGCGTGATACACTACTTACATGACCTGTTGCCAGAGGCACATACGTTTTGTGAAATGCATTAGCCTCCCAATGAGCAGCCTATCGGTACTCATCACGAAAATGGAAAAGGTGTCAACCTGGATCTAGAGCGATAAAACCACTAGCATAAACCTAGTTTTGCTCAAATCATCCGTCTGTATGTTACAGAGATCTAGTTAATTATACTAGACATGAATGACACATTATCACATCTATACTCTTTAAATAAAGCCCCATGAGATTTTATTAAGCCAGGGGAGGGTAGAGTAATGCACCACTGGGTTTACTAGTCGAATTGCGTTAATAACAATATTTGATAACAGGTAAATTATTGCAGATGTCTACAAATACTGATAAAGGCAACCATATCAATATTATCTTAAGAAGACATATCATTCTTCATCACTATTGTGACCTTTAGATTTCAACATTTCCATTTTAATGATGAGGCTTGATTCTAGGCATCTGAACTGTTTTTTTCTGTCACCTTTGTACCTGTGTGCCTTGACATGTGCCAAGGCTCCAAACATCATTAGGAGACATCACTATTGTGTTTGCTTTGGAAATGGACCGCTAGGGTAGAGTTGGTGTCCAGATTCTTAATAGCTCTGTAGTGTTCAGTATTCTTACTTTCAGAGGTACTCTGGTTGATACAATGTACCTCATGTGGTAAGGACAGTTTATGTAGTAGACTAAAAAGTTAGTTAGGCATGTTATAGATTGTTCTTTATTGCAACATTGGTGATTCCCAAACGCAACATACTTACCCTTTTAGGCCTAGATTACTAACCTTGCATGTTATACATGGCTGAAACCATTTATGTGGATTGTCGTGCTCCTTTTCTAAGCATACTTGGTGCCAGTTCAACCTTAATGGAAGGAGCTTTACAGATGTCATCATTTGTGATGTCCTCTTTGATGTCCTGGGTGGTAGTCTTAGCAGTGCACAGTGGTGGCGCGAGTTATGGTTGCTTAGCTTACCATAACTGGCGAATTTGTGGGGGGGTTTCGGTTTTACTTGTAACCATAGCATTCCTTTAACAAAGTTTTTTCACTGAATTTCATAGATTTTTATTAGTGCAATTTAACCATAAAGTCCCTTTAACAAAGTTTTTTCTGTGACTTTCATAGGTTTTTATGAGTGGAAATGTTTCATGATGTTACATCACTGTATATAAGTTTTTAATAATTCTTCTTTTAACATATATGAAAGAACTGTAAACCTCCTTTAACAAACATATTTTTTGCAACGCATACTGATGTGTGTCGTTATCAGCAGCGCATGCTGGGGATGCAAGTCATGGTTGAATTGCCTAGGGCATGAGTCTCGACCATGACCTCAGCTCCACCAAACCAGCCCCGTTATCCACTACAGCTAGCCTGCATCCTAGTACAGTGTCCGCTATACCCTCATAATGTGACCAATGGCCAGTGCTCATGGCTTGCATGACCAGTCTCCACAATCCATGGGGCATGGGCTTCGGCCATGCCGCATTCCCCAATTGACAAAGCAGAGTAGACATTTGTCCTTGCCCAGGGCCAGGCCCACTGCCCAGGCAGCATGGTTATCTCTTTATTTTTTGTACCTACTTTTTGATTCTTTCAAAAAAGTAAAACACAGGCGGGATGCAGCCGCAAGAAGAATTTTGTTTTCATTTGTTAAACCTAGAGCTTCGACCATGGATAATGCCCCAATAAGTAAATCAGAGTACATGATTAGGAAATAATTGCAGGGCGGAAGAATGGGTAGATCACTGTGCTTGATGGATTACCCTGCTGCTGGTGATGGGGTTGTTTTGTGAAGGCGCCCTTCCTTCTTCAAGTGTTATGCTTCGATTAGGAGAGTGAGCCATATCGCCTGAGTGCTGGGATATTCAATAAGTAACTGTTGTCATATTAAAGAGGTCTTGAAAACCATTGTTGGTACTATTTTTATTGATAGAAGTCAGATGACACGTGTTTTGACCCTTTAGTGTCTGTCTCAAGGCATGTGGATTGTGGGCCAGTCATTGTGGAAATGAGTCCGGGATGCAATCCCAATGTCTTGTCCCGGTATGGTCACAAATAAGGGTGGTTGGTGATTTGGAGGGGTGGCCGGTGACCACGTGGGTGCCTGGTTCAGCATGCTCGGTAATTATCTGCTGATTGGCGTTGTCTCTGATCCCTTTGGGGCTTGCAGTTCATGCAGTAGTCACATCAATCTGTTGATGCAATCCCGCCCAGCACTCTGGGCTGTAGCCACGGCCAGAATTTGTTTTCCAATTCAAGCATATCCCGATTTCTAAAAGCGTTACCACATAGCCGGTCCATGATGGCCATGCCCACTTTATCCCCATTGCTGGTCCCTCATTTTCCTGGCCAGTAGCCAGGTTGTCTGAGTCATAGCCTTTGGCCAAGACTCAGAAAATCTGGTCACCACCCATGGCCATAGGCTATAACTCAATGACCAAAGGTATATCACTGTTTTGTGTACCTACATTATGACACTTTTCAAAAAATAAAACACGGACACATTTGCAAAACCATGCTTTCAAGTCCTTGCCAATGCTCCTTGCACGAGTTTGCTGCAAATCCGTCCATGTTTTATTTTTGAAAAGTGTCAAAATGTACGTGCATAAAATAGTCATACAACTTAGGCCCCACTTCACTAAATCTATTCAGACTTTGCACAAACATTCAGGGTTGGGTCTATAATCTTTTTTGAAATCTTTTGTGCACATTCTTCAAATCGCAACAAAGTGATAAGCCATCTAGAAATGTTGAGACCCCCTTCTTATCTTCTTATTTCGCCCCCTCTTGACAAATTCTCACCAATCTCTGCAAAAACATCCAGATCTGAGTCTAAAATTGTTTTGCAAAGTTGTGTGCATATTCGTCAAATGGTACCAAATTTACCAGCCTTTCAAATATTTTGGGACCCCCCCCCTCTAATTTTGCTCCCTCTAGGCGAAACAACATCCAACTTTTCAGAACCATTCAGGGCCAGGTTAAACATGATATATAAGCATTTCATGCAGTTTCATTGGAAATATCCCATCCTCATCACCCCTCACGTCCCCAGATAGTTTAATTAGCTTGACAAGTGCAATGTTGTGTTTTTTTAATATGTTTTTACTGCAATGTCAATGGACACCGGCGGCTGTCCGCAGATCAAATATGGTGGGCATTTAAAAAAATATGGCACACCTCATGCTTTTAATTGAGCAATCAGTGGGCGTGTACGATGTCCGCGGTAATTACGCCGTCCTCTGATTGGCCCAGGAGGGTGTACGCAGAAAGAATAGGGAAACAAATACGCAGACCGGAGCTAGATTTCACTAATTTATTTTACCTACCTTTTGGCCTTTTTTTAAAAAAACTACTGGACTGTTTTAAACAACATTTATAAAAGCATGCTTTCGGGGCCAAGCCGCTGCTCCTGGTGCACATTTGGTGAAAATCGGTCCACGGGTTTGTGCTGTAGGCATGAAGAAAGATTTTTTTCCATTGCGTCTCTGAGGATTTCACAAATTCTGTGACGTCCCCTATAACTTTGTCCCCGCTTAACAAAACCGCACCAAACTTTCTATGAGTTGAGCAACTTAACCATAACTACCGCAGGCCGTTTAATGTCTGTATATATATATATATATATAGAGAGAGAGAGAGAGAGAGAAAGAGAGAGAGAGAAAGAGAGAGGGAGAGGGAGAGAGAGAGAGAGAGAGAGAGAGAGAGAGAGAGAGCGAGAGAGAGAGAATGCCCCACACCTGCAACAGCATCAGTAATAATGATCATGGTTTGCAAATAAGTCCAGGTGGTCATGGATGGGATCCAAAACGGACCGAGGAGGTGCCACTGTGGTCGGCCTCATGTGCACAAAGGTTAGCATCCAGCAAAGTTTTCAACTGGTAAAGGCCAGAAGGAGTACAAAAGCCGGGAAATATTTCAACTTGCAAAAGCCTAACATTGTTTAAATAAATAAGACTGGGCATTAGGGTATGCGGGCAAGACACACTATGGAGACACACAAAGTGAATATGGTTGGAATCCTCCAGATATGCCCTTTTTGGATGTCAACATTTTAGAAAAAGAAATATATTCCAAACCAATGACAAAACTATATTGTGCTCTCGCCTCATTTAGCAACGATGAATTACAACGATTGTTTTTTTAAAACTTTAAAGAGGTGCATGGGCCACAAGCAGAACTTGATGCACCCGAGACTCCAGCATGTCTTCTTGCTAACCAGCTTTGCCAATAGAAATTCCCAAGAATATACTATTAATAATATTGATGACTTCTATAATGCACACCACAAACTCAAGTGTGAGTGAGTGACTGAGAATTATCAGTTGTTTAGCACCCACCCTGGACTGAACCCACTATTGGCACTTGCATGACCAATCCGGAGTGCTCATGCTATCGACCTCGCTAGTTGAATTGCCAGTTTATACAGGTTGGAGGTTGAACTATCTGAGCTGTAATTATAGCTTATCAAATTAATATGTGATGCATTCTCTAGATCCTTGCCGTAGCGATAATAACTGATTTATTTGCATTGTATTTCGAAATCTGGCTAGAAAAAGTGATGGAAAGCACGCAGGAATACTCCTGGTGATACAGTAAATACTCATTGGGCATAACCATATGAGTTGGCCAACACACTGCTTCTTATGTTATAGGTGGCCGGATGAATGTTACATAGTATTCACTATCACCATAAAGTGAAGGGAGAGAAGAAATCAAGTTGGCAAAAGGTCATACAATTCTGAAACCAGATCACCTTTGGATTTTTCAGTGACTGGAAGCCGAAGCAGCTCTATGCCGTGTGTGCGTTATGCGACTAGAACGGGACGTTATGTTCCTCCATTCTCCGTGCATCCACGATAGGCCAAAATTGAGCAATCTGAGGCTGCATTGTGTTTAACCGGTCAACCAGGCAACCATTTTCTGCATGAACAGAAATAAAATGCATTCTTAAATCATTGTGACTTGGAGATCCAGTCGTGCTTGACCAACACATGGGTTTCTCAGGGCCTGCCTCTGGAGGAGAAAACACAGGATCATTCACGAAAAGCAGGTGGGTTAGATGACATAGCCGGCCTAAACGCAAAAACCCCAATAATTTATTTTTTAAAGAGGGGCCAAATAGTCCAGAACAGTTACTAGCAGAACATAGTTCTACAGGGTGGAACTTCCTAAACCCTGTAATGTGAGCAGAAAAAAGGTGACGGAAAGCTGGATGATCTTGCAGGGAAACCACAGCACCAGTCAGTCAAGTCATATAGCATTCAGCAACAAAGCATAGACAGCCAAGGAAGTTTCAATTAATCGACTCACCTGGAGACTGTGATATTCCCTGACAACCCCTGCTCTTTCGTTTTTTTTTGTTGCTCCACTTGCATGGAATTCTCTTCCACCTGATATCCGAGAAACATCCAAAACTGATTTGTTTAAAACCCAAACTAAAAGCCTACCTCTTCACCTCTGGGTTACCTTCTCAACCTACTTCCCATCTGCCTTCCAGCTAACACTTTTCCCTCGACTGTAACCTGCCTCTGTCCCTCACTTTCTCTACCCGACTCTTGCACTTCATTCCTATTGATCACATCCTTACCACCGCTGGCCGTACCGCCGACATTCACTTAAAAATGTCTAATGTTGGTTGTCCTTAACCTATCTATGTCCACCCATGTATTGTCCCCAGTGACCTTTCCATTTACTCCCCTCTACAACCTGGTCAGAATGGCACTCGAGCTCACCCGATTGTGAGACGCTCACTGCTTCTCGTCAATTCTGATATCTTATCTACTGTACGTTCCTTTGTGATCAAAAGAGCACTGTTCCTCCCCGTATACAAATAAAGTACAACTAAAATAAATGTCTTTCCCACCCATCATCAGGATTAAGCCATTCAAAATGAACCCCTCATTCCCAGAACACATGTGTGGCAGCTGTTCCCCTGTGAATGCCTCATTGGATGCACTATGTGGACTAACACGTGCACTGCCTGAAGTCCTTTAGTGCCCTAAGGGCCATCCTCGACTACTGCATTCACGGATGCTTTTAGAATTGTGAGGTTCTACGTAAAGGCCTCTCGGATATTACAAGCTGTTGTGTGTGCCACATGTGTCCCAAGGTCACCGTGCTGTCATGTTTGCAGTCCCAAGTCCCTTATAAGTCCTGAAACCATTGTCACAACACCTGCTGAAAACTGTGCACCTTGCTGGGGCTCTCTGCATCCTACCTGTCCTCACAGGAGCCTACACTTATCTCTGCACACGAAACGCCACCATAGTGATTTCCAAACCAAAGCACAACCATTACTGAAGCTACTCCTGAGCCCTTTATTGGTAAATTGAGAAACAGGCGTGAGGTGGCTGTACATGAAGCAGCATTATCCAGACACGGACCTTTGATGTTGCTTGGTTACATGAAAATGGTGGAGTGCATGATTCAACAGCGGGGCATAAACCTGAGAAGCTGGTTCACTCCTATGATCCTCTGCACAATAGCTGTGAGACAGAACAAGGGCCCCTGCACTGTAAAGTTCAAAACCAAGAACGATCTTATATCTCCCAATACAGGAGCAGGAGAGCCCATAACAAAGCAGGAGAAGTGTCCAGAACAGGACAACTGCCTTTGCAAAGACCACATTTTCAAAACAAAACGTGGAAAAACAGGCTGTGTCCCACATCAACGAAGTAAAAGCAGCAATAGGTCAAAGGAGGCAGCATGTGAGTTAACAGGAAGAGAATCACAAAATGACCATAAAATGAGGACTTTCAACAAACTAGATGAACATTGGACACCCAAATTGGACTTCTTGATCTCTGCCTGAATGCCAGTAACACAGAGATCCTGCTCATTGGGACAACTGCTCCCTGTTTCCCACTCACTCTCTGGCCAAATTTCTTGGGTACTTTCCCCTCACCCACTTGCGAGGCAAAAAACCTCAGGATCATCATTGACTCCTCTCTCTCTTTTTCTCCTCACATCACAGACCTTGCCAAGAAGTCACCTTTTCAGCTTGGCCTCCTCAGGGGCATCAACCTTTCCTCACCTTCCCCCAGAAGCTCAATGTCTCCAGAGCCCTGGTTCTCTCTATGCTTGACTACTGTAGTAACCTCTTCCTCAGTCTGCCTCTTTCCTCCCTTTGTCCCCTTCATCTAATCCAGAATAGGACTGGAAGGCTTATCCTTGTCCTCAAACCCAGGGACTGCCTCTCTCCAGCCCTAAAATCTCTCCATTTGGCTCCCGGTGGCTGCAAGGATCAAATTCAAAACCTTTGCATCACCCACAAGCCTGTCTGGGGCCTGGGACCACTCTACATCCAGTTTTCTCTGACAAAATACCTCCCGGCCAGAGTCCTTCGGTCCTCTGACTCCAACTCTATGCAGGCCAAACGTTTCTCGAAGCAGAGAGTGGGAGGTAGATCCCTTTCCTCAGCTGGTACCTCCCCCTGGAACCTCCCCCTCAGACTTGAGCTGGATCGTCTTAGGTTCTGTAAACTACTCAAGACTTTCCTTTTCTCCTCGTCCCTCCTTCTCTCCCTCCCGTGCTCTCCATCTGCCACTGCGACTGGGTCCTGGTCCCTTCAGAGTCTTACAGGGACCAGACCACCCCCTCTCTTGTGCCACCCAGCATCCTTTGCCAGCACTTGCCTTTGGGCTCTCTTTTCTGAACTACCCTAACGTGGTACTCCCTGTCCACCCCACGCATCCTCCCCCTCGCCCCTCTTTCCCCTGGCACTTGCTACCTTGGCCCGACTAGCACTTGCCTGTTCCCACCCGGGGGTGCTCCACATTCCTGCACTTCTCCCTACACCTTGCACTTATCACCTTGTCATGCACTTGCACGGTAGGATTGTCACAAGACCAATATTACTATAACCGTTCTTTGTTCTTTATTGTTGTACTTTTTGTCATTCCCATGCCCCCTCCCCACCTCCCCGCTCATTTTGTCTTGTAGTGCCTGGACACACTTGTCTATAGGCTCCATCCAAATGTTTAATAAATGAAATGAAATGAAATGAAACCTGAGTGACCAACGATTTGGAGTGATGTCGATCAACAGTTTATTTTTGCATCCTGTGCTTGACATATGCTACAATGTTAAGTGTGGTGCACATTAGGAAATTCCACAAGTCTTAATCACATCAGAAGTAGGAAGAAAACGGGACAGCATCAGTAGATGATAATTACATATGTCAAAGAATTGTGAATGTTTGTGCATACCTGCGGTAAACACTGTTGGGCTAATTTGGAAGATGGGTGATGCAGGGTAATAAAGACAATGACAATCATTTTACAGAGTCTGTCTAACTCGCTCACTCTGCCCATCCATCTGCAGCTTGTAGCCTGATGACAGTGCTTAATAAATCCTACTACACGCTTCTTCCCAGAACTGAGAAGCAAATGGAACTCTACGGTTAGAGACACTTGTCCATGCAACTAAACAAAATGTGCAGAGAAAAAAAAACGGATGCAAATTCTGGCTATGATTTCAACAAAGGTTACTCGCCAAAATGTGCAAATAGAGTAATGCTTTCAATGACAACAGCATTACCCAATACTTACAACATAGCACATCAGGTCAGGAATCAAAGCTAAAGCTTGTATTTAATAATCATAACTTGAGAGTACTATGTTTTCATTACAAAAAGTAATATAAGCCATAAGGACACATGAGAGACATTTTGTTGTAGATCATTCCTACCCAAACCTTTGTTCACACGATATAGAACAACAATTGTGCGTCATCCCTCTTCCTGTGTCAATAATTACTCTATGAGATGTTGCACACCATTGTCAAACAACCACAAACAAATGTTCTGGTGGGCTGGTTCTCATGACTGCTCCCCCTCTGGGGCAGGGTCTGGTGAATCCAGCAACACCTGTTTTTCCAAGGGAACAGGTATCCTGTTTCAGTAGGTATTACTAAATATTGTTACATTTCTCTGAATAATCTCATCTAGCTGAGTGCCCTTATGATATGACTTGTGGTGGTCCATGCCCACTTCCTCTCTGTAAGCTACAATACAAGTCCGGCAGAAGTCATCTTGCTTCGTAGGGTGCTGCATAGGGGCTCCGTTACCCTAACTCCAGTGATTGGCTGATGTCTTTAGAATCCCATCAGCATAGCGGTTTGCAGGCCTCCCATGCATTGAGCAGCAGATGACAGTAAGTGCTTCCAGACAGCCTCACTGGACAATGTTGGTTGGTAACAGGGCAATCAGCGAGGCGGCAGGGCCTTTTGATCGCCTTGATAGTAGCCTGGCTCTGGTAGAAACAGGGATAATGTCTCTCAGATAATCAAGTCAGTCTAGTTAATTATTAATTCAGGATTATGTGCTATTCTTTGCTTTCATATTCTGGGGAAGCACTATGGAATCCAGACAATCGCCTCTGTACGACAGCTCATGGAGAGTGAGGGGGACAGTGCAGGTCCAGGTCATACACATGATGTCCTACGAGTGGCCGCGAGGAAAGGCAGAATGCGACAGGTCTTCATTTCGCTGCACGGTTCATGCCCGCCTTGCTCCCCCTGCCTGAAACTTGAGGATCTAGGGCCCAAGGCCCCCTACTCTGGCTACCCCAAGACCATAGGTTCCACCAGATATCCTCCACCATCAATATATTTGCAGCCACATTGAGGGTGATGATAGTCTGAATGGTCTTCATTGCTATTTATGCTAGGCTCCCACTACATATAGCCCCCCTTGCCTGGATCATGTCCCCTGGGGACAATCATCATTCAGGGGTCCCCAGATGAGGCATTGGATAGGATAGGGAAGGCATGTTCCCTAGGAAGAATACAGCATTTGAAGTGGTATCATAGTCTAGGACTAGGTGATTTGATTGCCCTCCCACAGAAGAAGGGGACGCATCAGAGGATGCATGCAACCATTATGTATTTGCAATAGTTACTGGTCTTCCTCTCTTGTCAGGGGCTCAGATCATTATCGCCAAGGAATAACAGAAACCGGAGAAGTAAGCCATGCCTGGAAATTGGATCCAGTTCCGCCCATACCAGGATTTTGATGCTGAATTTCCTTTCTCCCTGAAAGTGGAATCCTCCTCATTTGCTTCAGTGGGCATACCTCCGTGGCCACCCATGATGCCGCTTCAGCTGACCACATGGATGAGAGAGTGAAAGGAGTGCTCGAGAAAGTTCATGAGCAGCCAATTTCCCTTAATTGAATCCATCTACTCAGCATATACTATGGTTCTTAATGGCTTCCATGCTTGTATCACTTTCCTGGAGGAGAATGGGGACTATGCAGACACCCTTTAGATGCTGCAGAAGTAGATCATGCTCTGTTTTGACACCTCCTATAATTCATTCAGAGCCCTTTCCATGGGCATCTTGTCTGGATTCTACGTAAGGCAGGAAGGGCTGTGCATTTCAGAAAGTAATAATAATAGCTGATGTTCTGTATATCTTTAGATCCAATAATAGAGTATTCGGTAAACGGGCTTCAGAGGAGAACCAGCTTTCTATTCCCATGAAGAAGAACTATGTCATCCATAAGGGAGAAAGGCTAGTGGAACAAGGCATGCTACCCCATCCAGCCATCCACAGGCTCCCAAATGGAGGAGATTTGGAGTAGGGCACAGTACCTTCAAGCCGATCAACATCAAGGCCAAATTCTGCCCCAGTGCCACCTTTCTGACTCATATCAGTCTTTGCTCCTTCAAACCCCAGAAACACCAGAGGCTCAAAGATTTCAGGCACCACCACTCCTTCTGCAGTATTTAGGAAGAAGAAAATACCTAGATCAAGGAAATTGTATGAGGCATTTAGCCCATGGTATTCTCTTCCATTTCACCAGAGCTGGTCGTAACCCCTTGGCCCAAAGCCCCTATGAAGAAGACTGTCCTGATGGAAGGCATCCAGAGGAGATTGGGAATGGGTGTATCCCCCATCCTGTTCCTAGTGGCAAAGGCTTCAGCAATATGGAGACCAATCATAGACCTAAAGAGGAAAAACAGGTTTGTCAGGCACATCCCTTTCAGGATGGAGACTTGCCAATCAATAATCCTGATAATCTCCCCAGGTGACTTTCTCAGTTGATCTGGAAGATGTTTTCTTTCAAGTACCAATCCTTGCCTTGCACCAGAGATTCTTGGGATGCATGATCAATCAGCTTCAATTGATGACCCCTCCCTTTTGTGTAACATCCACATGAGAGTGTTCCCAAAGCCACTAGCACCCCAGGTGGGTATTCCTCATGGACAATTAATTGCTGTTCTCTGATACCTCAATGACTGGCTGCTCTACGCCACCTCACTGGAGCAGGCAGCAATGGACACCAGCTGAGCGTACAGTCTCTTGGGCCAGTTTGTTTGGCCCCTGAACGTCTGGAAATCATCCCTGGCGGCATGTTGAACCCTTGAGTTTATCATTGTGAGTGTTTTCAGAAAGGGGGGCGGGTGATGACGCTCCTGTCCCACAGGGCTAACAGGTTACAGTCTACATGGTTGACCTTATTCTCCAAAGACATGGCTTTGCTAACAAGTAGCTGCTGGTTCAGGATGACTTGACATCAACTGTCTTTGTGGTTCCTCGGCACATACATCACCTTACACACTTGTTGTTTCATCTGCTCTCATTGGGATGCTGCATCCTTGAAGTATTCCCACTTGCTTCGTGTGACACACCACATGCCTCAGATGCTAGGCTGGTTCCTGATCCCCATTTTCTGAGGGAGTTTCCACTGGCCCCTCTCCCTTCTTTCATCATCACAATGGATGTCATCCAGCTATGCTGACGTGCTATCCTGGGTCTCCTTTCAGTACACTGGAAATGGCCTCCGGCAGTCCAATCCAAATTGTCCAAATGAAGGGAACTGATAGCCATCTTTGATGGCCCTGTCCACGCATATCCTGTGGAAGGCTGTTTTGGTGTTGCACAGACAACTGGGCATCCATGGTATAGGCTGAAGACCCATGCCCATCGTCAAAGAGTATGGCCAGTAAAGTAAAAGTCCAGCCTCCTGTTGTTTCCTGCCTCTTTCATCATGTTTAGGGAACACCAGGGTGGATGCCCTCAACAGAACCTTACTCTTCTTAGTGGACTGCTCACTAAATGCTCATACAATCAGATTGGTTTGTGAAGGGTTCGGAGTTCCTACGGCGGACCTGTTTACTTTTAATCCAGATGCTCACCTTCCTCTCTTTTTCTGGACAGGGACATCCAAACATCTCTGGTGTTACAGACTCACCTATTTGCATTTACCCCATTCAAGGCTCTCCTTCCTCTGAATCAGAACAGAGAGTGTGATGTTGATCCTGGTTATTCTCAGATGGCCCCCAGTAGCCCTGGGTGCCCTCGCCTCAGTTGGCTGGCTCTCCCCACCATGACATTGAGACATCTGATTTCGATGGCTTTGATGTTAAATGTCTAGAGCTCCAGAGAGGGAGATATTTCCTGGTATGGCTGCTGCCATTCAGGGATCCAAACGGCCTTCTATTATGGCCTATTATACCTGCCTTTCCAAGTGGTGCCTTAGGCTTCACCTGGACCCTTTCCCTTGCTATCTTGTCCAGATCATGGAAGTCATGTAAGGGGGATTTAGGATGGCTAGAGCTGTTTCTTCAATTAGCAGCCATGTGGTTGCTATTGAAGCCTTTGAGGTCTCATGGATTTCCTTGAATCCTATCAAGGTCCTTGCCTCATGCCTCCTTAAGATAACTGACCTTGTCTACCCTAGAATCATATCCCTAACCCCCACTTGGAACCTTCTTTAGGCCATGTTGTTCCACCAGTGTGTTCCCCTTTAATCTTTCCCCGTCTACATCCTGTCCTACCAGTGCTTTCTTCTAATGGTATTTTCCTCTGCTAGACAATATAGTAAGTGTGTTGTTCTGCACTACTACCTACTTGCACCATGCCCTTCGCATTATGGTGATTTATGATTTCTACCTCCAGGAGTACCTGGTCTTGCCTACCTTAGAGTTAGAGTTTGAGGTGGTTGGTGACATTGCCTCTTACCCACTTGATGTAGGTATTATAGTATGAGAGTATCCACACCGTACCATCTATTGTCATCATGGAGTGTCTTTATTTGTCTTGTTTGATTTGGGGTATGCCCGTATGACAAATCTTGCAATATGGGTTGACGTGTGTAATCCTGTGTCTGCCTTCAAATAATTTTCCAATATAAACTTAAACTAACCATTGGATCTGCTTATTGCACAGTTACTGAAACTAAATCGAACGTCATTATAATAGAATCACACAGATTACAAGGACAGGTCCTACATTAAGCACCAACAGTAACATCTGATAAAATATAAATCTTGCACAGAAATCTCTTCAGTCTGTCGACAATTGAATGTGCTAGCCATATTAGTTTGAATGTAGGTAAGATAGTTCCATTCACACAAATCATAAATGACGTTGTTCATATAAATCACAAAATTAATTCCCTGTACATTTATTTCGTTCTGTCTATTCATGGATGGCAAACTATGTTTACTAAATCGCTTGCTTACTAATTATCAATCACATTTGGATCCAAGTAATTCAAATTAACTGCACAGTGCACAGAAGGTTTTTAATTTAATTATTAACTATAAATAATTCATTATAATTGCTTACAGAATTGATTAATTAAATGTCTTCTTAACCCTTTTACCATATATTCATTGCAGGATATCGAATTACTGGTAATCATGAAGTGTTATGAAAATAAAAATGGGATCATTTAGGAAATGACTGGATAAATATCCACTAAAATCAGCAATTCAATCTTTTTAAACTCAGATATGAGCAGTACGCAATAAAAATATAAATATACAGCAAGTAGACTTAAGGTATTAGGATAAACACACTAATTTTCGTTTTTTTATGTTCTGTCTTTATTCTACCTCCTGCTTCATGTATATCAGATACATTTGAATTCATTTATTTTTTTAAAGCAATACAAAAATATTATATGTAAATTGTATTTCTGTTGAAAATTAAGAAGGACCAATATGTGTAATTGTTTGCCTTGAGAATGCCCTGGTGTGCAAAGCACATCGCCGTGCTGTTGGCAATTGATCAATGCAACATATACTTTGCTATTTTTATTAATGATGTCCAAATGTGATTGATATTTGTAAGCAAACAGATCTAGTATAGATGGTTTATTGTCTATGAATGGATACAACAAAACAAATGTACAGTGAGCGACGTGTGTAATTAATGTGAACGACTTTATTTATAATTAATGTGAATGGATCTAATTTACTTACCTTTGAACTAATACGTCTAACACACACAATTGTCAACAGACTGAAGAGATTTTTATGTAAGACTTATTTTATATCAGATTGTATCACTGGCACCCAATGCAGGACCAGTCCTTGTAAGCTGTTTTAATATGTCAGTAAAAAGCCCACAATGGCCGTTCTATGTAAATGGATCAGATCAGCAAAAGCTTTGGAGTACCAATTGTCTGACATCGACCTCCCGACACTGGTAAGTGGTGTCCTCATCCTGATTGGCCTTGGAGGGGGTGCCTCTGGGAGACATCTGCAGAGCAAGTACCTGGAATCGCCTGACACTTTTTTTCTACCCCACTTAAATTCGTTTTTCTGATTGTGGTGACCAGCCCTCTGATCAGCTGTCTGTTTTGTAAATGACAGACAAATGTAATCAATTGAATAAGAAATATCTCTGTGTGCTGTGTATTTTTGTTGGTTTGGCTGTTTGGAAAACAAATGCTTGGTAAATGCTCTCAGAATAAGGACTGGATTGATGAAATGCCTAGGTTAATTACTGGTAATTGCGGTTACAGTGAGTCCTACTCTTGCTCATCCCGGTCCTATGACCTCTCCAGTCCTTCATGAGTATTATATTGCCATGGTTTGCTGTATCTTCAGATTTTGCTGTATTCATTGGGCCCTATTGTATCCCACCCCAGAGTGGGAGGAGTCATAAGGGCCGGCCCACAATAATATATTTTCTTTAGTTCTTTTAACAGGGGGTGCCTGTCTCTGATGACAGTAAGACACATAGCACAAGTACTGGGACGAGGAAGGCTATGATTTAGTGTAATGGGATTGACAGGCAAGCGAGCTAGGCATTACTAGCCACTTGTAAAAACTGAAAAAGCAAAGAAGCAAGTTCTGTTGATTGCCTTCTGTTAAGAAAGGAAAGAGTGTTTCTGTCACCACAGGTTGTGATGAGAGTTGAGCACAATCTGAAATTTTAAAAAGTGTGAAAACCAGGATTGAACATATACCAAGTGCTGATGCATCGTGCCATTTCAAGAAACTATATATTTGTATGATCATCAACCACTGAGAATTTACATTTATTTACATTTTACAACTTTCAGTTAATTTGGCTGTTGCATAAGTGTTTTCACTAACTCTGCAACTTCTTCATGATAGCAGAGGTAGTGAAGATCTTTTCAAACGTTTGAAGTCAGTACTGAGTCAGTCCATATAGAGATTGTACTCTTCTTCAGGGAAGTCAAGAAGTGAAGAGTTATTTTGGCAGAATCAGGGATCAAAATAGAGCTTTGGTAAGCAGGACCTCACCCAGTGAACAATGTGCTTCTAGAGAACAGCCTGTGAGTACGATGTACAGTGGGCTGAAAATCTAACTTTAGCGTGAGGTACAAGCCATGTCACCTTTACCATCAAGTGCAATAATGTTATTGACACATTATGCTTTGAGGTACTTCAGTGAGTTGTGGAACCTCCTCATTCTTTGTATGAGGGGATCGCGTCCCAGGGAACATGGTTGGCTTGGCCGTTCCTCCAAGAGGGTGGGAGGTGTGGGATTCCCTGGATGCATACTGCTGATGGAGAAGCGTGTCTTCTTTAATTTAAAAGGAGGCATCTTTACCTGGAAAGGTGATACAGGACTATTGAGACCACCATGCTCCAATAAAACTCAGCCTTCACAATAGAGAACATGGCTCTTGTATATGTTTCTTAAATTGTAACAACAGAATAACACCCAGAATGTACGTAATGGGTGCTATGAAGCTAAACTGCACAGTTTCCCTTTAACTGGCTTTCCCAATGAAGGAGAAGTGAATGGAGGTTTGCGGAGCGACGAGCGCGGATGGATAAAAAACTGCGTTACTTTAACTTCAGTGCGAGCACCAGACCACTTGCGAGCAGCCGAATCAGCAGTCACTGCTCATTATGAACCCACTGCACACCACGGAATGCCGCAGAAGCACTTCAGCTACATTTGCAAATCCAAAATGGTACTGAGGGGTCTGTCCCGATTTAAGAGCTCTGTGATGACCCTTACACATTTTAAAGATCAATGAAGGCCTGACCAATGTGCACATAGAGGTACTAATTGGCCTAAAGTTCAAATGAAGCAAACAATCAGATCAGGGCACATAAAACAAACTACACAATGGAAGAATCAATCGTGGAAAGGATTAGGGAACTAGTCAGTATCCTGGTCCTCTAAACGAAGGTGGAACATGTGTAGGGAAGGCATGGTATCAACAGTAAGACAGACACAAGTGACCTCAGTTGAAGGGTGTTTATTGAACTTCAAATAATGATAAACCGTTTCCGTAGAAGAAATCGAGTGCCATTTGACCGAATCTGACTTTTTCGAAAATGATTTATTCGAACCATACTATGTTTTCGAATTTCGAATCTTCACGGGACGTTTCCCCCTTGCAGCCCCTATTCCTGTTGCTACTACTAAGTGACTTTATGATAGCATCTGCGGCATAACCAAATCGTGCCCACTTTAGTAATAATTACCATACTTGTATCTGCTGCTCTCTTTTCACTTATGTACATTCTATTCAGATGTACATTTTATATACAGTAAGAAATAGAAGTTGTGCTTTTCATTGGCGTTATTGATAAGATAATATTAGTGATTATGTAATGGGAAGTAGAACCATTTCTTTTGGATAGGCATGCTTTATTATGCGGGGGGATGTCGAACAGTAAAACAAAGGACATTGGGCTTCATTACGACCCTGGCGGTACGGGGTTAACGGCGCCGTAAAAGTAGCCGGCGCCGTTTACCCCGCGGGACCCAGGAAGTAACGCCTGGTCAAACCAGGCATGCTTACCGGGTCCCGCGAGGGGAAGAGGGAGCAAACAACGGGCCAACTCTCCCATTCCCATTTCAGCCCTATGGGGGCTGAAATGGGAATGGGGAAGGACCGGGTCCTTGGAGGAAGGAATTACCGGGCCTTCCGAACTCGGAATGGCCCGGTAATTCCTCATTCTGTGGACCCGGACCCGGATGCGATTTCGGCGGCAGCCATGCTGCTAATAGCGGCATGGCTACCGCTGAGGTCGTAATGAGGGCCATTGTGCTGTAAGTGCAGCATTCTCATGTCCATCTGGCATAGTCCAATCCCCATATTTTCCAGCACCTGCGATGATCTATTCTATATCAAAATGACCTCCAACCCCTTTCAATACAGTGGTTTGGCACGCTCAGTTTCAAGTTCTGCAAGCAAACAGGGCACTTAAACTGCACTTTCACAACAGGATCTCATGTTACCACACCAGTCCCAGCAATCGATACCAAAGAAGAGGGTGAGAACTGTGCCCTTGAGAGCCAAGAGAATCAGATAATAGGAATATTTTACAGTCCTGCATGAGAGTAAAGAGCGGTAGACCAACTTTATACACCCACAAGTGTAAAATATCTGAATGAAGTATCCAGAGGACTTTTCTTTGATCTTTTGTAATGAGCTAGCTATAGCTTAGTCACCTCATCTGACTTTGTTTATGATAAAAGTTTATAAAGAAAACAAGGTTTGGCTCTTTTTCTCATACACCTGCCTGTATTTACGGCATGTGTATACAGCATTGTGTGTAGGATTTTTCCCAAAAATATTAATTTTGTATTTAAAAAATAAGTATACAATTATTTTTTTCACATTATGGATAATTTCGAAAATATCCCCTTTTTGATCATTTGTCCATAGTCATTTTAGAACACTTTGCACTGTCGATCACTTATTTTTGGTAAAATCACCTACATCCATGATAAAAGCCTACCTAAACCTAAATCTACAGATGGGAGCAAGCTACGACCATCAAATAATAATAACGCAGTCATAATGGTGTCTTGTCAATATAAAAGGCCCTATATTAAAAAAAAGCTATTGCCAATTCTTATTGCTCAATACAAATAATGTGGGAAATATTTTTATGAACAAGAAAGAAGTGTTCAAAAATGATATGTCACGTTTTCAGGGTGCTGGCCTCCCTTGCCCAGATTTTTAGCACGGGATAAGGAGGTTCACTTGAGCATAGCACAGTGTCTGGCTTCATTAGCACAAGGTTACAGTTCACTTAGCATCAGGGCCTCCAGAGCATAAGTCTTCTTGCTTCTCAAAGTCCCTTCACTCAAAGGGCCTAATGCAACCAAAATATACAACAAGTTCTTTTTCCCCTTTCAGATTTTCACAAGTATTCATATTGGGTGATTCAATATCCACCCCGGATCCCCCTCAACCGGGCTCAGATCCTTTTAGCATAAAGTTCCACACAGGTTTCCCTCTGCCCGGCTCAAGCCTGTCACACAATGTTTGTAGGTTATTCCTTTTCGGGCGGGTGACTCACGGTTCACCCCAGATCCCCCTCAGCCGGGCACAGATCCTTTCTACACCACTAGTCTCGCTCAGTCGGGCTTGGACCAATGTCAATTTTACATCAAATATCAAAGACTTTCGAATGTGCACAGGGTTTTGCTTGACCCGTTGCAAGACCACTTCAATTTCACAATTCTCTTTCTTTAACGTTTGTGCCCTTCCAGATGGATACCTGACAGAGATCTTCGAATGAGTGCCCACGTGATGCCGGACCACTCTGTCTACGGTATCATATTTTAGCTTCAAAGTTCATTCACTTATCTGCTGTCTTAATGATCTTCTTCATACAATGTTGCTGCTTGCACCCTTGATTTCCACCCAGACCGGCCTGGTATCAGTCTTCCCAACTCACTGACTGTGCTGCTTTGTTGTAGGAGCCAAGGACAGTACCACGGAGGCAACCGCTTTTCCTCGCCTTGACTACCGGCACTGGAGAGCCCGAGGTACCTCCGGCACACAATGCAGGATTCTTTAAATTCAATTCAGGGCCTTATGCTTTCTACTTTTGAAGGCTCATGAACTATGTTTTTTGCCAGTGAAAAGGTCAAGGGTATTTCTCTCCTTGCAATCCTCTTCGGTCTTGCCATCTTCCACCTTGTATTAAACTGCCATCTTGGAACTGCTGCTTCCTTGTGTGTTTTGCCTTGCTCAGAGTGTGCTTTTGTGCTCTGCCTTTTATCCGTGTGGGAAAGTGTGATGGAAGTCAGGTGTGTGTTATGATCAGAAATTGAATCTAAAGAATGCTGCATTGTGTGCAAAGCGATTGTTGCCGTGGTACTGTCCTGTAATTGCCTGACCTTGCCTGACCATTGTATTGGGACATGTCAGGTATACGGCTCTGGTGTTAGTCTGTTTTCGCTCACGGTGAGCTGTCAATGAGAAAGTGTTCATGTCGGGAAAGGGGGTGGTTGAGTTCCTAAGTCTCACTGTCCGGTGTCCCACTTCTACTCCCCGAAGGCCCCCCATCTAGGTGATCAGAAGAGCTTGGGCAGTATTGAAGAGAGGTCCTAGCGACAGGTTCTGCCCATAGAAATTGATATCACAGTGAAGGCCTGAAAGAGAGGCGATTCCTTGAGGAACCAGGGAAAAACTTCCCCTGGCAGGAGGGTACGAATACTGTCTGCCTGAAAAGATCCCGGAATGAGAGGTTGGGAAATACCTGTTACTGTTAAGAATATTTTGGTGAGGAAATCCAAGATTTCAGAGGAACCTGTGAGAAGTCTGAGAGATCCATGGTAGTGGAGAGACCTGAGAGACATTTGAGAGAGTTCTTTGACTTGAAAGGATCTAAGTGAAGTCTGAAAGAGAACGTCATGTTGTGCATTGACCATAGGCAAGCCTGATAGAATCATTAGAGAGACCTGAGCCTGAGAGAATGTGTGGTCATGCTGAGACCTAAGACGGTTTGCAAGAAACAAGAGGCCCTGGGGAGTGTTAGGGCATCATGAATGAGATCCAGACAACAAGATAGAAGTTTAGCGTATAAACATTTATTAACTATAACAGAGTGTTGGGAAAATGCCCAGTTAAGGTGGGATTTGGAAGTCCAAAACAAATGTATGTCTGTGTCCAAACCGTGTACTTGCCTTCACAGCTAACTGAACACAATGTGTAGGGATGCCAGCATCAAATGATAAGTGTTCCAAACAATAGTTCAGAGCTTCTTCCAGCTCTTAAGTTGAAAAGGGTTTTCCCTTCCCCATGATTCATATAGTTCACTGTACAACAAAAGGGTTCCCTTGCCCTGGCTTTCAAGCCTTCCAATGTTTCAAAACAACACAATTCCTTGGGGTATTTCAGGTTCCAACATAACACAACTGATTGGGATATTACGACCTGCTTTTCGAGTTTGGTTACTTGTCACCAATATATAAGTTAATCTCATCAATCTCAGTTCACATAGGTTTTCTTTATTTAATCACAGTGTGGCTTTTCATTAGGTGGGTGTATTCGGTCTAGGAGCAGTTGTCAGACCACACAGTCCACCCACCACAGGCCATGCAACGAAAAACCCTGCACTTGGTTCTGTTTCATAGGATTCTTGCCACCGTTTTGGCTTCTCGAGGCTTGACTCAATGTCCTTGCAACTGCCTTAGAAGCTTTATTCTCACAGATTTCATTAACATTCACTTCTCCAGTAGCTTTCACTTGCAAAACCAACAGAGGCTTCCCAGTACACTCTCCTACTGGGAAAAGCAGCTGCTGTGATAATTCGGGTTTCACAATCCATCATAAACTTCCCAGTACACTCTCCTGCTAGGAAACGTATTCTCTTGCATACCAGCTTTGAAACTATTTTAGTTCTCGTGCTTAAATATCCTTGGCTGTTGGCAATGCTTGATCATTGAACTCATAACAATGTCATCTTATTAATGCCAGCTTATTTGACACTTGGCAATGCTTTTTTTCCATTCACTTTTCCCTTATATCCATCGACTCAAAGGGTATACAGCATATGTGTGCTTCAAACTGTATATTTCTTGCATCTAAACTCTATATTAAACTCTTTCTATTATGGTAGCTAGTCATTATTTCGGTGGAACCCACATTGTTGGGGTCAATAATTTCTTTATCTCACTAGTCCCCACTTTCTCCAAATATTCTAGGGCGGTAGATTGTTTATATAATCATAGCAGTCCTAGAATATGCTGAGAAGGCTGTATAGCAAGAGAAAAAAACATTGTTGGCCCCCACAATATTTTTCTACTGATATATTGATATAGAACAATTGTTATAACCGCTCTTAATGGTGCACAATTTATTTACTTTGGTGAGGGACGAAGATCCGATTCAGCAATGGCGGGATTATGACCTGCCACTTAAGGATGCACACATGCATCTAGGAAAAGAACATTAAACACCCTGAGACATCTTACCCCCTACTGCTCTCATACTCCAAATTGCTAAGCTAAATTTTGAAAACAGAAATCCACCCACCCTATGCTCAAACCAAGACCAGGTTTTACATAACCTGTGAATCTGCACAGACTTCAACTGGTGAAGAGTTCCGGAAATAAAGGAGGCAATTTTTCATTAGAAATGTTTGTTTGTTTTGGGATTTTTCATACCTCAGTGGAACACAAAGTTTAAATTCCCTGATAAAATGAACAGGCGTAAGATGAGCAAAGGTAGCGATGACCTACATTCTCATTGACCAAGACAAGGAGACACAGCGAGAACACCTTGTTTTCTTATGAAAGATCGGGCCGTAATACATATAGACCTGGAGAAGGTGGGAATACATAGGTAAATGAATAAAGATCCAGCAGATAAGCATAGGTTTCCAGGTAAAAATATGTGCTAATAAAAATGAATATCTGTTAGAAAATGATGACCAGTGGAAGCTATGCCCACTAGGGAAGAAACGCCAAAGGGGATCTTAGGAGTCTGGAACTGCAATGCAAAAATACTTATTTGACCACTTGAATGCTAAGGAGAGGGGCATCCACATCCTCAGCAACCGAAGTGTAATGCTGAGGATGTGCATTTCCATGCCCTTGCAGCATCCGCTAAACAAGTTACCCGGCAGCGCAACAGGAGTTCCTGAGCGGTAACCCGGGTGCTAATGGCATTAAGCACCTGTTCAATGAATGAAATCCTTTTCCAAGATGGCCACCATGGAAAGGGACGGCAGTGCTCTTTGGAGCCCCGCTTGCCTTTCCATGGCGGCCGGAGAAGCTGGGAAGCATTTGCGGCAGGTCCTGTAATGCCACAACAAACAGGTAAGTGGGGGGTGTGAAAAGGGAAAAAAATAATATATGGGAATGGAGGTTGCGGGGGAGGTGGTGGCAGGGAAGCTGGCTGTTAGGCAGCATGGAATGCAGGCTTTCACCAGCAGTTTAAGCCTGCGTTCCTAGACACCTGATTGGCTGGATCTATCCATTAGGTTGCAAATGTCTAATAGCAACTCCAATGCACTGTGGTTATTGGTCCTGAGAAGAGTTGAGGAGTCTTTATTTGTTTCAATAGCACTAGTAGCTTCAAGTACTATTTATTTTGCCAATAATGGCATAGCAAGGTCCTCTGTATAGTAGCTGGACTTGTACCACACTCGTTTGCAGACTCAAAAATGCTTCATCGTCTGATGTCCTTCACAATTAGAGTTGCCACTTTCTTTCATCTATAAATGGGAAGGGTCGGTGTGGTGTCACGTGACCCTGCGCGCGCAGGCACGTGACACCGGGCTTAATAAAGGAATCACCGGAACTGACGGGGCACGTCAGTCCGGGTTTAGGCACCAAGCCAACGAGTCGGAGTTTTATTGCGCGCAGCTGTTCCCGCGTTCCGAAGGCAATCAGCCCGCCCCCGTGCATCGCCGGAGGCCACGGCAGCCACGCCAAGGCCCCAGGCAATCTGCTAACATCACACTGGCGACGAAGGTATCGACACCCACACCAGCTACAACATCCAGCAGCTGTGCATAACGCTGCACACACGGTGGTTAAAGCCCCACCCTCTGATCAGGACAGGGGCTCCCACACACGGCTGCAGCTGAACCATCCTACGCTCCTGGGAGAATCCAGCAATTTTCAACAGGTACTGCGCAGCGGTAGACAGACCAACCGCGACTACCCCGCCAACGTCGAGGTGCCACACGCCACACCGCCACCCTAGGCCCTCGTCCTAACGCTCAAGAGACCGCACAGACATCTAGAATGTCGAGTCCAAGCACCAGCCCTGGGAGAGCCAGCATGAGCCCGTCTCCCAGGAGGAGCATCTCCCATGAACATCCCGACCCAACGCAGACATCATTTATGCCGCCATTTGACCCGTTCACTTCAGGCGCCGCCATCAGATGGGAAATCTGGCTCCAACAATTTGAGATGCACCTCGACGCCAGAGATATCACTGTGCCAAAGAAAATGCGCATGTTCCTCCTACTCAACATTGGAGCAGCGGCCCTGTGACTCTTCAACGCAACACCCAACCACGGCAACGCAGACAATTACGACGCAGCAAGATCGGCACTCACGAACATGTTCAAGCCTGACCTCAACCCAGACTACGAACGGTTCCATTTTTGCATGACGAGACAGAGAGAGAGAGAGACAGTGGACAAATTTAACGCCCGCCTTCGCGAAATGGCGGTAGGCTGTGAATTCCCAGACGAAGAGTTCGCCATCCGTCTCCAGATCATCAACGGGATATCCTCCGAAAAACTGATACGGGCCATATTATCGGAACGCAACATACGCCTCTCACGCATCCTCGAAATGGCGCGTCTCCGCGAGCAAACGGAAGACCAGGTAGCAGTCATGGAAGCAGCGATCCAGAAACTACCTTTGGACAACCCCGGACCGGCGACAGACGTGGCAGCCATTTCCAGATGCCAGAACGCCCGCACGAGGCAAGATTGGAAGCCCCACCCACCACAAGGGCGAGACAGAAGCTGCAAATGGTGCGGAGGCCCGTGGCACAAAGGCGACTCCTGCCCCGCATGGGGATCCACGTGCAGGAAATGCAACCGCCTCAACCATTTTGTCGCAGTCTGTTTAAACCCACCAGACAAAGACCCAGCCCCACGCCAGACACAAGAACGCCGGAAAAAGTTTGCACCCAGAGAATCCTCGCAACTCCAAACACGGAAAGGCAAGGCCAGAGCTGTCAATGAATTCCAAAGGTCCCCAGACTCGAGCGACAGCGTCGACAGCGATAGCAGCACGTCCCCCGAAAGATGTGACAAAGGTAGACGGAAGAAGGGAAACAAACGGATACACCGAATACATCTCATATCCGCAGTTGAACCACATTGATCACGACAGAGGAAAAGACCGTCGTGCACCGTCCTCTCCAATGGAGAACCGCTAAAAGTGGTCATCGACACTGGCGCAACAGTCAACGTCATGCCGGTGGCAGCATTCAACAGACTTCACCCAAAACCCGACCTCCAACAGAAAAGAGTCAGACTATATGCCTACGGTTGCAAGAAACCCCTCCCCGTGCGAGGGTCATTCAAGTCAAACTTCGCCCACGAGAACACCAAGTGCCGTGCACGCATTTACGTAGTAGATGCCGGCTGCGAGACGCTACTGAGCTGCAGGACAGCTGAGAAGCTGAAGCTAATACACTTCGCGTTCAGCTTCCAACAAGATGAACTCAGCAGCCTACTGAAACGACACATGAAACTATTCCAGGGCATTGGGTGCCTCAAGGGGAGAACCATCAAACTTCACATAGACCCCACCATTGAACCGAAAGCAGTTCGACACCGACAGATCCCGTTCCACCTAAGGAGCGCGGTAGAAAAAGAACTGGCCAAGCTTGAAGAAGAAGGGATCATCGAGAAAACATCTGGACCAACCCCGTGGGTCTCACCCATGGTGGTAGCACAAAAACCCAAACAGCCGAGCGCAGTAAGAATATGCATAGACATGAGGCTTCCCAACGTCGCAATCGGAAGAGAACGCCATGTAACCCCCACAATCGACGAACTCATCGTTGACCTCACCGGAGCTACTGTCTTCAGCAAGCTCAACCTCAGATCAGGCTATCACCAGCTACGCCTATCCAAAGAATCGAGGTACATTACCACCTTCTCATCTCACCTCGGCCTGATGAGATACAAAAGGCTCAACTTTGGAATATCCTCTGCAGCGGAAGTGTTCCAACATGAAATCCGCAAGGTCATCACGGGTTTAGAAGGGACCACCAACATTAGCGATGACATCTTAGTATACGTCCCAAACAAAGATGTCCACCATCAACGCCTAGCGGCGGTCCTGAAAAGGCTCGAAGATGCAGGCCTAACACTCAATGCAGAGAAATGTGAATTCAACAAGAGTGAACTGTGTTTCTTTGGCTATGTATTCAGCGCAGAAGGAGTATCCCCCGACCCGTCAAAAGTGCGAGACATCAAAGACTCCAAAGCACCACAATCAGCCTCCGAAGTGAGGAGCTTCATGGGGATGGCCACCTACTGCGCACGCTTTATCCCCGACCTCGCAAGCGTCGCAAGTCTGCTCAGAGAGTTAACAAAGAAAGACCAGAAGTGGGAGTGGACCGCAGTTCACCAACAAGCGTTCCAAAAATCAAAGACACGCTATCTACCTCCACCACCATGGCATTCTTCGACATAGGGAAACAGACCGAACTCCTCGTGGATGCCAGCCCTTGTGGCCTAGGAGCAGTATTGACCCAAACTGACAATGATGGCAGAGTGTTCCTCATCGCGTTTGCCAGCAGAGCCCTCACAAAACCCGAACAAAACTATGCGCACATAGAAAAGGAAGCTCTAGCCATCTTGTGGGGATGCCGACACTTCAAGGTTTACCTGCTAGGCAAGCAAGCAAAAATATTCACGGACCACAAACCATTGATCCCGATCTTCCGAGGCTCAGCCCCCCACCCACCGGCACGCATAGAGAAATGGATGCTGCAATTACAACCGTATAACATTGAGGTGGAGTATCGCCCAGGATCGGACAACCCAGCAGACTACCTGTCCCGCCACCCAAGGCCAGCTACTAACAGTGAACAACACCACGCGGAAGAGACCGACGAGCATGTATGTCAGGTAGTCGCTTGCGCGAGACCAAGAGCCCTAACTCTACAAGAAGTTGTACGCGAAACAGAAGAAGATACCGTCCTACAGCACACGGCGACAGCCATCCAGTCCGGCAACTGGAAAAACTATCTCATGTCCATTGCCCAACGCACAACACCGGCCCAGACCAAACTCAGAGCGCTATTTGGGATCAGGCACGAACTCTCAATAGCTCCGGAAGGAGTACTACTGAAGGGGCACCGCATCATAGTACCAGAATCCCTAGAGGAGAGGGCCCTCAAGTTAGCCCACAGCGGGCACCAAGGAATCGTAAAGTCAACAGCCTACCTCAAGTCCAGGATGTGGATGCCAAACATGCAGCAAAGAGTGGTAGACCTAGTTGAATCATGCGCGGCCTGCCAAGCATCCAGGAGACCCGAACACCCCGAACCAATCAGCAGTACCCCAAGGAGCTGCACACGCTGGGACGCGGTCAGCATGGACCACTGCACCATTGCTGGAGAGGGATACCTGCTCGTAGTGATCGACGAGTTCAGCAGATATCCAGAAGTCGAACACGTAACCTCGACTAACGCCGCAACCACCATCCTCGCGCTGGAGAAGATATTCGCCACCCACGGAATCCCGAGGAAAGTGAAAAGCGACAACGGGCCCTCCTTCACCAGTCAAGAACTACGGGACTACTTTAAAGAGGTGAACGTCAAGCACCAGCGGATCACCCCGAGATGGCCCCAAGCAAATGGAGACGCGGAGAGATTCATGGGGTCACTTAACAAGGTCATCAGGATCGCCAAAGAACAAAAGCACCCGTGGCTGAAAGCCGTATACCGGTTTCTGCGGACACACAGACAGACCCCGCACTCGGCCACCGGGATCAGTCCCGCCGCCCTCATGTTCGGGGTACCGATACAGGCAGAACTACCCGTACACCCCCACTGGACGGCCCCAGAACCTGACATCCCAGCGATAGACGCCAGGCGGCTAAGGAGAAACGAACAAGAGAGCATCGCCAGGCGAGCCAGTCACCGAGAACTGACCCCAGGAGACACCGTTATCGTCAAGAACCACGCACCGCCCAAGAAAATGTCCCTTAACTTCGAAGTACAGCCATGGACAGTCAGCGCAACCAACCACAGCATGGTCACCGCCACCCGAGAGGGAGAGACCGTGACACGCAACGTGTCACACTTCAGGAAGGTACCGCCGGAAATGTGGGAAGAGCCATCAACACCCCAAAGGGAAGGCGAAAGAGAAACACCGCAAATTCCTCGAGGGCCGGCACCAACGGAGAGCCGTGCTACACCACGAGACATAGACAGATCGCGCTCACCCGATGGGAGAACCGAAGCAGAGACCACGGAAAAGGACGCGCCCAGAGAAAGAAACACCCGCTACCGTCTGAGAGAAAAACCCAAGCCGTCATGTCGTCTCCGAGGGTACATCGTAGACGGAATCTACAAGCGATCGCCAACGCCATGATGAACCCCGAAGAACGAAAACAAGAACTTTAAGTCGCATGTTATTGTGCAAGTCAGAACAGTTTATAAAACCCCGTGTTGATCACCATGTTGTTAAATATAATGCACAAATACCTCCAAGTTGGGGAGGAATGTGGTGTCACGTGACCCTGCACGCGCAGGCACGTGACACCGGGCTTAATAAAGGAATCACCGGAACTGACGGGGCACGTCAGTCCGGGTTTAGGCACCAAGCCAACGAGTCAGAGTTTTATTGCGCGCAGCTGTTCCCGCATTCCGAAGGCAATCAGCCCGCCCCCGCGCATCGCCGGAGGCCTCGGCAGGCACGCCAAGGCCCCAGGCAATCTGCTAACATCACAGTCGGGATGAATCTATGTTAAATAAAGGTCTGTCAGTCCCTGTCCACACCCAACACAGTACCACGATAATCAGAATCCAAAAAAGTATTAATATGTCCAAAGGAAAGGGAGTCTGTCCAGCAACATTGGTATATGAAAAGGATTGATTGGCACAAGTATCCACCAGCTGATCAGCTAGGTTTTGACCCCTTAATTGCTGCAGCTGTCCTGTATAGTTTTTATAGGAGCCATAATATCACACACAGTCACAAACCAGCCATTCCTATCACAGGCATCTAACCCTGAACCTAACATAGGTCAGAAATGGGTTAGGCCCAGAATTCTACACCTTGGCGTTGACACAATAATGGGACACATGGAATGGCCCAGTGCGAGGTGCCAAGACACAATGCTTAAAAAACAGCAGACTTGTTTTGGGGGAAGTCGTTTAACTAGCTGCTTCTTTGCACGTGGATCTGGGAGAAATTGAGATGAGAGGAGGTTAGTGGGAGGAGAGAAAGGCTGGTGCGCTTCCTGAAGAGTTGATGAGTGCAGGTGAGTAGCATCTGTTTCCTGTGTGCTGGTACATTTCTAAGTGGTTCCTGGTGAAGAAATGTGGTGTGTGCATATACAGTGAGCTAAAACGTGGTTGTAGACCCTCCCCGAACTTACCCATAGAACAGGTTATTTGGCCATGTTTGTTCTCGGTAGAGGGGCTCCCAGACCTTTGCAAAAATCTCCAGAGAAGAGCCACATGTGTTGGTACACACCATGTCTCACTATCAGCACGGCTAGCCAGAGAGCAGATGGGTCTGTAGTTTTGTGGCTGGCTGCCAGCTAGAATTGTTGAAGTGCTGCATCTTTATTCAGAGTAAGCTCTGCACAGCTCAGCTGGAAATTCTGGAGTTACAATGTGCGGGTGAGGGGTAATAGAAGCCTAAGCTGCTGTATGTGTGCTGACCTGTGTATGGGGTGTAAGGTGGGAAATAGAAATGGTGAGCAGGTTAGGGGGAGAGGGGGTACTTCGAGGAGCTCAGATTGAGGATATGTATTAGAACGGGGTGAGACAAAATTACTACTGCTGTACAGGAATTCAGGGATGAGTAGTGGGTAAACCACCTACTCAGCCCCACACTAATATCAAACTAGTAGTGATCCGAACAATAATGGTGAAACAGACGAAGTGCAACAAGCTTACTTCCTTCAACTTTTGTGTTTGCGCACGCCGAGGGCTGGCTATACTTTTCAGAAGGGCATGAGCTTGAAGAAGCTGGTGACTAGTTGGCTGTGTCGGTTGGGAATGCTAGAAGGTGGGTCTTTGAGACGGTGGAGCTTCACTATCGGCATCAACCGAAACTCAGAGATGTGGTGGCGGCTGGTCATCGAGGTCAGAGAAAATTCTGCCCGTTCCTGTGATGCAACTTTGACAGTGTCAAAGGTGCCCAAACCAGCGTTGATGCAGTTTGGAGATGCAGGGAGCACCAAGGATTATGCCGTTGGCTCTGTGTTTGCTGGGAGTGCCAAACCAGGCGCTCCAGGACAAGGTGAGTCCTTCTGCACTCCAGCTCCAGGTCGCTTTGAGATAGACTGCATCCCCAACAGATGTCCAGATGCTGCATTCGTCTTATCTTTGTGGATGTTTCTTTGTGGAAGTTCAGAGATGAATCAAAGAATCAGGGGTCTTGTAAGGCAATGTGTCAGATGGATTGGGCCAAAGAAAGCCTGCTATAGGTCTAATCCAGGTTATTTTAACAAGTGTCCTTTCCCTTATGACATCACATCCAGAGCACCCTGCCGGGAATGGAGGGGACAGGAAAGCAAAGAGAGCACAAACCGAAATCGGGTGGAACCCTTTTCCTGGCCTATCTCTCCCATCTGGATACTCTAACTATTCCCCCTTTTCATGCCTGCTGGCTTCAAAGAGACTCCAGTAACCAGCACCCATGTGTGAGAGGCTTGGTTATGTCAGTGATGTCCCATCCCCAATGCACCAGATCCCAGTAGACCTCGTGGAAGAAGCCCTAGTGCCTATGAAAAGGTGTAGCTTCACTTCATGAGGGGTCAAATAGCCAGCATCCTGGTCATTGTCTCACAGAGCTGTGGAAACAGTCAGGCCAGGCACTAATACACATCAGTCCTGTCAGATGGAGCTGCTTTTGTTGGAGGGATCTCATCTCATAGATCCCTCCAAGCAGAGCAGAGCAGCTCCATCGGGACGTTATAAACAGCTTAGGATAAACCCAAGACCCTAACTGGGACAAACATGTATTATGACTAGTCAGACTGTTGGAGAGAATTGTCTGAGCCACCTCCTCCTCCTCCAGGCCTAAGAGAAGCCTGTCATGCCAATCAGCTGTACATCCACACAATAAAAAGGGTCAAAGTAGGTGGCGCCAGCTTCCCTCACATCGCTCCTAAAGTATGGAATGTCTTAACAAACACCCTCAGGGCTAAGACCTCACACATGTCCTTTCAGAGAACTTATAAAACTATACTGTTCAACTAAACTCGCTTTCCCACACCAATCCTCTGCCTAGCTGTCTCCCATTATGGACTCCATCCAGCCGTCTGTAACATCGGCACATACAACCCCCCGCCATTTCGCTGCCCCACTGTCTATAACATTGTATTACCTTACTGTTAGCAGGTTTACTCTAACCACAAACCATAGTCAGGCTGTTTTCCTTGCCTGTATCCCTGCTTTCATCCCCATCGTTTCTTGTTATGTCATGCAACTAAGTAAGCCTACCTGTAAAAGTGCCACGATGCCCCTTGGCTGCTAGTGCGCTATAAATATAAAAAATAAATAAAAATAAAGTGCTCGTCTTAGAAACAAGACAGTGGCGTGCAACATTTAATACCCGGTCCTGCACTGGAGCCCAGGATGAATAGCGATATAAATAACCAAGTTTTATTTATTTTTGAGGCGCAGAAGAAGATTGAAAAGCCACCTTTGTCTGCATCAGCCGTCAGGAATGCACCTGTGACCTTTAAAGTCATCCTGTGTCACTGGAGAGCCTGGTGTAGGCTATATTAGCAAACACTCATGTTTGCATAATAATTTTGACATGTAATTAATTAATAATTTTTAAGGTGCTCAATACCAGAGCCCAATCTCTCAGTGCTAACCATGATTCACACCTTTGTTGCTCTGCTTGATCTTGCTTCCAAGCGGAGCATGTTGCCCCTGAGCTATCCTCCCGGCCTATCGCCATGTGCATTTTATGAAAGGGTATCTCCCTTTCAGTTATAGAATTACCTGCATCATTTTAATGTTAAAAATCAAAAAAGCTAGGGATTTCCCTCTCTGGCAGATGGCATCCGATCACACGGGTGGCTGATAGTTATTGGTTTCTTCTTGTGGTGATGAGGGGGGCTGATAGTTACTGGTCTATTCTCGTGGTGATGAGGGGGGGGGTGATAGTCTGTTCAAATTGTATTTACTATTTTAAGACTTTGGGTGTAAAAGGGGAATTTTAGGGATTGAAACTGTAGTTCCCATTCCTGACTGGAGTATTTGTATTTAAGTAAAATGTATTTACATTTTTTAAACAGACATTTTGTTGTAATCCATGATTTCTTTGGACTAGGCAATTCCTGTAAATTAACAGGTGCATTTATCTTTAAGGCCCTCTTAAGATCAGGAAACACATAAACACAGCTGCTCTTGGCTGCATATTATGCGGTTGCCACAGGTCTGAAGACATCAATGGAGCAGTGCAGATGGCAACAATTAGCAGACACTTGCATACTGTTTCTTATTATATTTTTTTCTTGGGACTACTACCCTGATATTGGGGGGTGAAACTGACAGATACACTGCTTATTTGAAGCCCGTGTATAGGTTAGCAACATGAGGCTTTAGAGAATTCAATCAGGATGTCTCATACATTTCATTTGCATGTAATCCTCACACACGCACTAATGCTCCATTGTTGCTCCGCTTGCAGGTCTAGCCCTCAAACAGGGATTTTATAACATTTCAGGATGATAGGCACTTTAATGATGAAATGCGCTATACATGGGTCTGCAGCAAGCGGCTCTAGATGTTTTGAACTACATCTCCCATGATCCCTCGCCATTGCCCATGCTGGGTAGGCCTGATGGAAATTGTAGTCCAAAACATCTTTAGAGCCCAAGGTTGCAGACGCGTGCGCTACCAGCACCCATCTGGAATCTAATATATTAAGGGGGGCGGGCCAGCACATCATTTGCACTGGGGCACAACCACAAGTAACTGCAGACCTGTGCTTTCCAGAAAATAAGCTTTATAATAGCTATAGGTCTTTGCTATTTTTAGATGCCCAATTCTTTCGGAATACAAACCTCTGGAGTGAATTTTATGTCTTTGCACAAGGGTGGGAGAGACTGGGCGCAAAAGGATGTCCTTCTAAAGCTCTAGTCTAATTCGTCACCACAAGCAACTGGCGTGGAACCTTTGAGTGCTGCAGAACACACTAAAAGGGGCAAGCAAGTTAATAATGTCACAATGCCCAACCAGACATGATCAAACAGGGGGCATTCTGAAATGCTGCTTACTGGTACTGGTGATGATGAGGATATGGGTTTGAGTAAAGAGAAATAGAATTGTTTCTCTTCGCTTAACCCCTTTTGAAAAAGTCTAGGCAACGATCTAGTCAGAGGTTGCAGATGAGATCAGCCTCTGCCTCCCTCCAACTGTCTGCGTGGATCTTTCCCAGCCTGCCAAGGCAGGTAAAATTAGACCTTTTAGAATTTGGTGGGCAAAAGTTCGTTGAAGTCTATGGAGCGTTGTGGGGCTTGTCGGGAGGTTGAACTCTGTCCAGGGCAAGTGACACACGCCAGATTAGGGTGGTTTGAGAGGTATGCTAACTCCACAGTTCGGGCTGCAAACTCATAACAGGCAGATTGTTGGGCTTTTGTCCATTCATTGCTGAATGCGCACACTATTAATACCATTCACAAAAGGAATTAAACAAGGAGAGGTGCGAATTATTTGAAGGAAACTAGTCTGTGTTTTATCCCGTATTAGCACTTTAAAAGGGAGACTATGTCATCATTCACTCTGGAACCCATGCATACAAATTAGGAGGCAGGAGCCACATGATTAGTGAACATCCTTTATTCTCTTTCTCCAGGTTTCTGTCTTCCTAGGCTCTAGTAGTCCCTCTTCTTCCCCTTTGTTCCCCTGTCTGTGTCCTTTCTCCTCCCCCTTAAGATTGTCCCTCACTTAGGGTGGTATGTTCACTCTATAACATCTCCCACCTGCTTATCATCCTTGTGGGGTCTGTGTCATTACCTTCCATCTGGTGGTCTTTGTGGTATGTATCTTGATCTCGTTACCTGATCTCCACCTTCCATTCCATCCAGAAATCTCTGTGCCACTTCAGGAACCCTGTCTGAGGCAACCTCCTCATGTAGGGGTGTTTCTGCCAGCGTTCTAAACACTTGTGGCCACTCACTGTGATCCTTGTTTATCTTGGCAGTGTCGATCATTTCCTCCTGTAGACATTTCCCTGACAACGTCACATCTTTCGTGGTGTTCTCCTTACCCTTCGGTATGTTCTTATTTCTTACCCTCTGTTATTTTCCCACATTCTTCACTCCTTCTGCTACTCACTGGACCAGAGATATTCTTGTTTCCATCGTATCCCTTTCCTTGACGTCTTCAACTCATCCTTTCTATTGTCCCCTTGTGTGATTCCCATTTTAGACCCCTCTTCCGCCGTATTCACATACTATTTTTTGTATTCTCATCTTCTTCTGTTTTAATTCCTTCTTTGCCAACCTTGTGTTCTGCTATGCTCTTTGCAAGATCAGTAAGTCCACCTTTTGTTATTTCTTCCTTTGTGAGGGAGAGCAAAGTCTGTTTCCCCAACTCCTGACCCGTATTTCCAATATCTAGTCTTCTGTCGGCTTTCTTTAAGTGCATCACTGTCTTCTCTATGTGTTGCTTGGTACTTGTTAGATCAGTGGACTTTCTATGTATAGCTTGTACGCTTTTCTCCTTCGTCGTCATAATGTACTGTCTCTTCCTTTTCCTAGCAGGCCATCCACTGCCACCTGTGCTGGATGGCGGATGTACTTTCTGTTCCCAGGACAATGCCTTGATGTGCCGAGGCAGACGTACCTTTGTTTCTGTATCTTCTTTTGTGCTGTGTGTTCACTTGAGTATGGACTAGCCCCCTTTTCTTTTTTTCCCCAGAGTAGGCTGTGCTGTTTCCTTTAATACTGCATTTATTGTTCTTTTTTCCAGAGCAGCTTGTGCCCTTTTTTTCAGTGTTCCTCACCTCCTTCTGATGCTGCAGACTTCGTGCCTTGGGTGGGCAGCGGTGGGGTTAGTCCCAGGGTCTCAGAGTGCTACGTTGAGTGCTCCATCAGCCCGACAAGTAAAGGCTACTTGTGTATCTCTAATACCGCTTTGTTGCCTATGCAGAGGCGTACACAGGGTAGGGCCTGAGCGAGCAGGGCCCACCCAAAAGCTGTAAATGCCCACTCAGCAGCACTGTGTGTTCAGTTACAGATGTTAATGCCACCACAGTGGGCCGAACTACATTAAATTCAGACCCAACTTGTTAGACAATCCTGGCTACGCCTCTGTGCCTATCCTTTAAATGAAATTCTGACCTCTCTCCAATGCTCTCACCTGCGCCGTTGCACCCGGACCCTCATCCGGTCCAGCATTGGTCTGATATTGAGCCTCATACCCTTTGCAAGAAGCCCTCCCTAATCCCGCTATACCCAGACATGCTCAACCACTTGATCATAATCTGCCAGCTCCATCTTCATTCCTGCCCCGGGGACACCCTGTGCTGCAATTAGGGGTACACGCACCTTATATTTCATTCACTGACCTCCACTCTTTCACCAAACTTGAACAACCCCAGCGGCCTAGCGCTTCATGCCTCCTTGGTCACCTCCCACTGCATACTACCACCTCCCCTTCCTGCTGCCAGCCCTACAAACACCTCCTGTCGTCAACTCTATGCTAGTTAAGCATGTTACAGTCAATACAACTCAGTGTTCCACATTGCTCATTGAAACTCCACGCGCAATGCAACACGTTCCATTCCAACCTGCCCAAAACCACCCCCTTCCTGACTCAACTCAACTTTGTATCTACCACACCTGCAAGCTATAGAGCTAACACTTTGACCATCTCTCTACACCCTGCACAGTCACCCTGGTTACGGGTACAGCCCACAAAGTCACTGTATCTCCATCCTCAGGCATACCATGTTCGACCCACCCCAGCCTAGGAAAAGAGCTTCATCACAAACGTTGTTCCAGAACCTATGTTACTTCCGCATCAGTGTTTAACCTATCTTGTCCCACTGTGGCAGAGCTAAGAAACACAACACTCACCGTACTTACCCATCACATCCCATGGACACTCTCACCACCTCACCTGTCCTCTGATTTATCTCCATCTTATTTTCCCACTGCGACTCCTCCTCTACCCCCAATCAACCAACCCATATCGCTTAGGTGTGCATTGATTAATGCTTGTTCCCTTGGAGCACATGCTGACGAAATCCATGACACCATCGTAGACCAACACCTAGACCTGTTGGCTATTTCTGCATCATGGCTTATTAACGCCTCTGGCCCACTACTCTCTATAGAGATCCCTCCTAACTACTCCATCTATAGAGCTGACCGTACTAATGCCACTGGAGGTGGAGTCGCCCTTATCAGTAAATCCTCCCTCCTCATTAGAAATAGTCCTACTCCCCCCTTATCTGGGTATGAGACACTTCTCCTTAAATTTACGATAAAAACTCAGGCCACCTATAACATCCTCCTTCTCTACCGGCAACCTAATTCCCTCAGCCACCCAGTCAGGCATCCCCCTCTCGATCACTCTACTTATGAAGCCAGCTACGAAATTCCTTGTAGTAGGCGAGATCAATCTGGGATTTAATGACCCCACTGACACCAAAGTTGGTCTACTCGCTCAGTCTCTGCAGGACTTGAACCTCACTCAAATAGTCATGCCCCCCACGCATGCCAAAGGTTGCACCCTTGATTGGATTCTAACCACCAACACTAGCATCAACATCTTGTCCATTAGCCCAGTTGCTTGGTCAGATCACTTCCTAATCAAATTCAACCTCTCTTATTATAAACAACCCCCAACCACCACATCACGGCTCACCCCCATCCTGATCCGGAACACTTGCAAACATACCCATTAAACGCCCAAGCCTACTCTCATCACCCTGCTTAGCCCACCCTACGAAAGACCTGATGACCTAGCCAACTACTATCACCACAGCCTCATCCACACCATGGATCAGTTTGCCCCCTCATATCTAAAATACCCAAAGCACACAAGCCCAACAGCTGCTGGTTCAACGATGAGCTTGTCTGTCTTCAAAGAAATAAGAAAGCCCTAGAACATCACTACAAAAAGCATCCCACCTTACCCAATCGCACTAATCTCAGCAATGCCACAAAACTATACAAGAAAGCAGTATTCGCCCACAAAGCCAATTCCTTTGACAACAGAATATCCAGTGCTAGTTTAAATGCCAAAGAACTTTTCAATATCTTAAAGGAATTGGAAAACCCCATCCCTCACAACATTCTGACTAGATCTGACAAAGATTGGTGTACTACCATCCAAGATGCTTTGGCTCGTAAAATGGACTCACTACGCAACAAAATCTGCTAAAAATAAAAAAAGAAACTTGCCACTAAAACAACTCTCCCGGCAGACCAGATACCACCATCCTACCCAAACCCACTTCGCCTCCCCGTTTTTCCTTCTCCCAAGTATCGCAAGCATTTGTCTTGGACACCATCCAGTCACTGAAACCCTCAAATTGCAAAGGCGACGCCAGCCCGGTAACGATAGCCAAACTCTATGCGCCATCTGTAACTCCCATCATCACTGAGTTCGTCAACGCCTCCTTTTAAGCTAACGTTGTCCCTACCAATATTACAACAGTGTGGATCACCTCTCTCCTCAAAAAACCTTCCCTTGATCCAGCTGTGCCCACTAATTACTGGCCCATCACCACTCTTCCTTTCCTGCTTAAAATTCTTGATTGCATTGCCTACCTGCAACTCCAACACTTCCTCGAAGACCATCAACTCCTTGGAGTAAAAACAGTCTGAGTTCCGCCTTAAACACAGTACCGAAACAGCTCTGCTGGACCTTAAAATGCATCTTGACAATATCCTCGGCTCAGGCAACCTAGCCATTCTGTTATTCCTTGACCTATCAGCAGCTTTGGATTTGGTGGATCACGACATACTCTGTAATCATCTCACTTCACACTTCCACTTTTCCACTGAAGCAGTTACCTGGGTAAAATCATTCCTCAGTGAGAGCACTTCAAGAATCTTCATCGGCAACACAGGAGCTGACCCAATCTCCGTACCCCTGGGTGTTCCCCAAGGCTCCTGTTTATCGCATCAAACTATTATTTGACATACTGGTCTCCCTTAGCATCACTTATGCTAACTTTACTGATGACACACAAATCATTATTCCCCTTACAGGCAACTATACCAATGACACTGAAGTCATCAACAGGCTTCAAAGTTCTATTCAAAACTGGATGGCTACCCACAACCTCTGTTTAATTGACGACTGAACTACTCATTGTAGGATCACTCCATTGTGTCAAGAAACTAAACGTGGCTTACTCCTCTTTCTCCATCGATGGCACCACAATTTTCATGATCACCACAATGGCCCATTGGTTGGGACCGCAATGTAGCAAGTCTACCTTGATTAACCATGTAGGGGCTAAATGGGTCCTGGCCTGGCGTGCCAGGCATTCCTCATGCCTATCATCATACAAACCTTGGACTCATAGGAGATACAAGAATTTGGGGTTCCCCTAAAATGACGGCATTATGAGCCACTGGCTGGTCTGAATGTAAGACCAGTAGTTGGGTGTATTGGAGTAGTTAAGCCCCATCTGCGCTTTCGCAAGTGCTTCGCGTTCATACCGCTGACAGCGGCACAACGCTTGACCGGCGCTCCTGTTCACAGACCTGAAAAAGAAGAGAGAATACATGTTATGGACTTACGAAGTTACAAGAGAAACCACAGACAACAGAACTATACATACCTGACAGAATCCGCAGCAGTTCTTCGCAGCGGATCTCTCTCCGGGTTCCGTGCTCAAGTTCAGCGAAACTTCCTCGGCGCCCGTTCCAGCTGCGGAGTGTTCAAACTCTGATTAAAATCCACACAATCAGTGACCGCGCATTTGAATAGGCTACACGTGCATACTTACCTCAGCATTCTACAAACTTCTCCAGCCTCCAGGGGTTTTCGTGCGCATAGCCACCTAGGATACGAAGACACCAGATAACGCGTTCAGACTTACCTATATTGCCAAGACTTTGCAGGTGTTCTGTAGAGCCTGTATTCCTCTGTGTTGCTTTTCTGCATCCTGCAAGAGAAGGAGATAGAAAGCAGAGAATTAATCACTACAGAGTCAAGCTAACATCAAAGACTCATCTTTTGACCACAGCAAGGCACAAGACACAGTATATAATCAAAACAAACTGTAAACCACTTACCAAGACGAGGCCTCTCCATACCCCACAGCAAGAAAGTCCTATTCTCCAGTGCCGAGAATTGCAGCCGCCTCACCAACTACTTGCACCTCTGCTAGACAGCAAGACGGAGAGCTTCCTAATTAAAACACACAGGTGAGAGGGGGGTGAACCTGAGCATAGGGAAGAAGCCACATACCAGAAATTAGCACTCCTACACCACCTTCAACTGACTCCTGAAAACCTGGCTCTTCAAAAATACGACCAATGTTTATTTCCTACTTGTTTTTTTACTTGTTGCACCCTTCTTACAAGTGTACAAACGCTGTGATACCTTTGGGTCTGGGCGTTACATAAATGCTACCAATATATAAATAAATAAATTGATGCTTTTCTCTTTATTATTGTTTTTTTTAATCCTGATATCCCAGGCAGTGGAATGCATGTTGTGGGGGGATGCTGGGAGGTGTTCCTGAGAGCGGGACACCCTTTAATGTTATTTTCCCCTTTGTTGTTTCAGATGGCAAAGTGCCATTTCTTCTTCCCAGAGCCGGGGTCGGCGAGGCGAGTTGCATTTATATATTATTTCCCATTGAGCCGGGATCGGCGAGGCAGACTGCTGTTCAATTTCTTTTCAGGAAGCCGGGATCGGTGGATGGATTGCCTTTTCTATTTTGCTTTCTGGTCAGGATCTTATCCCCTTGACGCGGTCAAGTGTCAGTGGACCTGTTATGCGACCGGCAAGTGAATCCTCTTGGCGCACTTTCTCCTTTGGGCCTCGTTGCGGGCCGTGGGTGTGTGTCTTCCTCGGTGCGATGCCAGATGCCGGAATGGAAGAGTTCTTGTGGGTTTTTCTTCAGTGCGGCGGATTGCCGTCTTCTGTCTTCTTCTAGTGCGGCACATTGCCGTCTTCACTTGGTGCGGCGGACTGCCGTCTTCACTTGGTGCGGCGGACTGCCATCTTTTTCGGTGCAGCGGACTGCCGTCTTCTACAGTGCTGTAGATTGCCGATCTTTCCGGTGCAGCGGATTGATTTTTTTCAGTGCAGTGGACTGCCGTCTTTGTGATGTCTGCCGCCGCCGGTGATGCAGGCGGCAGCAGGAAGGTGAAGTGTGGGCCCTCGGCTGAGGCCTGCTCGGGCGCGCAGCATGCAGGCAGGGCGCAGCGCTGCAATCAAACGCACGACTACACGTTGGGTTGCATAAACCCGGACTGGCGTGAACCCGCCAGTTCCGGTGATTCCTTTATTTCCTCCTCCCCCTTCCGTGTCACGTGACCTTCCACGTCAGGGCACGTGACACCACATTCCTCCCCAACTTGGAGGCAATTTCACAGATATCAATAGAAATTTTAAATTTTAGCTTGGATTACCGTCTTTTTGCACCAGTTCTTTGACGGTATACTCCGTCCACGACATATCCCTGGAGGCGAGATGACGGCTTGGGCTTCTGTCTCAGGCTGTAGCGGGTGTTCCTTTCTCTGAGCGGGCCTTCTATGGTGGTCTCTGCTCCAGTCTCTGCCTCTTTCGGGTGCGGTCTGTCCGTTTCCTCCGGCGCATTTTCGCTAATCGGTGGTACGCGTCTTTGGGGCGTGTTGGTTGTCTTTTCTCTCGGAGATGGTGGGTGTTCTTCCCACATTTCCGGGGGTACCTTCCTGAAATTGGATACGTTCCTGGTCACGGTCTCCCCCCCTCGGGTGGCAGTGACCATGCTATGGTTAGCGGTCTGGACTGTCCACGGTCGAACTTCAAAGTTGAGGGACATCTTCTTCGGCGGTGCTCGGTTCCTGACGAGGACTGTCTCCTGGGTTTAGTTCTCGATGGCACGCTCGTCTGGCGATGCTTTCTTGCTCGTTGTGCTTCCTCCGCCTTGCATCCATTTCTGGGATGTCTGGCTCTGGTGCAATCCAGTTGGGATGTAAAGGGAGTTCTGCCTGTATCGGTACTCCGAACATGAGGGCTGCTGGGCTGATCCCAGTGGCTGAGTGTGGGGTTTGCCGGTGCGTTCTTAGAAACCGATACACTGCCTTCAGCCAGGGGTGCCCTTGCTCCTTGGCAATTCTGATGATTTTGTTTAGCGACCCCATGAAGCGTTCCGCGTCACCATTTGCCTGAGGCCATCTTGGGGTAATGCGCTGATGTTTTACGTTCACTTCTTCGAAGAATTCCCGCAGCTCCTGGCTGGTGAATGATGGTCCATTGTCACTTTTCACTTTCCTCGGGATGCCATGAGTGGCAAACATCTTCTCCAGCGTGAGGATGGTGGTTTCGGCGTTGGTGGATGCCACATGCTCTACTTCAGGGTATCTGCTAAATTCGTCTATCACTACGAGCAGGTATCCTTCGCCCGCAATGGTGCAGTGGTCCATGCTGACTGCGTCCCATCGCTTGCAGCTTCGTGGGACACTGCAGATCGGTTCCGGGTTCTCTGGTCTCCTGGACGCTTGGCAGGCTGCGCATGACTCTACAAGCTCTGTTATTCTTTGGTGCATGTTTGGCATCCACATTCGGGACTTGAGGTACGCCGTGGACTTGACAATCCCTTGATGTCCACTGTGGGCTAATTTGAGTGCCCTTTCTTCGAGGGACTCTGGCAGTATGATACGGTGACCTTTCAGAAGTACCCCTTCCGGTGCTATCGAGAGTTCGTGTCTGATCCCGAACAGGGCTCTGAGTTTGGTTTGAGCTGACGCTGTGCGGTGGGTCATTGACATGAGATAGTTTTTCCAGCTTCCTGATTGAATGGCGGAGGCTGTGTATTGCAGGATGATGTCCTCTTTTGTCTCTTGCACTACTTCCTGCAGTGTCAGGGCTCGCGGCCGGGCGCAGGCCACCACGTGACAGACATGCTCGTCCGTTTCTCTCGCGTGGTGTTGTTCGCTGTCAGTAGCGGGTCGCGGATGGCGGGACAGGTAGTCTGCCGGGTTGTCCGATCCTGGCCGATATTCCACCTCAATGTTGTACGGCTGCAGCTGCAGCATCCACTTCTCTATGCGGGCAGGAGGGTGAGGGGCGGAACCCCGGAATATCGGGATCAGGGGCTTGTGGTCGGAGAAGACTTTTGCCTGCTTTCCTTACAGGTATACCTTGAAATGGCGGCATCCCCACAGTATGGCCAGGGCTTCCTTTTCTATGTGGGCGTAGTTCTGTTCGGGTTTCGTGAGGGCCCTGCTGGCAAACGCGATGGGGAATACTCTGCCTTCACTGTCGGTTTGGGTCAGCACTGCTCCTAGGCCCACTGGGCTGGCATCAACGAGGAGTTCAGTCTGCCGCTCCACGTTGAAGAATGCCATGGTCGTGGTGGCGGACAGGGCGTCTTTGATCTGTTGAAACGCCAGTTGGTGTACTTCGGTCCACTCCCATCTTTGGTCCTTCTTGGTTAGCTCCCTGAGAGGGGTCACAATGCTGGCGAGATCGGGGATGAAGCGTGCGCAATAGGTTGCCATCCCCATGAAACTTCTCACTTCCGAGGCAGACTGGGGTGGCTTAAAGTCCTTTATGTCATGTACTTTAGATGGGTCTGGGGATACTCCTGCTGCGCTGAAAATGTAGCCGAAGAAACATAGTTCATCTTTGTTGAACTCGCATTTTTCCGCATTGAGTGTCAAACCCGCTTCTTCAAGTCTTTTCAAGACTGCTGCTAGACGTCGGTGGTGTTCGTCTTTGTCTGAGGCGTACACAAGGATATCATCACTGATGTTGGTGGTACCTGCCAGCCCCGTGATGACTTTGCGGATCTCGTGCTGGAAAACCTCTGCGGCGGACGATATCCCAAAGTTTAGTCGCTTGTACCTCATTAGGCCGAGGTGGGACGAAAATGTGGTGATATATCGTGATTCTTTGGATAGTCTTAGCTGGTGATATCCAGAACGGAGGTCGAGTTTGCTGAATACCTTCGCTCCCGTGAGATCTACGATGAGCTCGTCAATGGTGGGAGTTACGTGGCGTTCTCGGCCGATGGCTACGTTGGGAAGCCTCATGTCAATGCATATTCTTACAGCATTCGGCTGTTTCGGTTTCTGGGCTACCACCATTGGCGAGACCCACGGGGTCGGGCCTGATGTTCTCTCTATGATCCCTGCCTCTTCGAGCTTAGCTAGTTCTTTCTCCACTGCGCCTCTCAGGTGAAATGGGATTCGTCTGTGACGTACTGCCTTGGGTTCAACGGTAGGGTCTATGTGGAGTTTGATGGTTCTCCCTTTTAGGCACCCGATGCCCTGAAACAGCTTCTTGTGTCGACCTAGGAGGTTGTTAAGTTCGTCGTGTTGAACGCTGAATGCGAAGTGTATCAGCTTCAGTTTCTCTGCTGTTCTGCAGCTTAATAAAGTCTCGCAGCCGGCATCTACGACGTAGATCCGTGCACGGCAATTGGTGTTATTGTGCGCAAAGTCTGACTTGAACGACCCCCTCACTGGGAGGGGTTTCTTGGACCCATAGGCATACAGCCTGACTTTCTTCTTGTGGAGTTCTGGTTTTGGGTGAAGTCTGTTGAATGCCGTCACTGGCATAACGTTTACTGTTGCGCCGGTGTCAATTACTACTTTGAGCGGGTCTCTGTTGGAGAGGACTGTGCACGATGGTCTCTTCTTCTGGCGTGATCGGCCTGATTTGACTGCTGATATTAGGTGTACTCGGTGCACTTGTCTTTTCCCCTTTTTCTTCCTCCCTTTGTTCCGCCTTTCGGGGGATGAGCTGCTGTCGCTGTCGTCGCTGTCACTCGTGCTCGGGGATCTTTGGGACTCATCGACTGCTCTAGCTTTACCTTTCCTCGCTTGTTGGCGGGAAGATTCTCTGGGCGCAAACTTTCTCCGTTGTTCCTGTGCTGGGCGTGGGCCTGAGTCTTTGTCATTCCTGTTCGGCGGATTCAGGCAGACGGCTGCATAATGGTTGAGGCGATTGCATTTTCTGCATGTGGATCCCCAGGCGGGGCAGGATTCACCTTTATGCCATGGGCCTCCGCACCACTTGCAGGCTTGATCTCGTCCTTGTGACGGGTGAGGCCTCTGGTTCTGTTTTGGGCGCGTGCTTTGTTGCTTGGAGATGGCCGCTACGTCTTCTGCGGGTTCCGGGGCTGTCTAGCGGCAGTCTCTGGATGGCTGCTTCCATTACCGCTACTTGGTCTTCTGTCTGTTCGCGGAGACGCGCTGTCTCGAGAATGCGTGATAACCGCATGTTCCTCTCTGATAGAATTGCCCTTCTTAGCTTTTCAGAGGAAATCCCATTGATGATTCGGAGGCGAATGGCGAATTCTTCGTCTGGGAATTCACAGCCTACGGCCATTTCGCGAAGGCGAGCGTGAAATTTGTCCACCGTCTCTCTCTCTCGCGTTGTCTCGCCATACAGAAATGGAACCGCTCATAGTCTGGATTGAGGTCAGGCTTGAACATGTTGGTGAGCGCGGCTCTCGCTGCTGCGTAGTCGATGTCGCTCCCACGGTTTGGCAAGGCGTTGAATAGGCGCAGGGCTGCTGACCCCACGTTGAGTAGGAGGAAGGTGCGCATCTTTTTGGGTACGGTAATGTCCCTGGCCTCAAGGTGCATCTCAAATTGCTGCAGCCATATCTCCCACCTGATGGCAGCTCCACTGGTGAAAGGGTCGAATGGGGGCATGAATGTCGTCAGCGCAGGGTCACTGCGCTCATCGGTGATGCTCCTCCTTGATGATGGGTTGGTGCTGATTCTTGCAGGGCTGGTGCTTGGGCTCGACATGCTGCACCACCGGGTGTCCTTGGAGGCTGAGTGTCACTGGTGAGCTTGTTGTAGCTGCTGGGGTACTGTAGTGGGATAGCACGTGACCCCACGTGGAACGTTGCAGTTCGGAGCGGGCCGCGTATGATACGCGCGGGCCGCGTGTGATGATGCGTACTGCGGCTCTCCTGGGGTACGGGTGTAGCAGGTTGTGCCTTTCCTTTTGATGTATTGTATATATTTTTTTTTTTTTCCTTCAGCGCGAGACGAGCGCTGTTCTGAGTGCGGCCGGTGGGATCGTGCGCGGATCGTGGGCAGAGCCGGGGTCGGTGCTTACCGGCATCCGCGACGTTGCGTGGGCCCGTGGATGCGGCGGCTCCCTCCGATGCCGGGAGGTGCGCAATCCACTACCGCCTCGTCGCCAGTGTGATGTCTGCTGCCGCCGGTGATGCAGGCGGCAGCAGGAAAGTGAAGTGGGCCCTCGGCTGAGGCCTGCTCGGGCGCGCAGCATGCAGGGCGCAGCGCTGCAATCAAACGCACGACTACACGTTGGGTTGCATAAACCCGGACTGGCGTGAACCCGCCAGTTCCGGTGATTCCTTTATTTCCTCCTCCCCCTTCCGTGTCACGTGACCTTCCACGTCAGGGCACGTGACACCACAGTCTTCTTCAGTGCAGCGGACTGTCGTTGTCTGTGGTGCTCGTTTCCCTTTGTCGTCAGATGTTTTATCCCTTATTAGCACAGTAAAAGGGAGACTGTGTCATCATTCACTCTGGAACCCACATATACAAATTAGGATGCAGGAGCCACAAGAATAGCGAAACTCCTTTATTCTCTTCCTGCAGGTTTCTGTCTTCCCAGGCTCTAGTAGCCCCTCCTTTTCCCCTTTGTTCCCCTTGTCCGTGTCCTTCCTCCTCGCCTTTAAGGTCGTTCCTCACTGAAGCTGGTATGTTCACTCTACAACAGTGTGGTTGTTTCTTGTGGGCTGTTTAGTGTGCATACTGAAAATGAATAAAGATTGCGTTTAGAATGTTGTTTTTAAAGCGTTAGCAGCCCTCGATACTTGGGGCTCAGAAACAGGCCAGGCCATTCGCAGAGGACACTTTAATTGTGAACATTAAATGAGTTAGCCAGGTGTAAGAAAGTTTGTTGCAAGATCAACAAAGAAATAGTTCCGTGCATGTGTCCGTTATGTGGCTGGCACATGTTTGTGGAATTGAAATTCAATGCAGTTAAAGGCGAGGCGGGACCAAACGAATTAAAATGCAGAGTAGCAGTCGCTTTGTAAAAGAAAATACGTAAAATATTGAAGTTTTAAGTTTTCTATAGGCCAGTGCGAGATGGCATCTTTCAAAAACGAAACCTTTATTTAGACGTACTTTAGATTGTGGAAATTGCATTTTACATGGAGTCACAACAGTTACACATGGTCCATAGCAAAATAACAATAAACGTGGGTGACTCAGCGAGCAGCTGAAGGGGGGAGAGGTACAGGGGTGCTAGAAGCCCCAGATAGTTACTAGAAGCAGCAAGTCTTGCCCGAAAACCAGGGTGAATCGGTAAAGTAGGGGAGGGTGTGGGTCAAAATGTCACTTCGATTCAAAGGGCGTCAATGTTTTCATCGGTCGTGTAGGCTATCAGCTGGTTTGTGTAGGATCCATCCGTGGTGCTTGGCTTTTGGGACGTCTGCTTATGGACTGGGCTATGGATCAACGGGCATTGTGGGTGCTGGGGGCGACACTGCATTTTAAACGCCAATAATGCATGATTTAAGAAACACTTGCAATAGCTAACTGCAACCGTCTGGGTATGTTTCTGCACCAGGGAACAGAGACAGGTTTTAACAGTGTGTGCCAAGAGTCGAGAGGCATGCATAGACAGTGCAAAGACAACTACATTTTAACAAAGAAAGAGAGACTGCCCTAACCCGTCCGGAAAACTATCCTGTCTGTATGCCTGGGGATGAGGAAGTTTCGGGGCAGCGATAGCTACATAAAGTACAACAGGTTCCTGCTGCACTGTACTGCATTCTCTACAAGCATTCAGTTATGTATTTCTTTCTCGCCCGGCCGCGCGCCTTTCTGTCCTGGAGTCCCTGCTCAGGAACCAGCAGATCCACTTGTCTGGCTGACTAGGGCTGATTCATAGACCCTGGGTGGAGGGAAAGACAGAAAGAAAAGTGTGGGATCACTTCAGGAAAGCGGCAGAGCGGGGGTGGGGCGGAGGTTGGAGGGCCCGGGAGCACATTCTGCTGCTGGACATGCCACCTCCCCCTCTCAAGGCTGCTTCCCTCCCCAGAGTCAGAGACTTGAAAAAGTAGTAAATAATTCGCCCCCTCGCCTCCTCTTTTAAAAGCAAAATAACCCCAGTGTATCACTTTGCACTGTTTGCAACCAGCTGTTGGCTGGTACCCTGGCTCCTTGTCTGCTCGAGAAAAGGGCATTATTAGGCGGGGATTCAGGAAAGACTTCCCTGGGCTAAAACTTTAAGGGAAGTGAGACAATCCCGACCGCCGCCCCCACCAGGGATCTCGCTTTCCCCTGGAAGGCAGGAGCGTGTCAGGCCCTAAAGGCTGCCGCTTGAAACCTGTGCATTCATGAAATAAAGCTGGCTTAGAGTGCGCGCGTGGGGGATGGGGTGCCCAGGGGACAGGCTGAGATGAGCGGAAAGATTTAAAGGTGAGGAAGGGGGGAACCTTCCCCCGCTCCTCCCATTTCCTGATCCCATCCCGCCCTTGCCTCCATCTTCTCTCCTCACCATTTTCTGCCCACTGCTGGGTGCCCCTTTCCCACAAATGCAATCCCCCCTCAGACCTTCTCCTGTGCTCCCTCTTACGTAATATCGTTTCCGTCCCCCATCGCCCAGCCCTTCACTCTCTTATGCTTCTCTCTCTTCATCCAGCCCACTCGCGACTCCCGCCTGTCCCACCCATACAATACGATACTACAAGGTAGACTAATATTACCAAAGTATACACACGGAATACAGGAGTGTTAGTTTCTCTTCAGTAGTGTTCATTTTGTTTTTCAGCTTTTTTTTTCTAAAGTCCCTGTTGCTTAATCCACTTGGGGTCTCATTGTGAGTTTGGCGGTAAATCATCAGCAAATCTAACGATTTACCGACAAACTTGTTTACTGTTTTTACCACTCTGTCCCGTGGCTTTACCAAGGGATTGCGAGTGGTGGTACGGAGGTGTAAAATAACCATTGTTGGACTCCAGAGGAGTCCATGTGAATTTTGGTGGAATTACCTCCAGCGATAATATTGTGCAGTATATCCACCAATTTATTTAGGTGAATTGGAGGAGTCACCTCAATCTTTTTGATGGAGGTGAATCCTCCACTTTACCTCAAACCCGGAGTTCGGTGGTGTGGTAAAAGAGGCAGTAATTACATTACTGCCAAAACATTGCTGTAACAGAATTACCAGCACTTTTTTACTGCACCGCCGAACTCGTCTGCCCATTATCTTCCTTTTCCTGCCGCCACCCTCAACTAAAATCATCTCTTCTCCCTCCCCAAACCCTATTGTCCCTCTGTTCCACACACACCCTCTCAATTCTCCTGTCCTCCAGCATCCCTTCTAGCCCCTTTCTATCCTCCTGTCCTGCCTTTTACCGTCCCTCCCACCTCTGCAGTGTGTATATCATAGTGTGCAAATGCATTAAATGAAGAGGCCCGCACATATTTTGTTTCTATTTTGTGTTCTAATTAATTATGGTTGGGGTGCTGTGACACTATGAGTTTCTCTTTCTTCCTCAGTTCTGCATTGCTCTCCACCGTTGTCGTTTCCACCCATGAGTTCACTTTGGCTGATGCTCTGGTTGTAGTTCTTTGCCTAGATGCTATTTTCTCTATGTTCCATTTCTTTTCTTTTGTGGTCGTTATGGTACTTGCATGATTGTGTTTCGTCCTAGTGGACTAGCTGCACGTTCACCCAATTTCTAACTCCGGCCTCCTTCTGTTAGCTGCCGTGTTTTGGTGGCTTTCCAAAATCGTGGAACTTCTTTCTCCTCCACTGATGCCTCTGTATCCTGTCCTTGGTTTCTCCATATGTGGGAATGGTAGGTTCAGTTTCAGAGAGGACCCATGTCAGTCATTGTGAGCATTGTCCTGGTCCTTCCCTCTCTCAGAAAACAAGCAGTCTGGCAAAGTAAAATGAGCGGCTTTTTTAGTTGTTCATTGCATCTTACATTCATAGGCATAAACTCATAAAGAGTGGACCAGCTCAAAAAGCATGCAAGCTGAATGGCTGGTCATCATGTGACTGTTATTCTGTTGGGTGTTAACCTTTGCTGGATGACTAAATACTTCAATATTATATATACATCAGCACATGAGGCCAGAAGCCTGCAGCTTATTGCACTTCAGTAAGCCTACTGCAGCTTTATGGGCCTGCAACGGAAGCCCATAAAATGCTTTTGTTCTCTGAACCATGTGGCTTGGCATCTTCAAACCTGTTCAAACACACCTTTAAACCACAGCTGCCCCAGTCAATTAACAATGTCCAGCATAACACTGGATGCCCTAACAATATGTTAATTACAGGTCCAAAAAGTAGGACAGTACTACTCCAAAATAGAATACAGCCATACATGATATACGAGACCGGACCGCATGTACTTCTTAATGACTATCATTTGCAGCAAGAGGACAATATTGTGCCATAACCTGTCCCAGCACCAGTTTACCTTCCATGACATGCAAAGAAGGCATCAGCATTCATTGCAATGCCCGTTACAACTGATTCAAAAGGGCTATGGTAATGTAAAGACCATATGCCCATTTCTGGCTGAGAAACATTTGAGCAGTGCTCATGTCTTACCATTTACCTCCAGGACAATTGACTGCAAGTCTGAAGTTTTAAACCAGAGCTTAAGTTCCATGTATATTAGAGCTGGGCAAGCCACCAAAACCAAAGCAGGGGTCGGCCACAAGCCCCACTGGTAAAAAGACATGCTCCATTAAATGTGCTGACAGCACTTACAGGAGCAGCGTCTGTCTGTCTTCCGGTCCCGGTTGCATGACTGCTGGTCCTTGCCTGGCCAGTCATTTATTGGCTGCGGCAGGACAGGCAGTCAGGCAGACGTGCTTCTGTAAATGCTGCCGGCACACCAGGACCACATCCTTTTTTTTTAGTCCGGCCCCAGCCACTCTTTGAGTGGCTGTGGCCCGAGTGGAACACTTCCTGGTGGTGCTGTAAGGCAGCAGCAACTTCAAAAAGGTGAGTGAACCCCTTTGTTTCTCCCCCAGTACCCTTTATCCCCCTTTGTTGCCAAAACCCTTTTAGATGCCCAGACCAGTTGTGCCCCTTTTCTTGATCCCCCACTCCCATTTAGCCCCTTCTGTGGCCTCTTAACTTTATTAGCTTATCCGGGGCCTGATTTGCGCCTTGAATTGGCCCCTGCCCTATTTAGCCCCTTTTATTGCCCTTTGACCCTTGTAGCTTCCCCAGGCATGTTTTACCCCTTTTCCTGACCACCAGTCCCTTTTACCCCTTCTGCCCCCTCTGTTAACTTTTATAGCTGCCCCAGGCCCGTTTTGCCCTTTTTATTGATCCCTTGTAGCTGTCCCAGGCCCATTTTGCCACTTTTCTTGACCCCCCTGTCCCACTTAGACCCTTTTGTTGCCCCTTTACCCTTTTAGCTGCCCCCAGACCCTTAGGTGCCTCTTAACACTTTTAGCTACCACCGGGCCAATTTTACTCCTTTTCTTGACCCCATCCCATTTAACCCTTTTTGTTGCCCCTTAGCTGCACCAGGCACATTTTGCTTCTTTTTTCGGCCCCCGTACCATTTAGCCTCTTCTATTGCCCCTTAACCCTTTTAGTTGCTCCAAGACCCTTTGGTGCCCCTTAACCCTTTTAGTTGCCTCAGGCCCATTTTGTCCCTTTTCTTGATCCCAGTCCTATTTAGCCCCTTTTGTTGACCCTTACCTCTTTTAGCTGCCCCAGACCCTTTGGTGCACCTTCACACTTTTAGCTACCCCCAGTCCCATTTAGCCCTTTTTTGTTGCCCCTAGCACCCGTTCTTGCCCCCTTCTGCCCCTGTTCATGTCCCTTGTTGCTCCCAGCACTCTTTAGACAATTGTGTTGCCCCCAGTACTGTTTATCCCCTTTTCTTGCTCCCTTTAGCACCTTCTCTCACCCCAGTCCCCTTTGTTGTCCCCAAACCTCTTTAGCCTCTTTTATCGCCCAATCCCTTTCCTTCCCCACAGGCCCCCCCTCATTTTGCATAGCCATTTCCCGGGCTCGGCTTTTGTTGGGCCCTAAGAGCCAGGCCAGACCCCCATGCTCGGCCCTGACTCAGCCCTTCCCATGACCAACTCTGGCTCTCCAGGTCTAATGTATACAACAAACCGTGCAACATAGCAAGTACCCTGTTTGCGAAATTAAGAACATTCCACATGCAGAGCCATATGCAGCATTAGGGATTGGTTATTTCAGCATAATAGAGCAAAACCTGTGGGGACTTGATCATATTTTATGTTTTCAACATTCAGCTCCATTACAAACTCACATGCTGGATTTAATAGTTTTTTCACCACCTCTTTTTACTCCGACTGGCACCAAGCTCGCCAGTGAGAGAAAGGGAAAGAGAAATAAAGAGAAAGAGAGCGAGAAACAGAGAAAGAGAAGGCAAAAGAGAGGCAGACAGACAGAGAGTGATGAGATAGACACAGGGAATATGGAGTGGAAAAGAATAAAAGAATGATGAAGCGATGCAGATGGGGGTGAGAGACTGACTGAGAGACTTATTAGGATGAATGAGATGGACTATGGTGAACTAGAAGTACTTGGATAAAGGACTAGTGTGAAAGAATAGGGTTAATGACTAGCACTAGGACTATAGACTACGACTAAGGAATATAACTAAGAATAAGAAGAACGAATAAGACAAATGAGAAAGACTATGAGGGACTAGTACTTGGATGAAGGATTAGTACAAAAGTGAAGGACTTGTGCAAAGGAGAAGGGTTACCATGAAGGACTAGAACTAGGATGAAGGACTAGGACAAAAGTGAAGGACTAGGGGAAGGTGAAGGACTAGGGTGAAGGAGAAGGACTAGGACTAAGGAGAAGGAAAATAGCTTGGATGAAGGGGAAGTATGACTGGGGTGGAGTAAGTAAAAGAACTGGGTAGAAGGAGAAGTGTGACAAAAGAGAAGGGAAAGGACTGGTATGAAGGAGATCGAGAAATACTGGGACAAATGAAAAGGACTGGGACAAAGTAGAAGAACAGGGACAAAGGAGACTTGATTGAACAATGGAAATGGGATAAAGAAAAAGGATGTCTTACACATTCTAATGGCATCTGCTAGTGTAGTATGTGTTTCTTGAAGTAGAGTTATGTCTTCTTTTTACTCTTGTTAAGAGGTCCACTACTTTAAAACATTTAACTGGATAATCAGATTGTTTCACATCCATTGATATAACGTTAATCCTCCATTTGCAGTATTAGCCACGAGTGATGTTAAATGACATTAGAGTGTCTGCTCTTGATATAGTCTTCTTTCACTATTCTGAAAATATCCCTAAGTGCACTCTGTAAGGTAATATTAGGTGAGACATGTTTTTGTTTAGTTTTGGTAAAAATAAACTATAAAAACAATTGGAATACCATGTTAAAGAATACTTTAAGTAAACCAGAACCATAGATACCATCAATAGGACCATAGCACATACACCACTCCCACCTCTGACTTTAGCACTTCCTCTTTTCAACATACAGCATCCTATCCCCCTTCTTGTCATTTATCACCCACTTGACACTCCCAATCTATTCTTCTCAGACAATTGCCTACTTCTCGAGTCCTTCTCAGCATCCCCCTTGTCATGATGGGCAACTTCAACCTTTCCATCATATCTAAAGATCATGAACTATAACTCCACAGTCTATAAACGCTCCATAACCTACCGAATCACACTGACAGGAACTCTCTCGATCTAGTCTTCCTTTCTTTCACCCTCCATTTCTCTGTACTCTCTAATGATCCATCTACATTAAGCGCACTGAGGCCTATGGGCGTGTTGCGTGGTATAAACATGTAATAATAATAGTAATAATAATAATAATAATAATAATAATAATAATAATATGAACATCCGAGGACTGGCCACAGCCAAGAAAGAGCTTCTAATAAACACGAAACAAGGCTCCCAGTGGTTGGCACAGAAGAGAACTGGAAATGGCTTATGGGGCTGGTGGCTGATAAAATCAAGATGCCATAGGATGAACTCCCACCAACACTGACACCCCTATAGCATCATGGAATACAAGGGGTTTCAGTCATTTATTTCAGGAAGGATCGGATCGAATCGAAAATCATGACATTCTCTGCTTCCAAGAAACGTGGATGCGCATTCCACCGATAGTCGAAGGCTATTCAAGCCACCTTAATCCAGCAATTAAAGGGGCTACTGGCAGACCAACGTCAGGTTTACTTATTCTCATTAACAATCAGCTTGACTTTACAGTAATCACAGAAATCATGCCATTCTCCTTAATTCAAATCATAGTTGGATCCATTCAAACTGCGACACAACAAACGAGGAAAACACTCATAGTCCTGAATGTGTATTGGAATCCAGCCTCTGTTGCAAGCATACATTTTCCAGACCAGATTGAAAAATGGCTAGTGCATTGTAAACAAAAATGGATAGATCCATGGTTCATTACCTGTGGTGATTTGAACTCGAAATGCTGGGATGAATCTAGAGGCCTCATAATACTCAATAGCTTTTCATTAACACCACCAGAGAAGAGAGGCTATCAGTGGAACATCGTCATGAATGCAAACAAATTGAACCTACTGAATGGCAACACTACCGGAGACATTCCAGCTAACATCACCAGAAACAAGGAACCGGTGGGCATGTCATCGATTATATTTACATTTCACCCGAACTGATCGCAGCAGAAAACAAAATGGTGGTCATACGAATGGATAACAGTGATCACAATTTACTATCAGTCAAATTATTACCAACTCAGAATAACATAACTTTCACAAACATGAAGTTGGTAGAAGTCAACATGGGAAAAAATCAAATTAAAGTCCCGTCCACTCGGCTCCCTCTACTGACTGAAGATTCCTCCATTATTGTAAACCAGCTGATCTCAACCGGTGCCAAAGAACCTCGGAACTACCTTGGACTGTTCAGAACATATGAGAAAAAAATCAAAATCATCCCATTTGAGTTCCATTATACACCGGCACGCCTTTGACCATCAAGTGATCCTACGAAAAAAAGCATTGAGGAAAGGCTTAAACAAGCTAAATGGTGATACATCAGTGTTAGCCTCAACTAAAAAAAAACAATTACGACAGTAATATTGGAATTGGTTGCGGCTTTATAAAAGACACTAGACCGCAATGATGCAGAGAAAATGTTATATACCATCAGATCATCTAATACCGCAGACATGTGGAGATTGATAAACCAATTACAGGTAGATCAAAATTCCTTGAAGTCAACACCAATTCTTCCGGGAGCCTGGATCTCTCATTTCAAGGCAATCTTCTATCAAGAACAGGATGACATACCACTGTCACAAAAAAAATTAGAAATGGCACTTAATAGATACTTCAACAGACACCATCGAGAATGTCATCAAGAAACTGTCCAAATCAAATGCATATGGCCCAGATGGGATAAGCAATGCTGGTTTCAAAGAAAATCCACAGGAATGGGCGAAACTTCTATCAATTCTATTCAATTACATCACATCGACCCAAAAGATACCAACTTCATGGAAAGAATCGATAATTATACCCATTCACAAAAAGGGAAATCGTCAAATTCCAACTAACTATCGCCCTATAGTATTGTTAGATTCCATGGGTAAAGTATTTGGCAACTTGGTTCTTCAAGCATTACGAAATTGGGCAACATCATCCGACCATTTTGACCCATGGCAATCAGGCTTTGTTCAAGATATTGGGACAGCGCTCAATATATTCATCTTAAACCTGTTCAAAAGCCGCTCGGAGATCAGTAAAGGTTAAAAAAACTGCGCTACTTGACCTAAAAAATCAAATAGACGACATCAGAGACTCAGGCAAACCCGGCGCTCCTTCTGCTCCTAGACCTCTGTGCGGCCTTCGACTTAGTAGAGCACAAAACCCTATGCCATCACCTCGCAACCACTGCAAACGTCTCCCCAAAGGCTTGTCATTGGCTCAACTCGTTCTTGCAGGAGAGAGTAATGAAGGTTTTCTCAGAATCCTCCAACGCCATACCTAGTCTGATCAAATGTGGAGTCCCCCAGGGCTTCTGCATTGCCCCCACTCTATATAACCTCTACACCAGACCCCTGTTCCGTATTCTGTACTCACTGGGCATCTCATATACCAACTATGCAGATGACACCCAGGTGCTCATACCCCTATCGGGAGACTATCGCACTGATACAGATACCCTCAACATCATCTACTCCACCATTCAATCCTGGATGGCAGATAACTGGCTTTGTCTAAACAGTGAAAAAAACAAACTCCTGCTCATCGGGCCCCCTGTCACACTGAGCAAACTTGACAAGGAGTATCAGGCCTTCAATATAGACAACACCCCCATCGCAGTATCACAAACCATTAAGACACTGGGCGTATACCTAGAACCTAGCATGACCATGGATAGGCAGGTCAATGCTATAGCTTCTTCAGCAGCGTACCATTCCAAACTGATCAATGCTATCAGGCCATTCCTCACCCAACAGAACTGCATTACCATAGCCAGAGCTATCATTGGCTCCAGACTTGACTATTGCAATGTCCTCTTCGTCGGTACCTCCCAAAGAAACCTGGCCAAACTCCAGATTGCCCAGAACAACGCCTTAAGGGCCGCAACAGGCATTTCACGCAGAGAACACATCTCTTTGGTCAGGAGAGAGGCACACTGGCTACCCATCAAAGAAAGGGTGATCTTCAAAACCCTTGCCCTAACTCACAAATGTCTTCATGGACTCGCACCCCCCTATCTTGAACAAATGATTCACAAACAAACAGCGTCCAGACCCTCCAGAGCCGCCTATGCCAACCGCATCCTGACTCCTCACACGCGTAGAATGCGTGCTGGGGGCTCGAGCTTCCCATCAATGGCAGCCTCTCTCTGGAACAACCTCCCAAATGAGATCAGATCAATCGAATCCCATGCTGCCTTCCGCAAGGCATTAAAAACTAAGCTTTTTGTCTAGAGGGCTTCCCCATGTATGCTCCCACACTGAATGATACATTGTATAATACTGTTATGTAACTGTACCAACCAAAGCTAACGTTATATACTTTTTGGGCCGCTTATTGTAACCCTCAAGCAAGCCTTCTTAAGTATCCTTGACAGCGCCTCTATGCCCGTGGGCTGCAGCGCGCTCTACAAATGCAAAATAAATAAATAAATAAATAAAAATATACATAGCTTTTATTGATTTAACTCAGGCGTTTGACAGCATCTCACACCCTAAGTTATGGACTAAACTAGAACAATGGGGCTGCCCTGCTTCCATCACAGATCCCATTAAAAAATTTCACTATCATACCACCGTAAGAGTCCGGCTGAATAAAACAGGATTACTAACTGAGCCAATTCCAACCAATAAAGGCGTTAAACAAGGCTGCCCGATGGCCTCTGAAATATTTAACATCTTCATCTCCGACATCAATTCTGCAGCTAATAACATAAGATGCTTTCCACCATCCATAGCAAACATCCAAGTTAGCCGCTTAGTCTATGCAGATGATGTGGTTCTTACAGACCAGACCCAAATTGGTCTTCAAAGACAACTAAATGCTTTACAACTGTACGTCAAAACCAATGGACTCATAATCAATCCGCACAAATCTGCCATCTTACCCTTTGGGGTTCAAAAGAGCCAGCTGCGACCAAAAACGATGCGTTGGTCGCTACTGGGAACAGAAATCCAAGTAAGATCGACGCTCCACGACTGGAAACATTAAGAAAGAAAGTGATGAACCTCACAGGTCTAGGAAAAATCATTTTGAAGCGCTATTGTGGCTTTAGTCTAATTCCATTGATTAGATTTTATAAAGCCAAGGTGATTCGGATTCTCACCTACGGTGCTGAAACTTCTTTCAATTTCAAAGTTAAAAACTGGGCAATTTTTCGAAGGTCATTTTTGGAAAAACACCCCTCGCCTTCCAAAAGGCACGCCAATACAAGCAATCCATAGAGAACCGGGGTTAACCTCTTTGCTAGCCATCGTAGAGTGGAAAACATTGTCCTTTTACAGAAAATGCATTGAGGAAAACCCCAAAGGGGGTTTTAAATGTCTAAAAAAAACCTTTTGAAAGACCATGATCCACTTCTGGCTGCATGGAAAGCTGAATGTTAGACTCTTCTTAAGATCACAGGAGAGCAAGTGGACATTCTCATCAGTAACCCGGACATAGTAAAAAAAAAAGCTATATTCCTGTGACTGGTTCAGGACCGAGAGTGAATGGCTAACCTGCAAAACTTATGGGAAACCATGGGAAGACAGTAAAAAACCAAATTCCCTACCTAACTACCTGAAATTGTTTCCCCATTGGTATTTCAGAGATCAATTTCTCCGATTTCGACTTAACCTGATCAAAACAAGAGAAACTACATGGACACGAAATCATGCTGCACCCTTGAATTGTAGACTATGTCAGGACCCAGAGTAAATAGAAAATCTGTATCACTTGATGATGGTCTGTCCAACTTTAACATTCCAAAGGAACACCCTCATGATCCCGATCATCACAAAGTACGGATACAAATCAAGGGAGCTATGGTGGAAAATGTTACAATCTGGGGAAAAACATCAATATCCTTGGCCGTAGTCAAACTCTATTGCCATCCAGAAGCAGCTATCAAAACTTGAAGACCTGTGACCTTGATTCTGAACGCTAATTGAAACTTATGTCAAAAGAACAGTTTTTTTTTTTTTTGGAGTATACTTGATAAAAGGTTGTCAATTGTATAACCAAATATCAAATAAATAAAAAAAAATAATAAAAAAATATGATAATTCATTCATTAACCTCACCTTTTAGGTACTTGTCCCGCTTGCACTTAAGTGACATTATTTTTGCCGCGGTTTTATCACTGCATACCCATGGCGCCTAACCTGGACCAAGTTACATTTTCTCTCCTTGCCTTACAGACTGCATCACACTGCCCTTCACCAAGTACGCTGACATTCTTGCTACCTCCTTTGACCACCACTACTCTGTGTGCTTCTTTACCCCCTCTCACTCTTGCCATCAACCATGGACAACCCCAGTGAGCCATCAAACAGATAAAGGCATTCGCACACCTCAACCTTCGCCGTTGCTTACTACTGCTCTTGACCCTGCCAAATCACCACTTTAGGCCAACCTAATTTCTTCTCTCTACTCCCACCATCTCAAGCTCTCCATGACCCTCCAGGCTCTGCTCTCTCCTCCTAAAAACAACTCCTCGTCCTCCTCTCTAACAGCAGACAACATAACTTCTAGTTCTAATCCAAAATCCTAAAAATACATTGGCCCTCATTACGACCCTGGCGTTAAGGGGTTAACGGTGCCGTAAAAGGTGTCGGCGCCGTTAAACCCTTAACGCCTGATTACGAGGTCCCTTTGCGGCTCCCGACCTTAACGGCTGGTCTGGACAAGCTGTTAAAGTAGGGGCCCGCAAAGGGACTTTCGAGGTAATTACGGTACCGCAATTTGCGGTACCGTAATTACCACCTTCCCCAGTCCCATTGAGCCCCATGGGGCAAAAATGGGAATGGGGAAGGGCCAATGGTAAATGGCGAATTACCGCCCCGCCAACCTTGGAATGGGGTGGTAATTCCCCATTTACCATTGGCGGAATCGGTACCTTACCGGCGTTAACCATGGCACTATTAGCGCCATTGGTTAACGCCGGAGTCGTAATGAGGGCCATTGAGTCTCATTAAGAGTTTGACAGTAATTCTGTGGTAATACCGCAGAATCACCACCAAAATCGTTCACCTTTACCACCACATGGTCCCGTGGGTTTGCCACAAAAGTGGGGATAGGGCGGTGTTAGTCCCCATTAATAGAGTCCATAGGACTCCATTGGGGACTTTTGGTGGAATTACCACTGACAGAATTACCGAATGGTAATTCCACCGATTTATGGAGGAAAAGTGGAGGATTCACCATCATGCTGGAGGTAAACCCTCCTCTTATCCACCAAAAATCAGCAGAATTATCACTCGGTAATTCCATCTCTGACAATTATCCCACATCGCCAAACTCTTAATGAAGCCCATATTATACCTTAACACTCCTTGTATCCCTTCGACCTCTTCCCTCCAGCTCCTATCACCCCCTGCATTTCTTTTCTATATCACTTTTCTGACTTAAATCCTACCGATCCTGTGCTCAACCTACCCTTTCTGAGCACCCATTGACCCCTTTGCATCTCAAACAATCAAAGCACGTGCACGATCAATTCCTCACACCTCACACCGATTTTGGGTTAATATATTGATTCTCTCTTCTCTTGATGTTATGAAGTCAAATAGTGGATATAGTAGGCCATAATAAATCCTGTGATTCTGCAGTTATAGACACTGCTCTAGGAACTTTTTGCAGATAATGGCAGTCTATTTTGTAAATTAAATATTTCTGCCTCTCTTTGTGTCTTTGAAGTTTTTGATGCTTTCAAGATTGATTTGACTTGTTGAACTCTCAGGATATTTGCGATGAATGGACCTTTTTCCCAGAGACCAATGTGGGCACTGTATGGTCTCTAAACTTCTTACAATATTTTGAAAATCACCTTCAGCAATTTGGAGATCAAGCGCTCAGGGGAAATTTCACAGACTGTTTCTCCTACTGACCCACCTGGAATCCCAAAGGTGACTATGTTGAGCTTCTTGATTGGTTGGCCATGTCATTAAGGTCTTTAGTGAGATGCAGAATTACAGCTGCTTATTTTTTGAGTTTGCCTACACCATCTTCTATTTTATTTGCTTGTTCTGCTTATTCTGATTCCCTTTGACGACAGTAGGATAATATCAGCCGGATTCAGGATTTGATCATCTCAGTATTGATTCTTGTGCTATTAGTCATGAGCCAGATACTCCAGAGTTCTCCCATCAACTCTTCCCAGGAGAAAACCATGTGAGGTTTTGATGGTGGTAGTGGTGTTCAATCATCCATATTGTGTTTCTTTGATACATATGTGGGAAATGTGGTATCAATTGTCATGCTCATTTTCGTATTGGTCTTGGAAGTTCGGCTAGATTTAGCTTATGTCGTAATCTTCAAATTTAGGTTAAATTCAGCCTTCTTATATAGTTCTATGGGTGACATAAAGTTATTCATACCCTTTGCCCTTATACGAGATACCACTGAGCTTGTGTATGGTGGGGTTGGAAGTGGCAATGGGACACTGTTGGGCAGTAGGAGCAAAAGTGGATCAGAACTTGCGACTGAGGGCACAGTGGGGCAGAACTCAGCATTGAGGGGCAAATAGCAGCAAACATGGAACTGATTTCCAAATGGAGTCATTCTGGCCCTTCTCGTTCCACCAACCTGTTTGTACCCATTGTGATGAATCATGCAGATTCCACACTAAACCCCTGCCTAAAGTCTCCTCCAAGGTGGCCAGGGAAAGGCAGATGCTTCCTAATCCTGATCTTGGGGGTGTTTGTAGGAGTATACCCTGGGAGGAGATAAGGCTCAGGGTGTTGAGGAGATCCTGCGGGGTGAAACACAGTAATTGTCTTTGCACCTTTTACAGCTAGCAAGGCATGCAATGGCTTATTGGCATTTTTGATGAACCTAAAATACCCATTGAATCTCTTGATGTGGGTAATAGTAAAATGAAATCCCTAAACATCTTAAGAAAGGAAATACAGTTTGAGAGTTCTAAGGTCAAACCACCCCCCCCCAACTCCCAGAGGTACATAGAAAGGGAACCTATAAATAATGGCTTAAACAAACTGCCTTCTCCTTTTCAAATGAACTCTTGTAATCTTTCCTTAAATACATTTAGGAAAAGTAATCTAGCATTTAAAAATAGAAAGATGACTACAAATCCCATTATCTCTTAAGTACTGGGACGAGGAAGATGGCTCAAGAGCAATGTTGCAGGATTGGTAAGATTGTTAAGAATAATAACCCACACCTAAGGGAGACAGAGAGGTTTAAAAGACCCCCTCAAGTGCAGGCCATTAGATGGAGGTGGAGCTGGAGTAGTAGCAGCGGTAGCAGCAGCAGAAGGAGAGCACGTTGTTGGCAGTCACAGAAGTCAGTGGAAAGAAGGGACGCCGGGACTTTAACCAAGCTGATTCCAACTACCTGTCCTGAGAGGGTCATGATCCCCCAAAATCAGAAAGGCAGAAGTTGCGCAGTGGAAAGCGTGAAGGAAGACTGCTTTTCTCCATGTGAACCTGATTGCAGAGATTGTGCAGCAAGAAGCCTGCCGGAGAGCGTGGCTGGAAGTTTGTGTGCAGCCGAAGGTCCCAGGAGCGAGACAAGCTCTGTGACAGCGTGGTGGGAATGAAGACATCTTCATTGAAGAAGATTGTATGTTCAAAGAAGCCAGAGGCAGTGAAAGTCCTGCAGAACACGAAGGGAAAGAAGACAGAAGCCAGGGAGTGTTACTGAGCGCTCTGATCCCTGGCGCGGACATAGGCAGGCAACAGTAGCCAAGGAAAACCACTTGCGTGTGAATGAAAGCCTTGTAAACCCAACCAATAATTCTCGGACAATGCAATGCAGCAAGAGTAGCACTTGCGTATGAGTATTTAGTATTTAGTATTTATTCATTTGTATTGCGCACCAGACCCGAGTGTATGAGGGCGCAGGAGCAACAGGATTATTCACAGCTTAGTTACATGTTACAGTGCATTACAGTGGTTACAATGGTTACAGCAGTCACGATAAAGGCAAACGTTTGCAGATTTACAAATAAACATATTTACATATTGGGTAACGGTGGTAGGTTGTGTGATCTTAGCGGTCATTGTTCTTTATCCAGTGTATGTAGTTGCGTCTAAAGTGTGTGTAGGTTTGGGGTGATCTTAGAGAGGGTGGTAGGGAGTTCCAATGTAGGGCTGCTTTCACCTGGAAGCTGTTGCCACCCATTTTGGTGCATTTGAACCTGGGAACTATGAGTAGATTGGCGTTGGAGGTTCTAGTAGGTCTAGTGGAAGTATGTTTATTTATCCTATCGACTAAGTATCGGGGCACAGAGTTATTGAGGCATTTGTGTTTTAGTGAGGCTACTTTGAGCAAGATTCTATCTGTAGTGTTGAGCCAGTTGTGGGCTCTCCTAAAGTTAGATATGTGTTCTCTCTTGGGGATGTTGAGCGCTGCTCTGAGACCGTTGTTTTGTAACGTCTGAATTTTGTTAGTAACCTGTTTGCTGGCTCCTACGTACAGGGCGTTACAATAGTCCAATTTAGATAATACAAGGGCTCTGGCTAATGTAATGCAGCTCTGAGTGGATAAGAAGGGTTTGGCAGATCTAATAAGTTTACATGTGTAGGCCGTGGAGGATGCCATGGAGCTAACCTGTTTGTGGAAGGAGAGGGAGGAGTCGATATATATTCCTAAGATTTTCACTTCCTTAGCTACTTTGATCGGGTTTCCATCTATAATGAAACTGGCGTACTTCTGGTCCAATTTGGTTAGGTTTGAGGTGGAACCAAGTATGATGAGTTCAGTCTTGCCATCATTCAGGCATAGACTGTGGGATGCCATCCATGCCTGGATGATGAGGTACACCTTGTTCATCAAGGCCAAATCATGGTTATAATCTCCCATCAACGGGATGAGGATCTGGGTATCATCAGCATAATTAGTGTAATTGATACCCAGACCATCTAGATCATCAAACAAGGGCTTCCTGAACACGTTGTACAATGTAGGGGAGACGCATGAACCCTGTGGAACTCCGCATGTGATGGGGATGGGGTCCGCGGCAGCTGTAGTGGAGAAGACACGCATGGACCTGTTGCTGAGGAATGACTCAATCCAACTGATGGCTTCTTGGGAAAAATGGGTAGCTGAGTCAAGGTGATTGCATAAGATTTTATGATCAACTAGGTCAAATGCCTCAGAGAGGTCAAGGAGTAGCAATAAAGCAGTTTTCCCATTGTCTCTGAGAGTGCCAATTTGAGCCTTCAGGTCGATAAGGGCTGTTTCAGTCCCGTGTTGGGGTCTGAAGCCTGATTGCCGTATACCGAGGAGATGGTTTATTTCGAGGAATTTTGGGATTTGTTGGTAGGCTGTCTTATCTAATATCTTGAGCAGGAAGGGGAAGGTGGTAATGGGTCTGTAGTTGGTGGGAATGGAGGGGTCAAGAGAGGGAATTTTGAGAAGGGGGAGGACCCAGGACTCTTTTAGGTTGCTGGGGACTGTGCCTGACGAGAAGGAGGCGTTTATGAGTCTTGTGATGAATGGCGAGAGGTCTCTTGCCGCATCTTTAATGATTTGTGGGGGGCAGTTAGATGGTTTTAGGCTGAGAATGATTTTTTCCACTTCAAGAGTGGAGACTTTAGAGAAGCTAAAGCGAGAGGGGTTGGGCAGAGGGTGTTGGGGCGTGGAGCGCGGGGTAGTGTTAGTAGGGTTGGTAGGTTTCGCTATGGAGTCCTTCTTATTTTTAATTTTAGTTTGAAGGCCTGTGACTTTGTTGTTTAGGGCATTTCGGAGACTGGTGCACCATTGTTTGTCCTTCACACAAGTGTCTGGAATTAGCACAGGTGTTTCCAGTTCTCTAATGACCGTGAACAGCTCTTTGGTGCTGGAGTTGGATTGTGCAATTCTCTGGTTGTAAGACTCTTGTTTGGCAGCTATAATTTCTTTTTCGTATTTGGATGATATTTTGTTGAGCAATTTTTTGTTATGGTCCTTGGGAAAATGTCTCCAGGTTTGTTCCTCTTTGCCTTTTTCTAGTCTGAGGGTTTGAAGGTGATTAGAGAACCAGTGGTTGAGATGCTTTTCCGATTTACATTTTCTTAGTTTTAATGGTGCAATGTAGTCTAAGGCTGTGCGCATGGTTTTATTATAACCTTCTACAAGGTCGTAGGGGTTGGGGGTAGCAGGGAGTTGGTTAAGTGTGGGGAGGATGAGAGGGATCAGTTTTTCCACTGTGATATTTTTCTTACTTCTCGTAGGGGTGGCTGAGGCTAGCAGATTGTTGTTGATGGGGCTCGAGGCTTCAAGGGTAAAGGAGAGGAGATGGTGGTCGGACCAAGGTTGAGGGGAGTTATCGGTGATGGAGGCCGCACAGTTGTAGTCTGCTACCCAGTTGAGGGTTCTCTCTTTGTTATGGGTGCGGCCAGATACTTTTTGGGTGAAGCCTAGTTCGGAGATAGTATTGTTGATGAGGGTAGCCCGGTGGTCTTTGCGGTCTTTAAAGCCCAGGTTGAAGTCCCCTAGGAGGAGGCTCTGGGAGGAGTTTTTTAGGTTATTGGTGTCAGTATGCCCAGGTCCAAGGCGCAGGAGCGAAGCAGTACCAACCACCCCCTCAATGGTCTCAGTGTCTGCAAGTCAAGGCTTACACAGACCTCTGTAACCAGAGCGGGGAAGGAGGGTTAGGGTCTCGATGAGTGGATAGGTAGAACGATTTTAGGTTAACCGGATTGAGGGGTAGGAAGAGGTTATGGATAGGACTGGGGATTTTAGGATAAACGATGACTGCACACTTTTCTTAAACTGGCTGATGTAACTGTCTTAACACCTTTACATGTAAAGATGTTTCCCTTCACATTGCATTGCCCTTCTAACAAAACATGTACGTGCTCCTCTGAACACGAAGTTATAACAAACATGGATTGGTAAAACAATTTGAGCCCAGTTACATCTTCATGAACATAGTCTCATGCACTAGCACACTTAGCTTTTGCTTCTGTCTTTAAGTCCTGTCCTGCAAAGGCTGTCGAGTCCTGTGCCACGTCCTTGCGGTCAGATGATCAGATGCAAACTAAAAGGAAAACAAAGGACAAGCATTAGCGTGTGCTTTCTAGTTCTGTCGGTCTCTCACTCTCCCAAACGCACTCTACACGCATTCAGCATTCTGTGCATTCATGGATCTCAGGTTCCTTTTGGGTGCGCTGCCGCACATGGCCTTTCAACCCCCAAGATCTATGTTTTGCCAATATTCGGTCTTCCTTCAGACTGAGTGCCTTTGCACTGTAATGCGCTCCCGTCTCGTGCGCCTTTCCGGCGTATGTTTCACGAGACGAAAACACATGAAAACATCCACAATAAATAATCGTCTTTGATCTTCACACATTCACTGAAGCAGAACTCTTTCCCCGAAAGCCCGCCCACTTAGCTTCTATGTGACGGCGCAGGGGCTCTGGAGGGGTTGGGAAATGCCCCCTGCGCTTCCCCCATAAATCCCAGACACTCCGTGGGCTGAACGGTACTTATCTCTTTGAAGCGAGGGGCCGGATGGTTCCTCCGGAGGCTCTAGGCCCCTCGCGTGTGAATTCCGTGGAGCTGCTGGGCACACGTCTACTCTCCTCGATGTCTCGAGCACAAGCCCCGTGCCTTGGGGCTTGCGCATGCGCATTCGCGTGCCACACCCAGCGCGGCTTCCCATTGGCTCGTGGGTCCGCAAAGCATGCTGGGAAATGTAGTCCTGGCGAGCCAAATGCTGGGATTTGTAGTTTTGAACTGCAATATGTCTACAGAAAGGGCATAACAGCCTTTTAAAGTACAATAACTTTCTGGGTCTAGGTTTCTTCATGGTCCCTGGCCCTACAGCTCCAACAGTACATGGTCTATGGCCAGTCCTGCCCCTGACAATTGGTGAGGATGGTGTTAAGGTCTTCTTCGAAGGATCCTAAGGGTCCGGGAGGTCGGTAGAGTAGGTGGATGGATATCGTTTGGGAGTTAGTGGTAGGCAGTTTAGCTGTGAGTGATTCGCAGGATGGGAGGTGGGTAGCAGAGTCAAGTCTAATGTTGAGTTGTGTTTTGGCAATTATGGCCAGGCCACCGCCTCTGGATTCTGTTCTGTCTGCTCGAAGGATGGTGTAGCCGTTGGGGATGGCTAACGAGAGGGCTGGTCCTGCGGCTGCGTGGAGCCAGGACTCGGTTATGGCTAAGAAATCTAGATCTTCTGCTAGAATGAGGTCCGCTATATCTATAGCATGGGCTATTATAGAGCGTGCGGTAATGAGGGCGCCTTTTATAGGTGCGGCAGTAGTCTTAGTGGTGGTGGGGATGGTAGCTGTATTGTGAGTTTTATGTTTGGGCGTGGTGTTAGGTGGGCTGGACTTTGGTTTTTCCAACGTAAGGTTGGCACAGGTGCTAATGGTGGTGGAGCGGTTAGCCAGTTTGGACTGGATCGAGTCCCTGGCTCGAGGTTCGTATAGTTTAGGTAATCTGGATCGTAATCTGGTGTTTCTTTCGGTAAAGCTGCATGGTAGGGAGAGTTGGGGCAGCATGGTTGTGGCGTAGGGCTCTATGGGGGGTGGTGTAGTGGTGCTAGTGGTGGCCAGGCTCAGGGTGGACCTAGGCAGGCATGAGATGTTGATAAGGTGGAGAATAGTTCTCAGCAGTAATGAGTAGATGCCTGGTAGAAACATTTTGTTGGTGGTGGGGGACCTAGTTGGTGGTTGGCAATCATCAGATGCTGCAAAGGTGGCTAGGATGTACACGGAGGACTTTATGAGTGAGCTGACTAGGACACTAAGCTATTGTCACAAGTGTGGGCAGGGCAGTATCAGTGTCAATTAGAGGCACACCGAATTTAGGCAGTGCCGATGGATTAGCAGCAGGGGTAGGCAGATAGTCACAGATTCAATTAATGCAAGGCGAAATTAGGCAGTGCAGATGCAAGAAGTGTAGGCAAACAGTCTCTGATTCAAATAGGGCCCAACAAATCTAGGCAGTGCAGATGGGCAGATGCAGATACGCTAGCAGCAAGTGCGGGCGAGCAGTCTCAGTTTCAGTTATATGGTACACGACATATGAGGCGTAAAGTGCACGATGGTACTGTGAGGCATATAGCAAGCATAATCAATCGTGGGCGAAGGCAGTGGCTCTCTGGAGCGCTTAAGGTAGTATAGGCGCAAGGTTAGATGGTAGAGGGCAGGTGTGTGGCAGAACTAGCGCAGGGTGTGTTTCACTAGTGGACAATCATGGGGCAATAGAAATATAGCACTGAGGCAGCCTGATTACCAAGTGAGATGGCGTGAGTAAAAGGGAGGCAAACCCGATTGTTCATTGTAGAAGAATGAAGATGACTGAAGTAGTACTTGCGTAGAAGTGAAACTGCCGGAATAGTTATGACTGAAAAACTATTGAAAGAGGCTGAAATATAAATAGTGTGTGCTTAAAAATGATCCTGAAAGTGAAGGCTAACAGGAAGCAGAAGAACATTGTAGCACTGTACCAAAGTGACTGAACTTGAAATTGTGAGTTACAGGGAACAAGCATTGCCCAAAGCCAAGAATGGTGCAAGCATTATCCCAAGCCAAGAGTGGTGCAAGTATTGTCCCAAACGAAGAGTGGTTCAAGCATTGCCAAAGCCTGATTAATTGTACAAGCATTGTCCAAAGCCAAAGGAGACTAACAACAAGGCATATAATTAAGCTGCTCTGCTTGGCAGGAAGAAAAGGGCGAATGTACTTTTCTGGAAGGGTGAAGCTTGTTGATTATAATTGTTCCCTAAAAGCCAAAAGGAGTAAATGTAGAAACACATCCTTGAAAGCATGTTGGTTGTTAGTGTGACAGAAAGACTACAGTGGAAAGAGGCTGCCCGTCTGGAAGGGCAACTGTTGCAAACTGATGAAGCTTTGGTAAATACCTTTGGTTGTCAGTAGATTTAAGACTTCAGCAGCACTATTGAACACTATCGGGAAGGTGAGTAGACCTGCATTGTGAATCTTTGTAGAAGTGAACCTGGGGGAGAATTACCCAGGTGGAAGCAAATGTTCTAAGAAGTCATCCTGACAAAGATATAAACATTGATTTATGATGCTTTAAATAAGAGAGCTGACAAGAAGTTTTGTTTCCTTAACCCTTACCAGAAGCTGTGTTCCTTAAATCTGACAAGGAGTTGTATTTACTTTGACATTCATAAAATGTGGCCAATCACCTTGAACAGGAACATCATTGGTGCTATTTTATGAAGTGGAAATTATTATTCAAAGAAGAAGAATTGTTCTTTTGGTTGAACATTGATTTAACAGAACTTTCTTTTGACAAAGTGAAGGAGCCACAAACTATGTTGGAACTTTGTTGCAAACCCAGATTTCCTTGTTTATTTTTGTTGAACATTCGAACTGAATTTAACTGAAAACCTGGGGAAGGGGCGTTCAGCCAGGGTTTCAAGAAAGACTGTGAATACATTATAAATGCAGTTGCTGATGTTGTTGTGAATTGCCATATATTTCTTGTGCATTTTATGTATAAGTGTGAAGGCCAGATATCCTTTGTTGGAGTATTTCCTTTAGTTTATGATAGGCAGGGAAATCCTCGTCAGGGTAGGGACAGTGAGGCGTTTATTGAAACTTACACTTGAATAAAATGGCATATTTTGAGAAATCATCCAAACGTTGTCCGCCTCACATTTCTGACCCCTCACACCATCCATCTCCACCTTTCACACAGTGTAATGAACTCAGCCTACAGTGCTAGTACAGATTATATGTTCTCTCTATAGAAGGGTATGTATTGCTACTTATACTTAAGATGGCCTTTTCACATTCAACAGGGCAACATTTTATTTCTATCTAACATAAACATTTCTACTGCATTAACTCAATTTTGCAGACAAGTGGAGATGTGTGGAATGTATGATTGCAATATGATATGATATGAAATGATAGGTTATAGATAACGTGCTTAATACCCAGAGGTTTCTAAGCGAGGACCCGGGGTTCGAACCTATGTTGCTCTGTGTCGTCTTGCTTCCAAGGTGAGCACGTTGCCCCTGCGCTATCCTCCCAAGACAAAGAAAACGATATCTGATAATTGTGCATATAATTTGCATATGACTGCATGTTATGTGGATGTGTTCTGCATGTAAGGTATAGCATAGCTCTCAACTGTAGACAGTTGCCCTTGGTGGTGATAGACTAATGTATAATACCCCTTTCCCTCTTTTGCACTGCAACCCACAAAATCCGTCTGAGTCCTACCAACAATTCACATAGTCACTGACATAGCAATACTCTCTGCGCGGGACACTCTGCATTACATGTCTGGTATAATGCCTTTAAACTAATCATCTCTGCTAGTGATTGATCATTCACCTACATTCATGCAATTGCCAACTGCTTGAAATGTTATGGTCTTTTATTTTCATGTTTGTTCAGACTACATTCCTCCAAAGGGCAATTCTTCCTGCTGTACTTGGAAGCCATAACAATGGCAGTAAGTGCTGTGCAAATATCAAGTAACATAACATGTTTAGGCTCTGCCAGCGTGAAAAGGTAAAATATCTTCTTACAATGGCAGTAATGCTTGTCATGTCTCTATGTGGTACAGGCAACATGAGTGCATTCATATAGTGGCAATACTGGCATTTATTGGTACAGCTAGCATGAAAACGTCTTTTTACTGTGGCAATATTGGCATTTCTAAGAACAGCCAAAATTAGTGTGTTCTTTCATTGGCTATACTGCCATGTACTGGGACCAGCAGCATGAAAATGACTTCTTACAGTGGCAATATTGGCATTATTGGACACAGCTTGCATGAGTATGTTCTTGCAGTTGCAATATTGACAGATATTATCGCAACCAGCATTAACATTTCCACATAGAGTGGCACAATACCGGCATATTGTGGACACATGAATCATTAAAGTGCTTTATAGTGGCAATACTGACAAATACAATGGACATAGACATCATGAGCATGTTTGGCAGTTCTGGCATATGCTGTGGGCACAGGCATCATTAAGTGTGTTTTTGCAGCAACAATATGGGCATATATTATGGGTACAGGCATTACGAAAATATGTTGGAAAATGCTCCTGTGTACCATTGGTGACCTGAAATTTATTAGATTATTCCACGTGTTACCCTACAGAACTGATTACAAATTGTATGACTTTTAATCAAATTCTTTATCAAAAAGTGTACTCTGAAATACACCATTTGAACCAATTATTTAAATTTCCTTGGCAGGAGAACCCCCAGAATCCGATTTTATTTTTTTCAGGTTCTTTCACTAAGCTTTGTCACTCACGCTCAATACTGGGAAATATTTATGCCCCCTTAGAAAAAAAAGCTCAACAGTCTCTACTTCATCTAACACCACATACATGTGCAAGTATACACACAAAGCAAAAACATGCTCTTCTCTATCTCCTGTAGCACCGCTCTGGGCCACATGGAAACAGGATGAGTCCTGCCTCCATAGATCCCATAAAAGGCTATGAGAGCTCTGATTCGGAGCTTTTGAGGGCCTCCTTCTCTGGAGTTTGAAAGGGACAATGCAATGCACATGGGCCACCATGTTCTTTACCATTAATGTTTCTCCATCTATCATATGTGCACCATTTCGTATGCATTCTTCCAATGTTTTGTGATCTGCTGTCAACCTCTGAGCAAAATATGGTATCAGACGAGGAGTGGAAGCGCAGTTTGCAAGTCCATTACAGTAGCAAGGTGGCAAAGGAAAATATTAAATTGTCTTTTACTTTCCACCAACAAGTTTATATTTCTGACATTACACCCCTGTCTACAGCTAATGGGCTTCCCATGCAAAAGCTTATTTTTACTTGGTATTCACTTGTTCCTACCCACATTTAAACACACACATTTTGAACCTACCCCAAATTGACACCTGGCAAGACTTTACCCATACACCCATTGCTACTATTGTAGTTGCACGTTTAGTACCATATGTATAATTACTACAGTTCCTACTGGCACTGCTAATACGTCTGCTGCTACTACTATTACTACTATTACAATTACTAAAACAAGAACTACTTCTGCGGTGGTGATAATAATGGTAGTGATACTAATGCTAATGACAGTATAGTACTGCTATCACTTGTAGTAGTATTTCTTCTTGTAATGTGTTTAATGTAATTAAGAAACACGTCCCAATACATTAGAAGGATGCACATTGTGTGATCAGGGAGCAAAGGCGTGTTCCATGCAGGCCTCCATTGAAGGTGCAACCTGGATTTAGAAGTCCAGCGAGACTCCACAATAAGCCTACGTTTCCCTGGTAAGCATGCAACTAAGCAGAGGCATTGCTAGGCGGGGCCTTGGAGGTTGGGGGGGGGTCTAAAGCCCTGGGTCTTTTGGTTGTAGCCCCGGTAGAAGCTCAGGGGTTACAATCAAAAGGCTAGCTGGCCCTGAGTCCCGACATTAGCATAGCTCAGGATCTTTTGCAGACATAGCAACAGCCCTGCAACTAAGTATGTGCCGCATATGGTGATGACCTTCCGGCAAATCAGGGTTGGGAGCTCAGGATAGCGGTAGCCAGACCTAGCTGGATGTATGTTTGTATGTTAGAGAAGAAGCCAAAGAAGGTTTGAATGTTCCAACCACTTCTGATTGAATGGAAGTCAAATGTCTGAACTTATAGAGAGGCTAGGTTTTATCTGTAAGCCCAACGCGTGGGCAAGGCATAAGACCTGTAACTGCTCCAGCATCATCTCACCTACTCTTGAGCTGCTGGATCTCCACCTGCACTGATGTTTCCACCAAGGATGCACTCTCGACATTAGAAGTAGCTGCAGCACGCTCCAGTACCTGGTCCATCTTTCTTCAGTCCAGAGACCTTGTCCAGGGACCTTGCACTGTCATCCATGGCCCCTAGTTTCTGCCTACACACCAAGCATCTTCTGCACTGAACCACAGCTTTGACAGCTGTTTTTCTTCATAACTGGATGCTCACCAGCAGGCTTTGTGGTATAGACTAAAGCTGTGCCCTGTAGGATAGCCATGCCAAAATTGAGTGAAGAGGGAATTTTGGTGACAACTCAGACTTCTATAGAACATGTATGCCAATGTATACATGATGATGGTATTGCAGCCAGTGTGTGTGTGGCTTAGTGCTGATGTGGGACAGTGTTGTGAATTCATACAAATAAATGAAATGGTGGTTTGGTTTTAGCATTACAAAGAAAGGGTAGCATGAATTAATTATATTGCATAGTTACCATATCACAGCATTGCAGTGTAGGAACTAACAATACTAACTCCTAACATACTAATCATTAGCCCTTAACCCCTAAACCATTCACATAATTAGTGATTAGAATGGTGCAGTTTAGTCCATAACTAAAGGTGCAAAATTAGGGTGCAAACTGGGGGGTTGAAATGGACCACAAACACAGACTCTGCGATGCTGTTTAGAAATAAAATGCAGGAATTAAAACTGCTTCTGCGATGTGGGTGATGATGAGGAATTTGAAGAATCACTCCGTTTAAAACAGTTGATTGTGTTTCAGCTGCTAGCACAGGAAACTGGAAGGAAAATGTTGCAACTATCGATTCCAGACCCATTGAGCCACCCTGTATAAAGGTGGTATGGTTGGTACATGTGTTAAAGGGATAGTCCAGTAAAAAAATGTATTTAAAAAATAGATAGGCAACATTAAAAAAAAAATACTAGCACTTTTTTTTTAAACTTCCTATGTAAAATTTTGAGCTATTCAAGCTCAAAATTCGCAAAAGCAAGCACATGGGCGCATCCATTTTGTGAAATGGATGCCCGCCTGTGCTGGCTTTTGATTTTGCGGCACTAATGAAGGAAAAGCCAGCCAGCTGTAGTAAACAAAAGCTACCGCTGGGTGGCTTTTCCTTCATTGGTGCTGTACGCAGAGGACGGGCACCGGAGACCAGAGCAGGAAAGCTGCAGCTGAATCTCGGTAAGTGCTATTTATTTTTTAAAAAATATAAGCACTAGCTGCGTTTTTTTTTTCTAAGTTTTCCGGGCTGGAGGAACCCGGAAAACTTAGAAAAAAAACTGCAGCTTTAAAAATGTTGTATTTATGTTTGCGGTCGCTTTTGAAGCGACCGCAAACATAAATACAACATTGTGTTTGAAAACGCTGCGGTTTTTCTTTCCAAGTTTCTCAGGCTCCTCTGGCTCGGAGGAGCCTGAGAAACTCGGGAAGAAAAACCGCAGCGTTTTCAAACACAACCGCGTTGTGTTTCTGCCTGCTCTGGCTATCACTTTGGGTCTCCAGTGCTCCCACAGGAGAGCACTGGAGACCCAAAGTGAAAGCAAGGCAGGCAGAAACACAACACGGTTGTGTTTCTGCCAAAATCTGCTTTCCCATTTGGGGCTCTCGGGCCCCCCGTGGGGAGCCCGAGAGCCCCAAATGGGAAAGCAGATTTAGGCAGAAACACTGCAGCATTTAGCATTTCCCATTTGGGGCTCTCGGGCTCCCCATGGGAAATCAGCTGTAGGCAGAAACGCCGCGGCATGTAAAGACAACCGCGTTGTGTTTCTGCCTGCCTTGGCTTTCACTTTGGGTCTCCGGTGCTGCCCTGGGGGAGCACCGGAGACCCAAAGTGATAGCCACAGCAGGCAGAAACACAACGCGGTTGTGTTTGAAAACGTTGCAGTTTTTCTTTCCGAGTTTCTCAGGCTCCTCCTGTGCTCTGTTTATTTGTGGTTATGCATAGCCAGATACAAAACTAGGGAGCATTTAATACTGACAACCAGACAACCTGGGTATCTCTGTTCAGGCCCTTGCCTGGTTGACCTCCTTTCTCACTGATCGACCCTCCCAAGTCCAACTTGGGTCTTTACTCTCTTCTATCTGTCTCGCTCTACTTGTGGTGTTCCTCAGGGGTCTAACCTCCCTCCCTGGCTATTTAACCACTACCTGGCACCTCTGGCCCACCGCATCTCTACCTTCTGCTCTAACCTTTAGTGTTATACGGCTGACACCCAGCTCTCCTTCAGGCTCCCCTCAGACTCCACTGCTAGATAGACCATGAATAAGATAGACCATGAATAAGAGCAAGGATCAATAATAGCTACAATAGTTCAACAAGTAATGATAAAAAGGGTAAGGGGAGATGTACCTACTTTGGGTTGTGAGTGCATTCAATGTGCAAGTGTACAGGGGGAAATCAAGGTGCAGCACATTTATAGCATGCCTGAGTGCAAGGCTTTGACAGGCGTGTCTCAATTGAAGAAAATTATCCAGTGCATGCATAACAGCATCAATTCCATACACCAATACGAAAAACACTACATGTACCAGAATGCCCCACACCAAAGTGACAAAAAGAAGCACACAGTCAACAAATCCCACACCACCTGATGCACAGACAGAGAATACTTATGCTCCCACCCACATACCACCAAGGGCCTGCACACCAATTAACCAGGTGCCCTGCCTGTTAGAAGTGCACAATCACATATGCATCAGATTGGAATTAGAAATGTTTTTCAGTACAAATCTCTGATTTAGTGTCATGGACATAATCGGATTATTGCATTGTAACACAATAATAACACATTCACCAGTTCCATTTGAGTTAGTTGTACTAAAAGGGTCAGAGGCCATGTTGGCTGTGAATGGTCCACATCAAGGCCACTGCACACCACACACCCACCACACATTATCACAAGGTGCATTTCTAGCACCCGAAATAGGACATATGCTAGCGAAACTGCATTTTGCATGTGCATTTTTGTATTTTTAAGTGAACACTATACAGCCTGTACCAACATGATATGGGCAGAAGTATGACATTGTACACTTTCTGTTGCTTCCGTGCATGTGATGCTGATTATCCCCTGATGCCATGGCTGATGACCCCCGTGAGGCAACTACACAACCTTCACGAGCAGGCATACAAATGTGCCCATGTCTGTACTCAGTGCACAATTGAACAGACATTTGGCCTGTTAAAGGCCAGGTTCCGCTGCCTGAGCAGATCGGGGGGGGACTAATGTATAGCCCTGTAAAGGTGGAAAAGATAGTCCTTGCATGTGCCATGTTGCACAACATGTGTATCACTGACATGGACATGCACCCACCAGAGGCGGATGAGGAGCTGCCAATTGCACAGCGCTGTGATGGCATAAATGGTCGTGTCGCACGAGATTAACTTATACACCACTACTTCTGATCACCTGTCACACACGCGGCACAGGCCAGTTCGCGCACTGGGCACTGCACATTAATAAAATCACTCAATTACACTGAAGGATCAATGTCCAGTCATGATTTGTTTGCAACACAAACTGTAATTTGTGCTATGAAAATATATACAAATGTCTAACGGGTTAACTTGCAATACTATCCCCCCAACTATCCCTTCCCACACCCCCTCCCCAACTATCTCTCCTCACTGCCCCTCCCCAACTATCCATCACCACTCTCCCTTCCCAACTATCACTCCTCACTCCCCCTCCCCAACTATCCCTCCCCACTGCCCCACCCCAACTGTCTCTAGGCAACTCCTGTAATATTTGTCAATGTTCATTTACATGAGTCACAGACAGGGCACATATGTGTCCATGGCCTATTTTCTTCCGCTTTTTGGGTCAGGTGTGCGGCTGTGTGTCGAGCGGGACAGCCGAGTGGAACGCCGCCTTGGGCTGCTCTGCACTGAACTAACAGGTGTTGTGCTTGTCGATGGTGCGGTGGGAGTGCCATGGCCCTTTGGTCCAGGAATGCCTGGAATAACATGGCCATTGTCTTTGTGATGGACGGCATCACACTGTTCCCTTCCCGTACCTTCCTTAACATCTGTACAATGGCATATGTACAGCGACCAAGTGCACGTGCATTATGGCGTCCACTGGCCTGAACACTCTTGTGCATGAGCTGCACCTCCTGAAGGTGCTGCTGATCCAGGGATGTCAGGTTGTCCTGGTGTAGTTCCATCCCGATGAACCGTCCATCAAGATCCCTCACACTGGGGAAAGGGGGACGTTGTGGAATAATTGGGCCCATGGGGCTGAATAGCAGGGGCTCTTCAATGCTGTGGTCAGTGGTATCACCAGTTTCCACAACCGAACAAGAACGTCCCAACAGGAAAATATTCTTAAATTGTTGCAGTGAAGTAATTTGCTGTACACTTTCTCACTGTGTAGTAATTGTAAAAGAATCACTACTGGCTAAGGGTCACTAATCACTACCCCTCATAGTGTCTTGTTTGTCGGCTATCTGCTCAACAATATATCATCTAAATATCACATTTTAGACACACACATTGATTTGCCATTATGGCAATTGGTCATCTGTAGTAAGGTACATACACTCTGTATTTAACATACAAGCTTTTCATGAAAAAATTAACTATTGTTTTCAATAATTATCACAATTCTGCAAATTGAAATATGAACAATTTACAAAAAATAAAAGAAAACCAACATAAAAATCCCTAAAAGTCAAGAATCACCACAAGTGGAAATTAATGCCCAATTGTTCTTACAGATCTTTCAGTAAACTAATTCAAAGACAAAAACAAAAGCAAAAACAAAAGCAACAAATTACATAAAATAATGATCTATTCATTTAGAAACAATGGGCCTCATTAAGACCCTGGTGGTAAGGCAACAACAGCGGCGGTAGTGCTACCTGCGCCGTTGTTGCCTCACCGCCTCATTACGGGTGCCGGACTGCTTATGTGGTCTGACCAGGCGTGCATACTGGCACCTGCAAGCAGACCAGGATGGTAGCAGCGGTACCGTTACTAACTGTAGCGCTGCTACCATCCTCCCCATTCCCATTGAGCCCTATGGGGGTTCAAATGGGAATGGGGACGTACCGGGTCCCGAAAAATGGGAATTACCTGGCTCGCAAAGGTCGGAATGGCCCGGTAATTCCCATTTTTTGGGACCCGGACCCGAGTTTGCGGGTAGCCATGCCGATAAAAACAGCATGGCTACCTCCAAACTCGTCATGAGGCCCAATGTCTCATTCTTCATGATATTTGTCTGCGCATAATGGTTCCACTAAATCATGTGATTCAACAACACTTAATCCTGGAAAAGCACAGTCTTGTTATTCTGTGCAATACTTTGTATTGGAAATTTAGTTGTATCTCTAGGTAGAATTCAGTATTTTACAAATCTCCGGTTTCCACAGCACTGTCTTCAGCTGTGTCCTCTACAATGGACGCATGTGCATGGCCTTGTGGCAGTGGTGGTGGTGGCGGCACTGCTGCATCTGGGGCTGCCGGGGTGAATGCATCTTGTGGGGCCTGAGGTGGCTGTGCTGGTGGAACCACTCGGGCCTGAGGTGGCGGTGCTGGTGGCACCACTGTGGCCTGAGGTTGCTCGATGGATGCTGCTGGGGTCGCAGTTGCAGTTGTGGCCTGTTGAGGCTGTGGAGTACTTGGTTGAGGTGGTGGTCCATTGGGTTCCTTGGGTTCCTTGCCGCCAACGCTGGTACCCCTTGAGGTGCTGGAATGGGCATCCTCATTGCCAGATAATGTGCCTGAGGGAGTCAGAAAGGCAGTTTGTCAGGGATGAGTGTGGATTGATGAGGCAGAGATTAATTATTTGGCTTTTTAATAACAATGCTGTGTGAGGGACATGGCGGGGGACATGGCATGGTGCACACATGCTTGTGTCATTCATACTGTGTAGGTGGATGTGTGATATACGTTCATGGTGTGTGGTGCCAGAGATACTTTCGTGGTCTACTGGCAATTTCTGGCTAGTGTGTTAGGGATGTGGCACACACGCTGTGTGATGTTGTGTTGGGGAGAGTTGTGCCATGGATGGGATCGCCATGTGCCTGCTGCCTGTAGCACTTACAGGGATAGGTGGCAATTTGTGCTCATGGTTCTGGCTGGGACTAGGGAGTCACATGTTTCGTTGGTGTGTGACACTGGTTATTTATGGGTGGTGAAGGTGCTTGGCACTGACATGAATTTGTGCCAGGGCTTGCACGGCAGACAAACACCAATTATTCTGTGGCAGGTGGATGTGTCTGAGTGGCAGCAGGTGCATGTTCTGTTGGCAATACAGGATGCCTATACTATGTTATATATGTATTTGTGGTATGAGGGAGGTATTGGGTGAGGGTGTATGTCGTTGTGTGCACCCAGGTTGCAGGTCTGGGGGGACGGCAGGGCTGTATTGGTGGTGTGCATGACACACTTGACATATTTTGCTGCTGTAGTGGGTGCAGGGTGTACAGGGAGGTTGATGTGACATTGGGATTACGTGTACTCACCAGCCTCCTCAGATGTCATGGCTCTGGCCTCCGCAGCACCGACCCATTCTATTGCCTTGAGATGCAGCACCTGCTGCATGTATCCTCCCAGGGCAGCAGGTGGATAGGGGATGCGCTGCCACCACCTATAGCCCTACCCTGTCTGCGCTGGGCCGACAGGAGGTTGCGCACCCTCAAGTGCAGGTCATCCCACCTCTTGCAGCAGTCACGCGCACTGTGGGGGGTTGTGCCAACTGCTGTCACTTTCTGGGCAACCTCCTCCCAGATGCAGCTGGGCCTGCGTTGGTCAGTAGAGAATAGTCGATCTGCATGGTGTCCGCCAACACGTTGAGCTTCGCCTCGCTGAAGCATGGCTTGCGTCTCCGGGTTGCACAGACTTTTGATGCCATGTTGCTTTGATTCTGTGCTAAGGATTATTGTCTGTAGCCTGTGCTCTCAGGATTGCAATGGATTGTGTTTAAGTAATGGCCGCCGGTCGATTTCCTGTTCTGATGATCACTGTATTTCCGGTCACAGTAATTGAGATAACGTTGTTACAGGTGACGGTGGTCCCGGGAGCGTGTTGCCAGAATGGGAGTCACCGGCACCGAGGACACCTGTGTTGGCATTTAGGGGGCAGTGTTGGTATTGCCGGCATGCCAGTGCCATTGTTTGTGGCATGCTGGAATGCGCGTGCACTCCAACACGGAATCATCCAGTGTTTCCGGCATCCAGGTGATTGGGATTTCTTACCGGCAAACTTGTAAGGCTCTATGTACTAAGATACATCACACATGGCGGCCATTCTGGCATGCAAAATGAAACCATATGATGACCCTGCAGAATATATACAAGAGATACTGGAGATGTGGACACTAGAGACGCAACAATCATGGGACGTGAACATACCACTATTTTATCACATACTGGTCTGAGGACTCCCCTGAGATGTACATACATCCCTAGAGAAGGTGGTTGGGATTGAGACGAAGGGATGGCCAGAAATACAGATGACCATAGTACACTTTTTTTTAAAGGAAACAGGAGAAAGGGATGAGCACGGCAGACAATGAAATTAAGGCAGAGGCAAAATTAGTGAAAAAGATGCTAACAAAAATATCCATGGAAGGAGCCTGTAAGGAAGAAATGGGCCCTCATTCCGAGTATGGTGGTAGTCATGGTGCTATTTGCGCCATGACTGCCTCCCATACCAGTACCGACTCCGGTTTGGTTCAATGGGGACTTACCGGTCCATTCCAACCTTGGAGGGACCGGTAAGTCCCCATTTACCAAACCATTCCCCATTCCCATTGAGACCCCATAGGGCTCAATGGGAATGGGGAGGGCGCAAATAACGGGCTGGCGTATGCCAAGCCCGTTATTTGCGCCCAGTTCCCGTCCTTAACACCTAGTCAGACCATGCGTTAAGGAAGGGACCCGCTAAGGGACCTCGTAGTAGGGCGGTAAGGGATTACCGGCACCGGTCTCCTTACCGGTGCCCGATATCCCTTACTGCCCTACTCGGAATGAGGGCCATGGTATCAATAATAGACACAGACAAAATGGATGCAAGTTTCGAAAAAACCTTTATTTGGTATTTTTGTTGGGTTAGTAGAATTCCCAACTGGTCCTAACTCTATAATGAGAGTAATCTCGACCATTAAATAAATAAAAAAATAATCCAAGTTAGTCTAGTCAAAATTAAAAGGCCTATACTAGCTAACCTTGCCCTCCTTCTCAAACTGACAAATGTGTTAAGGGAATACAAATATTGTCTCAAAAGAAATATCATGATGGCTTAAGTAACAATTCCCTTCTCCACGTTCAGCACCACGGGGTCTAGAGAGTTTCCTAAAAAGCGTAGGTGGATGACACAGTTCTTTCAGTCTTGCACACTTTGACTTACTGGTACAAATTAACAGTTCAGGTTTGGGCTTCAAGCTTCTGGTAGTTCAGCCACTTCCTTAAACTTTGTCCGCCGTGTCACAAATATACAGTTCCACTTTGGACCTTTACTTTCCCACAGTCATTCACAGACTTCCCTCCAGCGGACTTGAGCCTGCCTCTCTTGCCACATTCGCTTTCTTCATTTATTTCATAGTTCTGTACAGGCTTCCCTCTGCCGGGCTCCAACCTGTCTTTCACCTTTTACTTTATCACACAGTTCTGCAAAGGATTCCCTTTGCTGGGCTCGAGCCTGTCTTTCACCTTCCACTTTATCACACAGGTCTACACAGGCTTCCCTCTGCCGGGCTCAAGTCTGTTTTTATGTTTGTGGGGTTCCCTTCCCCACATTTTGTGTCAGGTGTCTTTTCACTGTCAAAGACATTCAAAACTGCAAGAATTTTACATAGATCTCTGTATGCCCACTTCCACCTCTCTTTCATTAATTCTACAATCCACAATCTTCCTCCTCTTACAACACCAATGCCTGTTGGTACTTGTAGTTTCTTATTTTCTTTGGTTTGTCTTCTTGGCCTTTTCCAAAACTCATATGTAACACCAATAATTCTTGGTATTTGTAGTTTCTTATTCTCTTTGGTTTGCCTTTTTGGCCTTTTCCAAAACTCATATGTAACACCAATACTTCTTGGTATTTGTAGTTTCTTATTTTCTTTAGTTTGCCTTCTTAGCCTATTTCAAAGTTCACATACTTTGCTTTTTATTCATTCATCTTTCTTTCGGGATTGCGGTTACTTTCTTGCCTTAGGTTCCTGTTCAACTCAGAACATTTCACTGAGACTTTCAAACGTGCGCTTTCCCCTCGCAGGACCACTGTGTTACTTTGTATCGATTCCTTTTACAATTCAGCAAATGTCCTTTTCATTACATGCTTTATCGGCACAAGCGCGACCTACAACTTTTAAGTTACAGTTACCTTTGGGTTTTAATACAAACTATACTTTTGTTGCATTTGATAACTCACTGGTTGTGTTAATCAGCCTTCTTTCATCAACGCCCTTCATGCTAGAGTCAAGGCCATTTTATGTGCCTCCCCTGCTCCTCCCCAACTCTGCTGTTCACACGGGAGGGTCGCGTGCCGCTTTCAAGTACCTTGAAGGTTTCCTTCTTGCGCTCACTCGGATTCAGTCTTCGAATGCTTACGGCTTCCTGAAAGTGTGAGATTCTCGCCTAGCTCTCTCTCTATCTTTGTAACTGCAGATCATCCCCTTGGCCTTCCGACTTCCAGCGTCTGTTTCGCATCAGCCCCGAAAGGGCTGTTCCTTCTCGTACCCAGCCTCCCTCACAGTGTGCCTGTGCTCGCCACCTTTTAATCACCTAAATGGGCATGTTAACAAGTGGCAGGTGTACTTTGGATTACGTTTCTGTCTCTGCCAGGCCTTATTACAGGGATAGAGCCATTGCAAGCTATCAGTAGGAGTGAGCCGTCAGACCTCCTTCCTCATCTTACTCGGCTCAGTAGTGTTGCCAATGTAATGTGGGGAGGAATTATGGGAGCTGTAGTTTCCCATAAAATAAGCAGAGATAGGGGTTAAAGGCATTGTGGAAAAAGGAGATACCATGTCTCAACATCAGGTGCTTCTCCCCCACTCCCTGAGGTCCCCCTACCCAGGTGATCCTCCCTCGCTTGTCAACCCCCATGGTCGGGATCCAAAAGTGATGGCCCTTCCCTGGCCACCTGAGTATGGGGTCCCTGAGAACTAGGTCATGAAATATCCTCTGGTTTTTCACAGGCCATACTTACCAACATTGTCCCAGGACACCTCCAATTTGCCCCCATTAAGCAAGGGGGTTTTCCCGTGGGAGGGAGGTACCACATAGAGGAGTGTATCCACAGCAAGGGAGATTCCAGCACCAGGGAGGGTATCCCCAACAGTTTATCAGCAACATGAATATTATCAGCAAGGGGGGTATTAACGACAGACGAGATACTACCAACAGGGCAGAGGATACTGACAGAGAGGGAGGGGGTTTGGATATGGTGGAGCAGGATTTGGATTTGGAGGACAATGTTTTTATGTGGGCAGAGGGGACACTTTGCATGAATGTGTCCACACAGACAACAGCAGCAGTATGGCTAAGGGGACGGGGGGGGGGGGACAGGTATATGTTCAACCCATGAAGCCATAGGGGTAGCCCATACAACCACAGATGCAGCCAGTCCAAATTTCTCCACAGCAGGTGTAGGTGCCCATCACACAGGCAATGCAACCTGTAGGGCCGCAGTTGCCCTGACACCACAGGTAAACACACAGCAACATAAGACAGTACCATAGAGCGCCATGCAGGCTCATGCACAAATATATATGCAGCAGGACAGCAGATTGCTAGCCAGAATACAGTAGCACATTATATGGGAGTGACAGTTAGTTAGTTAGTAGGTTAGTTATTTACTAAGCGCTCCATAGAACCCTGAGGTTTAAGGGAGCAACAAACACAACAATTCACAACAACCAACACAGCAAGCAAGAATTCTACATGGGAGAATAAACAAAAAAGGAGGGAAAATCTTATTTAAATAGCAACTGTGGGATGTATTGACCCACTCTGCTATACCATGCGGGCTCACTCTGCTATCTATGGTGCAAGAAACAGTAAAATGGCGGCGAAATCCTTGTGTGCGCCAAAACCTCCAAAACCAAATTTTTCAACACACAAAAACTTGGCTGCGCAACCTGCCACCCATGTTGCATGTGGGGTGGAACAGAAGCACTTGCTGCCGAAAAAGTGCCAGTGGGCTCCATGACAAGTAAACATAGAGTGCAGAGGGAGAAGCAGCGCTTTGCAAGTGGAACTCCAAAATTTGTCTGTAAATGACATTTACTTTGCTGCTGAAACTTCAAAATGCCTGTACATAACAATTTCCAAAACTCAAAATCTTGCTTGGCGCTAAAATTCATTTAATCTAATGAAGCACTGTGAATTTATAAGGTCCTGAAATGTTAAGAGCAAAACACCTTCTCAGCAAAACTGGATTGCCTGTGAATGACAACTCCTGTCAAAAAGAAATCTTTGTGCAGCCACACTGGGCTTCCTATGAGTGACAGCCCCTGTCAAATGGGCTCTCCTGATTAAACTTTAAGGTTGTCTAAACTAAAGGTCTGCCGGATTAGCAAATATAAAAGGACTGTTGCTGAAAGGAACACGGATTTCATTTGTTTTGATTCCACAGGTTTAGATCAAGAATGTAAATTATATATGTTATCTGATGCAATAAGTTTGCTTTATGCTGGATTTCAGGTCCAGCAATTAAGAATTAACCTAGGCTGGCTGGGCCTGCAAGGGGATGAAAAACAGGTTTCCACCCAAGGGCAGGGCATTGCTCTCTGCAGATGCTAAATTAAATTATGATATTTGTGGGGTATGCCAGACTTGTGTCTGTTGCCAGGGACTGAACAATGGCATATTCTCCAGGCCAGGAAATGGACGTGTGAAGAGGTCATAAACTAGGCTTGCAGAAGGAAATCCCAAAGGTGGGGGCTGCTCCTTGCCTCCAGAGACAGACAAAAGGCTGACCATTTGCTGCTAAAGAATATGTAATGAACATTTTTTAAGATTTATAACTCGCTATCAAAAGTGGTGAAAAATATAAAACGGGCAGATTTGTTAATCTAATTTTTGGCCCTACATTTGAAAAGTTGGTGGAACTGTGTAGCATATTCTTGAACAGGAATGGCAATATATGTGGTTTTATGGGAACTGTATTTATGTTAGAATCGTTCAACTTTGCACACTCATTACTATGGTAAACGCGCATATTTGTGGAAATTTGGAGAAATTTTGGAAAATGGTTTCATGGCGAAATGGACAAAATGCTGCAGAAAGGCGAAACAATGTCTCACAGCTGTGGGATTTTAATGAACAGATACTCCATAAAATATGTAATCCTTGTATGTGATTTTTTGTAGGGGTTACAAATGTATAATTATGTATTTAGGACAACATTTGATTTTGATACTAATGGCTAGGGGAGGTTTCTAAGTATTGCACAAATCAAACCATAAACCTGACATCATCTGTCTTTGATCAAATCACCCGGATGCAAGGTGGAGATGAGGTTCTGATCCAATCCCAATTCACAGGGACAAGTTTAGTTAAGCCGGCCCATACACCCATTTGGTGATGTCAGTTGACAGGATAAATAGGGACATCTGACAACACATAGGACACACACGCTCTCTTCTGATTCCAGCAAAGCATTTGATCCAGCATTCAACATCCAGCCTTCAACATCCTTCTAGATCCAGATGCCAACTACCAGGCCAATCAGCAGCTGAACCATTTTCAGCTAGGCCTCAAGCCTCAGGTAATCCTCGCGACTCAGTGAAGCACTGTGGTGGGGGAAGCATCCTGAAACTATCTGGCTTTCTACCATAAATGCTTGCCTGCTGAACTCGCCATCCAGCTGATCTGAAATATCCAGAGACAAGAAGGGCAGATCCCATGCAGTTCCGGTGACCGGCCTAGCTGATGTGCTGTCCTTCCCTGATAGACCGGCCCAAGTGACCAGAACTTTGAGAACTTTGACAGACTAAAAATCTTAAATCCCATTGGATTATGAGTTTTAACAGGACGCTAGAGAACTATTGTATACCTTGCCTTATCTTGTTCCACCCTAATCTCTGAACTATCCTTAATTTCATAACCGGTAACAGTGTCAAAATCTTTAGTGCTATCCTATCCTGTCTATTTGCTAAGCGGAATTTTCATAGTAATTTTTATTTGTGTAACTTTTATCCATAAATCCCACTTCGAGTGTTTGGACTGGTTCCGCCTGTGAAGGCGCTGGGGATCTGTTACTGAAGTCATGAATCAGTCTCCGAGCTTACTTCATCCCAACCTGATTGTCTAGTTTCAATGCTCTAGTTTTGAGTAAAAGCATAATCCATATTTTCTGGTTTTAAACTGAAGTCCTTGTCCAAATTCGCGTCTTTATTTTCAAAAAACACCTCTCACTAAAACTGATATAACTCCCTCAGTTTTAAATATAGACACAAAATTTCAACTCTCACAGATACCAATCATCCTTAGCTATCTCTACATTGTGGGACAGTGTATTTGACCCATTTTTCTTCAATATTGCATAGTAAATGTTTGCTGCAAATTTGCAATTTCAGCCAAAGTACACGTCTTTTGCCAATTGATCTGAAATGTATATTGTGGTTCATATTATCGCCCATGCATGTTAGGACCTGATTAGTGTTGCTTTCTTTAGCATTTGTTTCCAATTTAGTATTTTGACAATTTTGCAGTATTTCACCAAGCCATTTTCACCTGTCATTTCAAAGTATCATTTGCCAAAATAAGGTTTTCTCTCTTGTGTAGGAGGGAGGATTGCCTATAACTCTAGACATTGTTTTTTCATTCCCGAACATGCTGATTACTCACATTGGTGTAGGGTTGCTCATTTGTATTTAAACAAAACTTTGCAGGGGGAACACTAACCTAAACACTATCTGTGTGCAAATCAAAACTGTTCTTTTTCCCTGTGTTTTCTATCCTGCCTCCTTATAAGTAAATTCAATTGCTTTGCTTATTTCTAAATTGTATTGTAACCTTTGGGTGATTGCTGCCCCATATCTACATCTATAGTAAACCTATATGTGATTTGAATATTAAATAAATAAATACATATTTACCTTTGCAAACTAGCCTAATTCCTGGTTCAGTGTGACCTGGGGGGTATTTTGAGAAGGGTGTGATATGAGTGGAATATCATTCAGAATGTTGAACTTATAGACAAAAATAAATAAGGGTTCAATTTGCGCACTACATGCTAGGTGAAATTTGGGTGTGTGCCTGATTGAAATCCCTTACACAAAATCTTCATATTCTTCCTGAAGATTGCCATAGAATTAATATCTCTAAGGTCCGGAGGGATGGCATTCCATGTCTTAGGTGCCACCATAAAGAAGGCCTGAGTGAGATTGCACATTTAACTTTTTAGCTGGTTGTTGTTATTAGATCGCAATGCCCTAACATTAGATTTAGGAGTCAGGACCTCTGCTAGGTATTAAGGGCCAGTGCCCTTGACACATCTGTGTGTTATGACAAGCAGCCTAAACTGAATCCTTACTTCAATTGATAACCAGTGCAGGTTATGTCTGGCCTCTGATATATGATCTCTCTTCTTAAAACTAACAATAATCCTAACCTTACTGTTCTGCATGGTTTACTAGAGTAGTCAATTTGTGACCCTACAAAGGCTCTAGCCACCATTTCACAATTAACTTGCAAGATATAAGGACACAGTTGGGCTAACAGTTTAATGTAATAGGCAGTTGAGGAAACTGGTATCAGGTAATAATATCCCCATATATATGGTCGCCGTAAATAATATCGCCGGGAAAATGTTGTGGCGATATTATTTGGGTGACCATATATATGGGGACAGGGGCAAAAAAAAACATTTTTTTAAAAAAAGAACAAAAGAAAGTTTAGGGGCTGCAGGGGTGTCCCCTGCATGTTCCATGCAATAATGTCGCCACAAAAAACGGCCATTTTTCAGTGATATTTTTGCATGGCGAGATGTTTGTGGCGACATTATTACATGGAACCAGGAAACTAGGCTATTTACGTGTGCCCTCAAATCCAGATTTTGATCTAGAACGATGCCCATGGTCGTCACCTTCTTCTTGGTTGTAATATTACAGCCAGCTACTCTAAGCTGACTATACTCTCGGTCCAGCTTCTTGATTTTGGTACCCGTGCCTATCACCATCAACTCAGTCTTTTCTTTATTGTGCGCCAAGCCATTTTCCATCATCCAATTTTGGATGATCTCATATACCCTGTGGATGTTTTTTTCATCCACCTCATGCAGTCCTGACAATGGGATGACATATTTAGTGTCATCCACATAGTTTGTAAAACCTGTTATTTTCCTCTAGTAGATAAAAAACAGAACTGTAAAAATATTGTATAGCGAGGGAGATAGGCAGGCATCTTGAGGCATGCCATCATTCAAGTCGGGCTGGTGGGGCTTCAGCCAGTTCACTCCAGACTCGCATTATTAATAAAGAGAGCTACCTCCTTTAGCCTGGTGACCAAGTTGCCATGGTCCACCAGGTCAAAAGCGGCAGACAGATCAAGTAGCATCAGCATCACAGTCTGGCCCTTATCCATATATTGTAGTAGTCTGGACTTTAAATCAAGCAGGGCTGTTTCCGTACCATGACCCTTCCTGAACCCAGACTATCATTTGTTTAGGATGCCTTAAACACAGCACTTGCCACTTGCTGGCTACACTACAAATGTTTATTGCCTCTATTTTTCTATTTATTTGTATTTATTATTATTTATTTGCTCTTCTCTGCTCTGCACTTTCCACTCTCCCCTTCCATGCACTTTTCCCTTTTCCCTTTCCCATGCACTTGCGCGTTCTCAATGCCACTGGGCCTAGTAAGATCATTGTTGTGTTCTCCCCTGTTCCCCTCCCTTGCCTAGTCGCGCTCTGAAACACTTGTGTATGAGCACGATACAACTAAAATATCATATCAGATTAATTCAAAAAATCTGCAATTTGCAAATACGCCAATCAATCCAAAATCTTCCAAAGGAACGGGGTGTTAGTGATCGGTCAGTAATTTACTGAAGTTAACAGGCAAAGCCCATGCTTTTTAAGAAAGGGTGTGATCTATGCCTTCTTAAATTCACTTGGAACATAGTTCTCCGCAAATGAGGCATTCACAAATTTACAGAGAGTGCCCATTAATACAGAGGAGCATTCCTTAGTTATCAGAGAGAGGCATGGATCTCCTTTACAACTAGTAGGTTTTAGTTCCTGGAGGTAACCTATTTCCATTTCCAGGATAAGGCCAAAAGACCCAATAGGCCAGCCCACAGAATGAAAGACCCCGATGAGTAATGCAAGGTAGCAGTGAAGATTGGTCAACATGGCAGCCACCAAATCCTGTATTAAGGGGGGTGTCTTTCCCCTGTCGGATAAAGTAATGGACACATAGGGATTTTCCGGGGCCATTGTAATGATTCCTGTAACTGAAGATTTACCACTCACGATAGGCACACAGCAAACAGTATTGCCCTTGTATTCAAAAGACATATTAGGAATAGATATAATGAGCAAACTAAATATGACAATTTCATTTTCAGAGAAGGGCATGGTATGTTCGATACCTGGCATCTTTTATGAGTGGGTTGCAGCCACCATACAAGCATTTTGCTCACACAGCACTGTACGCGGGTCACCATGCCAGACCTGAGGGATTCCTTATTGGGATACAAAGGGCATAATAAAAACATCAGAATCTCCATGTAACACACCCATCTATCCTGTCAAGAAATTGAAAGGTGGGGTGTGGAGATTCATTCAAGATCTCCACCCCTTGAACAATGTAGTGGAGGCATAGTTTCCCTTCGTACCAACCCCAGCTACAATATTATGTAATATACCCACAGAAGTGACATGCTTCACAGTTATTGATTTGAAGAATGCATTCTTCTCCATCCCATTGCATCCAGAGTTACAGTATCTCACGGCGTTCACTTATCGTAGGACGAGGCTCCAACATATTTATTTGCCACAAGGTTATGAGTCACCTAGTGTGTTCAATAGGGTGAGCCAGATGTACCTACGCAATTTACAACTGCACAGCACAGTTATCCAGTAAATGGATGAACTCCTGGTGTGCAGCACAACAGAGGACCGGTGCAGGAAAGATTCACTTTCAATTCTGATGTTTCTAGCAGAGAAGGGATACAAGATAGACAAGGTAATGTTGCAGTACTGACAAAAAGAAGTATTATATATAGGACAGATAATTTCATTTGATGGCAGGAAGTTCAATCCAGAGAGAGCTGAAGTGATACACAGCACACCACAGACAAGCAAAAGCAGCACTTCTTAGGCCTGTGCAATTATTGCAGGGCCAGGGTCTTCGATTATTCCACATTTATAAAGCTCTTTCTTCAGGGATTAAAAGAAGCACAGAAGTTAAAAGACCCCATAAAATGGACATCTGAAATGAATGAGTCATTTGGCAAAATCCAAAGAAAAGTTAGCACAAGCACCGGTTTTAGCGACCCCAAATTATAAAGAATAATTCTTTTTGTTTTCACATTCTGATGGCACAGTGATGATGGTGTCCTCACTCAAAAGAAACCACAGGGATACAAACTCCTGTCCTACTACCATGGTCCCGTAGACCTAGTAATGCAAGGCCATTTCCCATGTGAACAGGCATTCACTGCAGCAGCATTTTCCATCGCGAAATCAGCAACAATAGCAATGAGCTGCACAGAGACTCTGTATGTGGAGCATTCACTTTTTGCGATACTAGAAAAACGTCCACATTGACAACTCAGAGAGCATCACGGTATGAGATAATTTTGACTAATCCAGCAATTGAGGTAGTGAGGTGTCAGGTCGCCAACCCAGCTACATTCATAGCACAACCAGCAGAGGTAGGGGAGTATGTGCATGACTGTATATCATTTCCCCCTTGCACTTACCCCTTCCCTCTCCCTGGCACTTCCCCCTTCTCCCTCCCTCCGGCACTTTGTGTCATCGCACTTGCACAATCCGAATGACACAAGGCCTAGTAAGATCGTTTGTTTTGCCCTCCCTCTGTCTTCCCTCACTTGTCTTGTCACGCCTAGAAACACTTGTGTACAGGCGCATTATAATGACATACATCATAGCATACATGGAAATGATGTGGGCAACCCCAAGGCACATGGAGAGCTCATAGAAGGAGGAGAAATGCTCTTTGTTGATGGGTCATCAACAATAGATTCAAGCATGGGTTGTCGGCATACAGGTGAAGCAGTGGTTTGTTATAACAAAGGAGAATTTCAGGTATTGGGCCAAATGAGGTTGACACTACACTGTTCAGGACAGGAAGCTGAACTGAGAGCCCTGATAATGGCCATGAATATGTCAGAAGGGCATGCAGTGAAAATGTATTCAGATTCAGCCTACGTCATATTCCACAGTGAATTCGGGATTGGCCCACCGGCAATGACTCCTCCGTACAACATGCAGAATTATTGTCCCAGTTAATAGAGGTACTGCCCCTCCCAGAAGAAATCGCAATAGTGAAATGCACCGCCCATAACAGCAACACAGATTTAAATTCACAAGGCAATGATAGGGACGACTCCGCAGTTCAAGAAGCAGCATGGTTACCGGTACACACAGCACTGTTTATGCCCTCTAAAAAGGATCAAGTGCCTTTGATGGCATTATCGCAAAGGCAGCACCATACACTCACAGAGCCATTTAATGCATTAGCCATTGTGCAAGTGATTGAGTTGCAGGGGCGTGCACCCCAACAAGAACAGGAGCTATAGAAAAAGAGGGGCAGCTCACTGTCACCTGAACACCTAGAGGGGATGCAGAACAGTAAAGAGAAGCTGGTAATGCCCCAGAAGCTGCTCCAAACAGTCTTGGATCAGCTGGAGTACCCAACAAATGTGTCAAAAGAGCATGTAGCTGCAGAAATGAATGAACAATGGTTCATGCCTAACCTACAAGAACAGGTGATTGAGTTTGTAAATAACTGTGTAACCTGCCAAAAATGTACAGCAGGGCCCACTTAAAACTATTAAGTTAATATTACCATGCTCAGAGGGGCCCTTCCGGCATTGCATATTGGCTATGTCGTAACGCAGGATCGATGCAGCTCTTATAGATACATGATTGTCGTGGCATGCCCTTTATGACTTTGGCATGATGCTGGCCCATGTGTTTATAATGAGTCAAAATCTGTCTGCAAATGTTTGGACCGAGAAGTATTTCCGAGGTAGGGCGTATATGATGTGTTGCGTTCCGATAATGGACGACACTTTGCCAATTATCTATTTAAGCAGGTAACGTCTTTACTCGGCATCAAGCACAAACTATGTTCTGTGTACCATTGTCTAGCCAACGGACGTGTTGAGTGCCTCAATAGCCTGCTTAAAGAGCACCTTGGCACGGTGTCAGCAACACTTGACAAGAATTGGCTCTATTATCTTCCACTTGCTTAATTTGTACTATGAAAGTCGCCTAACGCGGATCATCATTTGACTCTGCACAGAATTGCCAGAGGCAGGAGGATGCATGTGGCTCTCACTCCTGCACATACAATTTCAGATGCTAACAGCTCTGCCCAACTCCTTTGTGATGAATTTAAAACATATTTGAGTAAGCGTTAGTGATGAGAGACCTGGGTTGGTTAAACAGAGTAGAGGCTTTTTTTGGCTTAGCATACTAGATCTCCCTTAGTCTACTCCTATGGAGTACCTGCGCTTGCAGCTACGGCTCCTTTCGTTAAAATCCCTGGCGCTGAGCGTAGAGGACAGCTGTACCTCAGGTCGAACTTCATCTCAAAATGTAACTTGTTAACATTAATAGCCACCTACCATAGCAATGAGGTCTCAAAAAAGGGTCACTACTTTCTGATGTTGAATAATTACATGTTTGAGGCTCTGAAATGGGCGACAGATTTTAGTCGAGGTACAACCTTAAAATCCTTGAAAGGTGCATTATCCAGAAGAATAGCTCGCTGAGACTGGGCCTTTATCCACGATCACTTAGCCAAACTTTGTAGTTATACTTCGGTGTCCTCACTGGTGCACCACTATTTGAGACCTCAACCCTACATCATGCAGTGTTCTGACCTTGAAATGCATATGTTGCATCTTTTGATTCTCTCTAATCAATTACCCGTGCAAGCTACCTTGGGTGCTAGATGGAAACTGGCTGAATAGGCTAGATTTTGCAGAATTTGTAAACTCCCCGATAAGAAGGAAACCGTGTCCTCTTTTGGGTCCCTGTATATAATACATTTGGGTCACTTGGTTCATAATTATGCTGCTATTTTAAACCAGGAATGTTGGTATTATTGACTTAATACAGACTCAGTGTCTACACACATTGCATTATATCAAGTATGGATTTACAGCAAGAATTTTTTTTCCCCGAAAATGACAGATAAGTGATGACATAAGTGCAATGCAGTTATCTTTTTCAAATCTTTCGCAAATCATTTTAGTCGCTTTATTTGCACTGATGTTTTGTATTGTTGACTTTCTATGTTGTAATAGTATTGTTGTAATTGTTTTAATACATGAATTACTTATTGTAACGTGTTGCGTGTAATGTAATGTATTTTTTGTGATTTTCTATAACACCCGTGTAAAGTTAATTCTGAACTAAAACATGTTAAATAAATAAACAATTATATTTGAGTAAGCTCATGAACCCTCTCGCCTACATCGCACGCCATGTGCAGCCACATCAAGCCATTGATAGCCCAGAATACAGTACCACATTATGCGGGATTAACAATTCTTGGAGGTAGCCATATCTATTTACTAGACAAGGCCCAAATAGCCAATAGGCCAGCCCACTTTTGGTAACTGAAGACTCCAATGAGGAAATCGAGGTAGCAGTGAAGATTGGACAAAAAGATTTCTCATTTTTGGTCAACACAGGAGCCAACACATTCTGTATTAAGGAGGGTGTCTTTTCCCTTTCTGACAAAGTAATGCACACACAGGTATTTTCTGGGGCAATTGTAACAGTACCTACAACAGAAGATTTAACACTCATGATAGGAACACAGCAAATAGTAGTGCGCATGTTGTATTCAATTCAAAAGACACTCCAATCAACATATTAGGAAGAGATATAATCAGCAAACTAAATATGACAATTTCATTTTCAGAGAAAAGCATGGTATGCTTGATACCTGGCATCTTTCATGAGCGGCTTGCAGCTACCATACAAGCATTTTGTGAACACAGCACTTTACGCGCATCACCACGCCAGACCCGAGGGATTTCTTATCCAAGTATTGCTAGGGTGGGTACCCAGAATGAAAGACAACGCATTCCGGTTGGCCACAGAATTTCTGTTCAGACCAGCAATACACAAAGGAATAGTACCAGGAACAACACCCATCGTACATTTAGAAGCAGCATCTATAAGGAAGGACATGGTAATTTTATGTGGGGCAGATAAAGATGATGCAGAGTTGTGCACAGTCCTCTGCATTGACCTGGCATTAAGACTATCAAACTTGACTGACCAACCGCTGTTCTCAGAGGATGAAGGGGAGGGGCAAATGGTATTGCAGATTTGCATCCTGTGAGATGCCGCAGTAAGGAGTCGGACACAGTATTGGGTTTGTTCAAGGATGCCTTTATTTAAATTATAAGAGGGTTGGAAAAAAGGCCCCACTATCCCTAGCTCTATGAGGGGTTTCCCTGCCTCAACAAAACTAGCTAATGGACCCGTCTTTGTCTGAATATCTAAAATAAATGTCCACAGTCCTGTGTCCAAAACCTCTTCTGACCCTCACATTTAATATACCACAAAAACCACCAGCAGCAAAAATAAACACTACTTGGCTGTCTTCCAGCAGCCTTCTGATAGTCCTCACACCCACTATCTTAGAAGTGGATTTTATATGCCTGGGGAACAATCCCTTTCCATGGTCTTTCCTAGTTGTCAGGGCTTTGGAGCCCACAATGCCAGGGGGACACTCCCCTTCCTTGGTCTTTCCCCGTTGTCGGGGCTTTTGGAGCCCACTCTTCTTTGCGCCCCTTTCGTACCTACTTCATGTTTTTGCTGACCTTGATTTTCCTTGTGGTACCCTTGGTCTATTCTCTTTCCAAGGGTACTGGTTATTTTATCATTCATGGACATGAGGAAGATTAGGGCTCTTCTCGTGCGTCCTTTCACCTGGGGTGGTGTTTTAACTGAGCTCCCTCCAGTGTTAGTCACACAAGTACTTCTCTCAGCCCCCTTTGTCTGCAGGCTGCTACTATAACTCACAGCCTTGGTGTCTTCTCTTCCCAAGGTCTGTGTTTTTCCCTACTAATCAAACTAGGGTTTCTAGCCTGTCAATCACTCCTTTTCATATGCTGCCATTTTTATTTCATGTCCGGGGGCTCAGTTATTTGTGCTGCTGGGTGGGGGTTGGGAGGAAGTTGTGGCATACGCCAGTTTATGCAGTGTTAATGGTTTTTGGGTTGACACTATTTGGTTTTTGTAATAGTGCTGCTGCCGCTGCAAGTCACCCCATTTTTAAATATCCTGTTCCCGTCTCTTCAAGCGTTCTCTTTCCCAAAGGTACCTGCAGTGCAGCTTACATTGCAACTGCTGATGGCAGTCCTTGTAACCCCTCAAGGACGTTGCTGCACTTCCTCTGGTCTGTGCTCCCTTTTCCAGCTGCTGGTTGCGTTGCTTGGCTGGCTCCTTTCTTGCCGTTGCGTCCGGCGCCTCCACTTGCCGGGATGTCGGGGAAGAGACAGCTCTACTTCCCATTCATAGTTGCCCCTAACCACCATGTCGCAGTCCCAGGCCATGCTAATTGCTTCAGGCGTAGTACTTTAGCAGCCTGGGACTCTAATATTTGGTCCCACCTTGCAGCATGGCTGTGTTGCCTTGTGGCGGGCTGCCACTTCAGAGAACTCCCTTGCAGAGTTTTGTCCGTGTGCCACCAGTGATTCCTTTTTTTACTCTGTGGTGGTAGCTCCTGGGCGCTACCTTGTTTCTTCCCCGGTCCAATCTTTGGCCCGTTTGGCTGGTTCATCCAATTTCTACAAGTCTTCTGTAGACAGTTCTTGGACTTCTTGGACAAGACAAACTTTGGTGGAGGAGCTTCCCCAACTGGCTGTATTTCTTTGCTGCTGCTGGAACTGAGTGCCAGGGGTCGAGAAATCCGTAGTCGAGTGCTTCGTCTTTAAGCTGGACCAGCACTCTAGGAGGATCCTGAGGACCCTCCCATAGCAGGACGACTCAAGCCCGAGTCACCTTACCAGAGTGCTGGACTCCAGAAGCCCATCAATTGTCTAACATCTGCATTGGTGCTATTTTCCGGTAGCTGAAACCGCAAATTGCTGCTGATCTGAAAAGAACCCATAGCCACTGACGACCTTCGAACTGCAGTTCAGGAGTCCTCCAGATGTCCTCCCTCTTGTTCCCACAACTGAAGCCCAGGAACCCAGGATCTGCAAGACTGCAATCAGAACAGAAGCCAGCTGGATCCTCTTCTTCAAGCCTAAAGTACTGTGCTGACTAAGGGTACTTATATCTTTTGTCTGTAGCATGCATCCTCTCACTTGAGACTTGCATTACCAGCTTGTGGCCCAACAGTGATTCTTTACAAACTCTCTAACATTGTGCAAGACTTTTGTGTTATCTAAGGAAGTGCCTCAGCTCCATAGACATTGTTAAAATTGACTTTGGCTGTCCTGGCTGCCTGCAGACTCTTCTGACCCATTGACTTTGATTCTCACTGTCACTCATAGGTGGTACAGACGTATAACTTGTATTCCTGGGAAAGATCTAATCTAGACTTCATTCGGAAAGTGAAAAGTGCTCACATGCTCTGAGAACATGTTAACCTTTTTCCTTCCCTAACCGTACAAAAGTGATATATAAATGCCAATACTGCCTAGTAATTGAAGTCACCTCAGGGTATAGAAGTGTATTGTCAGCATCTCTAATGAGTATCTACTTGCTTATTAGAATGTGAGAAAGTGTTATGATGAAGTGTATTTTGATTGTTGCATACTGCCCTTTTTAAAGAAGGCTTATTTAAAACTGCCTGTTAAAGAAATAAATAATTATTTTACTAGAAAAACTTGAGTATAAGTGTTATTTATATACGTGTATTTGTGGATTTCGATGCTACCCTCACATTTACCCCTCTCAAGTCTGGCTGCTCAGTCACTCTACCAACTTGTGCAGTACAGACCTATACCAATAGGTGGTTACCTAATACCAAGAGGGCAAGACTGGTGTAGTCTCCCACAGGGTTACTGCATACAATCTTGCTTAACAAAGACTCATACATCCACAAGTATGCCGCCCATGTTCAGCTACATATGCACATGTGTTCAAAGAAAACTGGAGGAGAACTCAGGCTACCCCTTACTCGCTGCCTGCCCAAATGCAGGATGACCTCAGCATGCCCCTGATAGTCACAGTGTGCACCATCAGGTCAGCTAGTGGGTCCCACACTGGTCATAGGGCTGGGACCTCAAACTGGGGTTCAAAGAAACCAAGAGCTTGCCTCACACTCACATGTACCCTTTTGCTGCTCACCTGGCTAGATGCAAGAAAATGGTTGCCTGCCTCAGACCGTCAGGGGCTGTCCTATCAGGCAGGTGTTGGGGTTTCCAGCTAGTCACGTAGTAGCGTCCCATCCTCTAATATCCCCTCCATGGCATCCATCCCATCAGGTGGGTAGCTCAATGGCCATGGCAAAGGTTCTCATCTAGTTGCCTGCGCACCCTGGCGGCTCCTCCTATTTGTCCAGTTCGCATGATGGTGGATAACATACCCATTCATGTACTCTGATCCTAACTGTTATTGCTACAAGCCCCGGCATTACCATCTTTTCCACATACCATTAACGCTGATCTTTATTGGCTCACTTTGCGACAGTTCTATCACCACTGACCTATTTTATTATTTGTTGGTTGCTACCAACCTTTTATTCTATTTGTTGGTCGCCACCAACTATTGTTTCATTTGTCCCTGCTGGCCTATTTTGTATTTCGGTGGTCGTCATCAGCCTACTGGTTAATTTGTTGCTCAGAAATGGCCTGTTGTTTGATTTACTGGCCCTCCTAATTCCAACTCCCCTTTGTACATCATGCACCTCCACATCCTTACCATCTTTCTCATCACACTCTCCCTTCCCTTCTCTTGGGGATACATTGCATACTCTGGTTTTATCTACCCAAACTCCTGGTTTGCCCCCAAGCCTGTCCCTGTCCTCTGCTTCCTCCATAAAATGCACTCTGGCTGGTCAGTTCACTCTAATAACGCTAGCCTCAAAGTCATCTACGACACTGTCGCACTATTGGAACATTTGCTTTTCCATTCCTATATTTGCTCCCCCACTAACCTGACTCTTGAGTTATGGACTTCTTTTTATCAGGGAATATTCCCACCTCTCAGACATGACCATCACTGAAACTGACTATGCTATCTTCACTCGCACTCCTTTTCTGGCCAAATGAGGTGTGGAAGTTGGCCTCTTGACTAGCAGGATGCTCATCCATCAAACCCCCAGTTCCCACCATTGTTACTGCTCACCCTCTGCCCACCTCAACTGTTTCTTACTAGTTCTGACCTCCTCCTTCGTGGAGGCACTTCTTATACTAATCAGAGACTTCAACAGTGCCCATTGAGCAGAGGAAGATGTGGTTAAAGGCTTTGGGGCTCATTAAGAGTTCCCCGGTCTGTAAAAAATGCTGGTAAAAATCCCAGTAATTCCGGCACCAGCATTTTGTCCAGACTAGAGAAACACAAGTTTGCAGGTGGGGGCAGTGAACTACTGTCAGCCCTGACCTGCTGGGAGTTTAGCCCCTTACTGGCAAATAAATGCCGGAATCATTGACACTGGTACTATTGGAGCTCATGGAATGAGAACGTACCGGCGTCTCCACCGCCTGTAATACCGGGATATCGGGCGGTGGAAATCGCGATCTTGCCCCCCACTATGGTCCAGAGTGCGATTTGCCCACCTGTTGAATTCTCCCCCCAGTAGGAACATACCCATCGCCCGCTCAAGTATCTCCCCCATGGTCTCCTGGAGGAATTGCACCTGCCCCGCGTTTGGACTATACACTGCTGCGATGGTCAGATGCACCCACTCAAATACTCAGAGGTCAACAAAGCCCTCCCATCTATTCTACTCCAAACCAATGGTTTAGTCATCCAAATTCTCTTATTGAGGATGATCCCCCCCTTCTTGGATGGCCCAGAGGCCCAGAAGGCCTGTCCAACATGTGCCCCTGGGATGCGTCTCGACTCCTCCTTGAGCAATTGGGTCTCATGCACCAGCAGTATGTCTAGGTCTCTATTTCGGATTTGCCCTCCACGCAGGGAGTGCTTGGTGGGTGAATTCAAACCCTTAACATTGAGACTCTCCAACTTCAAGACCTCGGCCAGATCTCCTCCCTCACCTTGCGCCATTGACATGCGTACATTCATCCCCCCAACTGGGTCACTCGTCACGTTATGGGAGCCATCAATCTTACGTTTATCTTAACCATTTCCCCAACGCTCCTCATCCCCTTTCCTCCCCCTAACCTGCACCCGCACCACCAAAGAAACTTCCAACGATGACGCCCACCTTGCAATGGGCCACCAGGGGTAACTGCTTCCTGCATCCGTCATTCATGATACCTCCACACACTCCCATTCTCACGACACCGCCATAAATTTAGCCATCAGGTCTGCCGTGTACCCGTTGACCCCCTCCTTTCCTTCAACCGGAGCCACCCGTATTCTTTTGCGGGGGTGTATTGAGCTTTTTACATTTTCTGCCCCCTGGCATCTTCTTCTTAGTATTCTGTGGACTTCCCGGCCCACGCTCCCCTGCCAAAGTGTTTGAGGACTCATCCGGGTCGTCAGTTGATTCCTCTCTTTTGAGGACCTGGAGTACCTGCTGTGCCTCCAGACCACTGGTCACATGATAGTCTGCCTCTCCTTTTTTCAAATGATAGTGCAAATGGGAAGGACCAGCGGTACCTATTGCCTTTATCAGTTAACTGCTGTGTGAGTGGGTGGCAGTCTCTTCGGTGGGCTAGGGTGAGTCCCGACAAGTCCTGAAACACCCTGATAGTGTCTCCCTCATATTGGAAGCTCCCCAAGCGTTTAGTCTTCTCTAAGACCTCTATTTTTTTTCTGTACCTCAGGAAGCAGACCACTATATATCTCGGGCCCTTGCCCCCTCCACCTACGTGGGCCCTTTCCAACTGCACTTCCTTTCCTCCTTCCAGGGCAAAAAGCGGATTGATTAGTCCTTGCACTTTCCTTCCCACCTCCGCCGCGGTCCTTTCTTTTCTCTGACCCCAGGATACGTAGGTTATTCCAGCATTCTCCATTTTCCAGGTCGTTGAGCTTAAAAGGGTTTCTTCTTCTCTCATCTCCAGGCCTGCTAGGCATGATTCATACTTCATGTCTAGAAGGTCTACTTGCAGGAGGTTGTTCTCCATTCCCTCCATCTTATTTTCCAGCTTGTCTACAGAGCCTTTAAGATCGCAAATGGACGCCTGGATGGCAGTCCGGATTGCCTTGATCTCCTGGAAAATGTCTTTCAGATTGTCTCGCTATGCGTCGAGGGATTCCCACCTTGGTCGTTCACTTGGTTTCTGCGGAATCGCTGCAGTGCCTGGACCCCAGCAGTCCCCGGTCCTCCTCCAGCGTAGCAACCTACAAAGAGTCTCCACACTCAAGGCCCCAGCAAACCACTGTTGGACTCCACCCAGCCACGCCTTCTGTGCTGCCCCAGCTCATGGTTCACCCATGTTTCCCGCTCCTCTGGGCCTACACGGCCTCATCCGTGCACAGCCCCACTATCGCTGGCATCGCTCCTCCTCCAGCTTAGGCCTGAGTTTTGGTCCACAGAACATAAGCCCAGGGGGTACCACTGCGGAGTCCACCTTGGTTTGAATTCCCCCAGGGCCTGCGGGAGCACACGTCTCACCAACGCTCCTAAATCTCTTCCAGTCTTTGCTAGGAGATTCGCCCAAATAGCGCCTTCTTATGTGCTCCCACAGTGATCTGCACCTTGTCGCTTCCCTTCTTTCTTGCTGGACCCTGTCGGGTGCCCATGACGATAGCTCCTCAAATGTTGCGTCCCCTCACCCCAACTGTGCCTTGACCCCGTAGGCCCTGCTCCGCTGTTCAATTGAGTCCAAGTGCACCCTGGTCTCTATTTCAGAGGTAGTGGGGATGGCTTCCAACTTCAGGGTCAAGACAATGGTGAGGTCAATCCCCTCCTATTTGCTCTGGGTCTGTTCCAGGGCAGTCTTACTGTGGGTTTCTGGTTAGGTGTTCAATTGCCACTTCCCCGGCTCATTCTTCTTCTTTGCACATTCCTCCCTGCGCTCCTTTCTTATCATTTTTTATCCCCTCCTGTGTTTGAAGGGGTGTTTTCACCACCCTGGGCCCGGGTCTTCCCCAGTATCAGCCCCTCTGTTGGGGTTCGGGCCTTTCCCCTAGCGTTGCATGCGCCCCACAGGGCTCCTTCAATGTGCTGGCCGGGGGAGGAGAGTAGGCCGTAATTCCGCTGCTTCCTTTTCGCTCCGCGTGGAGCCGTGGCAAAGTAACGAATCCACACGCGGGCATGTGTGTTCCCGGTGCCTGCTCTGCCCTCCCTCTCACCTGGAGTTCCCTGGGGTCCGGCCCAGCATTCCCAGCTGTGCCACTTCTCCTCGTCCCTTCACGGCCGCTGCTGCTCACGGGCCATGAGGGTGTCACCGCGGCTCAGGTCCAACTTCAAGGTCCTGCGCCTCGCCTGCTCCGGGGACTTCAGTCGGCCCGGATGGGCAATGCAAGGGGACCAGTTCCTCAATGACACGGGGCTCCAGCTCTGTGAGGCACTCCTCTCGCCAGTTAGGAGGATGCCGGGCTCCTTCTTGGTGCGCTGGCTATATGTGGCTCCCGCCACACCTCCGTGTCGTGTCGTGGCATCCTCCGTGTCGCCCCTTGTACCCATCAACTAGATATTGTAGAGCGCGCAGAACCATGTCATCAGCATCAAACACAATTACTTAAGTAAAAAGATAACTGCAGAAAACATAATACAATATATAATCTCCCCTTTCTTGAGTGTAGAAATCCTGATACATTGATGCAGTTCAAAAGTTACCAATAAGTTGTAACCTTTATCTGACACACCTATTAACATAGCGGTGGGCAAAGTGACCACCCTCAATTACGAACAGTAACACAAATTGGAATACACAACACAAGCGGACAGTACTAGTAAGAAGGAAGGCAGCCGCTTTATGTGAAGGGTTCTTCTTCACCTTCTTCTTGATGGGCAACACACCAGCGCTGCTAAGGGAGAGCTCCAAGGTGTAGGGGTTGTTTAGTTATTGCAGTTTTCTGCTACACAAGTTTGAATTATGATTGAGACACGCTTCTTCTGTGGTTTTGAAAGTACATGTCAAGTCGAGGAGGCATTCACACTTGACTACTCCTCCCTTAGGGTGTGTGTGTGTGTGTGTGTTCTTTGCACAGCAGTTCAGCAGTGGAACATATTAATTATATGATTGCATGGAAACATGTCTGTAAGATTTCGTTGCACTCACTTATATGCCAAAACGTGACAGTCACATTTGCCCTCAAAAGCAATGCTTCGTGAGACGATGGTTGATGTAGTGTGTCTTGCCTTTTAAGAAGAAACAATTGAGGACATTTTGGCCACCCGATCTCTGCTGGGTGACAGGGCGCAGTAGTGGTTCAAACCAGCAGTCATGATTGGAATGGAAAGGGCATTGAAGAGCTCCAGTTCAGAAAGTACAGGAGCTATATTCCAAACAAATGGACACTGGACTTGTTGATTCTGCTCATCAGGACGGGTAAATGGATGTCAACTGTCGGTCAAAGAATCAGACTCCAAAGACAAGGAACGTATAGCCACATACATGACCAAACAGGAAGTTCTGAATGCCTCCCTGAATTAATCAAAACATGTAATCCAAATTTAAAAACAGGCAAGAAGGTACTTTGCCAACTTTTCACAGGAAAAGGCCTATCCATATAGAAGAAAACAGACGGAAGTCTAGAAAACAACTCTTTCCAAAAGTACTGTGAGCAGAACAATAAAAACATATTTAAACTATGACCAGGGTTCTCCAACTGGGATTTTTCCAGTGGCAGCAGTGAGGAAGACAACTGTCCCTTGAGCTCTAATGGACACAGTAAGAACAGGGGAAGAGGTAGAGGTAATTCTGCCCAATTTGTAGATGAAGCCGAAACACCATTGTCTTGTTTTCGCAGGTGACGTGGGAAACCGATGCAGAACTGACAAAAGGGTGATATCACACAAAGTTGATATCACACACTATGGCTACAGAAGGCACTAACGTTCGTAGTTATAAAAAATACATGACTCCTTTCAAAATAGAATTGATCTCACCACACTCACCAGAAAGGTCATACTTTTAATCCTCCGGCATATTCAACCCTGAATCTTTGACCTTCGAGAAGGCAATCATAAAGGTCATTGAGGTGATTGAAAAACAGCACATTAAAGTGTTTCATAACTTGGTCTGGGCTGAGTCCGAGTGCATTAGGTTCTTGGAACAAGATGCATTGAGATTAAAGAGTCTGATAAGGTGAGAGTCACACTTGTCATGGACACTGAAGGTCCATATTGGAAGCATTGGCACAGTTTATCAACTTTTTTCTTAGAAATGATGTTAGTGAGATTTGATCTTATATCTAGGACACCACTGCCACATTGCATTTATTAAATATAGCCCAATTCGATTCCTGTCTTAAATTGCTGGTAACTCTGGACCTATAATCTACTTATATCATCATACCAGCAAAGGAATCACTCCTCACTATTGAAAGGGTACTAGACAAAGAAATGTATTTCTGGAAATACCAATTAAGCTATTGATGCAGCTAACATAAATTGGAAATTCCATTTTTTCATTCAGCAAATTCATTTTTTAGCAGAAAGCTGGCATGGTGGCCATTTGGGCTAGACGTGCCTCCATCTTGGAAAATCTGTGCTTGGATGACCTGGAGAACACTCACGTCTATGAGCCGACAAACCCATATCGAGTAGACATTCATCAGTGGGCAAGGAATATTGATGATTGATAATGTCCTTTTCATCTGGCAAGGAACTGATGAAGACCTTTTGAATGTATTCACTTGGCTCAATGGGCGTAAAAGATTTCTAAAATGTACATAAACATATTACCAGCATATGACTCACTCAATTGACATCAAAATACCCGTGACAGAGAGCACTCTGAACACCATGGGTTTTGAGAAGCCTACAGATCGGTTTGGCATTTATCACCCATGGGATCATTAGGAAGAACCTACCTTTTAGACAGTTCTTCAGGCATTGTAGACATTGGTCCACCTTAAAGGAATATGATTGACATGCAGCTGGCTGAAGCAAATGCCTGCAGGACAGAGGCCACACCAGGAGGCTTAAAATAAAGGTAGCCAGAAGAGCCAGACGTACAATTGTAACACTCACACCAAGAAGAAAATCCTCTTGAAAGCACATCATCACTTCCGACAATGCCAACTTGCTTAAGAAACACATTCTGAATCATTGGTATATCTTCAATTTCGGGCAAGAACAAATGCCTCACCATCCTTTCTCCTTCAAACACACTGTCCTTTTGCATGACTGTTTAGTGGATAACATGTCCGTTTGTATACCCTGAGACTTGCAAACCACAGCCTGGAACCATTAGTCTCCCACTGGTTGTGCTCCAGGTTGTAGCTGCTCAGTTTGTACACCTATGGGCCACACTAAACCACTAGATTTTGGGTTCTAACTATAGCAGACACAGAAAACATTCAGAAATTGCTGCACAAGGGATGTGATATTCATCATTACATGGCCCTGCCTGTGGAAAAACAGTGCAAGACAGGCAGACCAATCCATACAAGACTCACCAAAGACACATATTGCATAAGAAATTAAAAAAATAAAACATGCATCCGTGTGTGGACTACTTCCTGGAAATGAAAAATCAAGCGGAGAACCTTAAGTGCTCAAACATTAAGTTAAGATGCCAAACGGTGTGGGATTTAACCAAATTCCTCCTAATGCATGAAAAATGATCATGTATTTCTTTGCCAGCTGACTAACGAAGCTTTAATGAAGGAATTGAGTGGAAACACTAACACTTCTATGACACGATACCATGTTAATATACCGGTTTTCAGGAATATTGGCTATAGAGCATGACCGGATGACAGTCCAAAAATGTGCAAAATGACAGAGACATAAAATAAAGGATGACTCGTACAAAATAACTTTGTGTACACAAACCATTGAGTGAGAGGCAACTTGTTAACTGTTAGCAATAGCAACCTTTATGTGTGCTGTAATGGCTACTGCTCTGCAGGAGTACAGGGATGAATAGTGGATGAATAATGGCTAAATAGTGGCTAAAGCACCCATACAGCCCCTTAGCCAGGCTCGGACTGGCCTATAGGGCACTGGCACATGGCCGAACCAAAAACGCAAAATGCTGGTGTGGGCCTGTTTTTTTGGGTCAAAGTGGGCCGCTTTTTTGGCCAATGTGGGCCAGTCTGATGAGTTACTGCACTATGCAGCTAATGGTATTGACCAGTGTTACTGAATAAATATTCATTATAAAGCACAATTTGCAGCACATTTTACCAAATAACTCCCCCTTGGGTACTATTCAAACAGTGTCACAAAAGGAATTAATTGCCATTTGCAACTGTGGACCACTTTTTCGTTGGTGCCCGAGAAAATGTTATGCCCCAGTCCTACACTGCCCATGGTACTACTAAACCATCAATTATCGGATAAGGTGAAAAATGCACAGGCCGACAGGTCAAATTCCTTTGCCCCTTTTGGTAACATGAGGGCAGAGTATATTATTCTGGAGATGTGCGAGATGGTACAGATGCAGCACAAACAACAATAGTATAGTCCTCCCAAAATGACAGAATGTCTTTCATTATATCACAGGATGGACAATATTATTTTATTTTTGTTGTGCTCTTTTAGCAAGAAGTGTGTTCCTTCCCCTGTCCACTCGCACTGGGTTGAACAGCAGTCGCCAACTACCTCCAGATCTGGAGACAGTCCTTTGTGATGATGGGCAAAGTGACCTCCTACCATTAGGAACCCCAGCACAGATTGGAATATACAACAGAGCCAGACCATAGTACTGAGAGGCAGGGGAGCCACTTCCTATCCTTTTTGACTGGGCGGAGGCACAATAGGCCACTCTACTTACAAGGATAGACACTTTGAAACTACTACAGTGGTGATTCGGCGCAGTGCAAAGGCAAAGTAACATAACATAACATAACCTAATATGTTATGCAACATTGCTATCTAGAAGGAGCTCTCAGGTATAGGGGGAGTGTAGTTATTCCGGCTCCCTGCTAGACGAGTCAGAATTCAGATTGGGACATGCCTCTTCTCAGAGGTAACAGGACCACATCCTCTTCACCAATGTCTGAGGCTCTTACCCGGATAATAGCAGCTTCACCCCGTCCCCATTTCCCCCTAACCCTCGCAGGTCTCCTGGCTAGAGATCACCAGAAGGCCAGTGAGAGCATGTACCCTCGCCCCGTACAAGTTAGGGGAGCCCTGGCAAGGTGTAAGTGTGTGTAAAGAGTAAAATGCCTGCTTTAGCTTGCATCAATGGAGTGATAGCAAGATGGGTGCTCCATCCACACCAATGTGCCGATGCTGCACAGTAGCAGACTGCACACCCCACCAGGCCTGATATCCCCATCAGTGCAGAGATATTAAGCTCCCCTTGTCTCATGGAGAAGACGTGGGCGGGTGTGACAGTGTGACATGGTTACCGCTGCAGTGCGTGGTGCTGTTCCCCTCATATTACCCAATCACATTTTAAAATTGAAATTTATATTTGATTTCTATCGCGATTGCACAAAAGTGTTTCAGAGGGTGAGGAAGGGGAGCAGGGGAGAACAAAACAACGATCTTACTAGGCCCAGTCACATTGAGAACGTGCAAGCGCATGGGAGAGCGGGAGCTGAAAAGTGCATGGAGGGGGAGAAGTGAAAAGTGCGGAGCAAAGGAGATACAGATAAATAATAATAAATAAATAATAAAGGCAACAAACAGTGGTAGTGCAGCCAGCAATTGGCAAGTGCTGTTTTAAGTGCAGGGAGAAAAAGGGGGGGACTGTATGGGTACAGATACAGACCCCAGTGCAAGGGGTGCCCCGGAGGCAGTGCGGGAAGGCGAGCAGGTACCTGGGCCCGGAGGACAGAGGGTGGCCAGGTGCACGGTGCCAAGAGAGAACAGATTAGCAGGGGAGAGAGGGAGAGAAGGCAGAAGCAGAGAGAAAGGCCATGAGGTGCTTCCGGAACCAAAGATGGTTCTCCTCAAGTTTTAGAGTGGCAGGGAGGCTGTTCCAGAGGGAGGCCCCAGCCGAAGAGAGTGATCTACCCCCAGCTCGTTTCTTTGAAAAACGACTGACCCTGAGGGAGTTAGAGGTAGAGGAGCGAAGAGCTCAAGAGGGGACGTATTTGCGGAGGGATAGCTGAATGTATTTTGGACCCAGGCCCCAGAAAGCCTTGTGGACAATGCAGAGGTTTTTGAATGTAATCCTTGCATCCACTGGGAGCCAATTTAGAGATTTCAGAGCGGAGGGATACGATTCCAGGGCTTGAGGCCAAGGACAAGTCTTGCAGTCCTGTTGTGGATTAGTTGCAGAGGGCGGAGAGTAGAATCAGGTAGATTTAGAAAGAGGCTGTTACAATAGTCCAACCTAGAGAGAACCAGAGCTTGGGAGACCATGAGCTTCTGGGGGAAGGAGAGGAAAGGCAGAGTACCTCTGAGGAGGTGCAGTCAGAAGTTTGACTTTTTAGAGACATCAGAGATGTGGGCGGAGAAGGAAAGTGTGGAGTCAAAGATGACCTTGAGGTTCATAGCCTCACAGGTGGGGGTAGGAGGAGGGCTAAGGGAGGCCGGCCAGAGAGTGAGAAAAAAGGATGGTGAAGGTGTGCCAATGAGGAGGATCTCCGTCTTGCTGGCATTCAAAGATCATTGGCGGCACACCAATCTTGAATGGCAGTTAGGCAATAAGAGATGAGAGAGGGAGAGGAGGTGGCCAAGGGCACCCTGAAAATGAGTTGAGTGTTGTCCGCATAGCACTGGAAATTTGAGCAGAAAATGGCAATGCATTTGATGCTTAAGCCAATGGTGAAAGGCCACATGGCCTATCCACCGATGTGCCAAAGCTCTGAAGCTACATAGAGCAATAGATGAAATCAACAAAAGGCAAATTATAGCAAGTGCCACAGCACCACAGACTTCAGGGAAGGTTTAGTATGGTAGTGTGGCAAGAGTGAAATGCCCACTGCTGCAGATCCTAGGAGCAGTTCCACTCACGTGACCCAGTCACGTATGATGCCCACACCCTATGCAATGAGGTGTCGAGCTCAAAGACTAATCTGCATATGGAACTGCTGCATATGTAACGGCATAGACAGGCTGAATACGGCTGAAATTAATTAAGATCTAAAGAAAGGAATTCCCAGTGGTTATGATTAATGAAAGCTGTAGCCCATCGCTTTTTTCAGTGATTCACTCTTACTGGCATGGGTATGCCATGATGCGGTTGCCCAGTTTTCTGACCCATGGGCCCCAAGCTACACCTCACTGATGATGCCCACAGGGGCCGAAACATTTTCTTCTCTACCGATCGTCACACCTAATGAAATATCCATCTATCCCCCAGTCGAAGAATCTGTCTGTCCGCCCGTTACGGAATTGTTGCAGTCCTGTACTGAAGAACTGTAGCGGAGCAGTTAGGGCTGGACTGCACCTTGAGCAGGGGAGGAATTGGGCCGGAACAAGACAGACCTGTGCTCCTGCAAAAATCCTCTTGCCGGAGTGCCGTCCCGTGTAGACCCGAGGCCGAAACCCACCCCCAAGTTGATGAACCTCTCTGCAACGGAGCTTGACAAATCTCCTTAACGCTCGCTGTGCGTTTGAAACATGTTAACATAGAATTATGCAACATTTACAAACTGCCTCTGAAAGTCATCTGTAAGGATGAGGAGTTGCGGTACAAAAGACGCTCCCCAGAGGGTCAGTTCATGTATGTTTATTGCTTCCAGTGCCCCTTACAGATGTAGCAAGAGCACTGGTAGGGTACTGGCCATCCATCCCCAAGACCAGCCACGAACCATCAACGGTAACTCCTTGGAACGCCCCCACGTCACCATCCACTCACAAAGGCCCTCACATTCGCTCTGACATCACCATCAGAGACACATTAAGATACATCACCACATCATCCTGTGCAGGACAACCCGACCCAACCCAAACTATGAAACAGCCCAAAGCTTGATATATGTTTCATGCTTTGCACACATTTTGCTGTCATGGTGACCATTCTGCAGATGAAATGAGCACCACAGCAAGTGTGCATTGTATGGTCAGTAGGAATGCGCGCCTGAATTACTATTGCAGACATGTTTGATAAATTGATGGCAATTGTTACGTTACGAAAATGCACTTCGCTTTTATGCAAAGCAGCCAGCAGTGGTCGCAGTGTACCAAAAGAAGTAGCTATGTTATCTGCTGACTTGCCTCCCTCCCCACAAACGCCATCCCTGCGCCCCCTCCCACACACAATCCAAGCCCCCCAAACAAACACACCTGCTATTTATGGGAATGTGCAGTGCATTGCACTGAAGTGCAAGCTTCAACTTCTTCCTACAATTTTTTTTTTAAAACGAAACCATTCCAGAACGGTTTATCTTTAAAATAAAAGTATAGGAACTGAGAAACTAAAAAATGTAAAGTATGGGAGCAGCGCTCCCGACCGCTCCCACCCACTTCGACCTCTGGCAGCCAGCATACATTATTCAGGGCACCTACATTATTCAACACCTAGCTCCGTCCCTCAGTCCCTCCCACACTTCTCACAAACGCCCTACTCCCCACTACACCCTCTGCTGTGTGCAAAGGGTGGAGGGGAAGAGTAATTCCAGTTAATTTTGTCCATTTCCAGCACTGTCCTTGAGTGGTGAGAGCAAGACTGGCTTTCCTGTGGGTTGTCATCCTCTGCAATGAGAGACGCGCTACAAAACGCTAATAGTGAGAGCGGTTCTGTGGAAATCCCGGCGTTTCCGGCTCAAATCTTCCTTTCTAGTCAACTCTCGAGCCATCACTTTGTGTTGCTTTACCTAGAAGCACCCACACCAAGACGGCACACACTCCTTCTAGTTTCAAGCCGCAGAAAATAAATAAAATCAAGTTGCAAATGGAGCTGGAATACAAATTCTGCTCATAAGAACCGAGCTCGCTAACACCGCCGCGTGCTACCGAGAAATTGAATCACGCCGGCATCATGGTGGCGAATCGCAGCAGGCAGCCAAATCTAATCACACCGAAGGAGAAGGTGTAGAAAGCAAATGCAATAACAAAACGGGGAAGCAAAACCGGGTGGGGGCTCCCAACTGCATTAAAAGAGGGAGATGGCTGCTCGGACAGGAACCAGGCTGTGCCTGCACGCGCGCCGTGGCCTGGGCCTGAAGTCTGGCTGCTCCATGGCATCCACTGCAATCTGTGACTGGAACTTCAGTCAAGTACCCGTCAGCACGCGGGGCCTCAGAACACATGCCCTCCCGCCACCGGGCCTCTCACTTCATGGATCCACAGCCAGCTGACTGGTTCGTGTCAAGCTCTTTGCGGGTATATCCGATGACAGACTAAGTGGGCACAGTGAAATTATCTGGTCCCTGTCGAGTTTGTAGTGGTTTTAATGCGAGATATCGCCTCGTTCAAGGGACACTCACATGTGAAGAATAGGAGGGGAGCAGCCACAGCCTGACATGTCTCTCAGGAGTTAATGGTTGTTGCCCACACATTTTGAAGCCTTTCTTGGCAGTGTGAATGGTATCAATAGTGGGACTGTAGCTAAGGAAGGAGCCTCAACGATGCTCTTCATAAGTCCGTGAATCCATGGCTGTTAACATTAGATCTCTGTGCACCACATCCTCACTGACAACCTTATCCCAAGCATATAGCACCTGTGTATGATGACCCCTGCCCCTTTCCTGCTTGAAATGCCCCACACTGGCATGCCGTCAGCCACTTGCGCCCACCTGTTTCCTGTGGTGTTTGACCCTCCTGGGCCCTCAGCAAGTTACCCCGTAATTGAAATATCTGGGCTAAAAGACCAGGCTGCACCTTCACAGATAGCTGCCTTAACGTCTGATCCTACTGGTAAATAGCAGGTCCTTGCTGGGATTACTGTCTATATGGACTACTTACTGTAAGACCATCCATATAGGGCTCCCAATCCATTGGCTGATCTTCAGCCTCCGAAGCCATGACCACACATCCGCTTCACGGTCTCTACGCGGTCACTGTCCAAAGTTCTGCGCGTAGAATGACTGAGCGCAATCCCCACAGATCATCTGTAGCTCCAAATCCTGTCAGTCACTCTGATGCGCACTGTTTAATTCCCCAAACCACTGATGACCCATGAACCCTGATACACAAGAAAAACTCAGGAGACTGATAGATCCAAATTCAGAGGACACCCCCATGGAACTGTGTCCCTCTCCACATAAAACGTGGACAGATCTAGGTTCAGGAGACACACCTTCTCAGTGCAACATATTGCCCCCCTGCTTCCTAACTACCTCTCTCTTGCATTTTTATCAAGTCCACTAAATTCTCCTAATCAACTGGTTAGATGTTTAGGACTGCCTTCATGACCTGGCTACACGATGCAAGATCAAGCATCAAGTGGCGCCAATGACAACGTTGATCCAATGTTTCCTCCCCACTATTTTATGATTACATGATAGAAAGGTTTTCTATTGCAACAAGAACGCACTGTCTGTTCATCCCCCATCAAAGCAAGCAGACGCGTGTCACAAGCACTTGCAAAGTATCATATTGACGCTTTACTAAAACCTTTTATAATTAAATAACTTCAAAAACATCAGATTCATCAGCATACCGACCCACTGCAAAGATCACTTTTTTTATCCTATTATTATATACAGAATAAAATGGTGTGTGATATCTAACCGCCAGCCTCTTGGAGCGATGCATCATTATACAAACCCTATTTCACCCCCTTGCCCCCATGAGCAGACAGTGCCAACCTGGCCCTAGTATGCCTATAAAATCTTGACATCCACTTCACCCCACTGGACAGCACCTGTTCTTCAACCAAATATAGTTAACTAATGCTTCAAACCTCACCCTAAACCTTCAACTCTTCTCATAACTTCTGACTACAGCATTTGACATTTGGGTTTCATGCAAGGCTCTGAAGACCTCAAACAAGAAAGAAGATGCCTTGTGGTTCTCCCCTCACCCACCTGCAGGAAGCTAAACCCAGGAAGCGCAAGCTCGCTGGGTTATCGCTTTCCTTACCAATCGATCTACATGGCGCAGCTGACGGCTGAGCTGGAAGGGATCTTCACCGCTCCCGGTGTACATCAGGAGTACACAGGACACGCATGCACATGTCAGCCTCTTCCACCTCTTCACTCCATGATAACACTTCCCAGCTCAGGAGACTCTGGCCCTACTGTCATGGCTAGCTCAAGGAGCCTTCACCAGAGGGATAGTGTGTGCGCCTTAGGTTCTTCTATGATATCAGAACATAAACATTTGGATAAAACCAGTCTTTTACAAAAATAATAGCGAGGCATTCTCACAGATTAAAAGATCAGTCTTCTTTCAGAGGTCAATCTGTCTGGCATTCTTGAATCCGCTAATAGTATAATATTGCTTTATTATCTGCATCTACCATTGCTGGGATAGTGTGTGGTGTAACCTCTAGCAAGAAACCCCATATTCTAGCAATGGCATCTAGTCTATTATGTGAAACTCCTACCGGGTCACAGTTGTACAGACATTCTTATAGCTACCCAATCATGTTTGCCTGATTCAGATGTGTATTAGACCCCTTGATAATATTGTTTTGAAGGTTTGAAACATCTTTTGACTGGTCTGCTTTTCTCCATAGCTGGTACATCTGATACATCTTCGCGAGATAGAGGTTGCTATTGTCAGTGAGAGCTAAGATCCTCGAAGGGCATTTCTTGCAATGCAAAATAAAAACAGGAAAAGTATTGATTCTATATCAGATAACTCACACATGTCCTCCCTATGATCCCTCCAACATGTGGAGCCTTTGTGGGTTTAGATCTGGTTAGATGGTTGGCAACAAGGAACTGTCTTCAAATCATCAAGAACCAGTGCAATGCAGCAAAGTAAAGCCAGGCTCGGCCGGGAGAACAGCAATGGTGATTCCACGTGCCAAGCAATGTGCCAAATGAGCTGCCCCCCCCCCCCTTAATAAGACTGAGGCAGAAAGCTAAGAAAAGGCTGAAAGTGTACACTATGGTACGCATGGAGTTGGCCATGATCTCTAGTACCGAACCTCTTCTTCACACACTCAAGAGTGAAACAAAAACAAAGAGAGCCCATTTGGGCTCACTCCCTTTTGTACAGTCTTCCTACTAGGTCAGTCTTTTTTTAATCACCCGGAAGTGCAAAACAAGTGCTAGAAACATATTTACACCGGTTTTAACACCTGCCTTTTCTCTCTGGGAGATTGTCCTAGCGCTGGCAGTTGGGGTGTTGGTACTGAACAGGATTTACGGGTCCACCTGCCATTCCAGCTCGTCCTGCCAAAGCCGAATCGTTTTTCGCTGTCATGTAATTTCCGTGCTAGTGGAAAACCATTGGATTCCTATGGAATCCCCCGGCTTTCGCCGCAATCCATTGTTAAGGGCATTCCGCCATGCGTACAGGGCAGGAGGCATTAAGACTATTTGCTCTACGAAACGGTGTGGTCATTTTAAGGCACATTCTTGCACTTGATAGTGTAAATCACGAACAATGCACGGAGGGTACCAAAGTGCACAGAAATTAATAGATTATTGAGTTCCGCCTTGCAATTTTGACTTCTTGGAAAACGAGCTGCTAAATGGAAATCAGCACCAGTTCTAAACTGTGCATCAGGGCTCCAAGCTCACAATTGCTATTCATTTGCATCCATTTATCGCATTTGGCTAAGCCCACACTGGGCCTCATTACACGGTAGGCGGTAAGGGATTACCGGTACCGGTAAGGTCACCGGTGCCGGTAATCCCTTAGCGCCCTACTACGAGGTCCCTCAGTGGGTCCTGTCGTCCTTAACGCCTGGTTTGACCAGGTGTTAAGGACGGGACCCGCTAAGGGACTTCAGAGCTAATAACGGTACTGCAAGTTGCGGTACCGTTATTAGCTCCTTCCACATTCCCATTGAGCCCTATGGGGGCTCGAATGGGAAATGGCATTTGGCATGGGGACTTACCGGGTCCTCCAGGGTAAGTCCCCATACCGCCTACCCGGACCCGGTATGCGTTAAGGGAGTAGCCATGCTGCTAATACCGGCATGGTTACCTCCTACCGTGTAATGAGGCCCACTGACCTCACAAGCAGCAGCTGCCCCCTGTACAGATTAACAATGAACCATGTCAAGGGTGGGCACAATGCTAAGAAAACGATAGCGTATTAGGCTCCCGTAAAAACCATTGCATATAATACACCAAGTGTTTAAGAAAAGATAATATTATTTCAGAAAAAATGAACATAGCTACGTTTTTAGCCAAACGCAAGTGACTGAAATGGTGTAATACTGGCAATGGGTTTCACAAAATAAGCACATGAGAGAAAGTGATCTGAGCCCACGCGCTTTCCTTCTTTGCATTAGGGATGACCAATCTCGAGACTCAGAAACCCCCAGACCAGACGCTATGCCATTCTGGGGAGGCTGGAGGATTTACTGTGCAATAGGCAACTCTCCTTCAAGACAGCACACGCCTCCGAAGGAACCAGTGTAGTCCCTTTAAAATGGGAGCTACACCGCTGTATAGTCTCCCTCCAGCGGCAGCCATGTGTGGGAGCTCATTGTATTGGGCAGTACCCTTTATGAATGCCCCAAGAGTTAGAGAAAAGGTGACCTGTGTCTTTTTGGCAATAGTCATAGTATTCCACCAGGACTGCATCTCTTGCTCAATTCTGCCAGACAACAGGCGTACTTACTCTTGGATGGATTACGCTTCAGACGTACTCACCCAAGTAACGATTGTGACTGAATTTTGGCAGTATTCTGGATTAATGTCCCTTTGCTGGTTTGCCTTCAACCCTCCGTGTTTTCCATAAATGCTGCAGCTGCTTGCGAGCTTCAAGCACCCCGATTGTCCAGCATAATTTCTCAGAACGTCTAATCTCCATTTTGATTTCATTTAGGGGCTGACTGCATCATGGGCATATCTTTTAGTTTTCATTAAGGAGAATGCAGTAGGGGCATGAGATGATAACGCCTCCTGAAGGAGTCCTCTAAGAGCTGCTGAAGATCACCCACAGATGCATTAGCAGACATGCATTCTCCCAATTCTATCAAAACACCCTGCAGGCTGTTAATGGGAAACTCCATTAAGGAGCTTTAAGAGTGTATCTTAAGTTTCATTCGACCATTACTCTGGGATTTTCCATGTTCTATAGAGAATGGAATGACATAGTGGTCAGATCAATCCACAGTTAAAGGCTCCGAACAGGTGATACAATATGGGGGTGCACTTACGGTTCTACGTTATTTTGCTGCGGGATTTTTCATTGCGGGCCTTTTCATCGCCGTTTTTTTATGGAAAAAACTCATCTTTTTTTAGATTTCTTAGTATTTAATATTTGTCAGTATCTTTTCGGAATGACTTTTCATCACCCTTTCATCACTGTTTTGTGATAGAGTGAAATTCTGTGAGAATACATGTAGGGAATGAGGGGGCGGTGGATAGAGAGAGAGGGGAAACAAGATTAGGAAGCAAGTCACAAATGAACATGTAAACATGTCCACCACATGAACAATGCCATCATGTCTCTTTGCTTTTGGAAGATGAGCTGCCAATAATCTACAGATGTGGTAGGCCCTCGAGGATCCACTGCAATCTCCATGCAGAGTGATATTGCAAACAGATGTGGTTAAAAGCTGCAACCCACTTGTAGTACTTTCTCTTATATACCATCTGCAACCTCATGGTAATTCTATTATTTGGTCATAACAGTCCTCTATTGCTCCCATGATGTTTTAGGGCAGGGGCCTGTCTTACGCTCTACATCATAGCAGAGTATATGAGATCCACCAAATACTAATTAAAATGGGATATATTAGGTTTAAATAAAATAATATAAAGAAAGAAAGGGTATACTGTGAGATACAGGCGTGCTTAGATAGCCAGGATCTTTTTGCACCATTAACTGTGTTTTTTTTATATATGTGAAATTACCACCAGCGTCTAGTTTCTAGAATTAGAATATTACTATTCTAATTTTGGAAGAAAGTTTAGCCGATACGCCTCCATTCTCACGATGTCTATCAAGCTGTGTTTTCCATTAGTCCACAGGAGAATCGCCATTTTTATCATACACATCTAGAACAATGTATCCCTGAACCTAGAGTGTCATAATATGGTTTGAGAGTTCGCGATAGTCCAGATAGCAGTCATTTTGAACAATCATCTTGGGTTCTACATCTAAACAGGACCTCTCTCCCTACACCCGGAACTTGATTCCATTGAATAAAATGCAATCAACTTCGATACCCTAGTAGTTCCTGCATCAATCTATCAGGCAGTCCCTCCTTCCACTACTCTCAACTCTCCCCACACTGTTGTCCAAAACGTTCAGATCCGCAAATCCCTAACATCATTCAGCCAATATATATTGTGATGAATTACCATCTGAAATTCATACAGAAAGATATGCTCTGGTAAGTATTTTGTCTGCGGTCAAGTGGTTTAACCAGAAGAAACTGGAGGACTAGCAAACCTAAAACTGCGGAGAGAATGGCGATGGTGAACCACGGCAGCCAAATTAAGTACTCCAGAGAAACCTGCTCTGACTTGAGGCTCCATGTGAGAGTGTGGCGAGAGAAAGAAGAATCCATCAGTAATTAGCCAGTGCCGAGGGTGGAGAGCCCACCGATGCACACCCAAATCTAGGGTGATAGGAGGGAGCAAAGCTGGGAGGTCTAGGAAAAGCATGTAGAATTGAAGTAGTAAAGATGGACATCTGGATCCTGAGCAGTCGACCCAATGCAACTGCGTGAACAGAGAATATCTTCACTGTGTGAAAACCACTACTCCTCAAGCCAAGCATATGGCAAGAGATACTGCACAACATTTTGCAGTCCCATGGTCCTCAAGCATCTGAGAAAGAGACACTGGACAACCATATTCCATGCTGGATATAGGAGACACAATCCTCAAGCATCTGAGAAAGAGACACTGGACAATATATTGCAGCCCCATGGTCATCAAGCATCTGAGAAAGAGACACTGGACAACCATATTCCATGCTGGATATATAAGCCGGTCAAGTGGCACAGCGAGTAGAGCGCCCGCTTTGACACCCGTGCAGAGCCTGTTAACGCAGGTTCGAATCCCGGCGGGGCCAAACTCAGCCTTTCATCCTTCCGAGGTCGATAAATGAGCACCACACACCGTGGGTAATAATAAGCAGCGCTCAGATACCTGAGGGTTTGTAGCGCTATATAAAATAAAAAAAAAAATAAAAAAAAAAAAAATGAGGCACAATCCTCAAGCAACTGAGACACTGGACAGCAGTTATTGCACATCAGAAATGGGTCTCATTCTCCACAAGCATGTGAATAAGATACACTTGGCTAATTTACAAACATATTGCATGCTTGAGACAAGTGGCCCATACTCTTCATGTATCTGGCAAAGGGACAATTTACAAATATAATTCACCTGATGAAAAAGAGACTTGATCAAAACATTGCCTGCCGGACATAGAGCCCAGGCCTCTCTAGCTGTGTGCAGGAGTCTCAATATCAATTGCATATGAGTGATGACCTCACCACGAAGATGACGACCAACTCTGATAACCCCAGGCAGGTTCAAACTAAAGTTATTTTTACTGTCATTGTTTTCCTTCTTTTCTGTTAATGAGAGCCTGTCATCATATGTATGTATGCTTCTGCTTCCCAAACACTTGGGGCCTCACTACAACCCAGGCGTTGAGGGTTTAACGGCGCCGTCGGCGCCGTTAACCCTTAACGCCTGATTACCATTTTAACGCCTGCTTTTAGCAGGCGTTAAAATGCAAGGCGCTAACCCGCCTTGGTGCTAATTACGGCACCGTAATTTACGGTGCCGTAATTAGCGCCTTCCCCACTCCCATTATGGCCTATGGGGCAAAAATTGGGAATAGGGAAGGGTAAATGGGGAATGGGGATTTACCGCCCCACTCACCTTGGAATGGGGCGGTAAATCCGCCATCCACCATGGTGTAAACAGAGTTTACACCATGGTGGTAAATTAGGGAACTTACCGCCTGGGTTGTAGGTGTCAGCTGAAAGCAACCAGTGATACTGGTTTGCATGAAATGATTGGCATGCTGTAATACGTAAGCATTTTCAGGTGGCAAGACTAGGGAGGAACGATGGGCTTTCCTTTGCGTTTCCTGTCTTTAAACACTAAGAAATCAAATGCTAGCAATATGTATTATTAACTTTCCGTGCATATCATAGTGTGGAAATGGTGCAGTTCTGAGAATCTGGAGGGGCTTTACAAAGAAGTGCAGGTTCTGGCCCCCACATACAGGGTAAGATCAATGGTGAACTCATTCTCTGTTTCTTATAGTGGTCATAGTTCTATTTGTGGGTGTCCAATCAAACGATCGAAAAAAAAGGATCGAATGACCTTTTGCTCGAATGCAAAAGGATTGAAAAAAAGGGTCGATTATTTTTATTTATTTATATATATTTTTTAGTTTGGGTTGGTAAAAAATGAATTTAAAAAAGAAAATGGGGGGTGGTGGGGGGAACCCCCCATAAAAAAAACAAAAAAACATTCCACCCTTTTTTTCGATCCTTTGACTGTCGATCAAAAGGCATTCGATCCTTTTGTTTTCGACCCTATCACTGGCAACCTCTACTGTGGCGCAGATGTGTTTTAGATTATTATTATCGAATTGTGCATACCACAAATAAGTCCTACTCCTCCTCGTCACAGTCATGCCAGTAGAAGGGTGAGGAGGCACCTCCTTTGCCAATCTAACAACAAAATGCCATTTTTAACCCCCTCCCCAAAATGGCGACACCACAAATGGAATTGCACATCACTTAGAAGTCCTAGGGTAGCCTGTCAAAGTGGTAGTCGAAACAGATGCCTTATTGCAGAATATCCTCAGGGAGGTTTGGTTTCTGGCTGTGATGACTATGATCCGGCCTCAGTGTGATGACGATCGTTAAGTGACCTGAGCATTACCATTTCCTCTTCCCAATCCTGATAGTATGTGGACAACCCAAGCAGTAACAGTGCACACTTGACCAATGAATCACCAGACAGCAAGATAATGCAACATCTGTGCAATTATTAGACATGCACCACAGAACCCAGAACAGAGATGCTATCCAGAGAACTGCAGCACCAAATTGCTGTGACAACTTCCTCAACAACAGCAGCGACTGATAAGGTAAGTGTGGCCAGGGTGGAGAGTACAGAAATTACTGTATTGCATTAAACCCCTACCACTCTTATTACCTTACATACCATAATAAACCGATGTTAGCCAGCTAGCAAGTGGTTTTCCAATCAGTGCTGTGTCCCCATTGTAGGTGGTTCTCCATTTAATGCTGTATCTCAAATTTAGGAATTTCTTTTCACTTGCCAGGTTATTCAAATCAAACTGTTTACTACTTACTGCTGTGTCTCAAATTTAGGAGTTTTTCCCACTTGCCAAGTATCTCAAATCTAAATATTTTCTACTTACTGCTGTATCTCAAATGTAGGCATTATTTCCCCCTCCAGCACTGTGTGCACGTTCTAGCATCGCCATACTGCTCCTATGTTTCAAATATAGGTGTTCTTCCCTTAGCTGCTTTATTCCACTTCTACGTGTCTCTACAAGTGCTGTTTTTTCCCCAATGCCAGTTTTTGTCCCTTGTAGCACTGTGTTTCGGCTATGAGTGTATCCTTACTATGCCTGCGTCCCAGTTATAGGTGTTTTATCCCATTGCTATTTTTTCTCCAATTCTTGGTGTTTCCCCTCCAGCACTGTCCCACTTGTAGGTGTTTCCATGTTGCTCATGTGTTTCAAATCTGGGTGTTGCTCCCTTACCTGCTTTGTTCCACTTCTAGGTGCTTCTCTAATTTCTGTTTTCTTCCACTTATAGGGTTTCACATCAAGCACTGTGTTCTAGTTCCAGGTGCTCCACCACCACTGCTGTGCTCCGAATCAAGGTGTTTCTATGGGGAATTTAGAAGAAAGGTAGCCATAAACTGGTAGCAGACTAATAGTCCAAGAAGGCCAGACCTCACAGACAGCCAAAAGGGTAAGGCCATCAAAGCACAAATTCAGGAATCACCTCCCAGCCATGCCCCATTAGGACCGGCTCTCTCACCAAACGGGTAGTATCACCGTCCATAATGCCAGATAAAATCAGAGACCCCCCGCTGAAACCCAACAACACCTGACTGAGTCACACTCAGCCCCTCGACAATAACTACAGACAACAGAAACCACCAAGAAACCGGTACTAAAAGGGGACCCTAAAACTAAACACACAGGAAAGACAACAACAGGCCCAACAAAAACTAGGAAAAAGTTTCAGAGTTGGGCTAGAGCCCATGCGACCCAAACACAATAACATAAACCCCGGAAAAACTAGAAGACTTAAGAGAACAGAATATGCCTCACCAGGGAACAGGGTGACGCCAGAGAAAACTAGGAGAAAGGATAAACTAAATGGAACCACACCAGACCACCACACCACCAAATACCAGTGCATCAACGGGGTACACACCCATAAGCGTGACAGTAAAAAGAACAAATTCAAAAAGAAGACAGCAATCATTATACCTAACACCATATCCCTCTACGGACCACCCGCCAGAGCAGCATACGGCAACCAGGAATGTAAGATGCACCGGCAGGATACCGGGACCTCACAGAAAGATGGGAAACAACACTTTCACTCCATAGATCATCAAAACCCAAGGGAACCTGCAGCAACAACAACTAGATACAACAGAGGAGCCAGAAGAAGTGATGGGCCCAATACGAAACCCAGCAGACCTACTCATTGACGAAACAGGCCTAATAGAACACAACCTAAAATGTGGAAAATCCCAACAAGTCCACACACAGACTAAAGCAAGAACAAGAACAAAACAGGACGTCATAAAGAAAAAATACAGTAAAATCTAATTAACGCAAGATCAATGTCCAAACATGCAACTGAGACCTACAATCCACTCTGCGACGGTAGAATTGACAGCCTATTCATTACAGAAATTTGGCTAGATGACAACTACAAAGTCACACTACACAGCAGTCTACCTGACAACTTCAAATGCATGCAGGTAAACAGAAAAGAAAAAAGAGGAGGAGGGCTTGCAGTAGCCTACAAAGAACACCTAAAAACAAAAACAGCTGACCCACTGCATCCCAAGCTGTGAATCCCTCGTCCTTCACCTGACATCGGACCCACAAACTAACCTCACATTCAAACTGATTTATAGACCACCGACCTACAACGCAACCTTCATAGACATCTTCATAGAAGCCGTCACAATCTTGGCCATCAAACATGATCACTTGATCATCCTCAGAGACTTCAACATTTGGTTCTAAGAAGAGAGCGCAACTCGCAGAAATCACTAACTAAGCATCCTGAGACAATGAGACTAGGACAGACAGTGAAAGGAGTGGCACACCGCAGGACACACTCTTGATTCAATCTTCGCCAATGAAAAACTGATCTCAACTGCCTCACTGATACAAATACTATGGAGCGACCACCTCATTATACCGTTCATGATCCAACTACCATCAAAAGTATCCAAAAAGCCCCCAAAGTACCCCCGATCTGGAAAAGAAACTGGAATATTGTCAAAAGCAGTAATTTAGAAGAACAACTAGAATCCTCAGCCATAAATTGCAACCTTATACACAACTGACTTAGATGAAAAAAGCAGACCTAATCCGGAAATGGATTGTGGAAACTATTGACAGCATCTCATTGGAAAAAAACCCTCATCCCATCACGTAAGAAAGCAGTGGCAAGATGGTTCATGCCCCACCTCAGTACAATGAAAAAACTATGAACAAGCCAAAAGAATAACTTATCAAAAACAAATCTAAGCATAAAAAAGGGAAACTCTTAAAGCTAAAAAGAAATACTACAATGACCGGATTACAAAAGCCACCAACACTCAGAAAGAAATATTCAACATTATAAATGAGATGAGCAATCTCCCCCGGATGCAATAACATACCGGTGCCTTCACACAAGTTATGCGATGAACTTGCAGATCATTTTAAGAATAAAATTACAGACATACACCGGATTATACAAAGTAGACCAATCAACCGGACCATGCACCATCCCCTTCCTATCCCATGACCACAGAACAGGCTGATCAGCTTCATCCAAATGTCAAGCGAAATATCTCCTCAGCTTTGTGAAAAAAGCAACAAGGCAGGCTCCACAAAGGACCCCTGCCCACCAGATATCTATAAAATGATCCTTTCACAAGGTACACCATCAGAATGCTACCTAAACCGCTTCAACCTATCACTCTCAATGGGGAGAGTACAGCGAGCATTCAAATCTGCCTACGTTAAACTACTCCACAAGGATACAACGGGCGATGTGGAACACCTCTCAAACTACAGACCGATCTTAAACATTGCCTATCGAGCAAAACTATTAGAGACCTATATCTATGAACAGACACTGGAACACATAGAAAATCACCAACTATGGGCCAGGCACAAGTTGGCTTCAGACCCATGAGAGGTACAGAGACGCCACTTCTCTCTATGTGGGACGACCTAAAGACCAATGCAGACGTTAAAACGAAATTGGCACTGATACTACTCGACCTCTCTGCAGCATTCGACACAGTGAACAATAACATTGTATCAAGAGACCGGAAGACATAAGGATCACTGACACAGCGCCGCTCTGGATTAAATCGTTATTGTGTGAAAGAACAGAAACATTATGGATAAAACCATTCAAATCCGCACCCCGGGGCACCACCTGTGGAGTACCACAAGGATCATTGGGCCTCATTACGAGGTAGGTGGTAAGGGATTACCAGCACCGGTAAGGACACCGGTTCCGGTAATCCCTTACCACCCTATTCCGAGGTCCCTTAGCGGGTCCCTTCCTTAACGCCTGGTCTGACCAGGTGTTAAGGATGGGATCCATTAAGGGACTTCAGAGCTAGTTATTAGCTCCATCCCCATTGAGCCTTATGGGGGCTCGAATGGGAATGGGGAATGGTTCCCGGAATAGGGACATACCGGGTCCTCCAAGGTCACATTAAAAGTCAACTCTTCTCCACCCCTTATCCCCGCCCCCATATGTTGTAATCTCTCTTGTTTAAACCCACCCATGATAACTGAACATGCATCAGAACTAGTTAATTGCACAGTACCTTCTTTGCCTATATTGTGAATTGGTTCTGGCACTAAGGCCAGCGCCAGGCACTTCTCAAACTGATTCTCAACGTATTGCTCCTTCAGACTCTTCATGGTGGGGCAACAATACGCCTCTATCCGAGCAAGCATCAGCACTCTATCAGCATCAGCACACTATTGTGATGATGGGCGCAGTACAAAATCTTATGAACATAAAATAAAATGACAGCATCTTTCTTTTTGCCCTTAGTCTGAATTTCTATGTGCACTGGCCTGTCTGCCACGAAACTCACGTCACATTAAAAGTCAATTCTTCTCCACCCCTCGTCCCCGCCCCCATATGTTGTAATTTCTCTTGTTTAAACCCACCCATGATAACTGAACATGCATCAGACATAGTTAATTGCACAGTACCTTCTGTGCCTATATTGTGAATTGGGTCTGGCACTATCTCTAAGCATCATAGCAACATCACTGGCCATTGGTGTGTAAACATACTTTGGGTAGCGATTAAACAAGAAGTAACATACTTTTAAACATCTACTGAAAAGGGTAAGCCACTAAAATGACAGTTCACCAGCTTTTAAGAAGACTTTACACTTACTCCAAGCAGTTATGCCTGGAATTCATGACAAGATGGTCAAACAGAGCACGATCATTAAAGTATAAAGCATCCTTTTTCATTGACAGGACTGTCAAAGGATCAGGAGAAAGTGCTAATTTGTTCAAACTTAGAACCTACTTCTCCTTACGAATAAAGGAGCATGCTAACATAAGCAGTTTGGAATGTCAATTATGAAAGAATAGCACAGGCAATCATTTTGGGTATCAGAGGACAATTAGTAACAAGTGGATTCCTGTGATGTGTTAGAATTTCAAAAAGAAACTGTGACCATAATAACAAATGTCTCTAATTGATTAACAATTCTCATGAGTGAGTCATTATGTTCACAAGTGAGGGGCAGAAGGATACAACGTAAGATATCCTACCAGATCATTATTTTGAACCTCTAATCAAATTGCCTCCATAGCGCTATCATAAGCATCAGTCTCCATGACTAGTGTCTTAGAGAATCAGGACCATGCAAGACTGGGCTAGAAGTAAAGGTCTTCCAAAGTGCTTGAAAACTCCTTTGTGATCAATTATCCCAATGAAAGACATTAGCAACGTTCCTATTCTCCAATAAATGGGTAATCTCGGAAAACATATTGTAACTCATTCTTATTAAATGTGCTGTAACATTAGAGAACCATAAAAAAGAGTTTCATTGACTAATCCAGAAGATGGCTAATGTAAAACAGGAGCTACCATTTCATGGTCCATAGGCAGTCTTTTAGAAGAAAGAACGCATCCCAAGTTTTTAACACTTTCAAACTCACACTTCAGGTTCAGCTGACAGCTAGTTCCAATGTGAGCACTCTAAAATATATATATGATCTTAATGCTCCTTTAGAAAAGTGGAATGGATCAAATTACCTTCCCAACATAAACGTATCCATTCATACCAAATGTACCAAGATTAATCACAAATTCTTTTTAAAATTTTATTTTGTTTAAGTGTATTGGTTAATAAAAACCTTGACACCATTTAATACAACATGAATACAATTAAGACAAATGTTACCATATTAAGATCACACTAATCACAAAAAGATAAGTCTCACAAAGTAAGATCATTATTAATACAATTCACCATTCACTGAAGTATAAAGCACATTAAATACTGCAAAAGGAAGAACAGTAACATCACCAGCATATAGAAAAGGCCAAAATTGGTCTGTTTGGACATTCCTCAAGTCTCCAAAAATGTACTGTATCCTTTTATTATACATGGTGGTAAGCTTAGGGAAAGTAGTCAAAAGGCGACGTAAAGTTTCCACCTCCAGACGTCATATTCGGCAGACTTTAGTCACATATGGGATTTTAGACCAAACACCGAAGTGATCATTTGTTGGATGTTGGTCAAAACGCAGCTTCATCATGAAGCATCTTACTTTAGAATTTCAGGAACTTATAATCTAATTAAAAGGGGCATTAATTGAAAACCCTTACAAAACATAATGCCTAAAAGTTGTCTTCATAGTTAACCATTGTGTGTTATTGCATCTATCCCACTCCGTGGATTTTTTCTTCATCCCTTTAGATGCCACACCCAGGTTTAAAGGGAGAGTCATGGTAAAATCAATCTCCTCATGAAAGGACTTACATCCAGAAACCATTCTCTTAAGACCCCAATATGGGATTCTCCTGTTCTTATTTTAGAGAAATTGGAAAGTAAAGAGGCACTGTTATTGCTCTCTTCCTCCAGCTTTAGTTAAAGAAGACTACAGGCAATTCTGCGATGTGTCAGCAAGATGGTCAAACCCAAATGATTGTAAATCGCCTGAAGAGGCATAGATTTCAACAAACCTATGGCTGCACACCATAACTTGCATTCCGAACACATTAACCAATATGTTTCTTTATTATGGTAAATCTCAAGTCCATATAAAGCACAGGGGACAATTATTGCCTTGTATATCATGAGAAGCCCCTGAAAGGAAAATCCTCCACTATTAGTCACAAAAGTTCTAATTTTGTTAAATGTTCTTTGAACTTTGGTAACAATATCATTAGCAAGTAGACTTGCGTTCAAGGAATCGTAAATCGAGACCTCTAAATATATATATTTCTTAACCATTTTTAGCACAGTATTATCTACTTTGCAGATTAAGCCTGGAAACTTCACCCCCTGGACTTTATAATCATGATTTTAGTTTTCTTTAGGTTTATGATCAGGTTGTTATCAATGGAACATTTTTGAAGGGCAAGAAGACTATGCTGTAGGCCAATGGGCGTGCAATCAAGCAACACAGTGTTATCTACATGCGAGAGCCAGGAAACTGGCTGCTGACCGATTCGAGGCAGAAATGTATGACATTCCTTTAATGTATCATTCAAATCAGAACATATATGTTATAGAAAATTGGGGTCAGGACACAGTCGTGTTTTAGCCCGAAGTTAGTATCGATCGAGAAGGTAAGTAGTCCTTTTTGGTTTAATCTCAAAGTGGAGAATGTTTCGGAATACAATGATTTAATTAATAAGGTGTAAAATAGATGGATCCAGTCCCAGACTTGTCATTTATCCCATAATGTACTAACTGGTTGTCAGTTCATACATGACTGCTCCACTAAACAATTGGATGAGTAAAAATGAGAGCTGTTATACTAGGAAATTGGGCCACAACCAAAAGCTTAAACAATTCCTAAACTGATATGTGTCGCTGGATACAAGCGCTAGTAAGAAAATAAATAAGTAGAAAACATCAACCATAGATTCATATTTAGGCAATTTGTATTGTCATCATAGATTTCAAATGATCGCAGCAACAAGGTTCAAGTGTGTTTGTAAAGAGCGTCTTTTTTTTTACAAAAATTGTGGCAACTGTATGGCCATCAGTTTCGCCCTTTGGGCATTCTCAAGGCAAATCAAAATAGATGTTTTCTGTCAATAACAAATGCGACAGCAGACTCTTGCAAGGTCTGCAGTAGTAAATTGTTCTACCCTCCAACATATTCTCATTTCTTAGAAATAACTTCCTTTTAAAACCACAGTCACTGACCTTGAACTTCCTCAGAGAAGTGCAGATGCCAAACTGTATTCATGAGAAAATTGATTGATGTTATTTATATAAGAAGAGACTCCTCTGATCCACTGGAGGTTATTGTCACGCTATCCTCTCATTCCGTCCCTATTTCACAAGCACCTAGGACCGGCAACACTCACACTGTATCTAGGACAGGCAACACTCACACTGCAGCTAGGACAGGCAACACTCACAATGCCTCAGTTACCCCAGCCATTTTCCCATTTCCTGTCACTCACAGTGGACGGGTGTCACGTGAGCGGGTTTACCCCAAGGGCCACATACGCAGACTCAGGGGTTCCCCGTTCCTTCACTGGCGTCTGCCATGGCGTCTGCAGGAGGGAGCTCACAGACGCCGGCTGCAGGACGCTGAGCGCAGAAAGTCATTTCCGCGATCATTGAGATCATTGTGATCTAAACAGCGCTCACATGTCGCGCTTGCGGATCATGTGACGCGATCATCCGTCTCACTCGCGGATCATGTGACGCGGAAGCACCCACTACTTAAGCGCTGAACTTCCGCACTTCCACGCTTCACAGCTGTTCTTTAGAGGACTCTGTACGGCGTTCGAATACTTTGTGTTTCACGGCTCTCGACTCTTGGACTGCTACACGGATTTGCTTTGTTCACGTCCTGTGGCTCTGTTTTGCTGGATCAATTGAACTCGGAACACTTTTTGGACTGCCTTGGATTACCCTGAATGGACTTGGCATTTTTTCCTCTTCACTGCATTACGTTACCAAGTACTTTGGATTCTGACCCTTTTACTCGTTTCATCAGTTACAGGAGGGCAGGTTGGGTCTATACCCAGTCTACTGTTCTTCTCCCTATTGTCATCGGGGAAACCAGCTCACGTGCCCCTCCACGGAATTATCACCCATCATAGGATTCAGGGCCCCATCACCCATCAGCTTAGGTAAGCGCTGCTCTTTATCCTGCTTGTTTTCTTGTACTGTACTCATTTGATTGCTAATAAAGGTTTTCCTTTGCAGCTGCCTTGGGTTTCGACATTCCGTGGTTCGGGGCTTCAAGAACTACCCACCTGTGGCCTCCTTGATCGCATAGGGAGTAATCTTGTATTCTCTCTCTGTGGTACTTGGGGACGGAGGTATCATACTCTTCACGACAATCAAGCAACCTGACAGACTGTGAAGCCATTCTTTGTCGTGCAGAGTATGCAGGGTGCCACGGATGATCCCATGGCAGCTATGGTCCAAGCGATCACAGTACTAAGAGCAGACATGGCTGCAGCCACCACAGCCCTTCACCAGCGCTTGGATGCTATTCAGAGTACCCGCAACCCTTTACCTGCAGATGCAGAGTTCGGAGACGCGGCACCACCCGCCCCAGTCCCCCAGGCCCCAAGCCCAGCCACTCCTGCTCCCGTGATTCTACCCACTCCTTTCCCATTGGCTGCACCTAAAAGATTCCAGGGGGATCCCATCAAGCACCGCACATTTATCAATCAGTGCAAGTTACACTTTTTGTGTCGACCTACCTCCTTCCCCGATCCTACTGCTAAGGCTGCCTTTCTGTTGTCACATTTATCTGGTACAGCCACTGCCTGGGCCAACCCGCTTCTTGAGAACGATAGCCCGGCATTATATGACTTTGATCTCCTGGTGACGGAAATGTCACGAGTCTTTGACACCCGCCACAAAGCACAATCCAGGGATCTAGAACTGTTAGAATTACATCAAGGCAGGGGAACACTCATTGAATATATCACAAAATTCAATCAACTGTCAGCTGAGACTTCATGGCCGAGAGCAAGAGGGCCGTTGTGTTCTACAAGGGTCTGAACAACACTATGAAAAATGCAGTAGTTCCCTCCTTGCCCACATCGTTCCCCGATTTAGTGGATCTGGCTCTCCAGGTCGACGCCAGACGCTCAGAACGGAGAGCTGAAGCTGGGTTTTCTGGTTCTATTTCTTCTGCAGTATCCTCCCATTCCGAGTCTGCTTCGGAACCTATGCAGGTTGGAGGCCTACGTAGCCCCTTGACTTCCACGGAAAGGGAATGCAGGAGGGTGGACAGTGCTTGCTATTATTGTGGGTTGATTGGTCACTTTGTGAAACAATGTCCATGTCGCCCAAAGGCTAAATCTCAGGGTTTTCGGGCAGCTCGACCATAGACCCGGGGGCGGGTTCGGCGCTATATGTCATTCCCCGGACCAGGTACCTGCGTTTGGCACCATCAGACCCATTATGGTACATGCATTGTTACAACCCAGTACTGAGGTCTCACATCCAGTCACCGTTGTTAGGGAGAATTCTCTCTTTAGGCTGAATTTCCTAACCTAGTGAGTCCCCCAGCAGCTTTGCTGGATTTCTGGAGTTTGTTTTTTTCTCCTGCCAAGAGTGAGACTCTTTTTCTCCCACTCTTGGACATGATTTATGGTGTTCCTTTGACTGTTAATGTGTTTTATGAGCTATGGGGTCCTTTACTCCATAGGGTCTCATGTGTTTTTACTATGTGTGTTACACAGCACCCTCCGTGCAGTAACACAGGGGTGTCATAGTGACACCCCACCATAGACTCCATACCTTGGGACTGACTACTGTCTCCCAGGACATGTAAAGTCACCATTGGCTTGACTAGTCCCAAATTATTAACAGAAACCGGTACAAACCATCATATTGTGGACGTACTGGTAGGGGCAATTCGATTGCCCCGGGGTCTGTTAGTCGAGGGGGCACGTCTCCGCCCCCCTGATCGAGTTTTGGCTGGTGGCAGTGGATACTACTTTTTATATTCAACCGCAAATATATCCCTATGGGATTTTCCCATTGTTCGAGGCTACCAACTTTAATTATTTAATTCTCATAGCCTCGATCATACCGGCGGTTTATTTATTTAATATTAATTCGCCGGTTGGTATTTTTTGCCAGGACTCGATTCTAAAATGGCGTTTGTGTTCTCTTCTGTTACTCCAACCCAAGTCGAGCCCTTTGTTCCACTTTTTGGCGGGCTTCTCCACAGAAGCCTCCAAAAGTGGTGCCACTCTGTCTGGGTACCACAGGGGGTGTGGGAGGGGGTTTAGGCACCCTGGACTGAGTTACCTTGGTAACTCAAGTAGCACTCTTGTGTGATTGGCCCAAGTGGTGAGCCGGTCGGCTCACCACTTAGCATGTTTGATTGACAGCTAGGCTGAGTGAATGGGGGTGTGCTGCATAAAAGCAGGGCTTTGGGGACTGGAACTTCAGAAGTCACCACAGGACCTGAGAATCCGACGAGGGAGAAGCTGAGCCGACCTACCACGACGACACCACCGGTGGAGCCCTGCGGAACCGACTCACCACTTCCCGACGACAGAGAAGATCTCCCAGCTGGAGAGGCTTCTTCCCCTGACTGGTGGGCACAACCAGTTTACCTTCTTCTCTTCGCACCCCAGACCGTCTTGTGGTCGAATTGCCCGTGCCAAGCACCCCGGCAACCGGATAGCCACTTAACACTGGGCCGCGAATAAAAGGACCGCTCCTTTTACCTGAGAACTCCGTGGCTGGTTTCTTCCCTGGCAGTGCAACGGACTCCTGTCTTCCTCCCTGACGAGATCCTCTCTTCCCCCGGACGAAGCACCGACTTGCATCCGCTGCCAGTAACAACTTCCCCCGCTGGAGTATTCTCACCACTTTAAGGTACCGTGTCCGCCAGGCCTCCCTTTCTAAAGATTGCTACAAGGTAATAATAACCCCTTAACCTTCTGGACTGGGCTGGCCGCCTTGACCCTCTATCTGCTCCCTTTCTTTTGGTCCAACTCTTTTTGAACCTTTGCAAGACTCTTGTGCACTTCAACCGTGTGACCTTGGACACATTTCGTTCTGATCCTCTTAAAGTGGATCCGGCCTACTGAACTCTAACTTCACGGTTTTATTTGCCTTCCTCTCTTGCTTTGATCTTACGAAAGTGTTGGGATATGTTTCATATTATTCTCTGCTTTTCTCTCCCTTTTTAAACGTATTATTAGAATGCCATCTGCGTTAAGCGCTCACCGCTGTCTGAAAATAAGTGGGGCTTTACTTAAGACTTGTGTAATATTCTTCTAAGGGAGTGTATATCTTTTAGTGACAGTGTTTTTGAATTGCTTACTATTAGTGCCTGTGTGTTTTTCTAGATGTGGTTTTAAATAAATAATTATATCTCTTTTACACCAAGCTCTGGTCAGTGTTTACTTGTTCTACTATGTTCTTTTGACCTATTGTGAATACTCTGTGTACTGCCTAACTCTTCTTGAGGGAGGTCTGACTGCTCAGCCACAGCTACCAAGTGAATCTGTGTGGTACAGACTGCTACCAAGTGGTTTTACTGCCAAACACCTGTAGTCCTAAATCTTTTGCAGTGGTCCCAGAGGGAACAGCACAGGTTTCTGCCTAACAACCGTCATCATTGATTCTGGTGCAACTGGTAACTGTATAGATATCACTATGGCCCACACACTCAATCTCCCTCTGATCACTAAGACCCGACCAGAACCTGTGCAGACTATAGACGGGAGTTCGTTAGTTTCTGGCCCAGTTAAACAGAAGACAGCACCTCTCACTTTGGTCATACAAACTACCCACAAAGAAACCATTAGTTTTGACCTGATATCCATGCCACAATACTGCCTCATTCTGTGCATTCCTTGGTTGCGCCTGTACAACCATTTGATCAATTGGAAGACAGGTACTGTGCTTTTTGAGTCAGAAGTTTGCCAAAAGTTTTGTCTCACTATACCCCCTACTGGGAGCACCCCAGCCCAACTCCTCAGTACTGTTTCACAACTCTCTTTGGAACCCTCATCTGTTCCCTTGGTGGACACACATATTGTTGGTCTTGTAACAGAGACAATTCCGGAGCCCTATCGGGACTACCTGGACGTCTTTAATAAGGGCTCATCGGAAGTCCTTCCACCTCATAGGATGTACGATTGTCCTATTGAGTTACCACTGGGTTCTGTTGTCCCAAAGGGTCGTATCTACTCACAAGCTCCCACTGAGGAACAGACCTTGAAGGCTTACATTCAAGAATCCCTACGCAAAGGTCACATACGCCCGTCTTCATCCCCAGCGGCCAGTCACATCTTCTTCGTCCTGAAGAAGGAGGGAGACCTCCGCCCATGTGTTGACTATCGACACCTGAATGCCATCACCAAAAAGGATAGGTATCCTATACCTCTCATCACGCCTCTATTAGATCGCCTCACGCATGCTTCAGTGTACACCAAGTTGGACCTCAGGGCTGCGTATAATCTAGTACGTGTGCGAAAGGGTGATGAGTGGAAAAAGGCCTTTTGCACTCGTTACGGGTTATACAAATATCTGGTCATGCCCTTCGGCCTTTGCAATGCGCCTGCTACATTCCAGCGCTTCATGAATGGGATAGTTAGCGATATTCTAGATGTTTTCATGGTGGTCTATCTAGATAACATTCTCATTTTTTCACGTTCTCAAGAGGAACACGTCCTACACGTAAGGGAGGTACTAAAACATTTACGCATGTTCTCCCTTTTTGCAAAACCCGAAAAATGCCAGTTTCACACCGACAACATTGAGTTTTTAGGGTTCCACATCACCCCTGACGGCCTCACTATGAACCATGCCAAAGTCAAGGCAGTATTGGAATGGCCGGTCCCCACCACTCTTAAAGCATTGCAGTCTTTTTTGGGTTTTGCAAACTATTATAGAAGATTCATATCTGGATTTTCCTCCATAGCAGTGCCTCTTACTCTTTTGACCAGTCCTCTTGTCCCATACAAATGGTCCAACGATCAACAGCTTGCATTCGATACCCTTAAAGCTGCATTTACCACTGCTCCTGTCCTTCAACACCCTGACAGCGATATCCCTTTCATAGTCGAGGCGGACGCGTCCTTGTTCGCCTTAGGGGCAATCCTATCTCAAGAGTGTGTCACTACTGGACGATTGCATCCAGTCATCTTTCACTCCCGAAAGTTCACCCCCACAGAGTGTCACTATACGGTGACCGAAAAAGAACTTCTAGCTGTGAAAGAAGCTTTCCAAGTCTGGCGTCACCATCTCCTGGGGGCAAAATACCGGGTGACGGTCTTCTTGGACCATCAGAATCTTCGCGATTTAGCATCACTAAAGTGCTCAAATAGCAGACATGTCAGGTGGCACCTGTTCTTTGCCGCTTATGATTTCCAGATCATGCATTGTCCTGGTACCGTTCATGGAAAGGCGGATGCTTTATCTCGCTCTCCTGGGGGGTTTCATTGCCAGTCTATCCCGAAACCTTGCTAGATAAGAAACATGTGATATGTCTTTGTACCCCTTCTCTGACTCTGCTGGATATGGTCCGCACGTGGGTTTCCACTCACCCGTCCTTACTTCCGGATTGGGATTTGGTATTACAAGACGGTCTGCCCTTCTTCCAGAACAAGTTGTTTTTACCTACCACTGATGTCCGCAATCTGGCTCTTGAATGGTCCCATGATCTCCCTGTTCATGCACATCCTGGTCAGCGAAGAACTCTCTTGCTTCTACAACGCTGGTGTTGGTGGCCTTCCATGAGAAGGGATGTAGAATGCTATGTTAACACATGCTCTGTTTGTGCCCAATCCAAACATCGGAAAGGGCGCCCGTTGGGACTCCTGCAGCCTCTACCCATACCCCCGAGGCCTTGGCATACCTTGACGATGGATTTTGTGACGGACCTCCCCAGAGTTCAGGGTTTTGATTCCATCTGGGTTGTGGTAGACTCGTTCACCAAAATGGCACGGTTTATCCCATGCTCGGGCATTCCCGTTGCCCCTGTCCTGGCGGGATTATTTTTCAAGTCCATCGTCTGCCTTTTCAGTTTGCCGTCATTATTGGTGTCCAACAGGGGTCCTCAATTCACTTCTCGTTTCTGGCGTGCCTTGACTAAATTAGTGGGGATCGATTCACGTTACTCTTCGGCCTACCATCCTGAGACGGATGGACAGACCGAGAGGGTTAATCAAACCATGGAGCAGTACCTACATTGTTTGACACTCCAGCATCAACAGTCCTGGTTTCGCATCTTGCATCTGGCTGAATTTGCCTACAACAACGAGGTGCACTCCTCCACTGGTTTCTCTCCCTTCTATGTCCTGTATGGTCAGCACCCTAAGATCCTGCCCATCCCTGATTTCTCACTTTCTGGTAACCCGGCTGCCTCTTCCTGCATCAGAGACGTCTCGGCTGTCCACGCGCAGACCTTGCTGCATCTCAAAGAAGCCCAGGACTCGATGAAGGCTGCCGCGGACCGGAAGCGTTCTGTTGCCCCTTCGTTTGCTGTGGGGGATAGAGTTTGGCTTTCTTCCCACCATCTACATCTGCAGGGTTGCCGCAAGTTGTTGCCCCATTTCGTTGGTCCTTTTGTGGTCTCCCGGGTGATCAACCCTGTGGCCTATCGCCTTCGAGTCCCGGTTTCGTGGCGGCTTCACCCTGTCTTTCATGTCTCTCTTCTCAAACCTTGCCCTGGTCCTACCCGTCTTCGTTCCCCTGGGGCCCCGGTTTCCCCTTCTTCCCCGGATGTGTTTGAGGTGTCTGCTATTTTGGGTTCTCGAGTCTTCAGGGGGAGTTTGCAGCACCTAGTGGATTGGAAGGGCTATAGCCCGGAGAAGCGCTCGTGGATTCCCGCGGGTGATGTATATGCCCCTCGTTTAGTTTCACGTTTCCATAGGGACAATCCACTGTGCCCACGGGGTCGTGGGCCTTTGGGGGGGGGCTCTGTCACGCTATCCTCTCATTCCGTCCCTATTTCACAAGCATCTAGGACAGGCAACACTCACACTGTATCTAGGACAGGCAACACTCACACTGTATCTAGGACAGGCAACACTCACAATGCCTCAGTTACCCCAACCATTTTCCCATTTCCTGTCACTCACAGTTGACGGGTGTCACGTGAGCGGCTTTACCCCAAGGGCCACATACGCAGACTCAGGGGTTCCTCGTTCCTTCACTGGCGTCTGCCATGGCGTCTGCAGGAGGGAGCTCGCAGATGCCGGCTGCAGGACGCTGCGCGCAGAATGTCATTTCCGCGATCATTGAGATCTAAACAGCGCTCACGTGTCGCACTTGCGGATCACGTGACGCGATCATCCGTCTCACTCGCGGATCATGTGACGCGGAAGCACCCACTACTTAAGCGCTGAACTTCCGCACTTCCGCGCCTCACAGCTGTTCTTTGGAGGACTCTGTACGGCGTTCGAATACTTTGTGTTTCACGGCTCTCGACTCTTGGACTGCTACACGGATTTGCTTTGTTCACGTCCTTTGGCTCTGTTTTGCTGGATCAATTGAACTCGGAACCCTTTTTGGACTGCCTTGGATTACCCTGAATGGACTTGGCATTTTTTCCTCTTCACTGCATTACGTTACCAAGTACTTTGGATTCAGGTCCTTTTACTCGTTTCATCAGTTACAGGAGGGCAGGTTGGGTCTATACCCAGTCTACTGTTCTTCTCCCTATTGTCATCGGGGAAACCAGCTCACGTGCCCCTCCACGGAATTATCACCCATCATAGGATTCAGGGCCTCATCACCCATCAGCTTAGGTAAGCACTGCTCTTTATCCTGCTTGTTTTCTTGTACTGTACTCATTTGATTGCTAATAAAGGTTTTCCTTTGCAGCTGCCTTGGGTTTCGACATTCCATGGTTCCGGGCTTCAAGAACTACCCACCTGTGGCCTCAATGATCGCATAGGGAGTAATCTTGTATTCTCTCTCTGTGGTACTTGGAGACGGAAGTATCATACTCTTCACGACAATCTAGCAACCTGACAGTTATCAGTGTTGGTGCTGAAAAGGCATTTGATAAGGTGAATTGGACATTTCTAAAATGTATACTGAGAAAACGCTGCTTGTTAAACTTCTTCAGAGCCTTATAAAATAAGGCAAAGGCAAAGATTCTGGGAAGTGGAATGAGATCCTTTTCTATCTCTTCATGGAGCCGCTGGCAGCAGATTCAATGTAGCTGTAAAGGGTATTAAATGTGGTGAGTACACCTTTTATGTATTACTATATGTGTAAGAGATATTAGTTCTTATTTCAGTTCCAAAATGTTCCTACTGCAGACTACTGGAAATCTTTACTATCTTTGGTAATATATCACATTTTAAAGTGCATATTTCCAAAACTGAGGTTTTCACAATTACAGTAGTGGGTTTTAGAAACTGGGTTCCTAGTCACTAACTCCACTGGGCCAAGGAATAGTTCAGGTAACACTAATTCTGGAAAATAATCTTTGCCTAAAAGCACTTGCTTCTGAATGTAAGAGATGGGCTAAACTAATTCTCACTATAAGAAGTAAAATTGTAACAATGAAAATGATTGTATTACCAGAGGCTCCTACTGCCTCAGCATAAGAAATTGTTAAAAGAAATATTTAAAAAAGTACATTAATTTTTGTCGGGGTGGGGGGCTAGACCTCGACTCATGTCCAGTGCCGATTCTCTTATGGTTTGTGAAAGAAGCTGTATTTGTTTCCCCCAATATAATAACATATCCATATCAAACCACTTTGCACTAGGTGGCCTTCATCATTGGATTAACGTATATTCGACCTGTCTGGGTGACCATAGAAAAAGACTTGATATCTCCTATGCCTTTGGATTGTCTGTTGTTCATGAACAGACATCTACATATTAACATAACTTTTCCTCCTGTATGCAATGTGTTAATCAAATGGAGGTATGCAAACCAGGTTTTAAGTATTCAGGTGATTATGCATTTGTATGAATCCTGCAATCACATCTAAAAATAAACAACTGATTTGGCGATTGTGGCAAACCGCAGGAATTTAGAAGCTCAATCAAATTTTGGATGGACTCTCTAGCAGATTTTGCCTTTTTACACTTCAAACTCAAATTGCACATCTCCGTGATAGCAAGACATAATATACTATCAAGAGTATTTACATCTATTCTTTCTCCATTATATGTGAGCAGTCATGACCATCCAGAGTTGTACTGCCTGTCACAGAAGCTTCCTCTCTCAACATCAATGATTTATCGATAGTAGATCTCTAGCCCTGACTCTACATTGTCAGACAGGACAGGCAATCGCTGAACAGGATTGAATGTGAGTTTGCAAAAATTTGACGAAACTGAAGTTGGACGTGGACATTTTTGCTACACTCAGCTGAGTATTATTCATTGTTTATACTGGTTGCCATGGAGAATGAAGAAAAGTAAACTGTTATCATCAGACTTATGTTAGTGATGGTTCTGGACATGCAATAAGATTAGCCAATACTGGGATGAAGTTCTTTATCCATAAAATAAAGTTGAGAATTCTAGGATACCACCTTCCGCATTGCTTTTAATATTGGATTGTCTATCAACTAACTCAGGCCTCTTTAATGGGATAAAAAATAGGATATACAAAGCACTTATAGTCGCAAAAATACAAATATTAAAGAAATGGACAAGCAGCAAAAAACACAATATAAGGATTCGATTCAGAGAATGATAACTTTATCCACCAGATAGAAGGTGTCTTTTGTGAAAAAACAATCTTTGGAAGACTACAACCTGACTTATAATGATACGCCCCATGCCATCACCACCGCTTGTCTTGTCTACCCCACTGACGAAAGCATATTATAGAATTGATCAGTGTGTGGTTTGGAAAGTTTAGAAATGAGGATGCTTGTGTTCAAACAGATCTGGAAGTCATTTATGCATTTATATTCAGGATCCATATTTTATTTCATATTCCTCCCATTGATCGTCTGTCACCTTCTTCCCCCATTTATTCCTCCCATGTTCTTGAGAAATTATTCTGTTGGCAATTTTGGTTTGATATTGTTTCAAATGTATGTAAACATCTCAATAAAAATAAAAGCAAACCTTTCCCAACATAAAATTACCCATTCATACTGAATGTCCCAAAAATTAAATCACAAATTATCTGAAGACTGCTTCACCATTGCATAATCCATATATCAAGAACATTTTATTTTTTATTGAGCCCTGCCTATAACCAAGTAGCTGACATCGACATAGATGGGGCAATAGGCCCATTACGAACATTCTCCTTTTACAATTTCGTATATAGTTCCATTCTCAGGAAAGTATGTATTTTACGGGTATGGAAACTCTGAGCATTATCAAGAGGCTTTTGAACCACGTCCAAAACTCATGAGTCTGAAGTGAAACTGCTTAGTGGGTTATGATAACTAGGGGGCCTGCTGAGGTCGACTCATCAGCCTCACCCGTTTCAATTTCTACAACAGTGACCCAGTATCCAGCCCATGGCATATAGTTGGCTTTGCATAATAATGAGTCAAAAATTACAGTTTTTGAGGTCCTGTTCATAGGTTAGTGATACCTCTAAAACTACAGTTTCCCAAAAATCAATGGATATTTGGGAAATTAAATTCAATGAGAAAACCAAACTACCATATCATTTGTAAGACAGATACCAGTGGCTTAGTTTGAGGATCACCCTCAACAATATCAAACATTCTATTGCAGCAGAACTTGTACACTTTGTTGGATTTTACATCTGAGCAAGACAAGCATCCTCAACCATCTTTTTCTCACGTGAGGTGGTTGACTTTGTTTACTGAATGCTTAACAGGACTTAGGGGTCCCTCCATCACCAAATGTCCCTTTGAGCCATAATACAAACACAATCCTAGTACTTTATAACCTCCTTTCTCATTCTCTGAAAGTGGACCAATCAAAGGCTTAATCTGCATTGGTTCCCCAATCTCAGATAATTTAGGCAATTGATCTTTTGGGTGTAACATCCTCATGGCAGTCCTGACAGGCTCGAACAACCCCACTCCCTTCCACCTTTCCTATCTTTGTTCTTGCAAATGATAATCAATATATAGGACCAATCTAACAGGTTCTTTGGAGGTCAGAAGATGAACCTCTCTTGCCAGTTCATACTTAATGTCCTCCTTTAATCTTCTTTGGTACAAGGAATATTGTTTTCCCTAATTCTTCTTAGTTTCCCCTGCCAAATGCCAAATCCTTGTGATACAAGATAGAATATCTATTACTCCCTCCCTGATGTTTGTCACAAATGGCTTTTTCTTCATATGAATCATCAACCGGCCACTCAGGCACATAGCACACCAATGCAATCAAGACGTATATTTGTCTAAAATAGGATCAGTGCCTGAAATGAGGGCAATGACCAAGGTAATGCATATTAGTTAGGCATCCAATCATAAACCTAACCTTTGATTTGTCGAAAGTATGATGTGGGTGGAAAGTAAACTGAGCCAAGCAGGCATCAGGATACACCATCACCAGAGTGAATCCCCACCTATCTAGGCAACTGGAAAATTATCCAGAGCAATTTTCATGGTAATAAAGTGATGAACATTAAATGTTAGAAAATAAACTGCAAACAGGATTTTTTGCAATTGTTCTATGTCATATGCTAAGAGCTTCTGGTGTGGTAAACTGTCCTGTCTAGACACATCTTTGTTTACCCTTCCCTTGATCTCTGATGGAAGGGATGGAACTTGCAGAAGCTTCCTTGCCAGTTTGAGATGTGATCAGGAGAACACATTGCAGAGCTGGCTTCACATGCATGAGCAAGAGAGTTGTGCTTAAACAACAACCTATAACCGGCAATACATATTTCGAGGGCATGACAGGAGGGGGGTACAAGCAAGATCATAGCCACCCTGGAATAGAAACAGATATTTAGCAAATATTCTGGAACCTGTTGGATTAGGTCTGTCTGTATTAACTCTGTAATAGACCCAAAACCTAGTACAAAGACACAACTACCACCCAGACCCAACTTGGTACCAAGAGCACTGTGTTCCTGAGTAACAATACTGGGCCTGGCAAAAAGGATAGCTTACTGTAAACGGATAACCAATCACAGAACTGAACCTGATGTCCTCATAGGTGAAACTGGTCCTGATGCTGCCAGACATCATTAGGTTCCTGGAATAATTGAGATAACTGACGTCCCGGTATGACACGTCTTGGCTCTTTAACAAGTTCTCTTGTCCATCTTAAAGGGTGTCCTGCTCCAATCCATGCTTGCATCACTCTTCCCCAGCCCATCCTTCTCTATTCTACACACTTTTCCTTCGGCCCTCAGTTGCCACTCACAATTTGTTCACTGTATATTCTTCCACTTTCTTTCCCTGTAGTGACCACTGTAATGCCCCACTCCAAATTTGGAGAGCTTGCTCTTGTTTTTGCTCACTATGCTGACTTCCTATTTCCAAACTCTCTCAACCTCCCCCTTCTTCCAATCTCCCCTTCTCACGGGCTCCCGTTGTCTGGTTTGGGGATTATTGATTCCTAACCTTGCTGTCACCACCTCTATTTCTCCTTTACTTCTGTGTGATCCACCAAAATCACTCTCTGAAGCACCTCTGCTGAATGCTTCCTGACCAGCTTTTCTTCCAGAACCCAGGACAGCAGATATTACCCATCTACCACATCCCCTTACATTCTCACCTTCTTGGCTGAAACAAGTGCTGGGATCGCCCTATAATCTGTTACTGGACAGTGGAATAAATTGCACCCTGCTCTGTTTTGATTTATTACAACAAATCTCATGAAATTGAGCAGGTGTGGGAAGTGATGACCATCTTAACTTTGACTTTACTGCCAATGCAAGGGGAAAAAATGTTCTAGGACATGGGGACTTTCCTCCTGCAACACAGGGCAATGATATCTTTTCCTATAGTGTCCACCCTTAACGTGCCACCAATGATTGGTTTGAAACTTTCTTTATGGACGGGTCACACAGTTTGCAGTTGGGCCTTTTCTCCTCTGTTACCTCTGAGATCTCTTACGGGTTACCCTGGAGCATCTCGCGTTTTGGCTGTTAAGAGTTGTTGCAATCATATGCAGATGATACTCAGGTACACGTTGAGTTTACCAATGTTGAGATGGAACCAAGGGCCTCCCGAACCCCCAAGAACTTTAGAGTTAGGCACAACCTCTTTAAGGCACTATAATGGACTAGGGGGAGGAGGGGCACTCGGAAAGGCTCTCTCATGCAAATATAATCACATACACAGACATGGCGAGGCACTGAGGAAGGCAGTTATTGTTTAAATATAAGGTGCAATTAACTATTAGCTTGATAGATTTGTAATGTCCGATCCAAGGCATTGTAACATCTTAGTACTATAGAGGAGTCAAGCTCCTTCCCAGAAGGAATGTGACCTGTGAGATTCTAAAAATTGACCACAGGCACTTAGACAGTGTTCGTCACTATAGCCAGCACTGGCGGCACACAAACTGACTCACCAGCTGTCTGTCCTTCAAGGGTCCATGCAGGTTCAAAATAAGAATTATATGTTCTGTGTGACAAAATGCAGAATGCAACAAATTAGTGTGAAGGAGACTACAGGGCCCAGATAAAATGTGAGCAAGATGAGTGGAATATGGGGAGAATGACTGGAAAATATATGTACACATAAAAATGTTTTGTTTTTTTCCCTTGGTCTAGGCCTCAAGGTTTGTAAAAGTCTGCAGAGCTGCAGTGTGTTTTTGCATAGAATTAAAGCATGAGCTACAGTGTATTCTTGCAGAGCTAGCATAATGTAGAACAGCATGTCCTGACAAAACCACTGACGCCAAAGAGAGAAGGCTTTGGAGCATCCCTATTATGGAAAAAGGACGGATTGGGATGAAGCCATAATCCATATCCAGTGACACTACCACAGCAAGCCAAGCCTATGTAAACCCCTGCCTGAAACCACTTTGGCAGGAAGGAACGGAAGAGCGAAAGGAGAAGAAGGTTTAGACAGCAGAGTCCTTTGCTACCATCCTCATTTTGTAAGATTAAACTTGTTATCCTTACAAGATCGCTCTTTTGCCTTATTTCCCTAGAGGGATGTATTTATTCTGGTGTGAGCGTAATTAGAGACACCCTTACACCAAGAAGGGAGACATTTTCAACCCCTGCTGGTTACCCTAATATAATTGAAACCTGGACCAGAGACCACCTCTTTCAGCTAAACGGTTCCACAATTATTTTATTTGGCTTGGAGAAAAGGAACTCTTTTTAAGCATATAGATACCCACATTGTTTCGACCACTAAACACTACGTTTATAATCTTGGAGTCATATTTGACTCTGCTCTGTCTTTGGAACTCCAGAGTAATTCAATAGGTAGTAACAGATTTTTCAAACTGCAATTATTAAAACAAATTGTGCCAATTCTCTTCTTTCTCAATTGTGCCATGGTCATGGGACCTTTGGCTCATTCGATATTGGACTATGCAAACGGAATACATGCTGCCCTTTTCTTTTGATCCACTGATAAATTGCAAAGGGTCCAGAAAGAAGCTGTGTGGCCTCACCAGTCCTTGAGTAGAGCCTAGCGTAACACTCCTCCTTTCCAATTGCGAAGCATCTGCCAACTGCTATTATACCCTCCTTCCTTTAAATTCATTTCCAGGCAGTCGCCATTTTGTGGTCAGGCATCTAGGATTTCTCACCTCTTTCAGAAATAGTATTCTGTATTCTATCAGCAATCTGACATCCAGCATAGAGAGGCCTCCTGGGGTATAGGTGAGCCATATGGATGTTTCACAAAATCAATTCAATTAATGATGTCCCCTTTCAAATGGACAATACCACTTCTGTAGCTTATGTGAATCCTCAGAAGGTACCGGATTGAGTCGGCTGAAAGTTGTGGATTACTCTGTGGACCTCTGGGCAGAACAGTAACTGTTTTTACTCCCAGCAATCGAATTGCGGGAGTGTACAGTTTCCAGAAATACCTGCTAGGTCACCAGAGATTTTTCACGACTTCTGCCTGCAATTCAGTTATCCTGTCCTAATCCTTTTTTGACTCTCTAAACAACTTCCTCCTCACCGATTTAGCACCACATTTCCAAATCCACAAGAATGGAGAATGGTTCTGTTGACTCATTCTGTTGTATACTTGCCCTCTTTTCCCCCTTGTACCCAAAACCATTTTCATGTTCAGGAGCATCTCAACATAGGTTGTTTTGGTGGTTTTGTTTTGGCTCGGGAGATTGTCATTACCTCTCCTGATGTTTATGACCACTGCTCCAGTATGGATTTCCATTGATACCTGACGACTCCAGGACAAAATGTGTCAGTAGTCAGTAGAGAGGTATAAAGGTGGGATCTTCAGAACATGTGTTATAACGTAGATCTTGTATGCCCACCACTTAAGAAACAAGTGCACATTTGCACGTAAAGCAAGTTAATTGTACAATCGTTCGAGCAGGAGCTATATGACCCTGTCGAGTCAAACTAACCCAAGTCTAACTGAAGCACATACGTTGACACATGATATACATTTTTGCAACAGTTAAAACACCCCCATATGCTTTTTTACAATCCATCCCCCACATGTGATTGGATAAAACCTATATCAAGAAATCCCATCTTTCTCCAATCCTTCCATTCCCATTGGCCGTTATTTTCTTAACTACCATTTTCCAATCATATTCATAGCGCACGCCTCTTTGGGATTCATCCGTGGTAGGTCATGGCATCAGCACATGGTTACACATTCATATACAAACATAATTCATTATGAGTCACAACTGGCCTGAAACCTCTTAACATTAAACATAATTGCACATGGTTTGCACGAGTACTTCAAACGACATGAGAGAGAGCAGAATAAACAGGTTCCCGTTGAACTGTCAATAGCTATTTCATCCACCCCAGCTTTACTGATGTAACTGGAACATTCTAATCTAAATGACTTCCATTTCAGCATGCACAGCACATCCTGACAATACAATCGAAACCCCTGGGTTTCTGTCACTCTGTACTCGAGCGGTACGTCTCTCCATGTTTTTTGCTGGTCAAAACAAATAGCTGAAACCCTCTGTCAAGCTCTCATGCACTTAAAATAGATTGTATCTGCTTTCATGAAACTACCAGGCCATAAAGACCCAGGCTAATTTGTTAGCTGAGCTGAACATCTGCAAAAGGTCATAATTAATGTATCCTTCCTCTGGCCTCTGAAACTCTTTAAAACCAGTTTCTCAAAGTCAAATCCTGACTGCAGCGTTTAATCCATTTATCAAAAGCCCACTACATATACATGTATAATACCCTGTGTATGTATATCGGTGTGCATGCATGTTTTAATAACTGTCATGTTTCTTTGCAGTGGGTACTCTATGAGCAGTCCTCTTCCTCGCATGTACATTATAAAGCTCCTAGCTGCCCAACCTATAGACACTTCATTGTACATTTTATCTGGATCGTGTTTATATTTCATCTGGTTGTTTTGGCATTTGTATTTCTACATACGTGCAAATCTAATATGTATCAACTTAACAAAAAGTAACACTGTAGTAACATATCCCATTCACATTTGACTACACTGGATACATATACAAAATTGCAACATCGTGTCAACTTTGCTGCGCACCCAGTCACAAGTACGGAGCGCGGAAACATCATCGTCCTTGGGACCTTTCCAGACCAACCCCTACAATCCCTCTAGCCAACGATTTAGGAGCTCTCTTTCTAATATTATACTAGATACTGGAATTCCATCACTTTTGGTGCACCTCCACTTTCCTGTGTTTTACCATCTCCACTGCATTTCCCTCAGGGCATGTTTAACCTGAGTTTGGAGTTATTCTCTTTCCAAGCACAGCAGGATGCCATCAATGTAGTTAGAGACCCGAGCCGGAACAATGGCAGCCAATGGATTGTTGAATAGTCGTGTGTTTTCCAAGCCCTTCAAGTGTTCCTGACTTCTCCTTTGGATCTACAACTTGTTCTCAGTATGCACCAGTCCTATCCATTTGTACCACTGAAAAAGTGATATTACATTTTTAATTATGAAAATTGTTTTTCTCTTAGCCATTACCTCCAAGAGTATTGAGGACTTGTGTTGTCACTCTTATAGGACTCCTTTCTTTATGGATGCAAAGTCTTGGGAGGATAGCTCAGTGGCAACGTGCTCGCCTTGGAAGCAAGACGACAAATAACCAATCATATCAATCCACTATCTTTAGAGCCAAACTCTGCTCCAAATTTCATATGGAGAAAGAGATTGTGCTTCTGGAAACTTGTGCTTCTCCCTCTACTGAACTGGAAACATATTGCCATTGCTTTCATGTCCGAGGGGTATATCTAGATGACTTCGATAAAACAGTATCATTTTGCACATAGGGAGGCTTATCTTATTGCACCCTTCAGACCGCTTCTAAGAGACCTATGTCCCTGGCAAACCACTGGAACTTCCTTCTTGACTTTTGGAGCTCAAAAAACCTCTTGCAGATGCCTTCACTGCATTCTCCAAAGCAGCCATCAGGAGCATGTATGGATGTCACAGAGTACCTAAAATAAGGTCAAAATGGTCCCTGCCGTTGAAGCTACATAATGTGCTACTTAGTGGTTGTTAAATATCAGAACACGAGAACAAGCAGGGAAATCTGTACATGACCTAGAATCTCACTGCACAATCATGACTTTAGGCCACGGGAAAATAGGCGTTGATTTTCAAGCACAGAAGGTTCATTGGCCCGGGCCTTATACCATCCTCCAGACCTAAAACTCCTCCTTTAGGGATGTCTATCAATAGCCAGGAAGGTCAGTGGAGGCATGGCGTGCACCCTGCCGTGCCCGATGGCACTAACAGGGGAGAAGAAGCCTCCCTTCCCCAAGACCTTTTTTTAACTGACCAAGATCTGGCTTGAGTTCTGGCGGGCTTTTTCATTTAGTGTTCACGGCAGATATGCCTGCCTTTTTGCAGGGCTTTCAGGGGTCTTGTGAACTATCGATTCTTGGGTGCAGTCCATCCGCTGCAGATATGGCTCTTTTCTGCAGAATGGAGGCCCAATATCTCCTATTGTTATTTCCTCCTGGCTCAGCCATTGTTGCTGGTCATCAGGGCGAGGCGTTTTTCTGCCGCCTTGAAGCTAAGCTCGTATTCTGAAGTCTCCTGAATAGCTTGGCAGCCCACCTAGTTGGAGGGCGGGTTTGGTCTTGGGTTACTAGCATTTTCTTATTTCAGCTTTCTTTCTGTTCTGTAGCCGTATAAACCACCTCAGCTTTATTGCACCTAATACCGCTAACGCTTCCATGTTGCGTGGCTGCCAGGTTCTGGGTCCCTATGTGACTCTTATTTATTATTTATTTATATTTACATAGCGCACAAGCAGCCCATGGGCATTGAGGCGCTGTTACTTGCAAGAGCTTAGTTACAGGAATAGTGGCATTCAGTGGTACATTATGAATTCCACAAGGCTTAGAGCTGATATTTTGGTTGGTACAGTTAGTCATTACAATAAAGCTTATGCATTAGGAACATATGATATGTATTCAACTGGTGCGACGCATCATATGTGAATAAGATGGTTTTCATGGTTTTGCGGAAGACTCTGAGGGAGGCCTCACCTCGGATTGTGGGAGGTAGGGCGTTCCAGTGAGTGGGTGCGAGATATGGGAAGCTGGATCCGCCTGCTCTGGCTTTTTTTACTAATGGCTCAGAGAGAATGTTAGTATATGGTGATCTGGTTGGCCTCGTAGAGGAGACAGGGTGGATCCTTTGGGAGAGGTAGTCAGGGGCAGTAAGGTGAACGCACTTGTGGGTCAGTGTCAGAGTCTTGAAAATGATCCTTTCTTTCATTGGGAGCCAGTGGGCTAGTTTTCTGGCCTCCGAATTGTGTTCTCTTTTGGCAATGCCTTGGGCTGCCCGGAGAGCACTATTCTGTATGATTTGTAACCTCTCTAGGTTTTTGTTGGAGGTGCCTAGAAAGAGTGCATTACAATAGTCAAGCCTAGATCCAGTGATGGTTCTGGCTATGTTTGTGCAGTTCTCTTTGGAGAGAAAGGGCCTGACTGCATTGATTAGTTTGACATGATATGCAGCTGCAGAGGCTATAGCGTTGACTTGTCTATCCATGGATAGGTTGGAATCCAAGTAGACTCCAAGGGTTTTGAGTGCTTCTGAGACAGGTATTTTGATGGAGTCTATGGTTAAATGACTGAATTGGGAGTCTAGGTTTTTCAGCATGTCGGGTGAGCCTACCAGGAGGAGTTCAGTCTTGTCGGAGTTGAGGCATAGTCGATTGTCTGCCATCCAGGCTTGGATGGTGTTGTAGAGGTTGTTGAGGGTCATGGAGTCAGTGTCATAGTCACCAGTGAGGGTGAGGAGGATCTGTGTGTCGTCGGCGTAGTTAGTATATGAAATGCCCATGGCGTCGAGGATGAGAAAAAGGAGTCGTGTGAAGATGTTGTAGAGGGTGGGTGAGAGGCAGGAGCCTTGGGGCACACTGCAGAGTATGATAGTTGGTGAGGCGGATGCTAGGTCCGAAAATACTTGCATGGTTCTGTCTTGTAGGAAGGAGGTGATCCATGCTGTGGCTTCAGGGGCGAATTTGGCAGTAGAGGAGAGGTGGTGGCATAGGGCGTCGTGAATAACGAGGTCGAAAGCCGCTGATAGGTCAAGAAGTAAGAGAAGTGCTGGTTTGCCCATGTCTCTGGCATCGTCCATTTGGTTTTTCAGGTCAAGTAGGGCGGTTTCAGTCCCGTGTCTGGGGCGGAAGCCAGATTGGCGGAGTCCTAGGAGTTTGTTCTCTTCAATGAAGTGTTGAACCTGCAGGTAGGCTGCTTTGTCCAGTATTTTGAGGAGGAACGGGACAGTGGTGATGGGTCTATAGTTGTTGGGGGAGGTGGGGTCGAGAGTTATTTTTTTTTAAGAGAGGGCAGACCCAGGCTTCCTTGAGGGAGGCGGGGAATTTCCCTGTAGCAAAGGAGGCATTTACAAAGGCTGTAAGGAAGGGAGCTAGCGCTTCAAAGCAGTCTTTGATAATGGTGACTGGGCATGCATCACCTTTGCAGTTGGAGGGTTTGATGTTCCTCATTATGTTGATGATGTCTTTTTCTAGAATGGGTTTGAATGAAAAAGGTTGGGGGGGGTCCGGGGCTGGTGGTGGAACAGGGGTGTGCGTGTTGGGTAGGGCTTGCTTAGTGGCTAATATTTTATTTTGGAGCAGGCTCAATTTATTTTTCATGGCTGTTTGTATATCATCACACCAGGCCTTGTCTTTGGTGAGGTTCTGGCGGGCGGGGGTGGGTGTCTCTAGCTCCCTAAAAATGGCAAAGACTCTCTCTCATTCCACCTGGTGCAAGTAGATGTTTTACAGGGTGTGATGATTCTGTAGTCCTATCACTCTCCTCTGTATTTGCCCCTGTTAGAGACAGCTTGGCAGAATGATGTTGTGCCTCAAATAGTCCTGGATATTTTCACCAAATGCATGCATGTGTTTTACAGCGTAGAGCGATTCGGCGCACCTATCCCTCTCCTGTTTTTTTGCACCGGAGGCAGACATTTGTTTTCAGGTCACCGTGATTTTGTGGCACTATGCCTCTCTCTGTTCTTTCCACCTGATGTAGATATGTGTTTTGGAAGGTTGGGTGATTTGTTCGCCCCATAACACTACCTGTTCTTTCCACCTGATGCAGATATATGTTTCGGAAGTCTAGGTGATTTGTTGGCCCTATGACTGTCCCTGTGATTTCCACCTGATGTAGATATTCTTCTCGGAAGGCTGGGTGATTTGTTGACCCTATGACCCTCCCTGTTCTTTCCTACTCATGCAGGTATGTGCTTCGGAAGAATGGGTGATTAGTCGGCTTTTTTGGCTCTCCCTGTTCAGTCCACCTGATGCAGGTATGTGTTTCGGAAGGGCTGGGTGATTTGTTAGCCCTATGACTCCCCCTGTTCTTTCCACCTGATGCAGGTATGTGTTTCAGAAGGCTGGGTGATTTGTTGGCCCTATGACTCTCCCTGTTCAGTCCACCTGATGCAGGTATGTGTTTCGGAAGGGCTGGGTGATTTGTTAGCCCTATGACTCTCCCTGTTCTTTCCACCTGATGCAGGTATGTGTTTCAGAAGGCTGGGTGAATTGTTGGCCCTATGACTCTCCCTGTACTTTCCACCTGATGCAGGTATGTGTTTTGGAAGGCTGGGTGATTTGTTGGCCCTAGGACTCTCACTGTTCTTTCCACCTGATGCAGGTATGTGTTTTGGAAGGATGGATGATTAGTTGGCCCTATGACTCTCCCTGTTCTTTCCATGTGATGCAGGTATGTGTTTTGGAAGGCTGGGTGATTTATTGGCCTTAGGACTCTCCCTGTTCTTTCCACCTGATGCAGGTATGTGTTTTCGGAAGGCTGGATGAATTGTTGGCCTTATGACTCTCCCAGTTATTTCCACCTGATGTAGATATGTGTTTCAGAAGGTGGGGTGATTTGTTGGCACTATGACTCTCTCTGTTATTTCCACCTGATGTAGATATGTTTCAGAAGGCTGGGTGATTTGTTGACCCTAAAATCCTTCCTGTTCTTTCCACCTGATGAAGGTATGTGTTTCGGAAGGATTGGTGATTAGTTGGCCCTATGACTCTCCCTGATCTTTCCACCTGATGCAGGTATGTGTTTCGGAAGGCTGGGTGATTTATTGGCCCTATGACTCATCCTGTTCTTTCCACCTGAGGCAGGTATGTGTTTCGGAAGGCTAGGAAATGTATTGGCCCTAGGACTCTCCCTGTTCTTTCCACCTGATGCAGGTATGTGTTTCGGAAGGCTGGGAAATGTATTTGCCCTAGGACTCTCTCTGTTCTTTCCACCTGATGCAGGTATTTTTCTCTGAAGGCTGGATGATTTGTTGACCCTATGACCCTCCCTGTTCTTTCATACTAAGGCAGGTATGTGTTTCGAAAGGATGGGTGATTAGTCGGCCTTTTGACTCTCCCTGTTCAGTCCACCTGATGCAGGTATGCGTTTCGGAAGGCTGGGTGATTTGGTAGCCCTATGACTCTCCCTGTTCTTTTCACCTGATGCAGGTATCTGTTTTAGAAGGCTGGGTGATTTGTTGGCCTTAGGAGTCTCCCTGTTCTTTCCACCTGATGCAGGTATGTGTTTAGGAAGGATGGATGATTAGTTGGCCCTATGACTCTCCCTGTTCTTTCCACCTGATGCAGGTATGTGTTTCGGAAGGCTGGGTGATTTATTGGCCCTAGGACTCTCCCTGTTCTTTCCACCTATTGCAGGTATGTGTTTCGGAAGGCTGGGTGATTTGTTGGCCCTAGGACTCTCCCTGTTCTTTCCACCTGATGCAGATATGTGTTTCGGAAGGCTAGGTGATTTGTTGGCCCTATGACTCTCCCTGTTATTTCCACCTGATGTAGATATGTGTTTCGGAAGGTGGGGTGATTTGTTGGCCCTATGACCCTCTCTGTTATTTCCACCTGATGTAGATATGTTTCTCAGAAAGATGGGCGATTTGTTGACCCTACGATCCTCCCTGTACTTTCCACATGATGCATGTATGTGTTTAGGAAGGATGGATGATTTGTTGGCCCTGTGACTCTCCCTGTTCTTTCCACCTGATGCAGGTATGTGTTTTGGAAGGCTGGGTGATTTATTGGCCCTAGGACTCTCCCTGTTCTTTCCACCTATTGCAGGTATGTGTTTCGGAAGGCTGGGTGATTTGTTGGCCCTAGGACTCTCCCTGTTCTTTCCACCTGATGCAGATATGTGTTTCGGAAGGCTAGGTGATTTGTTGGCCCTATGACTCTCCCTGTTATTTCCACCTGATGTAGATATGTGTTTTGGAAGGTGGGGTGATTTGTTGGCCCTATGACTCTCTCTGTTATTTCCACCTGATGTAGATATGTGTTTCGGAAGGTGGGGTGATTTGTTGGCCCTATAACTCTCTCTGTTATTTCCACCTGATGTAGATATGTTTCTCAGAAAGATGGGCGATTTGTTGATCCTACGATCCTCCCTGTTCTTTCCACCTGATGCAGGTACGTGTTTCGGAAGGACTGGTGATTAGTTGGCCCTATGACTCTGCCTGTTCCTTCCACCTGATGCAGGTATGTATTTCGGAAGGATTGGTGATTAGTGGGCCCTATGACTCTCCCTGTTCTTTCCACCTGATGCAGGTATATATGTTGTGACTTGAGTGTCGTGTAGGCAGAAGAGGCCTCCGTCCCCAAATGCCGCACAGAGAGAACCTAAAGCCACTCTCTGTGCAGCCGTTGAGGCCACAGGCGAAGATGTTCAAGTCCGGGACCGCGAACCTCTGGGACCCCACGCTGCAGCAAGAAAATGCGGATTAAGTACCAAGCAAGAAACGGTAACCACAGTGTTTAGGAAAACGGAAAGGTCTTACCAATCAGGGTCAAGGAAGAGGTAGTGAACCTAGTGGAGAGGTCCGGGACCCACGTGGACGGAAGTACCCCAAGAGGAGTAGTCCTCAGTTGTTCGCCTGTTAGCAGGAGCTGTGGAGCTATGAGGCAAGAAGTCCAAGGAGCCAAGGTGCAAGAGGGTGATCCAGGAGGCAGTCCAATAACAGTCCGTGGTCAAGAGCCGTATATCACTGTGCAAACAAATCCAAAGGGGTAGATCAAAGAAGAGTCCAGTAGAGCAAGCCGGGTCGATTCCGTGAGCGATCCAAAGATGATCCAAAGGTACGTAACGCCAAACAGGATGCAGAGCACAGCTGTGAAGCAACGAGTACCTGGGTTTCCGGGTTTAAGTACTCGCGCTTCTGGTCACGTGATGCGCGGCTGGGCCACGTGATCGGGCAAGAGCATCACGTGACCTTACAGTCCCGTGACGCGGAAGCTCAGTGCTAGCCCTTCGCGATCCTCGGCGCCAAGGTAATTGCCAATGAAGGAACGGCCGTAACCTGACAGCCGTCCTGTTACGGACCAGGCGCGGGTGCGCTCGCAAGGCGTGTGAGAGTCCACGTGAGTCCCGGAGAAGGGGGGAAGAGAGGGAAGGGCGAGACGGGGGATGGGGAGTGCCTTGGGGACCACATGATGAGGGATTGTGACAATATATTATGGAAAGGATGGGTGATTTATTGGCCCTATGACTCACCCTGTTCTTTCCACCTGAGGCAGGTATGCGTTTCAGACGGCTGGGAAATGTATTGGTCCTAGGACTCTCCCTGTTCTTTCCACCTGATGCAGGTATGTGTTTCGGAAGGATTGGTGATTAGTTGGCCCTATGAAGCTCCTTGTTCTTTCCACCTGATGCAGGGATGTGCTTCGGAAGGCTGGCTGATTTGTTGGGCCGAGGACTCTCCCTGTTCATTCCACCTGATGCAGGTATGTGTTTTGGAAGGCGAGGTGATCTGTTGGCCCTATGACTGTCCCTATTATTTCCACCTGATGTAGATATGTGTTTCGGAAGGCTGGGTGATTTGTTGGCCCTATGATTCTCCCTGTTCTTTCCACCTGATTCAGGTATGTATTTCGGAAGGATAGGTGATTAGTCGGCCCTGTGACAACTCCCTGTTCATCCGACCTGATGTAGATATGTTTCTCAGAAGGCTGGGAGATTTGTTGATCATATGACCCTCCCTGTTCTTTCCACCTTATTCAGGTATGTGTTTTAAAACTATGGGTGATTAGTCGGCCCTTTGACTCTCCATGTTCATTCCACCTGATGCAGGTATGTGTTTCGGAAGGCTGGGTGATTTGTTGGCCCTATAACGCTCCCTGTTCTTTCCACCTGATGCAGGTATGTGTTTCAGAAGGCTGGGTGATTTGTTGGCCATATGACTCTCTCTGTTCTTTCCACCTGATGCAGGTATGTGTTTCAAAAGGCTGGGTGATTTATTGGCCCTATGACTCTCTCTGTTCTTTCCACCTGATGGCGTATGTGTTTTGGAAGGAGTGATTTGTAGACCCTATGACTCTCCCTGTTCTTTCCACCTGATGCAGATATGTGTTTGAGAAGTCTGGGTGATTTGTTATCCCTATGACTCACCCTGTTCTTTCCACCTGATGCAGGCATGTGTTTCAGAAAGCTGGGTGATTTGTTGACCCTATGGCTCTCTCTGTTCTTTCCACCTGATGCAGGTATGTGGTTCAAAAGGCTGGGTGACTTATTGGCCCTTGGACTCTCTCTGTTCTTTCCACCTGATGGCGGTATGTGTTTCGGAAGGCTGGGTGATTTGTTGGCCCTAGGACTCTCCCTGGTCTTTCCACCTGATGCAGGCATGTGTTTTGGAAGGCTGGGTGATTTGTTGGTCCTAGGACTCTCCCTGTTCTTTCCACCTGACGCAGCTATGTGTTTCGGAAGGATTTGTGATTAGTTGGCCCTATGACGCTCCCTGTTCTTTCCACCTGATGCAGGTAGGTGTTTCGGAAGGCTAGGTGATCTGTTGGCCCTATGATTCTCCCTATTATTTCCACCTGATGTAGATATGTGTTTCGGAGGGCTGGGTGATTTGTTGGCCCTATGACTCTCCTTGATCTTTCCACCTGATTCAGGTATGTGTTTCAGAACTACGGGTGATTAGTCGGCCCTGTGACTCTCCCTGTTCATTCCACCTGATGCATGTTAGTGTTTCGGAAGGCTGGGTGATTTGTTGGCCTTATGACTCTCCCTGTTCTTTCCACATGATGCAGGTATGAGTTTCAGAAAGCTGGGTGATTTGTTGGACCTATGACTCTCTCTATTCTTTCCACCTGATGCAAGTATGTGTTTCAAAAGGCTGAGTGATTTATTGACCCTGTGACTCTCTCTGTTCTTTCCACCTGATGGCAGTATGTGTTTTGGAAGGATGGGTGATTTGTTGACCCTATGACTCTCTCTGTTCTTTCCACCTGATGCAGGTATGTGTTTCAGAAGGCTGGGTGATTTGTTGACTCTATGACTCTCTCTGTTTTTTGCACCTGATGCAGGTATGTGGTTCAAAAGGCTGGGTGACTTATTGGCCCTATGACTCTCTCTGTTCTTTCCACTTGATGGTGGTATGTGTTTCGGAAGGATGGGTGATTTGTTGACCCTATGACTCTCCCTGCTCTTTCCAACTGATGCAGGTATGTTGTTCGGAATGCTGGGTGATTTGTTGGCCCTAGGACTATCTCTGTTCTTTCCACCTGATGCGGGTATGTGTTTCGAAAGGCTGGGTGATTTGTTTGTCCTAGGACTCTCCCTGTTCTTTACACCTGATGCAGGTATTTGTTTTGGAAGGCTGGGTAATTTGTTGGCCCTGGGACTTTCCATCTGATGCATACATGGGTTTTGCAGACCATGGTGATTCTGTCGTTGTATCACTCTTCGGGTTCTTACCACCTGATGCCAATAGAGTGTTTGCCTGGAAGGATGATTGTGTGGCTCAATTGGTCTCCATGGTCTTTCAGGATACACAGGTGTGTTTTCCAAGGCAGGGTGAATTAAAATTCATTCAAATCACGCTCAAATTCTATCCATCTGGTACAGATTTGTTTTTCGGAGCAGGGTGATTCTCTGGCCATTTCACTTTGCTGATTCTCTCCGGGTGATGCCGAGGTGTGGTTTAAAGGGTAGGGCGAATACATCTCTAGCCTTATCACCCTCCTGATTATTTTTACCTGGCCCAGACACACGTTTTACAGCGCAGGGTGATTTTTTGGCCTTTTGCCACTCTGGAGTTTTTCCAGCTTGGTGCAGAGTGGCTTGCTCTGCGTGGGTTGGTTCTAAACCCGCAACCCACTCGTCTTTTGTTCTTTCCACCTGACTCAGACATGGCTGCCATTTCCGCAGTGTTGAGGAGGTTCTCCGCCTCCTTGGCGCAAAGCACTTATTCTGATGTCTGCTGAATGGCTTGGCAGCCAGCCCTGTTTGTAAGATATTTTCCTGTTTCCTGAATTCCAGGCGGCACGCGGGATTTGCTTTACGCACAGCTGTTGCATCACTTTAGCCAGGAAATGATTCGCCGGCAATGCAGGGGAGTCCACCAGGACGCAAAATGCAAATACTTGCGTTTTTGATACTTTTCCTCCAGAGCTTCTCACCTCGACGTGAGAAACGAACTCCGGGTCTAGGGCCTCGAGCCTCTCCCCGTCTGATGGGATGCGATCAAAGAAAGGGAGGAGAGAACGACCCCATTTGTATGCAAAGCTTTGTTACACAGTTGTAGAGAAAAGGATGAGCGAGTTCTGTTTTTAACGTCTAGTTAATGGATGTATCCAGACTTTTATATACCACTAAATAGTGGTTTTTGCCATGTTTCTACTTACTTCCAATGTTGGTTGATAAGGGAGTGGATGTAGATTTAGATTATGCTATGTCATGTCAATGGGATTTATACTGCAAGCCGCTGCCATTTGCATGGTCCCCAGGCGCTCTGGTGGATATGAAAATAAGAGGAAGGGGTGGGTTTGTTTGAAGGAGGAGGGGGAGAGTGCACAGGTGCGTATTCTGTTGTGTTGGTAGTTTCAGTTCTGAAAAACCAGTCACTGTTTCTAGGTGGTTTGGGTCGGTGATTAATTGATTTGCAGAGGATCACACACATTTATTTTTTAGCACGTGCAGCTAGTAGAATTCTGTTCTACTGGTTCCACTTCCAACCACGTACCTGCTAAAGCCTATCATTTTCCATACCGGTCCCTTGTCTTCAAGGTGGCGGGAAGGTAACTTACTCTAAAAGTGCATGGCTCTACCTGTAGCAGTGGGGGACCTGTGGACTGAACACTGTTGAGTTATCAAGGTGTGACCAGTCTGCGCTCTCTTCCTAGTTCGTGGCTGGTAAAAGCTCCCAAAGTATGCTCCTTGAATTCTCTAGCCACTGGCGGTTGTGTTACCTCTTCTGGGGACAGGGCAGTGTTCTGTCTTAATGTCCATTGTCCAAATGGGCGCTTCTCTAGAGCAACCAAGTAAATGGACGAAAGCAGATCATTTATCAATGGCCGGTGATTCTTTGCCGTTCTCTGAAGGGATCATGGATCCTTTCTTTGGGGATGGGAAGAGGAGCCCTCCCCGCACCACCCTTGTGACCATTCAGTCCTAGGTCCATGCTGCAGCAATGCAAGGGGTGCCCAGTCTTCTGGGTGGAGAATGAGCCACCATCCTGGATCATTCATTCCATCTGCAGTTTGGGAGTGCTTCCCTTGGGTGGAGGCAGACGCTGATTTGGATTAAGGACGTGGTTTGGGTTGTCTCGATGAAAGCTCCCTGGTTTTATACATAGAATGGTTGGGCCGAGCCTCGGGATGTTGTTGCTTAGCGACAGGCCCTGCCATCCTACTGATCACTGGGGTAACGATATGAAATATCTTCCAGTGCACAAGTCTTGATCTCCTCCACAAAGGTCTGGCACGCATCCACGTCTTGCAATCCTTGCAACCCCCTCTCCATGCCAGGGCTTTCCCATTTCTCTACATTGGATTCATGGATCACGAAAGTCTTGTCCAAATGCCTTCAGCCGGAGGCTTGACCATGAGCCTTTGATCATGGGTGGCCCCTTTTTGGGTTGGGAACAAAACTGATTTGTAGATGGGTCCTCCTCCTTGGAAATGTCACAGTGGGCTGAAAGACGATGGAACGGAAAGCTGTGTTTTTGATTAATTTAAAGTTTTACTTCTCTCACTCGCCAGTGTTTCAGAGTTGCCTTTAGTGTTAAGGATATTGACGCAGTCAGAGTTTTATGTGTCTTGGGTCCCAAGCTTCACCTTACTGATGACTCCAAATGAGGCCCAAACATGTCAGGGGTTGCCACCCAATAGTTCAGAGAGGACTGCCAGATTGGGGCGGGACCAATACGGATTTGCATATGCGTTTTACCGTTTGGTAATAATGCAGCAGGCGGATAAATGATAGATTCCCAGAGCGAGTGCCAGCAGTTATGACTAATTCAAAGCTTTCCATTGAGCAATCTTCAGTGTTGTCAAGTCACCCTTAGTTACTCAGGTGTGTCTACAGTTGGGTCTCAAGATTGCTGTGCCTCAGTCTCCAGGCAACACTTCACTGATGATACTCAATGAGCCCCAAACATATCTATGGTCCTTGCATTGTCAACCAATAGGGATGCAATACGGATGTGATGCACTGATTTGCATATGCCTGTGCCCTTCTGTAATGCAACAGCAGGTTGACACACAATGGAATGGAAGGCTTCCCTGATGAATTGCCCGTGGTTATGACTAATTGAAAACTGTATTTCCGTCACTCTCCAGTTGTGAAAATACTTTGGCTCTACCTCTCTACTTCTCTCCCCACTCAAAGAACCAACCCTAAGAGGCTGGTCATTCCTCAGGGAACTTTGTACAAATGATTACACTCAAACTCTCACCATGCCACTTATCTGTTCTACCCTAACTCTATTAATCCCGTCCTGTTCCACCACTTTTTTTTCTTAGTCCTTGCACTTGAAGCTTCAGAGTGTTTCTCTTTAGTGCACCACCGGCTGCCGCTGTCAGTCAGGCAGCGATAACAATATTGAGAAATGCTTTCTGCAATGAAGCCTGCTCAATGACGTGCTCTGTGAATGTTGCCACCGAGGGGGCGGGAGGGGATGGGGGTGAGGAGGGGTTCATCATCGCCAACAACAATGCCCTTCCCTAACTTATTGCCCTCAAACATGTGGGCAGGCATTTTCAGGCAATGATGACACCCTACTCCTCGGTCGACAAATCTTAATGAGCACACAGACTCCATTATAGATCTCTTCTCAGCCAATCAGAATGTTTGGAATGCAGTCTCTAATCTCATAAAATAGCTATAGCTTGACTGGCAATTGTGCTCATCTCTGAAATGGCAGAGAAGAGCGTGTGCAGTTGAGGACCCCAAATTCACAAACCAGAATCAAACACAAAATGTGTAAACGTTAAAGTTACTAGTTCCATTTTTGTCAAATTCACAACCTGTGCGTCCAAAATTGTTTCCCCCACAATAAAAGCGCTTTCATTTTAAGTTGCATAGCATAGGTACATGTGCTAAAGGCCCTTTAAACCTCTGGAGCGGATAATATTGTCCCAATTCATTACCCGCCACTTCGCCTGGCGCAATAACCTGCGGGCTGTTCGTTATCACGCGATATTGACCACTGCCTCCGTTTATGTGGCTTAATTGTTATAGCCCTTAGAAGCGGGACACATGGATGCTCATTTTGCGCGCAGCTCTGGAGGTAGATTTGAGGTGGTTATAAGTGGATTTTTGTATTGGTACATTCAAGACTTGAAGAAGCCAAAGGCATCCTTGTGGGTTTACTGAAACACACCTTGAAGGAACAACAGAGTGCAGCTGCCAGTCTATTGACAAAACATTGCTTCTTGATCACGTGACGCAGGTGCCAAAGTAGTTGGATCTGTAACTAGGACGAAACAAGGTGAAATTCAGGGCCCTGGGTGGGACCCACATGACATCAGACATATAGCGCTGTCTATCCGATATGTGCCAACTCAAGCGCTTTGTTTACTAATGAACGATGGCTGGAAAACCACACGGCTGAAAAACTCAAATAGGAAACAGATGGATTACCATTCACACTTTTTCACTTTGGAATATCCCGCAAATGGCCCACGTGAAATTTGTGTTGGTTTGAATTCCTGCCACAGGTTAAAAACGTTTCAATTCCGCGTGACCTCATAAGGAGTATTTTGTCCCAGTCGGGACACCACACTTTCACAGGGATATAAAGTGGTTGAAACCCAAACAAAGATGGAGTATTGAAAGGATGCTAGGCTTAAACCACAATCCCCTCTTAGTGAAGTACACGAGTTCAAACATGCATACAATGCCTGAACACGAGGATATGACCCGGATATTCAAATTCTCCAGGAAATGTCTGCAGCCCAAGAAGCGTGTTTTTTTATCCCAGTGAAAGAGTTGCTACAATTTGATTTGATTTATTTCTTATAAAGCGCAACACGTACATGGGCCTAGTGCGCAACATACAACCACAAATAATAACAATAAATGTGAACAAAGCATAAAAACATAACACATCAAACGGAAAAGGTAGGCCCCAAAGCAGAGATCACAGTTCCCACACGGGCACAGAAAAATATCAGTTCAGAATAATTCAAAGATTACTATAGGATGACGTGTTACAAAAATTCGTACATAGGCTCAAGAACAGTGGTAGGTTACTTTGACCGCATCCTATAACATTACAGTCTGTGTTACTCTTGTTCCACCAGTTGTTAATTTGCAACCTGTGGAGAAACCTCAAGTCCTGTGTTCTAATACAGTTTTGACCCATTCTGTGATGTAGCCAAGCCATGACTTTATTCCAGAGCCCCTCCCTCGGTTCAGGCCTCCTCGGCTTCTCCACATTGGTAATTATAACATTTCGCGGATCCATAAAAAACTCCCTTAGATTCATATCAAGAACTTTTGCTGTTTGTGCTTTCGTAATACGCATAGCTTTTAAAGGTGGAACACTCGATATAGAATTTGAGATGCCTGCAGATTCAGCAGGCTTTAAAAAAGATGAAATAGCGCCATGGGAATGTTGAACCACTGGACTGAAAACTGGACATGATGACGCTGCCTGATTTTCAACAGTTTCCATAGTTTCCTTCTTCAAAGTTCCCAAACCAGAGGTTGGATTTGGATTCGTTTGACAGTATTGGTAACCCTGTGGTTACTCTGATCCGTTTGACAAAGCTTATCAGCTCTTAAAATATGATTCCGTATTATCCTCTCGTCCAGAGAGTCAACCCAGGAACACAATTCTGTGACATTAGTACATGAATTAAGGTCACGTATAATAAGCTCCTTGATACGTGGCCATCTTCCAGCACTGTTTAGGTCGTCATCCACCCCCATCCTATCCAAAGAGGATCGCACCGAAGCTTCCAATATGACTTCATCGTTTTCATAGGGGACTGCATTGCCAAGGCCAACAAAGAAGTTAAAGTATCGATACTGCCAACTCGATTCCCCAAAAGCAATTCCTCTGAGACATCCAGCTGATCAATCTTACTGGCCAATCCATCCTTCACCGACAGGGTGAGCGAGGGGGATGCTGAGTCCTTCACCGACTCCATACTGGTCATGGGGATTCCCAGGATTGAACCCAGTTTAGAGCCTTCATCAGGACAGTGGAGCTTTGTGTCCTGAAGTCAACGTCTCCTCCGGGCACTCTGTGCCAAGACTTCGGACAGTCGACTCCTACTCCCACTACAAGCTGGGGACTCAGATAAAACACTAGGCTGCGCAGAAGAGTAATATTCTTGGAAACCTGTTTCTTACCCCCAATGCAGGGAATTTAGACTTGGAGGGTATCTCCATTACGGGTTTAGATATCATTTTAGGGACATAAGAATAAGGTTTAGCTCTAGTAACTTGCACTTTGAGAAACAGGATCAAATGCCACACCCCCACCAGTGCCCACACAAGTAGTTAATAGGGGTAATGAACCAACACTTTCGACAAATAGCACGACCTGCCCAGGGGCAATAGGCAACTGTAACTCCCGATACCCTAACGTCCAAAAACCAAGAACCTTATGAATCATAGGAGAAGCCGGGGTAAAGCAACCAGCCTAAAGCCGACCTAAAGCATTTCCTATCCGACATGCCCTGTAATGTACCAAGCTGAGCAGGTCCCAAAGCGAAACTCGGCAAGGGGCAGAACGCCAGCACAAGCACAACAGCACACTGCAGTATTCAACGTAGACCAAACAGTGCCAAACATTGAAGAGGTGCGGGAAAACAAAGCAGGCATGCTGCATCAGTGAACTCCCATAAGCAATGGGAAACACCAAGGCATCCAAGGCAAGCCGCGGAGCACCGACAGGCAGCAAACCGACAAGCCGCACCGTGGATGAGCATGCAAGCTCACACGTAACCGCACGGCAGCTTTCCGTCAGTCAGGGTCAATAAATGGTGGCCATGAAAGGTGACTGAATGGGGAGGGTTGTAAGGAATATTGTAACACAATTCTTAATGCACAGGCAAGAATGTTTTGAAGGGATTCTTATCAGAAGTGCGGAATACAAAAACCATGCATCTATTAAGGAAGCATTGGCAATGTGTTGTGCCTTGTGTTCCCAGCTTTGGTCCTGCAGGAATGCTTGCCCGAGAGAATGCCTGATGGAATGTTATGCCTATGAAATTTTGCGTTGTGAGTGATATGATATGATATGGCATTTATAACACGCCTATACACAAATGTTTCAAGGCGCAACGAGGCAAGGGAGGGGAACAGGGGGAGGACAGAGAGAACGATCTCACTAGGTCAGGTGATATTGAGATAGCGCAAGTGCAGGGGAGGGGGATGGGAATAGTGCGAGGGGGCGGGGGAGGGGAAGTGCAGTACATAGGATAACAGTAAATAAATAAAAACAATAAATAGGAAGTGCGGCCAGCTAGTGGCAGGTGCATGGGTAAGTGCAGACATCCGGTGTCAAGTGCTGGTAGGGGGCTGTAGGGATACAGAAACAGCCCCAGAGTGTAAGTGTTGCTAGGGTGCAGTGCAGGTGTGCAGCTGTCGGGGAGGGGACCAGGGCCCGAGATCAGAGGGTGGCCAGGTGACCAGTGCAATTTCAGTTTCAGCCAGGGGTTCAGCAGGGGAGAGGAGGAGAGAAAGCAGAAGCAACGAGAAAGGTCTTGAGGAGCTTCCGGAACCGGAGATAGTTCTCAATTTTCAGAGGCTGTTCCAGAGAGAGGCCCCAGCCGAAGAAAGAGATCTACCACCAATTTACAGTGCCCCTGTAAGCTCCATGAAGGTCAGTTGGAGCGAAGCAGCCTGTGAGAGAGGAGGCCGGTGGATGTCTCCTGTGAACCTTCCTACTTACTTATCTTTGGACTTACCTGATGTATATACCTTGTCACTGGAACTTAGTAAAGAATTTCACTTCCCTTACCTGAGTATCAGACCATTTAATTTCACCCAGCAACGCTGGCGACGAGCTGGCTTGAGGGAAGGGTCAGGAACCTACAGCTGTCCCGAGTGAGTAGTGCCCGAAGTCATCCACCGGCCCCCCGCCCTCAAAGGTGATCTGACACCTGTCCCATAGCCCAACAGCAGTTGCATGGCAGGAGAAGGCAGCTAGGGCGGGAGTTAACTGTAGTAGCGGTTGGAGTACCAGTGGGCCACCCTACAGTCTCTGGCCACTGAAGCAGTACATCCCAGTGGGGCCGTCTTTCAGTTATTTGGCCACTGGAGCAGCATTTCCCAGCAGGGCCATCTTACAGTTAATTGGCCACTGGAGCAGCATTTCCCAGCGGGGCCACCTCACAGATTCTGGCATATTTAAGCATCTTGGCCAATGAAATAGTAGTGAACATCAGTGGGGCCACCTTTAAGTATTTTGGCCACTGGAAAAGTAGCAGTTCCCAGCTTGGTCACTGTGACGAATTGGTCACTGGTTCACAGCGGGGCCACCTTACAGATTTAGGCCCCTGGAGCAGATTTTCCAGCGGGGCCACCTTTCAGTTATGTAGCCACTGGAGACGCATTTCTCAGCGGACTATCTTGCAGTTTCTGGCCACTGGAGTTAACATATGGTAGCAGCTGTTGTAGCAGCATTTCCCAGTGGAGCCACCTTGAAATTATGTCTTTGGCCACTGGAGAAACACACCTGATCATTGGCACTGATACAACCTGGGAGAGATTAAGTCGTCAGAGGATCAGGCACCAGAGGGGCCACCTTACAGCACCATGGCCTTATCAAGTATGCAGTTCAGGAGGCGGGCACAGACAATGGTGAGACAGTGAGCGCTCACAGTCATCAAAGGAAAAGGTACAGTTGCAAGAATTTTGTTCTGTGCCCTCCATGCTGTTGGCATCAGAGGAGGCATCTGCTCATTGGAGGGAGACTTCGGGATATTGCAGATGTTGTGATTCTACCCTTGAGGAGCCAGAAAGCACATATTGGAAGAACTTGATCCTGATTTTTTTGGGGCATTTTTACAAGAGCTTTCAATATATAACAGAAAATACTGACTTGGTTATTGTGTGTGATGTGAGGCCTCTGATATGTCTTGGGTCCTGCCTGGTTATGTTTGACTCAGTTCTCTTTTAGCTTGGTTGTGGTGGGAGTGTTTTTTTGGTGTGGCAGACGTGGCCTCTGTTTAGGAGAGTTGCAATGTTTTCTAATCATTGATGGTTGTGACAACAGTGCATTAATTAACAGGATGTATCTTGCCCTAACCTTTTCTTCCACAGGACCAACTTGTACGTTATGGACTTTAAAGTTAGTGTGTTATTTTCACTTAATGTTTAGAGTTCAATATTTGGATTGCAATGTATCACCATGTGTGTGCTTGAGGGTGATGGGCACTGGGAGAATGGTGGAAGTTTGCTTGGTAACAATTTTAGGGCGTTTGGAACCTGGCACAAGTTCTATAGGGGTGTTCTGCTACCCGTGACACAGATTCTGTGGTTTGGTACCCGGCACTAGTTTTATAGGGGTGTTCTGCCACCCGTGACACAGATTCTGTGGTTTAGAACCCGGCACTAGTTTTATAGGGGTGTTTTGACATCTGTGCCACAGATATTGGGGTTAGGATCCCTGCACTAATTTTATAGGGGTGTTCCGCCACCTGTGCCACAGATTGTGGGGTTTGGAACCCAGCACAAGTTTTAAAGGGGTGTTCTGCCACCTGTGCCACAGATTTTGGGGGTTGGAATTCGGAATTAGGTTTTATAGGGGTATTCTGCCTCCCGTGCCACAGATTTTGGGGGTTTGGAACCGGCACTAGTTTTAACAGGGTGGTCTGCCACCCGTGGCACACATTTTGGGGTTTGGAACCCAGCACTAGTTTTATAGGGGTGTTCTGCCACCCGTGCCACAGATTTTGGAGTTTGGAACCCAGACTACTTTTATAGGGGTGTTCTGCCACCCGTGCCACAAATATTGTGGTGTTGGACACCGCACTTGAGGGGGTTTCCTGCCCGTGCCTTTGGGAGTTGGACACTGGTACCTTAGGGGGTGGTCCTCTCTGCCTGCCGTGCACAAAGTGGGTGCCTGTGCTCTGTGCATTTCGAGCTTTGATTATTAGTTCTGGTAGTATACTAGAAGATGAAGGGTGTGCTTTGTTTTAGTACACCTTAGTTGCTGGCAGCAGGATGAATGAGGGTGTTGTTTTGGGATCATGTGGCAATGCTTGTGTGTTAAGAGTTAAGGCTGGTTCCTTGGTCTGAGTGTCTGAGGTAGGCCTGCTATGGATTATGAGTGTATTGGATAGTGGAATGGCTGCTATGCAGGTCATTGAAGGGACTATGTTGGTTGGAGCATGAGGCATTTCTCCTTGTTCTTCGGAATGGAGTGAGTGGGTCTTGGATTGGAGTTTTGGAGTTTTGAGTGGAGGTGACCAGAGTGTTGTTGGTTCATACTTTGGTCGCATTACCCTGTGTATTTTCCCTCACACTGTTTTCCGTACCTTTATCTTGGTTTCTGTTGAGGAGGGAGATGTGTTGTGTCTTGTGTTCCCTGCTTGGGCCTTGCATGAATGTTTGCCTGAGAGAATGCCTGGTGGAATGTTATGCTTATGGAAGGTTGTGGTGTGAGTGCCCCTGTAAGCTCCATGAAGGTCATTTGGAGTGAAGCAGCCTGTGAGAGAGGAGGCCGGTGGATGTCTCCTGTGTATCTTCCTACTTACTTACATACCCTTGGACTTACCTGATGTATATACCTTGTCACTGGAACTTAGTAAAGAAGTTCACTTCTCTTACCTGAGTATCAGACCTTTAATTTCACCCGCAACACAATTAAACAGTTTGGGCTTTTGTATAGACATGGGAAATGCACTTGCCGGGAACAGCCCGTAGTGGTAGTAACTGGCAATTGATGGTAGCACTTGCAAAATAGTATGATTACCTGGACATCTAATTGCAGTTCCTGGCAAATGCCTAATATTTATATACAAGCCAAAACTGTTGGTGTTGCCAATGCTTGTTTTTAACAGGACTTCAATGATGGACACTCAGAGTGCTTATAAATCGAACTGGCTGAAGGCAGACATGGTAAAACATTTTTATTACACCAGTAGCAAGTTTACAACTCCAATTAAGTCATTAACTCTCAAAAGACTGCTTTGAAAAAACACTGGCAGGCACTTCAAGTGCAAAATTTGATGGTAGGACTTGGCTAAAGTGAGCACAAAGAGTTCCCATTAGGAGGTGTTTTGGGCGGAGAAGGGCAGGAACTGGGTAGGAATGGTCATAGGGATTGGCATGTCCATGGGCAGTCAATGGGTGGGCAAATATCCAAACACCATCTACAGGCTTTGTGTCCCTCCTAAAATGCCATTATTCCCTATCTTTACTCAAATGCAATAGTTCCGGCTTATAGGTGTAGCAAGCAACAAATAATAGCCCAGACTAAAAGGGCTGGCATTGGGATGGGAATACTGGATGAGCCAATCTAACCTCATCAAATAAGTTCATAATTTCTTAGCATACACACACCACTAAATCTTACCTTGAGGTGATGATTGGTGAAATCTACATATAAATATCATGCTTATGTAGAACACTTTGTGACAGCTTTCTCCTACTTCAACGTGCTGTAATGATAAAGTTGTGTAGACTGAGGGAAGGGTCAAAATCTTGGGTTAATAGCCCACTCCTAAGCTCTGAAGTGGAAAGGCCAGAAGTATGGAAGGGGCCTTATTCTAATCTATAATGACCGCTCCTGAAGTCAAAAAAGCTACTTGCACTTTTTGCCAATAGGTGACCAAAAGATGAAGTGCAATCTATGGTAAGAGCGACCCTCCAGGGGGGAGGGTGTGCTGAGACAAGTGCTGCGGATACACAGAAGGTGGGGGTGAATGGGTGTGGGAGGTCAGGGCTCCGATGACAGGGTTGGATTGGGACCCTCAGCCTTTCGGCCAGTGGCCGGGCCGAAATCCCACCTGGGGAGTGGGGGCCGGTTTCTGGCCATGCCTGGGCCGGTTTGGACAAAAATAAAACATTTTTGAAAAAAGAACAAATTGAAAAATAAAACATTTTTGAAGAAAGAAATATCTGCAATGGCATAATTCATCAAAGCAAGGTAACACATGTTACCTTGCTTTGATGATTTATTTGCATGCGTGAATGTGTGCATCATAAATTATGATGCATGCATCATTCACATGCTGCTGCAGCATGCAAAGTTGAGGGGCTGGGGCTGCCGCCAGGTCGGCGGCTGTCAACGTACCGCCACTCCAGGGTGCATGGTGCCACCTGGAGTTGCTGTACTGTTGTATTAGTGATAAATATGTATTAGTGATATTAGTGATAAACAACCAATTTTAGAGTAGAATAAGCATCCATTTCAGACTATGTATTTTGCCTTTCACAAGTTGCAGTAATAGCAGGTTTTTTTACTGCCATTGTCTCTGTTACGATCATCACAAGACATTCCATCTCGTTGTCCTCGGTCACTTGACAAAATCCTTTTGCCTAAAAGCTTCTGTACAGTGTACAAATATTTGACGTTAGCACATCAAGTGGCCATTGACGTCATTATGCTGCAATGAATGCTTTGTTGTAATGTGTCTATCTTTCCCATCTCATTGGCATGCTGTTCGGGGTGTTTCTTTGCAGGTATGAGGTACCGAGTGCTCAGAGTATGGGATGTCCTGTGAGTGCGCTGATTTCCCTATTTTGCCATTTATTCTGAAGCCTGAAAGTAGATGCATGCAGGCTTGACATGCGGCCAACTTTGCACCAGACCTGCAGATGAACTTAACTGGTCTGCTGTTAAATCTCAGTTACCTGTTTAATGGTATCCACTACAGAATAATTGCTCATTTTACTATAGCCGATATGATAGCTCAGTGGGTTGAGCGGTCGCTGCTGTGATGTGTGTGTGATCTGCAGGTTCGAATCCCAGCAAGGCCACCTCAGTCTTTAATACTTCTTAGGTCGATAAATGAGTAACAACACAGGTTGGGTGATATTGTATGCATATTTGTTCTATAAAAAAGAGCTTAAGCGTAAGTGCTATACAATAACATACTATCATTTGGCCTTGGATGTCTGCTTGCATTCACAGTTATTTGACATTATGGATCTATACACACAGATATTAATGATACATATGGTGATCTATTCTTGTATGAAATGTATATCACATTAGTGAAATCATAACCATATTTTTCGCAGTGTACTTAGGAACAATGCTATTTGATGTCACTTCCTGTTTTGTCAAGGGGTGCAATGTCGTGTTTCATCGCTTCCTGGAATGTCACTTTAGGGTGGGGTCAAATGACATCACATCCGGTGATGCCATCAGAGGTCAAGGGTAGGGAGGCGAGGGGTGGGCCACTTTTTTGAGGGGTGGGCCACTTTATTTTGGGTGTCCTGGCCTATTTCTTGTCCCAGTCTGACCTTGTCCGAGGATGCATGAGGGCCCTGGACACCAAACAAGCAACTGTGAGATTAGCAGAGGAGAGAGGGGGTGAAGGATGCGGTAAAGAGGAAAGTCTGGAGGAGCTTCTGGAATTTAAGAAAGTCCTGCTCAAGAGGAAGAGGGAGGGGTAGGATGTTCCAAAGAAGGGAGCCAGCTGAGGAAAGTGATCTACCACCTGCCCTCTGTTTAGCGAAACGCTTTACACACAAAGGGTTGGTGCCAGAGGAGCGCAGAGGTCTAGAGGCAGAATATTTAGTAAGAGAGAGTTGCAGATAGTGGGGTCCTCTGCCCCAGACAGCCTTGTGGATGATACAGTGGGATTTGAATTTAATCTGTTAAGCAACCGGGAGCCAGTGAGGACTTTTTAAGACAGGAGAGATGCTGTGCCTGGGCTTGAGGCCAAGGATAAATCTTGCTGCCCTATTCTGGATTAGCTGGAGGGGTCACGGAGTGGAAGAAGGTAGATTCAGGAGGAGGCTATTGCAATAGTGAAGCCTAGAGAAAACCAGGGGTCGGGTAACATTGAGGGGGAAGGTTAGAAAAGGTAGAATTCCTTTGAAACAGAAGAGCTTGAAGTGGGACTTCTTGCAATGTCCTGAGTGTGAGGGAGTAAGGGAGGAAGTGGAGAGAGGAGTCATAGATGACTCCACGGTTTCTGGCTTCAGAGGAAGGAGAAGGGGGAGAGCCCATGGAGGAAGGCCAGAGTGAAGGAAAGCAGTCGGGAGCAGGGGTCACAATGTGTAGGATCTCCGTTTTGTTGGCATTGAGGCAGAGATCATTGGAAGTGCACCAGGCCTGGATGGCAGATAGCAGTCAGGGATGATGGAAGGTGCAAGAGGGTCAGCGGGAAGTTTGAAGAAGAGTTGTGTGTTCTCTGCATAGCAGTGAAAGTTGGGGGAGAAGGAGGAGATGAGACCAGCTGAGTAAGGTAGATGTTAAAGAGCTTAGGCGAGAGGATAGAGCCCTGGGAGACACCCCAGGTGGAGGAGGAAGTCAGAGAGGAGAAGGTGCCCAGGATGATTTGGAAGGAGCGGTCAGTTAGGAAGGAGGTCAGCCAGTCCAGTGCCCACTCCACAAAACCAAGAGTGTCATGGAGCCTTTGTATGAGGATGCAGTGGTTGACCGTGTCAAAGGCAGAGGACAGATCCAGAAGGATGAGGACAGCTGGGGAGTTGGAATCCAGGGATGCGAGCAGTTCTTCACGGGTGTTCAGAAGAGCAATTTTCGTGCCTCTGGATGCTCAGAATCCATATTGATGGCTGTGGAGAGTACCTACAAGTTCAGTGTGAGAGTTGAGTTGGGGCAGTGCCAACTTCTCCAGCAGTTTCCCGAGGAAGGGGGTTATGGAGATATGGCAGTAGTTGGCTGGACAGGTAGGGCCTGCTGACGTTTTTTTAAGAAGGGGGTGCACAAGAGAGTGCTTGAGGGAGGAGGGGAAAGAACCAGTAGCAAAGCTGCAGTTGTAGAGATCAGCGAGTGCAGGGGCAAGAGAGCCAATGATGTCCTTGATGGTTCTGGATGAGCAAGGGGAAACCTGTTTGGAAGAGATCTTCATGGAGCTGAAAACTCTGGTGACCTCTTCCGGTGTGACATGTGCAAATGAGGAGAAGGAGGAAGGGGAGGGGGAGTGGCCAAGGGAGGCAAGGGGGTGAGGGATGGGTTGGGGGGTGAATAACAAGGCTGTTCAAGATGTCCTGAGTTTTGGTGGTGAAGTGAGTGGCCAGTGCGTTGCAGAGGGCCTGAGAAGGAATAGGGGAGAAGGAGACTGCGGAAGAGTTGGCTAGTTCCCTGTAGATTTTGACAAGTTCAGCCGCGTTTTTAGATGCGCCAGATAGCCATGTCTGAATGTGGTTCCTTTTCTTGGCACAGATAGAGAGTCTGTATTGCCTTTGGAGCTTGGCAGTTTGTCCGAGGGTGAGCCTGAAGTTTGGCACTTCCATTCAGCAGCTCTACACTTTCGATTCAGGGCTGCAAGTTCAGAGTCGTATCAGGTTTTGCGCTTAGAAGGTGATCCTCATGACTGGGGCAAGAATGTCAAGGATGCTGTTGATGGACAGGTGGAAGTTGCTGAGAACAGTGTTGGTGGTAGAGTCTGAGTTGGGGGCAAGGGGAGATAAAGGTGGAAGTGAAGGCAGCAGCTGACACTTATTTCATCGGGTGGATGTTCGTGAATGAGGTTGGCAGGGCTTTTGGAGGTGTGGACAAAGGGCCAAAGGGACCCAGGTGGGAGGAGAGAAGAGAGTGGCCTGACCAAGAAAGAGGGGTGACCAGAGGAGATGAGAGAGGGAGGTCGGAGTGGATGTGGGCATCCAGAGTGTGTCCCGCAGAGTGGGTTGAACCAGGAAGGACAATGGAGAGGGAAAGTGAGGTGCAGAGGTCAATGAAAAGAGTGGATGCTGTGCCGGGGAGTACAATTGGATGTTAAAGTCACCCAAGAGGAGCAGGTTGGAGGAGGAACAGAAATCAGCCCATTCAGAGAGGAACAGAGAGCGCTAGAGGCCGGTAAATGGTAGCAATGTTCAGGGTGGATGAGGGAGAGATTACCAACTTGCATACCAGGCTCACTAAGGAAGAGTAGAGTTCAATGGTTAAAATGGAAGAAGGAGCCCACTCAGGGCAGATTAAGGCAACCCCACCACCAGCACGATGAGGTCATGGCTTGGAAATGATCTTAAAGCATTATTGTCAATGCTGCTATCCTTTGGAATCAGTTTCCTAAGGAATTACGCTCAGAAACTGACCTATTGAGATTCAGGAAGGGGCTAAAGACTATTTTCTTTGATTAGTCTCTATTTTGTGTTAGGTTTATCTGCTTCTGGTTTTCCCACTATTGATAGGTTCTCTGTGCCCTGATGCCTGCGAGATTCAGCAACTTAGAAATCCAAATCAAATCAAACAAAATCAAAGCCGTCAGGCAGGAGGGAGTCAAAAGCAGTGACTGAGTTGACATTGAGCCATGTCTCAGTAAGAGCGAGAATGTCAAGGTAAGTGTCTTCAAGAAGGAGGCAGATGTCAGCAGAGTGTTTGATGGCTGAGTGGGCGATAAAGGTCGCCAGGTGGAGACGGTCTCTGCCTTTGAAGGTTTTCCGAGGTGGAGTACAGGGGTGTGGTACTTGAGTCGGGGGGGCCGGGGGAGTGCTAGGGGGAGAGGCAGGAGAAGGAAGAAGGTTAATGAGGGATGGCAGGATCCGGTCATTGAGATGGAGTTTGGCCTGAAGACCCTGAACCAGGATAGTGCCAGTGTGGTAGACATTAATGATGCAGCGTGATGAGAAGAAGCTCACCAAGAGGACTTCCCACTTGGTGCCACCATTAATGGGCGAGGATGTGAAAGGGGAGAGAGTAGAGATGAGATGAGAAGTTCATAGGTCTGGAGAGGGGACAGAGAAGAGGATATCGGTGAAGATCTGTCTGGAAGATGCACTGACATAGGTGTCTGCGATGGGAAGGCCAGGACATGCAGCCAGGATATCATTTTGTGCTTTTTACATCCAGATTACATGACAGAGATGAGAGAAGGAAAAAGAAAGGGGATCGCACTGCACAGTCCTGGCCCTTACTCTGACGTAGCCTAGGAGTTACGGGGAAGGGGGGTACAAATACAAATGCGGAACAATAGGTGGGGTGTAGGATTCAATTTAAAAGCATCACAATTCCCAAAATGAATGCAAGATGTCAAGCACAATCACAATGCACAAAATGGATGCAAGATGTAAAGCACATCCACCTAGATTAGATTTCAAAAAAGGATCACAATGCAGTGCAAAACATGGATGCAAGATGTTAAGCACAATCACAATGCAGTGCACAAAATGGATGCAAGATATGAAGCACACCCACCAAGATTCGATTTTTAAAAGGATCACGATGTAGTGCACAAAATGGATGCAAGATGTAAAGCACACCCACCTAGATTCAATTTTTAAAAGGATCACGATACAGTGCACAAAATGGATGCAAGATGTAAAGCACACCCACCTAGATTCGCTTTTTAAAAGGATCACAATGCAGTGCACAAAATGAATGCAAGATGTTAAGCACAATCACAATGCGGAGCACACAGGGATGCAAGAGGAAAAGGAGAACTACAACTAGAATGAATTCTAGAACACAGAGTGCAGTGAAGTAAAGAGGTGGTCAAGAGAGAAAGGCAGAATAAGATTGGCACAGTTACGGTTCAAGGAGATAGCTGGAGGAGACAATAGGACAATTCAGCCATCACTCACTTTGCGCAGAAGGGGGGGCAAATAGTTACTGTTGGCTAGGGGGACACTCCCCTTCCCTGGTCCTATACTTTCCTTCAGGGTGATAAACCCCAATATGCCCTTCTGTAATTTGCTTGTTTGCTTCTGAAGTAAGAATGCTTGGAATTTAGTCAATACCAGTAGCTATTGACTGCATTGTGTATATGTAGATTGGCAGAGAGGAGGTCAATAATGACCCAATCTGTGTTATTGCAGCCTAGTTTAATAGTACTCAATTTATTGACATCAGAAGGGATAAAGGGCTGAATCATGCCCGCCAGTTTTCCTAGATCCTAGATCCTGCAGGCCAAGCACAGATGCAATGGGCTTGCGCTTAGCTCAGTGAGCTATCGTACCAGTATTAATTAGGACAGCTTCTCCACATCTTGGCATGCTATGCAGGCTTTAGTACAGAAGGTAAGTCAGGGTCACAAAATCTAAACTGACATAAATTCCAGCCCACCCTACTTAATTTGTTATTAAATGTGTGATCTGCTAAAATACAGGTGTTGCCACCCCCCAATATATTATTAATTTCAATGCATTTTTTCTTCTGCAAAATCTCTCTCTTGAAAGCGTCCAACTGTTGCCATGTATGCAAACAGTTTTGCGCCTTGTATCCTGTCATTTAGCATGTCTCTCTGCTGTTCAGGGCTGAGGTGTACTCTGACATGCAGTGTCTTTAGGGTCAGCCGTAGGATCCATTACTATTCACAGACCTTGTGGAGATGCTACAAGATAATGTGCACTTCTGACACTAATGAAAGGGTTTAGAATACCACAGAGAAACAGAATGTGTAAGAATATAAAACAAACTGAAGGAAAGGTAGCAACGTGTAATTCATAGAAGGTTGACCTTTCTGCAGGGCACTGCATTGCCATATGTAGTTGTATGGGGCACCTGTCAAGTAAAGCATTTTTCTTGGTGGCAGAAGTCAATTGCCAAGATGTCTCTAGGGGGAGTTGCAGTGCCTCAAGACAATTTGGATCCCTGCTCAGCTGTTACCTGTGCACTAGCAGAATGCATGTGCAAAGCTGCCCGGCTCCCACTCCTCCCTTCTATAGACCAAGCAATCGAGGAACTTATCCATAACTTGAGACCAGGGGATATTTACCAAGTCCCTTTAGTGCTTCCCCTCATTTTTGCACTAGGAAATAAAGAACACCAGACCATGTATTTCCTAAAAGCCACATTGGCGTATTCCACATGCAGGTGGTAGGAAGGGACAAGCGCAAACAGCAGCCTTTTAAATCGTCCATGTCGCACCATGACATTTGGACGTGCATCTTAATATCATCTTGGCCTCAATGTGGCCGGCAAGTCTTTGCTAAAGGTAAGGTCTGCAGACAAGTCACAAACCTTGAGGATGTCCCTGCTTTAAGATTCTCTGTATCCACAAGGCTCTCTTCAGAGATGGCGCAACCAGTTTATCGTCCTTCTTGTCCTCTGCTGACGGTGTGGATGCCTCCCAGAATCGATGTAATCACTTCTTCCTAAATGCTGAAAAGCATTCTCCAAAAACTGGAGGAGACAACAAAAAATAAAGTCACAGGAACTTTCTCCGTCAAGATGTCACGCTCATTTTCAATGTAGACCTCTTTTGTATTTCTTTTTGTACAATCAAGGCAATGTTCATTCCAACCCAATCGTTAGGGATTTGACAGAAAGGTGTGAGGTGCTGCAGGGCTGAAACCTCTCTCCAATACACATGAATGCTTGCATGTTCCCCCCCAGTCACGAGGATACAATTCCTAATCTAACCTATTTCATGTTTCTTGACACTCAATTCATCCTCAATCGAACAGCAGCCTCATAATTTCCAGGATCTAATTCAAACTCAACCGGAACAAACCCCAAATCCTCGCCTGCAGGAGCCTCTCTTGCATACTACAAATGCCCCAGCACTGGCCTTGAGCCTCTGATCACCCTTCCTCTGTTCAAGACTGAAAATTAGAAGTACTTATGGGACAGGAACCTCTCCTAGAGCATCATAAGTAATGGATTCTGCTTTTGCCTTCTGTACACATTTTGCTGTTTCACGACCCGCTTCTGCTCGCCCAAAGAGGACTTTCAATTGTCCTTATAGTTTTTTCTCTCCTGGACTATGCCATCAGATTACAGCTGTGATCTTCATCCTACTTTACAAGAATGCTCCAAGGGGCCAAAATGCAACCACCAAACGAATGCCCCCTTGGGCCTAAGAAACCACATCTCACCTGTTCTAAAAACCCACATTGGCCCCAAGTGGAGAGCCACGTTACATGTATATCCTTATGCATTACCTGCAGTGGTTCATGGGTTGGGCCACGGGTATTGACTTCTTCTAAGAGAAAATGAACATGTGCCTCCCTGTGTAGCAACCAGGATCCGAAAATGTCCTTATACTGGAGATACCATACTAAAAAAGAAAAAGGAAGGCTAGTCGCGCTGTTGCACTTCCAGATCTGGGCAATAAAAGCCTCAAAGATCTAGTAATGTATCCTCCTCTCACTGGCACATGTCTTCTGCCTTTGGGATCTACCCCTTTACTGCCCCCTTGCAGCTCATACCCTTAACACCCGCCAGTCTGGTAGCCCCATCTCTATCACTCTTGCATACCTTCTTCATACTTCTCTTACGCATTCTCCTACCACCCTGTACTCCTTCTGACATCACCTACGCTTTACCCAAACCACACAGCTAGACAATGTCATTGAAACAAACCCCAGTAAACCAACACACTACCAGCCCTACGTTACCTACACTCATCCTAATCCTTTCACACACACACATCTTCTTGCTATCGTCCTCACACTCAGCCATCCTCCCGCCTCTGGCCCCTACATAGGAGCTTGGAGAGTCAAAGTCAATGCTTCTGGGCTTCCAGAAGACCAATGCACCTCAAAGGCCAAAGCTACACCTAACCCACTAGATCACAACCTGTGCTGGATGAGAAATCAAGCAACCAATAGATAGTATAGAGAGGTAACAGGCCTAATGTCTGGCACTTACATCCACATCAAAATATTGAATATGTCCCAAACGGTCAGTGCTCTTATCATTCTTTTTCTTTTTCTTTTTTGTTTAACAAATTTGCGTGTCACCCTTGCGCAGGGGCCCTACTAATCTTCTCTGTATCATTCCAATGTTAGTATATGGGCTGCCAAAGAATTCTTTTATTATGAAGCTTAAGTTTGTTCTAGACTTTAACATCCTTTCAATGTATCCAATGGCGGGCATCCAACACTATCTTAAAGAACATTTCGGGAGTGGCCCCTTTGCAAGAATAATAGTCTTTAATCAGGAAACATCATAAGTATATATTTCACTTACCTTTTGAATGTGATTACATTAACAACTCGTTTTACATGTCTGCAATTGTGTCTAAACAAAGGTGCATTAAAAATGGTTTGCAACTGCACTCCCCACCTACTCCAGAAGAGATTTCTTCACTATACTTCTTCTTAACTACACGGACAAGAATGATACAGATTTAGTCCACCATTGATGGTGCTGTCGCTTATAAAGCCAGAGATCCCCATCTGGTCTGTCATTTCTGCCTCATACTAGCACCTCCCAATGTTGACCATGTAATACTGTTGAAGCTTACACTTTTTGTTACTACCTTTAATTCTGTGCATACTATTGTCCTCCATTAGCTCAAGTGCAGTAGGCCTTCTTTCATGTTGTTAAGTAATTCTTGTATTACTAGATCCCCGCATCAGCCCCCAAGCAAGGCGCCATCTTAACCTGACAGTAAATGATAACAATAAAGATATTTGGTTCATTTTATTAACCTATCACACTTCTCTGCTCTTCTCCAGGAGATGATGTGAATCTTTTGATTCCACTGATGGCTTTCCCTGAGAACCGAACGAAGAATAGTTCTGATGGAAGTATGGTGGAGAAAAAGGCACCAGGTGGGGAGTTGGACTGGTCTCCTGCATGCAGCATCTCCTGATGTCTGGTCCCCTCAAGTAAATGATGGCAGTGTACTCTGAAATATAAAGAGAAACTTTAATGTCTTTACCCAATGTACCCCCCAATCCAAAGAATGTCCCCATGTTGACCAATTGATTTCTTGGTAGGTGAAGGAGGGCAAGTTTGAAGGGACACTGGGCGATCAGGCAGTGACTGCAGTTGGGGTCATTGCACACTTCTCATGTTCTCCTGTCTTGAAACATTTGGGCCACACTGGGGTGTGGCTAAGGCGATGACCAGAGTTCTTGTGTATCGATCCAGAACTCCTCTCCACTTAGTAGCGAATTCTCTGTGTGACGTGTGACGGTGTGGCAGAACATACAAGACACTAGTATGTGAGTTCAACACAAGGATGGGTTGAGAGGACTCCAACAGAGGCTAGAGGTTTTTGCTAAACCTAGAAGGGACAGCTTCAACTAACAGTGTCAGGACAAGGATAGAACAAATGTCCTACTTCACTAATTTGAGATCCAGGGTTATAGTACCCAGCATGCTTCTTGTCTCACTCACAGTGCAAGGATATAGTGCTGAGCAAGCATTTCTGCTCTCTAGACTTCTCTTGGCTCCAGTTCTCGCCCTCCAGTGCCATGAGTAGCCTTCCCAGGCAATTAGGTATAACACAAGTCTACCTGCAGGACTTTATTTCTTACCCTTGCCTTAAGGAGCACTCTACACACATGAATGTTGATGTCCTCTGCCCAGTGAGGTATCTTGGCCTGCATACTCGTGAAACTGTATTCCATTCCCGGACCCATTGCTTCCGGGCAATACTGGTCAGTTACCTCTTTCCATGTGCATGTTGATGGCTGCTTCACAAGCTGCACACTTGTTTGAATGCACTGGCTGAACAGTGCATCACTTCACTTGGGTAGCGCTGCTGCCCACGATGGGGTTGTTGGGCCATGTGTAGCTCTAGCTCTGCTCTGGGTGGCCAAGGGGGAATGTGACAGTGTCGCTCTGGGTGTATGGTTTCTCAGTGAGTATGAGGCATGGGGTGATCCTCTACTGGTAATCTCTTCTGCATCATCCTTTTAGAGTAGGATGAGGAACGGAGATAGACTTTGTGGGACCTCCTTGTAGCATCTTCGGGAAGCTCTTTGCAACGATTGCAGGCTTTCACCACCACCAGACCTTTCCTTGCCTCTCCAACTGTCTTGCTCCATGTGATTTTGTCACTAACCCCCTTTTCAACTGGCCCCTCCTATATTCCTCATTGTGGGACAGGCGATGCTTGCTTAAGAAGTCTATGTTGAATTATGATTAGAGGCTTAAAAACTGCCCCAGTTTTCAAGGTTTGCTACCTTTGTTACTTGCTGACCAAGCCGGCGAGTAATGTTTTGTAATGCAGCAGAATCATTTCCCAGTCGGGCCTTAGAGACCCATTTGGTGGCCAAACCCTCTAACTCAATAACTGAGTAATGTCTTTCTATGGGGAACAGCTTGCGACTGATACAGAGGATGGGCTGTTCCACCACTTGTCATTCCTGCAATCGTAAGGCCCCCAATCTAGTTGTTGAAGCATCCGTTTGCAAATGAAAGGGCTATTAGCATCCTGTCAGAAGTTGCTAGTTAATCAGGATGGCCATAATAGGGGTGAAATCTCACATACAAGTCTGTGTTATAACCTGCGACCAGCGTGTTCCCCAAAAGCAGCCATGTCCCTGCACGCTGGCGCATTTCCACACCACTCGCTGCCAGCCCCCGACCCTGCACTTACCTCTCAGTTGGCCACCTCCTCTTCTGGTTCTGGACTCACTACTATGTAATCAACTATACATCGCTTCTTGTTGAATAGACTCCTATAAAAATACTTAAGTCTTCAGTTGGAGGCAGAGACTTCCTGATGCCGAGCTGAGCCGTTAGGGGAGGAGATGCACAGAGCGGATGCTGCTGCTGGAGCTGGGAACAAAGGCAGCCTGGAGGCTGCACCACAGGGAGGACGTGGTGGACCAGGAGCCCACAAAACACTGCCAAATCCAAGAACGCTGCGGACGAAAGCTCTTCAGCTCCTGTACCAGTATTCATAGAAGGGGAGAGAACCCAGAGCACAGGCGAGGCCCTGAGAAGGCTGCAGCAATAGGAGGCACTAACATGGCTGGCAAGGACGAACGCTGTGGATATCATAACCACAACCTCCCTGGTGGAAGCTCCGCGAGAGAACAGGTACGAGCTCCACACAGGAAAAGGGAACACGGGCGGTTGAACACTGCGAGGAAGCTGAATCCCCAAGTCATTCACCATTTAGTGACCCCGTGAACAATCTGAGCAAGGACCAAAGTGATAAGGAAATGGCTAAGAACACTGAAAGCCAAGGGAACCATACTGAAAACTCTCATAAGGAGGAAGGGATGCAAACCCCACAGGAGATAGACAAGAGAAGCTCAGGGGTAGGAGAGTCCATGAATAGCCACATAAGGGCTGAGGTGTCCCGAGGGATACAAGGACTGATACCAATACTGAAGGCCACGAGAGCGATGCAGAGGAACTGAAAAGTGTACTGCCCATGCTACCCGGGAGGGTTGAGGTTCGAGTGAGTGAGTTGGGCTTTAAGATACAACATTGTTGGAGGGGAAGAGGTTGAGTACCCATTTGGATCCAAGCAATGAAACCTCTTTTGGAACTGAGTTAGTCTTTTTGAAAACTTGAAAACCTTTCTTGAACTAAGTAACTTTGTAACCAGAGAAATTGAGACAGAATTCGATTTTGAACTTTACAGACTTGTATTTTGAACATTATGATTTCTTCTTTTGAAAGACACTGTTGTGACACAAGCCAGGAACCGTGTCGTGAGACAAGCATTTCATTTTGAATATTGTCTGCAGAAGAGGGGGTATTGGTGTACCGAGCAGGGGTGAGGGGTGGAGGGGCAGCTTTCCCCTTCACAGTAGCTCTTTTATGGCCAGACCGGGACTTTTGACAGTGAGACACCTCACCCATTCAGAACAGGAAAGGTGTCCCGTAAGCAGGACAATGAGAGTGCCTAGCACAGTGTTCCTGCTCAGCACCCTCATTGTCCTGGCTCAGAGCATTACGACTAGAGCCATTAGACATTGATGGGAGGGATGGGAGACTGTTAGCATGGACGTTTGTCCCTTAAGAAATGTGAATGGGGTGATCAGAAGTGAGAAGAGTGCATAATGATGCATGCTTTATGAAATAATTACTATGGCTTTAAAACCCAAGGGGTATTTGTTAGGCTCACATTAATTGGCATGATGCTATTGTGACTTTGCATGCAGGATGGGGAGAATAAAACTAAAGACATGCTCTTATTGCTCATCATATTTCTATGACGATGTATATGGTGTATAGTTAGTTTATTATGAAAGGCTAGTTTATTATGCAATGTGGTTTGCTTCCATGGCATTACTATAAATAAAGTATTATTTAAGCACATGAAATGCAAAGCAAAACCTTAGTAAATATCTTTATCAACTAAATCTGGAAAGATGTGTTCAGTTGCTTAGATTGTCCACATCCCGGTTTCACCATTTAACCGAAGTTTGTGTCCTGGGCAAATAATTTAATCGCACTGTGGTTTATCTGCAGCTCTGTAAGTGATTCATTTCATAGCTTATGTTAATACATCATATTGTTATTAAAAAAAAGACTGACTATAGAGTGCCTCCATTTATAATATTAGCGCAATTTAAGTATTTTGCACCATAACATTATTTGCCCCTTATTCTAAACCACTTCCAAGGTGCCTCCAAGTATCACCGACAGATGATGCTCCTTGCCATGTCCTTTTCTGTGAAGTCACTTCTGTTGGTGCAATCCATATGCAAATTTGGAGGTTTGCATGTATTTTGCCGCACTGAGCCTTGCCAGAGCTCTAATAGATCAGTTTCCTGCTTCGCTAATGGCCCTGCAGTTTTCTTTTTTTTATGTGTATGTGTTAAATGCCATCTGCCAATAATGTTACCATAAAGGTTGATTGGGGTGGGATGTGGGGGTGCGGATGAGACCATATGGAATTGCACACACTGCATTTGGGAGAAAGGTAGCCAAAACATTTTCGTGCCTTACTCCTCCCCACAGATGCAATGCTGGATACTCCCCTGAGAAGGGGCCAAGTAGGTGGTGTTTGACGACCTCTAGTGTGTAAAAGTTTCTTCCAAACTGAAGAACACTTAAGAGAATTATTTTTTTTTAAACCACTTCTCTAGTTTTTTTGGTTCCTTTTCATCGAGTGGTAGGTCCAGTTAGTTGGACGGTTAAGATGGAGGACTGTTTTTTAGTTATTTTATATCCTAACAAGAACCTTAGTTTTTAGTTGTTAAGAAGGGAAACACCTTTTAGCAATAAGGCTAGTGGGGCATTTTTCTTTTAATTTGAATAAAGACCTTTCATTGAATCATGTCCTCTGGTCCAAGTCATTCTTCTGGTTTGCCACACCGCCCAGTCCCAAAAATGCCTTTGACTCCAATTTGGTAGGTGAAGGGGGATTCGTTGGAAGGTTTCTACTTTTTCTACCTGGGGATGAACCTGTCAGTTCCCAGCAGAGAATCCTACATATATATTACTCAGTACTGGCCTTTGTGGCATTTGATAGGGTTGGCTGTTAAGCCATCTCTCCGTAAGGTGGGACAGATACAGTATAAAGAAATATAAATGTGTTCTTCCCATGACCGTCTGTGTATTATAATATAATTGATGTAGGCACCAGGGACATCCTTATGACGGCTTAGCATGGAATCCACGTTTCTCTGGAAGGTGGCAGAAGCCCTGTGTGGCCCAAAGGGAAACACTGTAAACTGGAATAACCCTTTGGGGTGGAAAAGTGTTTTGTATTTATTTTTGGGGGCAAGATGGACCTGAAAATACCCTTTAGATTAATCCAGGGTTGACATGAGGGAATAGGAGCTGATCTTCGCAATGAATCCACCCGAGCACAAGGTAATTATGGAATTGTGTTTATTCACTTGCCTCAAATCGACAAATAACTGTCAACTTCCATCAGGCTTTTCTCCCTTTGACATAGGATATGCATTGAATTGGGAGAGTTACTTAACTTTCCTGAAGTCGATACAAAACCGTCAACTTCAATCAGGCGTTCATACAAGCATACTCAGAGTTGACCATTGGTTTTGTGATCTTTCGATGATCTCTTGCTGTATGATCTGTCACAGCTTTCAGGTAGCCAATTGGGTCTGAAGAGGATGACTTTCTATGGGGAGGATTAATGTGGTAAAAAAATACCCTGTGCCTGGGTCCCTCAGAGAAGGGCTACAGGAAATGCTGTAAATCCCTCTTCTAGGGTTAGACCACGTTTTTAGGTATTAAGGTGGTATCAGTACTAGGAGGGGCACAGGTGTTTTCTTCCATCCAAGCAGGAGCAATGGGATTTGGGTTGCTATTCTGGCTCTGTGATTTCGCCCAATTAATGTGCTAAACCTCATCTTTCCTCTGCTGGTCAGGTTGTTGCAATTTACATGGCAAATCTCCCAGGACCTTTGTGATGATATATGGCACGTGCGATTGGGCGAGGAGACTTTATTGGTTATTGGAAGTAACACCATCACCTGGTCTCCAACTTTAAACGTGCTCAATCTGGCATTTTGTTCATGTAACATTTTCAATTTTTCTTGGGCCTGAATCATTTTCTGACATACTAGATCTTTGGCCAATGTCATTCAATCCCTTGTTTTTTGCACAAATTGGGCAAGCTTGAAACCCTGGTCTTCTTGCTTTTCCCATCCTTCTTTCAGCAGGTCTGTTCTATCTCTTGGTTCTCAGCTAAGATGAGTTTGAAGAGGGTAAAACCACTGGAAGCTTCGGGGGTCTTGTACACAGTAGATAAGGGCCATGATAGTAATTTCGATCCTTATCTAGCTGGTTTTTTAACAGATGCTTTTAAGTCTGATTAAATCCTTCAACTAATATGTTTGCTCTGTGTCCATAGATTGACATCGGTAAGGTCATAAAACAAAGCAGAGTCTCAATTTCATTCAAAGGTTTAGACATGAAGCTATACTCTTTTTGGAACCCCTGTGTTGTATTGGCATATAGATGGAAGACCTCGAGATAGCGGGAGACCTATTCCACTAAACCTAAGATGTACTTAGCATTTGGGGGTTCCAGAGGTCAAGCTCTGTCTCTTCCCATCTAGAGGTATGTGATGCCTATAATTATATGGGGTCGGAGAGGTGCCTCTGGCATGTCTGTGGGTTGGGAGGGGGGTCTTTTGGCAGACCTGACAGCTAGAACAGCTTTCTTGCAGCTGATGATATATGCTTGGACAAAAAAGAGTGACAGTATTTGTTCCTGGCTCTTTGCTAGAACTAGTCCAGCATTTAGGTGTGAATTCTTCATTTGTATTTCTTTATTTCTATTTGTGCTACTTTGAAGATCAGGGGCGTGAATTTCAATCAATTTCAATCAGAAATGAGTTACAATAACACATTTACAGATGTCACAGTCAGAGGCATTACAGTGCCTACAGCATAACGGTGAGAACAAGTGGGGAGCCAGTTTATGAGCGTGTGAATAAAGTTGGACATAGACCAGGGACCAAACAAATATGAGAAACATGTGATTTACAAATATAACATTGACCTAGCAGGCAAAGTGCTTCAAACTAAAGAGGCGTACTGTACAGATATAAAGAATTGCATTATTAAATCATTACTCGACAATGGAGAGAGTGGTGTGGTAAGCTAGGGAGGATGGGCGAGGGGGTAGAGGGGTCTCCCTCTTTTGCAAGTAAGTTAAGTTTAAACCAACCTCTGAAGAGATCCACGGTTTGGCTGACTTGGATTGTGATGGGCAGTTGCAATGAGGGCAGGGTGTGGGGGGGCAAGTAGATAGAAAGAGTGGAAGCAAGTTGCGGCACAGGCGGGTCATGGGACACTGAGGTTGAGCACAGAGAAGCGGACAGCACAAGTTGGTGAATAGCCAGTGATGGTCAGGCAAGTACTGATAGCTTTGTAGGCTATGAGAATGCACTTGAAAAGGGAGCGGTTGTGCAAGCAGAGCATGTTGTCGGTAGGCCGAGGTGGTGTGGACTTAGGTAGAGAGTGTGGGTAGGAACATTGAGAACTTTATCTAGAGGGAGGAAGGAGTAGACAGGAATGCAAAGAATGGGCCAGAGCAGTAGTGAGTTTGCTGAATACGAGGGTGGAGATTTGAGTTATCGTAGAGAGTGTGGTTGGTAAGAAATGGACGCATTTCCTCAATGTAGAGAGGCTTAATGGAAGCAGTAGAGTCAGTGGTAGCGATGAGTTGCTGCAGTGGAATGTTGTTATCAAAGAGGATCCCATGGTTGTGAGACTTGAGCGAGGGAACAAGAAGGACAGGGAGGAAGGCGAGAGGTGTGGGGATGGTAGGGATGGCGTTTGAAGCTGGGAGAAAGATGACTTCCATTTTTCAAGAGTTCAGCATGAGACAGCAGAGACATTTCTAAGGCATTTGGCTGAAAGGGTTTGGGAAATTCCCATACGTCCCATGTGTCGTCCCATACACGTTTACATTATTCTCTCCTGTTTAAAGCAACCTTCTCTCTGTGAAATAAGCCCCCCTTTTTCTGACCCCCTCTCACCTTCTCATAAATAACCTCCTCAAATGCACTTTTTATGCTGGGTCGTTCAGTTGAGCTGCAGCGAAGTGTGTGATTTTGACTAAACCCTCTGCGATTAGGGAAATCAGGACTTGGTAGGGGACTTAATCAGTGGACCCAAAACCCTGATCACCCCTTTTTGTACAGAATAGTCTTGGAGCGTCTTCAACTTCTGGGGTTAAGACCTTCTAACAAATCAACTGTGCAAGGCCCCTCATTGATGAACAGGATAGGGTTGCAATTCACTGTTCATGAGCAAGACATTGACATCTCCTCTGTAATCCCAAACCACTACCACTGCCCCATTATCTGTGTTTTACGGCCACACACGTTATGAGGATAGGTACTTCTATTAGGAGGCTAGTTTCTAAATCCATGACCTCTGTGTAGCTCATAATGCTGCTTCTGTATACTCTAGGCCTTCAGAGTCTCCCTTCCATCCTCAATTGTATTGCCCATGTGATTTGGTCATATCCGCCATTGAGGTGCTCTTTAATGCTACCTTAAGATTCTTTACCTTTATCTTTTACCGATGGCCCTCAACTATTCTTTGAAGCCCTATTTGCTTGGGCAACAATGGGGCTTGCTGCTTTGACCAAAGTAACTCTGTCTTCAACTAAAACATGTTTGTCCTTACAACATGTCTCTTTGTCATGCTTAGGAATGCCTTTTTGGCATGAACTGAAATGTATCTGGGGCTGACCCCGATTATCGACTGCTTACAAATAAACGTTGCAGTTGCTTCTGCCTGGTTCTGTGGTAGGTTCCAGACACTGTTCAGACTAAAAGAAAGTCCAGGGGTGGCTCAGGTGGATTCCTCAGACTTGTTCTCAGAAGCTTGGAACCAGGTAAGTACCAATACAGAGTTCAAAACACTAAACAAGGACCCTAAAACAAAATGGATGCCCAAAACACCTGCAGGATACAAAATGGAGCCCCAGTAATGTAGTCTGGTTGGCCAGTTCTTGAGTTCCGTGAACAGCTTGGGGAGCTTGTCCCTACATGTCCTTTCCCTGTGTTGGGACTAGTCCTATGATGGGTAGAGATGCAGGTACGGGGACAGTGACCTATAGAAGCAAGTGAGACCAAGGTGCGAAAGCCATTGGAGGTGGTCGCTATGGTCTGGGCTCTGTGGGGGGCCATTAGAGGTGGTGTATATATTCTGGGCTCTGTGCTGGGGGTCCACTATGGGTGATGTGGCCATTACAGTACCCTAATATGTTTGAAAAAGAGTTTACTATGACATATTTTTTTATTGGTCATGTATAAGGTGGTATCTGCGAGAACAGTCACTTTGCAGCGCCCCAACGTGAGTGTCTCAGAACTTGTTAATCTTGGAACCCTTTTAGGAGATTATTTGATGATTTTGCCTTCAAGTGGTAAGGACCTGAATCTCAATAAACCAAGTGTACAAGACAAACAAACTTGACGATAATACCGACCCTCCCATGTCCAACATGGGTCCTTCCTCACCTCTATCTCTCTCTCCACCTGTGGTGTTGCCCAAGGATTTAACCTTTCTCCCTGGTTGTTCAACCAATACCTGGCACCTCTCACCCACCACAGTGCTGCTCTCTGCTCCAACTTCCAGTGCCATGTGGATGAAACCCAGCTCGCTTTGAGGCTCCCCTCTGCCGCCTCCCACGTCTCTCATCCCTGATTGTCTGTCTGCTATCTAGGAGTGTTGCGCCGCCAATAATCTCTGCCTGAATGCCAGTAAGACGGAGATCCTCCTCATCGGCAAACCTGCAACCCCCTTCCCCGCCACTCTCTGGCCGGCCTCTCTTGGCCCTCTTCCTGCTCCCGCCTGTGAGGCTAAGAACCTCAGGGTTAGCTTCGACTCCACACTCTCCTTCTCTCCTCACATTTCTGACATCTCTAAGAAGTCAAACTACCAACTGCTCCTCCTCAGAGGTATTCTTCCTTTCCTCTCCTTCCCCCAGAAGCTCACTGTCTCCAGAGCTCTGGTTCCCTCTAGGCTTGACTATTGTAACAGCCTCTTTTTAAATCTTCCCGCCTTCACTCTCCGTCCTCTGCAACTCATCCAGAACAGGACTGATAGCCCAGGGATCGTATCTTTCCAGCACTGAAATCTCTCTGTTGGCTCCCAGTGGCTGCAAGGATCAAGTTCAAGTCCCTTTGCATTGTCCGCAAGGCCTTCTGGGGCCTGGGACTAAAATATCTAGCTTTCTCTTCGGAAGTATCTTCCTACGGTTATAGGTTATACTACCGAATCAAAAGGGTCGAATGACAAAAGGGTCAAGTCAACTCGACCGAAAGAAAGGATTGAACATTTCATTTTGGGGGGGGGGTCCCCCACCAAACCCCTGTTTTTGGTGTAAAAACACCCTTTTAAAACTAAACTAGAGCAAAAAAAAAAAAAGATACATTTTACAAAAAAATTTGATCCTTTTGTTTTCGGTCGAATGCACTCTCACCTTTGGCATTCAATCCTTTTGTTTTCGAAACTTTAAGTGGACACCTCTTCCTACTCAAGCTCTTCCCTCCTCCACCTCCAACTCCTTGAGGGTCAGTAGTTTTTCCAAGCAACGAGTTTGGGGCAGATCTCTCTCTTCGGATGGCGTCTCCCTCTGGAACAGGCTCCCTGCATCTCTGAAACTTGAGCAGAACCATCTCCGGTTGTGGAAGCAGCCCAAGACTTTCCTCTTTGCTTCTGCCTTCTCTCTTCCTCTTCCCTGCTGATCTCCTGTCTGACACTGCAATGGTTACCTGGCTACCCATTGTACCACGGACCCAGGTCCCTGCCCTCCCACCTTCTGGCCACACTTCTTGTTTTTTTTATTGATGACTTGAACCTATGTCTTGCGCTTGTCACTCCTCCCCTTTCACTCTTTCCCTTTCCTTTTCCCTGCACTTGCACGATCTCAATGTCATCTGGCCTAGTAAGATTGTTGTCTTGTCCTCCCTTTGTTCATCTCCCTTGCCTCGTCGCACCTTGATACACTGGTGTATGGGCGCGCTATAAATGTCATATCATATCATATCATATCATGAATGTAGGCCTAGATACAGGTTATTTCAGTTTTCTAGCCTCGACAAAACCATGGTTCACGTCACTTCCACTTTATGCAACATGTTGAGGAGAGGAAGTATGTGCATGAGCATATGTAATTGAGTGTTATTTTCTTGTTAGGTCTTTTTTTTGTTTACATTTTTTTTTGATGTGGCACAGTCAATACAAACATGACTTTTCACATAACATCAGAGAATATTATACAAACAATAAACGTAAAAACACTTCCTGAGTAATGTCTCGTCCTAACCAGTCATACGCCATTCGCTGATGCAGGATTTTGAAAATAACCCTAGTTCATTCAGAAAATTCACTACATTCTATGCATTGCTGGGTGGCTGTTTCCTCATGAAACTTCACTAAGCAAAGCAATGTAGCTAGGGGCCGCTAGTTTGCTTAGATGGATGGGTCATCAGATGGTTTCTTCAGGAGAGGAGAGATCCTGGTATTTTTCAAGTACCATCTCTAAAGGAGCAGTTAGCAACATCAACTAGTGAAAGAGCCAGGGTGTCAGTATTGGCTTTGATGATTGATGGGTGCTGAAAATGGTAGGACTCGTTTAGATGAGGCCCTTGTTTTGTTTTGCAGTTTATCTTCATAATTCCAGCCAGCATGGCTTCCCTGAAGGAGGAGAGCAGTCTCATAACTGTAGGCTCATGGGGCGAGGGTTAGAGGATCTTAGATAGCCCCCAATGCTGGACTGTATAAACTTGCTTTTGTTTTGAAAGTAGGTGCTAAAATTTTCTTCTAAATCTTGTGAGCCAATTTCTGCAAGCCTAGTTTTCCTTGCAAACGTGGAAGACTTTTGTGGTGTTGGTGGCTTAAACAATATGGTAATAAAACAAGGCCTTTTTTGTTTAATGGAAGCATAGTACACTTTCTGATGTCTGGGACCTTTGACCTCGGGATTAAAGTTGTCCTCCATCAGAGCATTAGTGCTCTGTTCTTCCTTTTTAGAAGACATTGGTAATCGCTTCTTCTTTTACCGGAACACTAGCGCCAACAGGTCTGGAGTCCTGGTAAATTCATTTTGGAGGTTTGCAAGTGTAATCTCAGGGGGTCCTCTTGGGGGAGGGGGGTTCTGTAAAATGAACACCTGTGACTCTTTTCATGGGGCGTATTTACTGCCTGGGCACGGAGGTGCAGGAATCAATGTATCTGTTCTGTGCAACCTTGCTTGGGGGGGGGGGCGATCTGACATGGGAGGGGGCTTGAGTTGAAGGTTGTGGAGGGGACAGGTTGGAGGCGAGGAAAGCATTGAGAATGTGACCCCCTATATGTGTAGGAGTGGAAGGCCATATTTTTAGTGACAAGGAGTTGCAGAAAGGGGGTGAGTTTGTTATTCAAGTCTAAAAAAATAGAAATCCTATTTGTGATGGAGCGAAGACTGGAAATATATTCTGCCCGTTTTATGAAGAATAAAGTGGAGTCACTTGGTGGTCTGTAGATCACTACAGCAATGATCCTTTCACTGGCTGGTAAAGGCCTGTGGCATAAATCGCGAGGACTTTAACACCGAACCCCAGTGCCGTTTCAGGCAAGCGAGGCCCATGGAATAGGTTGTTGTTGCTATTAGCAACCGAGGTTTTGATCAGGGAAGCTAAGAGCAATGACTTTGTATGACATAGAAGGCCTTGGCAAGCGCGCGACTCATTGTTCCCTACAAAGAAAAACTCATCACCTAAGATGGCTACCATGGAAATGGAAGGAAGAGCTCAGTGTAGAGACCCTCTTTCATTATCATGGCGGCCAGACGGGAGGCGAGGTGAAGCACGCTGTGGCACGATGCAGTGGTAACACATTATGGAGAGGTTAGTGTGGGCCGGGAGGCTGAGGGCAGGGGGACTAGAGCAGATGGACGAAGCAGAGGGTAGAGGGAGGAAAGATGGTGGGTGAATACGTGCAGCAAGCAGTTTGCTACAGAGTCAGGTTTTGACTGCTAAGTTGAGTCCGGATTTGTTTGCGTACTGGCCAAGGGTGGTAATACAACATTAATACAGGTATTAACAATGACCATGCATTCCCATGCCTTTTAAAAGAAGCAGTAATATTAGTAACACTCTTGGTAGTAGACACATAGGATGAGGGCCACCCCACTACTTGGTTTACTTGGTCTTTCTCTTACCTGGATTTTGTATCCAGCGTGCAATAGTGTGTCGATTAAGGTGCTAGAGTTGTATGTAAATGCAACTCTGTTATGCCCAAGAAGTCTATGTCAAGTTCTTCCAAGAGATTGTGACTTTTGGTTGTGTTTTTTATTTGCAGATTTGGCATTCAAAGGTGCAATGTTCAGAAAACCACTGGGTTTGATGAGTTTCTTCTGTATGAGAACAATTCTGAAGAGTGAGGAGGGTGCCACCTCTGCAGGTTTCCATTGTCTACACAGATGTGGTGCAGCCAAGTGTGGGGAATGGGGCAAGCCCAGGTGGGGTTGAGGTGAATGTGACACTGGTTATCTCTGGATTTTCAAGCGACTGAGTAGAAGGGGGATGGTAGGAGTCACATGCATTAATGTTTGTATTGTTTCCTTAAAACAGTCTAATAGGGTCATGTGTCACAGGGGACATTCCATCTCATCCCATAAGTGATATTGAGGAACTTGGGGTTGGAGGAGCTTGGTAACATGCCTGTTTGGCAAAGGAGGGAGTTATGGGTTAAAAGGGAGTATAACCGTCAATGCTTTGCTGGACGCTACATTCACGTAAGCGTCAGCAACAGGTAAGCAAGGGTTTGCTTTTCCAGTTTGTCTTGGCAGCTTAGGGGGTAGAAGTTGGTGAGTAAGACAGCAGAGTAACATATGGAAAAATATGCAAAGTTGTAACTGGCAGTTGGGGGATCTGGATAGCCTGGAAGACCTGGTCTGGAGGCGAGTCCTGCATTACGTACCAAAATGTGTTCCACCTGTGGTGCTCCGTTGGGAACTAGGACTCCAATCATTGAAAAGTAGAGTGGGCTGGCACCAATTAGCATCTTTTAGGAAGCTATTAAGTTCCAAGGAGGACCTGGTGTTCCATTTGGGTAAAGCATGCGTTCATAGTACGGGTCCCCATTACAGAAATTCACAAATTGTTGCAATAATCAGTTAGAATCTATGAGCTTGACATCGGAAACTCCGCTGTCAAATCCTGAAATGGTTAAAGTAATTATTCGCCTGAATGACTGGATCAGTACAGGGGAATGCTTGAGTAAATACTGCCTTCATGGTCACGTAACAGCAGTTCCGTCTCAATGTGATATGCACAAAAGAAGAATTGAGTATTAGGAATCAATCGGTCCAGGAGACATCTTGGTGTAGATTTTGCAAAATACCAGATAGCATTGAAAACCGTAAGCATCTGCTGTACAGTGCTCTACTTTGCTGAATCAACGAATTAAAGAATTTGGTAAATGTGGGCCCTGCTTGGAAAGGGTGGATGGGGAAATGTTGTGGTTATCTATGTTGATCGGGGCCTGTACCCCCCATGATTTTGGCAGTGGTAAGATACTTAAAACTGTGTAAACTTTGTTGATAATTGATGTTTTATGATTTGTTACTGGTTGGTTATAGAATAGAAGATTATGTATGTCCTCTTGAGATTTATATGTTGGAAATATGGTGTTATTTGATGGTTTTGTATGCTTGCTTTCTTTTTCTTTTAAAATAGATTGTAAAGGTTTGAAATGTCTTAAACAAATACAATGACATTTTTGAAAAAAAAAATAGGCAAAGTTGTAGTGCCCATTGTAAAAAATGTGGCTCACCGATAAGAAGGTCTATCCCTTACTCTCACAGGCTTGTGCAACCAAAATTCAAACGTGCGAAGGCAGGAGGCTCAAGCTTTCCAGTCACTGCAGCTAAGCAGTGGAACTCCCTCCCGCCTGCTCTTAGAGCAGAAGGTTCCTTCTGGGCTTTCTGCAAAGCCCTTAACACTTGGTTGTTCAATTAATCTGCCTATGTCAACTACACTGCAATGATATTTCACGAATGTTTTCTGCCTCGCCTTTGGGCCCGTTTTAACTTTATGCCTTCCCCGCCTTCGGGGGCCATGTAACTGGTTCCACTGTGCCCTGATGCCTGAAGGTTTGTGCGCGCTTTACAAATGAAATAAATAAATAAATGATTCAATGTTAGAATAGGTCAATGTTTCAAGATAATCAATTTTGTTCACTATAGCATAATAACTTAATAATAATAATGTGTAATTGATGTAGCGCTTTTATCCAAAGCGCTTTACATAGGACACATTTACATACTTTACTATTTTTATTATATTGCTTTGTATATTTTGTAACAACTACTAGCATGTTGCATTCTTTATCTTTTTTCCGTGTTATTTTATAGCAGTGTGCAACAATCAAGTTTAGCAACTTCCAACATGCAGTGACACTATTTCACTCTATCACACATTTGAGATGCACTTGTGTTATATGTTGTCACATCAGTTGTTAAGATGGATTTCTGAACTCTGACCTGGTGGGCAGAGGTTCAGGAGGCCAGCCTAGTTTCATGGAACAGGGTAACCTTCTGGACAAGCAGACCTATCAAGGTTGCTTGGTGTTGATCAAGACTAGGTCTCAGGTGGGGTGAGAGTGACTGAAAGACCTCAATGAGCAAACAGAGTAAAGGACACTTACAAATCACTCCCAGTCAGGTGTAGATAAATTAAAAATACATATACATTTATTTCAAGGCCTTTGAGTTTCAACACACAAATCAAATTACAATAATACTATTAAGCCAACACAATCCTATCTAAATACATATATACAAGACCATTTGGGTCTAAAGGGTTAATGCACAAAATGGGTCCACAATCTAAAAAGGGGAAGGAAACAGGCAGTGCAAATAGTCTTTAGTCCCTTCTGCATCCAACACACTCCTAACTACGAGGCAGTACAATCCCTAAGAAGAGTGGAGCCTAATGCTCCAATGTACATGCAATGCCATCTCACGTGGTAGTTCAAATGGGCAAAAACGGGGTATCTTCAAGGGTCTGTAGCAACTCAGGAATGTGGGTGAGGCAATGAAGAATAGGTTCCCACTATTCGAGGAGGGTCTCCACTTGAGGGCAGAGTCGATTCCAAGAGTTGGGAATAGTTTGCTAGTTTGCACTAGCAGGAGAGGGCTCCTCGGGGCCACTCATGCGTAAAAATGGATGGAGGAGCTAGGGGCCACCGGTTAGGGTTGCGATTACTCACCGACCCCAGCGCACTCCAGACCAAACTTCAGCAGTCAAGTCTACTTTGGTTACAGGTTAAAGTGCAGCAATCTGGCGGCTCTGCAGCTTTCACCGACAAAGATACAGCGATTATTCCCAAACGGGCCAGCAGCGATTTCTCCGCTCCAGGTGGATGGATCAAGCCAGTTTCACTGCAGCAGGCTTCAGGGGAAAGATGGGCACAAATGAAGCGCAACTGCAAAGGTCGTCACCACGGCTGGGCGACACGGTAACCGCATATACTCCGGTTCGGGCGCACTCGTCTCACTTCAGACCTGGAAGCGCCAAGTGTACGAAATTCAGTGTGAGGGTGCCGTGAACACAGAGCTAGCGATATACCAAGTTTCGAGGGCCTCCTCAAAATGGCTGCGGTATCAGGGCAAAGAGTCTGCGTAAGCTGGTCAGACCACTGGTTGGCTCAGGGACACTTCCGAAAAGGCTCATTTGCAGGGTTTATTGAAGGGGCTGAGAATAGTTGGTCCCACTATTCAAAAGGGTCAAAGCGTCTTCGCAGATCTTCTAGGATGACCAGATGCAGAGGGGTCCCACGGGATGACAGCGGGCTCAGGGTGCCAAACCTTCCAGCGGGCCACCAGCAGTTCCTCGACTCAGCTTCTTACTTTCAGGATACTTGAATCCTATCCTTTGTTCAGTGAGAACTCCAGAGATTGACATGGTATGGGTGTTTGGGGCCTTCTCTTATCCAGAATCTCCTTTGTGCCAAAACAAAGAGGACTCAATGGGAGATCTGCTCACATACAGGCCTACCATACGTGGACCAATCACGCACCACGGTGGTCCCAGGCATTCACAGCACTCCAGACTCTCTGGCACCCTGGATGTGTATTGGAACCAGACGTTCCAGCCCACATCCTGGAGGCACACACACAAGGCATGCAGAAGCCTGCGAAAGCTTGGCGTTTCGCGGGAGAATGCATGCCCAAATAAGGACTGACCCGGGTTGGCTTGACCTGGGGAAGGTGAAGGGGCAAGATGGCCAAAGGACAGGACAAAGAACCTTGTGGCATGGCCATGTTGGGGCCGGGCCACCTATTCATGCCAAACGCGGTAATCATGGTTTACCTGGCAGGAAAGGATTAAAAATATACGAAATGATAAGCTGCCACCAGCCAGGTCCAAGGCACATCTGCACTTCTCCCAAAAAATCCTTTGAGAGTATCTAGGGCCTTTGGAAATGACTAATAGTCCCAAGTGTACTGTACTGGAAGGTACATTGTACACTTGTTACATCTTGCAGAAAATTTGCACCATTGGAAAGGACTAAGGGAAACAAAGTCTCCCAGTACTGACTGTATTAAGGGCATGTGAGTTTCCCCATAAGAAGTGAGCGAAAAGCCCAGAGGAGTGCAGCAGAAGGCTGGGCTCCTCTGGTAAAATCAGACTATGGTGTTAAACATCAGCAAAAAGTTGGGGGGTTCACAACTGGACGGAAAATTAGACATAAATAGGAATCTTTCCTAACAGCAGTGATTCTCCATCTCACTCTAAATAAACTGTAACCCTCCGAGGATCCGATTTAGGTTAGGGCGCTGTTTTTTTTACAATTGCGAGTCATAGGATTGCGGCTGTGCTACCGCTTGCAGGTACAACTGACTTACATTTCAGAATTCTCGTGTTGCGCGTGCTGTATTCTTCGTAACACTAGAATCGTCGCTAACCGGCTTAATGGCCATAGTGTCTGAATTGCGCCACGGTTTGCACAAGGAGATGGGGTGCACCCTTTAGCACAATTCCGTTGGCTGTGTAAACAAGTACAATTATGATTTCTGGTGCACACACAGCACTGCGCATACTTTGGAAGTATTGAGCATGCGATATGAGTGGCATATGAACGAGCATCAGAAAATCTTCCGATATCAACTATCACTCTCACAAGCCCATCTGGGCATTTTACTCATAGAACCTCTGACCACCAGTCCCATCTCTACCAGTCCCAATCAGGGTAAGACATTTTTCCATTGGCCTTCTGGCATCTGCTGTTACTATAGGCTTAATAAACTGAACATTTCTCTTCGACAAAGATTCTTTTGAGTTCAAGCACCACAGCATTTCACGATGCAACATGAGTAATTTTTTTTACGTTCATTTGAGCAACATGATCTAGCTTTTCAAGCTAGACAAAGGGAGTGGAGCCCTCACTGCAGGCTTTCAGCCAAGGCCGTGCTTGTTGTGATTAAGTGAGTGTACGGTGCAGAGGCACTATTAGAAGGTTTGCACCCCATACATTAACTGATATATCGTGCTTTAAATCAAGGTTAATAGTTGATTGTGTTTGGAGCGGTGCACACTCATCTTTCACATTTTGAGAGGTCTGAAGCCTGCCACGTCACGCTGGGTGGTGCCATGAATCAAAGTCACATGCCGTTGCGTCCTTCAGGCCCAGGGGAAGAATGGAGCTTCAGCGGACCCGCTGGAGCTCCGGGAAGATAGATGGCCCTGACCCCTGGAAGTGCACAGGAGCAGTGAACAAAGGGGCCCCGGCAGTTACGCATCAGAGCACAACGGTGAATGACGACAGGATCCAAGATGGTGGAACTCCTCAGTGGCCTCTACACCTGACCACGGTTACTATAACTCTGCCTTCTTCCTCTCTCTACTAAACTTGAAAGCGTTTCTGGTAATTAGCACTGTGGTATGAGTGTGGCTTTATCATGTCAGAACTATCTTAGAATCACTGGTTGCAAGGGACTTCCCGTGTATGGTTCCTGTCCCAGGAGGAAAGTGTCACCCTTTCTCAGGTGGGGATCAAAGAAGCAGCTTCCTGGCCCGCAGTCCTACATTGTTGTTGTGGAAACCCCTAGGCAAGACGGCTAATACACACAAGCCCTCTCAGAACTGGAGCACTGCTCACCAAGCTGATAACAATATGACATCAAAATGCTGTAGCTGTATAATTGTGTGACCCTAGTAACCATCATACTAAAACAAGGCTTGGCTTATATTTGCAGTTTAACGTGCCTCCAGGCTGACAAGGGTGCACAATTATTATATTTTAAATCAGAGGTGGCAATGATTATAACTCCACCTCTTTGGGCTCCAGCAGCTGTTAGGCATGCCCATGTAATCTTTGAACTTACCCGCTGCCACAGCAGGGCAGTGATTGGAGATGTCAAGAGACTGTTGCAGCCAAAATACATGAGTGCACTATGCTTTTGGCATGGAGGTTTATGAAATGGGGGTCTGATTACCAGTCCTCCATTTCTGAAACAGAATTACTGCATCATTGTATTTCTAAAAATCAAAAAGCTCAGGCTTCTTAACCCTCGTAGATGCCATTTAATCCTAGGTGGCATTTTTAGGTGTGTGACAAAACTGAAATGTGCAACCAGGGAATGGGCCAGCCACTCAGGAGGCTAGAAAGGTAGCCAGAACCGATGGTATAAACATGTGTTCCATTCCTCCCAGGTAGCATGGCAGCCAATTCTCCAGCTGCCATTTTTTTTTACTGCCTCTGCCCCTTTGTTCCTTGGTTCCCCCACCCCCGTACAACACATCCCCTCCTCTCTCTCACCCAAATCTATTACCTCCCAATACCTACAACGCTCTCTCCTGCTCTTGCGCTTCACTCCGTCTGCTCCCAGCCCGCCATGAAAGCAGAAAAGGTAACATGTCCGTTTTCTGTTTCCAAGGTAGCCATCTTTGTAGATTTTCTGGGTGATCGGCACAAGTGCGCCCACATCGAATCTTAATCCTCACTGAGACCCTACAAAAAGCTATCAGACTAAGAGGACACAGTGCCCAATTCCAAGATGCCAAACCCGTGACGTTGGTCACCATTCTGTGGATGTTTTTATTCTCATCAGCACGTACACAAAGTAGAAGACTACTGCACCCGTTGCTAACATGGCTGTCGGCCCAAAACTGGATTTGTGTTCTCTCTCAAACGCTTTCCTCTGAATCAGACAGCAGTGTGCATGTGCCATGGTAAAATGATACACATATGAAAATAGTTTGTTTTATATAGTATTAATTACCCTGCTTCACGGCACTGTTATCAACATTAGCCATTTTAATTACACACATTTTCTTAACGCCAGAAAGAAAAAAAATGAGCTGTCTCTGCTTGGAGAAATATCAGACACAAGCCCCTAACGCTGTGAGCTAACTGCACTCCAAGTGAACATGAGCTGGGTAGGAGTAGATGATATGATGATAGCTCAGTGGCAGAGGACCACGCCAGGTTCGAATCCCGGATCCGCGCCTGAAAAAGCCGTGTGCGAGTTATAAATAACCTGCACTTCCACAGTTCAATGCAACTAGCGCCTATAGATACATACGGGTTATATGAGCCGCAAATAAAAAAAAAAACGTTTTAAAAACGGATTTTTACACTGATGGAGGGAGACAATTCACAAAGCCCCACAAGTCCTTTAGTTATGCTACTGTGTGATTTTAATGGTTTTGTCTCTGTTGAGTCTGAGAGTGTCCTCTTGGTGAGAGAGGGAAGGGGGAAGGGGAAGTGATCACAAGCTGGGAGTGAGCCGAAAACCAGTAAGAGGCCAGCCCTGCCCTGGAGCCTGTCGTGTTGCTGGCCCACTGGGCAAACGCAGGGTCTGTGTAATGGGCAGTCCGCCCCTGCAGGCTCGGACGCTTCACGGCCCATGAGAACGCTATACTGTTCCAACGCTACACATTATATGAAACTACGGACAGAGCAAGGGTTTGCTGCGACATGTGGTTTCCGTTGGAAAATGTGATTACTGCTGATCTTTTATAGTAAACAATGCGAGGCATAATACTCGCCTCTGTGTCTCGCTGATCAAGAGGGAGATGGCTTTAAAAGTAAGTGCATCAGGCGAAGAGTGACATCTGCCAGAGAGGTGTTCAGCGCGAATCCATTTCCACCTGGTTTAGAGCTCAGTGTTTGATGCAAGTAGCACATGTGCAGAGTGACACCATTGACAAATTACCTATGCCATCAGAGTCATCGTCCAGTCCTGTCTCCCTAGCCAAAGGGCACTTTGCACGCTTGCGGGAATGGCCATCATCAGAAAGCAAAACGTTGCCTTCCATCAAATGAGCTAGCCACCAGCATAGGTTGGGCAGTGTCGGCCGCGCGACCGACAGAGGTGATGCTGCGATGGTTTTCTTGGAAACCGTCCTGTAGGCCAGTCTACTTGGCTGAAGCTCCTCTAAAACTCGGTTAGGATTCCATCTACAATGGAGTCAGCACTGTGGCCCGGACTCAACCATCATTAAAAAAAAAAAAACAGCACCGACGGGGGTGGGGGGGGGGGGCTCTAGTACAATTTTGGCAAAGGCACAAAGAATGGGGGAGTGAGGAAGCCATCACCCTTGCACCTGCCCACTTCCGTCACAGACCCAAGCCCCCCCTGTGATTTCTAACAGCCAGGCCCTAACCGGGAGGGGACCTGGGGCGCAGGGGGGAGACAAATGCGCCATCCAGCGTCTTCCCATAGCGAGAGCAAACAGAGTTAATCGCCCGCCCTTTGGCTAACTCTCGAGCCGCTGATGGATTAGGAAGTCACCAAGAAAGGGTTTTCAATGCTCTCACAGGGAGTGGGCGGGAGATCCTCACACCCTTGAACGTTTCCGTTACACTCCCGCTGGCCGTTTATGGGCCCATGTTTTGGGGGAGAAGAGGAGTGTGAAGGTGGGGACTGGTTCAACAATAGGGCCAACCTGTGTGTTTAAAAAAGTAATTTGACCTAGTAATGAAGCATACAATTATCCACCATTAATTGCACAATGCAAACTATAATGGCTTTTCCCACTGGAATCCCAGGTGCCAATGCACTCCGTGCTACTCATTGCTCCAGTAACACTTGTGTATAGGCGCGTTATTAATGCCATATCATATCACATCATATCCAGTAAGGATGAAATGTGGAGCCTAGCCTGCTGGAGTTTGCATCTGTAACACATCCGCGGTGGATCCTTAACCCACTGAGCTATTTTGCTAACTGGTTGGCACGCGGGAGAAGTTGTGACGTTACACTTGCTGCCCAGTCAATTCAAAATGTTGGGGACGCACATAAACTGCTAATATTTCGAAACGCACAATGCCAGTTACGTTTTTTTACAAAAACGACATGCCACAGTGGGAGGAGAGGGCAGTGACAGTGGGCGAGGTTGGTGAAAAGGGTTAGTGGTGGCCGGAAGAAGGGCAAGGCAGCCGAGTCCCCTGTTCGCGTGCCACGATGGATTTTGCCCCCTGCAACACACTTTTTTAAGTGACTTTAGTGAAGCATGAACACTCCACGTGGCGCAAGCAACACGATCTAACATCAAGCTCGATTTCGCGTAAGGGCTCTGTTGTGTCTTGAACTTGTTTAAAATAAAGAATGACCCATGGTTTTACAGCTGCACTGTTTTAAATGTAGCCTGGGGGTGTTATCTTATTTAACCTATTTGTTCATGAATTGTAGAATGTCTATAAACCCTGTTCATGCGCCAATCTGAAGCATCAGGCTAGGCACCTGCTCTGGTCCCGCTCATCTCTGCGTGGTCTGGCGTGAAACGGTTTATTGAGAGGCCACCCTCAACACAGGGACTTCCTTCCCTCCCCACTCAAGGGGTCACACAACAGCCTGTATTCAGGCCTATCGTCAGTTCATCTAATACCCCTTGCATCCCTCCCCCTGAGCTACCAATGAGCCAAGAGCTAGGCCGCTGTACCGGAAATATGTTTAGGTTTATTTGGATTAAATGTTACGAAACTCGCACTGAAATGTCAAAACTGAAATGTCAAACACCACTTTATCCGTGGCACAACACGACAAACTTCTCTCAACATTCAGAAATCACAAACGTGAGATGAAATAACACAAATCACAATTCTTTACTTTCTACAAATTACACTTCAAGAAATAATTAATCGCTGGTCAGTGAACACAATCATAGATGTAATTTGTCTATTTATATAGCGCACAAAACCCAGAAGTATCTTATGCTTAAGAGATTAGTGACAGTGCTTCTGGTTACAGAAAGGAAGCTGCAGAGATGATTACATCAAAGAGAAACGTACAGAGGTAATTACATCACAAGCAAAGTACAAAAAGAGTTAAAGGTGAGCACATTCATGGAGTCTAAGCCCATGTTGCAGGGCGTCTACTACACAGAGATGTAAAAGTCAATTAGGTGGGCACATTCATGGGGCCTAACCCCATGTTGCAGGGCGGCTACACCACAGCGATACAAAAGTCAATTAGGTGGGCACATTCATGCAGCCTAACCCCAGGTTGCAGGGCGGCTACTACACAGAGATGCAAAAGTCAATTAGGTGGGCACATTCATGGAGCCTAACCCCATGTTGCAGGGCGACTACTACACACAGATGCAAAAGTCAGATAGGCACATTCATGGAGCCAACCCTCATGTTGCAGGACGGCTACTACACAGAGATGCAAAGGTCAATTAGGCGGGCACATTCATGAAGCCTAACCCCATGTTGCAGGGCGGCTACTACACAGCGATGCAAAAGTCAATTAGGTGGGCACATTCCTGGAGCCTAACCCCATGTTGCAGGGCGGCTACTACACAGAGATGCAAAAGTCAATTAGGTGGGCACATTCATGGGGCCTGACCCCATGTTGCAGGGCGGCTACAACACACAGATGCAAAAGTCAATTAGATGGGCACATCCATGTAGCCAAATCCCATGTTGCAGGGTGGCTACTACACAGAGATGCAAAAGTCAATTAGGTGGGCACATTCATGGAGCCTAACCCAATGTTGCAGGGCAGTTACTACACAGAGATGCAAAAGTCAATTAGGTGGGCACATTCATGAAGCCTAACCCCATGTTGCAGGGCGGCTACTTCACAGAGATGCAAAAGTCAATTAGATAGGAACATTCATGGAGCCTAACTCCATGTTGCAGGGCGGCATGTGAAACATAATATACACGACTTTTTGTCAACACACATCATGTCTTTTCCCCTTACATTTTTTTGTTAGCAGTAGTACATGTTTTACATTTAAACTGCAAACACACATGCAAAGCCGTTTTTGTGTCAATGTTTAAAAATCCTGTTTTTCATGTGAAAGGAACCTTTGATTTTCTTCTTGCTTTGCAACTCAAAATGGTGCTTTTCCTTTGGTCATGACTGGAAGGCCTTTTCCACATGGCCCTTCAGTTTGCACTTGAAAAATACACATTCAAAGCCGTTTTTGGGTCAGTGTTTGAAAATCCTGCTTTTCAAGTGTTTGTATTTGTATTTGTAAAGCGCACCAGGCCCGAGGGCATCCGGGCGCATAACTTAGTTACAACATGGTAAAAGGTGAACAGGACAACACACTTGCAGTATAAATTACAGTTATATACATAAGGCACTTTTCAGAATAAGCAGAATAAGCATGAGGCCATATACAGAAGTGAGGCTGGCGGCTATTGCGTGGGAGGAGATTGGCCAGTGGAGAGGAGTGAGTCTTGGGCGGATAACCAGGCTTTGGTCATGTTTTTGAATCTATGGAAGGAAGGTTCTGCTCTTAGCAAATTGAGGAGCGAGTTCCAAAGTTTAGCAGCCAATACTGGGAAACTAGAGCCGCCTGATCTTTGAAGGTTGAAGCATGGTATGAAGAGGCAGTTGGTCTGGGCAGTTCTGCGGGGTCTGTTAGAGTTGTGTGGGGTGAATCTACTGAGAGCCAGCGTAAATTGTGTCTGGTGTCTGAGATGTGTTGGTTCCTAGGGATGTTGAGTCAAAGGGACCTCCAGTTTAGGGCCCTTGAATGTACCCCAGAGGCACGCCCTTGCGTTCTGCCACCTGTCTGCGCGGTCTCTCGTCTCTCAAGAAACAACTAATATGTTATATCAATTGACATCTGTAAATCGCACAGTAGATTCATCACCCGCAATTATCCCGTCACAGTTGCAGTTTTAATATTAATGTTAATGTTAAAGGACATTTGTACCGCGCACTATCACCACCGGAGTGGTCCCCTGGCGCTCTGACGGCTCTGAAAGAGGAGGGGAGGTTGAGTTAGTGAGAGGAGGCAGGAGAAGTGCAAGAGAGCAGTGATGTGCTGTTGGCGGCCTCAGCCCGGTGGGTCCGTTGGCTGGGCCTGGGGTGTTTGCGGGGTATCAGGTAATATTATCCCCATATATATGGTCGCCGTAAATAATATCGCCGGGAAAAGGTTGCAGCGATATTATATGGGTGACCATATAGTCCCCTGCATGTTTCATGCAATAATGTCGCCACAAAAAACGGCCATTGTTCGGCGATATTTTTGCATAGCGAGATTTTTGGGGCGACATTATTACATGGAACCGTTTGCGGCTGGTAGTCGTCGTGTAATGTTGTGCAAGACTATGCGTGTTTTTGTTTTGTTGTTGCAATGTAGTGACGTTTGTGCGGTTTGTTGTGCTGTAGATTTTGGTTGTGTTTGGTTTGGAGTTTGAGAGGTGTATACAGACAGGGAAATTGTTAGTAGGGTTGGTTAGTTTGCGTCTCTATGCTGAATTCAGGCGCTCGGCTTGCGCAGTCTCCCCTGGTGCGGCTCTGTCCTGATCTGGGTCCGACTGGCATACAAGATTCCTTACTCCTCTGGCCCCCACCTCTAACATGCTCTCTTATAGCTCCCCTTATCCTCCCTTCATACTCCTGTGGCCAGTGCACCTGCCAATGTCAACCTCTCAGGTAGAGTGGTGATTTCCAATATCTCGACAATTCCACACCACTGTGGTACCTGGCGGTAACTAAGGGACGGGCGAAAGTGTTGGTGGGATTGTCTGGGGGAGTTGGCTCAGTCTTCGTGCGTGCCGCCTGTGTTCCAGTCTAACCACAAATATGTTGATGCAGTATGGAGCAGCCATGGGTAGTGCCAAAAGAGACAATGTGTAACTGGCATGCTAGGACATTTTGGGCCCTGGCACTTATTTTCTTACCATTTTAGCACTGTTTGCAGGTAAATATAGGAAGGAGGAGCTGGGAAAGAGATTGAAAGGACAAGCAGTGGGAACAGAAACTGGAAAAGGAGAAAGCTGTAGGGACAGGCAGAAACCACAGGCTCAACGTTTGGGAGTGTAGGACCCTGAGGTCCTATCGGGAGGGTGAGGGTGCAGAAACTAGACACTAGACAACACTTCCTGTCCAGAAAGGAAGGACTTGATGCAGACATAGAAAAGGGGAGCATTCTAGTATTGATCAGGGCAGGAGAAGCTGGTGGGAGTCAAGCTCCGACAGTAGTAGGTTAAGGTGCACCATTGAGGGATTTGATACTTATTGATAGTGATAACAGAGAGTGATCTCCACCTCACGTGTTCTTATTGTATCAACCATCTTACAGCTGGGGATGAGGTTGCTGAACCTCTGCTGCAATTCAACTTGAGTCACTAAGCTAATGATTGTAGTGCAGGTACCAAACACTCCAACTGCAGGAACGTCTGAGCATCTTTGCCACAACTGCCCATGCATGTGGGATACCTGGTGTGCGAGAAGGGCGGTAAGCAGGACAGTACCTCTTACTTGCTGTACATAGGTGCTTTTGGGCTGTGCATCTGCATCATTAGGTGGGCCCGTGCAAGAAGTGCTCCGTGGCAATAAAGGAAGTGCCCCGCAGCAATGGAGCATGCAGTAACATGCCACAGGCAAAGTGCAACAGCGTGAATGATCAGCCCAGAACGCAGCCACATGTGCACACTGCACTGGATGTGTGGGTACTGTAACCGCCTACAATTGTGTGGGCTAGATGCATGCCATTACAAGGTGCTTTACAGCTCATCTTTAATGGAATTTTACATAGATGCAACCCCATTAAAGAAATATTGACTTCATCACTCCGTGACTTATTTGCCATACAAAAAAATGCAGTGTCAATCAGTTAAAGAGAATAACAATTTATTACTACCGACCTTAGAAGTGGGAGCAACCCAGCGTTATGCAATATATAACAACGATATATAAAAACGTGATATTAATATTATCTGCCACACTACCTCTCCCCCAGACAAGAGAGTCGTCTTGGAATGGTAGCAGGATTTTTCAGGTAATTCAAATCAATAAACACAGCCACAGGACAAGGCTGAACCATAGAACCACTAAAAACCCAAACTAGAAGATATAATCTAGGCCCCAGATGGGCTGCCTTGAATCTCTTAATGACTCTTCGGACTAAGGGGAACAACCTGTAAAGAACAAAGACACATAGGGCCTCATTACGACTCAGGCGGTAAGTGGTTTACGCCGGCGTAAACAGCGCCGACCCTTACCGCCTGAGTACGAGGTCCCTTAGCGCCATGGCGGATTTAACACCTGCTTTTAGCAGGTGTTAAAATCCATGGCGCTAAGGGACCATGGAGTTAATTACGCCACCGTAATTTACGGTGGCGTAATTAACGCCTTCCCCACTCCCATTATGCCCTATGGGGCAAAAATGGGAATGGGGAAGGGTAAATGGGGATTGGGGACTTACCGCCCCGCCAAGGTCGGAATGGGGCGGTAAGTCCGCCAACCACCATGGCGTAAACGTAGTTTACGCCATGGTGGTAAAGTCACGGCCCAGGCGGTAACTTACCGCCTGGGTCGTAATGAGGCCCATAGACTAAAATACCTGCTGACAAGAGGTCAAACGCCTCTTTAAAATGCATCCAGCAGACCGAGTAGAATCTTACTCCCGAGAGAGAGAAACACGGTGCCCTTGCTTGCATTCAGAAGCCGGTAGTTCGTGAGGGGTATAATATAGCACCCCAAAGGAAAGATGAATGAATAGATTGGCTGCACCTCCAGTCAAAAATCAAATTCTGCTCCACAAATTTCACAACCTCTCAGCTGGAGAACAAATAGATCACAAGTCAGGAGTCCAGACCACACGACAACGCCAATCTGGCTCTACCCTGCCCTCAACAAAGGGGCACAGACATGATTAAAACATAGAGTGACCTAGAGACATCATTTGTAAAGGGAGGCACACACTGCTGTCTGGAGAACCAGGGAGAGTACAAATAATGATTCCCCTTAAGTGGTAAGGTTTATCATAAAACAAACTAAGATCTTTGCTCATTTATGGTGGCTTATTTGAGAAAGAAATTGTTGGTTGATGTATAGCATTTAGTGCTTGTTGTCCATGGTCCCTGGTGTGGTGTTCTCTGCATAAATGGCCTACCAGGTTGCATGTCCAATGGTCTCCATACGATCTTTATGCATAAGAAGGTGACACATGCTCACCTAATTCTTCACGCACTCACCCCAGTTCAAACGTCTTGTTTCACCAAGCGCAGAGGCACCATTGTTCACACTACACAACCCCGAATTCAGATTGTGAAATCCTTATTAGGGATCATCATCCCCAGAAATGTGGCTTCATCTTCTCCTGGCAAGCCCTGCGGGGCTAATCATCTGCGGTCCCACGTGAATATGCTGCTGTGGAAATGGCGCCAGGTAGGTGACCTTTATTTCCTGACCCCTCAAAATACTTTCCCCAAATATTCTAGGAGGGGTATAATGATCTGATCCTAGAATATTTGGGTTAAAGTGTTGGATTTTCTGGAGGGTGTATTTTCTGGAAACGTCGCCACCTGGTGGCCATTTCCACGGCGACATAATCACTGGATGCCTCATCTTCTATGGTCACCAATCTCGCATATTCTATCCCTCTGGAGGTAGACATTAGAGTATGGCAAAATCGACAAATAACAACTAACATCATAGGTTACCCAGGTGGGTTTAAGGCTGGAACAATTAATTACCTGTCGTAGAAAGCATCCATCCCAGCCAAGATCTCCATGGCACAGCAAACGGACGACATGGAAGGACAGCACGCGCGCATCCGATCCTTGAGATGATTTATCAGGAAAGCAGACAAGACTATGTTGAGATAGTATGCCATCTGTATGGGCGCTAAACAAATTGACCTAGCTCAGCAGGTCACTCTGTGGACCCTACCACATCAGCCATAGAACTTTCAGTGGTTGCCATATATGCCAACTACAGCTATTGCAATTCTGGATATAGTGTACAAGCTTTAGAACTGGGATAGCACAGAGAGGTTGAACATGGATACCATTCCTCCTGCCATATGTTCTGAGGAGACCCACAGGTCTGCAGACTTGAACTATTTCCACAGTAATTTATGGGATGCAAACAACTACCATGCCAAGCTGCCAAGTGTAGGCACTTAAAACAAGAAGAAAGGTGGGTTTCTTGAGGAGCAGAACTTTCATGTTAAATGTAGAATTCTGTTTTGATCGAGAGAATTACTCAGATGGAGCAAGACAATATTGCACAACTACAGGCATTTCTCAGCCTCAAGCAGTCTTACCTACTGTCCGCAGGGTTGTATTGCAGGAAACTAATATTGAATAGAGAAATAAACCTCTCACGTGTGAGTTCTTACCACACTTCAATTGGCGACGAGTGCTTTGAAGAACCACAGAAGAAGCAACCCTGAGGAAGCAACCCTCATCCTGCAACTCAGTACAGCTGTACCACTCCTCTGTGCCCCTCTGTATCCTACCACCGCTGTATATCTGTTCTGTTGTTACCACTGAAAAGCACTCCGTTATGCATCTGTGATGTTGTACACCTCTGTAAAGAGCTTCGTTATGTATCTGTATCTGTGCATTGATCCGTGAAGTGCTCTGTTGCTTCTCAAAGCTAGGTCCGTGCTCAATAAATAGAATGATAATAATAATAATAATAGGACATACATGATGGTATGGAGTACAACATGCAGCACGTTCAGGAGAAGACAAGGTGAGTGCGTTTAAGGATTAATATTTCCATGTGTCCAGTTCTTCGTTAAGCTGGATACTTTGAATGGCGAGCGGGCAGTCCGTTACTTGACTGAGCATGCAAGAGAAGCATGAGAGCAGCGCAACATTACCGGACACAGTGTGAGAGAGCAGTGGAGCGTTATAAGACTCAGCATGCAGAGCATAATTAGAGGAAAGTGCGCATGCCTATACGTAACATCACTTTAGTTCCGGAAAGTTAGAAAAAGGAACCCAAAGACGTGGTGTAATGTGTGGCCATTTTGCATATGTTTAAATGACTCTGCTGTTGATTTATAGAGAATTACTGACAATCTATTCAGACAAATGGAAATAAAGAAATTACTTCTTTTGAATGAACAGTGAAAAGTAAAACGTACAACTTAAAGACTACAACAAATAAAACAAATGAAATGTGAGGTATAACGGTGTACGAATATTAATATCATGCAGGCGAGGATGTGGATGTGTGATGATCCTTCACTGGAGGAAACCATAGCCATAGCAAAAAAGGTCGAACCCACCACAATTTGTTCCAAAGCAATTAAGGAGAAAGAAAATGATTTAACAAAAACTGCACAAATAGATACAGTCAGACAAAAAGAAATCAAAGAAATGTCTGCATTGAATCAAAAAGAAACAAAGAAAGTTTTAAGTAAAAATAGAAAAGAATGGAAGAATGTTCAAAGATATGATTCAGGAGTACCAAAGTCAAGTTTTCAAAAAGGGAAGTGTTATCGTAGCGGTGAGAAAGGATATTACGCTAACTACGAGACCTGCCCAGCATTGAATCAAAAGTGTCTGAGTTGTGGGATGAAGGGACATTTTTCAGATTGTATGTAGGAACAAAAAGAAAAGGAGTAATTTCCATTCCAACACAGTAATGTTGGTGCAAGGAGAAGAGGAAGAAGAAGAAGAGGAAGTAGTGGAGATGGAGACCATGGTACAAGGCAATGGGAAGAAGGCTCCTAAAAGTATATTTAAAATAGATGGGATATCCTAAGAACTTATGGTGGATTCAGAATCGCTGTATACTACAATTACAATCTCCAATGCTTTGTTACTTTGTGGTTTGATTACTGCTTGCTGCTAAACTAGATCCTTTAGAATTAATTTGCTGCTGAACATCAGTTCCTTTATCAGTTTTACCTTAGCTCCTACCTTGATTTCTATCTATTTTATCTATTGTATGTACGGTTTGCCTTTTGGGAATTTAGCTCTGCACTTTAAAATTCGTGTTGATCGTTTTTTTTACCAGGACTACAAATCCCATCAAATCTGTGGTTTCCTGCTCCCCTAATTCCACAACTAGGTGCGTTTGCTCCGGCGCGTGAGTTAGGCCGATCTGTGGCGGTCTGTGCTTTTCCGTCCTTCCGTTTCCAGTCTACCATTCTTGCAGCTGTTCTGTGGGCTCCTGCTGCTTTCGCACAAATAGATAGACTCATCAGGTAGGAACCGGCTCCCATACGATGTATCCGGCCCAGCCAGTGGCTTGCTAACCATACTGCATGCTGATTTCACTCCCGCTTATTCTGTAACCTCATTATATATGACCCCCAAAACATCTTCCAATTCTACTGCGCTTAACCCTATATGCCCTAACCATGTGGAAGTGACTCCTTTTGCTCCTTCTTGCTTTAAAATGGGGCTCCTAAATACCCGCTCTTTAGTCAAACACGCAGAGGAAGTTTTTGACCTTATGGTTATGAGCAAATTTGATATTCAATGCCTCACTGAAACTTGCCTCTCTGACATAACCAATCATGCAGCTGCCTCAGTTCTTCCTGATGGTTATCAAATCTTTTGAACTGACCGCCAATCCTGTCGGGGCGGAGGCACTGCAGTGATTATAAGAGACTTCTTGGCATCACATATTTGTAACATCTCTCCTATTGATAACTGCCGACATACTCTGATCCAAATTGCCATTGACTCCAACACCACCATCTGTTTTATCACTATATATCGTCCACCTGTAAGCAAAGCATGCCTCTGTTCGACGAAAAGTTGTTTGGCGACTTTATTAAACCCACATCCTATGTCATCATCCTAAGTGACTTTAATTATTGGGCACATAATGCCCAGTATTCTGAAGCTACCAATCTCATGCTCTCATTAGAGGCCTATGACCTACATCAACAAATATAATTGCCCACTCATGAAGATGGACATACTCTGGATTGGGTAGTGTCTCATCGCTTACTGTCTTATTTCCTTTTCACTGGCTCTTCTGTCTAAAATTGTTAGACGGAACTCCAACCCTCGTGTCAAACACACAGTTAGGAATATTCACAACATTTCCCTCGCTGCTTTTAATGAACGTTCACAACCTATGCTGGCAAACCTGCTACCTTCACGCTGTACCACCACCCTAGTTAATCAATACAAAGATATTGTCTCCTCTGTCACAGACACTCTTGCCCTCCCTCAACTGAAATTGTCAAGACGGAAACACTGGGCCAATCATGGTTCTCTGACAAAATCCTTGACCTAAGAACTGAAAAAAGGAAAGGGAACAGGCCTGGCGGAAGAACCCTCCTGAGGCTAATCTTGCCTCGTATCGCAAAGCCGCCACTGACTACAAAACTGCTATCCTGGTTGCTAAACACGATTTCTATGACAATCGCATCAGTAATGCTAAGTCATATAAAAATTAACTATTTGCCATTTTAAAAGATTTCGAGGGCAAAGCTAACTCCTATTCTGCCATCACTAAAAGTAATCAGTTGTGTCTTGATATTCAATAAGGCGTTAATGCCAAACTCAATCTTCATCTCAATAAAATTGCCTCGCTACAAGCTGAACTATTCAATCCTCATAGTTCCATCACCAATGAGACCCCTGTCCCTTACTTTGTGATACCTCTATCCCCGTGTTCAATTTGAAAGAGATCTCAGAATCTGAGCAATCCAATATTGTCCAACACCTTAAGTCATCCCCTTGCCCTGACGACATTTGTCCTCCTTCTAAGATTAAGGACGTTTTTAGTTGTCTAGACCCTCTGGTCACTAAACTGGTTAATTCTTCTTTTACCAATTTTACTGTGCCTGCTTCTCTCAAGAATGTCTGGATCGCCCTGATTCTAAAAAAGGCTATACTCTTGATGCTGCCTCTTCGGACAACTATAACCCTATTACTAGTGTTACCTATTTGTAAACATTTTTGGACAAAGTCGCATACAGTCAACTACAGCAACACATTGAAAATAATCATCTACTGGGCTCATTATAGTCCGGTTTTCACACATCACATGGCACTGAAACCACTCTGGTTGACTTAAAAGCTAACCTGTGCCATATTGCTGACTCAGGACAGATTGCCCTCTTAATGCTCCTAGATCTCTCTTCAGCATTTGATTTCGTTGATCACTCTTTGCTGCTGGAGAGACTAGGAACTATCGCAAACTGCTCCAATAACACCTTATGTTGGCTCTCCTCATTTCTAGGTCCCAGATCTGCTTGTGCTGCCTCGGGGGCTACACATCTCCCATCCAATTGCTGTGATGTGGTGTCACTCAGGGAGGGAGCATCTCTTTCTCCCACTCTATTTAACCTATACATTTGTCCTCTCTTTGACTTTGTTGACAGCATTGGTGTGAGTTATACCAATTATGCCGATGATACTCAGGTGGTGATCAAACTGACTGGCAATCATCAGTTGGACTTCATTAAAATTACTTCTATATATGCTACCATTGAGGACTGGATGATCAAAAATTCCCTTGCCCTCAATGGCAATAAAACTGAGATCACGCTTGTTGGTACTCCTCAACGTCTTTCCAAATTGGGTTCCAGATATTCAGCCTTTAACATCACCAGAACTACAATTCAGACCAGCCCCTGGGTCAAGACTCTTGGCGTTTCTTTAGATGCCAATCCCCACATGAACAAACATTTCAGCCAGCTGAAGGCCCTCTGCGCCTAGACAACACGCCTTATCAGACAAATCAAACCTTTCTTATCTACCACCAACACTGCAGCCCTTGCCGGTGCCCTGGTCAACTCCAGACTTGACTATAGCAACTGCCTCTTGGTTGGTACATCTCGGTCCAATCTAGTTTCCTTACAGGTGGTTCAGACTAATGCTGTTCGTGCAGTAAGTGGTATCTCCAGAAGGAGCCATGTCACTGAAGCCCGTAACTCCCTACACTGGCTTCCTGTTAAACACTGCATTACCTATAATGTACTTTCCCTCACTCATAAGTGCATCACAGACAATGCCCCATATTAGGTGAAACAAAGGATTAAGCTTTCTCAGTCATCTCGCGTTCTACGATCCAACAACTCCAATAACCTTACGCAGCCTCGTTACAAGCTTGCCCGCTTTGGCGGCACTAACATTGACTGGAACTCTCTCTATGTTTTTCTGTGCACCTACCCTGAGCTTTCGTCCTTCTAAGAAATCTCTTAAAACATTTAGTTTTAATTCTTATGACTGGTGACTATTAACCCCTGTGTCTCCCTGGTCTACCCTTTGCTTCTCTCTACTGAGCTCTCTTACTTGCTGCACACTGAGGCCTACGGGCGAGTTGCGTCCTATAAAAAATAATTAACATTATCATTAACAAGGGACAAGTAGATGGAACTGTATGAAAAGGTTTACAAGCCCGAATGAAGATTTCCCAGGCGTATAGCGCATGGAGTCTTGATTCTAATAAATACGTGAAGGCAAGCATTATGCTTTCACCTCTTTTAATGCTATAAACCAGCAGCTTTCAAATCTCAAATAAAGCGGATATGACAACTTTTAAACACTTCTTTAAACAAAAGTTTTAATTTTCCTTTCTTCTTTCTTTCTTAAAATCTATCTCAGGAAAAAACACCATCTACCATGAGTCTTTTCCTGCCCCAGTAGTTTCTTCTGAAAGTTCCAGCGAATTAGGACCCACTAGGCTGTCACATGTCACATCCTACCTGGGTCCCTTTCTCTTCTTTCTGATGAATTAAGTCCAACATCAAACCAAACCAACTTCTTTAAACACAAGCTTTCATTTTCCTTTCTTCTTTCTTTCTTAACATCAAACTAGAAACACTATCTCCCATGAGTCTTTTCCTGCAAAGTAGTTTCTTCTCAAAGTTCCAGCCAATCAGAACCCTCTAGGATGGCAGAAGTGTAGGTGTATGTTGCAAAAAAGGAATTAATGTCTTAGGTTGGGAGGAACAAGCTAAGCTCAGAATTAAACTTAATCCAGGGAGAGATTTGACAAGGGAGAAGTAGATTATTTAGGCCATACATTATCCAAGGGAGGTTATAGACCTACGGAGAAGGCCATGAGAGCAGCAGACAAAGCCCCCCGACCCATTACAAAATAAGAACTACACTTGTTTGTAGGTCCAACCAAATATTATAAAAAATTAATTGAAGGATTTGTGGAATTTATTCAATTTTTAAAAGAGCTTATGAAGAAAAATGTAAAATTTGATAGGACAGAAGCTCAAGATCAGACAATGAAATAAATAAAAAAGGGCATAGAAGCACCTTTATTAGGTGGGTTAATACCGGGGAGGAAGTCAATAGAAACTGTTGATACTAGCTCTAAAGGGTTTAGGTGCAGTGCTAACCCAAACAGATGGAGACCGTGAAAGGATAATAATGCTTGTTTCCAGGCTAGTGGCAGATACTGAAACATGTTATTCTGTGGTAGAGAGAGAGTTATTAGATAGCTGTTGGGGAGCAGTGCATTTTAGGAAATATGTTTGGGGAGAAGAGTTTATTATGAGAATGGATCAGAAACCACTAATAGAAATGTTGGCGGTAGGGATGTCCAAGGCAACTCCAAGAATTGCTAGATTAGGATTAAGACTACTATAATACAATTGTAAAACGGAATACCTACCAGAAAAAAGAAATAGCGTGGCTGATTTTTTGTCAAAGGTGCCTTTGTCAAATTCTAATACAATCCATAAAGAAGTTGAAGAACACGTGTGGATAGTAAAATAAATAGTGAGGATTGGGAGGAAAACTGTAGAAAGGATGAGTTGTTAGGCAAGGTAATGGAATGAATTAGGAATGGATGACCAGAGAAAAATATATTAGAAGAGAAGTATAAAGGATATTTCATGGTTAAAGAAGAGTTATCTGTTTAAAATGAATGCCTTATGAGAGGGTGCGAGATGATACCTCCTGAATTATTGAAAGTAGAAATCATTTTAATTGCCACATGAAGGCCATCCTGGTATTACTATAACCAAGAGGCAGGTACAGGAGAGATACTGGTGGCCAGCAATGGACACGCAATGGAAAAAGATGGTGACATTATGTACACATTGCGATAAGAATCTGGCGATGAACAAATTACTGCTTAATCCGCTTCCTGTGCCTAAAGAACCAGGGATGGAATTAAGAATTTATATTTTAGGGCTGTATGAAGGATTAGGACATGGAGGTTGATCTTTGTTAGTTTTTGTGGATCGATACTCATGTTGGCCTGAAGTGGGTATTATGGACAAGATGACATCAAGGAATGTGCTAGCATTTTTGGATTAAGTTTTCAGGAGGGAAGGAAGTCCTGGATGTATGCTTAGTGATAATGGATCTCTGTTCAGGGCCAAGGGAATCAGAGAATTCTGTAGTCAGTTAGGATTTAAGTGGAAATTCTCGGCAGTGTATCACCCAGAAACAAACGGTATGATTGAAAGGATGAACATGGTTATATAATATTATATCCAACAGGCTTTACCTAATGGATTAGAATGGAAGAGAGCATTGAGTGTATTTATATGGCATATAAGAGTGACACCCCACAGTGCTACAGGAATTTTGCTGTTCTCTTTGATGAGAGGTAAGGAACCAAACAGTAAGTTGTCTCCTGCACGGCTGAATGAAAAGTTAGGAATCATAAGGATAGTGAACGACCTGGCTGTACCAACAGCCCCATACCATGCACCTCACACGGCCCACCACAAATGCCCTGACTGTAACCAACAGTCACCCGATGCTATGCAACTCACACGGCCAAATGCAACTGCCCCGACTGTAACCAACGGTGCCATGCTCCTCACACGGCCCTACACCAATACCCAACAGTCGACCAATACCAAGCACCCCACACGGCCCACAGCAAATGCCCTGACCGTCACCAACAATCAACCGATGCCATGCACCTCACACGGCCCAATGCAACTGCCTCGACTCTAACCAACAGTCCAACCGATGCCATGCACCTCACACGGCCCACAGCAAATGCCCCGTCAGTACACAACGGTCCAACGATGGGTACATTATAATGTGGGTTTATTGATAAGTCACATAGATAAAAGAATATCTAAAAATAAATGACGACTTGTCATACTGGAAACAGTCCCTGCTGCCATGTTTTCATGTTGATGCTATGCCCCCCTCTTAGGATGGAATCTCTGCCTGACAGTGAAAGGTGAATGAAGGGCCTTATTCAATGGTTTACGTGTATAAGAAATCTGGGTGGGGTGTGGTAAGTAGCAAGTCAAGAAACAATAGTTGTGGGCGGGTTCTGAGAAGTGTTCGGTATAACTGTAAACATATATTTAAAAGATGTGGTAAGTGTAATATAATTAATCAGCAGTCGAAAACCCAACTTAATAAAAATATTCACAAATACAAACAAAACCAAATCAAAATAGGTCAATGTAGGTTCCAATTACCTGAATCTTTTGAAGGAAATCTATGTTTTGTATGTATTAATAATTGTATTAAATAAAAAAATATGCTGCAAAAACCAAACAATACTTTCTCCTAATTATTCCTTCAGAGTATTACATAACAAATATCCTGACTTCAAAGGTCTAAAAATGATGTGATTCTGAACATGGCTGTTAGTGACATCTGCCTGGGAAGGGCATTATACATCATCTTTTTATTTACTTTTAGTGCAGAGAAATAAGGTTTGGGAGCCCCAGCAGAACCCCGGCTCCCTGCCAATTTCTAGGCTCAGACAAGACCTAGCCCTAGGTAGCCCTGGTCTTACTTTCAAAGCAGCGGTGCATCCAAGCCCCCCTGACAGCCCCACTACCACCTTAACAAATTGAGACCTTGATTAGGACGCCCATCTCTGTCTCCATGTGAGGTGGGAGTGGGCGGGGCTGCGTGGAAACCAGGCCCCAGATACAAGCCGCAAGCTAGATTTGTCTCGTAAATGGTGGATTTGCTGACCCACTGCCCGTTCTCCAGGCACATTTCTGGAGCAATGAGCAGGCTGGAAACTGGGACCGATGCTGGGGCCTTTATGCCAGGCCCCAAATCTAGCCAGAACTTAAAGTAGCCACACCAAGTATCCCCACTGTTTCTACATTGCTGAGTTTTCTGGAGACACAGAAAGGTTGAGACGTCAAGGGAAAGGCGTATGCGCTCCAGGTCTCCTACTGCAGATATGGGCGCCATACATCATCTGGATGGGCTGGAGCATCCCCCATCCACTGACCAGGCATCAGGTAGAACTGGTGCTACCAAAGGCAAATCCGACCTCTCAGGTTTGGTGTCCACTTAGGACAGAATGTAGCTTCACGTGTCTTGGTATATGGCTGTGGGGTCCCACTCACGTAACAATTAGCCCTCTGAACCATCGGCAGGCCAGAGTGGTCAGGGGGGAGCCCGCACAGTACCCCCACCTTGTGATTAGATTTAGGGGAGCTCAGGGTCACCCTCTATTTCTCAGTGCAGACAGCGCACAATGCAGTCCTTCCCTGAACCAGGCCTGTTAGGGGTTCTGTGGTCCAATTTCTGTGGACTCCTACACTTTGCTTTTCTCCCTTTGCTTTTTAGGTTATCAGACTTATTTTACTGGCCAGAAGGACTTATGCTGAGGCCCACATGCAATCCCTCTTAAGCTCCCCATTTAGGCCCTTGGATGATTGCATCACTCTATAGTGGTTTTAGGGAGTAGGCTGGTAAGTTGTATTTTCTTGTCTTCACCAGGGGTGCAGGTCGATCTACTGCTTTAGTAGCCCATTGCATCTTTCTGGTACGCTTTTTGGAAAGTAATGTGCTTTTTTTTAAAGTCTTTTTCAACTGACATTTTGTTCTTGGGACTATTTTTCTTTGTTTAGGGAAACCAAAAGGTGAGACTAAAATGGCTGTTGTGCACAAATGGACTCCTTTGAGCCCAAACCTGCGCCCTCAATTCTGGTTTGGACTAGTTTTGACCAGTCCCTGGGCCTAGACAGAACACTGGAGGGCTGGATCTGAATCATTACCTTTTCTGGTGCCAACATGATTGAATGGCTGCCAAAACATGTGTTTAGGTGCCCTTCAGTGCGACTAGAAGGCTGGTTTAGGCCTGCCCATGAGTGCCTGGGGATAACTATAGGAAACCACTACGCTGCCTCATTTCTGCTAAGATGTTGCATGCTTCTTCGTTTCTGGAAGATTTGACAATGAAGCTGATGCTGCAGTTTTAGGACCGGGTCTGGTCATTCTGGCTGTGTCCCCTGTCCTTCCCTGTACTCTGGTTTTGGTTTCTGGCCTTTGGATGTCTTTCCTGAGCTGCACCCATCCTCTCCCTAGTCCTCCATGTCAGATGGGCTGCAATATCCAAACTGGAATGACCTCTGGGCAGTGTTACCACTCCTTCCCCATTTTACCATCTTGGCCTTGCATTTTGGAGACGGAAGCTGCCATCATCAAGAGGGATTGTGGGACCCCATCTCTGCTGTTTGTTTGGACCATCCTGGGTCCCCTCCACCACTGTGTCCGTGGAAGGAATGTTTTATGTTGATTGGCTGCCCCCATCTGGTGTATCAGGTTGCCAGAATCTGCTTGGTCGGGTTCCCTTGTTTCCTCAAGCCATCTTCACCAATGTTTTCACTATTGGAAGGTGGGATCCACTCCTGTGAATACCTATTGTTCTTCTCTTGGGTCGCTGGGGTCATCGTTGGTCCGGGGTCAGGTCCCTGGGTGCTCAGGACGTACAACTCGACCTGCAAAGGAAGACTTGTACTCACCAGGTAGTTTTCTGTTTCTGAGCCCTCTTTTCAGGATCTATCACCTTGAGTACCTATCTCTGGACCAAGGGTTGCAGGTTATTCAAGATACTTACCCCTGGTCCCAGGTCACTGGGTTTTGCAGGTCCCCTTTAAGCGTGTTTTGCTATTGACTTACATTGGCTGAATCCTGCTGTGCTTCCTAACTTCATAGGGAAGTTGGGTCTCAAACCAAGCACTGGAACTCTTCTTGAGGGGTTACTCTGGGATCCTCTGGGATAGGTTGCTGCCTTCTCTGCACCTATGGGGTGGAGCTGGGAGTTATCTGGTTTTTCACCATTACAGACGTTCTTCCTACAGACTTTATCCTGTTGTTTCCTATGGGGTACTTTTACCAACACTGAGGACTCCTACTAAGTGACATTCTAAGGTACTTACCAGAACAGGGACATTTGTTTTAGGTCTCCTTGGGATCCATGGACATTTTTACCAAGACTTGGAGTTTTAGCCGCTACCCTTGACTGTACATTGTCGTCTTACACTCCTGTCTCTTGCGTTACAGTGTATCATGCCTTGCTAAAGGTTTCCATTCTTTGGAGTGTAATATGACCTTATGGGCATGGGCAGTGTGAGACTTAGTGTATTCTTAATGTTTGGAGCCATTTATGCTTTGTTCGATATTATGTAACGATTGCCTGCATCTAGGAACAATACAATTGTGTTGTGTGCATATGTTGTATTAATGTTACAGTGTACATTCCCGTGTGGCATTTCAGGCCCTGAATAGGAGGATAGTAATGAATATTTCTATTGTCTATGGCTCCGTTCTCTTACAACCTCTCAAACTCTAATGCCTGCCACTAGCGATGGGTCTTACATTTTGGGGTCAGGAAGTGGGACCATTTCTGGTTTTATATCTACATTATGCTCTGTGCTATGTTAAAGCTAAGTGCTTAATTTCATCTAATCAACATTCTATGTGTGACCTTGTAATATAAGTGTACAATTTTCAATATATAAGTGCGGTGCTTTCTTTGGGGGGTGTGACTATTGGGACTGCCAGTACTGCTCTGCCAGCCCCCCTCCCTCCCTTGAGTAAGCCTGGCTGCTCTGCTACAGCTGTCATTGGAGAGGCCGGTCTTTCCTTTTGGGTGACACACTTTTCCACCTTTTGGTTATATTGTTCCACAGGCCTCAGCAAAGGGCTCACAAGGAGCTAATCATCACACGTCTAGGATGACAAAGGAGGGACCCGGGAACTGGCCACTGGACACACCCATTGAACAGGACATGCTTCTGGTCTAATCATCACACGTCTAGGATGACAAAGGAGGCACCCGGGAACTGGCCACTGGACACACCCATTGAACAGGACATGCTTCTGGTCTAATCATCACACGTCTAGGATGACAAAGGAGGGACCCGGGAACTGGCCACTGGACACACCCATTGAACAGGACATGCTTCTGGTCTAATCATCACACGTCTAGGATGACAAAGGAGGGACCCGGGAACTGGCCACTGGACACACCCATTGAACAGGACATGCTTCTGGTCTAATCATCACACGTCTAGGATGACAAAGGAGGGACCCGGGAACTGGCCACTGGACACACCCATTGAACAGGACATGCTTCTGGTCTAATCATCACACGTCTAGGATGACAAAGGAGGGACCCGGGAACTGGCCACTGGACACACCCATTGAACAGGACATGCTTCTGGTCTAATCATCACACGTCTAGTATGACAAAGGAGGGACCCGGGAACTGGCCACTGGACACACCCATTGAACAGGACATGCTTCTGGTCTAATCATCACACGTCTAGGATGACAAAGGAGGGACCCGGGAACTGGCCACTGGACACACCCATTGAACAGGACATGCTTCTGGTCTAATCATCACACGTCTAGGATGACAAAGGAGGGACCCGGGAACTGGCCACTGGACACACCCATTGAACAGGACATGCTTCTGGTTGGATTTTTCCAGATAGTTCATTAAACATTATAAACCGAGGTATGAATATGGTACCAACATTAAATCTCATTCAACTTTATTTATTTGATTCTATTTATATTGCACGTTGTTTTCAAAGCGCTGAACATAATAACTATGACAGTACAATAAGTGTGACTACAATTGTACAATTATTTCGAAAAAAATCTAATCAGGAAGCAGATATAACCAGACTAAAACATGCATTAGTTGGCTAAATCCAAAATATGTTGTTTCAGACATTTCTTTAACAAAATTGGAGTGGCACATGAACAAATATGTTATGGGCTCAATTGAATGTCTTTTCAGTCTCTTTGTAATGTGTAATATGTGCCATATGACTGATGTCGAATAAGGCTGAATGATTCATTAAAGAAAATATTTAATAATACATCATGCCACCATTTTGGAGCCAATACTTGTAGGGAACGGAACCGAGGAGTGGCACAAGGAGAGCGAAGTGAGGATTAACAAATTGAGTAGATTAAGGTTATCATGTAGATGAATGGAACAATTTAATCAAATCAGTTAAATATGATGGGGCATATCCGTGAACACACTTGAAAATAATACATAGATGTTATGTTAAGTTGATTTATACAGCGCACCGCTGCCTTTTTCATGATCTCCAGGCGCAAACGCGGCCCTGTAAGGAAAAGTGGGTATGGTTGGTTAGTGAGGGGTAGGATAGATGTGTTCATATGCTGTTGTGTGCAGAACTGTGGACTGAGCAGGGGGCAGCGCGCAGCGGCAGAAGAAACATGTGAAAACAATGGCCATATTTATTCACACAAAACACACCTCACAAATGTGACCCGAAAACAGCATAAAGACAACATGAAACAACATGAAACATATCAACATATCAACACTGGCATACATTTTCCTTTTGCAGATAGGTGGTCCATTCCTCCCCATGGGCGCTTCAAGACATACCCAGTACCTATAACGGCCCCATGTGACACTTACCTGCCTGAAATGCCCAGTGAGAGGCAGCCAACGTACACCACTGGCTGATCCTGGCCACCAGGGCCCCACACAGGGGCAAATCACTGTCCTCTTGGACCTCCACCACCTGCCACAGTACCCAGGACCTACTCCCCAATCCCATGCAGTACATATAAAAGCCAAGAAGTTCTGCCACACAAGTTCAGTTCCTTGTTTAGACAGGTGCACCCCATCCTGATGGAAATATGAAATGCCCCTCACCAGACTATTGGCCACAATCCTGAATCGCTCATGGCAGTATGCCAACGGGGCCAGTCCATTGTTAAGTTTCCATGCAGAGATGCTCAAGGGGCGAGCCGCATAGCCCGGTTCCCACCTAGTCCGTGGAATGATCTGTGATCAGCCGGCGATCGCTGCAGGGCAGAGTCGGGTCATTGCCCTCAATGTGTAAAATAGCCAAGTCTGGGTCAGGCCGCAGCAGCCTTGCTCTCTCCTTTGCCACAACCTCCCATACCTGTTGCATCCGCAGGCCCCCAACACTGATGAAAAACACAGCAACCCCAGGAAACTTCAGGAGAACAGGTCGGGCTTGCACCATCTGCTCTATCTCCTGATAAATCAAGTGACAAATGATTCACACCACTCTCGTTGTTGGCATCCACTAAAGTGACAAGAAAATGACAATATGAGATACAAAATTATTACTGTACTGAAACAACAAAACCCCGAAACCCCCCACTGGCGTACTCTCAATGTCCCTTCCCTTTGCTTTGAGTTGCTCACTCATCTCAGCCCTGAACCCCCTAACATGATAAGTGACGGCGAATGTAACCCTTAAACGCAAGGGAAGGATATATTATATCAATTTTAAAGGATATTTCTACCGCACACTATCACCACCGGAGTGGTCCCCTGGCGCTCTGGCGGCTCTGAAAAAGGGAAGGGGGGTGAGTTAGTGGGAATAAGCTGGAAAAGTGCAAGAGGGCAGTGATGTGCTGTTGGCAGCCTCAGCCCGGTGGGTCCGTTGGCTGGGCTTGTGGTGTTTTACGGTCGGTAGTCGTTGTGTGCTGTTGTGCGAGTCTATGTGTGGTTTGTTTTGTTCAGTGTAGTGAAGTTTGTGCGGATTGTTGTGTTGTAGGCTTGTGGTTGTGTTTGGTTAGAGTTTGAGAGGTGTATGCAGAGGGGTGAAATTGTTAGTGGATCCGTTAATTGGCATTGCTGTCCTTGCTAGGTGGGATGCTTGCTATCATTCACTATTCCATCTGAGTGTGGCATTTGCTAATCTTCAATATCCTATCTAGATGTGAGGCAGGCTAGTGATCACGATTGATTGTTTATTTCTATCGCGCACATACACAAGTGTTTCAGATCTAAATGTGGCATTTGGTAACATTCACAGTTTCATTTAAGTGTGGCGCATGCTAACATTCACATTTCTATCTAGGTGTGATGCAGGCTAATGTCAAGCATTCCATCTAAGTGTGGCACACGCTAACATTCTTAATCCTATCTAGATGCAACACAGGCCAATCTTCACAGTTCTCTCTAGGTGTGGCACTAGTTAACATTGGCAAGTAAGTTAGTGTGTAATGCAATGCAACATTTACAGTCCAGCCATGAATAGTTGTAGGCTGGTGGTCACAAATCTCTCCAAGTATGCATGGTGTAAGTGTATGGCAGTCTACGTTATGGAAAGGTAAGGTAGAGTGGCGGGGCTTTCTGGAGTAGAGTAATTGTTCTAAACCCCACCCATGCCACACTTACAGTTTTTGTTGGTGTCTGTTGACTGCTGGCTTCATTGGCTTCCCTTGCTGACTCCTGGAGACACGTCTTAGAGCCGCCAATGTAGGAGCCGCCCTTTGAGCCACCCTTTGCCTTGGGGCCCTTAGCCGCAGGGGCTGACAGGCAGAGGGCTGCCCTGGGAAAGTCAGTTATGACAAGGTGGACGTACCAATCAGGGGAGATGGGCGGGTTTGAGGGTGGGAGGGGAAGTGTGCGACTGGGAAAAGGCCAGACACAACCAAGGGACTACACCCCACAGACTGCACCCTCTGGATGCGTGGTACAAACAAAATACTGGTTCAGACGTCGGCTGATGTATGCTGTATGCTATGGAACCTAAACCTGCCCACATGGTTTGTTACATTAAGTAGTGCAGAATATGCATAGGGATGACTTGCACGACTTCCAAAGCAATGCAAACCAAAATAAAGTGGGAATAGACAAAAACTCCAGGAGAACTCTGTTCTCTTGGATCCTGTCAATGTTTCAAGATACTTTCACTATCGCTTCTTTGCCATGCTGCACTTCATCTGGAATAAAACTACCCCTCCACTCGGAGAAGTTGAACACTTCTTTTGGAGAAAAGAATATCAATCCAGAGGAGCACCACACATTCACACATTCACATGTTTTTGTGGATAAAAGATGCTCCCAAATTTGGCCATGACACTGATGTCACTGTTTTATAATTTATTCATAAATACATTCATTACCTGTGACATCCCTTCAGAAACCACACATGGTGGCATATGTACACAAATATTGCCCTCCCAAAGCCATAAGTGTGGCAAATACTGCTGCCGTTGAGGTATATACTATGCCAAATGCCACTTTGGCTTTCCTATTCCAGTTCCGACAATCAGAAAACAAGCCTTCTCTGCCTACACCCCAAGACAATGGAACCTCTTCCCCATCAGCATCAGACTGGCCCCTACTCTCCTACAATTCAGAAAAGAATTCAAGACCCACCTCTTCAAGGAATACCTCTGCCTCAACACCTTGGCCATCACAACGCCACTCGTGCCACCTGACTTGGTAGATTTTGCCTGGCCTCTCCTCCCCAACACTCAGTACAGCTGTACCCCTCCAATGTGCCCCTCTGTATCCCACTCCCCGCTGTATATCTGTTCTGTTGTTACCTGTGATAAGCACTCTGTCCTGCATCTGTACTGTTGTATAACTCTGTAACGTATTCCATTATGTATCTGTATTGTTGTATACCTCTGTAAAGCACTCCGTTGCTTCTCGAAACTAGGTCCGCACTCAATAAATACCATAATAATAATTCTCGAAAAACATCTTAAATCGAAAGCAAGATAAACTGCAGCCATTCTGGTGTAAAAACAAAGACCCTCTGCCATACCTCCTTGCCGTCAGGAGATGTGACATGGCCTGAACAGGACAAATACGTGTATCATATGTAATGATACCCTTGCCCCTTTCCCTTCCTGATCCCTCTTAGACAACCTGACCCAAAACTGAACGTCGTGCTGTCACAGACGAACACATCTGTGTGTGAGAACAACCCGTCGAGATCTGAAGTGGATGTCCCTACCAGCTCCCTAATCCTAAAAGCCCCAGAAAAGGCAGTTACAAATGCTACTCTCAACAATGTGACCTTAACTGTCTCTACAGATCTCTACCAGGCTCTGCATGATAAGACATAGCTTTGGATGGTTCAGGGGACTCCTGTTGTCCTTCCTTGGTCCTTGTATACTCCTCCTACCTGACAGGGCCTTGCGTACGGCAAGATCAGATGATGGGCTCTCCACCCACACCCCTACCACCTCCAGACCTGCAAAAATAAATGTTTTTTTTAATTAAAAATCGCAATGCAGCCACATGCCTGCGCACCATTTCATTGGGCACCCCTTTATTGTGTAGATACCCCAGGTAGCAGATGAGAGAGTCCCTGTGAAAGATAGAACCAAAACCCACGCTCCCTGTAGTACATACTGTACCCCCTGAACGCTCTATCACATGCCATCTTGGTTTTCACTGCCAAGGAGTACCCGATCATTGGGGCAAGGGCTGGACACCAAGCCTCCAGATTTTCCCAGCAAATACGGTCATCTCTGCTTCGCCTTTGGGGCCAACGGTGAAACTCCTGCATCTTCAAAAGAGGAAATGCATCAGCAGCATTACTGCTGTCACCAGGGACATGTCATGCACGAAAGTAAATATTAGACTTGAGACACCACAACCCCAGCCGTTTCAACAACCTCATGACCATGGGCCAATCAGCCCTTTTACTGTTGATGGCCTGCACCACTGACATACTGTCAGACCAAAAAAACACACTTCTCCCCTGCAGTTCCTTTCCCAAACTGTCAGAGCTAAAACTATCGGGAACATTTAAAGAAATGTCACGTTCTACACCATGCCATACCCAAACCAATCGGGAGGCCACTGATCCCTGCACCACCCGTTACCTAAAATGCCCCCAAAACCCACCCCTCCCGCTGCATCTGTGTGCAGCCCCCACTTAACATCTGTGCTCTCTTTCTCAGGCCAAATCCTAAGCCTATTGAAGTCAGCCAAGAATTCTGCCCACGTCCTCAAGTCTTATTCCTTCAGAGTATTACATAACAAATATCCTGACTTCAAAGGTCTAAAAATGATGTGATTCTGAACATGGCTGTTAGTGACATCTGCCTGGGAAGGGCATTATACATCATCTTTTTATTTACTTTTAGTGCAGAGAAATAAGGTTTGGGAGCCCCAGCAGAACCCCGGCTCCCTGCCAATTTCTAGGCTCAGACAAGACCTAGCCCTAGGTAGCCCTGGTCTTACTTTCAAAGCAGCGGTGCATCCAAGCCCCCCTGACAGCCCCACTACCACCTTAACAAATTGAGACCTTGATTAGGACGCCCATCTCTGTCTCCATGTGAGGTGGGAGTGGGCGGGGCTGCGTGGAAACCAGGCCCCAGATACAAGCCGCAAGCTAGATTTGTCTCGTAAATGGTGGATTTGCTGACCCACTGCCCGTTCTCCAGGCACATTTCTGGAGCAATGAGCAGGCTGGAAACTGGGACCGATGCTGGGGCCTTTATGCCAGGCCCCAAATCTAGCCAGAACTTAAAGTAGCCACACCAAGTATCCCCACTGTTTCTACATTGCTGAGTTTTCTGGAGACACAGAAAGGTTGAGACGTCAAGGGAAAGGCGTATGCGCTCCAGGTCTCCTACTGCAGATATGGGCGCCATACATCATCTGGATGGGCTGGAGCATCCCCCATCCACTGACCAGGCATCAGGTAGAACTGGTGCTACCAAAGGCAAATCCGACCTCTCAGGTTTGGTGTCCACTTAGGACAGAATGTAGCTTCACGTGTCTTGGTATATGGCTGTGGGGTCCCACTCACGTAACAATTAGCCCTCTGAACCATCGGCAGGCCAGAGTGGTCAGGGGGGAGCCCGCACAGTACCCCCACCTTGTGATTAGATTTAGGGGAGCTCAGGGTCACCCTCTATTTCTCAGTGCAGACAGCGCACAATGCAGTCCTTCCCTGAACCAGGCCTGTTAGGGGTTCTGTGGTCCAATTTCTGTGGACTCCTACACTTTGCTTTTCTCCCTTTGCTTTTTAGGTTATCAGACTTATTTTACTGGCCAGAAGGACTTATGCTGAGGCCCACATGCAATCCCTCTTAAGCTCCCCATTTAGGCCCTTGGATGATTGCATCACTCTATAGTGGTTTTAGGGAGTAGGCTGGTAAATTGTATTTTCTTGTCTTCACCAGGGGTGCAGGTCGATCTACTGCTTTAGTAGCCCATTGCATCTTTCTGGTACGCTTTTTGGAAAGTAATGTGCTTTTTTTTAAAGTCTTTTTCAACTGACATTTTGTTCTTGGGACTATTTTTCTTTGTTTAGGGAAACCAAAAGGTGAGACTAAAATGGCTGTTGTGCACAAATGGACTCCTTTGAGCCCAAACCTGCGCCCTCAATTCTGGTTTGGACTAGTTTTGACCAGTCCCTGGGCCTAGACAGAACACTGGAGGGCTGGATCTGAATCATTACCTTTTCTGGTGCCAACATGATTGAATGGCTGCCAAAACATGTGTTTAGGTGCCCTTGAGTGCGACTAGAAGGCTGGTTTAGGCCTGCCCATGAGTGCCTGGGGATAACTATAGGAAACCACTACGCTGCCTCATTTCTGCTAAGATGTTGCATGCTTCTTCGTTTCTGGAAGATTTGACAATGAAGCTGATGCTGCAGTTTTAGGACCGGGTCTGGTCATTCTGGCTGTGTCCCCTGTCCTTCCCTGTACTCTGGTTTTGGTTTCTGGCCTTTGGATGTCTTTCCTGAGCTGCACCCATCCTCTCCCTAGTCCTCCATGTCAGATGGGCTGCAATATCCAAACTGGAATTACCTCTGGGCAGTGTTACCACTCCTTCCCCATTTTACCATCTTGGCCTTGCATTTTGGAGACGGAAGCTGCCATCATCAAGAGGGATTGTGGGACCCCATCTATGCTGTTTGTTTGGACCATCCTGGGTCCCCTCCACCACTGTGTTCGTGGAAGGAATGTTTTATGTTGATTGGCTGCCCCCATCTGGTGTATCAGGTTGCCAGAATCTGCTTGGTCGGGTTCCCTTGTTTCCTCAAGCCATCTTCACCAATGTTTTCACTATTGGAAGGTGGGATCCACGCCTGTGAATACCTATTGTTCTTCTCTTGGGTCGCTGGGGTCATCGTTGGTCCGGGGTCAGGTCCCTGGGTGCTCAGGACGTACAACTCGACCTGCAAAGGAAGACTTGTACTCACCAGGTAGTTTTCTGTTTCTGAGCCCTCTTTTCAGGATCTACCACCTTGAGTACCTACCTCTGGACCGTGGGTTGCAGGTTATTCAAGATACTTACCCCTGGTCCCAGGTCACTGGGTTTTGCAGGTCCCCTTTAAGCGTGTTTTGCTATTGACTCACATTGGCTGAATCCTGCTGTGCTTCCTAACTTCATAGGGAAGTTGGGTCTCCAACCAAGCACTGGAACTCTTCTTGAGGGGTTCCTCTGGGATCCTCTGGGGTAGGTTGCTGCCTTCTCTGCACCTATGGGGTGGAGCTGGGAGTTATCTGGTTTTTCACCATTACAGACGTTCTTCCTACAGACTTTATCCTATGGGGTACTTTTACCAACACTGAGGACTCCTACTAAGTGACATTCTAAGGTACTTACCAGAACAGGGACATTTGTTTTAGGTCTCCTTGGGGTCCATGGACATTTTTACCAAGACTTGGAGTTTTAGCCGCTACCCTTGACTGTACATTGTCGTCTTACACTCCTGTCTCTTGCGTTACAGTGTATCATGCCTTGCTAAAGGTTTCCATTCTTTGGAGTGTAATATGACCTTATGGGCATGGGCAGTGTGAGACTTAGTGTATTCTTAATGTTTGGAGCCATTTATGCTTTGTTCGATATTATGTAACGATTGCCTGCATCTAGGAACAATACAATTGTGTTGTGTGCATATGTTGTATTAATGTTACAGTGTACATTCCCGTGTGGCATTTCAGGCCCTGAATAGGAGGATAGTAATGAATATTTCTATTGTCTATGGCTCCGTTCTCTTACAACCTCTCAAACTCTAATGCCTGCCACTAGCGATGGGTCTTACATTTTGGGGTCAGGAAGTGGGACCATTTCTGGTTTTATATCTACATTATGCTCTGTGCTATGTTAAAGCTAAGTGCTTAATTTCATCTAATCAACATTCTATGTGTGACCTTGTAATATAAGTGTACAATTTTCAATATATAAGTGTGGTGCTTTCTTTGGGGGGTGTGACTATTGGGACTGCCAGTACTGCTCTGCCAGCCCCCCTCCCTCCCTTGAGTAAGCCTGGCTGCTCTGCTACAGCTGTCACTGGAGAGTCCGGTCTTTCCTTTTGGGTGACACACTTTTCTACCTTTTGGTTATATTGTTCCACAGGCCTCAGCAAAGGGCTCACAAGGAGCTAATCATCACACGTCTAGGATGACAAAGGAGGGACCTGGGAACTGGCCACTGGACACACCCATTGAACAGGACATGCTTCTGGTTGGTTTTTTCCAGATAGTTCATTAAACATTATAAACCGAGGGATGAATATGGTACCAGCATTAAATCTCATTCAATTTTATTTATTTGATTCCATTTATATTGCACGTTTTTTTCAAAGTGCTGAACATAATAACTATGACAGTACAATACGTGTGACTACAATTGTACATTTATTTCGAAAAAAATCTAAATCAGGAAGCAGATATAACCAGACTAAAACATGCATTAGTTGGCTAAATCCAAAATATGTTGTTTCAGACATTTCTTTAACAAAATTGAAGTGGTACATCAACAAATATGTGATGGGCTCAATTGAATGTCTTTTCAGTGTCTTTGTAATGTGTAATATGTGCCATATGACTGATGTCGAATAAAGGCTGAATGATTCATTAAAGAAAATATTTAAGAATACATCATGCCACCATTTTGGAGCCAATACTTGTAGGGAACGGAACCGAGGAGTGGCACAAGGAGAGCGAAGTGAGGATTAACAAATTGAGTAGATTAAGGTTATCATGTAGATGAATGGAACAATTTAATCACATCAGTTAAATATGATGGGGCATATCCGTGAACACACTTGAAAATAATACATAGATGTTATGTTAAGTTGATTTATACAGCGCACCGCTGCCTTTTTCATGGTCTCCGGGTTCAAACGCGACCCTGTAAGGAAAAGTGGGTATGGTTGGTTAGTGAGGGATAGGATAGATGTGTTCATATGCTGTTGTGTGCAGAACTGTGGACTGAGCAGGGGGCAGCGCGCAGCGGCAGAAGAAACATGTGAAAACAATGGCCATATTTATTCACAGAAAACACACCTCACAAATGTGACCCGAAAACAGCATAAAGACAACATGAAACATATCAACATATCAACACTGGCATACATTTTCCTTTTGCAGATAGGTGGTCCATTCCTCCCCATGGGCGCTTCAAGACATACCCAGTACCTATAACGGCCCCATGTGACACTTACCTGCCTGAAATGCCCAGTGAGAGGCAGCCAACGTACACCACCGGCTGATCCTGGGCACCATGGCCCCACACAGGGGCAAATCACTGTCCTCTTGGACCTCCACCACCTGCCACAGTACCCAGGACCTACTCCCCAATCCCATGCAGTACATATAAAAGCCAAGAAGTTCTGCCACACAAGTTCAGTTCCTTGTTTAGACAGGTGCACCCCATCCTGATGGAAATATGAAATGCCCCTCACCAGACTATTGGCCACAATCCTGAATCGCTCATGGCAGTATGCCAACGGGGCCAGTCCATTGTTAAGTTTCCATGCAGAGATGCTCAAGGGGCGAGCCGCATAGCCCGGTTCCCACCTAGTCCGTGGAATGATCTGTGATCAGCCGGCGATCGCTGCAGGGCAGAGTCGGGTCATTGCCCTCAATGTGTAAAATAGCCAAGTCTGGGTCAGGCCGCAGCAGCCTTGCTCTCTCCTTTGCCACAACCTCCCATACCTGTTGCATCCGCAGGCCCCCAACACTGATGAAAAACACAGCAACCCCAGGAAACATCAGGAGAACAGGTCGGGCTTGAACCATCTGCTCCATCTCCTGATAAATCAAGTGACAAATGATTCACACCACTCTCGTTGTTGGCATCCTCTAAAGTGACAAGAAAATGACAATATGAGATACAAAATTATTACTGTACTGAAACAACAACACCCCGAAACCCCCCACTGGCGTACTCTCAATGTCCCTTCCCTTTGCTTTGCGTTGCTCACTCATCTCAGCCCTGAACCCCCTAACATGATAAGTGACGGCGAATGTAACCCTTAAACGCAAGGGAAGGATATATTATATCAATTTTAAAGGATATTTCTACCGCACACTATCACCACCGGAGTGGTCCCCTGGCGCTCTGGCGGCTCTGAAAAAGGGAAGTGGGGTGAGTTAGTGGGAATAAGATGGAAAAGTGCAAGAGGGCAGTGATGTGCTGTTGGCAGCCCCAGCCCGGTGGGTCCGTTGGCTGGGCTTGTGGTGTTTTACGGTCGGTAGTCGTTGTGTGCTGTTGTGCGAGTCTATGTGTGGTTTGTTTTGTTGCAGTGTAGTGAAGTTTGTGCGGATTGTTGTGTTGTAGGCTTGTGGTTGTGTTTGGTTAGAGTTTGAGAGGTGTATGCAGAGGGGTGAAATTGTTAGTGGATCCGTTAATTGGCATTGCTGTCCTTGCTAGGTGGGATGCTTGCTATCATTCACTATTCCATCTGAGTGTGGCATTTGCTAATCTTCAATATCCTATCTAGATGTGAGGCAGGCTAGTGATCACGATTGATTGTTTATTTCTATCGCGCACATACACAAGTGTTTCAGAACTAAATGTGGCATTTGGTAACATTCACAATTTCATTTAAGTGTGGCGCATGCTAACATTCACATTTCTAAAAATACTGGTTCAGACGTCGGCTGATGTACGCTGTATGCTATGGAACCTAAACCTGCCCACATGGTTTGTTACATTAAGTAGTGCAGAATATGCATAGGGATGACTTGCATGACTTCCAAAACAATGCAAACCAAAATAAAGTGGGAATAGACAAAAACTCCAGGAGAACTCTGTTCTCTTGGATCCTGTCAATGTTTCAAGATACTTTCACTATCGCTTCTTTGCCATGCTGCACTTCATCTGGAATAAAACTACCCCTCCACTCAGAGAAGTTGAACACTTCTTTTGGAGAAAAGAATATCAATCCAGAGGAGCACCACACATTCACACATTCACATGTTTTTGTGGATAAAAGATGCTCCCAAATTTGGCCATGACACTGATGTCACTGTTTTATAATTTATTCATAAATACATTCATTACCTGTGACATCCCTTCAGAAACCACACATGGTGGCATATGTACACAAATATTGCCCTCCCAAAGCCATAAGTGTGGCAAATACTGCTGCCGTTGAGGTATATACTATGCCAAATGCCACTTTGGCTTTCCTATTCCAGTTCCGACAATCAGAAAACAAGCCTTCTCTGCCTACACCCCAAGACAATGGAACCTCTTCCCCATCAGCATCAGACTGGCCCCCACTCTCCTACAATTCAGAAAAGAACTCAAGACCCACCTCTTCAAGGAATACCTCTGCCTCAACACCTTGGCCATCACAACGCCACTCGTGCCACCTGACTTGGTAGATTTTGCCTGGCCTCTCCTCCCCAACACTCAGTACAGCTGTACCCCTCCAATGTGCCCCTCTGTATCCCACCCCCCGCTGTATATCTGTTCTGTTGTTACCTGTGATAAGCACTCTGTCCTGCATCTGTACTGTTGTATAACTCTGTAACGTATTCCATTATGTATCTGTATTGTTGTATACCTCTGTAAAGCACTCCGTTGCTTCTCGAAACTAGGCCGCACTCAATAAATACCATAATAATAATTCTCGAAAAACGTCTTAAAGCTCCCTAATCCTAAAAGCCCCAGAAAAGGCAGTTACAAATGCTACTCTGAACAATGTGACCTTAACTGTCTCTACAGATCTCTACCAGGCTCTGCATGATAAGACATAGCTTTGGATGGTTCAGGGGCCTCCTGTTGTCCTTCCTTGGTCCTTGTATACTCCTCCTACCTGACAGGGCCTTGCGTACGGCAAGATCAGATGATGGGCTCTCCACCCATACCCCTACCACCTCCAGACCTGCAAAAATAAATGTTTTTTTAAATTAAAAATCGCAATGCAGCCACATGCCTGCGCACCATTTCATTGGGCACCCCTTTATTGTGTAGATACCCCAGGTAGCAGATGAGAGAGTCCCTGTGAAAGATAGACACAAAACCCACGCTCCCTGTAGTACATACTGTACCCCCTGAACGCTCTATCACATGCCATCTTGGTTTTCACTGCCAAGGAGTACCCGATCATTGGGGCAAGGGCTGGACACCAAGCCTCCAGATTTTCCCAGCAAATACGGTCATCTCTGCTTCGCCTTTGGGGCCAACGGTGAAACTCCTGCATCTTCAAAAGAGGAAATGCATCAGCAGCATTACTGCTGTCACCAAGGACATGTCATGCACGAAAGTAAATGTTAGACTTGAAACACCACAACCCCAGCCGTTTCAACAACCTCATGACCATGGGCCAATCAGCCCTTTTACTGTTGATGGCCTGCACCACTGACATACTGTCAGACCAAAAAAACACACTTCTCCCCTGCAGTTCCTTTCCCAAACTGTCAGAGCTAAAACTATCGGGAACATTTAAAGAAATGTCACGTTCTACACCATGCCATACCCAAACCAATCGGGAGGCCACTGATCCCTGCACCACCCGTTACCTAAAATGCCCCCAAAACCCACCCCTCCCGCTGCATCTGTGTGCAGCCCCCCACTTAACATCTGTGCTCTCTTTCTCAGGCCAAATCCTAAGCCTATTGAAGTCAGCCAAGAATTCTGCCCACGTCCTCAAGTCTTGGTTCACCTCTCATGACAACCGCTTGTGGTGCTGTTTCCCCATCATCCCCATCAATGTCCTTGCTATAGACCTGGATAAGGGCCTATCCATGGAAATAATGCAGAAGGCAAAATTCAATTGCCTCACCAACGGCTGCAACTGCCCCAGCATTACCAGCATTCGACTGAGACCCCGAATGTGTTCACCTTTCCCATTGGCAAACGACACTCAGTGAGCACTGAGTCTAATTCAATGCCCAAGAAAGTCAGTGTGGTGACTGGGACTTCTGTCTTGGCCATGGCCAAGGGCACCGCCAACCTACCTGCCACCTCTTGGAAAGATTTGGCGCGTTAACTCGCACTGTCTTGTGCCTGGCTGTGCTAGAAGTAGTAAATCATACAGGCAATGGAGCCCCCTAAGCCCCTTGCATGCCCGCACAGTGGCCCCTTCTAAGAAAGTGTTGAACTTCTTGAAATAACTGCACAAGACAGAACATCTCATCAGCATGCATTGTCATAGTAAAAGAGCTCTTTGACCTGAAAACATAACAGGTTGTAGTACTCAGGGTGCACAGGCAGGAGGGAAAAGATGGATTTGAGATCCGCCTTAGCCAAAAGAGACCCCCTTTGCAGCTGCTGCAGGTGAGCGATCGCCACATCCAACGAAGCAGACCACACTGTACATGCCCTCTCAGCAATTGCATCGTTCACCAAAGCCCCTCTAGGAAATGACAGGTTGTGAATCAATCGGAAATCCCCTTTTTCCTTCTATGTTGCTATACCCAAAGGGGAACATACAAATTCATCAAACGGGTGGTGAACGAACAGACAAACTACCACCCGAGTGCTCTTTCTTTTTCTACGTTCACCTTCACAACTTCTGGCCATCTAAGAGCTGATACCTGGTTATTTGGTACCTCTGGAATGTACATCCTCTGTACAGCAATATGAAACCCAAAAGGAAATCCCTTTACCAATAGCCAAGCGCCGTCAACCTTTGGATACTCATTAGTTCACACCCGCAAACGGCTCACCTATACGTGTGTGGATAATCGCATGCATCCTCTGCGTGGTGTCCTGTCCTATCTCCCTTTCACTTATTTTCTTTCATTTTGGCCCGTTTGAGGCAGTGAACTTCCAAGTGTCCTCTAGCCCGGCAGAAGACACCCAGGTGCTTAAACCTGGAACTGGACCTGATGCAAGCTTTCTTGCTGTAGGCTTTTCTTGACTGATTGTAATCCAGCACAAAAGGGTTGCCCACACTCGGAGAAGCCATGGCCCCACTCCTCGTGGTGTGTGGTTTAACCATAGTGCAACTTACCCATAAATCAATGGCCCTTGTGCACCAATCCAAGTCCATGCTACCTACCTTAGCGCCCCTGGACCTCTCATCGTAATTAAACCACGTCCCATGTAAACATTCACAATACGTAGATAAAATAAAGTGCAAGTAAGAGAATAATTTGGGGAGAAGCTCTGGGTACTTCTTCACCATCATAGCATAAAATGTTGAAAAACGCATTGCTCAATTTACAATTGACTTCCAACCAGGGGTTTCTTATCCTTGCTCTCTGTCTCATTTTCCTTATTCTCATCTGTTACTGTGGGCCTCATTACGACCCAGGTGGTAAGTTACCGCCTGGGCCATGACTTTACCAGATATCACTTATCTTTCCAGATCTTTTCCTTTACTTTGGGTGTAATGCGCCAAGTTAGCATACCTGGCTGAGCCGGAACAGAGGCAGGCTTAGCCCTCACGTCAGCGGAAGCTGCGCTTGTTGTTGGTGTCAAGGAGGGCACCTTCACCCCTTGTGATGTTTCTCCACACGCTGACCCCTTACCTCTGTGGTTGGGCCTGCCGGAGACTCGACAGATCCTACCAACTTCGACCACCCCCATCCGGAGTGAGGTGACCATGGCCCCCGCTGGGAGGCCCACAGGGGGGCCAGTAACCCTGCCCTCTCACTCCTGTCCCCCCATGAGACCCTCCCATCCATAGGTTCAAACACTGCTGATCCTCTTGCTTTTTCCATGGAGAGAAGGTATGCGCCAGGCTGCCCACTGCCTGTATCCCACTGGCAGGAGGCACGACCCTGTCACACTTGTCTGATCAGACGCCTTGTCCCCTTCCCTAGAAAGAATTGCTCTGCCCTCCATGACGGTATTGGGGGCCTGTGGTGCCCATACCTCCCACCTTTCCATGCTACTGGGATCCTCAACCCATATAGTCCCCTCCTCTGTGGCTGAAATCCTAGCCCATGAGGGACTCACATAGGCATTGCAGGGATCATAATCACTACTGTGGGTTGTGATTGGATCCAGTGCCCCCTCCCTTCTTGCCCGCTTTCAGCTCTTTCATTGATTGGAACATTGACTTGGGAGGAACGTTCTTCCTACAGGCTTGCCCCGTCTCTTCCCCCTGGAACTCCCTCACTTCATCGATAAACAAGAAGAGAACACAACGCTAATAAAATGCCTCAAAGAACTCTACCAATGGATGAAGATTAATAACCTCAAAATCAACCCAGACAGGGCAGAAATCATGATTACATCAAACTATCAGGAAGGAACAACCAGTACATCCCATGACCCACAGCACTGGGAAATCCACCCACTCCATCCAAAGTTGTCAAAAACCTTGGAATCCTAATGGACAATGACTTAACCCTAGAACAACAATTAAACGCGATAGTTAAGAAATGCTTCTTCCATCTACCCACGATCAAAAATATTCTACCATCCCTCTCCTTCGCGCCCAAAACACTGGCCATTATCTCCCTCATCATGTCCAGGATAATTCCTCGGAATGCCGGAATACTTACTGAAGAAATTGCAATTAATACAGAATGCGGCTGACAGACTTCGCCTCAAACTACAATGGCTCCCAATCAAAAAACAAATCACCTTCAAAACAATATGCATAAAACACAGAGAAATTCACGACCAACGAGCGGAATTCATACAAAGGAAAATCCCCAAATACCAGCCGACTAGAAAACTTAGATCCAGCAACGACACCCTCTTAGAATCTAAACAACACACGAGGAAAAAACTTGGTGGATCGGTCAGCATTCTCTTGAGTAGCCATAAAAACATTGGAACTCTCTCCCAGAGAAGTACGAAATATGAAGGACCATCTAAAATTCAGAAAACTTCTACAAATCTGGCTCTTGAGCTCCGAGTGGGATGCAATTGATTGAACAACATCCATGCAACAAGAAATTAAAACACAACTGAAAAGAGTTGGGAGTAGGACTAACCTGAGTGGAGGGAAGAGGAGAAGAGAGACATCTGAATGGGAATGGTGATTTTGAGACCTTATTGTACCCATCCCGACAGAGGGCCACATTTGGAAATATGGTAGCGCGAAGTATTATCTGACCACTGATAGAGGGCCTAAGGTGGAAACAGGGGACTGAGAACTGCCCCACTTAAACAACCGAGAGTGTGAAACACGTCACACATAAAGGAATAGGGCTAGATGCAGAATCCAGGCAACCCATGGGCTGATCACAGGGCAAAGGGAACACACCTCCCCTGGAGGAAATAATGGGGGCTGTTAACTGCCATACCCTAGAATGCTTGACCAAAAGAAAGGGATAGGAATCACACCTAGTCAATACAGTAGGGGTAGGTAATGTACTACCGCTAACACAACCATATTAAAAATGCACCCTTCTGCATACACCTCTTAAACTCTGAACTAAACACAACCATACCTCTGCAGCACCACAATGCACACATACTTCACAACACCACAACAACGAAGCAAGCCACACATAATCTCGCCCAACGCACACATCATGGCCACCAATCGGAAATCACACCTAAGCTCAGTGAACAGTGTAACCGAACTGAAGCTACCAGGAGCACTTCACAGCTCTCTTGCTCTTTTCCCAATCAATCTGACAAATCCACCCCTGTGCCCTCCTAGCATTACAGATCTGCCAGTCGCCAAGAGACCACGCAGGTGGCAACAGTACGCGGTATAAGAACCTTTAACATAACATAACAACATACATTGTCACGAGTTGTGTTTCCTGTTCCTTACCATTCCCAATCCCCTTTAACTGGGATATTACTGTGTCCAAACCCCTCTCATGCCCCATGGCGAAGAGGGCCCCAAACTGTGCTGCATCCATAATGTCACACCAGTTGCAAATCAGCACTGCTAGCACCTAGGTAGCAATTTAGCTGTGGCAAACCAACCAACCTAACTTAATTCAAATTCAAAAGCGTACAATGGAATTGACATGCACCCCTGCAATAACCCCACTGAGGCCAATCATAAATCAAACATTCTGCTTGGCCGCTCTCTGCGTCACAGTCTGGTGCCCAAATACTTCTTTTGAATAGAGCAACCCATGTAAAAACATGCACCCCAGCAAGAATGCAATCAGGAACAACTTCAAACAAAATCAAAGCACTAATGTCCCCACTCGGTCTCCCAGCCTCATGCAGACCCACAGTCAGCACCCCCTCCCCAACCAGTCTGCCCTGCTGCAGTAGACACTGGAGCCGCAGCTATGAGACCCACCACTCACCAGTCCACCTACTCATCTGCTCCAATTCCCCCAGACCGGGGCCCCCACATCTAAATTAGTTACCTTGTCTCCCGACCTGGAGGACATAAGCAGAGAGGCCCCAGAACACACAGGGAAGAGTTACAACCCTCGGCGGTGGCGCCAGGCGGCATCAGCAACACAGATCTCCAATGCAGGCAGCGGCCGGGCCAAAGATAAAAGAAGCCCTGCTGGCACTAGGAGCAAATGGCATTGGTGCATGTGAACTTCCTGGATGCACTTTGTTTTGTGCACTGGGCTTGTTGTGTCTGGAAGTGTGATGTCAGTGTTTGAGTTGTTTGTTGTCTGAAGTGATTGGGTTTGTAGCATGGTTAGAGTGATGTGTGTGTTGCGTTCTTTGGTGTGTTCATTCATTAGCCCTCTGAGCGTGTGTTGCAGGTGAGGTGTGTGGGTTGTGTGGAAGTGAAGAAGTGGTTAGTGGGTTTTGGTTGACCTCTGGGTATTTGTATGTATGTTATTGTTCTCCATTTTGAATGTTTCCCTTGTTTCCAGTTTATGGTTTGCAGAAGCCGGGATTTTATGGGTTGGGCGGGTCTGTTCATGGAGTGGTTGTTAAATAGTTGGCCAGTGTTTATCTCAGCGATTTGAATAGCTAGGTTTTAAGATGTTTCTTGAAAGTTAGGTGGTCTTATGTCGTTCCTATTTCCTTAGGGATTGAATTCCATAGTTTGGCTATCAGATAAGAAATTGAGTTCCTCAGAATCTTCTTTTCTCATAGTGTCTTGTTTCTATTTGAAGGCCAATGCTGCATCATAAGTCTCTCCTCGGTTGACATCAGGTGATTTATGCTTGGATTAATTTGGCTCCTTGTCCATGTAGTGATTTATGAGCAATGCAGAGGGCACTGAAGTTGATGCATTTCTTTATGGTAGCCAGTGTAGGCCTCTTAGGGACAGTGGCCCTCATTACGACCCTGGCGGAAATCGAAAAACGATGGCGGAAATGCAATACCGCCATCGAATAGCGCTCGGTGCGACTATGACCCGTCACCGCAAAGTACGAAGCCATTAGCGACACCGTAGTGAACGCCAACGCTAACTGCACCAAGCACGCGCGCGCACGCCATGCCAAACCGCAAACACCACCATGGCGCAAGGGTACGCCAATTCCGACCCTAGCGGACATGTACCTAACGCCATCAGGCATGGCGTAATGTACCATTCCGCCATGGCGAGAAGTACGGCATCGCGAATCAACCGTAAACGGCCCCACTGAGTGCCTGTACACCGCTCCCTGCCCACAAAGTACAACTCCCTGTAGGTGCAATGAAGTCACAATGCAACCATTGAAATGTACAAGTCACCCATGCATGGCAACGAACAAAAGAAACACAAGAGGGGCCAATGGGAGCTGCAGGGCACAGATGGCACGAATACAGAAGCCATCCCAATGGACATGACCACAGTCCCCCACCAAGAAACGCATGCAAACACAGGCACCTGAGACCAGCAATATTCCGAAAATCACATCATTCCACCAGTCCACCTGGCTGACCGGCATCTGTTACACAAAACCCAATCCCCCGCCCCTGAGCATGACAACATTCAAACAGTCATATTGGCAGCCCCCAACCCTGACCTCACTGGGCTTCGTAGGCAAACGCGCCCAGCACAGTACCACGCAACTAAACCCCGAAGCTGGAACCCAATGCAGATCTCCTCACAACACATCGCCCCCCAAATCGGCATATGCCACATCACTTGCAAAGAAAAACGCTACACGGGCCAAATCAGAATAGAAATTTTATGCACATCAAAGTCACCAAGCCGATACAGCCATCAGGCCATGAACTCCAAAACACTAATCACCATTGTGGGCTGCATCCGCAAGAAATGACCAGCCACTACCTGTGTGTCGCCCTGTTCCCCCATGGTACACAGAGCCACATTCACGTACGAAAAGGCAACATGGAAGCGCACAGAACCGCAGGGCCGTCCCAATGGGGAGGCACTAGTCCAGCTGAAAGGCCGAAATGTTGCTCCGAGCCACCAGTACTGCGTAAGGGCATGTGGGCCATTGGCGATCGTCCCATAAGATCGTAATGCTGCTCCACTGATTAACACGAAGCAGCAGGTGTCGGGAGTAAACCCCATCTGCAGGAGTGGCATACAGATGGCAGTGGCAAAAGGGGAGGAGATACCTGTCAACCAAAAGAAAAGAAAAAGAACAGAATGGCCATCAGAACTACATTCCAACAACTCACTTCAATGATCACACGAAATCCACAGCCATATGCATGCTAGCCCACTCAAAAGGATCATCACCACCCCAAAACCACTTGCGACTCATAACCATCTATATCGAGGTGCAAACACCATCACAAACGAGTGTACCTGTGCATGCGTCTGTCAAAACAGATTCCATCAGATGGGAATGTTAACGTGCATGGACACAAGTGTCTGAGTGCGCCTCGAGACAGGGAGGGCTCAACAAGGCCAGATAGACGATGGTCCCACTATGGCAGCCCTGCATCACATAGCGTAGGGGAGGCGGAAAGATCCCAAGAAGCCCTGTACATGGCAAACTCTGTATCAAATCACCTGCCCATGCATCCATTCATCATTTCCCCATCCCGGGATCAAAACGCCTGAATATTTACTCACATGACATTAGAAACATCCATTGAGTCTGTGCGTTATGCAGCCTGCTAAATCCACAGTGCCCCAGCCCGTAATTCCAGTGTTGTGAAGTAACATGTATCTGGGAACGGCCGGCCTCATCGCCCACGTAGCTATTGCGCATCCCAAACTATTCATATCAATCATTGCTCCCTCGCCATGGGCCCTGTCTCAAGGACACTGAACAATAGAACGTTATATTTGCAGTCAGACCTGTGGGCATCTCCTCGCCGCTAGCTGGAAACCGAAAGCGCCGCCCTTCGAATTCCTCATTTGCAACATCACGTCGAAAAGGCATCTGTGGCCGTTTGAAATCACTAATTATTCCATCGAGTGCGGCTGTGTGTGAAAATGGCAACTGCCTTCACCCACAAATGGGACGCCCCGCCCGTCGTTGCAACTCGGTACAGTGATGCATGAGGGCCCACCGTTACTCGAGTACTACGTTCCACTGACCCTTCACAAGTCTGTTCGCGACTGCACAGATAGTATGGGAAACAATGGGACCACAGCAGAATTAACATATCAACCAATCTTACACGGCCATCGGGTACAAATACATGATTGCAATAGCAAGATACCATTCCCCGAATTGCAGCGTTGTGCGCGGGACGTGCTCGGCCAAAGGGGAGAGCAGTTTGCACAGGTGGAATTAATCACCACAGGTGGAGGCCATACAGCCTGAAAACACATAAATTGCACAGCCAGTCTCCTCCCACAACCACACCGAAATGCTACCGGCAGGACTCGCGATGTTGGCCCTGGGGGACCTGATAGCACTGCAAGTGCTCCGACTCCAAGAAGAAGACGAACACCATCTACAACCAGCCGCACGGAGGAGACGCAGGAGGAGGAGGAGGCCAAGGCAGGGCCAGCAAGGGCCGCCAGCACAGCCACTACCACCACGCAGGCAGCCCGCAATCCCACGCCTCCGAGCACATCCATTCAACCTCACTGATGAGCAGATCCACACCCTCTACCGTTTGGACCGGGACACCATAGCCGCCATTGTGGACATGACACAGGCTGACCTTGTCAGCATGATAGATAGCCCAACCGCCATCCCACCCCTACTGAAGGTGGTGTCTGTACTCCACTTCCTGGCCACAGGCACCTACCAGCACACAGTCGGACAGTTGCATGGCATTTCTCAGCCACTGTTCTCACGGACACTATTGCAAGTGCTCGATGCCCTCCTGCAGCACGCAGACGACTACATCTCTCTACCACGCTCGGAGCAGGAAATTACCAACACAAAAGTGGGATTCCATGCACTTGCCGGCATACCGGGTTGCATTGGTGCCATCGACTGCACCCATGTTGAATTGGTCGTCCCACATGCCATGGAGGCCCAGTACCGCAACCGGAAACAATTTCATTCCCTGAATGTACAAATGGTGTGTGACTCCAACAGGATCATTACACATTGTTGTGCCCGATTCCCTGGATCAACCCATGATTCTATGGTCTTGAGGAACTCTACAATACCACGCTACATGGAGCGACACGCAGGGAACAGATCCTGGCTACTCGGTGAGTCTCATTACATGCATGATGATGTGGGGTATGTGAATTGGCAATGACCTGGCAGGAAGGGGGGGGGGGTGTGCGTACGTATCAATGGCATTCCACATCATACGTTTCTCGTCCACATACAGGTGATGCTGGATATCCACTGAAGAGATGGCTCCTCACACCAGTCCGGAACCCACGGGACCAGCATGAGGAGGACTACAACCATGCCCACTCACGTACCCGTGTAGTCATAGAACAGGCATTCGGCCTACTGAAGACTCGTTTCCGCTGCCTCAGCAGGTCTGGCGGGGCACTCCTGTACCGCCATGAGAAGGTTGCAAAGATGGTGATGGCATGTGTCATGCTCCACAACATGTGCGTACGTAGAAATGTGCCCATGCCCCCTGACGCAGAACTGCAAGCACCTGATGATGGTCATGATGAGGGTGGGGATGTGGCAGCACCTCATGGAGTCTGCGAGGCACCGGAGGCCCGTGACATTCGTCAGCATCTCATTGATGTATGCTTCTAGCACTCACGCCTGGTGGCTGATACATGGACACGGGACTCGTGGCACTGCGTGTGTCTGGGACATGCACAATATGGACTGTACGCCTATGATGGCCTAGTACACAAAGATCAATGTCCACACATCTCATTGGTTGATCGTGCACTTTTTATGGCATATGTGATATCATGTTGAACACCCTATCGACCCGCCACCCAAGTGAGCCCAACACACCCCCTCCACCCTCCTACCTCCCCCCCGAACACCAGTGTCCAAAGATGCTCATTGTCAGTGGGCTGTCGCTATTGCAAGCCCCCTCTGCGGGTATCAGGGGCACCCCTGCCTGTGGAGCGCAGGTTCCTTCCAGATCTACGTTGGGGGCTGCCCTGGACGGAACTTGCAACGGATGATGTGTCTGCCTGCTCACGTCCATGCATGTCCCTAAGGGTTTGCGAGAGCTCAGTGAGCACACGGCGCACTGCGGCAAGTTCGGCACATACGTCTTTGGACGTCGCATGCAGTTCCCCCCTCAGGCTCTCGGTGCTTCTCTCCATTTGGACTCTCAGGCTCTCGGTGCTACTCTCCATTTGGACTCTCAGGCTCTCGGTGCTACTCTCCATTTGTGCCCTTAGCGTCTCTGTACCTCTCTCCATTTCTGCCCTAAGTGTCTCAGTTGATGTTTCTATGTCTGCCTTAGTGCCCCCACATTCATCGGCATGGTCCTTGAGGAGTGTGGCCATTTGCTGCTGTTGTACGATTAACTTGTCGAGGGACTGTTGCCTCTGCTGGGCCATGGCCATTTGCGGGGGTGTCACAGAGGGGCTGTTGTCCTCATGTTGCCTTGCCACAGGGCTTGTGGGGGATGGCCAGTCGTCGTCTTGTGGCTGCACCTGCGTGGTATCCTCATGTTGTACGGGATGGGACAGACAGGGGGATTGGGACAGGTCATGGATGGATCTGACTTCGACATCCCCGTTTTCTGTGTCCGAGCATGCTGCCATCAATGGGGTGTCACCTATGGTGCTGCTGCCACCAGAGGCAGTGCCTTCTGTGGCATCCATTGGGGGGACCTGTGGTGGTGGTGTTGTGGCCATGCTGGCTGCTGGGGTGCCTGTTGATGTTCCCTCCTCTGTGCTGCCACCTGATTTGTGCTGCTGCCGTGTCTTGATGCGTGCAGCTGAGGTGGAGGGTCTCTGGCCGTTGGTCTTGGCCCTCTTTGCAGGTGTGCTGGTAGGGGTGTCCTGTAGCTCGTCGTTTGGATCGGACCCTGTGGTGGAGTAAAGGAGGGCGAGGGTTATTGATGGGTCTGTGGGAATTGGAATGGCATTGTATCACATGCTTTGGGGTGGTACCTGAGGGTGATTTGGGTCGGGGCCTTGGAGGTGCTTTCATTTGTGTGTGGAGTGAGGGTGCAGTTGTTTGGCAGCCTGCAGTTTGGGTGTGCCTGCTGCACGTGTAGTGCGTGTATTAGGGGTTTTTAATTATTTATGTATTTATTGTGGGTTTTAACGTGCGCTATCAGGCCGATGTGTGTGGACGTTCTCCTGGACATGTGTTTCTGTTGCACTATGTGGACGCATGGTACTTCACATGGATGGACTGTGTGGATTTGGCATTGTTTTATCTGGGCCACCTACCTGAATCTTCGGATGTCTGCACTCCTTTCTCCATCCCTCCGACTCCCTCTATGCTCTCCATTCCGATGGTGGAGGCACAGATTTCTTCCCAGGGGGTCAACTTGATGGGTGATTCAGGACCTCCCCCGGTGGCTGTGGCAATGTTGCGGTTGGCAGAGAGTATGCTGCGGACGCGTATCCGCAGGTCGTCCCATCGCTTGCGGCATTGCTGTGGGGTGCGGGGTGCGGTCCCCACCGCACTTACCCGCTGTGCCACAAGAGCCCATATGGTCTTCTTGTTTGCAAGTGCCGTTCTGGTCATTTGCGTGGAGAAGACGACGGCAGCATTCTCCTGGAGGGTCTCTGTTAGCACGGTGAGTTCCTCACGGGAGAAGTGGACCTGCCGCTTGCGGTCGCACGCTTTCTTCGCTACTTTTCCCATTTTTCTTGGTTTCGCTAGGGTGGGTGACGGGTTGGGGTGTGTTTCAGGGTAGTGATTTTAGTGGTTGTGTGGTTTTAGTGTTTTTATAGGTGTACGCCGGGATGTTTCCCGTTCCGGGCCCATGTTTTAACTTCCGTTTCCGTATATTTCCGGTCACCGTACTTTCCGGTAGGCGCACACTGCGGTGACCGCTAAGAGGGGTGGCGGTATTGCACCTAGGGCGCCGTACGGCGGCGGTGTGGGCCGTTTTGGGGTCATTTCCGCCATCGCGGACTTTGCACTTCCGCCCTGGCGTGGTGCTCGTGCCCGATGGGTCGGAATGGGCCGCACTTTGCTCCTTCGTGCAATGGCGGAAACGCTATTTACGCTGTGGCGCTCCGGTCAGTCACTTTCCGCCAGGGTCGTAATGAGGGCCAGTGTTATGTGGTCTCTTCTATTTAGTCTCAGGTGTAGTCTTGCTGCAGTATTTTGGATGCATTGTAGTTTTTTGGTGAGTTGTTTGGGCATTCCAGGTATAGAATATTTCCATAGTCTCTCTTTGATAATACCAAGGAGATGATTATGAGGGTCACATGTGCATAACTGAGGTAAGGGCGGATTCCTCTTAGTAATCTAAAGAGATAGAAGCATTTTTGAGCTATTGCGTTGAGTTGTAGTTTCAAGGTGAGGCCGTTGTTCATGAGATTTCTTTATCACTGTTGACTTCTCGGGTTGGGTTCCCATGGTCGGAGGCCATGTGATGGTGTCTGTGCTAGACTGTCTTCTAGTGGAGGGGATTAATATTCCATTTTTCTTTATTTGTTTTATTATTATTATTATTATTATTAAACCTTTTTTCTTCCTTGCTTCACATTACAATTTGAATGTCTGGGTATACCAGCATTTGTGGTTACACAGGTATTCAAAAACTCAGCTCATAGTGAAGGACAAAAGGCCTCACCAATAGCGCTAAGCAGTTCAAACAATATTCCCAACTCACTCCCCTCCCTACTCACCCTACCAACTGTTTTTGCCTATGCTTCCTAGTCTATGAAGCTGCGTATGTTAATCATGTGGTGTTTGCGAGCTACGATTCATGAAGGCGCCAGCATCTGCTGGCTTACTAGTGTAGAGTCTGATGGCTCTGGAGCCAATAAAGTTTGTGTCAATGTATTAGAAGATATTATAGCATCATTGGTCTCGGCCTGTACTGTGTGTGCTGCTTATTGCAATACTACTGATTCAGCTAGGGCCCATTTGTGTAGGTCACACCACCAATCCTCTATCCTAGGACTTGTTGGTGACATCCAAGACATGGCAATTCTGCATTTAGCCAAAATGTATGCCAAATCTTTCTTCTTGTGCATGTTGTGTGCATTTTTTGGCGGTGGAACATTTTTCAGTAATCCTGCCGCCAGAGATAGGATGTCCAACGTCAGCCCTCCCTTATTCATTCTGGTTGCGATCTCCTCCCAATACCCCCTTATGCTCGGGCAAGACCAAAACACGTACAACATTGCGGCCTCTTTGGCACTGTATCTGGCCCAGCCCTGTTCCATAGCACCAGGGAATCCTGATATTCCTAGGGGTGTAATATATGCCCTGTGTGTTATGAACAGTTGTATGAGTTGTAACCTAGCATTTCTGAAAACCCTTTTGTGGTAGCTGAGTACTTTCGACCCTCCAGAGTTAGCAAAAGGGGCACCTAGATCTGTCTCTCATTTGTCTCTTATTGCTAATCTAGTGGAAGACCCCACAGTCAGAAGTATGGCATATATTCCAGACAGTATGTACCCGCTACCTGCCATGTCATTCATGAGGTCTATTGTCAAGCTTGTGTCGTTTTCTTCACTATAGGTTGGCCATTTACATGCTATGGCTCGCGCAATCATGTGGTATGTTAAGTACTGGCCCTGGTGCTATCCTGTGTCCTCCCTAAGCTCCTGGAAGGGTATGAAGGAGTCGTGTTCTATCAGGTCCCCTATCGTGGCAACACCACATGTTTCCCAATGTGTACGTATGTTCGATCTAGTCTGGGGTCTATCGAGGCCACCGCTACTAGGGGGATTTGAGTGGAAAATGGATTAGCAATTTTGACCAATGTTGCTAGGTATGGAATAAGGGCTACTTTGAGGTAATTTGATCCACAATATTACCTTCAGGTAATACTGCGGTATCATCGGTTGGAGCAATAAGGTGTCCAAGGTAGGCTCATCTGTCAAACAATATGCCACAAACTGTAATTGCCCTGCTAGAAAATATAATTTGTATTGTGGTACTCTAATACCGCCTTCTTCATGTTGTCTCTGGAGGGTCATCAGCGCTATTCTGCATTTTTTGTGTTGCCATAGGAATCCTATGCACAGGGTTTCCAACGTTTTGAAGAAGGATTTTGGTATGTTCTACGGTATATTTATAAAATAATAAACTAGCCTTGGGGGGATCAACATCTTTAACAGCGCTGCTCTACCCATCACTGAGAGAGGTAATCTTGTCCAGAACTTCATAGAGTTTTGTGTATTATCTAAAGCTTTCAGCGTGTTGGCTTTATATTCCGCCTCAGGATCATGACAGTGTAGTGTCAGAACCGGTAGCCTATCATCCTGTGTTTTGGCCACTTTTGCCAGCGGATAGAGGCATGATTTCTTGATGCTGACTTCTATTCTCGATAGTATTGTAAATTGCGATAGAACATTTAATATGGGTTGGAGATTATCTTCGGAGTTTTGTACACACAGTAATGTGTCGTCCGCGTACATGGATATTAGATGACGTGTTCCGCCTTTGTTTATGCCGGCGTCAATGTATTCGTGCCTTAAGTGCAGTGCAATCGGTTCTACGGCCAGAATGTAGAGTAGTTTGGACAGCGTGCAACCTTGTTTTGTGCCCTTGCTAATTGTATGGGTTCTGAAAAATATCTCCCAGTTTTAACTCTGGAGTCGGGTTTTGTGTATATTAATTGTACTCACTTCATATACGTCGGACCAATACTGTATCTTTTTAGCGTAGTGTAAAGCCATTCCCATCTTATGGAATCAAATAATTTGATGGCGTCTAGGGCAGCTATCGCACCGTGCGTGTCTAAGATTTTAGTACTGTCTATTATGTGATGTTGGCATTGTATATTCTAGGCTATGTTCCTACGCGGAACATAGCCTGTCTGATCAGGGTGTATTAGGGTGTTAATGACTTTTTTGAACCTATTAGCTAGTAGAGATGTAAGGATTTTACTATTCTGATTTAACATTGAAAATGGTCTATAAGAGCCACAGTCCTCTGGTGGATTATTCGGTTTCAGTAGGAGTATAATTATTGATTCTCTTAGGCTAGGGGGTAAGATTCCTGTTTAGATTGACTCCTTATACATATCCAGAAGTGACGGGGCGATGTCTGCCGCAAACTCTTTATTGAACTCACTTGGCAATCCATCTGTGCCGTAGGGGATCCAGTCTTTATAATTAAATTTTTATGTAGACATGCACATATACCGAACATTTTATGAAAAACTATAACGAAAATGTATGTCGGGGTGGGTTAAAAGGTTAAATATTGTGGGGAAATGGTTGGGGTGGGTTTTTAGTGGTGAGAAATGGGGTTTGGGCTGGGGGACCCTCCTAAAAAAAAAATGTGTTATGTTTGTCATTGCAAAATATTCAGTATAAGTGCGTTCTGTATAAAATATGTTGTTATAAAGACATGTAACCTGCCCGCAGGTAACAGTCGTATTGTCTGTTGTAATTCTTCTAGGGTAATGGGGGCATCAAGGCTTTCTGATGCTGCGGCATCAAGTCCGGGGAGGTTAATTTGATCTATTTCTTCCTTTATATCTGTCGGGGTGTGGGTGTCGTCCTGGTACAAGGAGCGGTACAATTTGTAGAAGGCCATATTAATCCCTACCTGTGTATTGCACACAGTCCCCAAGGCATTGTAGATGATCTATATTGGTTTACCTTTAACTTCCTTTTTGTATAGCCAGGCTAGGAGCCTGCCGGGTTTGTCCCCTTCCTCGTGCTGGTTCCCCACATACTTGGAGCATTTCTGCTTTAGTGCGGTCACTTTTAATATGAACTCTAGGTGATTTTTGGAATTTTTCACTGTGTTTTCTAGCTCTTTTTCTGCCAAAGCGAGTACCGCTTGGATGCCCCTAATTTGGCTATCGCCTCACCCCTAATAACCACCTTGAACGCTTCCCATAAAGTTTCTGCACCAGGTATGTACCCTTTGTTCTGTGTGAAGGATGTTGTGACATTATCTCTGATATGTTCTTTAAATATGTCTTCTCGTAGTGCTTCGCTTCTTAGTTTCCATGTTGGGACTGGGGGCCTGGGAGGTGTGTGTTGGCAGGTAAGTAGAAGCGGGGCATGATCCGAAAGAACTCTTCCTTTGTATACAGTCTCAGTACAGTCATAAATAATTTCTTTCCCGATAAAGAAGTAATCTAATCCAGTTTGAACCGCTTGTGAGGCAGCAACTTGTTAATATGTATAATATCTGGGTGGAGCCATCTCCAGGCATCTACGAGTTCGAACAAGTCTTGCAGTGTCTGTAGGGCTCTGGCTGGGGGAGCCAGCTTAGTGAAGTTGCTGTCTGATCTATCTAATAAAAGGTTTAGTGTGCAATTGGAATCGCCTCCCCAAATCAGGGTGCCGTTTCTGAAGGGGCTGAGTTTGGGGTAGAGTGCTTGGAAGAATGCTGCTGCGTTATGATTAGGGGCATATGGGTTGGTCACACACATTTCTACATTTTCTAAGAAACCATACATGAGTACCATCCTGCCTTCGTCATCTTTTTTGGTTTGAGTTATTCTGAGGGTGCAATCCAAGTCAATACTCCTCTGGCATAAACTGAATATATGGATCTGACTATTTGCCCTCCCCACCTATTAGTAATCAGGTTCTGTTTGGCTGCCGTGAGGTGCGTTTCTTATAACAGAGCTATATCTATTTTATTTCTACACAAGTACGTGTACACTCTGTTTCTCTTGACAAAGGTATTAAGACCTCGACCTGCTTTCCTGAGTCTCTCCTTTGCGGATGCAAACTGTGCTCTACGTCTTTGCACCTGTATGGTGTAGTCGGATATACTGCAAGGTGCGCTGATGCTTTTTGCACAGTACCTCCTGTCCTCGAGAAGGACAAGATTTTTTCTCTATCTTTGTAGCTTAGTATTTTGGCTATTGTTGGTCTTGGCGGGGCTCCTTTGAGTAGTCTTCTAGTCAGAGCTTTGTGTGCTCTTTCTACTGTAAAGTCCCGAGTGCGGTTGCCTGGTCCAATTTCCTGTGGGAACATGTTCTCCACATATGATGGGGCATCCGCTCCTTGTTCTCCTTTGGGTAGGCCCAGGATTCTGATGTTGTTTCTTCAGACCCGCCCCTCCGCCTCCTCTGCTCTATTCTCCAGTATTTTGACCTTCTGTTTTAATATATGGATGTCTGAGTGTGTTTCCTGGATCTCTGTGGTGTTTTTGCTTAGCTGTTTTTCAATGTCTCTAGTTTTCTCAGCCAGTATTCTGACGTCCGGGCGCAAGAGCCCTACATCCACCATAACTGCATCTATTTTGGACTCCAGTGAAGTTTTTAACTCTGCTATGGCCTAGAGTATTTGACTCTCCATTCCCACTGCGTTTTTGTCCATGCCCTGCGTCTGCTCATCTTTGTTTTCTGTGGGCATTTGTAACAAATTCTTTGTGTAGTTATCCATAGTTGTCTGGTTTCCCTTCGCTTTAGCTGGTTCAGGAGGCGGCATTTGAGATGTGGGGACTCTCTTGGGGTGTTATTGCACACAGGCCAATATTTGTGGAGGGTTTATTGTGTAGTTTATTCTGGGCTCACGTTCCTGCTGTTTAGTTTCCTACTGCTGTTTCTGTGCTGTAGGTCTCCTTGTGTCTGGGCCCATACTCTGTGTCAGGACTTCTAGTGTCTGTATCACTCACGCTCCTTTTGTACTGCTTGCGACAGGAGCCTCTAGGTGAGGCAGGTAGGCCACTTCCCTATGCCAGTGCACAGCTGGCTGGGGGTGTGCACTGGGCTGGGTTGCAGGTGATGGATACAATCCTTTGGAGTGAGTAACTGTTGGGCTCTCAAATAGGGCCCCCCAGAGCACAAACCTGCTAGCCTAGTACTGCAATTCCTGTCATGTCCAATAAGGGCTCAGAACCTGCGCTTGCTTTCTTTGGGCTCAGTGTTCCTGTCTTGCCATCTGTGGTTCTGCAAAGAAGGCACCTGTTATGTTTGGCTGCCTTCATGCAATGTCTGTAGTGTTATTCAGGGGTGTGTACCTGAAGTCCACTGTTGCTAGTGTGGGTGGGGGACAGTGTCTGTTCCCTGTGTATTTGTCAAGTTTCCATCAGGAGTGCAACTATCACCCAGTGATCCCACATTCCGATTTAATCTGCCCAAGTCTGCATCAATATTGCAGTCGCTTAGCTGGAGGCAGTGTCCCAGGCATGGAGGTGGGTGCTGAGGGTCTTCTGCTCCCTGCTGTGTATTATTGGCGCGGCACTGGTCGCATTCTTAATTCCTTGTGTATAAATTGTAATACGCTTCCGCTTTTCTCACGTGACTGTTTGCTGTGGCTCTGCGGGCACTCCGTTCTGATGTGCGGTTACACTTAGCTGGCTGGCAGGTGATCTATGCTGTGCCTTTCTGCTTCGGCACCAGTGTATCCGTGCGCTAGTCTGAGCTATGCCTCTGCTTCTGTGGAGTGATGGGGAGGGGGGGCAGGAGTCGCTGCGCTCTCACCTCTCTTCTGCCTTGGATTCCAATAGCGATGCAGGTGTCTTCTCAGTTTTGTTCCACTTCAAAACCACAGCACTGGGCTGCACAGGGAGTGGGTTGGGTAGTCTGGGCACAGCTCCTTTCATCATCGTCGCTGTGTTTTATGGGGTGCCATCTTGATTACCTATTGGCTTTCTGCGTCCGCAACTTCGGGCTTCTGAGTTGCTGGTGTACACTGTTAAAGAGCTTCAAAGGTCGCTGGCTCAGTGTCTGGATGTTTGCCTGTCTTCTCTGTCATACTGGGCAATTTTCATACAAATATAAGACCTTCTAGTACGGATCAATATCGTATCAGGAAGGAGCTACAGGGGATGCCGTCCTATTCCATGGCAGCTGGCCACACCCCTCGAAGGGATTAATATTTCTGTTTTGGTTCGCTTTACTTTAAGGCTGTTGTTTGCCATCTAGGTGCTTATGTCAGTGAGGCATTTATTGAGGGCGTTGTCTGCATCGTTGTTGTTAGTTATCTTGAAGATGAGTTGGGTGTCATCTGTGTAGTTGTAGGCTGTCAGTCCATGGCTTTGAATGAGTTTCATTAGTGGGGATTCATATAGATGTTGAAGCTGAGTGGGGAGAGGCTTGTTCCTTGTGGCACACCGCAGATCATATTTTTTGTGTTCGATCTAAATGGTTGAATGAGGGTTATTTCTGTTCAGTCGGTGAGGAAATATTTCATCCATTGTAGTACAGAGCTTTGAATACCAGATTCCCCTAGTCTCTTGATTAGGATTGTGTGTCTGCGCATATCAAAGGCAGCTGATATGTCCAGTAGTACAAGGGCCGATTGTGCGTTGCTGTCCGCAGTAATTTCTAGGACGTCCGATATGGAGTGAAGTGCTAATTCTGTTCCTCTCATGGGTCTGAAACAGACCTGGGATTAGCCAAGTATTCTGTTGCTTTCTACATGATTAACTCATTCTTTGTACACCTAGTTCTCCAAGGTTTCCGCTGGGAACTGTAGGTTTGATATGGGCCTATAGGTAGTAGGGTTGTCTGTATTTCCTGTCTCATCTTTTAGCAGAGGTTTGATGTACACTGATTTGAAGGACTTTGGTACTATTCCAATGTTTAGGGATAGGATAATTAGTAGTCAGATGTAGAGAGCTAGTGTTTTGTGGGTGAGTAGCATTTTGTAGATATCCGCTGGCCATGGGTCACTGGAAGAACCGACTATGTTGGTATCTTTTCATAATTTGTCCACCATTTATTTCGCTTATAAGTTCGAATTGATCAAGTGTTGTGTTGGCTGTTGGGATTCTGGTTTCTGGGAGGGTGCTGTTTGTGGTCCTGCGGGATGCGTTGATGGCCTGTTGTGTTGCTTCTGTTTTTGCTCTTAGGTGAGTCATGATGCTGTTGCATAGGGTTTTCGAGGGTACTATGTTGTTGCATGAAGTTGTTTTTTTTTTCATTTTGTTGATGATGCTAGACAATTCATTTTGTGGGTTTGCTGTTGATTGCATTTGTGTGGTATAGTATGCTTTCTTGGCTTTCAGAACTGTTGATTTGTATAGCCGGATTTGTCACTGGTAGTTCATTTTGCCTATTTGGTTGTAGTGCTTCCTCCATTGCTTTTCTAGTTTTTGGTTATTTTTTCTTTCTTCTCTTACATCCTCTGTGAACCATCTTGCTGCATCTTTTTTCGGTGTTGGTATGGCGAGTTTTAAGGGTTTTAGCTGATCTTGTGCCTCTGTGATCCAGGTGTGAACGTTCTCTTCAACTGTGTATGGTGTCAATTCCTTTAGGTGGGAGGTGTATGGTTTGGTAGTTTCTAATATTTTTGTTTAAGTTTCAAGGTCAAGTCTTTTCCAGTTTGTTTTGCTTGTCACCAGAAGATGTGTGTTTGTGGGAAACATGCATCTTGGGATTTTCATGGTCAAAGGAATAATATGATGGTCCCTGCATAAAATTGGTACTGGAGGGACATCCGTCAAAAGTCCATCCCTGCAGAAAATTGCACCTAGTATGTGTCCAGCTGTCATGAACCACCAGACATGTCGCTTCTGGACTTTGTGGTCCCTGAGCCATAGGGGACTGAACTCAGCAGTACTCCCAACATGGCCGCTGAACGTGTAATGCTGTTTGCCAGTCTCTGCATTGTATGCTCTGCATTCTACAAAGCAGGCACGCCCCCGCGACCCTGCGCGTCTCAACGCTACCGTTTGCAGTAGTCAGACATGTGCTGGCGTCGTTCGTACAGCGATTTCCACTGATTCCTGGTTCCCGGTCCCCTAAATTTCCTCCTCCTTCATCTTCCCCTTTTTGTCCTCACCTTGCATTCGTGGATTTCCTCCGCACTCGCCTTCCGAGTGCGCACCTCGCCATTTCCTGGACTTTTTTCCAGACATCTGAACGCTCCCTGGAGATGGGACTCGAACCGCACGCTGGAAACCGAGGACCCACATACAGGGTTATACAAGACCTGAACGGTGCGAAAGAAGACTTCATCGAAGAACTTGAACAAACAACACAGACAGGTGAGAAGGGGGAAACCTGTGACAGATTGAGACGCCAACAAACTGATACATATATTATACATATATAATGGAGGCTGCAGTTCAAGACCTCATGCGCGGCATGCAGGAGTTAACAACAGAAATTCAGAATCTTAAGGCCGAGAATGCTGCATTGAAACAACTAGTCCTGTCACGTGATTCCGCGACCAAGGAAAGTGTGTTGCTGGGCAGAGTGGTGGATAAATATGATAGCTCATCAAAGAACCTTCGTGTTTTCCTGGATTTGTGTTTAGTGCACTTTACCTTTAAGCCCTACTACTTCTCCACCCCCAGGGCAAAGGTGGGCTTTATGATTTCACATCTTTCCAGGAATGCATTAACTTGGGCAACGCCCTTAGTTAATTCCGGTGATGCCCTCCTATGATGGTTTTGTACGGGCGCTAAAGACCATGTTTGACCGCCCAGAACAGGTTTACAGTGCCCAAGAACGCTTATTGGACTTCCAACAAGGATCCCAGGATATGCTTACCTATGTAACATGCTTTAGGCAACTGCCAAGGAAGCAGACTGGTCCTCTGAGGCCTGTTTTACCCTCTTTCAAAGAGGGCTGAATGAAGAGAGAAAAGACGAGCTAGCCAGGGTAGCTCGCCCAGGTTCCTTCCAGGCTCTCATTGACCTCTCTATACAAATAGACTTTCGTATCCAGGAAAGGAAGGCGGAAAAGAAGAAGACTAAAATGCCCTACCAAAAGACCTCTACAGAACCTTCCTCTAGACCTGAGCCCACTCCTTCCCCGACCACAGACCCAGAACCCATGCAACTAGGAGCCTTCCGTGGACCCATAACTCTGCAAGAAAGGATGCGACGGATTCACACCGGGCTGTGCATGTACTGTGCCTCTGATCAACATCTTGTGAGAGAATGTCCTTTAGCCCCTCCACGGCATTCGGGAAACAGCAGCTCCCGATCCTAGATGGAGCACAGCTTTGTGAGAGAGATGTTTGCTCAACATCTATTCCATCCTTGAACTCTCCTGGACAAAACAATCTTGTGATTCTGCAGGCCTTTCTATCGCCTTCCAAGAAAGAAGCTTATCCCATTCTGGCATTAGTGGATTGTGGGGCCATGGGGATATTCATAGATCATGATTGGGTTACTACCCACCACATCCCTTATGAAAAACGAGACATCATGCAACCTGTAGAGGCTATTGATGGAAGACCTCTTTCTTCAGGACCCATAACCCTGCAAACCAAAGAGATCCTGCTTTCTATAAACCATGATCAAGAGAGGATCAAATTTGACATCATAAGATCTGCCCATTATCCAATGGTACTGGGTATGCCCTTGTTATAGAAGCACAGCCCCTACATCAACTGGGTGACAGGATCCTTGTTTCTTGGTTCAGAACACTGTATGTCCCACTGTCTATCCCTGGATTCCTCATCAAGATCCTCTGAAGATACGTGAACAGACCAGCAAGGTCCATTCACAGTCTCAAATATTATCCAGGTTCCCAGGGCCTATCAGGATTACACTGATGTGTTCTCGACTGCCATAGTTCAGGCCCTACCCCCCTCACAGACCTGAAGACTGCACTATTGATACTGAACCCTCAGCAGTGATGCCCTTTCGAAGGATGTTCATTCTATCAGAACCAGAGAAAAGAGCCCTCCGAGAATACTTGGATACCAACCTGGAAAATGGCACTATACGACCATCCAAATCCCCGGCGGGAGCTTCGTTGTTTTTTGTTCCCAAGAAAGATACCAAGGAGCTCAGGCCTTGCCTTGATTATCGTGGTCTTAATCAATGCACCCTGAAGGGCCGCTACCCATTGCCCTTGATCTTGGATATCCTGGAAGCGGTGAGAGGAGCTGTAGTGTTCATGAAATTAGATCTCAGAGGTGTCTACCATCTGATCCTTATAAGGGAGGGTGACAAATGGAAAACAGCCTTTAGAACACCCTTTGGTCATTTTGAATACTTCGTTATGCCCATCGGACTCGCCAATGCCCCAGCGGTCTACCAACGTTTTATGGATCGGGTGTTCTCCGATATGCTGTTCCTCTTCGTCATAGTTTACCTGGACGATATACTGATATACGCCAAGGACCATCTGAAGCATGAAGAACATGTTAAGCAGTCTTACAGCGTCTACGTGAACATAAGCTCATGGCTAAACCTGAGAAATGCCTTTTCCATGTGTCTACTGTTCACTATCTCAGATTTGTCCTTAGCCCAGAAGGAATTGGAATGGACCGCTCAAATGTAGACTCCATTCTATCCTGGCCTGTTTCAACTACTGTGAAACAGATTCAATCCTTCCTGGGGCTTGCCAACTTCTACCGAAAATTCATACCTTCCTTTTCGGAGATAGTACAACCGATCATTACATTGTTAAAGAAGGATAATCCCTTTCACTGGACAGCAGTCCAAGATGTGGCGTTTCAACGATTGAAGTCTGAGTTTACACAAGCCCCCATCTTGGCTCAACCTGACACTGATTGACCCTTCCTAGTGGAAACGGATGCCTCTAACTACGCCATTGGGGCAGTCCTAAAACAGGAATTTGATGACAAATTAGAACACCCCATCGCCTAACTTTTGCGCACCCTGACTCCTAGCGAAACCCACTATTCTGTTCTGGCAAAGGAACTATTAGCCATCCGTCAAGCCTTCACAGATTGGCGTCATCTACTCCTGAGAGCAAAACATCATGTTCAGGTCCTCATGGACCATCGGAATCTTCAAGTTCTGCAATCCCTGGAATGTAGGAACAGTCGTCAAGCCCATTGGGCCTTCTTCTTTGCCCAGTACCAGTTTCAAATCCATCATGTTCCTGGAACACACAATATAATTGCTGACGCCTTATCCCGACGTCCCGACTACGAAATTCTTGAAGACCGATCCTTCCCAAAGATGTTTCCCAACACAATATTTGTTGCCCAAGCAATCAGTCTCCTGGAAGACATTCGGATTCAAACCCAGTCCTCTGGGATCTGGAAGTAGTTTACTGGGAAGAATCGATGGAATCTCAAAACAAAGGACGGATATTTGTTCAAGGATAATGGTCTGGTCATCCCCACGCAGAGACTGCGACAAAGGATCACAAGCCTATGTCATGACACCCTTCATTCAGGACACCGTGGCATCACCAACACTCTCCGTTTAATACAAAGACAGTTTTGGTATCCGAAAATGAAAGATGACGTCCAGCATTACATCCAAACCTGTGCAGTCTGCACTCAAAATAAGCATGATAACAAGAAACTGGTGAGTCTCCTGCTCCAACCAGCGCTGCCATCAAGACCCTGGGAATTCATCGCTACGGACTTTATTGTGGAACTACCACCTTCCAGGGGATACACAACTATCATGGTTACCATTGATTTATTCACTCACATGGCTCATTTCACACCCTTATATAAACTACCATCCTCTTCTGAACTCGCTGGAATCTTCCTGGAACACATATTCTGACTTCATGGACTACCCTCCAAGATCATATCTGACAGAGGACCTCAGTACATATCTCAGTTCTGGAAACACTTATGTTGTATACTAGGAATCCAACATGCCCTCTCCTCACGTTATCATCCACAGACCAATGGAGCTACTGAACGCGTGAACCAAACCCTGGAGCAATATCTTTACTGTTTTGCCACCAAGGTCCAGGACGATTGGTCACTTCTAATACCCGTGGCTGAATTCGCATACAATAATTCAAACCACTCGGCTGTCAAAACCAGCCCCTTTTTCTGTAGCCAAGGATTCCACCCTTCGGTTCTACCCTCCATACTCCCACATCCTACCCCAGTTCCTACAGTTGACTCCTGGATTGAAACCCTCATCAACGTACACAGAGAAGCCAAAGAACACCTCGAAAAGGCCCGAACAAACACCAAGCATTATGCGGATTGCAAAAGAAGACCAGGGCCTTAATATGCAGTGGGTGAAAAGGTCTGGCTATCCTCAAAACTACTGCCTCGACACTTACGACCAAATAAATTGGCTCCCCGGTACTATGGCCTTTTTTCCATAAAGGAAATTGTTAATCCAGTGGCCTTCCGACTCAAACTACCAGAATCCTGGAAGAGGATCCACCCAGTTTTTCACACTTCTCTGTTGAAACCATACGTCCAGGCCTCCCGGACTGCTCCAAGATCTACCCCTGTGGTTGTCAATGATCAATTAGAATACGAAGTGTCCAGAATATGTGACTCCAGGTACAGACGTTGTCAGCTACAGTATCTGGTCAAGTGGAAAGGGTACCCTCCCAGTGAACACACCTGGGAACCAGTCTCAAACATAAATGCCCCCAGACTACTCCGAAGGTACCACCTTATACACCCGGGTAAACCCAGAGGAACTGGGTTTCGGAGGAGGCATGCTGTCATGAACCACCGGTTGCGTCCCTTCTGGACTTTGTGGTCCCTGACCCATAGGGGACTGAACTCAGCAGAACTCCCAACATGGCCTCTGAACGTGAAACGCTGTTTGCCAGTCTCCGCGTTATACGCTCTGCGTTCTACAAAGCAGGCACGCCAATGCGGCCCTGCGCATCTCAACGCTACCGCTTGCAGTAGTCAGACGTGTGCTGCCATAGTTCTTACAGCGATTTCCTCTGATTCCTGGTTCCCGGTCCCCTAAATGTCCTCCTCCTTCACCCTCCCCTTTTTGTCCTCACCTTGCATTCCTGGATTTCCTTCGCACTCGCCTTCCAAGTGCGCTCCTCGCCATTTCCTGGACTTTTTTCCGGACATCTGAATGCTCCCTGAAGACCGGACTCGAACCGCACGCTGGAAACCGAGGACCCACGCACAGGGTTATACAAGACCCGAACGATGCGAGAGAAGACTTCATCGAAGAACTTGCACAAACAACACAGACAGGTGAGAAGGGCGGAAACCTGTGACACCAGCTTTGTGAGTGGGTCCGTTCACTATTTGTTTGAGGTGAAGAGTTTCCAGTAGGGTGCTGAGGGGTTTGTTGTGGTTTCATTTTGTCACACCCGCCCTCGGCATACCGAAGATAAGTCCTTGCTCAATCCGACTATCCTTATCCTGTACTGGCCCACACCCCCCACTGCCTCTCCCTACCACTTCATGCTGCATTGATATTATAACGCATGCACGCAGTCAAAGGCCTTGTCTAAGACTTGCCGACACACAACCCACCACTAACTTTCCATTCTTCCCTTGTAACTGCTGCTTCTCCATCCCACAGTCACCCTCTGCCCCCCCTCCGAACTGTTCGCATATCGCCTTCCTACCGCATATGCTCGGCTCTTTGTCTCCTGGCTACCGTAGGGTGCAACCGCTACAGTCAGCTATGTCTACAAGGACTGCCTCAGCCGACACAACTGTATTTAGCATATGCTCCCCAACTGTATCTAGCAATGTACCCGAATTGTTCATCAAAGTTGATATCTGCATCCTAGCTAATAACTGCATTTAGCCTGTGCACCTGAATTGTTTATCAAAATTGATACCTGCATCCTAGCTAATAACTGCATTTAGCCTGTGCACCTGAATTGTTTATCAAAATTGATACTTGCATCCTAGCCAATAACTGCATTTAGCCTGTGCACCCGAATTGTTTTTCAAAGTTGACTCTTGCATCCTGGCTAATAACTGCATTTAGCCTGCGCATCTGAATTGTTTATCAAAATTGATACCTGCATCCTAGCTAATAACTGCATTTAGCCTGTGCACCTGAATTGTTTATCAAAGTTGGTTCTTGCATCCTAGCTAATAACTGCATTTAGCCTGTGCACCCGAATCTTTTAGCACAGTTGATAACTGCATCCGAGCTAATAACTGCATTTAGCCTGTGCACCCATAGCATCGACCCACAGCTGCACCTCAATGCTCCTTAGACATAGCCCATAGAACATATCTTTCACTCAACCACTATGGCACTGTCTCAGACTCGCGCCCATCGAAACTCTCAAAAACCCCTAAGTGTCCTATAGCCCGAACCCTTTCAACATCCCACCTACATCATTCCTTCCCAAGTCTCCCCATTTCCCACTTTTGCACACCACCATAACTGAACCTGCTCACACAGCTGTACACACTGAACCCACTGCACTCATCAGCAAGTCGCCCTACCTTATTCCAGATCACACAGACTAGCCTAATACACTGGCTGCCAATCACCACCTCGATTCAGGCCAGTCCACCCCTACTCATGTCGACCCACACGCGCTACCTGTCCCTGCCGCCGTCTCTACAATGACACCCCTACACCAGACACAAACCCCCATGTTAGGCCTCCTTCGCAAAATGGAACCACGTATGACACTCCCATGCCTCAAAATACTACAACCAAACCTACTAGACACTCTAGGACCACGCCCTCCCATCCTAATATCGTGGGGAATGTCTCACCCAAGGATCCTCACCCGCTGCCTTGGACACCACTAAACCTGCCACTGCACAAACCTCCTCTCTCAGCTGCACCCTTATTAATGCCCGGTCATTCCCAGCACACGCACTTGACTTTCATGACCTCATCACCTGCCACAACCTAGACCGCCTGCGAAACCTGGCTTCATGACGCCTCTAGCCCAGTCCTAGCCCTCACAATCCCACCTGGATTCTACAATTTTCAGGCAAGACCTCACTCATCTCAAAGGAGGAGTGGCTCTTATCGCCAGGGAATCCATCCCAATCAGAAAGATGGACCGCAAGATCAGCAATCAAAGTGAACACCTGCTCCTCAAGCTTAGCATCTCCCCTAATTGCACCATATCACGCCACATCGTCTAACGGCCCCCAGGACCAACCAATGATTTCCAAGCCTCACTACTGCCCCAGCTATCGGACAACCTGAAGAGAACCACACAGGCCATTTTCCTAGGAGACATTAACCTCGGCCTATACTACCTCAATGACACCCCAGCCAAATCCCTAGAGAAAGCTCTAGCTACCTTAGGCTTCAAACAAGCATTTACAAGCCCCACCCACTCAAAACGACATACACTCGAATGGAAATCCCACCACAATTGTGACCTTACCGTCAACTCTAATTCCCCCCTCCCATGGTCAGACCACCACATCATTCACTTCAACTTGCGCACCACCAAGGCTGCCACCCAACAAGAATCTTCCCTCCCCCTGCCTTCGAAAGAAGCTCTCGCTTGCTTACTAAAGAAAGACTCACTCCTCACCTTTTGGTGCCCTCTCTCAAGCCTCCATTCTCCAGTAGCCCTGAGTCGCTAGCCCAAACATTCAATGGTATTATCACACAAACGGTAAACTCCATCGCCCCTCTCACCTCTAGGAAAGCTAAGCGCACTAAGCACTCAAACTCCTGGTACACCCCTGAACTCCTGATGCTACGAACCAGGAAAAGAGAAGCAATCTCTAGATGGCAAGCCAAACCCATTTACTCCATGAAATAAGATTTAAACAAAATAGCAAGAGAATACAAACGCGATCATCAAAGCCAAAGCTACCTTCTTCAACTCAATAATAGTCAATGCTAAATCAGACTCTAAAGAGATCTTCGCCATATTCAGAGAATTGGAATCCCCTTCCACCTCCCCCCAATCCTTCACCAAAATTGAATCATGGTGCAATAGCATCCAATCGGCCATGCTGAATAAACTTGACACCCTCCAGAACTAAATTCGAGCTCACCAAGAATATCTCAACAACCTAACCTCTAGGCCTCTCAACCACAATATCCCTAAAGGGAACGATTCTGCCCTCTTCTCCTTCCAGGACATCACTGAAAAGGAAGTCATTGATCTTATGAGCTCGATCAAACCATCAAACTGTAAAGGGGACCTCTGGCCCGTACAGCTTATCAAAGAATGCCCACCCACTCTTGGCCCCTTTCTTACCGCCTTCATTAATGCCTCGGTCGCCACAAGGCATGTTCCAACCTGCCTAAAGGAAGCCTGGTTTTGCAGTCTACTAAAAAAACCTATGCTCGACTCTACCAACCTGGGGAACAACAGATCCCTCACCACAGTTCCGTTTCTATTAAAGATCTTGGATAAAGCAGCATATTGCCAAGTACAAAAATTCATAGAAGATAATGAACTTCTTGGTCTACGCCAGTCCGGCTTCCTCCCAGGTCACAGGACCGAAACAGCACTGCTAAACCTTAAGAATCAAATGGATGACATTAGAAACAAATCAAAACCAGCTCTCCTCCTCCTTTTAGACTTGTTGGCTGCCTTCGACCTTGTTGATCACGACACTCTCTGCCACCACTTATCTTCTGCCGCCAACTTCACCTAAATCCTCAAATATAGAGCAATGAAAGTCTTCTCCGACCAAGCCTGTTTACACCCGAACATCTTAAACTGTGGTGTCCCACAGGGCTCCTGCATTTCCCCTACCCAGTACAATATATTCACAAGACCTCTTTTCATCATCCTCGACGCCCTAGGCATCACCTACACGAATTATGCGGATGATACGCAGGTACTCACCCCACTCTCAGGTGACTATGAAGCCGAGACCCTAACCATTAGCTCAATCTATGCCCCCATCCAATCATGGATGGCAGAAAACTGGCTTTGTCTAAATAGGGACAAAACAGAACTTCTCCTAATCGGTTCCCCAGAAACCCTAAAGAAAATTGACGAGAATGACAGCGCATTCACCACTGAATGTTCAAATCCCCGTTTCCCACACCGTCAAAACACTTAGAGTGTACTTGGACTCCAACCTTTCCATGTCAAGACAGGTTAACGCAATCACATCCGCAGCAGCCTACCACGCCAACCTTCTCACTGCTGCTAGACCCTTCCTCTCCAAAGATAACTGTTTAACCATAGCCAGAGCCATAATTGGATCCCGCCTGGATTACTGTAACACCCTCCTAGCTGGCACCTCCACGAAACAAATTGAAAAACTCCAGGTTGTCCAAAACAACACGATCAGAGCTGCCATTGGCATTCCTAAACGTGACCACATAACGACTGTCAGACAACAAGTCCACTGGCTCCCTATCAAAGAAAGGGTAATCTTCAAAACCCTCGCCATCACTCACAAATGCCTGCTTGACACAGCCCCTCTTTACTTATCCAAAAGAATCTCCAGACCACTCTCTATTAAAAAGACCAGAACCACTTACACAAACCGAATTACTGTACTCAACGTCCTTAGGTCACGTGCCGGAGGTTACAGCTTTCCTTTTATCGTGGATGCCCATTGGAATTCTCTACTACTGCACCTCAGAGGAATAACTTCATACTTAGCCTTCCGCAAAGCAAGTAGGACTGTGTTCTTCAAATGAACCTGCTACTCCTCTCCTCCCCTAAGCCCTCTGTCTACTCACCATTTACTACATAAACCTTGTATTTACTGTTATCACTGTTACTGTTGATGTACTTACCCATAAACTACGCCCTCATGTAACCAGTAGCTGCAACGTGTAACTATGACTTCTCTCCTGGACCAGCGCCTCGATGCCTTTGGGCTGCTAGTGCGCTCTATAAATTCAAATAAATAAAATAAAAATAAAAAAATGTTCTCTTTTGAACCAGATGTTGGACTCTCCCAGAACAATTTTGTTATCATGATTTGTGGAAAGGTTAGCTATGGCGTCAGTGAGTCTTGCAGTGAAATTAGAGTTATGGGTGGGTGGTCTGTAGATCAGAAAGAAGAGTAAGTTGAATCGGTCATTGAGCTTGAGGTTGACTAGGAGTGATTTGCAGTCTTCTATGTCTGTTGAGGTTAGTGGTGAGGACCTGATGTGATTTTTGTGTGCTATAGCGATTGCTCCACTTGCGGTTTCTCTGTTCGATTGTGATAGTTTGCAATTGTTGGATGTAGCTTCATGAGAGATTACTATGTAGTTGCCAGAAAGCCATGTTTCTGTGAAGAATAGAACGTCTGTGCCACCTTCGCCTAAGCGGTCATATATTTCTATTTTGTGCTTTGCCATAGATCACACGTTGAGTAGGCTGCAGTGTAGTGTGTGTGGTTTAGCTTGTTCTTTGTTAGGAGTTATTTCTGGTGTTTCCTTGGGAGCAGCATTCATTGGTCCTTCGACTCGCTGTTGGTCTGGCTTGTTTATTGTTGGGTGTGCGGTTGTGTCATCTGTCCATTCATTTAGGAGTTCCATTAGGTTGCGCAATGGGTTTCTCTGTTCTGAGTCATTGTAATTAAATGTTTGGTTGTCATGGTGGTCTTTTTTCCAATCTCCGTTATTGTATTGTAGTATTGTATTGTATTGTAGTTGTCATTTGAATAGCGCCTTTTCCCATTTGTATGACCTCAACCCATTACGTATGGTCTGTGGGCGGCGAAAGGTACCAGTTTAGCTCTTGTTCTTCTAGGTTTCTTTCCGATACTCTTTTCTCTGTTGTTGGATTCTGTGTGTTATGGTCTGTTGTTTGATAGTATAGTGGGGTCACCGCTAGTGTTCCCTGGGCCCTTTGTTGTGGGCTGTTTGATTTCTGGTGTGGCTGGCTTGTAGGTGGAGGAGTAGCGGGAGATGTATGATGTCTTTGTTCTAGTCTTAGTCCGAATCTTTAGTTATTTAGGGGGTGGCTGGTGGCGATTTAGAGGTGCTGTGAATTCCAGTAGGTTGTTGTTCGGTGGGGGGGGGGTGTTTTCTTTTGTCTTTTCTGATCCGTCTTTCACCCTCGTTCATTTCTCCTTCTTGTATCGCAGCATCTTTGTAGTTGTGAATGTTTTGGGTTTTTGGTCAGAGTGTTGTTGGGCATGTACCAAATGTGAACCAAATCAGTACAGTTCTAGTGTAGCTAAATTCAAAAGCAGCGTCCACCATATTAGTACAGTTCTAGTTTGGCAAAATTTAAACCCAGCATTAACCAAATCAGTACAGTTCTAGTGCGGTTAAATTCAAAAGCAGCGTAAACCGAATTGGTTTGAATTATATTGTGATGTCCCTTACCATCTTTTATGTAGCCCTCTGGATAGTGGCATGGGCTGCAGTGCACGGTGCCAGGCAAACAGGCCCACAAGAATTGCCCTTATCCACTGCCCTTCGCAGGTCCAGTAAGAGTGCTGTTTGGATCATGTGACCCCCAGCAGCATCATTCAGGGGTTGGTAACATAAGATTATGAAACTGAAATCTTAAAAAGAAGGAGGCATTGCAAGCAGGTTAGATAAGGGGTAATATGAACAAAATAGCTTATTTTAACAAGAATCTGGACGCAGAGTGTAAAATTGATTGAAAGGTAAGAGTAGAATATTTATTGAGACCAACATAAAGAGAGCAACTGAGAAAGTACTAAATACTGAAGTAATAACTCAGCAGAAAAAAAAAATTATACAATGCCGAATCTTACGGCTGTTAAAAAGTTGATATTGACAGGTGTGAGTAACAGAGAAATGGGTTCATGAAAAGAGAGAAAAATAAGCAAAGAAAAAAACTTAGATTACTAGATACGGTGCCAAGAACTAATTGAAGAGATGGAAATAAGATACAATGAGGAGAAGTTGCTGAGGACGATACTGGGAAAAAATAAGGTCTCAGTTGTCCTAGGGTTCAATTGTAAGTAATGTGATGCCATCCATGACTCAAAACTGTTAGACATTTTGTAAGTTATTGAAGTAAGATATCAGAAAAATTAGAACAAGACAGTGTAAAGCAAATGAAGTCATTATAGAAGCAAGAGAAGTAGTATAAAGTGAAACTAGATTAGGACCCAGCACAGACCTCTGGGGAACAGCAAATGGAATAGTATGCACCTGTGATGACATAGAACCCTGCCAATATGCAGAAAGAGATTGACCTTGGTGGTAGGAGGTAAACCATGACAATGCGAACCAGAGATGCCAAGTGTAGAAAGAGAAGTAATAAGTGTAGAATAATCAACGGTAAAATAACACCAGAATTGAATTCAATTGAATAGAAGATGTATAGTGACAAGCATGAAGAATAGAGTTAGAACCTGCTAAAAGAGAATTTTCTGCTGAATGACAGAAGGGGGAAAAGATTATGTAAATTGGGATATGAAAGCAATTGAGAGTGACCAATTCTTTCTAACTTCGAAAGAAAATTCAACAAAGATATTAGACGATAATTATAGTAATTCTTTAGTAAAGGTATAAACAGTAGCATGTTTTAAACATAATGGAAATTCAACGGATGGAAGTGAAATGTTTAATTATGTCACTAGATAAGGTAATAAAAAAGAAAAGGTTGGTCTAATCAACGGTGCAGGAAGAGGATCTGAAGCAGCCGAGGTAGGATTAGCCCGGGCTAATAAATGTGCATTATATAATAAAGGGAGACATTTCTATTTAAAAATAGAAGCTCTCATACACAGCCCCTGTTCTCTGGTAGGGTAAACAGCTCTCTGAGTTAGGTGCTTGTCGACTGGTTTGAGCTGGCCTACATGGCAATGCCTGAAGAGCATGTTTTAACATATTAGTGTGGGCCAGTTTTCTTGGCCAAAGTGGACACGTTTTATGGCTAAATGGAATTTGCAACACAATTTATCATGCACTACTCCAATGGTCGGTCACATGAGGAATGAATTGCGATGTGCAACTGTGGGGCACTTTTTCATTGGTGCCTGTGCCAATAGTATGCACCAGTCCGTCCCTGCTTGTCACTGTTATATTTGTGACACAGCAGGTCACATGTTCAAGTCGCAGAAGGGCCAGATCAGTTTTTCATCCTTCTGGGGTTGCTACGTTTAATGAACATCAGGACTGTAAAGCGCTATGAAGCAAGTGCTATATGAAAACAAATAATCAGTTGCATTTATTTCTTACCATTGCACCAGAGACGTTGCTAGGGGGAGGGTCTGCAGCCCTATAGCCCCGAATCCGTTGGTTATGTCCCTGGATAGAAACTCAGGGGCTACAACCAAAAGGCTAGCTAGCCCGGAGTCCCGACAGTCCCGACATTAGCGTAGCCCCGGATCTTTTCCAGACCTAGCAACGCCCCTGCATTGCACAATTTCTAATTCACAGAAAAGCGTTTAAGAGAAAACATGAATACGTTTGGTGACGGAGCCATTTTAGCAATAGGTGCGGAAGTCCTCTTTTTCCTTGACATTGCTTCTGAGCACTGAGGCATTCACAGTGGTGTGTATGATTTGATACTCTATTGCTGTCTCACACTACCCTGGCTGCTGGTGACACCCCTTGCCTGCCCCATGTGATAGGCCTTATCTTTTGCCATCATGGACTCGGGGGGCATCTTGCCACAGAGTAGGAAATCACCTTTCTGCTGTGAATATTGGGTTATTCCTATGCCTAAGGGGCTGCAGGAGAATTTTCTAATTTTCTTTTCTCTGGCTGGGGGCCTCAATTGCCTTTACCTCACTCCATGTTGCATGCAGTGACCACTTCCGCTCGTATGGATTGTCTCAAGGCCCTTTATTTGCCCCTCGGGCCTGAATTGCAGGCATCCATGTTCTGCTCACAAGACCATTTCTTCTGCACAAGATGGCTGCAGAGACCCACGTCTTGCTCGGCCATTGTGTATAGGAAGGGACGGTGTTCTTTGGGTACAGCGTGAAACCTTTCTTTACATATTACGCACACTGTGCTATGTTTCTTGTTTTAGCAGCAGTCGTCTCCACTGCCCATGGGTTACTAGAGGGTGGGGCCATGGGGGTTGCTAGACAGGTGGTGCATGGGGGTTCGGTGGGGTCTGCCTTAAGACCTCCTCAAGTGGGGGTGCACATGGTCAGTAATACCTGAGCCAGGGCCTCATAGTCTTAATGCTACGGGACTACGGGACTCTTTTAGGACTCCGAGTGAGAAAGCCAGGACCGCTCGGCTAAGCTAGCCCCGCGCCGGAGGTTTCGGTGGGGCCTGGCTAGGATGTGTGGGGGAGGGGCGAGGGCGCGGTTCCCGCCTGTGATGAATGGCCTCTGTTTAGCCAGAACAAGCTGCACCCGCGCGCACCAATGGCTGCTTACACCGATGGCTATCTCTCTCCATTGGCTTCTGTGCGGATTGATGGGGCCTGGGATCACCGAGGGAGGGGCGGGAGTGACGGGAAAAGGGAGAGAGGTGAGATAACAAGTTCTGAATCATCCTTACAATGCAAACACCCGACAGACAGGCTTGCCTTACAAGAACACGATCATGAATAAAGCAGGCCTGGTGCCAGTGGCCTCTGTTGTATCTGTCTACATGAGCCTGCCTGCCTGCCAATAAATCATCTATATCTACGTTTCAATAACAAAAGCCAACGCAATCTGAGGTCATGGCCCTCGAACAAATATCAGAGGGTCTATGCTTACAGACCACAATAATATCAGGCCAATAGCGTAGTCACTGTGCAACGGGGACACCGTTCAGCGCGGTGCACGCCTGCAACCCACATAGCACCAAAGGAGATAGTCGTGCTTTACAGCGCTAATGTAGATAATCTCAACGCACACTTGAGCATAACCAAACACACGAGGCCAGGCCCATGCCACCACCCAGCCGAAACGAGAGAACACAGCGCATGCAGCAAAATCAATATCACACACAACACGGAACTAAAAGTCATACACAACTATAGCATATGTATCAGCCTTCAACAACACTAAAATACTACAGAACTCATAGGTACTCATAAATAGAGCAGATGCAGCACCAAACTGTTGTAAGGTGTGGGCTGCCCAAGGCCCACACCTGCACTCACACGCAGTCACACACGCATACTGCAGAGACCACGCGGGACGCGTGTGGATTGCTCAGGTCCCCAGCCGCAAAAGCCGGGTGGACCGTCTTTATTATCAACGCGCATGCACGAGCCTCGTTGTCGGTCGCGCATGCGTAACACTGCGTATTCACTACGCAACATCCCTCTTTTTCCCCCAAACAAGAAACAGTTATAACATGTGCACCCAACAACAACAGTTTAACCGTACACAAACAGTCCTCCACCTGTTACGAGGCAGTGTCCATGATAAAGTCTTGGAACCTCTGCGGCGGCTTGCGCCCCGCCCAGCTTGGGTATCTTCTGGACTCCTCTGGGGGCGTCTCTGGTGTCCCAGGAGCCTCTGGCAGTCCATCGTCCCTTGGTGGAGATCCTGCCCCGGCCCCTGGTCTGGGCACGTCGCTCATTTCGGGGGTGGGCGCCGCCTCGATCCGCTTGAAGAACGATACATTCCTCGTGACCGTGCCTCAGGCATTGGCCGCTGTGACCATGGACCCCTTGACGTGGGTCACTCCCAACGGCTGCGCTTCGTATGGTAATGACACCTTCCCTTCCGGCCTTCTGTTCTCGACCAGCACCGTGTCCCCCACTGCAATCGCCTTCACCGGCAGGTTTCGCCTGCCGCTTTCCCGCTCATTCTGGACGGCCCTTTCCGCTCGCACTTGGTTGTTGTCGATCACTCCCGGGCAGCGGCCTTCGACTTCGGGCAGTAGTCCCCTGGGAGCTCGTTTGAAGAGGGCCTCCGCTGGCGCGACCCTGGTAGACTCATGCAGGGTCATGCGATATTCACGCAGAAATTGAAAAAGGTTGCGTCGGAGTTCCTCCCCTCCATTCAGCAATAGTCGGAAGATTTTATTCAGCATGAAGCGTTCCCCATTAGCTCTGGGCCAGAGTGGGGTGACCTTCCGGTGCTTGATCCCCTTTTCCTCACAGTACTGAGCAAACTGCTGCCCCTGGACCGGCGCACCATTATCCGAACAGATCTCGATGGGGAAACCATGGGTGGCAAACATCTTCCCCAGGGCCAGAATCGTGTGGTCGCTGGCCCTGGATTCCACCAGCTCCACCTCAGGATATCGCAACCACTGGTCTACCACTGCCAAAAAGTACATTCCTCGGCCCGTGGACCCGAAGTCGGCATGCACGGTCCCCCACGGTTGTTCACTTCTTTCCATGGCCTGGATGGGCGCCCCTCTCTCCACTGGACTCGCCGCGTGGCATGGTATGCATGCCCGCACAAATTCGTCAACCCTGCTCTCTAGGTCGGGGAACCACACCTTTAACCTGAGGCGTGCCTTAGTCTTTGCTGTCCCCTGGTGCCCTTTATGGGTGAGCTGCAGGACCATACACACCAGTGCCCGTGGGACGATTTGGCACCCCCTCAATAGGAGACCACCGCCAGCCACTGATAGCTCGTGGCGTGCCCTCCATAGAGCCTGTAGTGCACCATAGTCCTGCCTGGCATTTTTCATGAGCACTTCACGCCACTCTCCACTGGCCACGGCCTCCTTGATTATCAGGAATACCTCGTCCACATTCGAAGCATCCGCAATCTCTTGGCGCGCCAGTGCTACTGGCAGTGCCGACTCCACCATGAGTTGTACCACCTTCACACAGTCTGCCACCTCAGCAGAGTCTCGGGGGCGCCCCGCCCCGGGTAGAGCTTCCACCTATCGATGCGTGGCGGGGGGTTGGACGAGGCCCCGGACATGATAGGAATCAGGGGCTTGTGGTCCATTATGACCACTACCGGCTTGCCCAGGATGTAGATCCGAAAGTGCTTGCAGCCCCATAGGATGGCCAGGGCCTCGCGCTCAATTTGCGAATATCTCTTCTCAGTCTCGGTGAGCGCCTTGCTGGCATAGGCAATGGGTTGCCTGGTCCCCTGTGGGTCTGCCTGCATGAGGACCACCCCCAGCCCCACCGGGCTGGCATCCACCACGATCTCCGACTCCCGGTCCAGAATGAAATACGCCATAGTTTCTTGCCCCGACGGGCATTCTTGATGTCAGCGAACGCTCTTTGTTCCTTCTCCGTCCAGGTCAAGGCCACATCAGTCCTGGTCAGAGCCCGCAAGGGTTCCACCAGCGAGGCTAGGTCGTGAATAAATCGTCCAAAATAATTGACTATGCCCAGGAAGCTCCTTATTTCTGCGGGAGACTCCGGCAGGGCCGCCTCTTGAATGTCCCGTACCTTCTCCGGATCAGGTGAGATGCCCCCGCATGGAACACAAACCCGAAAAATTCTATCCGGTCCTTCAAAAACTCACACTTTTTCCCGTGCAGGGTCAGTCCCAGGCTTCGGATTCTCTCCAATGTCCGCTCCAGGCGCTTCAGGTGCTCCGCTTCCGACTGTGCGAACACCAGGCTGTCGTCCAACATGTTGATCACCCCTTTTAGCCCCGACAGGGCCCCCCGGATGGCGTTCTGGAAAACCTCCGCTGCCGACGAGACCCCAAAGCTGAGCCTCTTAAACTGGTACAGCCCCTCGTGAGTCGTAAAGGTGGTAATGTATCTTGACGGGGTGAAGCTCCAGTTGATGGTAGCCGGACCGCAGATCCAGTTTGGAGAAGTCTCTCGCTCCCTGTAGCTCGCCGACAATGTCATCCAGGGTGGGCGTGAGGTGTCGCTCCCTTTTGATTGCCATGTTTGGCAACCTCATGTCCATGCAGATGCGTACTGCTCCTGGCTGTTTGGGCTTTGGGGCGACCACAATCGGAGAAACCCAGGGAGTCGGGCCTTCCACCCTTTCAATAATGTCTAAGTCAATGAGCGATTGTAGCTCCTTCTCCACCTGTGCCCTAAGGTGAAACGGGATCCGGCGATGTTTGAGGGCTGTTGGTCTCACCGACCCGTCGATGTGAAGACTGATGGGGTCCCCTCTCAGCTTTCCGACCCCTTGGAAAATAATGTCAAAACGCTGCAGTAGGCGATCTATATCGGTGTGATAAAAGGCCAGCGTGAAGTGCACTATTTCGAGGGCTTCGGAGGCAGCACAGCTTAGGAGAGAGTGAGGGCTTACACTTGTCAAGAAGAACCTCGCCTTGATCTTGCTCTGCCCATGGGACATTGGCGCCACAAACACTCCCTGGATTGGTAGCGGAGTGTCACCCCCAAAAGCATATATCAGCGCCTTGGATTCTGACAGCTCGGGAGGGTCTGGGAGAGCTTCATAATGTTCAGTGGCTAGCACGCAAACTGACGCACCCCTGTCGATAAGAACAGGAGTGGGGACCTCCCCGATGTTCACCGTGCATGTCAGTTGTCGGCTTCCTCTGGGACCAGTGGTGATGCTCGAGATGAAGAAGATCTCCTCTTCCTCCTCTTCTTCCTCTGCTATGTCCAGGTCCTGCATGCCTTGCTCGACCGACGACACACCCCTCACTCTACTAGCGTTGCTCCCTCCGATTCTCGCTGGATCCCGCGATGCCGTCACCGGGGTGGATGCCCTGCACACCCTCGCGTAATGTCCCGGTGTGCCACACTGGCCACAGACTCGCGTCTTGGCCGGGAATTCTCCCACATGCAGCAGGTCATAACCACAATAGGAGCACGACTGTGCATTGCCAGTTGCAGGAGAACCATCCCCCCGCCTTGGTGTCCATCGCGCCCTCCCTGGGGAAGAGCGCCCTATAGCGAAAGCTTCTTTGCCCTTGCCAGGGTGCATGGCCGCATCCATCTTCGCCCCCCTGGACTCCGCCAGCTCGTAAGCTCTCCCTGTGTCAACGATTTGCTGTAGGGTCAGACCTGGTTCTCTCAACACTTGCCTCCTTAGCTTCCCCGAACTGCACCCTTGCAGCAGCTGGTTCTGTACCATCTCCTCCTCATTCACCCACCTGCAGGTGCTCGCTAGGTGCCTCAGCCGTGCACAGAACTGGTCCAGCGACTCCCCTTCTTGCTGCTTCTCCGCACACATAACGAACCTGTCGAAATCAACATTTGCCATGGGAAGAAAATGATCTCGGAGAGCTTGTTTCACAGCATCATATGTGACCACCGGGATGTTGAGAGAGTCATAAATTCTGTGGACCTCCGTGCCTGCAGAGTACACCATGGTGGCGATCTTCGTGTCGTCATCCTCTTCCCCAGAGGCCCTGAAAAACATTTCCAGTTTCTTGACCCACAGAAGCCATTTCGGCCCCAGCTTGGATAGTGGGCCACTGGTGTCAAATTCGGGCATGGGGGCTTATGTGCTGTTCATTCCCTGTGGGACAGGTGCAGGGGCACCCTCTTCTTCTCCTTCCTCTCCCATGATGTGGCAGGGCGAAGTACTTACAGACTGGCACTCTTCGACGGTGGAAAAACAGCCCAGTCACTGGATGGGGGTGCGGGTGTCCAGCACTAAAGGATGATAGCAGAAGGCCCTGTGGACTTGGGTGTAGAAAGTTCTAGGCGCCTCCTTTCACAGCCAGGGACAACCTCCCTTTGTCCTCCTATCCTTCTTGTTTTTTTTTTATTGAGCCCACAGCCCTTCTGCAAGCTAGGTCTGTGGAAAGTTCCAAAAATTAGCTTCTCAGCCAGGGGATCGCAGTCGGCGCACGAGCACCCTCCTGGGCTGCAACCGCTGCTATCCGGTATGATCAAAGATGGCCGCCGGCCATGCACGTGGGTCCGTGCTGACACGGAGTAGAGCCTCTGTCTCCGACACCCTCGGAGCGGTGGTACAGTGCTCCGGTGTCGTCCTCGTTGCCAGTGTTGTAAGGTGTGGGCTGCCCAAGGCCCACACCTGCACTCACACTCAGTCACACACGAATACTGCAGAGACCACAGGGGACGCGTGTGGATTGCTCAGGTCCCAGGCAGCAACTGCCAGGTGGATCGTCTTTATTATCAACGCGCATGCGCGAGCCTCGTTGTCGGCCGCACATGCGTAACACTGCGTATTCACTACGCAACATCCCTCCTTTTCCCCCAAACAAGAAACAGTTATAACATGTGCACCCAACAACAACAGTTTAACCGTACACGAACAGTCCTCCACCTGTTACGAGGCAGTGTCCATGATAAAGTCTTGGAACCTCTGCGGCGGTGTGCGCCCCACCCGGCTTGGGTATCTTCTGGACTCCTCTGGGGGCATCTCTGGTGTCCCAGGAGCCTCTGGCGGTCCATCGTCCCTTGGTGGAGATCCTGCCCCGGCCCCTGGTCCGGGCACGTCGCTCATTTCGGGGGTGGGCGCCGCCTCGATCCGCTTGAAGAACGATACATTCCTTGTGACCGTGCCCCAGACATTGGCTGCTGTGACCATGGACCCCGTGACGTGGGTCACTCCCAACAGCTGCACTTCGTACGGTAATGACAGCTTCCCTCCTGGCCTTCTGTTCCGGACCAACACCGTGTCCCCCATTGCAATTGCCTTCTCCGGCAGGTTCCGCCTGGCGTTTTCCCGCTCATTCTGGATGGCCCTTTCCACTCGCACTTGGTTGTTGTCGATCACTTCCGGGCAGCGGCCTTCAACTTCGGGCAGTAGTCCCCTGGGAGCTTGTTTGAAGAGGGCCTCCGGCGTATGATCAAAGATGGCCACCGGCCATGCGCGTGGGTCTGTGCCGACACGGAGTAGAGCCTCTGTCTACGACACATTCGGAGCGGTGGTACAGTGCTCCGGTGTCGTCCTCGTCGCCAGTGTTGTAAGGTGTGGGCTGCCCAAGGCCCACACCTGCACTCACACGCAGTCACACACGAATACTGCAGAGACCACGCGGGAGCATGTTGATTGCTCAGGTCCCCGGCCGCAACTGCCGGGTGGACCGTCTTTATTGTCAATGCGCATGCGCGAGCCTTGTTATCGGCCGTGCATGCGTAACACTGCGTATTCACTACGCAACACAAAACACACTCTTCAGTCCACAACAGGCCGGACACCAAATGCACACTGCCATGCAAATAACACAGCGCCAAGGGCTATATTGATGGCAACGTGTTGCTCTCCAACATCGCTGGAATGCACAACTCACACTTTTGCAGTCAAGACAAAATACTACGACAGTTTAACCAACTTCCTCACATGTGTACTGTCTCGATCAATATATAAGCAAAGTCTTACTTGGAGTTAGTGGTATATACTAAACAAAGTTCATGCCTGGCCAGAGAAGACTGGGCCCCTCCGCACTTCACTTAAAAGTGAGGAGAAGCCGAATGGCAGGCACACAGCAAAATGTATCCGAGGAAGATAAAACATGTATGCTCAATTCCCCATCTGAGTAAACCGCACAAAACCCCCAGATTCACGTATAGTGGAAAAGGCTGCTTTAATGTGTTAGGCTACGGCATACAAATAAAATGCAAACCTGGCTCCTTGGAATTAGTTAAGTAAATCTTTCATTAATTCCTGTCCTTTGTTCCCTCCCCTCCCCCTCAATTCATCTCACTCTTCTTCCCCCTTTCTTCCACATCTTCTTTGGCCCCAACCATTGCTTGCTCCTGCCCCTTCCCTGCCCCCTTATATACTAGGCATAGGGGTACTCTGCTACACCAGCTGAGCTTGCTGGCAGGAGCAGCACCCAAATCACCCCGAGGGGACCACGCAAGTGCATCCCATGGAGCCTACCTTCTAGAAGCCATTCGATCCCAAGTAAGAAACCTGCATCACAGAAGGTGCCAGTGCCTACAGACTGGGTGCCATCCATGATGCTCTCCCCAGCAGAATAGGCTGGGTCGGACTGGGACAAGAAATAGGCCCGGTCACCCAAAAAAAAGTGGCCCACCCCTAGCCTCAAAAAAAGTGGCCCACCCCTCGCCTCACGACACTTGACCTCTGATGACATCACCGGAAGTGATGTCATTTGACCTCACCCCAAAGTGACACCCCGGGAAGAGACGAAACACAACCTTTCACCCATTGGCAAAACACGAAGTGGCATCAAATAGCATTATTTCTAAGTACACTAAATCACTGTGAATCCAAGCTGACGTCCAAGGCAAAATGATAATATGTTATTGTATAGCACTTACGCTTAAGCTCTTTTTCATAAAACAAATATGCATACAATAGCACCCAACCTGTGCCAGTACTCATTTCTATGACAAGACTGGAGGCGAGCATTATGCTTCAACTTCATTTATTACTACTCTTCAGCAGTTTCAACAAACTATACCAAAACAACAACAAAGAAATGTCCCATGTGACTTTCACTTTTTAAACTAGAAATCCCATAGTCTTTGTAGTCCTTCTCACTCCAGCTCAGCTATGACCACTTCCTGTCCCTGAGCTCCTCCTTTTCTTTTACTGCTCTTCAAGCAGATAAGTGGCATTTTTCTTTCCTCCCAGTTAATGTAAATTTGTTGTAGATAATGACTCAGAGTGCAGATATATGTGGGCCTAGAGGGCCATGATAGCATTATGTTACAGTTTACATGGATTAGAACTTGATTGATATATATTGTGCATAGAGCGAGCAGCGCAGCCTCAGGCATCGCGTTTAGAACAGCTACGCCGCGGTAGGACCCTAGTTCATGACAGGGACATGTCGGCTGCAGTAGAGTAGCGCCGAGCACTGCGCAGACACCCACCGATTAAGTTTTCATTATCGGGTGCTCTGCCGGCGTCCTTGGGCCCCGTGTCGCATATCCGACACATCAGGGGCTCGCCGTTGGACTGCGGAGCTTGTTTCCCTTGTTCGCTCCAAAGACCTCCTCCCTTGCGGTAGAGCAGGCTCGCTCCATCGCGGGCCCCACCCTTGCGTGGGCGGAGTTTGCCGGATGTCCGTGCCGCATTCTTTCTGCGACGCGGCTCGGGCATTCCCAGGGAGCGCGTATGAGTATGAGCAAGTGGGAAAGGCTGCAAAGAAGTTAAAGAGCCTAATTTCTCCCATTTCACACAGTGAAAAACGGGACCAAGCGGAGAAAGGCACCGTCTCTCGAGACGGAGGCTGAGCAGGGACAAAGAGCACTGTTCACGAAGAAGATCTGCTGACAAGCACACGCACACTAGGCAGTAGCCTTCCAGCACGAAAAGAGACCATAAGCCAGCACAAGCATAAAAAACTGACAAAGTCCGGTGCAGCCACATAAAGAATTTAAAAAAAAAAAAGGGGGCTACTACAGATCTACCTCCCAAAACATCTACTAGGAAGTGGGCAGCAAAGATACCTTTTTACAGGTACTAAGGCACACAGCACCCCTGAGCATGTCAGAGTTCGAATGGAGTGAGGAGGAACAGCCTCTAGATTTAGCTGCCAGTTTCAAGGAGGTGCTGGGGAATTCCCTAGTAGATGCAGTGGCTCAAGGGGTGAAACCCATGCAAGAAAGGCTGGAGACGTTGGAAGCGATGCTCCACCAGCCTAAAGAAAGCACCAAGAGGGCACACAGCTTGCCCATTGAACCTACTGGATCAGGGTGTAAGGGGAGTATTCAGGCCCGCAAAAGGAAAGCCTCTGCAGACCCCCAGGGCCCTATGGAAGGGGCGGAAGACAAGGCCCCGGAGGTCGCCAACACCTTCATGAAGCTTAAGAAGGCATATTTGCAGCGTCAGGCAGTGCCAGACCTCACAACCCCCTCTCCTGGGGAAGACAATGAAGGAGATGTAGACCTGGGCTCGGAAGAGGAGCCAGAAGAAGGGGACCTATGCCCCAATAGCCGGAGGAGCCAGTCGAGGAAGAATGGGCAAAGCCCAGCGGGGGAAAAAGGACCCGCAAAGAGAAACACCTCGAAGAGTAGCAGGATGACATGTTTGATCCGGAGAGTATTAGGAATCTCAGATCTTCCGACTGGCAGCCATCCCCAAGAGTGGCTCAATATATGACAGCGAGGCCAAGGAAAGCATTAGCTAAGGAGGTTAGACTGCGCCTCTGGGCAGAATGCCCCCGACCAGACCTGCCGGGGAAAGTAGCAGAGGCCCCCAAATTGGACCCCAAAATGCTCACCTTTGTCTCAAAAACCAGTAAGGACCCCCGGAAAGGGATAGATAGATCATGGAAAAGTTGCCAGGAGAAAATACTAGATCTGGCCGGTTTTCTCGCTAAGATTATGGACTTAGCAGAAAAAGCGAGAGGCACGGGGGAAGAAGTGGACCCAGAGGTCCTGGCAGGCTGGGTGCAAAGAGCAGTTTGCCTTTTGGGGAACGCGAATTGCGCTATAGCTTCGGAAAGAAGAAGAGGGCTATTGCTAAAGATAGACTCGAAACTCAGGGACCTGGCATCCTATGAGGCTGGAGAAGCAGCTCAAGGACTCCTGTTTGGCGAAACATTTGGGAAGGAAATGGGCTGCTTCGTAGGCACGTACACATCACTGGAGAAGGTGCAGGCTTCAATCCGTAAGATCTTCCCGCAGAGAGTTTTTGCCGGGACCGGCCGTTACAGGGTCGCTCGGCCAGTTGCCAACAAGGAGGGAGAAGACCCCCTAATCACAGAGCCCAGTACTGGGAGAACAGACAACAGGACTCGTTCTTTCCAGCCAGAGGCCGCAACACCATAGGGCGCAGAGGCAGAGGCTTCGGACGGGGACAAGGATTTACACCAGGTAAGGGCGATAACCTACCCACCAGTAGGAGGGAGAACCAGTATGCTCTGGGAAAACTGGTGCACGCTTTCCAGCGATGCCTGGATTCTGCAAACCGTCAGAGGTCTGCAGATAGAATTTATACAAACACCAGTGCAGACCCGAGTACCCCAGCGCCCGCACCTAACGAAAGCAGAGCAGGAAGCCCTAAATGCAGAGTTAGAGCTTTTAGCGAAGAAAAGAGCCATAGAAAGGTGCCCGAAGTCCCCGAGCTTGATAAGCAACATGTTTCTCGTTCACAGGAAGGAGAAAGTGCGTCCAGTAATAAATCTAAAGGACTTGAACGGATGGATAGTTTACCATCACTTCAAAATGGAAGGGATCCATCAGCTCCGAGATTCCCTGAGAGAGGGAGACTGGCTGACCAGATTAGACCTACAAGATGCCTATTTGACGATTCCAGTACAGAAGCATTTCAGGGGATTCCTAGCTTTTCACTGAAAGAGACAGCTATGGCAACTCAAGACGATGCCATTCGGGCTTGCATCAGCACCTTGGGCTTTCACGAAAATGATGAAACCCGTTGCTGCGGCGATTCGAGAGAAAGGCATAAGATTAATAATATATCTAGAGGACGTGTTGCTTCTAGCAGAGGATCGAGGAGCGCTGGAGTATCAGACGAAGTAGGTCCTAGACCTATTACAGTCGCTGGGATTTCTAGTGAACTTAGAGAAATCAGATACCAAACCAGCGCAGAGACTAGATTTCCTCGGCTTCATTTTAGACAAGAGGAAAGCCACATTAGAACTGCCGGCAAGGAAGATTCGAGATATCAAGAGAGAGATCAGGTCATGCTTGAAGAAGAACGTGATTTCACTGAGAGTTTTAGCGAGAATAGTGGGCCTCCTTGCAGCCTCCATACAAGCCATTTTGCCAGGTCCCTTACACTATCGAGCCTAGCAAAAGTTGAAGATAAGGCACCTCCAACAAGGGTTCTATACTATTCGATACTATTGGATCAGGAATCTATCACAGAGCTGGAATGGTGGTTGCAGAATAAGGATGCCTGGAATGGGCGGGCCATATTCGGAGACCGCCCGGATCTGATAATAGAGTCAGACACCAGTCGCCTAGGCTGGGGAGCGCGGTGCGGAGAGTTGTAGACAGGAGGCAAATGGAGCAAGGAAGAGCTGAATTTACACATAAACTGCCTAGAACTTCTGGCAGGCTCTTTCTCGATAAAAACCATCACGAGAGACAAAGTGAAGTCGTGCATCCTGCTGAAGATGGACAACATTTCAGCAGTACGTTACATAAACCACTTAGGCGGGACGAAATCCAGGATGCTAGCAGAACTGGAGAAGGATTTTTGGCACTACTGCCTGCAGTCATGGACCTCAGTGACAGCAGAGTATTTGCTCGAGCACTGCACGTGGTAGCGGACTGGAATTCCCGATACCTCACGGACTCCAGCGATTGGAAGCTAGATCCAGCAGTATTTCAGATACTGGATCGGAGATGGGGCCCGTTACACACAGATCTGTTTGTGTCGCGCCTTAATGCGCAGACACCCAGCTATTTCAGCTGGAGGCTGGACCCAGACGGAAAAGGTACAGACGCATTCCTGCAGGATTGGGCAGGCGGACGGCATTACGCGTTCACTCCTTTCATGATGCTGAGCAGAGTGCTAGTAAAATGTCGGAGGGAGAGAATGGAGCTGGTACTAGTAACGCCTTTGTGGAAAGCTCAAGTATGGTTCCCGACGTTGATAGACCGCTTGATAGGCCTGCCGCAAGTCCTCCCAGAAGGAGAGCGACTGCTCACGCACCCAGCTGGGCAGACAGTGTCATCCTCTGAGAGTGAGGGGGACACTCTCGCTCATCGCGTGCAGAATATCAGGAGACGATGGGAACTGCCAGGCATTTCAATGCATGCTGCAGAACTCATTGCGGAACCCTGGGCTCCATCGACTAGGAGGAGCTACGACGCGGCTTGGGCCAGGTGGACTAGTTGGTGTAGAGGGAGAAATATTCATCCCATTCAGCACCTGTAGTAGCGATTTTGTATTTCCTAGCACAGCTTCTGCAAGATGGGAAGGCATTCTGCACTATAGGAGTGTACAGATCAGCGATCTCAGCGGGGCACTTACCAATAGAAGGAGTGCCAGCAGGAGAACACCCAGCAGTTTGTAGGCTCATCAGAGGAGCTAAGTTTAAAGTTCCACCAGAACCGAGATATACGGTCTTATGGGACGTGACAGTAGTACTACAGTTATTAGAAAGTTGGCCAGTTAATAGATATCAATCCCTCAAGCAGTTGTCAGGCAAGCTAGCGATGCTGCTATGTCTCATATCTTGTAAGCGAGTGTCGGATATTAAAGCATTAGAGGTTAATAGGAGGACATTTGGGCCGGAAGGAGTGACTTTTGTAGTGGTACAAAGGACAAAATCAAGCACATCTCCAGTGCACTATCCGTATTTTCTGAATAATATCAAATGGTGCGTAGCAAGCTGCATCAAAGAGTATGAAGCTAGGACAGCGGAGAATAGAGCAATAAGTACGATGCATTTGCTAATAGCACATAGGAAGCCTTTCCATGCGATAAAGACAGCTACTATTGCTAAATGGGTCAGAGAAGTAATGCAAGCAGCGGGGATTGATTTACAGAAGTATGGAGCACATTCCGTAAGAGGGGCCATGGCGGCCAAAGCATGTAGGACAGGAGTTCCATTGCAGGATATTATGTCAGCTGCAGACTGGGCGAATGATCATACCTTCAGAGAATTTTACTTTAAGCCAGCAGAGAGTATAGCAAGTACGGTGTTGGGACAGCTTTGAACAAGCATAATGCTCGCCTCCAGTCTTGTCATAGAATAAAGATTACCCCTGCTAACTGAGCAGGGAGTATTAATTCAATTAAGGACTAGGAGGCGAGCATTAGTTCCCACCCACGGCTATTTGTTAATCATATTGTTTGTGGATTTTGTGATGATATGATAACAAGCTAGACTCCACCCTGATATGTACTTTATGTTTCCCTAGGGGATGAGCAGAAGAATAGTTGAGGAATCGACTAGCCAGAAGAAGGCGAGATTACAGCCAGAAGAATTGTTAATCAGTTGGAGTTCAGGAAGTCTTTGCTCTGTTGGCGGGACAGAAAATGTTTATGGTTTAATGCCTTTCAGAGCACGTAAAAGAGAGGAGGAGCTCAGGGACAGGAAGTGGTCATAGCTGAGCTGGAGTGAGAAGGACTACAGAGACTATGGGATTTGTAGTTTAGAAAGTGAAAGTCACATGGGACATTTCTTTGTTGTTATTTTGGTATAGTTTGTTGAAAGTGCTGAAGAGTAGTAATAAATGAAGTTGAAGCATAATGCTCGCCTCCTAGTCTTTAATAGAATTAATACTCCCTGCGCAGTTAGCAGGGGTAATCTTTATTGTCGAACTAAGAAGGATGTAAGGCTTTTTGAAAAAAAAAATAGAAAAAATAAATATTTTTTTTCTTCATTTTTTTTTTCCAAAACCAGCCCAGACCTAGCCAGAAACTGGACCTCACTCCCCAGGGACGATTTCGGCCCGGCCATGGGCCAAAAGGCCGATGGGCCAATCCGACCCTGAGAGCAGAACTACTTTGTGTCCATGGGCAACTGAGCACACACAGCATGGGGGAAAAAGTTCCAGTTATTCATGTATCACAAACTGTGAGTTTGTGTACTGAGTCCAAGTGGCACGAAGCCAACTACCCAAGATTGGCCCGGCTAACTTCAAAGTTACAAAAATACACATTCTGAATACAGCATATGCCAGGCTACAAAATAACCTGGTATCATCTTGCCCATTGCACTGCACCACTCCACCATCAATCAGTGCTTTAAATGGGCCGGTCCTACCCGGCCCTCAGTACCTGCACTTCTTATTTTTGAGCATTTGAGTACCTGCACTTCTCAACCCCTGAAAGAGAGTACTGGTACTCTACTATGTTTCCAGGTGAAAATGAAAACTTTTAATTTCACTTTATCGCAACTTAAAGGACTAGCCTTTGCTGGGGAAAGCAGCACCGTCTCTCTCCTTCTTTCTCCCACAGTGCTCATAATGTCTCCTTCAATGCCTGCCCTGCAGAACAAAAGGAGAGACAAACATGCATCTTCTTTGCTCTCAGCACACTACGTGCGGAACAATGCTTCGCTAAGGGGGCTTCACCTGATACCACTCCTCACCCTTGGCACCCCTGCTAACCTCAATAAATTAGGCCACCTCTATTCGAACTTCAAAATTGACAATAATAATATTATTACAGTAGCCAAGGAAGTCAAAACTCTGAGATTCTACTTAGACTCCACTCTAACCTTCAAAAAACAAGTCAACTCCATGGCCTCAGCTCATGCATACACCTGCAAGCTAATTAGAGCAGCCAAACCATTCCTCTCATCGAATAACTGCAGCACCCTAGCAAGAGCACTTGTCTTATCCAAACTAGATTACTGCAATGCCTTATATGTAGGGAGTAACAAATACATCACTAATAAGATCCAGATTTTGCAAAATAATGCCATGAGAGCAGCTCTCAGTATTCCCAAGAAAGCCCATATATCCGACCTCAGGAGATCCAATGACTGGCTCTCAACTAAAGACAAAATTCTCCTTAAAACAGCCGCCTGACACACAAATGCCTACACCAACCTGCCCCACAATACCTCACTGCCAGATTCTTGAGACAATCCTCTAACCGCCCTGCGAGACCAGCCAACGCCAATCTCCTACTGGTGCCGAGATTTAAATGCACAAAGACTGACGGAAGCAGCTTCTTGGTCAAAGCGGCCCAATAATGGAACTCGCTCCCAGCCACCTTAAGGGAAGACTTACCTTCTCCACGATTTTTAGATCCAACCTCATCTATTGGATCAAGGAACATGACATCTGACTCTCTACCACACTTCCACCACATCATCTGCCCTGCTTGCACATATTGTATATAACTGTCTCTCATTGCACATATTGTATATAACTGTCTTTTGATGCTCTCGCTATAATGTGTACATAACGTATGATATTCTACAGCAATGTAACCAAAGCTGAACAACCCTCTTCATGTCTTTTGCGCCCTGATACCCATGGGGCTGGTGCGCTTTATAAATAAATAAACAAACAAACAAACATACCAGTGGTGTCTTTAGATGAGCAGGGGTCGGTTTGGAAAGCCTGGGAAATAACTTTTTAAAGATGTTTCCTGGTCATTACAAGTTCCTATTCTAATGTAAATGTTTCAGTAATTGGAGTTGTGCTGGAACTTTTTTGACGGAAAACTCCCAAACAGCTCCAGTTCCCTACCAAATTTCTTATTAGGCAATAAATGTGAGCAATAATAAAACTCCCGGTGTAAAGATTAGTTTTACAGCTATGACATCTGCTAGTTTGATAATCAAAATTAATATAGATATTCAAACTTTCTTAACACAACACATAACAACAAACTGGAAGTTGCGTGAAAGGATGTTAGATACACTGCTTTATCAAAGTGTGTGCTCCTTGGCACATCATTTAATCTCACTGGGTATTGCCTGCAAACAACAGGGTGTGCCTAAAAGGGACCTGTACCATAGTGCTGCGCCAAAAGCGCTGTGCCAGAAATGTCCGGCTTCGTAACTTGGTGAGTATATGCGATTCTTTTTTTCCATTTAAAGCACTGCATCAAACACATATCACATTTCTGCAGACAATCAAACAGCTTGGTGCAAGCCGCCGCCATCAAACTAGACAGCACACAAAGAAAAACCTTTTTCATGTCCCAGAACATGAGGGTAAACAGACTCTCTCGCTCGCTCCTTTCAATGATCTCTGATGCAAGCCAAAGGGCCAGAACACACAAGCAGATCTCTTCCCACACACACCATGCACAAAGAACCCAGACTTTAAAGAGCTTGCAATACACGTAACAACAGACCTCCACATTTTTGACTCTGGTCTGCAAAAAACGCCCAGAGGCACGCAGGAAAACACATTCCAGACAGACCACAGTGCTACGAGGCTATAAAATGGCAGATGTGCACTATACAACTCCCTATAACAAAATGTAAGTCCCTGCAGGGTAGGGTTAATTGTGATGAGGCTCTATTTTATTTATTTATTTAATGTATTTATATAGCGCAAAAGACAAAAGCCTGTGGGCATAGGGGCGCCGAACAATGCATGCATACATAAAACAGAGAACATGAGTCAACCAGGGGAAAGAAACTGTATGGATACGAGGTAACAGTGGTACGGGCAGCTTTTATGAGTGAAGGAGTAACTCCTTCTGGTAGGAGCCTCGCACTGCTGATAGAGACCCAACCTTGTGGAGGAATTTAGAATCCTTCCTCCTGTGGGTTGTGTAAAAGATGTATCTCTTTGGGGCGTTTAGTGAAGGTTATGCGGCTTTTAGCCTATGTGGAAACCATTTGGCATGCTGGCCGAAAGCCTATATATATATTGTTATATGGAAGACAGTGTACGGTGAGTGAAAGCCCCTGCATGCTCAGGAATTCTCCAGCAGGTGGGTCCCACCTGAAGGGAAGGAGAAAGCACGTTTTCCTTAAAATGAGTGCCCGTTTGAATGGGTGTATCTCAGTGGTCAAAGTGGGCGGGAGCGGTTGGGAGCAGTGCTTTTCTACTTTAAAAAAAAAGTTTTAATATTCCTTTACTTTTATTTTAAAAAGAAACTGTTTGGGAATCTTATAAAATAAGTAGGAAGAAGTTGAAACTTGCACTTCAGTGCACTGCACTGAACATTCCCTTAAACAGCAGGCGCATTTGTTTGGGGGTTTGCATTGCGCCTGGTGGGGGGGGGCATGGCAATGGGGTTTGTGGGGAGGGTGGGCAGGCCAGCAGGGAACATAGTTCCAATACTTCCTTTCGTACACTTCGACAACTGGTGTACCTTTGAAAAGGTGTGACCCACCCGAAAACAGGGTTCAGCGTATTATTGGTTGGTGACGTTTGGGAGTCAGACAGTGCCGCCGCCACCCTATGAACAAATGTAGCCGTAGTACCCACAGTAGTGAGCAATACCAGCTCTTAAGTGCCTGCAACTTGAATTAGCGGGTTGCATGTGTGAATATCCCCACCAAAATATCGCCATCCAAGAATATCGCCATATTTTGGCGGCCATATTAAGCCATGTAACCTGCGGGGGACTCCCCCGCAACCCCTATCATTTTTTTAATGGAGCGGGTAACACCCCTGCAAGCCCCGGTCCCAATAACCCCATGAATTATCTGCACTAATAATGTCGCCTATGGCCTTAGCCCACGACCATATATATGGCGATATTATTGGTGGGGATAATATTACCTAATACCAATTAGCGACCTGGCAAAAGTGATGGCCATTACCACGTGCTAAGGGCAATTAAGTAGCGCAATAATTAGTATGGGGCACATCTTCCAGCAATAAGGCTATTATGTAGGTTACATGTTGCACACTATTAGACATACGCAAAAGTTGCCCAAGTGCAAAAAGACATTCTTTCACTAGATTTTTGCACCGTTCTTTTGCACCTGGGCCATGCTTGCCCTGGTGCAAATAGGGCAAAGTATTAACTTTAGTGGAAACATTCTCTGGTGCAAAAATGCGATAAAAGAATATGGCCTTGATTCATGGAATTATTTGCATGTAAAACGGGTATTTGTGTGCCATTCTGGCCGCAAATTCCGATTTGATGAATGGAGATTTGCAGGCAGAATGGCACGCAAATCCCTGTTTTACATGCAAATAGTTCCATGAATCAATTTATAGTAGGGCAAATTGTGCCCAGGTGCTGATATTGTGAAAGCTTACACTTGGACTGCTGATAAATTTCTCTAATCAGGCCCAAAGGTTTCTGTTCATGCACTGAACACTAAGGGCCAGATTCTCCAAACTTTTATTTAGGCACAAGTGATGAGATGCACCAAGAAAGGAGAAGTTGGAAGCCCAATCCACAAAGGACATCTGAATGGGTGCATGTTAGATGCGCCCATTCAGATGCCCCTTATCATCCATTTGCATATTTGCTCAAGTCAGGGGGCATTTCTGCACATTTAAAAGGACATCTCCAATTCACAAACTGGATGCGCTTTTAAAAGCACATAAATGAGGGGCTTCCCCCTGCACCTGTTGGGAACAGGCACCAGGGGAGGCGCAAATCGTGACAGAATAAGGTCACCTTTGAGAATAAGGTGACCTGCACATTTCTGAAAGTAGCGAAAATGAAATTGGCACATTCTCTGCGCTCCTTCCATTTGCACTACTTTGAGAGGAGAATCTGACCTAAGTCTTCAGGGAGTGAACATATACTCCAGTGTCCAGAGTAAAGAAAACCAACCATACAAAGATCGACTCCAAGGAAAACGATGACAGACCCGGGGGCAGCCAAGTGTCATTTCCCTTTTAACTTTTTATACAAAGTGGCGCAGAAGAGATGCTTGAGACACAGTGAAGGCGTGAGAGGCCAAAGCGGAGGTGGCATGGCACGTGGAGGTGTCTACGCTCATGCTAGGGAAGAGACCAACTGCATGTCAGTGGATGAAGAGGCAGTGCAGGCAGGCGCCTTGAGGCAGTACTCTCGATAGGACTATGTCAGGAGGATCGTTGGAATTGCTAAACAGTATTGCCTGCTTGGCAAGGATCCTGGTTGGCTGAGACGCACCTAACACACCACTTCAGTTGCAAATCGGTTACGCATGCGGCTGGCATGGCTGATCATGTGACTTTGTCTTGACCTCTCTGTGAGGGACCAAGCTCGCACAGGTGCACTTCAGAGGTGCATGTTAGGAGAGTGTTCTCAAAAGTCGCCCCTGACTCAAAGATAGCACATATCCTTAAGGGCTGCAGCATAGAAGCAGAACACATTAGGGTAGAGTGCCACAGTAAGACTGGCACAAAGGACTACTCCAGTGGCATATCAGGTGAGGAGAAATGCTGGGCCGTAAGGGTAAGAATCCTCCTTGGCATTGGGCTTAAATCCAGGACTGCACAGTGAGCCGGGTATTATTGACCTGGGATCCTTTACCAGATCCCAGCATTCGTTAGCCTGCCACAAGGCATGCAACCTGCATAGGTATTACTACTAGGTTTCTCAATGGGGATAAGCAGATAAGAACCATGGTTTAGATGGCCCCACCACACTGTGCCACTGAAAAGACAGCGATATGGAAGAGTGGGTCCCACCTTGAAGGTTTAGAGAAAACAGAGCGAGAGAAGCCATGGGTCAGTTTGCTCTAGACACAAGAACATCACCCTGGGTACTGGGGTTTAAGTAGGTGAGTCCCTGAAAACTATGTCAGAGAGTCACCTCCTGTTGGTGGGTCTAGGACCTGTGTGGCACAAGGGTTAGCCGCACAGCATAATTGTACTCCGATGGATGGGGCTCATTGACTGAAGTCTCTGCTTTAAAGGGGGAAAAACGGAGCATCTACTGTGTTGGATCACAAAACCAGATCACTCCCTTTCCCAGACCAGTTTCCCTAATATACCCCGTGTACACTTACAGAACATGCAAAAAACATTTTCAGTATAAAGTTTATTTTCACCCCCTGACAAACAAATGTGACCAAATTGATTTTTAGGAATGTACCTAAAGGAAGGTATCTACCAGAAAGTCAAGATAATGACAGCGCTTGATATTCTCTCGTTCCACATAAATGTATTATCCCCAATACGGGACTACCTTTGAAATCCATGAAACAGCAACAGATGATCCATAATGGGGTGGCCCAAGTGAACACAGATTTACAAAATACCACCCTATCTCACCAGCCCTAACATCTCCAGTGCCTACAGGAAACACAACAGGTGGTCTTCAAGATTCTCTGCATCATGCACTGCATCTATTGGAGCACAGGCCCCCAAGGAAAGGGGGCCCTAGTGGACCCTGACGTCTATGGAAACAAGGCGGGTCACCACACACGATAGAGACACCAGACACGAGGTTGTATTCCCAAAGCTAGGGTATTATTGCAAAGCAAAAGTCTCAGTTGGCCAACTCGGTCTCACGCCCCGCGACGTGTATCTCTAGACCTCGAGGGACGCAAGAAGAGTGAATTACGTACATCAGTTACATATATACAAAATGCATATCAAACAATCAGCTATGACATGTATAACACCCCTCTTCATTGGGTTTCTTTGAACTTGGTGTGATGATGGACATCTCCGACCACTATGACACCTTCAAACATCTATTCTAGTAACAATTTGCAATTTGTGAGTGCGTAGGCATCTTTCGGTTATTGAATAGAACACGGCGCTTCTGTTCTTGGAAGCGAACTACATACAGGGGGGAGTTGCATTCCGGACCTTGCTATCTATCAGGTGCTATTCGTGTCCTGGGAGCCGACATGCTCTTAGCGGGCTCAGCAAAGGGAGGCCGTTTGAAAAGCATAATTCAAGCCTTTAGCTGTATTATTCTAACATATTCTACCATATGATGAGACTGGCTGGCAGCTGTGAAATGATTAAATGCCCTGCGGCTCTGCTTCAAGGCTACATTAAGGAGGGAGCCGGGCATTGTTCCTGGCGCTGCCTACGTTTGTGTTTCAGCGAAACTCTTGTTAACTTCTCGGCCCTGTGGCCTTGTCCTTTTCATATACAGACAACAATGTTCCACAGTCGAGCAGTGTAAGCGGAAAATATACTGCGAAGCAATAGGAACAGAAAGCAATGAGCAATGGTTAGAAAACAAAATGGCGATTCTTGTTACATCAAAATGGCCGTTCATTGGAAAACTCGAAAACCTATATTCTGTCGTATCGTGCATGAGACGGTTGGCCCACTGCCACCAAAATGTGTTTGCGGTCTCAAATTGGATTTCTAGGCTGACAAACCCTCCTTTGGCCGTATGCCAAACGTCTCATCTATTTATTGAAACCTCCTCTAGTGATGATGAATCTGAAGTACTTATGTCTGAGTCTCGCATGCTATCGTGGACATCATTGTCTTCATTAATATCTATTGCCATCAACTCTCTCATTACTCTCATCTCATTTGGGTTTGGGCTAGTTCGATCGTGAGGTTGTTTTTTCTTTGTTATCATTTGCATGCATCCTTCCGTACATCCCTCAGTTACCTCTGCCCAAACTATGGGTACACAATGTATACAACAACAACACGTTAGGAATATTCTGAACACCACTACTAGTATTTAGATCAGCTTCCATCCCCAAGAATGTAGTATTCCCCAAAACCAAGATCCTATTTCCCAGCTCCCTTCACCCGTGGGGAGTTCAGAGCTTAGGACATGCATTTTCTTTATTGCTTCAAAGATTGTGGAGGAATAGTCATCGACATAAACCGAACATGCTGATCCCACTATTTTGCAAATTCCCCCTCAATCAACCAGGATTACATCGAGAGCCATTCTATTTTGCAGCGTCATTAACCTGATTCCTCTTTCTTCCAACGTCATGTTAAATAATATATCTGTTGTTGTGTTTATTGTATTCTTTAGGATTCTGGACAGTTGCCTTATATTATAGGAGTTCACTATCTGTCCTAAAAATGGAATGAATGATTTTGCTACATCAGTTGCTATTAAAACACCTTTGTCAGTCCTCTTGACTCTAGTTCTGGATAATTTGGCCATGGCTGCTGTTTCCAAGAGGAATACTCCCGGGAACAATAGCCCGAGATAACGTGTACCTCCCCAGTTTCTGGGCAACCAAGGGTATGCTTTCTCTCCACATATAAAATAAACTGGATCACCTACGTATACTGGTTCTATTTCTCATTTTAGTACCACTGTATTCATACAACCAGCATATGTTCCGACTGAAAAAGAGCCTTTCTTTTTTAGGCAAAAAGGGACAGTTTTTGGGTTATAATTCACAGTGTAAGATGGGGGAATCACACCTTTGTTCCCTTCTGTTCTTACACGAAACGTCATTACAGATGTTTTTTCTGGCGGGGACAATCTATCTCGTCTATTTTGTCGTGTTATCTTTTGTGTGCTTTTCCTCGTGGGCTCTGGGGCTATTACTTGTGCTTTATGGAAAATGGAACAACCCACAGGCTTCATTATTATCTCCTCAAACTCATTCATGTTGGTTCTGTCTAATTGACCCGTATCACTCTTATTCCATTTCCCACTAAGCACATTGCACCTAAAGATGCACTACATGCAGAACTTAATGGTAATGGCCGCACATACCACCCTATTCCTTTCCCAGCATTCTGTGGTAAATGGGCACATACCCAGCAGTTTGCTTTCTTCAGGATTGCATGTGTCATGTTCATTATCAGAAGTAAGGTGTTATTCGTAAAACCTTCCCTGTGTTTTTCTTCCATTGGGGGTAGGGTATAAGTGATCACCTGAACCGGGCTTTCAGTAGTGGATATATTAATTATTGGTAAAAACATTTCTAATGGGTGTATTGTTTCTACCCACCATAATATTAGGGCAGTCGATATTGGTGCTACCACGCTCATAAAGCACATTATTATCGTTAGTGTCAGCATACAATTTGTTTTACCATGCGTTTTTCTTAAACTTATTGGGCCTCATTAGGACCCAGGCGGTAAGGGGTTTACGGCAGCGTAAACAGCGCCGACCCTTACCGCCTGATTCCGAGGTCCCTTAGCGCCATGCAGGATTTAACACCTGCTTTTAGCAGGTGTTAAAATCCATGGCGCTAAGGGACCTTGTTGTTAATTACGCCACCGTAATTTACGGTGGCGTAATTAACGCCTTCCCCACTCCCATTATGCCCTATGGGGCAAAAATGGGAATGGGGAAGGGTAAATGGGGATTGGGGACTTACCGCCCCGCCAACCTCGGAATGGGGTGGTAAGTCCGCCAACCACCATGGCATAAACGTAGTTTACGCCATGGTGGTAAAGGTACGACCCAGGCGGTAACTTACCGCCTGGGTCGTAATGAGGCCCATAGTCTTTATAACTGACTCATTCTCAGAGGTGGTGGTGCAGGAGGAGGCTGGAACCGGTCCCGGCATGTTTCTCGTCTTCCTTCTTCCTTATCACAGTTCGTTGTGGATATCTCTCTTCGTCGCGCTTGCTCTGATGTCTGTAAGTTCAATGGAATACTCACAATTCAGTTTTGCCTGTCCTTTTTCTTTTAGGTTGGATTCGATTATTTGTTTTTAGGCGAGATCACTTGTCCCTTCTTATACTGCTCAGAGGACCTTTGATCAGTTATCGACTCAGTATCATGTGCGCCCAGCTTGTCCGCTCTGGTTCCGGACACATGTACTGTTAATCAATGATCTCACTTGTCATAGTACCATGTATGCCCAGCTTGTCCAATCTGGTTCCGGACACATGTACTTTTATGATCGCATCGAGGAGCCGCGAGTCTTGAATTGCCCGACTTGCACAATTCTCACGCTTCTCTCCTCTACACCCCTGGTTCCTTCTCCGTCCATGAGCTGAACCAGAGGTTGATATAAACACCAAGAGAAAAAGAATGCGGATCACTTTGTCTTCCAAGGCCGCAGGTTGTATCGCCTTGCTCCTGGTATCGTATGATCCGTGAAAAGAGCCGGTGCACTTTCAGATTCAGGCTTGAAGTCAGCCTGTGGCGCTACTGCAGGTGCTGGTGTGCGCCGCGCCAATGATGCAGATTCGGTCTTTGGCGTGCTGGCAAGTACTGGTGGGCGCCAAAGGGGTACACGATTTGGTTTTGCTGGTATCTGCAAGGCAGATTTCACGTCGGTCAGCAGTGATGTCGATTCTGCTGGGCAACGTTGGGGCACTCTTTGCCCTTCCCCCTCTTTGGCAATCGTCTCAGGCTTTGTTTCGAGTTTCACTTCACGTTTTTGCAGATCAGGTGGCTACAGACTGGCAACAGTTTCTTTCGTTTCTGGGACTGCTGTCTCTTTCCGATCATCAGTGTCAGGCAAGACTTTCAGTGCAGTTGGAATCTTTTTGGTATGGGTGGCATGGATCCACGACTTCCTTCCATCCACCCGTATTGCCGTCTGCGTCGCCAAAAGTACTTGATGCGGCCCGCGCCACCTGGGTGCTAATGATGACTTTCTTTCGAAGTTTTTTAGCAGCACCCAGTCTCCTGGCTCCGGCGCGTGCCCCAGACCAGTATACTGCACGGGTAATGCCTCCTGCACCTGCTGATGAATCAAACGCAATTTCTGCATTAAAAGGCCACAATAAGTACTAAGCACAGGATGTTCTATCTCACTGAGTCGTTTTGGCTGAGGTGCGCACCATACATTTGCCGGCCTCCCCATTATGGTCTCGTATGGGGATAGCCCAGTTTTAGCCTGTACAGACGTACGCATGCATAATAGTGCTATTGGTAATGCATCCACCCAACTCAACTTGCTTCCCGCACAAATCTTGCTAATCTTTGATTTAAGAATCCTGTTGTGCCTCTCCACAAGACCGGCAGAACTCGGATGCCTTGAACTATGGAATCTCTTATCAATCTGGAGACCTGCACATATCTGTAACACCACTGCACCCACAAAATGTGGTCCATTATCGGACCATAGGACACGGGGCAAGCCAAATCTGGAAAAATACTCCTTCAACATTACTTTTGCCGTAGTCATTGCTGTGCAGTCTTTTAAAGGATATGCCTCCACCCACTTACTGAATGCACAGATTACCACCAAGACGTATTTTAAGTTTTGGCACCTTTCCATCTCTATGAAATCAAAATGAACTACCTCAAATGGCATGGAGGGCCGGCCAAAACTGCCTGTTGGTGTCACTGTTCCCTTTCCTATATTGTGTTATAAACACGTGATACAGTTCTGCACCAACCTCTCTGCATTCTTCTTTATGTTTACATTCTTTCATACCGTAGATAGGTGCTGTATTATTTTCTTGACACAGATGTGCGTAGGGCTGTGGGCCATTGTGACCATTGCAGTCACATATGAATTTGGCAACATCCAGTTTCTAGTTCCCTTATCCACCCAACAACCCTCCAAATTCAAATCACCAGATCCCTCTGCCCATCCCTGTATTTCATCGGCCGTAGCCTCGGCCTGCATTTCTTTGACAGTCGCAACTCCATCTTCTATCATACAGGGTACTTCCTCTGTCTGAACCGTCATCATCTTGGTATTCAAATCAGTGGCAGTTTGTTTCGCAATCCTGTCTGCAAACGCGTTTCCCTCTCCTATTTTGCATGTTACTTTTTTATGTGCCTCGCATTTCACTATTGCTAGGCGCTTTGGAAACGTGAGTGCAGACAGCAATCGTACAATCAAAGGGCCATGTTGAATTCTGGCACCATGTGATGTCAGGAACCCTTTCTCAGCCCAGAGTCGTCCAAAGTTATGAACCACTCCAAACGTGTACTGACTATCAGTATATATATTCACATTCAAATTTTCAGAAATCTCGCAGGCTCTGGTTACTGCTATTATTTCTGCGGCTTGTGCTGAATTATAGGGGATTATTTTACTTTCTACAACTCTCTCTAGGGTAGTGATAGCGTATGCGGCAGTTGTCGTGCCATCTGGTAATTTAAAACATGAGCCGTCACAAAATAACTCTCCATCCGGCTCTTTCTGTGGAATATCACTTAAATCAACTCTCCCCTTGGTTTCTTCCTCAGTGACCATTAAGCAATCGAGGGGGGGGTGATTCATTCTTCCCAATTTCTTTTATGGTTAATGGCATTAATTCTGCAGGATTCAAAGCGCTACACCTCATAATTTGGATATGGGGCGCGAACAAGATAATCTCATATCTTGTCAATCTAGCAGAGGTGAGGTGTTGCGTCTGTGTCCTTTTTAATAGAACATCTATGGCATGTGGCACCATCAGAATGAAAGTGTGCCCCAATACCATCCCTTGCGTTTGTTTCACTGACGCAGCAGCCGCTGCGACAGATCGCAAACATCGTGGTAGTGCGCACGCTACAGGGTCCAGCGCAGAAGAAAAATAGCCGCACGGCCTATTTCTTTCACCTTGTTCCTGTGTCAAAACCGCCAATGCACATCCTTCACTTTCACACACAAATAGTCTAAAAATGTTCTTATAGTTTGGCGTACCCAAAACTGGAGCTGAGCATAATGCAGTTTTCAATCCATCAAATGCTCTCTGACATTTCTCATCCCACTGCAAAGGCATAACCGCATCTTTTCTAGTCAAATTCACTAATGGTTTGACAATCAACGCAAAAGTACCAATCCATTGTCGGCAATATGAAGCCATGCCTATCATGGCTCTGACTCCTTTTTGTGTCTTTGGAATAGGCATACAAGAAATACTTTCTATGCGTTCTGGCGTTAGTCTTCTCCCTCCTTTCGAAAGTAGGTAGCCCAAGTAAACTACCTCCTTTCGATTATACTGAAATTTCTTCAAACTAGCTTTATGGCCATGTGCAGCTAGGTGTGACAGTAGTAATACAGTGCTTTCTTTACAAATCTCCTCTGTGTCTGCAGCTAGCAATAAATCGTCTATGTATTGCAAAAGCACACAACCCACAGGTAATTCCAGCATGTCTAGTTGTTCTTTTAATGCTCTACTGTAAATACTTGGGCTTTCCGTATAACCTTGCGGAATCCGCGTAAATGTAAATGATCGTCCTCCTAATGTGAACGCGAACAAGTATCTACTGTCCTTGTCCACTGGAATACTAAAGAATGCGTTCTTCAAATCTATTACACTAAAATATTCTGCTGAAACAGGTATCATTGTCAATATTGTAGTGACGTCTGGCACTAGAGGAAATTGCAGATTGTACTACCTTATTTAATGCGCGTAGATCAATTATGAAACAGTATGGTACCTCATTACCTCCTTTTTTATAAACCGGAAGGATCAGGCTGTTACATGTACTGCCTGTGATTTCCTCTATTACCTCTAATTTCACCAAATTGGTAACAATACTCTTCAATCCTTTCTCACCTTCAACTGAAATTTTGTATTGGGGTATTCGCGGTAGGGTAACACCTTCTTTTAAAATAATCTTTACTGGCTCTATCTTTAAACATCCCACATCGTTGTCATGCATTGCCCATATACAGGTTGGTACTTTGCTTAGTTCCCCTGGTAACGCTTCGGACATAAATTCTGACACAGGGGCATCGTGTGGCCATATCGTTAGAAACACTCTGTCTGCCATGCAATGTAGAACAGAACCTAGTTTTTTCAACAAATTTAATCCCAACAAATGTTCTCCACAATTTTCTGTTAGAAGGAAAGGACAATGTTCGGTAAATGGTCCTATGGTAACTGGGACTGGTTTGGACACTGGGTTTATGACTGGTGTACCTGCGAACCCTACAGAAATATTCTTTTGCCCTGACAGTGGTATATCCGGAACCAAGTGATGGTCTATTGAACACTTCTGTGCTCCTGTATCTACAAGAAAGCGGTTCTCCTCATTCCCGACTCTCATTTCTACATAGGGTCCTTTCTGATTCATGGGAATAGACACTGGTTCCGACCCATATCCTGGGCTGTCCTATTGGGGAAATAACACATCGTCCGATGTGTAATGATTACTATTACTGTAATACGTGTTTGGCTGTGTATCGAAAACATTTCCACTCTTCCCTCTATTTCCCCCACTCTGATTTCCATATTGTTGATTTTGCTGTCCCTGACTCTGGTTTGGGGCATTTTGGTTTTGGCCTTGGTTTTGATTACCTCCGTTATTATGATGGAGCTGCATAAATTTCCTATTTGATTCATTCGCTCCTGGGTGTCCTCTATGCTGTCTCCTCTGATCAGACCCATTTCTGTTCTGTAGATGCGGGCATTGCGCTCGCCAATGTCCTTCCTCTTTACAATATGCACACTGATTCGGCCCCACTGTTCCCCCATGCATATTCGACCTACTCCTTACTTGTGCGTTCCCTCGCCCTCTATTATGTCTTACTACTTGCTGCATTAATACCCTTATCTTTAGATTTACCCTATCCCTCTCTTCTTTTTCTTTTCCTGCAGTCACTATGCGCTCATAATATTGGGCCATATGCAGTACTTCGTCCAACGTTTTTGCTTGCCATGCACTCTCTGATGTCATTATTAGATCCTGAATTGGAAGTTTTAACCCCCTCACATATTTGTCAACAAATAACCTCTTCCCTGCTTCTGAACCCACATCCTGCCAGCTGAAGTCTGTGAATACTTCTTCAAATCTATTAAAATAATCTGTAGCCAACTCATCTTTGCCTTGTACACATGCAGTCAATTTGTCCCATTGGATTCTTTTCTCTGGAACAATTGTTTTTAACTTCTGTACTATACGTGCTGGTAATGCCGCCAGGTTCAGTCCTGGTGTTCCTCCAACCGCTTTATTTCTATCCTCTATAATCAAACCCGCCCATGTGACGCCAAAGGCAGTTGTGTCATCTACCTTCCTTATTTGTTTCCATATATCTGCTGGCAGGATCACTGGGAATATTAGGTCTATATCACCCATGGTAAGCACGGATGACTGTAGGCAGGACTCTACTTCCTTGTAAAACCCTGCAGGATTCTTTCTTATATCCGGAATCGTCTGCTTTATGTTGTTCACCGCTTGTCTGGAAAAGGGAACATGCACATATTGGGCGGTGTAATGGGCTGGTGTTACCTGCGCCGCTACATTGCCCGCTGCGGGAGCCTCCACTTTGGGCACAAAGGTAGGTGGGACCTCTCTCATAGGAAATGCCCCACTTACCGTCCCTCCCCCTTCTCTTAGATGCAACAATATTCCCAGATCCAATGATAGGGCTGTTTCTCCTGTCCCTCGTTCTAATGCTCTCCTATATACTGCCATTATTTCAGGCGGGCTGGCCTTATCGTTTTTTATATCTTTATCTAATAAATGTTCAACCATCGATTGTAGCGCTTTTCTTTTCATAGGCATGGAATATTCATCAAATATCTCGTGTATCTCCATTGTGGGAATACTAGGATCTGACATCCATCTAGACGCTTCTCGTATAGATACTTTTAATTTGTCGCCCCTTTGTACTGATGACATAGAATGTCGTCGCTGTATATATGGCTCTACAGTTTCCTTTTTATTTCTCCCGATATCTTTACTCCTGTACCCGGGTGCAGTAAACATTTCGGCATAGTCATTATCTAATTCATCTTTAAGGTCAAAAAGTCTATACACATGTTCTCTTACTTCTTCATCCCTCTCCCTACAGCGTGCTAATGCATTCAAATCTAACAATCGCTGCGGTGGTAATTTCCCAATTAGCTGTTTCCATCTTTCCACCAAATATTCACCCATGCATTCCAACACTACCTGTCTTTCGTTGCTTCTACGAAAGTCATATATCGAAGCCACTGTTGCCGTCCCATCATTCCCGTCTATATACATCTCTGCCTGTTGCTGCAATTCCACCTTCCTTTCCTTGCTGAGTGCGCTGCGGGTTACCCTCGTGCACTGCCGTTGGTCAGTCCCGCCTCTTGCCCCCGTGGTTTCAACTTCAACCCCGGGAGGAACGGACGGTACCGAGTCTGTGTCTAGAGCGGGAGGTGCGGATGGGACAATGGGAACAGCGAGTGTCTGTTGTGGGCCTGGTTGGCTAGTAGGAAGTGTTATGTGCGCGGTCTGTGGCTATGGGAGGGCTTGAGCTACCGGAGGGGGAGCTTGAGCTACGGGCAGGGTCTGGGCAATAGCTACTGACGTATCTGGTCTTACTTCTGATCTTGGGCCTTGTTTTGTATGGGTCAATATATTTTCTATCAATTCATCTGTCATGTGTAATTCTCCTGGTGGGTATATCTTTTCTATATTCAACTGGTCACGCCTGCCTGTCCTTCTTAGACTCTCAGTCCATTCCTCCTCTTCTTTTTCTTCCGCTACCTCACCTTTTGATTTATGCCTGCGCGCATGCTTTGCTCTGCTTTTAGATCGGAGCATTGCTTACTTTCTCCAGTCTTTAATAGTTTCAAATGCTGCAGGACGCGCTTTCTTTCTTATTAACACCCTTTCCAAGTTATCTATTCTCGCCATCTCAAAACTACCATTAATCGGCCACTGATGGTCTTGTTGCTTTCTGGTTTGCCTATGCCAAGTTTCACAGAATATTATCGCACCCACTCCATACTTCACATGCATCTCATATGCCGGCGTTCCCCCAGGTGGTACAATTTGGCCATTTTCCAAAGATTGTCTACCACAGCGGAAAAACCCTGCTAAGGTGGACAATACCCCAGTCATGTTTCAACCTTCCCCTTGGTTAATCAACCTTACCTAGGGCGTTTGATTTTGCAAAGTCAACTCTCAACCAATATCAGGATGCTTTGAATCGGGGAATGACTCACCTGATAAATCAAGTCGTCTGTATACTGACGCACGAAAGGACATTGTGTCTGCGTTTCTTGGCTTCCGCCTCGTTTTGGGACCCTCGCCTCCTTGTTCTCTAGCCAGGCACGTCGATCAGGGATCAGATGTGTGCAGATCTGCAAAGGAGTCTCTCATTACTTTTACAGGGCGCCCCGAACACCTCTTGATCCCGGCTCGATCGTCCCGTCCTCGCCGTTCTCTGTTTTTCTCAATTACAACGTTACGCGAAGGAACAAGTGGGGAAGGGTCCCTATTCGGGCGCCATCTTGAAAGGGGCCCCTAGGGGACCTGACGTCTATGGAAACAAGGCGGGTCACCACACACGATAGAGACGCCAGACACGAGGTTGTATTCCCAAAGCTAGGGTTTTATTGCAAAGCAAAAGTCTCAGGTGGCCAACTCGGTCTCACGCCCCGCGACGTGTATCTCTAGACCTCGAGGGACGCAAGAAGAGTGAATTACGTACATCAGTTACATATATACAAAATGCATATCAAACAATCAGCTATGACATGTATAACACCCCTCTTCATTGGGTTTCTTTGAACTTGGTGTGATGATGGACATCTCCGACCACTATGACACCTTCAAACATCTATTCTAGTAACAATTTGCAATTTGTAAGTGCGTAGGCATCTTTCGGTTATTGAATAGCACACGGCGCTTCTGTTCTTGGAAGCGAACTACATACAGGGGGGAGTTGCATTCCGGACCTTGCTATCTATCAGGTGCTATTCGTGTCCTGGGAGCCGACATGCTCTTAGCGGGCTCAGCAAAGGGGGGCCGTTTGAAAAGCATAATTCAAGCCTTTAGCTGTATTATTCTAACATATTCTACCATATGATGAGACTGGCTGGCAGCTGTGAAATGATTAAATGCTCTGCGGCTCTGCTTCAAGGCTACATTAAGGAGGGAGCCGGGCATTCTTCCTGGCGCTGCCTACGTTTGTGTTTCAGCGAAACTCTTGTTATCCTCTCGGCCCTGTGGCCTTGTCCTTTTCATATACAGACAACAATGTTCCACAGTCGAGCAGTGTAAGCGGAAAATATACTGTGAAGCAATAGGAACAGAAAGCAATGAGCAATGGTTAGAAAACAAAATGGCGTTTCTTGTTACATAAAAATGGCCGTTCATTGGAAAACTCAAAAACCTATATTCTGTCGTATCGTGCATGAGACGGTTGGCCCACGGCCACCAAGATGAGTTTGCGGTCTCAAATTGGATTTCTAGACTGACACCAAGACTTTACAAATCGTAAGCCACTCAATAGATAGACTTCTCTGGACCCAGGCTCAGACTGGCCTATAGGGCAATAGGGCAATGCCGAACAAAAAACACAAAATGCTAGGGTGAACCAGATTTCTTGGTCATAATGGTCCACTTTTTTGTCCCATGTTGGCCAGGTATATAAGTTACTTCACCATGCGGCTAGTAGTTTTGACCAGTGTTTCTGAATAAATATTCGTTAAAACGCACCATTTGTATCACATTTTATCAAGCACCTGCACCTTGGGTAATACTCAAATGCTCGGTCACAAAAGAAATGAATTGCCATTTGCAACTCTGGGACACTGTTTCATTGGTGCCCAAGACAATTTTATGCCCCAGTCCGACTCTTTCTGGACCATCAAACCCAGAAGAACTGTTGTTGAGATAGAAAGTTCTCCAACATTGGTCCCAAGTTATGGAAAGCACTCCCTGAGAGAATAAACCAGGATACAAATCTTGTCTCCGCGGGTATTAGCCGCGTAATAAAAGATGAATGAATTAAACAAACATTTGCACATCCAAGAAGACCTCAAAGGCATCTTTCTGCAACAAGCATTATTTTCTTGCACCTCACACCATATAATGAGGCTTGCCTTCACTCTGGTGTGGTAATATCCCCGCCATGTGTACCTGGTTCCTAGTACTGCTTTTTCTGTGCAACAATAACAATCTTCTGGGGATCGCTGTAGGCTCCCACAACTTGACCCTGACCAGCCAAACATCCAGAAACACCCAAAACAATCTGATAGAAAACTCTTCATTAACCCTCGGTTGTGTATCCTATGAAACAAGATTGCTAAGATTTGTTTTGCTATGAAATCCTACCCCTTCTTCTTTTCCTACTTTATGTGTTCCACCTTTTCCGTATCCACTGCTTCAATTAAAACACTGAAGTGGTGTGTTATATATGGCACCATACCTAACAACGATAATACATAGAATAAATGCATGAATACAAAATATGTGTGGAACTCACTACTTCAGCCCATACTTGTACGTTTCAATAATTTGGTGTATATATTATGTTTCTAGTCTGTGGATTTTTCCCTGTGTAAACTGGACGCTTACCAGTATTTTCAAACTGGGACGTTTCTGGCATTGTCAAACTGGAAGTGTACTGGAATTTTGTGAACTGCAAATATAGTGCGTTGCCACTGCAGTATAATGGGCAAGTCAAATTCAGAGTTTATTGGGTAGGCCAAACAGGGCATATTCTGGGAATGCCAAACTGGGAATTGGCAAAGTGAATGTACAGTGGGCTCCTCAAACTAGGAATGTACTGGGATAGTGAATCTAGGATTAACTCACAGAAGGATTGTGAAGATGCCATATACACTGGGATTGGCGAAACTGGAAATTTACTGTGTTTACCAGGGTTGTAAACACCGGAATTGGCAATCACACAGTATATTTGGTTTGTGGGATTGTATATTATACAGGGTTCAGCAAACTAGGAATATATCGGCATTGTCTAATGGGGAGCGCACTAGGATTGTCAAACAGGGAGTATACTGCGATTGTCAAACTGTATAGCATAGTGTCAGCATTGTCCCCTTTGTCATACAATTTCTGCTTTAGAAAGTGCGATTTTTAGTGGATTTAATGAATCTGAAGAAATCTCAGTTCTCTCTTCACTCGAATATCGTCCAAAATGTCCATACCCTTGTCCTTCTCCATGCTCATCAGACCTTCTACCTCCAGTAGTTCCACCTTTATATTACGTCCTCTGTATGGCTTTTCATGCTTTTTCCATCAGCATGACCCTAAAAGTCACTTTAGCTGCTTCCTAAACTGTTCCCTCATTCACATTGAACTACCTTTGCATTTCATCTCTAGTAAAATGCCTCAATGGGGGATCGCTGGGCAGCGTGTGGTTACATTGTTCTCTACCGCCTGCGAGTCTTGCAGTAGGCACATCAAGTCCACCAGAAATATGGAAGCCCTTCTGACCAGAAACGGCTGTCCCCCTTTGAAAAATACATAATACAACCTTGAGAACATTTTGTGTGGATGGGAATAGAAAGTATACTTCGCTGTGGATTAGCAGCGCTCCAGGTGGCCACCACACAGACGGCTTCCAGCAAAGTACGGAGCCGTTATCTCTCTTCTGTGTTATTGCAGGTGTGAGTGCATCCAATGCATGGCTTGTTAGTAATCATATTAATCTCGCCACCAAGGACTAGAAATATTCTGTTTGTGCCTGAATCTAACTGTGGACTGGACATAGGGTACATAACCTTACTTCTTTACATCCCTTCACCATCATGAGTCTACCTTCTATGCACTTCTTAGCAACAATTTGCTTCAATCTAATATTTTTGGACAACAACATTCCAAACCTGACTTCCTTTACTTTGTTGGAAGCCCAGCAGGAAAGGGCTGTTTATGAACATCTGATCAGACGTTCTCTTCCCTTCGATAGAAGGTGTTCTGTGGACAAACAGCACATCAAAATTATGTTTCTTAAATTCCCCAGCGAGTGTTTGTGTGGAGAGATTGAGCCATACATATTGACAGTGGGTTCAATCGGATGTATGTGATTTCTTCGAGTATATTTATCCTACTCTGGATTTTGCCGAATCCATGTCACAGAAAAAACGAATCATTTTTAAATGTATTAATTTCTTTATTTTTAATGCGGGGGAGACCCCCGCAAATCCCTCTCACCCCCTCCCTACCACAATGTATAGCCTTACCCCACAACACATCTATTATGCATTACGCATATACCATTTCCCCTACCTTTTTCGGTGAAATATATCTGGTGAAATCTCATTAGGGGAAATGGTATTCAAAGAAATCTATGGTAATGGGTTCAATCCACACTCTAGTGGGAGAATCAGTCGAAACCATCAACCCAAAGTGACCATTCCTTACTGTTCCTCCGTCAGGCCTTCCCACCTTTTCTCTCACCACGAGAGACAAAGGCACTCACTTCCAGACCTCAATCAGTGTCTCATAGGCTATTAGTAAAGTTTGAGGTTCCTGACCTCCATCCCTACCTCATACCCCCCCCTCCTCTGTAAAGACAGCACCTGAATTACCATTACTCCTTTCTGATATCTGTGAGACCAAACTGTCATATTTACCTACATTCTGGCAGCCCTGTTTTCCCCTGAGTACATGAGTTTCAAATCCATATGCGTAATGAAGTCACACGCACCATATAATCAAAAATAACAAATGGCACTGCATTCACTGAGCGGAACGGCACGAGAAGCCGAATATGGCGTAATGTAACTGCGTCTAACTATTCTCTGTAAATAAATGTGCTCTCCCAATGTAATCCTTTTGTCACTGTATGCATTAGTTCCACCCATCCCCAAATCATTATTCATACATAGATTTTTGTTTTTACTTAGCTATGTTTCAAAAAGAACAAGTGACACATAGAATATCCAAGCTGATTCTACAACACTTACCTTCTTACCTAAGAATAATTCTCAAAATTAATAATATTACATACGCTGCTAGATCTGTTTCATAATTCTTTTTTTGTAAAAATAAACTTATACAGATATATTTATATCACTTATCGGCAGCAGAATATGTGGACCAACCTATATTCAGATGGTGGGATAATTTATAAATATATACAGGTGAGTGGATTCCTATGCCCATATTGAGCTGATTTGAGCTGATAATGAAGATTACCCAGGCTTACAGTGCCAGGTAGTCTTTATTCAGAAGCAAGCATTATGCTTAACTCTTTAATGCCACTCTTCACAGCAGCCTTTCTTTAAAACCAACTTCTTTTCTTTTTTCTTTTTTTTCAACAATAAATAACCAAAACAAGAAAACTTCCATCTATCATAAGGGACTACCCATCCCCAGCAGTCCCCAGTGTTTCTGTAGTTCAGTGCTTCCTCCAACAATCAACCCCGGCCCAGTACTCTACACCTGTCATATCCTGTCCATGACTCCTCCTCTTTCTTTGATGAATCAACAAAACAGTCCAAAGTCCAAAACAAGTGTTTAACTATCCTGTAAACTCCATACGAACGCAGGAATTCGCTCGGCTTTGGCTCAAGCTTTGCTTTCTGGCTCTCCTCTACTGCGGTTACCTTCACCGCTCAACTGTTCTTATGGTCTTCACCTAGCAGCCAAACACAGGATCACCATTAGGGAGGGAATACACAGCTCGTTCTACAGATGCATTGTTAACACCTTCTTACTTAAATCATATTCACATGTCATAGAAGCATACTCTTATTGCACCACCTATTGGTCCAGACTATTTGAGCCAGCAAAATCCCTCTGGCGTATTCAGGGTGGGATAATGCTCACCTCTGTGTCTTCAAAAGAATCCAGACTATCTTGCGCTGTACGCCTGGGCAATCTCATTCTATGTCAAGTCCAGAGGCAAGTATTATGCTTGTTCAAAGCTATCTATCACTACTGCAGCCACTGATGATACCGGCTTGAAAAAAGGTCTTAAATGTGCTTTCGGATGACCAATCCGCTGACTTCATAATGTCTTGCAAAGAAGAGCCTGACGCAAAAACTTTGGAAGCCATTGCTCCTCTAACTGAATGCTCTCCAAAGAACTCTAAATCTTGGCCTGCCGTGCGCATCACTTCTCTAACCCACCTAGTAATTGTAGCAGAGGCCACTGTGTGAAAGGGTTTTCTTCGCGCAATCAATAGTTGATCCATTCCGAGGGTTGCATCTCCTTGGTAGCTTCTTTGTTAAGTTTAATACAGCAGGCTATGCACTACTTGGGTTCCTCTGGAAAATATGGGTACGAAATGACGGATGACCCAATCTTAGTTCTTTTAGCAATATGAAATGCCACCCCTTCTGGGTAAAAAATGTTCGTACTGACCTCTAGAGCTTTAACGCCAGACACTTTCCAACACAGTACCAAACACAATAGCATTTCTAAAAACCAAACAATATTCTTTCTCGTTTCCAGATTGGTTTTAGATCACGGATGGGAACCTCCCTAAACGCAACACTCATGGCACATCTACTCGCCAAAACAAAGATCCCTGACACAGGGGCGATATATATGGCCTCAGTGGATTTAACAGCTGCCTTTGACTGTGTAGTGCGTGGCCTTCTTTGGAAAAGAATGCAGGAAATGGGCATTCCTGGGCATCTCCTATACCTAATTGCCAAACTGCACACTAATACTGTGTATTTCATTAGAGTAAACTAAGCTGGAGCTACTACGGGGCCAATTCCGATTGCATTAGGAGTCAAACAGGGATGGAATCTGGCCGCCACCCTGTTTAATCTATATCTTCTTAGCATTAACGATATTTGGTTACAACAAATCAGCTATCCAGCTCGACTAGGCCATCTCAAAATCCAGTGGCTCGCATTCGCTGATGATATAGTTATCTTTGACTAAACACCATCAGGGCTGCAAACTAAGCTATCCTTGTATGCCGAATATTGCTTAATTCACAATTTGCAGTTTAATGCAGGGAAATCTAACATCTTCTTGTTTAAGAATTTAAAGAAACGCCCCTGCCCACGGCTCTGGATTATTGGTTCGATTTCCATCCCTCAAACTTCCACAATTCGATACTTGGGTTATCTGATTTCTGATTCAAATGCAATATCAACTTGGGAGAGCATATTGAATAAAAAAGCAAAAATTCTTACAACACACATGCGCATGATATTAGGCAAATATTGTAAGTTTTCTTTGACTCCATTATTTGAATTTTATATCCTTAAAGTTGAGGCGATCTTGCTGTATGCCCTTGACATGTGCTTGGCAAATATAGATCACTTCCTCAATCAATTACAAGGTCGTATTTGGAAGGGGGTGTTGTGTTTGGCCAACTCGCTTCCGAATGCGGTCTTCAGGCAAGAATTAGGATTGACATCACTGTCAGCCCGTTATCACTGGCATCAATAAACAAACTTTGCAAAGATGTTATTTCCCTTACAAAATTCCTTATATGAAGATCTGGGGAGGATGATGAATGACCTCAAGCCCCCCTCTATTAAAAAATTCTACCGGAAAATGGAAGCTCTTTTAGATGAGATGGCATTAACCCCTGCTGATCTTGAATATCGCCAAGCACATGTCAAGATTCGCCTATTCGCGCATGATTGGTGTAAAACCTTAAATGCATTGGACAAATTTAAGCCATACAGAGAAGCCGCTAAATTTGCTACAGCTCGCATGCCACACAAGCTGTATTTACAACAATTTCCTTGCCCCATAACTAGGGGCATGTATTTAAGGTTCAAACTCAACCAACTGTTAACCTTAGAGAAAATAATAAAATGGAGAAAGTCTACTGAAGCCTTCTCCGGGGACACCTGTAGATTCTGTAAAGTGTTGAACTCGCATGAATCACTAAAGCATCTGACCATTCATTGTATCTATTTTGAAGAGCAACGCAAAGAAATATTTGAACTGAAACATGCAAGTGTTTCTGCTGAATCAAGAGAATGGCTTTGGTTGGTATGTATGTGGGGCTCGACAACCAAAGCCATTTTACGGCTCACGCGCTTTCTATCCATATTGAATGATGAACTAGAAAAGCAAAATGTTCTCTATGTAAGCAATCGTGTGTCTAACTCAAATGGAATTGTTTGATAAGTTGCGTCCCTGCTGGTATTTAGTCAAAAGCCGCGTCCTTGTTGATATATGGACAAAAGCAACCTGCTGTACTTTTGCCAAAAGGCTCACTTAAGCGGATAATGTTAAATTGTTACAGTGTAGGTGAAAACTGACAAGGGATCACATGTTTGGGGATGTACCATGTAAATTACAAAGCGGAAGCTTATGAATGGGGAGAAGGTACCTTGTGGCAAGCACTATTTTTATGCGAGAATGTATTATTGTATTATAAGTGTTTCTTTTATTCCTTTATCTCATAATTACAAATATTTTAAAAATACTATGTTAGAAAATTCTCTGTAGAAAAGTTTATGAAAATTTGTAAATGAAAGTTGTAATGAAAAAGAAATTTGTAAAAGTTTGGTAATCAAACTATAAACAACGGTTTGAATTTAAAAAAAAAGTAGTAACATAGCTAACTAACTGGAGAGACAGTGTACTGATAAAACCCCATTCTCCGGCCTCTCCTTGAAAGGGCAGAATACTACTTCTACATCCCAAAGCACCGAATATTTGGCTGTGGGGGGTTTCCACATCTTAATACCTCACAAGAGCCTAATCACAGCCGGGTGCTCTCCTACGGGTGCCCCATCACATTTTTCATGCCCTGCAGAAAAAGCTGACCTATATACTCCAATGGTACGGAATGCCCTGCCATCCTGTGCTAAGTCTGCTAGAAAGTTCAGGATGAGCATTAAAAGGGCACAAATGGGATGAATACGCTGTATTGTGCACCACTCTTCCCACTTGGCACACGTGGCATCATAGCTCCTAAGGGTGTAAGGCCCCCGGTAGTCTCTGATAAAATCTGCAGCAACCGCCACAAGGCCCTGCAAGGACCAGCGCTTCCTGAAACTCTGCACGTTAGTAGCCGCAGGGCCCTTGCCCGTACAAGCAGAGGTACCTGACCCCCCGGGTTAACAAGCAGGTGTGGTTGGGATGGAATCACTCTCAGAAAATCTGAAGAACGTTCCATCAGAATCGGAAACCACGCTTGCAACTTCCACAATGGACAAATTATCACCAGCTCTGCTTACTCCCTGCATACTTTTGCCAGGGTCCTCGCTAGCATGATTTAAGAAGGTAACGCATAGTGCAGTGCCCCGGACCAACTGTTGGAGGCAAAAGGTCTATTCCCATCTGCCCCAGAGTTCTTGTAATTCTAAGGACATTGGACTGTGCAACTTCCAGTCGCTCGCATCCTCCAGATATCTGGAGTTCCAATCCGTGACTATGTTCTTCTGCTTCCCAGGTAGATACACTGCTGTTATCGCTATCTTCTTCTCTAGGCAGTAATGCCAGAAATCCTTTGCCAGCTCCACTAGCATCTTCGACCGCATACCCCCTAGTCAGTTTATTTATTTTACGGTTGAGATTTTGTCCATCTTCATTCAGCAGGATGCATTAGTTTACTCTATCTCTGATGAAGGCTCTTACTGTGAACAAGCCCGCCAATAGTTCCAAACAGTTTATGTGCATCTGCAACTCTTGCTTGGACCATTTTCCCCCTTGTTTGCAGGCCTCCATACCTTGCGCACCAGCCTGACATGCTGGCGTCTGATTCTATCACTAGCTCTGGCATGTCTCCGAATATGGCCATTCCATTCCAGGCTTCCATATTTTGTAGCAAGCATTCTAGTTCTATTCACCCGTCTTCGTCCAATGGAACTGTCTGATGATACCAGACTCCTCCCTGCAAGTGTCTGATCTTGAGTCTTTGGAGGGCCATGTAATGAAGGGGCCTGGGGAATATTGCCTGGATTGAAGCCGCTAAGAGACCCACTATCCTGGCTAGACTCCGAAGCGAGATATGGGTTCTCAGAAGCACTGCCCTCAGTTTCTTTTTTATTGCCCTCATCTTTTGCAGGGGCAGCTCTAACGTGTCTTTCCGGGTGCCTATAACGAATCCCAAGAACTCCATTTTCTGCTTCGGAACTAACTCCGATTTCTCCATGTTCACTAGAAACCCCAATGAAGTCAGTGGGAAGCACACACATTGAACGTGCGTCGCTAACATTGCCCTGTCCAGCGCAAAGATAACAATGTAATCTAGATAGATGATAATCCTGATTCCCCTGTCTCTGATGGCTTCCACCACTGGTCGCGTGACTTTGGTGAATACCCAAGGAGCTGATGCTAGCCCTAAGGGTAGGCAAGAGAAACACCAGCTCTGCCCCTTCCATAAGAATCTAAGGAAAATTCCTGCACTGTGGCGCTACTGGGATGCTGAGATAGGCATCCTTCAGGTCCAATCTCGCCAGCCAGTCTGATTTGCGTAGAATGTCTCTGAGGAGGTGAATGCCCTCCATCTTGAAATGTCGGTAGACTAGCCAGCTGTTCAGTTCGTTTAGGCTGATCACTGGTCTCACTTTCCCTTTCCTGTGTACCAGGAACATATTGCTGTAGAAGCCTATTTGTTCATCAAAGCATCATTCTATCGCCCCTTTTACTGCTTATACTGCTTTTACTTACTCTTAGTTCCTTGTCTCGGAGGGCTCCCTCTTCTCTCATCATTCTGAGCTTTGCTGGAAGTCGCTCCTGTTGCGGGGGTTGCATGAAATCTAGCCTGAAGCCTGTGATGGTCTGTAAAACCCAAGCATCGCTTGATAGGTCCAGCCATTTGTCCATACACCTCTGTGTTCTTTCTCCCACCTTGGGGTAATACTCATTCTGCGCTTTTACAACTGGTGGTGTTCTGCTGCCTATATCCGCCTCAACCTCTTCGCCCACGGGGTCCTCTCTCTTTGGACGGGAAGAAGGCGTCTTGCTGCCGACTCTCCCAGTACTAGGCCCTAGGGCCTTGGGGCCCCCTTGAATTACTGAAACAACTGGTCCATCAGCCCCTATGTCAACCAGTCCCTGCAAAAACCGTCCTGGTAATATCTTGCGGATAGACGATTGTGTTTTCTCCAGCGCAGTATAAGTTCCCACAAACCGGGACATTTCCTTAGCATAGGCGTCTCCAAATAGAAGAACGTGTGTTGATTTGCCTGCCTCGTAATTCACCAGATCCCCTAACTAATTGACTATCTTGAGTAGCAGGCTGCGCCGTCTGTTTGATGATAGCACACAGCTGGCATTGCTCAGCAGGCATACCACCCTCTGCACCCAGTTTGCTAGGGTAGATGCATCTACGGGTTCACCCATATCCCTGGCTCTCTCTGCTAGATCCATAATATTTGCCAGCGGTCCGGCTATGTCGAGGACCTTGTCCTGGCAATTCTTCCGGGATCGGTCCACTCCTCGTCTGATGTCTTCAGTTGTTTTCATAACGAAGGTGACCATTTTTGAATCTAGTTCTGGTGTGTCTATTATTTTGTTGAGCAAATCTGGTCACGGGCACACAGCTCTCATTCGGAAGCGCACTTCTTTCTATAAGGGCTTCCTTTTGCGTCACGCTTATATTGGGCCACCCTAGGCGAGGGCAGCCATTCCGTCAATTTTGGGTGATGTATGCCAGCAGGGTCAAACATGTTGCCCATGTCGTGCCCATGTGATGTGGCACTGGGCATGTTTGGTGCTTTGTCGGCGCTAGTATGGTGCACTATGCTGCTATCGTCTTGATAGGTGTCAACATCCTCCTCCTCTTCTGAAGGAGTCTCCCCTTCATTGGCGTCCCCTGTGTTTTTCGTCCCGGGAGTAGGGGCTAAGAGGGTTGGCACTTCCGATTTCCCAAGAAAAGCAGATTTTAGTTTACTGAATGTGTCAGTGCCCTCCTGGGGCAGCTGTAGGCCGCTACTATGATGACCTAGGGGCGTAGAAGATGGGTTACTTTTCCAGGTCCTTAACTCCCCCTTAGGCACCCCTTTTTCTTTAGGGTGTGCTGTTGAGGTCCCTTCACCTCGGCTCTGCTCTCTCTTTCTTTTCGTCTGAGCCAGGATATTTGCTGAAATGAGGGATTGGAGTGCTTGCAGGCACTCTTCAATGGGTTGGACAACTTGTAACACGGCTATACCCAGTTAGTCTCCCAGCACCCTCTTAAAACTCAGAGACAGGTCTTCATCCGTCTTTAGCTCCTCCTCACTATACTGAGGGGCAGAACTGCCAGTCTCCGTATGTGTGATCACTGAACTAGGACACGTGTGCTGAGTCAGTGCTTTGTGCCTTGTGCCAATTTATTCCTGGACGCTGCAGGTTGTGAGGGGAGAGCAGGCACTTTCACTTACCCCTTGAACCGTAGCGCGCACTCAGTGAAGTTGTTGGCTGCACTGAATCGTGCAGGTGATGATTGGGCATGTGCGCACATCAGAATCTTTAGGTTCCTTCCTCGAATGTTTCCAATTTGATTGGACGGCTGCAATCCCTTCCGGGATTCCGTGCGCTTATGTGCGCTGAATGGAAAATGGAGGATTTCTTCCTCCCTTTCCTCCTGTGTCTAAGGCTTGCCCCCAGGAAGCACACCAGTCACTGGAGAGCCTGTTAGTCTCTAGTTATCCTTGCTCGTGAGATGTTTACTGTGCCTCCCCCCACTCCCTCTGTATTAATCGAGTCGGCGGGGTTGAAAGGCACGTTATCTCCGTAGATGCGGTTCCACCCTTCCTTAACTCCAAGTAAGGGATTACCTAGCTTTAAGCCGTTGCGCTGATACGCTGCGTAACGGACCACAAACCACGTGTAAAATCACAGCTTGAGCTATCAACGTGTAACACTGCATTCTGCAGTTAATACTGTAGTTAATACTGACTCATTAATGCATTACACTATGTACTGGTAACATATACTCATGAAAAACATTAGAGCCACAGGACATGACATGTGTAGGGAGTGCTCAGCCAGGATTGGTTGTTGGAGGAAGCACTGAACTACAAAAACACTGGGGACTGCTGGGGATGGGCAGTCCCTTATGATAGATGGACGTTTTCTTGTGTTTAGTTATTTATTGTTGAAAGAAAAGAAATTGGTTTTAAAGGACGGCTGCTGTGAAGAGTGGTATTAAAGAGTTAAGCATAATGCTCGCCTCCGGTCTTGACATAGAATTAAATCAATCTTATTACAAATACTTTTAATCTGTCCCTTTCTCTATTTAATTTTCAGTTCACATGAACAAATCGCCACAATCTAGTTACACTGGAAAGCATTTCTTTAGAGAATTGCCGTTAATGAAAAAGGAGATTGTTTGTGTTACCCTTGAAAAGGCCTAATTTGCGAAACACATGGCCATGATGTAAGCTAGTTTTGCATTCTGTTAAGCATCAGCTTGGTTTGTTTTGTGTTAAGAATGTATATAGCTACACATTATATGTTTAATTAAACCTTATAATTATACAATGTGTAGTCTTAACTAAATGATGTACAGATTGTAGATGAACTCAGGGCACAAAATAAGTTTTTCCAAAAGAAAATGACCCTTATGTTGGAGGCGCTTAAACAAAAAGGTACTTCCGGGATTTACTGTATGACATGGCACAGGGTTGTGGATGATAACCTTTTTTTGTGAGCAGCCTCTTACTTTTCTTCACCAAATATGTACTACTCCCTTTTGGCTTAATGGTATTGATAGTGAGGCCCCTAGTGCTACCTTGGATGCTAAGGGTATACCCACCCCAGGCCCACCCACCACTCACTGTTTAGTCCTTGCACTTTTATTTCCATTCCCTCCTGCAGGATATGTTCAGCACCGGGAACCTTTGCCAAGTAACAGAAATGACTTTGCGCAGTATATAAGGTCATCAATAATCTCAGTCGAAAATGTGCATCACAGCGCTATGAAAAGCCATACATCATTTACAATAAAAAATGGATAGAAATCATAAGAGATCATGTAACAACCCCCACAAGAAAATCCTCATCACAACCACTCTCCAAATGTGGCCTTAGCTTTTCCCACAAAAGCCTGAAAGGTTTTTCATGCCATAGGCTGTTCGCCATTTGTGGACCCCTGCCCCAGCCCTTTTTGATTATTCTGGGGCTCTTGCAAGATGCTGTGGATCATGGCGCCCCGGAAGACAGGCCCTGCCCACACACAGGCCACACCAGAGAAGAGCTGGTGGACATTGCGCTCCCTTCGTTCTGGGGTTTCGCCTCTGAAATGGCTACTTATGCGCCTCGGCGGGGGTGAGTAAAAGCATTCGGAGACTATCCGCACCACATATCAAACATTATGAGCAGAGGATATCCAATAAAAACGCCTGAGTCTGGCGAGCTTTATAGTCAGGCCGCCATTTCGTCTGCAGCCCCTAGCATCGAATGCCATACCAGAGAAAAAAAAAGCATTGAAAAAAAGCATCGAATGCTTTTTAAAAAAAATTAAAATGGGTTTTAAAGTTTAAAAAAAAAGGAGGGTAAGGGGGCCCCATTAAAAAAAATGAAATAAAATGCATTCAATGCTTTTTTCGATGCTTTTTCTTCTCTCGTATGGCATTCGATGCTATTGCATTCGATGCAATGACTATAAAGCCCTTTAAAGCTATGTTTATTGTATATGAAATAGACTAACTAAGCATTCCCCACATCCTCAAGGACAACTCCCATGGGCCCTCATCTCCTCAGCACATCCGGAAGCTACAGCTACAGTAAGTACATAACAAAATAATAGACGAAAAGGTAGGACGTTTGATAAAACACTGACACCCGTGGACTGCAGGAAGAAGTTAGTGGAGTCTGTCATCACTGGCTGTAATCACCAGACCAGAGAAGCAGCACCACAGTCAATTCAAATCTCAATGGAAGAGTGGAAAGGGATAGCACATTTATCCTTGTTTTGAAGTTGGTGGCTAAGAGTGAGGAGCTGATCCATCGATAGCATGGGTGAATGAGGGATGTCACAGAGAGATTAATTAGTTGGGTGGTATCCCGGTGGAAAATACACTGGAATATCACCCAATGCAATTACCGTTACCGCCACTTGCTCTGGCGATATTACTGCCAGAGTACAAGTGGCACTGGTGGTGTAAGTCCCCATTGTTTTTGGAGTCCATTGGACCCAATGTGACATTTATGGCGCAATTACTGCAGACCTTCGTGTAGCTGATTATAACTACATGGGCAAAGGAGAAAGGGTGACAGAGGGGAAATAGAGTTGAGTACAATCCGATGATAGGATGATTTGTCAGTGTCTTCTGCTGAGGAGAGAACTATCAACTGCAAAAATGTCCAGATACCTCAAATCAGGTTCCCAGAGATGCTCACACTGTTCAGGTTCAGACTTGAACCTAAAAGAAAGAGCCAGACTAACCCTATCAAACTCATTTTAGATGAGTGTTAAAATCTGCAGGATTGCATTGCATCTGTAATTGTGCTTGCACCTGCAGTCGGCTCTGGTGGACATTGATTGTTGCCCGATCAAAGTGATATTAAGGCACGGAAGTCTGGACAGTTCCCAGGTTACTGTTCCTTCTCACCGTCCTGACGAGGAAACGTAATGCAGGTACATGCATACTTGCAAGGCATCTGGCGTTACAATGAACACCCATCGATTCAATCTGCTTTATAAAGGTTTAAAAATCAGGCACAAATCCATGAGGAGTCAAGTCTGGACTTCTGCATCAACATTAGATGCCGGCAGAGAGACCAGGTTTTCTGTGCTTAGGTCTTCCAGTCTGTCTGTTTTATATCGAGAGCCTGTCAGGAGGAAAGTGCACTAGAAGTTCAACCCCAAGGCGTAGAAAGGAAACATAAAAAGATGGTTAGAATTGTCAGGACAATCCCAGCGAAGAAGTAAAGTACCAAGAAATAAAGCTGTACCTGAGAACGGGACAGGAACAATGCAAAACCTGACTGGATGTCCAGTTATAAAGCTTCAGAATAAAACATCTTCCAGCACATCTGAACATTCAGAAAAGTCCACAAAGGCCTGTCAGACCCAGGACGAAGAAGTGCCCTGAGTACCTCAATGGAGTGAGGTCAAAGAAGGAAGTCCACAGCACCAAGATGAAATGAGGAAAAATAAGCAAGTACACAAAGTGACTCGAGGATGGAGCTGGGGTGGATCGAGGAACTGAAAGAGAGACAAAATAGGAACCTGACCCAGGTAGGCAAGGGGATAGCAAAAAGGATAGAACAACAGGCACAGTCAGGGAATTACCAGATAATAAAGGTACAAAGGGCCAAGCAAGAGTATTCCAGATACATGCAGGTCTAGAATTTACAGGAACTAAAACACTTAGAGGCAACACAGAACAAAGCACAACTCTAATTGAGAAGCAGCGAGTGAACTGTGCTTTCTGACTATGTATTAGCTGGCTATCAAGAGAGTATGCAAGTCTTTTACGCTTTCCATTAACGTTAATCCCCCATTGAACATGAGCCCCTATATGTTCCATCTTCCACGCATTAGCCCAACAGACTTTAGTCGGTACCAAAATGCAGTCTACCATATGCAGCAAATGATCAAATACCTTGTCCCTTGTGGCTAGACCAAACAAAACGAGCAGAAGATGTAATGATCTCCTCACTCCCTTGTAGTGCTTGATCCAAGATAGGACCTCTTGCTAATATCTCTGCACTTTAAAACATTCCCACTGCATGTGCTAGTATGTCCTGACTGCCACATTGCCTCCAACAATGGCTCTGCCAGACTTGGACAGTCGTGTTGGAGGGAACTGCTAACAATGTACATGTTTACGGCTATGGAGTTTATATTGGTTGGATATGGAAACGTTGCCCGCCAGCCTACACAATTTTGTCCATAGTCCCTCTGATAAGGGAATATTTAAGTCATCCTCCCTTTTACTCTTTTCTGTAATATGTCTTGGTCTCCTCCCCCTCAAGGAGAATTGAATAAATCCTAGAGATAAGTCCCATGGAACCTTCTTGATGATCTATTCTCTTTTCAAAGGATGTCAATTTATGGGCCAAATTATTTTTCCATTTTCTTTCAGTGAGGACCCCTTTCAATTGTAGGTATGGAAAGACCGATAGCGCTCCAAAATTCTAATTGCCATGTATCATATTTATTTATGTATTTATTTTATTATTTATAAAGCACTGAGAACAGGACCCAAAGGTATAGGAGCGTTGACAAGACAATCTACACTAAGCAAAAACCATCAGACTTCTCAGGCTGAAGGGAAGCAAATGGATAGCAGGAGGTATGTATGGCCTCCCTTGTACACAGAGCTGTCCCACTCTCTCTAACCCTGCAACAAACTCAGCTCTGTTTAGCAGGGCGTGGGGTGCATATGCAGTTAGACCATGTGGGGATCCCTTCTTTCATTCTTTGGTTCTCCATACTTTCCAGAAAAGGGCCTTTTGACTTTCAACACAGCTTTGTGTGGCACCCACAACCATTCCCTCACAGTGACAGTGCGCAGCACATTATTTTCCAGCTGGACCCACTGCTTCTTATGCGTGTTCCGCAGATCGTTGACCACTACTCGCAACTTAGCTGCTCTAAAATAACCACGTACATCTGGAAGGCCTGCTCCCACTAAGACTGGAGGAGGTAGCATTGTTTCAAGAGTAATTCTGCCTTAAATTGCCCCCCAGAGAAACCTCCAAAATGCCACTGATCTGTTCCCATAATGTTGGCTAGTTCTCTTGAAACAGATCAGAGGGATTTGCCGGAAGCAAAATCCTAAATATCTTAACTTATCCCTTCTCACTTAAAAAGATTCAATCTTTGGGGCCTATTCAAGAGCATTAGTCATCAGACACAACGGCAGGATTATAGATTTCGATTGGGTAATAATAGTAATGTATGTAAATATATTCTATGTAAAGCGCTTTATATTAAAGTGCTATATAAAAAACAAACTATTATTATTATTATTTTTCAGAATTGACTTTGTGTCCTGTTAGTTGCCCATAATTAGATAATAGTATTGGTATAGAACTTAGCGAGTCAGACATTTATAGTAATACACCATCTGTAAAAAAGGCCTGACTTATACTTGTGCTCCTCAACTTCAAACTCTTATTAAGGAGTTTCCTTTCTTTTAACTGCATTGGCTCTATGACCAATTCAAATAATAAAGGTGATATGGGCCTCCTTGTTATTATTATTATTATTATTATTATTATTATTATTATTATTATTGTTATTATAATTAGGGTATTTATTTAGTGCAGACAATCAGAGGGGGAACTCAGCGAGGGGAGCAGAGAAAAAAGAAGCGGGGAGCTAAAAGGAGAGGGTTGATAAATTGGCAGCATGGGGGAAGACAGTCGGGAGCAGATCACTGCGTCTCAGGTAGGGTGGAGAGTGCAGGTTGTGTGGAGGTGCCATTCCTTGAAGAGAAAGGACTTGAGTTGTTTCCTGAACTGTAGAAGTGATGGAGCAAGTCTGATGCTGACAGGGAGGAGGTTTCAGAGTCTTGGAGCATAGACAGAGAGAAGGCCTGTCATCTTGTTTTTTCCTTCCTGCACTGTCATAATTCAAGTCTGCACATTTCCTTAATTCTGGTGGATCATCGCAGGCCTCTGGAGATTCTGAGTTTCTCAGTGAGGTAGCTTTGGGACTTCAGCATGACAGGTCTGTAGATGATGCAACAGGATTTGAAGATGATACAGGCTTGCAGTGGGAGCCAGTGCAGTTTCATGACGGTCGGGTTGATGTGGTCGAATTTGCAGAGTCCTTTAACGAGTCTTTCTGCAGCATGCAGGACATATTTCAGGGGTGCCAAGGCCTTCCAAAAGGGCATTGCCACCATCCTGGTGGGAGAGGACCCAGGCTTGGACAGTGGATCTGACATGGTTTTGTGGGATGAAGGGCTTGATTTTACGCAGGAGAGAAACCTGCTAACAGACCGTTTGTACCTTCCTTGATATGTGCAGTTTGAACATGAGGTGTCTGTCGATGTTGAACTCAAGGGTCCTGGCACTGGGGGCCAGCTGGGGTGTGAATCCCTCGAAGTTCATAGCAGATAGCCAGGTCTGGATGTCAGGGTGTTTGGTGTTGTTGGTCAGCAGTAGAAATTCAGTCTTGGAGGGGTTGAGCTTCAGGTAAGCACTGGACATCCAGGACTGGACCAATGTGAGGCAAGCCTTAAGCCTGTGGATGTCTTCCATGGAGGATATCTTGAGGTAGATCTGCATGTCATCTGCCTATTGATGAATGTGGATGTTGTGTGGCGAGAGGAGGGTTCGGAGCATTTCCATGTAAAGATTGAAGATGACGGGGGACAGGATGGATCCTTTGGATCTACACATTTGATTGGTAGAGTTGGTTCCATTTGTGCAAACTGTTGGCGTTTCGCAAGGTAGTATTTGAACCAGCTGAGGACGATCTGGCTGATCCACATGCAGCATTGTAGATTGTTGGTGAGTGACTGGTGGTCTACTGTGTCAAATGCTGCTGAGAGGTCAAGGAGAACTAGGAGACAAGAATGGCCACCATCAAGGATTTTAAGGGCATCATCAATCGTCTTGATGGTAGCCATTTCTGTGCTGCATCTGGGCCTGAAGCCAGATTGGTAGGGCAGAAGGAGGTTTTGGCTTCGATGTGTTGGAGAAGTTGTGTGGCTAAGGCCTTCTCCAGGATCTTACATAGAAAGGGAGGAAGGGTAGTGGGGCAGTAGTTGTTGGGATTGTTAGGTCCAGTGATGGTTTCTTAAGAAGCAGGAGGATTTGTCCAGGAGGATTTGTCCAGGGTCGAGAGTAAGGTGTCTTGAGTTAGGTATGATTGTCAGGTAAGGGAGGAGTGCATCAATCGGAAAGGTCTTGAGTAAGAAGGCACAGAGGGTGCCATCTGCATACGATGTGGTCTTTCATAATTACTGTCTTGAAAGTTGTGCAGATAGTTGTGGTTTTGCGAGATGGAATGTGTAATGTGCTCTCAGTTGTGGCATTGGTGTCTATGTTTTGGCGGATCATGTTGATCTTGTTGATGAAGAAAGAGTTGATGGCGGTGGATGCTGTGCTCCCCATTTCAATATAAAGTGTCTTGATGAGCAACCATTTAACCTTACTTTTGCCCAGGGCAATGAGCACAGCTTTGTGATACAATTAGGGCAGAATCACATGTTTTTCAAAACATCCAGCAGGAATTCCCAGGAGACCATGTCAAAAGCCTTTTCTGCATCTAATGAAAGCAGCACTGGGTCTCCTGGAGAGCTTCCCATGACATGTATCAAATTGATAGTTTGTGGACATAATCTGTCCCTTGCCCATAATTAACAAACCCAACCTTTTCTGGGTGAATTAAATTAGGAAAATGGGCCTCCAAGCGATTTGCCTGTAAGCAGGTTTAGATTTTTGCACCTTGTTGTAATGTGTCTTGCTAGCTGAGGGGATGACATCACTGTACATGGAATGTAGTGAGGTCAGTGTGAGTGGGGTGTTGGTGTGTTGTGATCTGAAGAGGATTCTATTCGGGGCAGTTGGAGGTATGCTGACTTGGATGGGACATGCCAATGTTTTGTTCCTGGCAATTGAACCACAATAAACCTACTTGATAACTTACCTGCTGGTTCGGGTGTTCATCAGCTTCCAAGTTATTACACTGGCGACGAGGATGGGATCCTGTCGTGGATGGGACAGTCCAGCACCTGGAAACATTGCCCTCCATTGAATTCATGTCCATGAAGAAGCTGTCAGCAAGTTTATGGCCCAGAGTTGTGTGACTGGGCTGAGTACCCTTTCAGTAGGCCGGGCGGTGCTGACTTGATACAGCAGATAACAACCCCCCACCAAACCCAAGCAACACAGGAGAAAGTATCCTACGTTTAAAGAAGAGGACATTCCGCACGGAGTTGCATGCGCACTTCCTGCGAGAATACCTTAGGGCAAGCATCATACCCACTGGCCTTGTAGTAAGAAATACGCCCTGCCTATTTCTGGACGACAAGGAATATGTAACTAACTTCAGCTGTATAGCTACAAAATGTAGTTGGGACCTTATGGTACTGACGATTACTACAGCACAGCGCAAAAGCAATCAGATGCAGTCTGATCTAGATAAAGAAGAGATAAAATTCCGGGAAGATGCCACCATAGCAGCTGCTAAGAATATCCTAATTGATCTACAGAAACAGTTTGAGGATTTCAAAACCGCCACCTTGGGGAGAAAAACGAAAAAACTCCAAAAGGATATTGAAGACTTTCAACTAGAAGCAGTATATCCGTACATTTCAGAGAATTACATCCCCAACAACCAAGGAAGCTCACCGGTCTCATCACCGGGGTCCACAAGACCAAGAACCCGAAAAAATCGGGGCAGAGGAGAGCACTTCTCAGGATCCAGTAGCAGGTCCTCCTCGGACGACAGCGTAAACAACAGGTCCCACCCTTTCAACCGAACTATCCATACCCACCCCCACAATGTTTTCCTTTTTTAGGTGGAGGCCCCTTCGGCAACCAACCATGGGGACCCCCACAATGGGGGCCACCTCCAAGAGGGGGCAGACCAGGCAACAGACAGCACAGGAGACGGCCGAGATATTGACATCACAGAACGCAATCTCCACTACTCCTATTTTTAATCTGGCAAACATGGAACTTACTAAAGAACAGAAATGTCTTCTGAACAAAGGGCTCACATTCGTACCAGACAGGCAAACAGACTGGTACGACCTTGAAATGGAAATCAGAACATTTCTACGTAAAATAAGACTCTGCATGTTTTTCAGACAACATGAACTCGACACACAGGAAAAAGTGGAAGACTCAGGCCTACACCCGAAATCTGCCTTCACACCTATGGACAACCAAATACCACCAGAATTAATAACATTCGAGAAATGCATCCTCCAGGATTTAGACAAACTGAAGCACAAAAAAACAAAATTCAAACATAATCTAACCTGGAAGGAGAGACAAGCCCTCACAGACCTCCAAAAGAACAAGAACATCATAATTAAACCCGCAGACAAGGGAGGGGGCATAGTCATCATGTCAACATCCCAGGACAAACAAATGGTACTTACCATACTAGAAGACCAAGAATGCTACTCCACTCTTCGTAATGATCCTACCAAAAACTTAGAGCAAGAAATTGCGGAGATAGTGGACTATGCAATGCAACGTGACTGGGTGACCGAGAAAGAAGCAGCTTTTCTGATCAGGAAGGGGGGGCGGACACCTTGCTTTTACACCCTACCCAAGATTAAGGACCCCATCAACCCTCCAGGACGCCCGATAGTATCAGGATGCGGCTCGGTTTTGGAACCACTATGTAAGTTCGTAAACACTTTCTTACAACCGCTGAGAACACAAACAGATACCTACCTACGGGACACGAAACATACGATTATGATATTCGAAGGCAAAGAATTTAATCCTGCAACAGATATTCTGGTCACAATGGATATAAAAGCCCTTTACTCGAATATCCCCCAACAAGCGGCCATTGAATGCACGCGAGAATGGCTGACCAAGAACACACTACAACAAAGGGTCCCAACCAACTTCATACTCGAATTAATGACCCTAGCCCTTACCAAGAACTACTTCACTTTTGATGGACAAATGTATTTACAGAAAAAAGGTACTGCAATGGGGGCAGCGTTTGCACCTAGCATGGCAATCCTGTATATGGCTTCATTCGAAGAGAAACACATATTATCGCAAACCAACCAATGGAGGATGTACATAAGTTCCTGGTTCAGATATATTGATGATGTCATCTTTATTTGGAAGGGGGATCAGACCAACTTGACATGATTCTGGCAATGGCTTAACACCTGCGACCCGGACATACAATTCACGATGGAGCACAGTATAGACAAAATTGCATTCCTTAATTTGATGATCCAGCACAAAGACGGGAGATTAGAATGCGACCTATACCGAAAATCTACCGACCGCAACACCCTCCTTCATCACACCAGTAATCATCCGTGTCACACGAAAACTAACTTACCGTATGGTCAATTTTTACGGATCAGAAGAAACTGCACATCCAAAGAGGACTTCAAGAAACATTCCCAAGACCTCTCTAACAGGCTCAAGACCAGACGATATCCAGTATCTACACTCAAACAAGCAGTCAAACGAGCTCTACACACCAACAGAGACACACTATTGGAACAGGATAACACAACACGGCAAACCGCAGGAGTAGAAGACCGGCTGACATGTGTGATCACACATGGACTTCACACATCGCAAATAAAGAAAAGCATAAGGAAACACTGGCATATAGCCAAATTAAATCTACCAGAGGATCCACCACCGCGTTTTGCCTACAAAAGAGGGAAGAACCTCAAGGAGTCCCTGGTCCACTCTCCAACCTCAAGGATGTCCTGGTCCAGCCTGACCTGAGACATCAATCTCAAAGGGTTTTACGACCACTACAAGGTCATTACCCATGTGGAAACTGTGCTGCATGCAGATTCACGGGTAAAATGAAATCATTCCAAATAGGGCAACGTGAATGGCATCTCCGAGACCACACAAATTGTAAAAGCGAGTGTGTGGTATACTGCATTCAGTGCCCGTGTGGCATGAAGTACGTGGGCCGAACCATGAGAGCAGTCAAACTACGCATCTCAGAACATCGCTCAAGGATACGGTGCAAGAATATAACCACCCCTCTGGTGACTCATTTCATCGCAGCCAAACACACACCCAACGATCTTCTCTGGTGGGTGCTGGAGAAAGTGAAGGGAGGCCCCAACCCCTCAAAAAGCCTTCTACATCGGGAGTCCAGATGGATACATCGACTGGACACATATCACCACAGGCTGAATGAGTCATTTCAACCAAGCATATTCTGAACATAGATGCTTGCAGCAACATATGTAGTTTTGCTACCAAATAGAGGGACAGACAACACATCCATGCCCTGCAGATTTGTCTACCCCTTTTTACACGCAGTTTAAGTCTACCATGCACACTACCGGCCACTAAAAGGGATTTCTGGTGGCACACTCCCTCTGAGACAGACCCTACACCCCGTACTTGCATGTCAGACGGGACACTGTGGTTATAGACACCATCCTCCGGCCACTTTAATTTAGGAAATGCATTTACCTACCCCATCGCTGCAGGCATGCAGCCCATACTAGTTACTCACCACTCTGTGGCACAGCCCTGAGATATACTCCTACGCCCTCACCGACAGGAGCACAACACACACTGAGGTACGCCCACACTCGCGCTACATCCAGATGCTCTCCATTGCCTGTGACACACGTAGCAGCCAATCAGAAGCCACGCCATGCAACGAGCCCCTAACCCACCGGCGGGAGCTCAACACTCGGAGGGACGTCCCTCCTTTTCGCGTCACCACTAGGCGTTCTCCAATCCCAGTGGAGCACGCAACCACCAATCAGGAGGCACGCCACGCTACGAGCCTCCGACTCGTAACGTGGCACCGATGTAATTCTTCCCTGCTCCGCATGGTCGCCATAACGACCCGGCGGCGTCCGAGCACACAGAACCCTTGTGCAGCGCTCGGATAGACACAGACAGCAGACGCGAGCGAAGCAGCAGGAAGCAGATGCCCAGGTGCTCTCTCCACTTCGGTAAGACGAGGCAACCTCTGACACATTCCATGCCTCCGCGCACGTCCTGAACGGGGAGAATATGGGAGACACGCATATGATCTCTCACCCTTTCACCACCGTATGCATAGCAGTAATAGGCTTTTCCTTTGATCCCAGATATTTTCGGCACACACTGAGGAAAGTAGACCAGTGGCACGGCCACACATGAGCAAAGACTCGTCAATTAAACAGAAACCGCTGAAACCGGCAATTTGGGCACACCTGACATGCAGACAGTTACCAAAACACCAGGACCAGGTAATCTGTCAATATTGCCCGGCACTCTACCATCACCCGCTCTACCTTAAGGGGCTATGGCAAGAATTGACTTACTTTTTTGCTCTCTTCCCTCCCCTGTCGCCCCCCATTTCTTACCTCTACAGACCGTGAGGAATAATCCTGGAAGTCCCACACTGCCCACCAGCAGAAGCCATCTGCCATAGGTCCTATGTGAATGCCCGACCCTACCTGGAATCCCCAGGACACTTGGGATTGTGATACCGACAACGCCTTGAGCATAGCCGGTACAAAGAGCGTATCTAATTAATTTATATAAGCTGCACTAACAGCTACCCAAACCTGAGGTAAGCCCACCTTTCTCTGCTCCCCCACACAGGGTCTACCAACTGGACGCCCTGAAGAAGGTGCCTTGTACTGGACAAGTACTTTCAAGCACCGAAACGTTGACCCCTTTAAAAACACGCAGATGAAGATTAAGGACAGACTGTGTACCCCTTTTTTCTAACTCCTAGTGTGCTAAATGAATGTTTAAAGAGCATGTTGGCCTGAACACAGAGATATCCTTCAAGTCCAAAAACTCCAGACCTTAGAAGGCCTGAACACAGAGATATCCTTCAAGTCCAAAAACTCCAGACCCTAGAAAGTCAACCCTGAGCACTGAAGTTGTGTGAACTATTATGAACACTTTGCTCAATGTACCAACCTTTGAGGCAACTGAGCCTTAGTTTCTTGTGATAACTCATACATGTCCAGTAATTGTTCTGTTTGATGATATGTCACATAAAACATACCGCAAGAAGAATCTAGGCCGGATTTAGGCTTAGCGTTTTACTGCACACTAAATGTTTAGCACTGAGGATTTAAAGTGCAACATGGTTATATGTCATTTTACTTTTGTTTTACCCCTGTATATATGTGTCACTGTGAACTGTTCAATACACATTTGTATTATATAATTTGGTTTTTGTTTTCACTAGATAAATTAATCTTGTTTCATCAGAATTGTTCGCATATGGTCTTTCATCCTTCCGGCATACATAGAGTCCCCCCCCTTTCTTTGGAATAATGACCTCTAAAGGGAATACACGTTAAGATACTGACCACCACAACGTGCAGAGCCATGTGATGAGTTCCTCAGTAGTCCCCTTGTCTGATAACTAATGGTTACTTAACACGTGACAAGGTAGGAACAAGTTTATGCCCCCTTTAGAATAGGAGGGCTTCTAATAATCGGCTACATGGGAGAGGGGACAACCTTTTCTTGTTGACTTGAGGAGCCCAGTCACAGTTTTGTGTGCAGTCCTGGGGGCACAGCTGCTCTAAGGGGGCCTCCAGTCCCAGTTACCGGGTGGTGCTGCGCAAGTTGTGCCCTTCACTTTAAGGGCCGTCGGTGCGCGGTTCCTGGGGGTGTGCACTGTTCTAGGGGCACCTGAATCCTGTTGCTGGGCATTGTCGTGGAATCACCAACGGCACACGTGTTGGTATGCGGGGCTCCAAGGAGTACCTCCCATGCGGCAGCTGATGGTCCTGTTGCATCGGGCGGCGTTGTCCCCGGCTCCGATTGGTGTTCGGGGTCAGCTAGTAGCTAGAGGAGGTACGCTCAGGGAGGAGGTGGTCCTTGCCGTGTGAGCCGTGTTGGAGATGGTGTTTCTTCAGGAGCGGTTTTGGAGCGCCGCGCTTAGGAGGAAGGAGCGGTTTTGGAGCACCGTGCTTAGGAGGAGTGCCTGCCCCTTCATGTTTGCCTGGAGGCCGGTTGGTCCAGCTAGCGGGCAGAGAGCGGTCTGCATCCGTGGGGGGTCCGGAAAGAAGTGCCCCGCTGCAGATCATGTGGAATGGTGATGTTGTCGGTTTCTGAGCATGCGTTCCAGCGCGAGAAGCTGGAACGCGGGTGTGATGTTGAATGGAGGGATCAACGTTCTCCAAGAATGACGTTGTCCCGGACTCTGTGTGTATTCCAGCCTGTGTGGCTGGAACGCGAGGAAGCGTTCTGTTGCATCAAGTGTACGCGGCTGCAAGGAAATAAGTCAGTTTTGTACGATGTTGCCGGAAGAGATGCGCATCGGCGGGGAAGCGACAAGGAGGAAGATTCCAGAGTTTCCTTCCCTTCTTGTGTTGTCGGGAGGGGATCACAAGGTTGTGACGCGAGACTATATGGTGTCTCTCATGCGGCTTACACAAGGAATTTTGATCATTGTCGGAAGGATGTAGTGAGAGGGATTCTAGGAGCTGCACCTCCATCAGGCTGGGTGCAAGGGAGGAGTCGCCTGCAGCCTGCGAGAAGAGTTGTTGTGCTGCGTGGGCCTTGGAGCAGTTAGGTCCCATACCGCAGCAATTTGATGCGAAGAAGAGGACGTTCCTGTGGATGGGGAACTTACTTCACTAGTGAGATTTCTTTGCATAACCGGTTGTGTTCAAGTTATAGTGTGTGCGTGTGCATGGGCCCGGGTAAGTGAGTGGATACGCGCGCTGAATGTCGTGTATGAGTGTGTTGGATGAGAGGTTTGTGTTGAGTCTTTAAGTGGAACTTATGTGCTATGGACATGTCTATGAGTATTATCTTGCATTAATGTGCCCGAAATTGCATTGTTTTCTTGTGATTAATTAATTTCTTTCAGGCGGGACTGAAATTTTTGGGACTCTGGACTTTTGCAAACACTACTTATTAGTTCAAATGAAGTGTTATAATGTTTAACCCTCTCTCTTGCAGGTCTGGTTTCCACTATTGGGTTTGGACGGACTCCTGGGTGGGAACTTGCGGGTTGGTAATATGTGACGAAGTACGGCATTTGCATTTTTGTTGTGCAAAATGAAAAGAGTTCCATGTTTTGAATCTGTTGTTTCAGTAATTACATTTGAATATTTAGCAATGTTGTTAGTGTATGCTCGCCAGTGTGTGTGTGCAGGTCTGCACACGGTGCGTGAGGTACAGAGCGTTGTCTGGGTCCTGGGGTCCATCATGCTAGTGGTTTTGCTGCGGTCATGCAGCAGGCTGGACCTGGGGTCCAAGGTATGTGGTTGGTGTGCTGCGTTGTGCAGCAGGCTGGACCTGGGGTCCGAGGTATGTGGTAGGTGTACTGCGGTTGTGCAGTGGGCTGGACTTGGGGTCCGAGGTATGTGGTAGGTGTGCTGCGGGTGGCAGTAGGCTGGGCCTGGGGTCCAAGGTATGGAGTGGTGTGCTGCAGGTGGCAGTAGGCTGGACCTGGAGTCCTAGGTGAGTGGTAGGTGTACTGCGCCTTGCAGTAGGCTGGACCAGGGGTCCGTGGTGGTTGGTGTGCGTCTGGTTTAGGTGGTTGATCCTGGTTGTGTTTCCGCATTCTTGCGGGTTGTGTTCTCGATGGTTCAGGGTTTTGTGGTGTTGTGGTACCCTTAGGGGTACTGTGGTGAACTGTTCTACGTTGTTGTGCTTGTTGTTGCTCTGGATGAGCTGTGTGGTTTGTGCCCGGGGGTGGCAGCCCTGGTGTCCTAGGGGGCAGACTAGGACGGAAGGAGGTTTGTGCACTAAGGGATGTGGATTGTTAGGTAGTTTTTTCATGTGGACGCTGGGTCGTGGCAGGACCTAGGTTCCAAGGGGCAGCTTCGAACAGGTGGAGGTGCTTAGTTTTTTATTTTTGTTTCTCGATGGTTGCCAGTTCTGTTCATGGGAGGAGTTCGCCCTTAGTAGATTGCGTTGGGTTCCTCACTGTTTAGTTTATAGAGGGTGGAGTGGAATTGGTGTTGTAGTTGGGTGTTGGAGTTGGTGTTGGGTTTTGGTTGACACGGGGGTGTCGTGTTTCCCATTTGGCACAGTTGTTAGTATTCTGGGGGTGCCATGTAGGTATTGTTGGGTTCTTATTCTTTTGGTGGAGCACTGTCCTGTTTCCTAGATTTACCTTGTAGCGTCCGGGGTTTTGGTGTTCTCTGGGGGCAGTTCTTGTCGCCAGTGGTGTTACTAGTTGGTGCATTACGTGCTGGCCACACGTATATGTGGGGGTTTTGTCTGGTGGTGGTTTTGGTGTGCAATTTCTCTGATTTCAATAAAGGAAAGGAGGGAGAAGTGTTGTAATGTGTCTTGCTAGCTGAGGGGATGACATCACTGTACATGGAATGTAGTGAGGTCAGTGTGAGTGGAGTGTTGATGTATTGTGATCTGAAGAGGATTCTATTCGGGGCAGTTGGAGGTATGCTGACTTGGATGGGACATGCCAATATTTTGTTCCTGGCAATTGAACTACAATGAACCTACTTAATAACTTACCTGCTGGTTCGGGTGTTCATCAGCTTCCAAGTTATTACACACCTCTGCTGAGCAACATGATGGGCATGTAGGAGTCACCTTTACAGGATCTTTCCCTTCCTTCTAAATAACTGATATTGAAGCCTCCAAATAAGAAGGGGGGATATCTTGATCCCCTAAAATCATGTTAAACACCTTTCGAAGCCTAAGCCTAGTATCTCCTGCAATTTATTTATAAAAGCCCACTGTAAATCTATCCAGCCCTGGGGTCTACCCAGCTTGTATCTCCCTTATCACCTTTATGATCTCCTTTTCTGTGAATCGTGCTTTCAGGACCCCCCTAGCTTGCAACCGTAGCTTAGGTAGATCTATGTTTTTAGGTTGGATGGTGCAGCAATCTTCAGTAGTTGCACACTTATTAAGTAATAATAGAAAAGGTTGAGGATTTATGCCGTATGGAAAATGCATATGTAATTAAAGTGCAGTAAAGAGAGTAAAGAATATTCAGATTGTATGTATGATCATATAGGATGTATAGGTTATTAGGGTACCCGATAGTTTTGAGTTGTCACAGTTATTAGTTATGATAGTTATGCTTGTACAAAGGAAATTATTTGATGCTACCAGGGGCATTTCATTTGTTACATGGTGTCTTGGCATGGGTCTGGTAGTGTTTGGAATGGATGATGTGTGTGGTGAGTGAGGTGCGTGTGTTCACTGTAGGCTGGTTGGAGTTTGCTTGAGGTTGGGTGGTAGCTTTGTATATATGCGGTTTTAAGTCTGTGGGATGTCTGTAGGGAGCCAAGTGGGAGCGATTTGTGTTGGATGAAACGTGTGGGTGTAAAGAGGAAGAAGTGCGGTCAAAGTTACCCCTTCTGCAAATGTTGTTTTGGGTTGGCAATACCTCTTTTTGGTTTGTGAGTTGGTTGGACTTGTATGGGCTATGGTGCCGTTGGGTGTCACGGTTGTGGTGATACCGGGTCCCTGGAGGGGCAAATGCGTGTCCCCCCTCTGTTTGTTCCCCACCTGGATGTATTATTGATTTCCCTTGGTTGTGTATGATTGGTGCCAGAGTGTGGCAGGCTCTGTGTTTGGAAGTGGCAGGTCCAGATGGAAGGTGTTTGTTGTGGTCAGAGGGTTTTGATGAAAGGGAGATGTTGTGTGTGTTGAGTCTGGTATGAAAGGGAGATGTTGTAGTATAGTCTTGTCTTGCCACTGGCCTGGGTGCTTGCAGTAAAATGTTGGTGCATGACTGCAGCTGAGGGGAATGTGGGTGGATCTGTGTGTGAATGTTCTGAGAGTGTCCGTTGGGGGCCTGAGCGATGGCTGGATGGCCGGCAGGTCTACTCCTTTGTCAGTAATGTCTATACCTATCCATGTTCCTGTCAGTGTCTACATGTGACGGTAAATACCTACAAGAGTAACCGGAGTAATGTACATAATGTACATATGTGAAATAAAGCCTACCTGGAACTAATCTAGAATCTAGACTACAGCTGGTCTGTGCTTCAGTGATGCATCCTGAATGTCTAGTATAAGGCTTTACAACACTATGTTTGACAAATACTCCCTCCTTTTATGGACCCTCTAACCCTCTTCCTTATATAGGTCTTCTCTGGGGAGGTACATCTTTACCACTTGTTAGAACACGCCCAGGCTACACATTGACCCTCTCTTTGTTTCTGCAATCTCCTAGCAAGCATTGTATCAGCCTTAACTTGCTTATCATAATATATCAATCACCTCACTTTGTAACTCTATTCTTGCTTGGAGCTCTTCTGTTTTGCTTGACCTCCCTATCTTCGCTCTCTGGTGTTGTCTGTTCCCTCTTCCATCTGGAGCTTTCACTCATCCTTAGTTCATGGCTCACTACCATACCAGTCCCTATCAACACTTTCTCTTTGTCATTTGTGTTGAAGAATGGCTCTATCTTTTCATCCAACTACCCTCTCTTAATAAAAGGATGTTGAACACCACCACCACTAGCATTTCATGGTCAGATCATGCTATCAGCTCAATTCTAGCCACTTTTAGTCCTGCTGCGCTCTCTCTCTCTAAAAATATAATCAATGTGTGAGTAACCCTTATTGGGGGGGCTGAGTAAAATGCATATTCTTTCCTTTGGTTGGATTTATCACCCTTCATGAGTGCAAGAGCTTGTAATCCCCTAATAGTCCTTGGAATGCACCCCCATGGTCCTCCCTCAATTTAGTGGATCCACCGCTAAATTAAAATCCCCCCTAATGTCAGCACTCCCCTAGCCCACTCCAATATTTTCACCATGGCCACTCACAAATACCCGACTTGTCCATGTTTAGGGCAGTAAAGGACCGCTAGTGTTATTTTTGATTCCTTCAATAAACCTCACCAAATTAATAGTCTCCCTTCCAGTAGTTTCCTGGCCCTACAGCACCCTCTCTGTAACGTTTTGTTGAATATATTGCTACTCCCACCTTTTTAACTGACTGCGATGCCCAAAAGGAGGTTCCTATACCTCCCCTTTATGCTGCTCTCTTCTCCTCTTTGATAACGGTACTCTTGGATCAACAGAATATCTAGACTCCTTTTCTTGAATTCGCGAGCAGCCAATCAACTTTTGTATGGAAAATTCAATCCCTTTACGGTCAGTGAGGCTTTTGCCCAACTCTTCTCTTTTGCCTCATTCATTTTATACTCTAAGCCTTTTCGCCTTTCTATCATGTTCATTATCTTTCCAATTAGGCTCCTCTCCTATCCCCAATATGGAAATGTTTGTCTATTCTCTTCTAATGTGCATTTCATTATTTCAACCAGCCATGCTTCAGTCAACCACCCAGTTTGAATTCCCGCCCACCCCACAATCCCCACAAGCCTGAATTAGGCCCAACAGCTCTAAAACACTGATGAGTACCAATTAGGCGCTCTGTCTATTAGAAGAGAAGATCTTGCCTTGCGCACACACTTACTCCTCGGGTGCAAGGATTCCCGAAAGCACCTAGTTCTCCTACCTAAACCCCTTTTTGCACTTTCCATCCTTCCTATCTCCCTTGTTTATTAAACATCCTCTTAACCCAACCCCAAACCTTAAGAGTCACAAACACACCATAACTCAATTATGATAGCTGTATTTTTCCCTCACATCACTGCCTCTTTCGCCCCCTCCATTCCCCATGTTCACCATCATGTCTATCTGTGAATTCCCTGCTTTTTGGCATCTGGTCCTCTGTTTAAACCCCTTACCCCTCAGACCAGGAACTTCTGGTTCCTCCCTCTCTGTTCCTTCCGCTTTTTGGTTTTCAACTATTCATTTCAAGTATCAGGTGAAATGGGTATCCCCTTCAGAACCATATCCCCTTCCAGTGCAACCTGGAGGTGATGGTCTTGCATTCCCCTCTTTTTTTAGAGTCCAAGTGGATATGTCTTGCAGGATCTGAACCCTCTGTTCTTTGTTCTCCACCCCTTGTCGGGCCCTTGCCTTATTCTCAATGTGATATTTGTCTTCAATATAGTGGCAGCGCACAACAATTGATCTTGCCCCTGACCCTAGCCTTCCTCCTCTGTGGGTTCTGTCATTTTACAGAGGAAAACCTCCTTGATCTGTGAGCAGAGTGTTAATGATCTCCTCGGCTACCTTCTTGACTTCATGAGGGCCGGGTCTCTCCTTCTGGGACATTGAACAATCAGAGATTAGTTCTCTATCCTTTTTCCACATGATCCACTTTACATTCCAGCTTTAGTACAGGGCTCTAGCTCTGCTAGCTGTGTATCATATTTAAACTCCATGATATCCGCTGAGAGTTGCTTGCTTTCCACTGCCTCTAGTCTATCCTCCTTCTTTTCAACTTTCCCTTTCAGTTCCTCCAGAGAGGCCTTGATATCTGAATGCATTGCTCTAATCTCAGCTAAAATGCAACGTATGTCTTCATGGCCACCTCCATTTTCGTTCTTTGGGCCGGTCCACCTGTTTTCGTGAATTAGTCCATGTTTGCTGGATTCTTGTCTGGCCTTACCACACATCTCATCAGGGTGTGTGTTCAATCGGTTGTTCCCTCAGCATTGGCCATGCAGAGCCTTTGTGATTTATCCATACCGCGTATCTTCTGAATCAGTTCTGTCCTCTTCTAGATACTACACCACCTATTCCCCCCAAATGGAGATATAAGTACCTTTTGAGGTTCACGCTTGTTCGTTGAGGCCAGGATATACGTTCCAACCACAAAAACATTTCAATCACATTCTATGTTCCACATTGGATTCAGCACTTTGGGTCCAAGCCTCTGTCCTCATGCTCTGCCCAACTCTTCCGTTTCTCTCTATGGGTCTCTCTTCCTTGTTTGCAGTGTCTTGCCTAGTTTCACGCTGCAAGCTATCTTTTCTCCACCAGCAACAAACATCCACAGAGCCAGGGATTTCATTATCTCAAATTGGTTTCTCTTCCCTTATATACTGTTCTCCTCCTGGGCTCCAACTTGCTTCAGCTGAGCCTGCTTCCCCCCAGCGGCAGGGGAGGCTGCCGATCACGTTCTTCTTCTAATCTCACCTCTGTCTTTACAATTATGGGAGGGGGTGAGCTACTTTTCACTGGCCTTCAGGTTGTACTACCAGCAATTTCATCTGTCTCACTTCTTCTTATTACTTGTCTTCCCTGTGAGAGTGTGGGAGTGAATTTGGCTCCATGGCAACTAATCTTTGCCATTCTCTGTGATGGTACTTCACCTATTTACGCTTTGCCATCCTCTCTACAGGCAGTCCTTTATTCCCTTTCGGGTACGTCCGTGTAGATGATCCATGCGGTCTAGGGCCACAATACGTAGGAGCGGTGTCTCCTGCCACACGCTCCATTCCCCGTGTGGACTCCTACCTACTTCAGCCGAGCTTGTCTTCCCCCGCTGCTCTTGCTCTTCATCTAATCACACCTGTGTACCCCCATATGTTACCGCTGGACTCTCAGATTTGGTGGTTGAAATCATCTGCGGGGAGAGAATGGTGTCTTCCATTTTGAGTTTCACTTTTATTGAAGCTTTGGACATGGAGCTCTTATTTCAGACGGCCATTTTCAAGACACCCCCTGGTGATATCTCTGAACTCGTTTATTTCAGCAGTGACTCATCACGCCTCCCTTCTGGCCATTTTGCTTATGTTTGTTGAAACCATGCGGGCCACCAATAAAAAAATAAAGATAAGGGAAAGATTGAATAAAAAAATAGTAATAATTTGTTTTTTATATAGCGCTTTAATCTAAGGCGCTTTACATAGGACATATTTTACACACAAACTATTATTACCCAATCGAATTATGAAATGTGGTGCCCTTGTCGTGCCTTTACAAATGCCAATCTCTGAGATAAAGACCACTGATGTTATATGTGCCAATGTGTCCCAGTAAAAAGATGTAGCATTGCTGCCAATTGAGTTTCTAAACTGATTTATAAGACCAGAAATATTAATTGCCAAATTGGACCAATGAAAACCTGTTGTTCAAAATAATCACTAGTCAACAATACACAAGGTATAGGTCTGAGGGCTAGTCGAGGGCACAGTGTGTCTCCACTCCGACAGTACTTGGCATTGGTCCAGCATTGGATGCAATGTACCTGCCTTCATTTGAATGATGCATAGACAGAAACTATGGCCTTTAGTCTCAAAGGCAGGGCAACCGTATAAGCAGTCCACCCAACCTTTCTCCTTAATGCCACCTGCCTTGCAGCAGAAAAGGGTGAAAAACCTGAGAGTCTACCTTTAACACAGAAACAACATTGGGTAGGTCTTGGGTTAGCAAATGATTTTCAACTTCAACATCTAAAAAGCATATGTCACTTTTCTATCGTCAATAAAGAGCCGTCACAATAGGTGCTGCTGGGGTGAGCAAAAACACGCTGCATGGGGTTAGGACGCCTTCTCCAACAAGCACAGAATACAGGTGCTGCTCTAGTCCATGACTCGAAGAAAACAAGACCACCAACCTAAAGGCAGTCACCCCATTCGAGGAAAGACAGCCAATTCAATTCAGAAAGCCAAAAAAATTAAAATAAAAAAAATATTCCTTAAATTATAATGGCACTCGATTTAAGTACTAGTATAATGGCTGCTGTTAACATAACCTCTTGACCAGCAATCATTCTCTCCCAAAAAAAACTCAGACAAAAGACCTTCCTCCTTGGCCACGAATCTTCTGAGAAGTAGCAGTCTAATTTCCCAGGTACCTTCACACTCCAATAGTAAGTGTCTTATTGTTTGTTTGCCCGGGAGTACACAATGATCACATCGTTGTTTTACTTGATCCCCTTGGTTTCTTCTTGTTAATATTTCCCCAGTACATGCCACATTGAGTAGGAACCTCATAAAGTTGTTTCATATTGCTCTTATTGCTCTATCAGGGAACCTGATTCACTTTACAAGGGTTTGAAACAAGAGATTCCAAGTTCATCTCTATTCTGGACAGAATTCCCTTTATTTTTTTCTCCAGGTCACACAAAATCTGTGATCTTGAGTTTTTGAGGTGCTCATTTACCTCATAATAAAGGGAGTCTTGTTTGCTGGTAATAATTTCCCTAAATAAAGAGATAAGTTTCCAGTCTGCAAGACACCCCAATGAGACCAAACCGAGCTCAAATCTTAGACACTCCATTGGTACACATAATGGGAGTGCCAAAGATTTTTTCCAGATTGCACCCTCGATTTTGGTCCAATTTGTGTGCCAGCATAAGGGTTTCGCCTCTAAACCATAGAGTAATACTGAGACTACTTTAGCCGTGTAAAATCTGATCAATGGTAGAATTGAGAATTTACAGTATTTTGCATTAAGTTTTTTCATTTGAGGAATTGATTGGGCAACTTTCTCCATCATTGATAAATTTACTTTGTTTTTTGTTGGATACGCATAGATTTTATAACCCAAATAGGTCAGTTCATCTGCGCGGGGAACAACCATCCCATTGAGAAAGCAATTACCATAACTGATTTTCTTTTTTGGATGTTTAAAAATCAGAATTTTACATTTCGCAGGGTTGATTGTGAGCCCGTTTGAACTGGCGTATTCCCCCAACTTATTCAGGAGACGTTGAAGGCCGACTGCAGACCTATCCAACAGGACGATATCATCCGCGTAGGCCAGCCAGTGAATCCTTCTACCATTTATCACCGGACTGGCCAACGCTGCTGAAAGCAAAACGTTTCCTAGGTCTGAGAGAAAAAGGTTGAAAAACAATGATGCCCAACCCCTCTCAAAACCTGTACCAAGTCGGAGAGGTGGCCTTGCTCATTTAACCTACTCTTAATGTTGTGTTTCTATGAAGCTCGATTAGAATTGCTAGAGGATGGTGTGGTATGCCCCAATCATAAAGTTTTCTCCACAACCAACATCTGTCCACGTGGTCAAATGCCTTGGAGCAATCTACCCAATCCCCATAAAGAGGTAGGTCAGATTTCCCCTTTGACTTTTCACTAACCAGATTTAGAATAAGGCCGTTCAGGCCGGTTGACAGACCCTTCCTGAAACTGTATGATGGCATGACAGGATTTGCCGTGCCTCAACCCAGCTTGTAAGATCACTTAAAAGTAATTGTATGAAAAGTTTGCTATCAGTATCAAGGAGGGTGATCGGACAGTAATTTTCCGGTTTAAGCCGATCACCCCCCTTGAAAAATGGTATAACTAAAGCATTCTTCCATGACGGTGGAAACAAACGGGTCCTTAATATTTCTCGAAATAAAAGATTCAAGATCTCTGCCCAAAGTTTTGGTTTATTTCTAAGAACCTGGTAGGTTAAACCATTTGGTCCTGCCGCTTTAGATCTAGAGGACCTTGAAATTAGATTGAGAATATCATCTTCCTCAAATGAAAGGGACCAAGGGGAGTCTATTGTGGGAATAAATTCAAGAGACCCACAAGATCTAAAGTTCTCTGAGAGATAGTCCACCCCCTTTTTCTCTGGAACTAGATTGCATGGGGAGCTGTGCACCCTGATTCCAGTTTGCCCACCCCACCCAGAAATTCCTAGAGTTATTTGAGCTTAAAAGATGCAACATTTTTTCGCCGTCCTGTTGGATCCTTTGGAATCTCTGGTTCCTTGACTAGTTTCTGTATGTCTGCTTTACTTTATTTACCTTCTGGAAAATGGTAGAGTTGTCGCTAAGCACCTTTTTTAGTTTACGCAAAATACTTCTATATTCCTTTTTTTCTGAGTCTCTTCATTAAAGGTGTGGATATGATCTTGTTTTGAGGATTTACACATTTTACTAGGTGGATGAGTTGCCCATATAAACGTACCGAATTTCTCCGGGTGTAGTTCTTCTTTCCAATCTATTTTTGAGGTTTTCCCAAGTTTTTCGTTGAGGGTTTTCCCTTCTTGTTTATATTTTACAACTCTCAGCTTTCCCTTGCAGCCCTCTACTTCTTGCGCCAATCTCATTTCTTTGGGGTTTAGCAAATCCAAGAAGGAAAGTTCCAATCTTAGGTGATCACTCCCACCTTCATGATTTATAATCAAGCTTGGCTGGAGGCAGGACAGTTCGGAGGAGACAAAGACAAAGTCCAAGGTAGAAGCCATATTCCCCCTGCGCCAGGTTGCTTCTGCCCTTCCAGCCATACTAGGTTTCACCTGGATCTGCTCTAAGTTCCAAGATGCCAAAAAGTCTGACCACATTTTACCTCTTCTTGAGGTTTTACTCCCTTGGTGCTCACCCCAGCCTTTAGTGGAACAGTCAGAGTAGAAGTCCCCGGCTAAGGGGATAAAAATACCTTCCTGTTCAGATATCGCCTTGGTTAATACCTCATCAAGATCCACTAGAAAATTATGTAGTTTGGAGATACCCGGGTTCCAGTAGATATTGAAAATCACCATTTCAAATAGGGTTTCAGTATTTTTCAACACCACTTTGCATGCTTGTATTGCCAAAGGGTTATTACACACTAGAGTGATCGTTTTGAAAGTGGAGTTTTTAAAGGCAAGCAAAAGACCCCCCCCGACGGTCTTCCTTTGGCTTTTTGAGATGCATACAGATTTTGGGTTGTAAAGCCCTCAATATCAAGCTGGTGAACGAGCCAGATTTCCTGTAGTATTAAGATATCATTTTGCCCCCATAGCTCTTCTTTGAGTTGTTTCTTTTTAAAAAAACCTGGCCCTCGTGTGTTCCAACAAACCAGCTTCAAGTTACTTTGCCTAAAGGCAGGTTGTCTCTGCTCCCAATCTTAGAATGATGCCAACAGTTCTCCATTTTGGTTTTGACCCTGAGAATGATATACATCTTTTTTTCAGGCCGATTTCAACAAAATGATGGCCATTTTTGAGTGGGAATTTGACATATTCAATGTCATCACTTGCGAGGAGGAACGGGTTTGGGACCTGGTTCAAGTAAGAGAGAATAGCCGATCTGCAAAGAGATTTGTTATTGTTGTTGGGGGCCTGCCTTAACCAGACTTTTGGAATGGAATAGTCTGCCTCATCTGTAGTCTTGGCCACTGCAGGATTTTGGATGGGGAATGATTCGAGCCCTTCACAGAGACTACTTCCAGTGGGGTGCTCCAATTTTCCATAATTCCCCAGACCATTCCATGTGTCCTCTATACAAGCTGAGAGTTCCTGTTTCTCTCCTTCTTGTATGATGTGATGAGGGGTTAATGGGTCAAGCCTATGCAGTTTCTACTCTGTTCGCTTTGCAAAAATTGGCGCTAATTTCAGATGAGTCTTCGCAGGCTCCCCAGCTGTTTCTAAAGCTAAAGCAGAATTTTGAGCCTTAGTTTCTTTTTTCTCAGAAATATTGGGGCTATCTTGATATTTGCTTGGCTTATACCCCCATTTTGTTTGCTTTTTATCTTCAGGGGAGAGCTAACTACATCCGTCTGAAGACCAATACTTGAGCAGAGTATTTTTTTTTCCGCCGGACCTTTATTAATTTCCTTCCTACAAGAGCCTTTTTGCCCCAGTTTTTTCTTGTGGGGAAAGGAACTTGGATTTACTCGAGTATCCACCACCACCAGATCTGGTTCCGCAGATGGAGAAGCTGGAGCACAGACTTCAATGGATTCCTCTTCCACTGGCAGAGTCAAGTTTTTCAAAAACTGGTTCACACCCGTGGCCCTTGGAATTTGTCCTTTCTGATTTTTTGTCTTTTTTTGCATTCTTGTTTTTTGTAGAGGAGGATTTTTTTACAGGGTTTGGTTTACTCTTTTCCGTTTTATTTTTCTTCTTCCTTTATAATGTTGTGAGGAGGCTGGAATCCAAGTGTCCTCCATAATGACTAGCTCTTGGGTGGTTTTATCCTCCACTAGTACTGGGATATCGGTGACCCCCTCCTCATCGTCAATAACCACATTTGCTAGTCTTCTAAACTCCTCCAAAACAGATTCCGAGAGGGGGGTATCATCGAAAGGAGAGTTTTCAGCCTGACCTTCTACGTTTGGTTTTTGCCTAAGGTCAAAGGAGAGTCGCAAATTTTCTGAAAATTCTTTAATCAGCTCATGGGTAGCATCAGTATCTTTTTTCCCTGCTTTGAGAAGGAGAAAGATTTGTGCCATATTGAGGCCCTGTTTCACTCCTTCGAGTTGCGTTTCCTTTAAGGTGGGGATCAAAATATTGTTCATAGCGGTGCTGAAACCCACAATTGCTGATTCATTTTTAGCCGTTTCATTTGTTAGTTCAAGCAGCACCCCAGCTTGTGTTTGCACTTCCATTTTTAATAGTTCAAAAACTGAAACCAATGAGTTCAGTACAAAGCTGAGGGCCGAGAGGGTGCTATCACTTGTTTGCTGAACATTACTGTGTTAATCAAAACCAGAACTTGGTTAACAGTTGTGTGACGTACTAGGAGGCAACTTATTTTGGTCCGATAGTCCCAGAATTGTATTCTCTCCAACCTCTATGACCAATGGGGTGGGCACTTCTTCAATCTCTTGACTGAGTTCAGGGGGTTGTCACGCATTATTGTCCATTTCTTCTGCGTCGTTTAAACTTTTGTTTCTTTTCTTAAAGAAATGATCCTTTATTTTGCTCAGAATTTTTTTCTAGTTTTGTGTATTCCAAACCTCGCTTCCATCCCTTTCCTAATGATGTTAGTGATTCTTCAGCTTCCATTGTTTGAGGGGAGTGGGCGTGGACTAGAGCACAAGTGGTTTAGGGAGCATTCTATTGGTGAGCTAAAGAAATTTCACTGGGCGCTCTGGAATCCTCCCCAACCCTTAGACAATGATCTATGTAAGAGCCGTCCTGAGCCAGCTCATTTTCCAAGGAAGGGGTGCTACGCAATCTCATTTTACTGCCCCACTTTATCGCGTGTGGCAGTTGCCGCTATAAGGTGCAGGTACACTGAGAAGGAAAAAGGAATGCACAATACTTTTTTTATTCTGTTCGAGCAGAATGAGTAATGGTAAGATTTGACCAATTATAGAAAAAGGAGAGCGGGGGAAAAATCAGTAAGCTGCACTCCTGTTACCCCCTCACTGCCTCTGTATGTCTTTCCCAAGTCCTGCTATCAGTCCAGCTGCAAGAATCAGCCCAGACTCGCAGGCACTCTCCGACAGGCTATCTGGTTGGGCCAGTCACAGAGTCACAGAGCTATCCTCTGAAATGCTTACAATGCTCACCCACTGCTCTGCTACACTGCTCTGCTCAAACTCCACAGGCGGGTAGCCGCGAGAAACACCTCCGCAACACCACCCAGGGCCGTGAGCCGAGTAAGGTCGTTTGTCTGCCTACTCTCCGCTCTCCACTCACCGCTCACTGCTCGCCGCTCTGCAAACATTAGAGGAAAGCACCTATAGATGTCAAAGACGTTTCAAGCCGCACCTCGTGTACGTACGGCCAGAAAGAGGCCGCTTCCGACAAGTCACCGCTATTCCATGTGATTCAGTGTTTTGGTTTTCGTTAATATCACATAGATTCAATACATCGTCAGTGTTGAGTTGGTAGGCTGTACCAATGTTATGTTGGCCCCTGCATTAAATTTAAAATCACTCAACCCAGTTTGGGTCTCCATGTTCTTCTTTAGCTCTGCTTCACAGCTCAAGTACTGTTGGAAGTGGGTTTATGTGCATGGTGTTTGTGCTGTGCAGTCATAAGCAGTGCATGGCAGTGGGAGAGTGAAGTTTGCTTCACAATGGCAGTGGTACAGTTATAGGTCCCATAAGTGCCAATTGTTTTGGCTAATATTTTGGGTTTTGTTCATTTTTCAATTCATTTAAAATGTTTCTGAAGGCAAATTTAAAGCCAATGTACCAGTAATCAATTATTATTTCAGTTTTTGTAATGGTGTACAGTACCTTATTGGCAGCGTCTACTGGACAATGCCTCTGGCTATGTCCTCTGGGCACTTTGCCAGGGGCATGGCTTTTGGCCAAACCCTGATCTCTCTCATTTGCATTCAGCCTGACCTCTGGTCATGTGCAGTGTCCCTGCTCCGCAACAACCGAGCCACAAAAAAATCACACTGGGCATGCTCTACTGCCCTGCCCAGTGGCCAATAGGCCCACTGTACATGGCCTGTGGCCATGCCCAGAAGCAACTATGTTAGGGTCGGTCGCTTGTCCCTCCTATAGGAACCTTTAAACCAGCTGCTAGACCCACAGGGCATGCACACTGGATAATGTGACCCTATGTTCTAATCCTAGGATCCCATGATGCCCCATTGGAACAACTGGGCAGGCTAATTTGTCTAGAATAGGGATAAACGTATACCACCCAATAAGCCCACTGGGCATGGCCTGACGCTATGCCAAATGATTATTTTGACTGGAGCAGTGAAACACTCGTATACTTTTTCTGTGAAAAAAGTGACATTCCAGGAGGCTCATTCATTTATTTGTTTATTATGTACAACACCACATGCATGCACATGTTTTCAAGCATTATGGGAGTGAAGCTAGGCATTGGTTACAGAGATAGGTGGACCCATACAGAGAACCAACAGTTACATTTTGGACAGATGTTTCAGGTCTTGGGAGTCCACTCTGAAAACGGTGCTTATGAACTTCTTTCTGAATTTCAGGTGTTTTTCTCTGGCAGTGGGGCATATGGCGTCAAGATAGCACAGCTGTGGTACTGCCTCGTGCCCTCTCATATCTATGTTTTCAACTGAAGAAAGCAGGTACAAGAAGTGGTGGAATAAAAGACATACGATGATGTACCTGAGATGAAATAACTGTTGCTCAGCAGGAGTAAAGCGCCTACTCAGATCCACACTACTACTAAACTAGCAGTGATCCCAGTCATAAAGGTGAAACAGGCACAGCCCAAAAGGTATATCTCCTCATCTTTTGGTAACCTGGCCCGCGGAAAGGCAATACTCTTCAGTTGGTAATGGCACACATGCAACACAAACAACAATAGTGCAGTGTTATTAAAATAAAACAATGCTTAAACATGTGTCTGTAAAAGTAGGATCTTTAATTAAACTAACAAAAATGCACACTACTAATAAAAACTCTACTGTCTCACCACTGTAAATGAAAACACAGTCAAAGTCCACTTTAAAACAAAGGAACACTCTGGGTTTGAAGACAGGGGGCTTGGGCAAAGATTTAGCAGGAAAGATCAAATATTCAGATATGTCTTTCAAAAGGTATGTATCGTATTGTATTGTGATCCTCATAAAGCAGGCTAGGAGGGCCGGCTGAGGTGCTAGAACTATATCTATAGCAGTATCTATGCACACATACGTATGTGCAGGAAAGGCAGTAAACTCTGAAAAAGGTTTTTGTTTTTTTTAAATAAGAACGTTTTATGTGATTGCGAAACTTCAAAAGATCTTCAATTTTCCACAGATCAAGTGGTAAGCGGTTCCAAAGTTTAATTGCTTGGACTGTACTTGATCTGCCATGCCCTCTGGATTTGTGTAGAAGAGGGGCAAACATGAAATACTGGGCTACTCGATATATCCCATTTTAGATGTTTCTTTAGATAAATGAGGCCTTTCCTTATAGAGCTTTGTGGTCAATGATAAGCAATTTAAAAGATGTTTTAGATTTTATAGGAAGCCAGAGAAGGGTTTTGAGAGCTGGAGAAATGTGGGCATGTTTATGGAGGTTCAGGACTATCTGAGCTGCAGTGTTTTGAAGTCATTGTAAGGAATGTATAGATTATTTGGTAGCTCTTGCAAAAAGGGCATGTCATAATCTTATCTTGCTCCCAAAATAGCTCTAGCAATAGTTGCACAAGGGTGCTCCGGTAATAAAGGTCTCATCAGCCTTAGTAGCATAAGATGAACATTGGTTGATGACAGGATATGAGAAACCTGTGAAGACATGGAGAGCTCAGGATCAAGGAGGACTGCAAGGGTATTGACAGCTTTTGCAGGTTTAATCTTGTGTCAGCTTAAGCTGAATTCTGGAGAGCATTCCAATATTTAGGTATAGCTTTTAGGTGTGCTGACAACCACGATATCTGTTTTTTCTTTATTTAGGCCCAGCCAATTTTCAAACATACATGTTTCAATGCTTTCAAAGATGTGTTCGATTTTAGTTTGATTAGATTGGAGGTCTTCTTACAGTTTGATAATATTCTTACTGTCATCAACATCATTTTGCAATCCAACGCCTAATTCTGATAGAATGTCATGAAGTGGTTTAAGATAAAGGTTAAATACAATTAGAGAAATACAGGCTCCTTGTGGGACACCAAACACAATTGTAATTGGGTCGGAAGATATATTATCCAGTTTTAATCAAGGTCTCAGTCCAGTTGCTGAGTAAGGAAGCCAACCAAGAGATGGCTTTATTTGAGGCACCCGTGATGTATGAAAACTGCTGTAAAAGAAGGATATTGTCTTGGGTGTGCAATGCCTCTGATAAATCTAATAACATCAGTAAGCCTGGACATCCATGGTCGATGATTCGAAGAAGAGATTCTTTAACATCTATTAGGGCCTATTCTGTGCCTCTTTGTGGACGAAATCCAGATTGATGGTCCCCCAATATGCACCTAGATTCTAAGATGGTCTGTAATTGCATGGAGGCCTACTTATCCAGGATTGTAAGCAAGAATGGGGCATTTGAGATGGACCAGTAGTTGCTACAATCCCCGGGATTCACGTTGATCTTATTTAACAGAGGGTAACCCAGATTCGTTTTAGATAGTCTGTAACCAGTCCATCAAGGAAATGCATTCATAAATGTCATGATTGATGGCCAAATTAAGTCTACACAATCTTTTATTACAGATGATGAGCAAGGGTCTCCTGTGCAGCTAATAGTGCAGAGGGTAAACATGATCGATTAATATCTTGTGGGAGATATTTTTTAAAATAAAGGAGTGCTCTAAGTTGTGAAACTCGGATTTGGGGAGGCGATCAAGAGTCGAGGTCAGTGTTGACTCCAGCGTTTCCCTTGCAGCCTTGAGGGCAGCATTAAAGTTGCCCAAACTGGAATCAAGGTGGTTCAGTGATGCAAAGAGAGACAGGTGTGCTTTCCATGGTTTTGTGGTATGACCCGTCAAGGGTCTCAGAGGCAAGGCAAGTCCTTTCTTCTGCCTTTACCAACCTGGAAGGTGTGCAGAGAGCACTGTCTCTTTGAATGGCTGTTGTCCTGGGTACCAGTGCTTCAGTTGCACAAGGCCTTGCCCGCACAGCGGTTTCTCCCCAAATGTACCCTTCGGATGGGTGGGGGGAAGAATCTTCTTCTGCCTTAGAGTCTTCTTTCTTCACCACTATGACAGAGAACATTAGAAGAGGCTATATATACCACAGAGTTCCTGGTGAATTCTTTTTGTCTTGAAGTTCTAAGATGATCAATTGAGGGGAGGGTTTCCGCCCTTTTAAAGGTGAAATGCTACATGGTTTGCTCCACAGCACGCCTGTTGTGATGGGAACAATCCTGTCTGCTCTAACAATTGTCCCTTGCTTGCTGATGTCATACATAGAGTGACTGGGTGCAGGAAGTGGGATGGGAATTAAGTTTTGGGATATACAGCAAAATCCAAGATGAATTAAGTTTTGGGATATACAGCAAAATCCAAGATGATGGCACCCCTCTTTGGGCTAATCCTTTGTTCTAGGCTACTCTAAATCCACGCCCTCCTCTGTCTGCCTACTTCAAAAGACCCCCAGGGATCAGCACCCTGGTGTGAGATGGTCATTGTCATGTTATGACTGTTTTTGAAGCACTGGTTTCTAAGCAACCTCTCAGGGAGGGTTTTTTGTCTCCTGGAGAAAGGTGTTGACCTTCTTTGGGGGGGATGAAAAGAGAAAGGTTCTTGGGCAGGGCCTCACATTGTTGTTGTGGGTACACCAAGGCCAGATGGCTAATACACACAAGCCTTGTAATGAATGAGCCTCTTCGCCAAGTTGATAGTAATATGACATCCACATACTTGTGGCTTTATAATTGTGTGATCCCAGTAGGCACCATGTCTAACCAAACATGACTTATATTTAGATATGAACATGCCACCCAGCTGCCAGGGTACACAATGTTAAGAATTTTAACAAGAGGTGCAGGCGGTCAAAATGTCACCTCTGTCTGTTGGAACTTTGGGTTCCAGCAACTGTCAGGAATGCACATGTGACCCTATAATCTTCCTTGCTGCCACCACAGGACTGTCATTCTTGATGTCAGGAGACAGTAGCAGCAAAGGCAGAGGGGTGCCCTATGTTTTTGGCATGGAGCATTATGAAAAGGGGGCCTGTTGAGTATGCCTCCCTTTTAGAAACATAATTACCCATATCATTATACTGCTAAAAAATAAAGAATAAATGTTAAGCTATCTCAGTTCTACCAGGTGGCATTCTGTCACAGTCCCTACATGAAAAAAGAAACAGTTGTCACTCCGGTGTCCCCGTGAAAGGAAACACCATCAAAAAACAAGAGTGGAAAAAATGAGGGGGAAAGAAAGGCAGCCACTGGGATTCATCTGTAACATGCTAAGAATGGTTTGCCCACAGGATCGGTGCAGCAGCTTGGCCCAGCGACACAAGGAGATTGAATAGTGATAGTCCATGGGCATAGAAAGGTTTGCAATGAAGGTGGTGAATGCTGTTCGTTAAGTCATGTCTGCTGCCTTCCAGGAGAGACCCCAAGACCAGCACAGCAAAGATTGGGCTTGCATGAGAATGGTCCGTGGAATGGATACACGCTGCACATTGATCATGAGCCTTAGGAGCATCGCCTGGTCTGCATGATTTCATGTTCTCTGTAGTTCCAATTCTATTCTTTTAGTTTGGCAATTTCTGGCTGGAGTGAAGCTTGTTTACAAGGCTTTGTATATTTTCCGAACTTGTTCCATGTATAGATTGTATGAGAAAAAAAGTAACTCGAAGACTGCGCTTTCTTTACTAGGTCTGCAGGGCCTGCAAAGCTGGGTTGGCATAAGTGAGTGCCAGAGAGACTGAAAGGTACTCCTCTGCCTTTTGGCATATGTTCTACGGTATCCATTCAGAAATCGTTGACACCAATCTATTCTCCTTGTTGGCCAGGGGCCTGATACCTGCCCCACATCAGCCAATTTAGGGATGAACAGCAACACTTTAGTAGTAGTAGCAGTGGTAGCAGTAGTCGTAGACGCAGTAGTAGTATCAATGTTTATTTTGGAAATATATGACATCATTAGAAAATGTAATAAACACAGTAGGAATATATGTGAAAATTCATCAATTAAGAACAGGCTTCTCACATTGTGTTACCTTATCCTTCCAACAATTAAATAGACCAAATGAACTGTGCAGCTGACCCATACAACAATCACTCACATCATTTGTACCGCCTGCTATGTCATTTCAATTGGGTGCAAGAGTGAAGAGCCTACGTAAGCAACGCACAATCATTCTCACCCTGTATGTAAGCTTGCAATGTCATTAACTTGTGATCGTTGTTTGTGGCCTGCTATTTCGTGGGCCTTTGTAGTACTTCTTTCTAGTTCTATTTCTAGTTTATCTGGCTTTCCAGGGCACACACAATTCTTATGCCTCATAGCGAGAGGTTTCTTTGCAAAATAAGTCAATTTACTAAGATCTTTTGCAGTGTATTAGGAGCCCACATCTTGGACTCCACCGTGATTTGTGTTGAGACGCTCTTTTATAGTATAGGCAATAGCAATGCTTTACTTACCAAAATGTACCAATTCCAGAACAGAAAAGGGGCATGATCCTCCCGAAATATCCACACCACAGGGGAAAAGTGCATCTATATTCTTCGCCTTCTGGGTGGCTGTATACATCTTGATCATGTTATCTTGGCCCTTTCAATTCCACTTGAAATAAGATATCGGTGGCTAGGTGGGCCAAGGCCACATACCAGAGGGCATTCTGAGAGACTCAGACAGATCTCCTTTCTTCTGCTCTATCGGCCAGGAACAGCCTTTTCAAGTAGAGATTCGTGGACTCTGGGATGGACAGTGACTCGCTGCAGTATTCGCCATGGTTGTGCAACACCAGATGTAACTTTATGGTTCACAAACATAACATTTTTAAGGCTCGGGGATGATTGATCACACGTTTCATTATTTTAGTTTGTAGAGAACCTACTCTTTTATTTCCAGAGTTTGAGCCAGCAAATTAAAAATTTGAATTCAGGATGCAATTAAATCCCAAATCTTTATGGACAATGACATAAGACATGGAATTAACTGCATGAAACCTTTTATAGTAGTTATTAACAATTCGTTCTTGACAAGGGCGCACGTTCCCCTATTCCTCAAAGGAACACCCCAGGCCTTGCCTCTGCTCCAGATGTGCATGCCTGCACTGCTGACGTCACTGAGAATTCTGCCATTTGACGATGGAAGAAAAATAATGCGCCAGTAGACTGAGACATTAACGTTAGTGATCGTTTTATAGACGCCCCCCATAATCAGTCTGAAATAAAGCGGATTCTTAAATAATCGTAGGTCTTCAATGCATTTACCTCTTGTTTATTTACCAAGCATTTGTTATTAAACGTTTGGCCAATGCTTTTACCATGTTAGCTATGCTGAGTGTGCGATGCGCCAATAATAGAAGCCTTATTCTTTTATCTGCCACCGTTTCATCCTCCTGCATCACTTTATCCAAATCATTTGTATATAACAAGAAAAGAAGGGGTGCCGGAATGCTCCCAAGAGGAACACCCAATGTGACAGGAAGAGCTGTAGTACGCGGAAAATGCACCTCATACCTTATCCAGGCCTTATTACACTGACAGAGGACTGTAACACAACTTGCTGAGCCCACTGGTAACCCTACCAAGGATAGACCATTGTTAATTGCTGTTGACAGAGTTAAAGGCCATGCAGCACCACTGTAGGTTGTCCCAAACCAAGGTGTTATGATGCACTTGGTACCAAATAAGGGTCGACCCCATGCCGCAAAAGACTGAATTGATATAAGACTCATACTTGACTGCTGCACTGTTTCACACTCAGGAAAGATCCTACTGCCTGTATGCCTCTTACTGCAGTTCATGAAACCAGATCTGCTTTCATGACTGCCCTCTATTTTGTATTCATCCTTGTCCCCAAGGTTTCTACAGTTCGAATAAGGCGATGTATAGCTCATATTAGTACTCTGCAGGGTGTGGTCTGGGCCTCCCAGCCAATGAGGAGGCTCAGAATAGGGGCTTTACCACATGATAAAGCCCCAGCTCCGAATTTCCTCAGAGCTGGATGCCCCCACCAGATAATGAGGCAAGTGCTCCCCCGTGTTCCACGTCCCCATCCCCCACCCCCTTTTCCACATATTTTGCTTCCTCCCATCCCCACCCCACTTACCTTCCGCTTCGATGACCCTCATGATATGATATGATATGGCATTTGTAACGCGCCTATACACAAGTGTTTCAAGGCGCGACGAGGCAGGGAGGGGGGAACAAGGGGAAGACAGACAACGATCCTACTAGGCCAGGTGTCATTCAGATCGCGCAAGTGCATGGTTGGAGGGAAAGGAAAAAGTGCAAGGGGAAGGGAGGGGGGAAAGTGCAGTACAGGGTAAGTAGAACAACAAATAAATACTAGGGCCAGCTGGTGGCAAGTACAAGGTAAGTGCAGACAAGTGCTGGGAAGGGGGGGCTGTAGGGATACAGAGACAGTCCCACAGTGCAGGGGTTTCCAGGGAGGCAGTGCAAGTGGAGAGTGGCTGGGCCAAGGACCGAGATCGGTGAGAGTGGCCCAGTTGCTGATTCAGTGCAGTTTCAGTCAAGAGTTTAGCAGGGGAGAGGGGGAGAGAAAGCAGAAGCAAAGAGGAAGGTTTTGAGGTGCTTCCGGAACCGGAGATGGTTCTCCTCAAGTTTCAGGGAGGCAGTAAGGCTGTTCCAGAGGGAGGCCCCTGCCGCGGAGAGAGATCTATCCCCAACTCGTTGCTTGGAGAAGCGGCTGACCCTGAGGGAGTTGGGGACGGATGAGGAAGATATTTAGGAAGAGAGAGTTGAAGGTATTTAGGCCCCAGGCCCGTCCAGCACCGGAAACAGTAGTGTTCCCGGTGCACCCCGACGCGCGACTTGCCGCAATGGAAAGGGAGAAGGGACTAGATGTAGTCCCTTCTCCCCCAATCCATGAAGGACATCTTTTTTTGTATTTTTTTTAAAGTTGAGAAATGGCGTATGCGCCCTCTCTCAACAATATTAGTGTCCTGGTACAAGGGGCCTGGATACTAATAGTAATTTTACCCGAGTAGGGAGGTATTGCCGGGCCTGGTAATGCCCATGGCTATCGATAAAGCTGTCTCTTTTCTCATGCTTCTATATGGCCCGCGCCATTACTTGGCCTGGTAATGCCCTCCTCCCCACCCCCCCGTTTGGGTGAAATTGCTTGAATAAAGCCCATACATACATAATAACAACTTTGCTGCGTGAGTTTCAAATATATGCATTTCATGCGAGGGCGGTGTAATCTTGGTTTGTGCGTTTGATGTTGCAGCAGTTTAGACAAGGTTAGATTGTTGCCAAGAAATGATGCATGCTGCCAGACTCTCATCTACCCGTCAGGCTCTCTCCATTACTCTGGCCTGAGCCCTGCTGAAGCTGGCTCCTGCACTACTGCGACAAGCAGAGAGTGCGCCGTCTTAGGTCATAGAGAGAACACTTGGGCAGCTCCTAATGAGTAAGGCATTGTTATGCTCTTTCTTGTTAGGACAATGATTATAGGAGCAGTCTGTAATGATAGCAATATGCACAAAGCACAAAGTATGTTGGGATGGTGAAGTGCACACGCACACACACACTACTGCCATTTTCGTGGATTGTGGCCCGTTGCCACAGTCAGACCTTTTATTTTCCTGCATGCCGGATAAGGCCGCTTGGGTGCTTACGAGTCGAAGAGCCTCATTACAACTATGCAAGTATCCTGGTGGTAAAACCGCCAGCACACCGGCAAATGGTAATACGTTACCGGCACTCACTCCAACGGTATTACTGCAGGATTATGAGTGCCGGTAACGGTGGTAAATCCCTATTTCATGGAGTCCCTTTGTATTCCATGTGGGGACTGCTGGTATTACCGGCTCTGGTAATACCGCAGCAAGTAATAGCAGCTTTTTGCCAGTAGGGTGGCAGAATTACTAACCGGGCCGGAGTTCATTCCGCCCATCCCACTGGCAAACTTGTACTTTGCCAGTGCGGAAAAATGCTGGTATACGGTAATACTGACCCATTATTTCCACACCTGCAAAGTTGTAATGAGGCCCTGAGTTGTCGTCTATATGTTTGTCTGTGCACCACTTCCTAAAGGGACAGTACTGTTATAGGTAATCCCCATTCCACAACATAGTGTAAGACCAGGGTATGTACCACAAATGGAATGGCTTTACTGATGTTTCAAGGTGTCTGATTGATGTTCACCACATGTCCACTTCCTTCTTACAAGTGGGCGAGGATTTCATCACCATTGACTTTGACAGCCTCTCCCTCCCTGGAACTCTTGTCAGTTGTCATCTACCATGTCCAAGAGGTTTTTTGTTATTAATGTTGTGATTTGAGGATTTAGTTCATCTGTAATTTCTGCAAGGGTCTTGGTTAAAGTGTCTCTACCACTTCCATCTTCACTACACTCTTGCTGTCCACTCCCAGCAATATAATTGGCCTCTAGTTTGTGGCGCTTTGGCATCGCATCTTTTGGCTCTGACAATGGTTCTTTTGCATTCAGTAACTGTAAGACTATAGGTCTTGAAACGCTTCATAATTTTGTAAATCTCTTGCATGTTTGAAGCTCGACCTTTAATGAATTTTCTTACATTTTGGTTGCAGTCTTTCAATTGCCCTCCCACACTTGTTCATTCTACTACGAGTAGTTGTAATAGTTCCATCAAATGTTCATTGTAGAAGCAGGTTAGCTGATGAACAGCCAGTGGATGAGTGTGGTGCTGACTGGTGCTTGCATAGATATTGATATAGAGCTGGGCTGTCCAACTCCAGGCCTCAAGTGCTTGAAACATGTTGGATTTTCAGGATATCCCTCCTTAATATTCATGAGATACATTTGCGTACAATGATTCTAAATGTATGCACATTTATCTTATGAATATTCATGAGGGATATCTTGAAAACATGTCAGGTTTGAGGCTCTCGAGGCCTAGAGCTGGGCACCCCTGATATAAAGCATTGACTGGGGTTCAGACCCCTTTCACTACCATCTATGGAGTTCTTGACTGTTCTCATGTTGTTCTTGCTTCTCCTTTAGCTTGTGGCCACCTCAGAGACATCGGGTTGTGTGCCATGCCTAATTCTTGTATGTTCATTTTCCTCTCCTCCTCTGTGCCTATCACTACTTCAAACTTCAACAGCACATTTTCTGCTGTAGTGGAATCTACTTTTTCAACTTCATGGTATCTTGTGAATTCATCCATTGCCAAAATGTTCCGACTATCTGGAAATGCACAAAAATAACACTTAATTGTTCTCATGGTGATTTGCTTGTGAAAACAAAGTTAAAATATCGAGGCTGAGTACCCCAAAAGGAAATACACCAAACACGGGTTACAAAGGAACATACAAAGATCTTTTTTATTTTATACTGGACAGTTTTCAGAGAAAAGTAACAGATAGCTATCAGCCCTCAGTACAACACAACAAACTCCAGTGTGGTTCAGTGTACTTAGTGAGAGACGCTGTACATTAGAATTCGTTGCTCTTTTATACCATTTGCGAACATGATGTCCAACCCTACTTCGGGTTAATATTCCTCTAACACATTACTGATCTAGGGTTCATGCTGAGTTTGCACCACTATGTGCATAGGGATTGCCTTTAATACATTTGCCAACAAGCCTACACGGTAACAGTGTATTTTAGGATTTCTCATAAAGGACTTCTCAAACATTAATACAATGTAGTTAAACAAGTGTTCTTAGTTCACTATTTGGATACATTGTTCTTAACATATGCTCGCAGATTAGTTTCATTGGCGCGAGTAATCCTTTACACACAGGTCAGTGAAGGACAAGGTCTCAGGTCACGTCCCCAACATGTGGCCTGCAGGCAAGTTACATATTAATTACACACAGAGGTCAAGACGGCCAAGTTGTATTTCGGAATGACATCGTCCACCATTTGAACTCACAGGGTGACTTTACAGAGAGAACCTAAAATGGCAGATTGACCTAAAATGGCGGCTTACATTGTTTCTAAGGTCAGGACCTTGCAACACGGTTTTCTTCGCAAGTGGCTTATAAGCAGCTTGGCATAGGCCAATATACACATATTCATTGCAATAGGAGGTACGATATAATTTGGCCTATGCCAAGTGCTAAGCTACTTCTGATCTCCTTGCAAATAACTCCATGCATCATCGTCCATGCACCCTGAATCACTGTCAGAAATATCTATTGCCATCAGGTCATTCGCTGAAATTTCCTTTAACACGTATTCCTTGGAAATTTTATCTGGGGCATACACTTTATGTCCTATTGTACCTATCGCCTGTGCGCAACATTCCCCTAGCATCAAACATATACTAGGTAGACACTTGATACAACAACAAAGGAACAACAGAATTCCCAAAATGATCAGTAAGACCGAAAGTACCTTCCAACCCCAAGATCGCAAGAAGTCCCAGAACCAAGTGCTAAGATCCCAATTTCCCTCGGGAACATGCACTTCTGAACTAAGGACATGCAGATTCTGTATTGCCTTGAAGATAGTTGGGGAGGAATCTGGCACAAAAACACAGCAAGCGGACCCCACTAATTTACACACTCCACCATGTTCAGCCAGAATGACACCTAATGCCATCTGGTTCTGAAGCGCTACTAGTCTTATCGCTTTCTGTTCTAATGTCATATTATAGAGTATGTCCATGGTCCGGTTGATGGTTCTCTCCAGTACTCTCGCTAGTCTTCTGATGTCCTCGGAATTCGCTATCTGCCCTCAAAATGGCACAAATGATTTTGCTACATCTCCCAAGACCTGTGCTGGAGTGTCACCAATTTCCTCCCGCCGTGGACGAGTCTTTGAAACCTCTTTTGTACTAGCTATAAACACCCAAGGTAACAGGATCCCTAAATAGCAGGTTCCCTGCCAATCCCTGGGCAACCATGGAAATGCTACATTACCGCAAACAAAGTAGACAGGTTCGCCTACATACAAAGGTCTGTCTTCCCCAGTCAAATTTGCAACGTTGGCACACCCTCTAAAATCTCTCATTGACTGAGTACCATTCCTCTGTATGCAAAATGAAACTGAATCGGAGCTATGGTTAACAGTGTAAGAAGGAGGCATGGCATCCTTATTGCCTATCAGAGCCATCTTAAAGGAAATCAAAGATTGGAAAGGATGAGACAGTCTGTCAGAAGGCCTAATAGAAGCAACGTTGAGCTTACTCCTATTTGCAAAAAGTGAGCATCCCAGGGGAGTCAGAACACGTTTCTCAAAGCTATTCAAATTAGTACCATTAAAGTTCACCGAGATGCTATCGTTCCAGCGGCCAAACAACAGTGCTCTAAGAGAAGCATAGCAAGCAGTTGTCAAAGGTAACAGATGAATATACCAACCTAGCCCCTTATACCCGTGTTGCGGTAAATGTGAGCAGACCCAACAGTTGGACTTATTAAAAATGGCATGTGTGGCATTCATGATAATTAGCAGAGTGTTATTGTGGTACCTTTGTCTATGCTGGAACTCCCTAGGGGACAGAGTATGCAAATGTACGAAGGGAGTAGGAACAGTAGGTACATTTTCAGTCGGTAACAAGGACTCTAAAGGATGAGTTTCCTCGAGGTACCATAAGCCTAAAACAGTGACTATTATAAAACCAAATATTATCATAATAACACTGCAATACGTTTCCGGGGCCCAAGTACTTTGTCCATTATCCCAGCTGGTGACACGATCATTTACAAGTCCCATACGAGTGGTAGCGGTGGCAGGCATTGTAGTCTTCAAACGGAAAACCCCAATGTTCGTTGTTGGCGATCTCCCGGCCGCGTGACTTCTTAGTCCTTCCACAACCCTAGCCAACAGAATCCCCTTTCTCAAATTTGGGCAAAAACAAGCCCTCGGTGATCCTTTCCTTCTTCAAATGCACAGCCAAACCGTGCCATAAGTCTATCAGATGCACAGCAAAACCTTGCCGTAAGTCTATCAGATGCACAGCAAAACCATGCCGTAAGTCTATTTTCTTGGACGCAGATTGTACCTTGCTTTTCCGGTACTGATTGATCCGGAAACAATGTGTTGTCACTTTCCGTTGGAAGCAACGTATCAGAAACAAGGGACGATGCCGAATTTGAAACAACGATTTCCGGAAGCAAAACTTTTGGAGAGTGTGGAGACAAAATGGCAGGTTTCCCAAGCCTCACTGGCTCAGAAAGATTCTCTGATACACTCTCAGCGCTATCTACTGCTTTGGGATAGTTGGTTGCAGTGTTAGCGAGGGGTTCTGTTTCTTCTGTATCGTGTGGCACTGGGTGAGGAAGTTTCTTGACGTGCGACGCGTGGATCCAGTTCTTACTGCCAGAAACCCGCACTGCCGTCTGTGTGACCAACAGGACCTGGAATGGGCTCCACCAGCGAGGTGCAAGGCAGGAAGAGCGCTGAAATGCCTTGATGAGCACCCAGTTCCCAGGCCGTATGCTGTGGCCCGGGCCCTCGTATCGCACAGGTAAAGCCTCTCGCACCTGGTGATAAATCAAATACAGGTTTTTAGTCAACTGGCTGCAATAATCTGAAAGTACTACATCTTCAACATTTCTCAAAGATCTACATTTAGGATGGTTCCAGATATTGGCCGGTCTCCCCATTACCACCTCAAATGGAGAGAGTCCAGTCTTAGTTTGACGGGTTGTACGCATGGCTAATAACACGATCGGTAAGGCGTCCGGCCATTTTAATTTAGTGCCCGCACACGTCTTATCGAGCTTGTTCTTGATGATACCATTGTGTCTTTCTACTAGTCCGGCGCTCTGAGCGTGTCTGGCCGAATGGAACCATTTGTCGATCTGTAATGCTGCACATATCTGCAGAATTACAGCAGCGACAAAATGTGCACCATTGTCCGACCAGATGACTCTTGGTAGCCCGAACCGTGGGAAGTATTCTTTTAACATGGTTTTCGCAGTAGTCATGGCTGTAGCATCTTTGATAGGGAAAGCCTCAACCCATTTACTAAAAGCACAGAATACCACTAATACATACTTCATATTATTGCACCGTTCCATTTAAAAAAAAATGAAGTGGATGACTTCGAAGGGGACAGAGGGTGGCCCTAAACTTCCCCTTGGAGTTGCTGTCACTTTTCCCACATTATGTTGTAGGCAAATTATGCAGTCTTGAACATAGCGCTGGGCAATTTTCGAAATTTTGTCATTTGCCCAAACTTTCTCTAACATTTTCGTGACTTTCTGGGCACATATATGCCTGGGACCATGGGCCATGATGACCATCATCATTACATAAGCATCAGGGAGTAGCCATCATTACATAAGCGTCAGGGAGTATCCCTTCAACTATGTCCACCCAACACCCATCATCATCGAGTTTCCCCAAGCCTTCAGCCCACTTCTTAGATTCTTCTAACGTGGCATCGGCTTGGATATCCCGTACAGACCCATCACCCTCATCCATTGCATAGGCATTTACAGTCTCCCTTGAAACATACATCTTCGTAAAGAGATCGGCAGCAGTTTGTCTAGCTATCTGATCAGCGAAAGCATTACCTTTTCCTATGTCATCTGTAATCTTTCGATGTGCTGCGCATTTTATGACGGCTAACTGAGTAGGGAGTGCAAGCGCTGAGAGCAGTTGTACTATTAGGGAGCTATGTTGGATTTTGGTGCCATGTGAAGTTAAGAACCCTCTCTCTGACCAAACTCTCCCGAAGTTGTGAACCACCCCAAAGGCATACTGACTATCAGTATATATGTTTACTGTAAGCCCTTCGGAAAGTTCACAAGCTCGGGTCAATGCTATAATCTCTGCGGCCTGCGCTGAGTTATGCGTGATTCTCTTGGTTTCCACGATCGTGCTCAATGTGGTGATTGCATAAGCAGCTGTGGATGTACCATCGGGAAGTTTGAAGCAGGAGCCATCACAAAACAGCTCTCCTTGCGGATTGTCCAAAGGAGTGTCTTTCAAATCAATTCTACCCTTTGTCTCTTGTTCGGTAGTATACAGACAGTCATGTGACTCTTCATCGCCGCAAGCAGTACCTTGCGGGAAAGGTAGGAGTTCAGCCGGATTAAGAACACAACACCTCTTAATTTGGATATGAGGAGCAAACAAGATCAATTCTTATCTCGTCAACCATGCGGAAGTGAGGTGTTGCTTTTGGGTTCGGTTCAATAAAACATCTACAGAGTGAGGCACCATCAGGGTTAGATCATGGCCTAGGACCATTCCCTCACTCTGTTTTACAGACGCAGCAGCAGCAGCGACTGCTCGCAAACATCTTGGTAAAGCACATGCTACAGGATCAAGGGTGGAAGAAAAGTAACTGCACAGCCTATTCTTCACTTCATGTTCCTGCGTTAATACAGCCAAAGCACATCCATCACATTCATGCACAAACAACACAAAGGCCTTTTCATAGTTTGGTGTGCCCAAAACTGGTGCAGAGCATAATGCAGTCTCGAGCAAGTCAAACGATTGCTGGTGTTCCGCGTTCCACAGCAATGGCGAAGAAATGCCCTTCTTTGTCAAAGCCAACATCGGTTTGATCACTAGTGAAAAATTTGGGATCTACAACCTACAGTAAGAAGCCATTCCTATCAAGGCTCTAACTTCCTTCTGTGTATTTGGGACAGACATGCCAGAAATGTGTTTTAGTCTTTCAGGTGTCCATCTTCTTCCCTCCTTTGACAGGAGACAGTCTAAATAGGTGACCTCCTGGCAACAATATTGAAACTTTTTAAGTGAAGCTTTGTGACCATGTTTAGCTAGATGAATAAGCAACAACACAGTGCCCTCCTTACAGGCGCTCTCAGAGTCAGCAGCTAAAAGCAGGTCATCAACATACTGAAGCAATGTACAAGTAGAGGGCAATTCAAAGGTATCAAGCTGTTCTTTCAAAGCCCTACTGTAGATGCTAGGACTCTCTGTATAACCTTGAGGTGCACAAGTAAATGTGAACGAGCAAACGAGCATCCCCCTAAGGTGAATGCGAACAAGTATCTACTATCCTTGTGTATAGGAATACGGTGTCCAGTCAACTGGTCGAAAAAAAACTGGTCGACTGCAATTTGGTCGACGCAATTTGGTCGAAAACCAAATTATGAATTTTTTTTAATTTATATATTTATTTTTTGGGTTTTCGTTTAGTAAAAAAAGGGGTTTTTAGAGAAAAAAAGGGGCTTGGGGGGGGACCCCCCAAAAAAATGAAAAAAAAGGGTTAAAATAAAAAAAAAAAAAATTCGACCATTTGGTTTTCGATCATATTGGTTCGACCATTTGTCTGGTCGACCAATTTTTTTCGACCAAATGTCTGGCAACCTAGGAATACTAAAGAAAGCATTCTTCAGGTCCACAACACTAAAATAAGTAGCTGTAGCTGGAATCATGGTCAATATTGTCATCACATCAGGCACAATTGGAAATTACGGAGCGACGACTTTATTAATGGCACGTAAATCAATTATGAAACGGAATGGAATTGCATTATCGCCTTTCTTGTACACGGCTTATTGCACAAGCTTCCTGAAATTTCCTCAATCACCCCGCGATGCACAAAATCGGAAACAATGCATTTCAAAGCTCGCTTGCCCTCAACTGAAATCTTATACTGGGTAATGTGTGGCAGCTCAATTCCATGTTTCAAGACTATCTTAACAGGCTCAATCTGTAAAACACCGACATCATTGTCTTCAACAGCCCATAAGCACTCTGGTACATCAATGAATTCTGGCGGCAAAGGTCTGGTTAAGAATTGAGAGACAGAAAGTTGCTGTGGTGAAATCATCAAGCGCACTCCATCGGAAGAACAATAAATTATTGCATTTCAGTCTTTCAATAGATTTAAACCCAGCAAATTCTCTCCACAATTTGAAGTCAAAAGGAATGGACAGTGGTCCGTAAAGGGACCCAAAGAAATAGGTACCGGAGAAGAAACTGGACAAACAACTGGTGTGCCAGAAAACCCTACAGAAACATTGGTTTGCCCTGACAGTGGAATATTTGGAACCCGTGAATGATCAATGGAACACTTCTGTGGTCCAGTATCTATCAAACGTAGGGACCTTTCTGTTTGACGGGAATAGGTGTAGCTTCCAAACCCTGCTTCGGGCAATCCTAACGAAAAAGAATATCATCAAAAGGAAGCTCTTCAGATAGATATGCAGCAGAAGGATGATCAAATATGTTCCTAGTATCCACACTCGGAGTCTGATTATCCTGTGAGAAAGGTTGCTGAGGATCCTGTGCAAACTGACCTCTACCAGGACCCCCTACACCTGGGCGACCTCTGGATCGTCTACCCATATTCCCAAATGTGTTATTCGACCTCTGTCGAAGGACGGGGCATTGTGCATGCCAATGACCCTCTTGTCGACAATCGGCGGCACACTGGTTAATGTTCACAGGACCCAAGGGCACATTCCCTTGTGGAACATACTGACCTCTAATCTGCGAACTACCACCTCTGGGGCCTCTAACAATTTGCTGTAATAGTACTTTAGTCTTTAAATCACCTTTTCGTTTTTCAACTCTATCTTTTTCATTATTGACACGATTCTCGTAGTACTGAGCCATCTGCAGTACTTCTGATTGGGACTTCGCCTGCCAAGCGCTCTCAGAAGACATAATTTGTGACTGGATGCCAGGCAGCAATCCTCGCACAAATTTGTCCACAAATAATCTTTTCCTAGACTCTGTGCCTAAGGCTTGTCCACTGAAATCCGAGAATACCTGTTCAAACCAATTAAAGAACTCGGTAGCACCCTCAGACTGCCCTTGGACACAGACCATAAGTTTGTCCCAAATAATTCTTTTCTCAGGAATTATGGTTTTCATTTTTGTAATAATTCTATCAGGCAAAGTTGGTATCACCTGGGGCGGTCTTTCACCAGCTGGCGTTTCTCCATCGAATCTAGTTATGTTCGCCCCTGTATCTCCCAACCCTGGTACGTCATCTATAGTCCTAACTTGTTTCCACAAATCTACAGGCAGGAGTACAGGAAATAACAAATCAATATCGCCTAGCGTAAACACTGAGGACTGCAAGACGGACTCTGTTTCTTTATAGAATCCTGTCGGATTTTTCCTAATATCAGGAATAGATTGTCTAATAGTATTCACTTCCTGTCTTGAGAACGGGACATGAACAAACTGCGATACATAATGTGCAGAAATGTTCACAGCGACTACATTTGTTGCAGGATCAGCCGCAATCTCAACCTTCGGGACAAATGTCGGAGGAACCTCTCTCATAGGCAACTGAGAAGTAGGCAACTCCGAACGCTTACTAAGCAACAGAGCTAAGTCGAGCGCTAAAGCAGTCGAAGAAGTGTCAAGTGAAAAGGCTCTCTTATAAATACGCAATAACTCTGTGGGACAACTAATGTTTCTCTTTACACAATCATCCTGCAGGTACTCTATCATTACCTGTATCACTTTCCTCTGCATTTCTGGCGTATACTGACTATATGTGTCATATACCTCAACTGGAGTTATCGACATATCTGAAATCCATCTAAGCGCGTCTTTCGTACAAATTCGTGCTTCCTCAGATATCGATTTATGACAAGGAAGGAACCGTTGCTGTACATACATACTTTCCCCCTTGTCATCCTCATTTTGTAACCTTTCCAACTCCTTTCTATACTCAAATAACCTCTCGACATGCTCATTTACTTTCTCCACAGTGTCTCTTAAAAACGCTAAAGTGTTTAGATCCCTTAACCCTTGCGGGAGATCTGTATTATTTAATTTGCCTCACATTACACATAAATGAATCCCTAAACCTTCAATAAAAACATTTTTCTCAGGAAAATTATCCATATTAAAAAGTGTGGCAAAAACATTAGCTTGATCATCTCTCTACATACAATGCTTAGCTCATGCAATCAAATCTTGTTTCTTCTCTGACGGTACAGTATTGCGAGTGACAACCCTTGACCCCGCACCCTAATCGATTACAAGTGGTACAGGACCACTTGGAAGAGGGGGAGCAGGCAATTTCAATAGAGGTACTGTTACTGGTGCAATAAGAAGGGGTGGAGGAATAGGTGGAGGAATAGGTGGAGGAACAGTAACTGGAGGAAGAGGAACATTAGAAGGAGCAGGAACAACAGGAAGAGGCAAAGCAGCGGGAAGAGGGACATACGGAGGTGGTGCAGAGACACCAGGCCTTCGTTCATTTAGCAATTGTGTTGTATAGATGATAAGTTATGTAGTAGGCTCCATAGAAGTTACTGTGGAGTGAGTGAGGCAGGCTCATTCTAAAATGGGCCTCTGACATTGGTGATTCTGTTGTAGGGTGTTGCTGTTATTGTTATTGCTCAATTTTGGTCAGTTGAGCTCTGGTTATTGGATGTGTTGGGGGTCAAGTTACTGCTCTTCATATGACCCAATAAAAGTGGATTGTAAACATACTGGCTTGTTTACCTTTCTATCACATTGGCGACGAGGATGGGATTAGGGCGAATCCCTGTGAAGAGTGTCCAGATCTCCAGGAAGCTTGCCCGTTACTGAGACCCCCAACGGCTGCAGATGTGGAAGATGGCGATGTTCACTCCGACGGCGGAACGGAAGAGGCAAGCGAAGCTCTCATCATAACTCTGTGGGTCGGATTGCATTTGGAAGTCACAGCGCCAACTTAGGGCATCCTAGGAAATTGTTGCACATCTCGCGAGTGCTTTTACCTTGTGAGTTTTGGTACAATTTCTGAGGAGTGCCTGTTACTAACTGAGGATCGGGACTATTTGCCTGTTTTAAGACGCGGTGTCCAAGGCGGCGCTGCACACCCCCCCCACGTGGACAAGTCACGTGGGTGGCGTCAGGCGAGCGTCGTGGAAGCAGGAGCCCTCCTGCATCAGAAGTACGGGGACTGTTACAGGCATATCACGTGATCGCATCGCGTGTGCCAGCGCAGCTGGACTGAGAGGGCTGCGGTGGGAGCGAGAGCATTTCCCTGCTTTCAGCACGGACATTAACTTGTAAACCAAGGTGAGCGAAACACCCACCTAGGGCCCTGTCGGGAAGGCGGGTTCGTGGAGAACATTTGGTCAAAACCCTGCAGCTGTTGGATACGGCTGTTGCTGCATTGATTTTAACCCATTGCATACGGTCACATCTGCATTTGGTGATGCAGTTTGATGGTGATTCACACTAAGTTGTGACTTTGGTTGTGTGCCCTACCTGGGGAGAATATTTTACTTCCAGCTGGTTATCAACTGTTGAAAAGCGCTTGACCTGAATTAAGTTGCGATCTGGGGTGTGATGCTACTCACTGGAAAAGCTTTGCAGGAATTGTGACAAATTCTGGCAACTAAATATCTAGCGCACAGCATTGGCAACGGTGCCCAGCAGAGAAGACCCTTAAGACTTTTTGTCACGCACTGTTTTTCTGTTTTGGTGTGAAGTTATTGTCATGGCGCTTTCTGGAGTTCCTGGTCCACAAGTGTTTATGCCCGTCCCGGGTCCACCCAGGATCAAGTGGGCACCTTGGAATAAGGGTTTTCTACATTATGTCAAGGCTACTTGTGGAAATGGCATGTCAGTGGAACGCAAAGTAGCGATGCTGATGCATTTTCTTGGCTACGAGGGTCAGAGAATTTACGACACTCTCCCAGATATTCCTGAACTGGATGTGGATGGGGGATCTAATGATTTTGATAATGCATTAGCTAAATTAGACAAACATTTTGAATCCAAGACGAGTACTGTGCTGGAACGGTACCACTTTGGTATGAGGTGTCAACATGAGGGAGAGTCTGTTGAAGACTACATTACAGCTTTAAGACATTTGTCTTTGAGTTGTAAATTTGGGGGTGGATTAGATGACCACATAAGAGATCAATTTATGCTCCACTGCTCGAATGATAACATTTGTGAAGAGATTTGGCTGAAGGATGATCCAAACTTAGAGGAGGTTATAAGTATTGCGAAAAGGATTGAGCATATTTTACAGTGTGTTGCCAAATTATCTGTTAAGGAGAATAAACCATCTCAAAGCTCTGAGGATTTGAAGGTGAGCGACAAGAAAGGGGCTATTCCAAAAGAAAGAAAGAAACAGAAGTTCAGGCCCAGCAAAAGATATGAGAATAATCAGAGCAAAGGGGGAGGTGGCGAACAAGGAAATAGACGTATTCAGAAGGATGCTATGCAGACTAATGTGAAAAGGGAGCATAGGTTGTGTTTTAGATGTGGCAGTGCACGCCACTTGTCTACTTCTCCAATATGTCCTGGAAGACATGTTAATTGTGGTATTTGTAAGATATGGGGCCATTTTGAGAATTGTTGTAAACATTATTGCATTGGTACACTGTTGATTGAAGAATATGATGGTGTGACGTCTGAGGAGGGTGATGGGTCAGACAATGAAATTGTCACAGTACATATGGTAAAGTGTGCAGAACCGAACGAATGTGAGTATCCTTCCGCCTGGATAGAGGTGAATGGATGTCTAGTGAGCATGTTAGCTGACTCTTGTTCTAAAATCACATTGATGTCTAAAGTAGTATTTGAAAATGTGATAGGAGGTTCCATGAAACATTTATTTACATCTGATAAGATCCCAGGCGGTTACAATGGAGACAAAATAGAAATATTGGGATGTTGTAATGCTGAATTCAAATTCAAAGGTAGAGTGACACATGGAAAATATATGTTACCAAAAAAGGGTAAACCTTGCTTGGATGGAGGGAGCAGAGGGGATTGAGTATCAAGTTGGATCCCAATAGTGAAGAACAAGTACTCAATGTACCCAATATGCCAGAGTCAATTGGGAATACCTCCAGAAGTCATGAGATGTTACGAAAATATCCAGAGGTTTTTAAGAAGAATGTAGGGTGTATCAAGGGGATGGTGCACACAATTGTAGTGAAAGAAGGAAGTAGACCAGTTTCCGCTAAACTTAGACCATTGCCTTTATCAATGTGTAAGGCAGTACGGGAGGAACTTGTGAAGCTAGAAAGAGAAGGCATTATTGAACCTGCAAAAGCAGTAGAATGGATTTCCCCTGTGGTGGTGGTGAAGAAAGGTAGTGGAGATTTGAGAGTGTGTAGTGATTTGAGAGAACTTAATCGGTGTGTTGTGGCTGATCGCCACCCACTTCCCAACATGGGAGAATTGTTGAGCAGAATTGGGAATGCTAAAGTTTTTGCAAAACTAGATATGGCGAGTGCGTACCACCAGATCTGTTTGGATGTTGAATCCCGCAAACTAACTGCCTTTATTACATATGAAGGAATATACCAATTTTGGCGCATGCCATTTGGTTTGATATCAGCATCCTCTGTATTTCAGAAGGTTATGGACAAGTTATTGCGGGATGTGAGTGGAGTGTGGTGTTTTCAAGACGATGTTCTGATATGTGGTGAGGACGAGGAGGAACTGAAGAAAAGGCTTCATATAGTTTTGGAAATTTTCAAAGCAAGAGGTATAACATTGCGGGGGGAAAAGTGTGTTTTTATGACTCAAGTTGTCGAATATTTAGGCCATGAGATTTCAGTGCAAGGACTCAAACCAAAAAGGGATTTGGTTGATGCCATAATGAAAACTCAGCCACCAAAGAATAAAGCTGAATTAAGGTAATTTCTAGGTACAATTGAATTCTATCACCAGTTTGTTGAAAATTACGCCAATTGTGTAACTGGTTTAAGATCATTGTTGAGAAAAGGTGTTGATTTTGTTTGGAATAGGGAATGTGCGAAAGAGTTTGAAGATATTAAAAGTAAGATTGATATGGCGAAACCGTTAGCCATGTTTGACATGAGGAAGAAAACCATTCTTTCTGTTGATGCCAGCGATACTGGCATAGGTGTTGTAATGTTACAACCTGAAGTTGACGGCACAGAGGTGGTTGTGATGCACGCGTCACGCATGTTGAAAGGTGCAGAAGTTAATTATTCTGTACTGGAAAAAGAAGAATTGGCATGTCATTGGGGTGTGGAGAAACTAAAGAACTTTGTGTGGGGTCAGGAGTTTACGTTAAGGACTGATCATAAGCCTCTGAAGTCAATATTTGAGAGTAAAGGACTCGACAAAGTTTCAAGAAGAGTTGTGTGTTGGGTGACAAGATTGCAATGCCACAAATTCAATATAGAAGTTGTTGCTGGTAAGGAAAATGTGCAAGCTGATCAAGCTTCTGGAGTAAGAATGGATGAGTGTGAAAGTGAGAGGAGTAATAAGGCATATGGTGAATGTGATATGGTCTTTGCCACTGTGGAAGGTATTATACACAAGAGAGAATGGACCCATGTGCTGGAGTCGGAAGAGATGTGGAAACGCATTATACATTTTGTAACAGAGGGATGGCCGCAGAAGAGACTACTGTCTGGAGAGGAAAGGTTGTTATGGGAAGTGAGGAATAAATTGTCACTGAAGGAGGGTTTGTTATATTGGTGGAAAAAATTAGTTGTTCCCAGCTGTCTGAGGGGATGGTTGATCAAATCAGCACATCAAGGACATATTGGTATGTGTAAGACCAAGGAAGTTGTAAAGGCAGATTATTGGTGGCCAGGAGTTGATTGTGAAATTGAGAGTGGTTGGTGCGTGTGTGGATTGTGTCAAATCGGGAAAGAATCTATTGGCAGTGTCTCAACCTATGGGAAAGGTCAGTGCTCTGAAGGAGTATGGCAGGATTTGGCAATGGATGTCTTGGGTCCAGTGGACATGGGGATGGGTCGGGGAAAGTTTATCCCGGTTCTGGTTGACACTTTCTCGAAGTGGACTAAATTCAAGATTATGAGGGAAGTGATGTGTAAGAATATCATAGAATTTCTTGAAAGTGTGTTCGAGAGGGAAGGATTTCCCAAGAGTATACTTACAGATAATGGCCCGCAATTTACTGGGAAGTTGTTCAAAGAATATCTTGATAAGTGTGGGATTGGGCACAAGAGGACCCCATTGTATTACCCCCAAGGTAACGGTATGGTTGAAAGGGTCAATTGATGTGTTATGGAAGCTATAAGAGGAGCGAATGTTTGTGGTCTAGATAATAGAGTGGCTGTGAGAGAACGGTTATATGCATTGCAGATGGCTCCGGGTCCTGAGTCCCTTTGTACTGATGAGAGGACGAAGGGCGAACACTTTAGTATCGCCACCCTGGTTGGGCAGAGCAAGAGAGACGGATGCGGTTGTGGATGATGTGAGAAAAAGGATGGATGCTCGCAAAGAAAAATGGGTGAAGAAAGTCAATGATAAGCGCCCGAGAAAAAGAACTGTGGTTGAAGTTGGAGATTGGAGAAGAGCGGTTCTCTCAAAGAAAGGAGAGCCTCTTTACACGGACCCTGTTAGAGTAGTGCGAGTGTTCGAAAAACGCTGTGGGGTTGGAAAGTGGTCAAATCTGGAATATGTCTAGAGTTGCTAAAATAAAGTGATAATTGTACATGATGTTCGGGAGAAAACATGTTTTTTCTATGTTGATATGCTTTTGGTAATGTATTAAATAAACTTTTTTTTTTATAAGGGGGGTGTTGTATAGATGATAAGTTATGTAGTAGGCTGCATAGAAGTTACTGTGGAGTGGGTGAGGCAGGCTCATTCTAGAATGGGCCTGTGACATAGGTGATTCTGTTGTAGAGTGTTGCTGTTATTGTTATTGCTCAATTTTGGTCAGTTGAGCTCTGGTTATTGGATGTGTTGGGAGTCTCAGGTTACTGCTCTTCATATGACCCAATACAAGTGGATTGTAAACATACTGGCTTGTTTACCTTTCCATCACAAATTTGTCTATGAATTCGTCGGAAACATGAAGGTCTTTAGAAGGATACATTTTCTGAATTCCATGTGAGAAAGCCCTATCCATATTCCTAGTCGACTCAGAATGTTTATCTTGGTCATACAATAATGCTTTTTCGGCGTTCGTCTTATGATGGCACGCATGTTTTTCTCTACTCTTAAGTTGCTGCAATGCTTCTTTTTTCCAATTCTGCAAAACATCGAATGCTGCAGGTCTAGCCTTTTTCTTTAACAGAATTGACTCTAAATACTCAATACGAGGGATTTCAAAACTACCATTGATTGGCCACTGAAGTTCGAGGCATATCTGGTTTGTCTGTGCCAAATATCATTAAACACTATACTTCCAATGCCATGCTTACAGTACATAGTACATGCTGGCGACCCCTCCTGTGGTGCTGGATGGCTAAATTCCAAAGATTGTCTATCGCTGCGGAATAACGCCCTGAAGCAGGTAGGCAATTTCCCAGGCATATCAAATTATTGGTGTTACCTGGTCAATAATTGTGTCTGCAGATACAATACGCCAAAATCAAATTATCAGGATATTTAAGAATCGGGTCACGACTCACCTGATCAATCCTAAGGAGTTCCGATCGGATTACAAAGAATCTTACCTAACTAATCTTACCTCATGTTTGGTGATTTCGGCAAATCTTCCTGCCTCAATAAGTGGATCCTCGTCAAGATGCCGTCTCGGACCACAAGCTAATCATCCAGGGATCGGGTCGTGCAGCGCTGCTGAGGTGTCGCGTCTCATTCAGAAGGGGCCCCTTATTTTGTCACACCGTCCGATCCCGGTCCGATAGCGTGAGTCAACCTTCGATAATCCGGCATCAATTTGAGGGTCCCTATTCGGGCGCCAACTGTGAAAACAAAGTTAAAATATCGAGGCTGAGTACCCCAAAAGGAAATACACTGAACACGGGTTACAAAGGAACATACAAAGATCTTTTTTATTTTATACTGAACAGTTTTCAGAGAAAAGTAACAGATAGCTATCGGCCCTCAGTACAACACAACAAACTCCAGCGTGGTTCAATGTGCTTAGTGAGAGACGCTGTACATTAGAATTTGTTGCTCTTTTATACCATTTGCGAACATGATGTCCAACCCTTCTTCGAGTTAATATTCCTCTAATACATTACTGATCTAGGGTTCATGCCGAGTTCACACCACTATGTGCATAGGGATTGTCGTTAATACATTCGCCAACAAGCTTACACAGTAACAGTGTATTTTAGGATTTCTCATAAAGGACTTCTCAAACATTAATACAATGTAGTTAAACAAGTGTTCTTAGTTCAGTATTTGGATACATTGTTCTTAACATATGCTCGCAGATTAGTTTCATTGGTGCGAGTAATCCTTACACACAGGTCAGTGAAGGACAAGGTCTCAGTTCACGTCCCCAACAAGTGGCCTGCAGGCAAGTTACATATTAAGTACACACAGAGGTCAAGACGGCCATGTTGTATTTCGGAATGACATCGTCCACCATTTTAACTCACAGGGTGACTTTACAGAGAGAACCTAAAATGGCGGATTGACTTAAAATGGCGGCTTACATTGATTCTAAGTTCAGGACCTTGCAACATGGTTTTCATCGCAAGTGGGTTATAAGCAGCTTGGTGTAGGCCAATATACACATATTCATTGCAATAGGAGGTACGATATAACTTCTCGTTTGACATGCTGCACTCAGTAGTTATGATTGGAGGAAGCGTATCTACTAGGTCTGTTGCTGGTCACAGTAGACACCACTTGCATCTTAATCAGATTATCGATTCCAGGGAGCCATGTTTTCTTTTTAAAACTAAACTCTGCATTTGGCCTTCACCTGGCCAGCTGCCTGGTCCCTTCCTCAGGGACTTTTGCAGAACAATGCAAGAGTCTCAAAACAGCCGCCTTCTGGCAAGACTGATAGTTCCTGTTGAGGGTTTCTTTACTTCTGGTGTATGGTAAAACATTTTCCCAGTGACCACTCGCATGCCGAGTTGCATGCACAGTTACATCCATATTTAATGCCACTGGATGGGTACTTTCTACGAGGAGGCAAATATGTTGTTCGGTAACCTATGCTTCTTTATATTCTGTTCTTGGAGCCGTTCTTAGGTGTTGGGGTAGATAGGCTGCAAGTTTGCTCATCCCTAGATGATATTTCACATACAATTGGTATTCCTATATCTGTACAATCCAGTCTTCAATTCAAGGTTTTGGTATTGGAGCTAATCCCCTGAACAGTAGCACTGGGGGCGTGTGGAACGTGACTACAGTAAACAAGTGTCCCTGCAGGTACAAGTTGAAATGACAACCTCACAGGATGGTAATTGCTTCCTATCTTATATGTGAATATTGTTGTTCTGTGGGGGGTTAAGTTTTCAACTGACATACACAATAGGTTTTTGGTCAGAGTCTCTCCTCTTGTATAGTTGTACTGCTTCGAGTTCAAATAAGCAACCATTCTGTGTCTTTCTTGTCAATCTAGGCTGTAGTTGTGCTGTCAAATGGGGTGTCTTTGTGTGTTGCAACATTTTTTGAGGTGTTAGTGTCCATCTCTAACCTGTTGAGTCTTGCAAAAGGTCTTGCATCGACTCCGTATGAGTGGCCATGTTTGGGATAAATCTCCCAAAAAAATGAATATATTCTATACATTGATTGGTGCTTAGGGTAATTTTACATATTGGACCGTTTTCCTACCGGCTGACACTGCATCAGCCAAAAATACATGTCCAAATAAAATTCTAACTGGTTCTGATCAAATTCCCACTTTCATTTGTGGTGCATAAATTCATTGTTTTCTACCATTTGAAGGATAGCTCTTAGTCACTCATGATGTTGACATTTCATCACTGAATGGATGAGAATGAACTTGCTTTCATGAATGACTCCTGAAAAGTCAGCGATGAACTCATGCATGAAATTATGGAAGACTTCTGTGGTTGATGAAACACCAAAGCTGAGGCGTTTGTATCCTTTAAGTCCCAGGTCTGTTGAGCCGGTAGTTATGTACTTAAAATCTAGTTACAGATGGTTGATGGTATCCTGCATTCATATGTAGTTTGGAGAAGCACTTAGTCCCATTAACCTTTGCCAGTATGCCATCAACAGTGGGAGGCATGTGTTGCTTTCTCATTATAGCTTTGTTTAGGAGTCTTATGTTAATACATATTCATACCTACTTGGGCTGCTTTGCTTTCTTCATGATGATTATGGGGGAAGTCCACTGGGTCATCTCTTGTACTTGCTCTATGATATCTGTCTTTTTCTGTTTCATCATTGTCTATTGCCCTTGCCCCTGATGAAATAAAAGGGATGCGATTGACCCTGTTTGGAAGAGGCATAATTTTGTCAATGTGCAGTTGAACTTGCTTGCCCGAAAGGTCTCACGTCCTGGAGAAATGTTATTAGAATCCCGTGGGATTTTGTATAGTTCACTTAAAAGGTTTTTAGCTGGGTTGCTTAAGCAGTGCCGAAGTTCAAGAATATGCCATTTCCAAGTTCTGAGACAAATCTCTTTGCCATTATATCCTGTTTCTCATGTAGCATCACATAGTTTGTTGCTGATGATTGTTTATTATTGTCAAGATTTGTCTTAACTTCGGCTTAAGTTTAAGGTGTTTCTTAATTACTTGAGCAACATAACATTTAGTGACATGTCTATTAGCACCTTTACATCATACTCTTTGATCTGAAATGTGCCTTTGGGGTGAGACTGATTTGGCTTGTCGCTGGTGTCATTGAGTGTGACTGTGAACATGTATACTTGTCCCTTTTCCAATGTCGATCTTTTTCATGAACTTTTCACACTTGTGGTCTTGGCCTGGATTGTGGCTAATCCTTTTGGGCATGGAGTCTATTCAATCTATAAGCACTTTTGTCACTTCATGGGCGATAGGGATCTTGCATCAGTTCACACCACAGTAGTCGCATGGTGGAAACTCTGTCTCTGCCCCAGGTTAACGGAACATTTTGGGTGAGTGTCTTTCATCTCACACTTTATTTGAATTCACTACTGCTTCTCATTTGATTGCCCCTATGGCTAGTGCTGCCTCCATGTGTGGTATGCTTGTGTGGAACAACTCATAGGACCTTCCCATTCCTTGCATGTTCTTGGGCAATTTGACCAATTACCTCAGATTCAGTTGCGTCTATGTTGTCGATGTGCAACACTAGATGATTTGCTGAAGCGCATCCTTGTCTGGTTCTGTGGCCATACAGATGATGACTAGCTATCCCCAGCTTAAATTGAATGTGTTCATCAACTCTCATGCAGCCTATTTTGAGCTGCATTAAAAAAGCTTTCCTAATCGATTTTTACTTCAGTGGCTGAAGTTGGGTTAAGTTCCGTCAAAGAGGCATTTTAGCGATCTCCTCACCAACATTTAGAAGGGCAAGGACTTTCTTGTCAATGTTGACCCCAGCTAGGTACACGAGTCATGCCATCCACAGCATCTACCCTATGTGGGGTAGACAGCCCACGTTGCCCTTTCCTCTGCCCTACCCAACCTGAAAGGTTTTAAGTGATCAAATGTCCTTTGCCCGCTGATGTCATCCCTCAAGTGCCTGGTCTATAGAAGTGGGTGGGGGGACAGGAAGCCTGGGTGGCCCGACCAAATTCAAGATAAACTCTCTGTGGTCTGAACCTCTCATCTGGGATACTCTAACTTTGCCCCCTTCTGCTGTCTGCCTACTTCAAAAGGACTCTGTCAACCAGCACCATGGTATGAGAGGGCCATTGTCATGGCAGGACTATTTTTGAAGCACTGTTTCCCAAGGGACCTTCTGGGATGGTTCTGTTCCCTGGAGGAAGGTGTCAGCTCTCCTCAGAGGGGTGAAAGAGAAGCTTCATGAGCAGATGTGAGGGTGGGGGCTAAGAGGGAAAAGTAGGAGAGGGAGAAGCGACCAGAAGATATTCAGGTGGGGAACGGTAGAAGGCAGCGGCCAGGCAAAGACCAGAAAAGAGCAGGAGAAAGGACCAGATCTCTTTCTTCTAGGAGGTGCCTCGAGGATGTTAATCTTGAATTGGTGTGCTATTCAAGATTTCCCATTCAGGTATATAATGCTGCTGCAGACAAGCATGGGTGGGGTAGTCAATGGAGGGATGCATGGTGCAGACATAAGAGGCAGGTTACATGGATCCATGTGACTCAAGCCCATGAGGTGGTTTTATCATGTGATTTGTGTACTTTTAAATTAATTTCCAAAAATCGAAATATTATTTTAGCCCTGGGAAGCCAAAGATTTACATATATCAGTACCAACTAGAGCTGGTTGCAGACTAGGACAAAATTCTGGCATCCACACTTAACCAATATGTGCGGTCCTGTGCAATCTTTTAACCTCAGTGTGCATTATTTGACAAAACTGTGAGTCCTGGTAAGTGATTCAATTCAGAGTGTACACTGTAGTGTAGAGTATAGTGTAGCATTGGCAAAACCAAACATTATGGGCTGTGAAAGGTGAACATTGTAAATGTGTTCTTTGTTGGAAACTATTCACCATATAAAGAAATATGTGTTGTTTCCAAATGTACGGGTTGCCTTGGGGATCGTGGTTACAATTGCTATTACTAATTGAAGAGAGGAGTCTCAGTACATTACATTTAGGCAATCGTCTTTAGTTATACTTTCAAATGAGTCCACATTGATTGAAACAAATACTGAATACAACAGAAAAGAAATAAACACTTTTGCAGCTTAAAAACAGAGTGTGATGTTGACAATGGATACACATATGAGATACTGAAAGTGCAATATTGCCAACTGACCTTTGCCTTTATATCACTTTCAAGAACTTAAATTGCAAGTCAATAAAATCTACTTTTGTTTTTATTGCAAACCCAATTTATTCTAGGAATGGCATAATTATATTAACAAAAACCAGCTGTGATCTATGTGGGGAAAGTAGTGATTGATAGTGGGAAGAAGATGACAATTAGGTGTGATCTTTTTAAATGTTACAGCCACTGATTTTATGATTTATGGGTAGGGTTGGCGAGCAAGGTTTGCGATATGGGGTGCATGGTAGATTTTCAGGCGTAGCACTATATTATCATGGGACTGCCCTGGAAAAAGAAAATACAATGAGTGACAAGCGAAAGTATTCTGTTTAGGCAGTAATGCAGTGTTCTGGGGTGCATAAAGGCTGATAGTAACCCACAGCCCAAGCCAATAACAGGTTGTTGTTTCCTGTCCGATGAACTGGGCTTTTGTTTCTATTAGCATCCTGGGGCAAATGCCCAGGGTGCTTTAGGCGAGGCAACAGAGGGAAAACATAGAAGGGAAAACACGGCAACCCCTGTATTATGTGTATGTGAAAACAAATATGGCTGCCACGAAAATAGAAGCCATGTCTCTGAGCAGAGTCCTACTTTCTTTTCCATGAAGTGCCAGTAAGCGGCAGAGGGCCAGATATTGAAAATTAGGCCTGCACAGTGCTGTGTTAGGAATAAGTGCGGGGCAGTAGGGGAAGCAGGGAATGGGTAGCGGCATCCAAGGACAGATTGACAAATAGGGCCCCCGGAGATTAAGCCTGTGATTATGCAACGCTGATTGGCTGGCGCGAATACCCTGTGTCCTCATAATACATGGGATCTTCAGGCTCTCCTTTGAATTTTAGTGGTATCGTGTCACCGCCAGTGTCCCACCAACACATTTGTGAATTTGGCACCCATGGCTTTTGTCGATCTCCTGACAGGCCTGCGCATATGAAAGGCCTGAAATTCGAAGTCAGTAAGTAATATGTGCAGTTTCCACCTTTTTTTACAACAGCTTCAAAATGTTAGGGTCAGACCTAAACAGACTATAGCCCCCCATGGGGAAGGTTCTATCTCTTATTTTAACAATTCGCGAAACCTAGAATGTAGGGTTCAAACACTTACAAGTGAGGGCCATCGGGCTTAATCAGTCAGTCACATAGCAGGATATGTCCGATGTGACTGTCTCTCCCCCAGCCCTATAGTCCTTTCAGAGCACTCGAAATTACCTTATATTCCTGCAGAACCGTCCACAAGAGATTGATTCTTTCCAGCCCTTCAGGGGCACTGGCATGCCAAGTAATCACCCCTTCCCCCTCAACCTCCACCCCCCGTTTCCCTACAGGCCAATCCATACTGCATGAGACTTTCCCCCCAGTGCGGCTTGCAAGCACACATTACCCAAACCCCCTCCCACTCGTTCGTCCCATTCCTCCCCTCCCAGGTTGCCAGTGCTTCCTCTTGGAATCTTTCCCTGCTCGTGTTTTCTGAGTCTGGCTACATCTGGAAACACTCTCATTTTTTTTTTGCCCACGGGGTATCATGTTGCAGTTTTTTCTTTGCAAGTCTCAGAATCCCCCATGCACGGGGGAGCGACCAATCAATGTCGCTTCCAGGAGCACGGCCTCCTGCACCTGTTTGCGTCCAGATGCCGGAGTCAGTTCACTTTTTGTTCACTGAGGGCCGCTGCTGCTGTCTGGGCTTCCGCTCTCTCTGCCCCTGCCAGAGCAGTCTCCCTCGAGTCCCTCCTCAAGGATACCTCCTTCCTCGCGTGCTGGGATGGCCTGTGAGCGAGGCGCTTTGCAAACGCACGACACCCAACATAACATTTTTTTCGGGGAAAAGTCTTAAATAGACAGTTATTGGCAAAATCAGTTTTGTGTATGCATGAGACAGGACAGCCACTTTCATAATGGCACTACCTGGCCATAAAATACAGCGTGCTAGGAGCAGATACATATTAATTGTCTGAAGACGCACTTGGTTAAGGCATTTTTATTGCACAGTACAGTGTGTACAGGTGCAGTTAAATCATTAACTCTCATCAGACACCTTAGAAATAACACTGGCAGGCTAAAGTTTGAATTTACTGATTGATAGAGATAGCTCAGAGAGATCCCAGGAGAATGCGTGCAGGTAGTGTGGGAATGGCCATAGATGTCAGCATGGAGATGGGCAGTCAACCGTTGGGTAAATAACCAAACAGCACCATAAAGCTGTGTGCCCATCCTCACATGCAAGCTCCTACCTAGCTGTAATTGAATGCAATAATTTCTGCTTATGTATGATGCATCACACGTAAATGGATTGCCGAGGTCGTGAAATGCATCACGCATAAAGGTATGGGTTTGGGGGCAGAAACCATGCCACACACGGATTGAGTTCGGGGGACAAGGAAGGCGTCTCCTGGAGGAATTTGTGGGGGTGGTAATTGCTTCGCACTAGAATGAACGACAGGGAAAGGGATATGGTTTGCATTTAGTCGGAATGTTGGGGGTAGGAAATGTATTGCCACTAACCATACTAAAAACTCACCCCTCTCAATAGGCCATCTCAAACTGAATTAAACACAACTATACCTCTACTGCACCACAAATCACACGCACTTCACAACACCCGACAACGAAACAAACCATAGATAATCTCACCTCAACACCACAAAATGGCTATCAACCGAAAATGCACCTTCACTCAGTGACCAGTTTCTCTGAACTGAAGCTGTCAACAGCACATCACAGCTCACATGCTCTTCTCCTACTCAATCTGACTAACAACCCTGCACCCTCCTTGCATTGCAGATTGGCCAGAGAGCCAAGAGACCACGCAGGTGGCAACAGTGCTCGGTACAAGCACCTATAACATAACATAACATAACATAACACCATAAAATTATAGAGAATGCTACCACCTAATAACCAAAACTAAAATGGGGGTGGGCTCAATACATGCACAATGGGAAGTGACACTACAGAATTGAACACATTTTATAGGTAAATATACAAAGATCTCTCAATTGGCTATTCATGATTGGAGAAAATTCACAGCGCACATAAGCATTGAAGGCACGCCCCTGCACGCTCACACCAGAGAAAATAAAGCCCTCTAAGGAAAAAGGCCCAAGACACTCTTGCAAGAATAACAAGTATTTATTTCTACAAAAATATGAATGCATCAGCAAAGAACTCTGCTGCAGCTGAACCGTGGGCATTTGCGGTACATTACAAGCACAAACGCGTCACTGCTGACATAATAATATATAGTACGATTCTACAATTCTACAATATGGATTGGAGGAGGCCTTTAGATGTAGGCCGGCTCCATATGCAGCAGAGTAACATTGCTGAAAATGTTGGGGGGGGGGCATGAGATCTGAAGAAAAGGTGCACCAGCAAAATGAATGGGGACAAAATAGTGTGCCATGAAAGTTGGGGGGGACAAACACCCCTGTCCCCCCCGTAAAATTATGCCCATGTCCATATGGGATGCCAGGCCATTGGTACATCTTCATCTGCCCATCTTTTTTCACGAGGGTGCTGCTGGGCTCATCATCAGCGGTCAGCTGGCCTAACAATTAGCTACTCTGACACACAATGTTATTCTTATGATTGTAACAATGCACCTGGCAGATACAATGATTGACTGGGGGAGGAGGGTGGAGAGCTGAGGTCACACTAACTCACACACACCTCTCTCCCAGACAGATCAGCAACTCCCAAGGTCCTCCACCTTAGTTTTGGGCTGTGCTTTTGATGCCACCCAGCACCTCGCTGAACAAATCATGTGACCCATTCCTAAAGGCGCGATAGCTTTGCCTTCTGATCTTAGTGTCTTAGTGATCTATTGAGCGGTGTAACTGTTTTAAGGTCGGTGGTCTGGGTTTGGATGGTGCTGTGGCATACGGGGGTCATGGGATGAACGCAAGAAAAAGATGTATTTCTCATATTGGGATCGTTGCAGGCATGCGGGCCTTGCTATCTGCTCCCTGGGACGGTACTGCCAAGAGGTGCTCTGCTCCCTTCTCATGACCTTGCAGGGCACATTCTTCCCAGGTCACGAGGGCCTGTAACTTTCAGAACAATGGAGGAGGTTGTGGATCTCTCAGACCTGGCCAGGGTGGGGTGGTGTTCGCGCTCATGCAAGTGCCTAATACTGACACACAAAATAATGTTTGCCATGCTTGGGCCTAACTTCTAAGATGGCTACCACTTGCCAAGATGGCGCTCACACCCGCATCTACCATAAAGCTTGCAATGCATGCACTAAGGTGATCATGCACCCCCCTTTATGCGCACCCTCTGCCCCCTGCTCCCTAAATGTACTCTCTTAATGTTTATTCCTTATTCGGTATCGCCTATGGTGGTGGGAAGACCCTCTCTCCTTCCCAACATTATTTTCTTTTCAGAAAAATAATTAACACTAGAAAAATAACCGGAGGGACAAGATTTTACTATATAATTTCTGGCAATATATAAAGTCACACACCTTTTAAACCTAAGATACTGTAGTGAAATATATCCTGCATAACAAAATGCCATTTTGAGATATTGCACAGTCAATATGATGATGCTTTCGTTTAGTCTAGTGAGTATTTGGCCGGTAACCCGACAAACTTTATTTGCTTGCCAATGTCCACCCTGATCATTGCACTCAAACATGCACTAACCAATACATTCACTTAATGGAGAAGCACGCTGTTGTTAATTTACGTTTCCGCCTCAGAAACAGAAGGTGGACAGAATCCACCTGATGAAAAAAATTGACCCTTGACTTGTGCCCTGCGGAATCCGCCTAGTTTTAACATTGGAATAACTGACAAGGAGACACAGGATGTATGTGATAGTTTCTGCTAGCTCTGGAATTTTCAGCCAACTGAAGTTGAATTGTGTAGTTGTTGGGGGTTCCGTTTTCTGGCTTATATGGGTCCACAAATCACAGCATGCACACATTTGATGGCCTAAAAGCCAGAACTGTCTGAAAACGGCACCATGCAAGTTACGCTCTGGCATCACCTTCTCACGCAGGCCTGCCGTTTTGCACAAGCCCTCTGAATCCTCCTTCGCCACACAGTCTTCGCAGGCTTCTCTCCTCCCCTTCTTTCCCATGTCCCTCCAAAACACACTACCTTTCTTACTCTCCTTATACTGTTGCTGTATTCATCGCAGGGTCTATGTGCACCACATCTTTTTGCCATCCCCCCATTTACCACAGGAGATCTCTCCTATCCTTCATTTATCCTCCGTTCAACTATGCCTCCATGCTTCTTTATATTGCCCCTCCTTTTACCACAGGTGCTCCCTCTCTTTTCTCCCAAGTTCTCTCCGTGTCCTACTATTTATTATAGGCCTTTACTTCCCATTTCCTCCCAATGCTCGCTCTCACTACAGTCATTACATAATGAAGGGCTCTGTTCCTGAATAGCCTCTTAATCTAGCTTTTGTCCCTATTTCCATTATATTGTATTTAAGCCCCTCTCACCCCACCCATATTGCATTTTTTTCTGCTGTTACCAGAGCAGGATTCACCGCCCAGTGCTTAATTTGCACAAAAAGCTGCGAGGGCCAAAGCATTTTCTAGCACACTGGGGGCTCAGGTGGCCAGGTGGGGTGTGAAGCCCTCGAGGGTCATAACAGAGAACAGATCTGGATGTTAGGGTGTTCGGTGTTGTTGGTCAGCAGTAGGAATTCAATCTTGATGGGTTGAGCTTTTGGTAAGCATTGGGCACCCAGGACTGGAACAATGTGAGGCAGGCCTTGAGCTTGAGATTCAGTGGCTCACCAAGATGTCACTGCATCCAGGTAAGGCAGTGACTTTTGTCACATTTTACTCTTAGGTATAGAACACAATCGATAATATAACCACAAGTGCCCCCACCTACCCGTTACACTGCTAGATAAGATGCCTCAAAGATGCATTATGAAGTTCCAAGATGAATCCTGGCACTGGCAGTGCTTAATTTGCAAAAAAATAAGTGCCAAGGCCCAAATAGTTTCTAGCACACCTGGGACGCATCGGGGCAGGCAACTCCCAGCCCACCATTGCCACCACCCACATCTGCGCCCCACAGTGTCAACATATTTAGGGTTAACGCTGCATCTTCCACTGCCTATTGTGGGTGATGGATGCACTACCCACAGCAGATGTGCAGTTTTTAGATAATAATCAACATACAATATCACATACTAGTCTAAGGTAAATGTACTTATTTAAATACATCATCATTGTTAATATTTTGCTTGGATTTTATAGGTGGCAAGTGGAACATGTTGACCAAATAACGACAGGAAAAGAGTGCAAATGTGCTTTCCTCCTGTAACGTAGGCCCAAATCCTGCAGCTAGTAAAAATCAATCCAAGGAGCAAACATGAGTGCACTGCTCTCTACAGTGAATTGGTCTGGCTATCTTCCCAGAAGTGTCCCCTTCTCATCTAACAAGGGTAAACTTCTACACATCTGACCACCAGGCCAGAGTTTAGAAAGCCATTCTAATAGGTATATCTACTGCTTTGCATCTGAACATCCCTTTTGTGTCAGGTCATTGCATCTCTACTGGTTATTGATACATTAATTACATTAGTCCCATTCTTCCCCCTAGTCCCACCTTCCATATTCATAATCTTCATTAGAAAGAAAAAAAGAAGAAGAGAGAAAAACAAACAGCAAATCCCTATAAACAAGTTTTTAGTTGTTCTGCTGTTCCCTATTCGTGCTTCTAAGATTTGTGAGGACAGTTCTGCTGCTAGTCGGCCAAAAGGGTATACTGCATCCACACACTCTTGCTCATATTGTCTACTTAACTTTGAATCTTCGTGCTTTCCGCAGTGTTGTCTTCTCGTTCCAGAGTGGAATTGGTGCTATATCACTGTGAATGGCAGAAAAGTGCATTCAAGCTTGCCATCCTCTTATTTTCACAGCATTGGGGGTTGAATAAATTACTTCATGTGGGCCTGAGAACTTGGGGGGGTCGCTTTTCTTCCTGTTGTAGGTGCAGATGTACACCTTTTCTCATAGGTAGAGTGGTGGTTTCTGGAGTGTTACCTCATTGCATGTGTGCACTGTGGCCTGTTGGTGCACTTGTGATGTTACCTGATGAGATATATTTCTTGCACATGTTGTCAGCTCCCTCAGGTACCTCTCAAACTCTTCACCCAGAATCCCAGCACTTTTATGAGTGTCTGACACTGTTCAAATAGGACTGACGGGCGTATGCATCCGCCAACCTGTCATCACCTCATAAGGAGTGAGGTGGTGGTCCTTGCTTGGCAGATTGCGCAAGCTGAAAAGTGCCAGAGGCAGACAATACATCCAAGTTTTCTGCAGAGAATTACATATTGTTGCTAATTTCATCTTTAGTAGACCATTCAGTCCCTTCACTATCCGGTTGGCTTGTGGATGGGACGCTGATCAGAGCCTGTGTCTTACATCCAGTAGTGTGGTGATCTCTAGAAAGAGTTTGTTTGCAAAGTGAGGTCCATTGTCGGATCTCAGGGTATCACATATTCCCCATCTTAGAAATACTTCTCAGACCAAAAACCTTGCAGGCAATTTGGCGTCTGCATGGAGATAGGGGCCAGACTCAAGCCATCGAAAAGATGCACAGACAACCACAATCATGTAATAAAAGGTACTGCGCCTGATAATCATGTCAATATAATCGACAAGGAGCTCCTTGAAGGGCCTTGAAGGGCGGGGCAATGTTGCTTTCAAAGTATACAAAATGTGACCTGTGTGGTACAAGTGACACGTTGTGCAGTTGGCCACGGATTTCTCTGCATGTTCTGATACGTTTGGGACAAACCAGTCCTCACTAATATCTGCAACGACATACTGCATAGGAGCATGGTTGCGGTAACCTAACTGTTCCATGGCAATGGCAAGTTATTTCAATGGCAACACTACTTTACCTGTAATGCTTTGTCTCCATACTAGGTCTGTGGGTGACAATGCACATCCTCCCTTGACCCACAGGGCCTTTGTTGTGGTAGGGCACCTTCCTGCAATTCTACTATGTGGGCCATAGACAATGAACTGTACGATTCTGAACTGCTCTTGTTGTAGGGCAATGATTGGGGTCTTGTTTTCTTCTGGAAAAGGTAAGTATGCTGCCTGTTTAGCAGCTGAGTTGCTTCTGGAAATTACATCTGTCCCCTTAGTATGGGTGACACATTTTACAATGGCTACTCTGCTGGGGCATTGCAGGGCATCAATTAATCTGGTCAGTAATGCTGCATGTTGTACGGGGACCCATCAGACCTCTTAAAGCTCCTCTTCTGCCACCTGGATAAGCTTGAATGCATTGTGGATGTCACATATGCTAAATCTGTGAAGATGGTGACCTCATCATCTTGTGACATTTCTTTTGCTTCAATTAGTGCTATTAGTTCTGCTGCCTGTGATGAACAATATGCGGGCAATCTTTTTTGTACCACCACCTGATACTCATTTTCCTGCCCTTTCACATATCTCACTACTGCTGACCCTGTGTGCCTTTGGCATTTTTCCTGATCTATCGTTGATGATTCATCTACCATCAAAAGGTATCCTGTGTCTAGTGCATCTTCTCTCACTTGGGAATTTTCTTCTAGTGTCCCTTTGTATAGTGCACAGTCATGTACTGTGTCTTGTCCTTCCAGCATGTTTGCTACAAATCTTGCTGGATTAACCACTTGACATCTGACAATGTGTATGGCTGGATTTGATAGTTTTACCTCGTAGCTGAGGGTGGGTGTGTTCCTTTCTAGAATGGCAAAGACTGCATGTTCTACATTTGATGTTACTGGACGTCCCACTGTTATTGCTGAGGATTTCTGTGCCAAAAATGGTGCAACTGCTAGTGCCTGCTCACAGTGGAAATGTCCCTACATTACCTTGTCTATTAACCCACTGGTCAACAAGGCCCTACTTGATTTTGACTGGATCCAAAGTACTTATGCCTTCCATTCCTATCCTTCTCTGAACCACCTAGTGCATGAACATAGATGTAGAGGCTCTTTATCTAAGATTCTGGCTCAATTCTCAAATAAATTCTACCGGGAATCCGATTTAGGGCACGATGGAACCTCCTACCTACTAGGGAAATCGAACTAAGGAGGTTGCAAATAACTCAATAATGCCTCTAGTTGCCGGTTCTGTATGCAGAAATTAGAGACTCTATGGCACCTGGTTCTGGAATGTGTCCCACTACAGGGTTTTAGAGCAAAAGTTCTTGCGCCGCTTGATATAAACCCTCCATGCTTCAATGAAGAGGAGGCCTGGCAACGATGCCTCAATATTCGTAGTGTACATGAGGGTCTGGTTCTATCTGGCTTCATTAAAAATCTGAAATTGTAGACTCTGTGTTATAGAAGGCATCTGTGAATGACCTGCGAAGGACTAAGTGTTGGTCTGCTTGACTAGTTTGTAATCCTAGCCCTGTAAATAAATCGACATAATGACCTAAATGATAAACTGTGTATATGGAACTTAAAATGCTCTAAGACATCATAGTTTAATTGTTGATATATTTTATCCCTTCCTCACTTCAGGTGTGATAGGGGCCAAGCTATACTATTTGCTTTATTTGTACTACCTGGTCTTCAATCTACTGGTTCCATAGGTTCTTTCCCCTTATGACAGGTTGAATGCACTGATTGAACTGTACCCCTAATTGGTACTGTATTATTGCCTCACTGCCTTGGTTAGAATTTTTAATATTACTATTATTCTTATTATTCCACTTATGATGGTTAAGTGAGTCTTTCTCTTTTTTCCCTTTTAAAAAATGACTATGTTTTTTAAAATATGATTGCGTTCGTATCTTTGTTCTGATTCTTTTACTTTTGTGTATTTGTAAAGGTTTAATTAAACCAATTGCAATAAAAATTAAAATAAAAAATAACCAGCTGTAGTATACTAAAGGCTTGTGTCCCAAGGATGTGAAATGAGTGGGCACTACTGTCATAAGATGGCCATCAGAACGTCTTGCTTGGGTGTAGCTAACATTGGGGCATCACTAATGGCTGTTTTAAGCTGATCAAAACTTTCTGTCATCTCATCTGTCAATTTGAGGGATCCTTTTGTCTGTTGTGCATCTTTCATTGCCTGCATTAGGGGCCTGACAAATGTGGAGTAATCGAATATCCAGGATCTGCAATAGTTATACAACCCCAAGGATGGTTGCATTTCCTTAACAGTATTCAGTGGAGGGGTGTGGTATACTGCTGCTGCTCTGTCTGGGGTAACTCTCCTCCCTCCTGATGATAGTATCTGTCCCAAATATACAACCTCTTTCTGGCAATATTGTAATTTCTCTTTGTCCAACTTGTACGCTTTGTCTGCGAGTATTTGTAGGAGGTGGATGGTGTCTTTCTTAACTGTCCTTCTGTTGGGCTGCACACTAGAAGGTCATCCACATTTTGTATTATAGTGCTAGGTACCTCTATGTATGCTAGGTCCATTTGGAGCATCCTTTTGAAATCATTTGGGCTTTGCAGTACCCTTGGGGTAAACAAGTGTGTTGGAATTGCTGTGAGGTACTGGGAGTCTAGGTGTAAGGGTACTGGAAAAAATGGATTTTTAGATCATTCACTGTAAAATGGGTTGCATCTGCGGTTATGTTGCACAAAATGGTGGCTGGATTCAGTACTACTGGGAACTCTACTTCACCTATGTCATTCAAAGGGCAGATATCTTGTATCATCCTTAAAAAGGACCCTTTTGCTTCCTAGTAGCCCTATGTCATAATGATTATCGGTCCATAGACAACAGGGCACCTCTGCTATGCCCTCATACAACTTTGTATGTATGTGCTTTGGCAAATATTATAATGTGTGGCACTTCTCTGTGTTATATGGTCATGGAATGCAAATTTCGAAATTTTTTAGAGAATAGCCGTTCATGTGACACTTCTCTCAGGGGCAGTGTTGGATCTATACAAAGGACAGTTCACCATTCTACCCCTTCCTCATCTATGCCTGCAAGTATCTTTCCTAGTGATCACTGCCTCTATATTGAGGATGACAATTGTACCTGGTGCTTTTTCTTGTGGGACAGCTGGTCTGAATAAGAACTCAGCAGGTAGGCGATATATCATGTTTTGTATTCCAGGCAGCCATCCTATTAGGACCACCACTGCATAGGTGAACATGTGCTCATGTAAGGGTAGCCCTCTCACAGTATTGATACTACAATGTGCGTGGAGGACTGCTGCTACCCTCGTGTCATGCATGTCTGGGGTCACACACAATATTCCCTTGTCAGTTAGTGAAATTGTCATATTCACCTTGCTTAATAAATCACTTCCCAAAAGGTCAACTGGGGAGTCTGTATAATACAGCAATGGTGCTAACACTTCCTGTGAGAACAGCCCCAGTGAATCCCTGTGTCCATGCTTTTGTTGGTTAATGGAATCCTCATTTCCCTTATACAGGACTTGGTGGCCCCTGTGTCTACCATGAAGGTAAACATTTTATTTCCTCTCATTACTCCCACCTTGGATTCCTGTTCCGGGTTGGGGGTGACTGATAGGATTGGGCACATCAGAGCTACCTGTGGGCTGTCCTATTGTGGGTATGTGTTTGTCCCTGGCAGCATTAAAGGATTGTTCCCTAAGGCATTCCTGTATAATGTGCTACATTACCATGTGGCAGTGCATTCTGCTCTCCTGGATGGGGCTCTGCTTGGGCAGGTGTATTCTGTGTAGGGGGCTGCACTATGTGTGGGGTTGTATACTATATGTGAAAATTAAGGATTAAGCTTCGGGGGAGTGTCTTGCTGCCAGGGTACTTGAATCAATTTATAGGCTGGGTTTTTGGAATTAATCCAGCATGGTCACCAGCGCACCAACTGGGACCGATCCCACAATAACAATTTTTTGTATACTGTATGGGTTGTCCCTGGGTTGGAGCCATGTCCTGCGAGTTGTGAAAAATCTGGGGCTGTCCTAACCAGGGGCATGCATAGTGTTGGAGGCTGGTGTCAAATTTGGGGCATAAGGATCTCCTGGAGTGTATGCTGCCACCCTATGTGGTGGTTAATATGTAAGATATTGGTCTGGTGGTGCACCTGGATGGTACTGCATCTGGGTCCTGCTTCTGCAGTCTCGTGCAAAATATCCCATTCTCCCTCATGCCCAAAATGGTCCTCCAGATCGGGGTCTCCTCCCTCAAACAACCCCACACCTTCCTCTCTGGGCATTGCTTCTCCCACTTTGGTAACCTCCATATCCCTTCTTCCCCCTCCTTGTCCCCCTGTCCGCCCTTGTGGTTGCTCCTGTCCCTCTTGCCCCTCCATTGTATTGACAATTACCACACCTTCCAAACCTATTTCTGTTAACTTTTTCTGCACACAATGTTCCACTTTCTCTCTTTGCTTTTCTTGCCTCCACTTACAGAAATGTACTTGAAACACCATTTGCTGTACAGGCGCTTTATAAATACTCAATGAATAATATAAAATAAAATAAAATATGTGCCTGTATCTCAGCCCATCCTTTTGCTTCCATGGCCACTACCTTGTCCAGGTCTGCCTAAACTTGATTGGGAGTCCCCTACGCAGCATGCCACCACATTTCTTAAATCGAGTGACTATATAATGCTGCGTCTTCATCTGGTGTCATTGTGCATGCCATAATTGCCCCTATATCTGGTTTATCTGGGTAGGCGTCCTTCAGTGCATTCCACAAGCGAGCTCGACAATCATTGAATGGAACAGCATTGTGTGTTTCGCTCTCCAACCACATCCATGCGTACCCGCCTTCTCCCAAATTGTGTTAGTCTGCTCTCCTATTATGGTTGCGAGCAAACTCTTGATGTCTCCTATTGCTAATGTAATCCCTGCCATCTGTTTTTCTAAGGCATGAATCAATTTACCTGATCCTGCAGTGAGTGATGGTAATGTCTTCATTAAGTAATTCCTGTCCATGTGGGGCTATAGCACGTAATGTGATCTCCCTATCCCTTTCTGTAACAGCAGGAACTGTGTCCCCATCTTCCTCTTGTGAGGTGATTTCCCAATTTTCTTCCCCTTCACCTCTGCCATGCGCTGAGGAAGTGGTCTGAGCCAAGTGTCCCATTGCATCACCGCCCTTTGCTCTTCATCTGTCTCGCACTCCTCTTCCTGCAGTTCTCCCTCTAAGAACACTAAGTCATAGTTGACACTATGATGTTGTAACGCTCACCTGATTCCCGTAGAGGCGCCGGTCTTGACTGGGCGTATACCGTATGTATCTGCAAAGGTGATGTGTAACACACGGCTGGCTCTTTGGGCTGGACCTCTGTGCACTGTATGTCTGACTTGAAGGGTAAGATGTCTGCAGATAGAAAATATGGGATTAAGGAACTGGGTTATTGAATGTCTCTCTCTTCTTCCCTTTCTCTTCTTCTGTAGAACCCCAAAGGTTAACGCTCTCACCTTAGTTAAGTGAACGCCGTGCTCTCCATCTGCCTCGGGGCAGGGTGCTGTAACCAGTTTCTTCACTGGATAAGGGGAGCAGGCCTCTTGACTTCAGAGGACTGCTGTCCGTCGTTTACTGCAAGAACGGTAAGTTTCGAGTAATAGTAATGATGTTTCTTGTTTTGCAGGGTTCCGGCGATGGCGGATGACGGGCTGAAGTGAGTTGCAGATGGAGCCCGTGTGATGAATAGAAGCGCCTGGAAGCACGTAAGTAAGCGCTTGTTGCCTGCTTCACAATGCGCTCTAACTGTCTTTTTATTTTGCAGGTACAAGTTCGGAGCGGCTGCAGGGTGCCGGAATACCCACTGGGTTAGATGTGGAAAGGAGTAATGGCACGTGAGTATTAAAGTTCCCCAATGTCTTTAAACGCACCTTGTTTTGTCTTTCAGATGCGGATGCAGCGCCGAAGGCCTCCGGAGCGTGCGAAGAGTTGGTAAGCTTTTGTCTTTCAGATGCCGGAATGCAGTGTGAAGACCTCCGGAGCGCACGAAGAGTAGGTAAGCCTTTGTCTTTCAGATGCCGGAATGCAGCCCGAGGCGTTGGTGACAGCCGATGGACCAGGTAAGTGAAGAGCTGTCACTGAAGACCGTAATGCTAACCTGTTCTTTCTTGTCTTTATAGGTGTTGCTGAAGACTGGATTCAGGATGGTAAGCCTTTTTCCTTAGGCCCAGGATCAGATGCAGAAGACACGATGAGCGTTCTGCTGCAGAGGATGCAGAATAACGCAAAGCAAGATTCATCCATCGGGTGTGGTTTAAATAGCCTCCTGTAGTGCTTAGGTGTCTCCTTCCACAGCCACGCCTAGGTAAGAAAAGAGTTCCTGCTTTTCAGAAGAGTTCCAGTGTTCTGAATCTAGGGAGTGGCTCCTGCCCCACCCAACAGGAAAAGTAGTTCCAAACAGAAGAGGATCAGAGGCTCAACTGGCAGGCAAGTAAGCAGCATGGTCTGCTGCAGGTAAGTCCACCCAAGCATTATGAGCCCGGCGCTTCCAGCGCTGGGACTGGGCATATTTATGAGCCTGGTGCCACTGGCGCCAGGACTGGGTCCAAAAGGTCCCAATTGGGACTGGTTGGCACTCGGAACCTGGGTTATGGATCTGCTTCCAAGGGAGTTGGGAAAACCCTGACCTTTTGGAAGCAGAGATCATGACAGATGTTGCCCCCCCCCCCTTTACAATCTGCCCTCTTGGTCACTATTCTGACATATTTAATGACTGTGCAATCCATTCTGAGGAATATCTGCCTTGCCTTCCTTGTGTCAGTGTCTATCGCTGGGCACTGACCTTCACCTTCATTACTGCGCGTCGCTCAAGCAAGCTCCTCCTCTGTTTTCTGTATCATTGCTTCTAGGTCCCTGCGTGTTCTATTCTCTATCTCTATGTATAGGTCTTGCACTTTATCCTTGTCTACATTCCCTGCTAAAATTCCTGATTCTTGGTTTGGGGTCTCTGTGGGGCAGATAACGGGGATTTACATATCCCACGGCAGGCTGCAGAGGATATGTTCCGGTTGTGGGTGGGGCACTCAGCTGTGTGGGCATCTGGGCCTGTGCCAAATTGGTATGTTCTGTTATGAGGGGCATGGTGGTGGCCTGCACAGGTGTCTTATCTTCCTCTATATTTCTACCTTCAGTACCTTGTGAGGAATCTTAGGGCATCTCTCCCTCTCTCATCTCTGATTGCCTAACTGCTATTCAAGATTGGTGTGCCGCCAATGATCTTTGTCTGAATGCCAGCAAGACGGAGATCCTCCTCATCGGCACACCTTCACCATCCTTTCCTCTCACTCTCTGGCCGGCCTCCCTTGGCCCTCCTCCTACCCCTATCTGCGAGGCTAAGAACCTCGGGGTCATCTTTGACTCCACCCTTTCCTTCTCCGCCCACATCTCTGAGGTCTCTAAAAAGTCACATTTCTGACTGCACCTCCTCAGCGGTACTCTGCCTTTCCTATCCTTCCCCCAGAAGCTCATGGTATCTCAAGCTCTGGTTCTCTCTAGCTTGGACTATTGTAACAGCCTCTTTCTAAATCTACCTGCCTCTACTCTCCGCCCACTGCAACTAATCCAGAACAGGACTGCAAGACTTGTCCTTGGCCTCAGCCCTGGGATCATATCTCTCCTGCTCTGAAATCCCTTCACTGGCTCCCAGTGGATGCAAGGATTAAATTCAAAACCCTCTGCATTGTTCACAAGGCTTTCTGGGGCCTGGGTCCAAAATACCTTCATCTATCCCTCCGCAAATACCTCCCCTCTCGAGCTCTTCGCTCCTCTACCTCCAACTCACTCAGGGTCAGTCGTTTTTCTAAGAAACAAGCTGGGGGTAGATCTCTGTCTTCGGCTGGGGCCTCCCTCTGAAACAGCCTCCCTGCCACTCTAAAACTTGAGGAGAACCATCTCCGGTTCCGGAAGCACCTCAAGACCATCCTCTTTTCTTCTGCCTTCGCTTCCCCTTTCCCCTGCTGATCTGTTCTCTCTTGGCACCGTGCACCTGGCCACCCTCTGTCTTTTGGGCCCAGGTACCTGCTCATCCTGTCACCCTCCCGCCCTGCCTCCGGGCCACCCCTTGCACTGGGGTCTGTATCTGTACCCATACAGCCCCCCCTTTTTCTTCCTGCACTTATCGGACCTACCCTGTCGGCTGCCTTAAACCTAGCACTTGCAAATTGCTGGCTGCATTACCACTGTTTGTTGCCTTTATTATTTATTTATTGTTATTTATCTGTTTCTCCTCTGCTTCGCACTTTCCACCTCTCCCCCCTTCCATGCACTTTTTCCCTCCCCCCTCTCTCATGCACTTGCGCGTTCTCAATGTCACTGGGCCTAGTAAGATCGCTGTTTTGTTCTCCCCTGTTCCCCTGCCTTGCCTTGTCGCGCTCTGAAACACTCGTGTACGAGCGCGATAGAAATAAAATATCAATCAATCAAACAATCATCCTCACTTCTTTTCCCTGGATATCCTCCTTTCAAGCGGACATGAAAAGGTTGTCGCTTTCAGATCCTGACCCTGTGGGTGGTAATGCAAGGGAGGACTACCTGGGTGGAGGAGACTTGGGGAGGGGAGGCGAGGCACGCTTGGGCGGGACATGGTATCCTCCATTTCCCTTTCATAATGAGCCTGGCATCCCCCAGGCCTTTGTAGACTATTGCCAGTCCCTTCCTTAAATTTTCTGTAGATCATCCCCCAGTAAACACCAGTCAGGTACTGGGACGAGGAAGAGACAAACCAGAGCAATACATACAGCTTTTATTATCTCATACACACACACCATTTAGGTACTGGTGTTAGGAGGAGACAACCAAGAGCAATGCAGAACTCCCAAACCAGCAATGAGCGGTCTAGTCTTTTTTGACCAATCAACCTGGCGGGAGGTTTCAAAGCATGGAGTCAGGTGTGGAAGCAGGCCAGACAGACAGCTGGATGAGAGCAGACCTCTCCTGGAATGCGGCGTAGCAGGCGGAGTGCTCGAGAAGCCCGGAAAGATGCAGAGTGTATGCAGCGGGATACAACTGCGCCTAGACTGAGAACACCCTCCTATGGAAAAGCTGCTTGGATTGCAAAGAAGCGTGTGATTCAATATAAAGGAAATCTTGTATGAAGTGATATTAAGGCACTGAACTTTGTGAAATTGGTGAAAGATAACCAAGCCAGAAGAGCTGGGAAGGATACCAAGGAATTATGTTTTTTGGGAAAAGTTGGGAAAAGTTGCAAGACTTGAAAGATTGGGGAAGGGAACTCCTTTTTGCACTGTAAACTATCTTGAATCTTTGGGAAGGGAAACCCTTTACTAATCAAGAGCTAGAAGAAGCTCTGAACTGTTATTTGAACACGTATTATTTTGAGTCTGACATCCCTACACATTGTATACAAATAGAAGTGAGGGCATATATAGGCCTTTTTCCAGCCTTCTTTTCTGTTCAATAAAGGATTATAGCCCAAACTTTCATTCAGTTGTGTGTGTCTACTTCATGAAGCCTTCACAGCCTCTCCTACCTCATTGTATACTTTCCATAATTCAAGTCTGCTCTGTCTACTCTTCAACTGTTTACCTTTGTAAGTTTGTGTACATATGTTCAAGTATTCGCCTTTCATGCGTGTCCTCTGTGGGTCGCGTGGTAAATATCTTCTCTTCTGTCCCTTTAACCCAATTTTTGTGATATTTTGAAAATCTTGTCCTTGAACTTGGAAAACTTGTTACTCATGTTCGATCGGCGTACTCATTTTTCATGATAATACCAATGACGTGATAGTGACAAAACAAAAACAGTCACAACATAATCCCCAATCCAAATTCTCTCAAAGAAAAAAATCACCCTCTTTCCCACACGCACAATGGGCTACTCTTGCCTCACTCAAAACACCTTTATTTAAAATGTTTATAGCAGAAGTCAAAGAAAAGCACTTATTTTCACAATGCTTTACTTTTCTCTCCTCTTGCTCCCTTACCTTGGGGTAGGGTATTCCCAGTCCTCTCCACTACAGGGCCTTCACTTCTGGCTGTGCAACGCTACCCTCCCTTCTCTTTCAAGGGAATCTCACTTTACTTTATCTCAATATACTACTATTGTGATGTCACGTTCCCATCTTCGGAAGCCCTCTTCTATTCTTTAAATATTCTCCAAAAACACCATGTGGCTCTCCTTTTTCCACACTCTTTTCCACTCACACTCAAATACTCACACCCCTCTTTTGTTGGTCCTCCACACGTGCTCTCACGTTCCGAGTGTTCTTCTGTGGTCCTCCGATGCTGTGTCTTCCCCGGAAAGTTCTGCACAACTGGGCACAATATCAACCCTCCAGCGATCAGGCAAGCCTTCGATTAAAGCTGGTGCCTGCTGGGAACTTTTCATATGTGCACGGATTCTGCTCTCTGCAGGTAGGCACCGCAGCCCAGGACAAGCGGCGGGGGAGCTCCAAGCTCCGCCAAAGGCCTGGAATGACGTAGGGGTCACCAAAAATATAAGGCTGTCCCAAAACCTGCAGCGACTAAAAATCAATCTAAGGAGCAAAAATGAGTGCATGAGTTTGCAAGAATAACAAAAGTTGATTACAAGCAGTTTCAGTCGGTAATAAAAGACATGCTTCATTCAAAGCATCTTTATTAAATGGTCATATATGTATAGGAAAGGAGACATGACGTAGTTTTGACATTGTTTCAACAACATGCACATTCTTATGCATTGATTGGCTGACAATTTAAGTCCCCTAAAGAAACCTATATATTAAATAGCCCTATTGGCTCAAAACTCTCCCTGTGACCAGACCACCTCCACCCCTCTATTATGACCTAATATCCCAGTTAGGTAAGGTTCTTCATTCTCCTTGGCTAACTCTGGTGATACATTTTGTTATTTGCAAGCCCCTGTTCCATTGGTTGTCACACCTCGCTGTGTCTTATGGTGTGCTTCACCCCTCATTCTTGACCAATCCCCTGTGAGGTGCAGACAGTGTGACATTTAAGAAGTGAATATCTCATCCGTTTTCCAATGAGACCAGACCATTGGCATTCCCTGATGGTTCTCAGCCTTGTAACTGTACAAGTAACAGTTCATTTTGTGACTTCTCTTTGGACACATGTTGCACTTCTTTCCTTCTCTCATGGGAGCCAGTGACCTCCTAGAGAACACTACTCAACACTGCTTGTTTGCGGGATCGTTTTTTAGTGTGTGTGTGTGCTTTAAGTTACTTGGATTTTCTGGACGCCATTGATTGGGGGGCAGGAGTATTTCTCCCCCCATCTCCACATGTCCCATTATTTGGTCCCCATTCTCGCTCAGATACTTATTCCCCTTTGCTGTCATGTTTCTGTGTTCCTTTGTCCATTTGTCAACCACGTTCCCAACTACCTGCCTGTGCTTCTGTCCTAAGTGACAATTTTCTGCCAGGTGGCAGAGTGTGTTCACAACCTGATCTGCTCTTTCTGGCCTCCACTCAGCATTACCATATTCACACTAACCTGTGTCCTTCGCCTGGTTAAACCTCAGCTCTGAATTGTAACATTTACTTGTACTGGGGCTTCTCATTTGAGGCCTGAGAACTCACTGCACCCTTCCTTCCTAACCAATCCCTGCTTGGCTCTTCACCCTACCGCCAACGGTACTGGCCGTGTCTGTGCACAGTCAAAGGATTATGAATGAAGTGTTTTTTACTGCATGGAAAAATCCATGTGCCACTGTAACCTAATAATCTGAAATGGCCGAGAAGCTGCTTCTATGATGGGGCATATTTCATGAATGTGCAATCTACATTCTATGCAGTCAATGGGCTGTTAAACATCTTTATAGCTACTACCTGTGGCATTGCGGAAGAACACTTTTCCCAATACTTATGGTGCCCTTTGCACATTTCTCTGCCTATGATTGTGTTTCAAACCTGATGCACTACTGTGATGCTGGAAATGCATTGGAGGGACAGGGCCACCCTGTCCTTGTCCTGTAGTCCTTTTTCATTTGTGTTCTGTATTGTTTTCTCACCAGACGTCCATATGGGACTCCTGGCAGTGCAGCTCTTCCTGTTTTTGGTTTGGTGTACAGACCCATGGGATACCCTTATGGCACCCATGGGTGAGGGTGCAACTCTGTGCCCCTAGTGTATGTTTTTGGGCACCTGTGTGTGGCACACAGAGCAGGGTATGGGCTGGTGGCAGCTCCATGCTGAATTTGACAGGTGCTCTGAGTATCCTCCATTTTGGGATATCCAGGTCCTGCCATTGGAATCAGTTGATTCCTGATAGGAAACAAGAAGGCCCCTGTGGCCTCTTGCTTTCTATTGCCTGTTACCTTGTTTTCCCAAAATCCTGGGAAGCCCTGACTCTGTCCCTTCCCCCTGACCGGCTGTTGGGTGGAAGTTCCATATATGGTGTTGTTGTGAAGTCCAGGACAGACTGTCTGGAGCCTTCTGAGTGACTGTATGTTGTGGGTACACCGTGTGGGTGGGACCTGGGTGAACAGAGTGTGTGACCAATATGCACTTCTTGTTGTGGATGTCTGGTTTCTGGTGTATGACACAATGACTGAGACAGCCCTGCCCGAAACAGGTATGAATGCAGTGCGTAGTGTTGAATGGCTGGGTACTTGTCCCAATACACATTCCTTGTTGTGAGTGTCTGGGAGGGAGGAGTACGGCCTGTATGTACTGTATGTCTGATTGGCTGACTGACTGCATGAATGCCCTTCTGTATAATTGGCTGCTGAGTGTGACCCAGCAGTGTGGATGAGAGACAGAATAGTATATCTGGAGACCTCTCACCACTGGAAATTGTTCAGAAGATGAGTTGACACTTGAAGAGTGACTGGAAATGCTTATCTTTGACTCACATCCGGAAGAAGAAGAACTGCTGCTGCATTTGTTTTGACCCGATCCGAAAGCTGTCGAGTTCATCAAGGACTGATCCGAGAGAGGACCAGGTTAGGCGGCCTCTTCCTCTGCTCCGAGGGCCCATCGAGCACCACTAACCTTCGCCGAAGCTCCCTGGAAGTCAGACCTTCGAAAGGCTGAAGACCGGATACAGGGACCGCCGAGGAGAACGAAGTAAAGCACCCCGACATCGACGCCATCGAAGTCCATTGTCGTCAACCAGGGTTTGGAGTATCGCCGTAACCGCTGGTTGCCCAGAAGAGGGGACCACTTGACGCTGTGCTGCCAACGACCGTTGCCGCACGCTCCTTTGCCTAAGACTTTTGATTCACGGACGCGCTCGTCCGCACCGCCGCCCGCCTTTTCCCACCGGAGAAGGCCAGGCCGTCGACGCGCCAAGGAGCATCCGCCAGCAGGTTTCCTGCCACCTAAAGACCACAAAGACTTTGATGACTTGACACCCTTGTTGGGCCACAGTTCTTCAGAAACACTTTGCAGTCCTGAACTATCAAACACTGAGGTGCCCCACACACCTCATCCTCGCAGGACGTCGCCGACGAGCACCGCCTGGTTCGACGCTGTGGTCTTGGCACCATCGAACTTTTCATTGATGCTGTCAGCGCCAAGTTCACCTTCTTGGACGCCTCTTGACGATCCGTGGCTCCTGCTTTAAAGAGAGTCACTTAAGAAGGATCCATTGACACCTCATCGAAGAACTCTGCTCTACCAGGTACATTGGGGGGGTGGAAACCTTATAGAAGGAAAGAAGAATTATAGAACAATATATGGACTGGGCTTGTGATATATCTTTAATTTACAGGTTGCCCAGGTGGGGGATCTCCACACAGAATTCTGCCTAGTTGGTAGGGGTCAATATTCTGCCCATTGTTCTAACTAACTGCTTTCCTCCTATATCTATTGTTGGTTACTTTTATTCCTTGATCTGTGTGACATTTAACCAGAGTATAGTTGATGCACTTTAATGAGATCTGATAATAATTGTGGTACCACTTTAGTACTGTATATATTTGCCATTGTGGATTTTCTGAGCACAAAGTGAGTTATTGTGATAGTGTACATAACCTTGAATATTGATTATATAAAGACTGTGCTTTAACTAATACAGTGTGTGGACATTCCTTTGTGGGGGCTTGGGGACTACACTGTACTTAAGAACCAGCCTGCATCACCTCCTGAGAAGCTAGGCCTTGATTGTTCGACCAGCGCTACCCTATAGAGAATCTTGGCTGGGGTCCTCTGTGCCTCTCCTCTGCCATATAGAGAGCAGGAGTACAGACGCCCCCTCCAGTTTTTACACTACACACTATCTACCTACTGCATTATGTCACATGGTTTATACTCTCAGTGTGAGTTCTATAAGTTGCTGCCCTACATTTCTTAATGGAATGCTCTCAGAAACATATCTGTCTCCCTTTCTGCTTACACAGAGTGGGAATGGTGCACTTGTGACTAAGGCCACTAGCACTCTAACAGGGACTTTCTTAATTTGTACTTTCTCTCACGTTTGGGGCATTGGAAGTGCATGCCAACCCTCCTGTCATAGATTGATTGACAAATGTAGGATTAATCATTCCTGAGCTGATGAACTTGCATGCCAAACACTGCAGCAAAATATGTTGGTATAGGTTGACACTCACAACAGACACTGCTATTAGGCAGTTGCCTTTTTCCTTGGCTTTGCCACTTTGTAGCTGCTGCTGGCTAGGGACTGTCCTGTTGTTGTCAACCCACACTAGTGTGGTAGTGTTACTGGTTATTACAGTAGAAGAGCTGCACTAATGCTATGTAGGATAACTGGAGCAGGGTGTGGGCATGGCCAGCAAAGGCACGCAGCATTGTCTCTTTCCCACTCATTGTTATCTATGGAAATGGATAACTAGCACTGACCTGCCCACATGTGTGATCAGGTTCATGAATAACAATGAGCCGACCCAGGATGAAGATACTGTGCTCAGTGCTTACTGTTGATGCTTGTTGTGTGACAACTACACAATGTGATTTAAAATAATAAAGTTGCCAAAGCATGGCATCATAATCAGACTGAGTTTGAGAACATAGGTGCCGTGGCTCATTCGTAAGTGCTGGGGCTGAGTCCTGGCATACACCCACACAGACTAAGCACTGTAATCGCTGCATGACTGTTGCTGGTGGTGGAAGGAGCTTGAATACCAGTGTGGTGCCGTTGTAGGCACTGTAATTTTGGGGCTGTGGAGCAGGAGGCCTCAGGTTTGATGGCGTTGTTGCAGGCCAGGTGACTGCCTGTGCTCTGCAGCTGTGGAATTGGGAGCGCCATTGCGGTCCATCACCAGCCGCTTCTCTAGTGCAAACTATTACACCGAACGTCAACCCCCCCCACTTCTCAAAGATTGCAAAATTTAGGGAGATGGATGGAGAGAAAAATGGCCACCTAAACAGTTGCGCACAGGCCAGAGGAAACGGACACTGTGCACTTTGCATGCAGTTTTCACGCTGCCATGACAAACCTCCGCTGACCAGAGCTTGCTGGCATGGACCGAGTCAGGGTATGCAGGTAGCAAGGAAGGATTCTGACAAACGGTTGTCAGTATGGAGGGAAAGAAAAATGACCACAAACCTACTGAATCTGCTTCTCCGTCCTGTTCTTTAGGGAGGAGAGGCACCACAGACATTAGTTATCTAGAAGGCGTATGTCGGTGGAGAAAGCAGTGTACCTATTGCAGAATTGAGTACCTGAGGCTATCTAAATGGCACTGCCTAGTGCCAATATGGGGGCACCACCAAGCAAACCCGTTGTCCCAGGTCTTTCCGTGTTGGCGAATCAAAAAGGAGGTTCTCCTATGGTCCTGGAGGTGGCAGCCATATTATCTAGAAAGTGCATAAAAGGGGATGACCTGAAAATTATATTGGATCTCATGAGAGCAAACCAAGAGTTTCCAGCACCAGCAGGGCCAATGGAAAGTAAGTAGCTAAAATAGTTTAAAAGGGTTCCTAGTACAACCTTTCCCCTTTATTTGGACATGGAATTGCTGTTATTAAAAGATTGGAACAATACAGAAAAGCCGTCTTTTCCATGGCATGTGTATACATTGTACCCACTGGAAGATTTTGATGATAACTATCCAGGGATTGTGAACGTAGACCCTCAGTTGGGGGTTTATTGACCAGAAAATGTTTTCTCGTGAGAAGCCTCTACCAACAGAAACAGTGGACAGAAAGATGGATAACACCATGCTTATTCAGCAATTAATTGAATTATTAGAGCTGGGTCAAATTCAGCCTATGCAGCAAAGTCCCTGATTGTGGGTTTTCAGAATCTTCACTCGGCCTACCAAGAGGAGGAAGACATTTCAGAGGTTTTGGAATTATGGATAAACAGGTTTAATACATATGTGATATTAATGATGGGTCAGCGGGAAAGCCCCATAGTAGCGGCCAGATGCTAACTATGGCTAAAATCATGGAAAGCAGAACCCTTGAGGAAGGTATCCCTGACAAGCTTCCTTTTTTGACCCCATGCCTGTTTGTACACCTTTTGGACACATTTTTTGAGAAATCTTTCAATGACTGAAAGCACATGATTTCATATTGAGGATACCCAAGGACAGAGGGTCAAGGGACTTGCGGGCTCAGTGCTTCGGTTCCTTCCCCAGCACAAGGTCCTTCTTTCGGGGAAGAGGAAGGAGTTTTTCGGGCAGAGGATTCCCCCATATCAACTGAATTCCTCACCCAGATCAAAACACCCCTGTGCAAACAAAGGCCTGACTATCACAATCAGACCTTTCCGGTGGGTGCCTGGTCAGCCTGTTTCAGTTAGCTTGTGATGGACAAATGGATGCAGGACATTGTTTCCTCAAGATACACAACAGAGTTTACAGGCGTGAAGATCACCACAGTACCTCGAGCTGCCTTGAAGAAAGCAGTTCTTCTAGAGCAAGTCCATTGATTGATGCAGAAGAATGCTATATCCATGGCCCCAAAGGTTGATGAATACAAGGGGTTTTTCTCTATATTGTTTTTGGTAGAGTTCCTGAGAGACAAACTAATCATACATCACCCAACAAGGGCGCTTAGATCAAGCAACGACATCCGCTTGGAACCGAAACCCTACAACAAAAGAGAACTCTGAGGATCTTCTTTCTCTCACCTCGCACCTAAAATGTGTAACGACTTACCAAAGAACATAAGTAATACAAGAAATCAACTACTATTCAGAAAACTCCTCAAAACCTAGCTCTTCACTGCATAACTAAATTGACGCCCACAGGGCATACACATACCGGAAACAATGATGAGTGAAGAAACCGATCCTGGAAACCACTAAGCAATCTACTACAAACAGAGTCTAAGGAAGACATTATATGAAATACCAAACCTACCGACTGAGAGATAGCTATGACAGGATGACACTAAAGATTGAATATACAGCTAGACCAGAACGTAAGGACAAGGACGATTTCATCAATAGCACCCTGGCCTTCTGAATTACACACACGTGCCAACAGACCACCAACAGAAAAAGTAAGCGCGGGAGTAGGAGACTGCCAATCTACAGCCCCAATACCAGAGATGGGGACTAGACGCACCCCGTCCCATTACACTAAGTTGAAATACAACCCAGCTTGGAACGCACCACGCCATCACTCACAATAATTAGATGGACAAGTAAGGAATGTGGCAATTAAGCTTACCCACAGGAATGCTAGTTAAATAGAACAAGATCTGCTAGGACTAGGATATATAACCTACTAACCCAAGCTCAAATCTCTGCATACCTTATTCATCCGAAAATCCACACAACCATTTCTCGCCCAGCAAACCGCACGCACTTTACCACACCGCAACAACAACAAACAAACACATAAACAGCAACAACAGTATACAAGGTCTCGCATTGGTCCGATACTCACACTAAAGCTCAGCGCACGGTGGAAACTGAACTGAAGCCGCCAACAGCACACCACTTCTTCCACTCTCCTACTCCCTCTTCACCCGACTAACTAAGCCAACCACCTTCTTGTTTTATAGATCCACCTGAGCGCCTGGGAACCAATTTTGTTGGTGACGGTGTGCGGTATAAATACCTTTAGCATTTAACATTTAAAGAAACCAACTCGAGAATTCTGTTCAGTAATGGATTTCAAGGCCCTCAACATATGAATTCGGACAAGGCATTTGAAAATGGAGATACCACACTAATTGATTCAGACCTATGACTGGCTGACAATGGTGGATTTGAAGGACGCGTATCTCCAGATCCCCATTTGCCAGTGCCTTTGCTGATTTCTTTTATTCAGAGTGGCAAAAGTCACTTACCAACTTCAGGGCTTTCCACTGTCCCACACGTCTTTACTGATGAACATCAAGAAGTCCAATATGCTGCTGATTATCATTGGAGTCCAGTTAATGATGGCTATCAACAAAGCTTGCCTTCCATTCGTAATAGCTCACTCTCTCCAAACCCACTCACAGGACCTGTTGGGTCACGATTAGGCATCAGGCTTCAGTCACAAGGGTACATGGTGGCAATGGCATGTGTGGTTCCCTGGTCCATTTTACATATGCGTCCTCTTCTGGCACTTTTGGCCACCTTCTGGTCCCAGGCCAGCAGGAATTACAAACATATGAAACCCAACTCCCAGCCGTAACCCACCAATTGGTTGCCAGTCAAAGGATCGAATCTAAAGGGTCGACAGGTCAAAGGATCGACACCAAAGGGTGGACAGGTCAAAGGATCGAATTTCTTTTTTTTTTGTTTTTCACATATTTTTTTTTTTTGGCGGGGGTCCCCCCCAACCCCTTTTTTTTGCTAAAAAACACTTTTTTTCCCCTAAACGAAAACCTAAAAAAATATATATAATTTTAAAAAAAATTCGATCCTTTGACCTGTCGACCCTTTGGTGTCGATCCTTTGACCTGTCGACCCTTTTGATTCGATCCTTTGACTAGACACTCCACCAATTGCAGTGGCGGCTGAATGATCGAAACCTTTTGTAGGGGATGGACATTGCGTGCCTGTCTCGAGGATAGGTTGTGGTGCAACCCTCCAACACAAATGCACACAGGGGAAATTGCTGTGCCTGCAGGCTCACCATTCATCAAACCAGAGAGTGTTGCAACCAGTATGGTTGGCACTGAGGACATGTTCTCCATGGATCAGGGGCAACATGTTCTGGTCAGTGCAGAGAACCAAGTCACATGGGCATACCCGAACAGACAAGAGGGCACTCATGCTCGCCCACTGGATGAGATTGCAACAGAGAATGGCAGCTGCGCAGAGAAACACCTGTGCTCCATGAGTGCAGTATATTTGTCAGGCTGAGAAAATGTGGCGGTAGACCACTTGAGTCTCAACATTCCTTCCTCTGTGAAGTATCACATGGATTCCAGGACATTTCAGCTGATGGTGAAGAAGTGGGGGAAGAACTGGCTGTACCTCTTTGCGGGGGACAGACAAGTGCATTGCTACACAGCTCGCACCCCATGCCCCATGTACGGATCCAGGATCTGTTATCAGGTCAATGGTTAGCAGGTCTGCTGCATGGCTCCTCACCTTTCCCCTTGTTAGCGAGGGTCCTAAGGAAGATCCAGAAGTAAAGAATGGAGGAGTTACTGGTCACTCAATTCTGGACGGCAATGTCTTGCTTTCCCCTCCTGCGGCATGTGGTAGTGGATGCTCCCACAGTCTTCCCTTTGCATCCACCCTCGATTCTTCATCCTCGTTCACCAGAAGAGTTGCTAAGGTGACTATGTCTGTTGGGATGGAGGTTGAGTGGCGGGTGCTCCGGTGCTCTGTAATGTCCGAAGCAGCAGCCAAGGTAGTTCAGGAATCGCTCAGCTCTGCTATGTTAGCATCTTACGGACATAATTAGGCCTGCTTTTCTCCCTGTTGTGCGACAAAGGGCTTGGACACAAGTGGCTGATATTGGATTTTTTGAAGGAGCGATTTGATCTGGGACTGGGGCTAACTATCTTCTGTTCTCAATGGGTGCCGATCAGAGTTCTTTGGGAATCCTTAGCGACCTTGAGGGACATTTTTCCATATGTGGGCAGGATGCTGAAAAGTTCTGGTTTACAAAGCCACAGAAGCAGCCAACCGTGCCCCAATGAGATCTGCCTTTAGTGCTCCGCTAACTGCGTGTTGCACCGTTAGAGCCATTACAAGAAGCAGGGCTGTGTTTTTGACATCAGAAGGTGGCTTTCCTATTGGCTACTATGTATGTAAGGAGAGTGGGTGAGCTTGGAGCACTGCTCTTTAAAGACCCTTTAATCCTTTTTCATCTGATAAAGTTGTGTTACGACTGAATCGTCAGTTCACGACAAAGATTGGAATCTTTTCATGTGAATCAAGAAGTCATCCTACCAGGTTTCCGCATCAACCCACCACCATCCCGAGGAAGAATCTTTACATACGCTGGATGTCAGGCGTGTTCTCTCCATCTACATGAAGAGAAAGTATGATTATCTGGGGTTTCACAAATTGTTGCTGGCCTGCGCGACTCAGCAAAAGGAAAAAAAGCCTTCTACAACCACCATCAGTCGTGGGATTAATGCTACACTCTTAGAAGCTTGCGCTCAAGCTCAGGCTCAAGTACCCAGATCAGTACAAGGCAGATCCACTAGATGCCTGGCAGCCTCATAGACAGACACAAAGGGGGTCACTAGGGAGGACATTTGTAATGCTGCCACGTGGGCATATCCATACACTTCTGTGAGAAACTGCAGGCTTCAGATGGAAGGTCCTTCTCATCAGCATTTGGTACTGCTGTCCAGACCTCTGTGCGCTAGTGATTGGTGTGATGTTCTGAATACGCTAGTTTTGCAGTTACGCTGGCTGGATGGTTTTGGTTGCCATAATCCAGGGTACGACGTACGCCAATGCAGGGCACGATGTATGCCTTCATTATGTAAGGACTGTGGTGAGAGGGGGGTTGGGACGGTCATGTTCATTGCTCCTTAACTCTCCCTGAATCACCACAGTGCTTACGGCCCCTCCTTACCCGTCCCAGACGGGTGTTCTCGGCTATAGCTGATGGATTCAGGATGTGAGTGAGGAGGGAGGGGTGTGGCAGTTTATTACGCGGTCAAATTCAACTCAGGGAGTTCCTCCCCCCCCCAATCAAGGTGACGCACAATAAATCAGTATGATTTTTATTCAGGTTCTATTTGGTAAGGTCTCCAACCCGTCTCACACCTAACCCCAACAAATACCCGGTGCCCCAATGGACTAGGAACCAGGTCGGTGTGTAGTAAGAATATAGATTTATTGATTTATTTAAACCAAATTTGACAAACAGACTAACATCAGCCACCAATGCCGTGGCAACACAAGACCAAAAATGACTTCTGTAATGGCGCCAACACAGAGATAATACTGAGATATGCAGTCACAATTTCCTGCAGCTTTCTTTTCAAATCCCTCACCAATACAGAAAAAGAGAAAATCAAAACTCACAGTGATTGCTGATTTGGTTATAATACTTTTGTCCCAGCAAACCCCACCCTCCAAACATCCATTAGACTTTGCCCCTCTGAATTGAAGGTCCGTGGCAGAGAGTGGGAACACAATGGGAAAATCGTTTGGGGGTTCTGATATAAATGCACTCTTTGTAAAGGGATTCAAGGGGAAAAATTGTTTTTTCACTTATTACTGCAGATGCAATATGAGGGAAAGAAAAGCAATGGGAGAATTCGTTTTGCCACACCTAAACAGAACAGACAGGGGGCCTCATTCCGAGTAGGGCGCAAAGGGATACTGGGCACCGTTAAGGACATCAGTGCCAGTAATCCCTTTGCACCCTACTACGAGGTCCCTTTGCGGCCCCGTCCTAAACGCCTGCTTTTACCAGGCATTATGGACGGGACCCGCAAAGGGACTTCAGAGCTAATAACAGTACAGTAATCTACGGTACCGTTATTAACACCGTCCCCATTCCCATTGAGCCCTATGTGGGCTCAAATGGGAATGGGGATTGACATTTTCAATGGGGATTTACCGGCCTGCAAAGGTCGGACTAGACCGGTGAGTCCCCATTGGACAAGGGCGGACACGGTACCGGTAATGGTGCTAGTCATGGCGCTAATAGCGCCATGACTAGCACCAACCTCGGAATGAGGCCCAGAGTTTTGTGGTTTGCACAATGGAACAAAGGGGCAATTTCATTTATTTCCACACATGCAAAGGAAATATAAGGATTCACACTTCTAATTTAAAATGAAGGGGATCAATGAAGAATTTCATTTTGCACCCTGCACCCTCACTTGGAAACAAGGTTTTGGGATTAATTATTTTTCACAAATATGTCCATACCGGCTCAATATACACTGGGGGGAGCGTGTTAGTTTCAAATGCTAACAAAACACATCCCTTGATTTCTATAGGGGGATGAATTGATTTACTTTGATAAGATTTGCTAAGGATCTAGACAGACAAACAGCATATTTTGCGATGGGGAAATACTAGAACAATACTTGACAAAAATGCAGGGCCTACACAATCTATGGCTTTGGGATCATTTTACTTACAGGAGAGGCCTGGTAATGGGCATCAGGGAACAGCAAGGCACGTCTGGGACAGCAAGGGTGTCAGTCAAGGATAGTCCCCTCTGGCTCCTGCAAGGGGTCCCAGTCAGCTTCTATGTCTCTTGGTCCCTGACTCCATTGCAAGATTTGGGGTCTCTCTGCTTGGGTGTTTCTCGCATCAGTTCAGCAGCAGGTTACATGCTGGAATAAGTGAAAAAGCCCTGTTTTGATGCAAACGGGTTTACTTATAGGGCAAATGACATCAAAAACTTGTAATTATTCCCGCGAAAGGGATTGGTTGGTTTTCTCTACCCACCTCGCACCTGTGTGCTAATAGGACTAGGAGATGAGGGGGGTGATTTAGGAAAGCTGTAGGAGGAGAAAGCTTTGTCATCCCAACCTGATATGTGGGCTCAGCATGTTCAAAACTTTAAAAATCTATCAACATGGCATGTACCCTATTTTTTCAAATCTTTACATGTGTGGATATATTTTTAAGAACTACATTTTAAGGCAAATCAGATGATGATAATCTGAAGTCGGCAAACCCTTCCTATGCAGAGATATGTATCAGTGAAAAATAGGCCACTTCATAGTTCCCATGTTAATGTTGTCCTTTGTCCTCACACCAACTTTCAAATCTCTCGGAATCAAGAGAAGGCCCAAATAAAATTTTAATTGATGACTTCTGTTATGTTTATCACACACACCCGCACACATCATTTTGGCATGGTTCAAAGGGGGTACTGTCACCCTTAATAAATGTCTGGAATGACCGTTGTGGCATATACGCGGCCCTTTTCATGCAATAATATGTATATTTCTATTAACTAAACTCCAGCCTCACCTCTGTTCTTTTAAGGTGCATTTCCCCTTAAGCATGTGATCAGCTAGAGGCTGGCTCATGTTTATCTTCGCCTATCTCTTCTTGGCCTGTAATGGCCCTGGCTGCAATTCTAATGTACATTTTATGGGAGTTGTGACTTCAAGGTCACTTCTGCTGAAAGAACAGACATGGCTTTATCTATTTCCACCGTGGTTTAAATCTAGGTAGAGTATTTCTTTATATTTCTTTAAGCAATGGACTTGATTGATGGTTGACAACCAGACCTCCCTCTCCAGTACCAGCAGAGGAAAGTTCTTGGAGGTTAAGTTTCATTTTCACGAGAAATGCCCTGCTGCATGTAAACATTCAGCAAGAAATGGCTTTTAAACTCACACACAATGCATTTTACATGACATTTTATAAGGCACCTTATATCCATGTGTAATGTACTTCTTTAATCTCACAGTTGCAAAAGGCATGAGTATCACTTCTGGATTGTCCATGAAACCATAAACGCCATCTTCCTGTCCCGCCTAGATTATGCAAACTGCCTCTACCTAGGCGCTCCGGCATCTCAACTAAAGAAAATCCAAAACGCAGCAACATGCCTGCTCATTAACATACCCACCAGAGAACACATTAGCCCTACACTTAAAGTTCTCCATTGGCTCCTGGCTGCTCGACGCGCTACCTTCAAAGCATGTGCATCCCCCACTGTGCCGTCCACTAAACCGGACGGGAATTCCTTTGAGACAAAATTGTCCCGTACCAGCCGTCAAGGAATCTCATATCCCGCACAGCATTTCGCCTAGTGACCCACCTCACAACTCCTCCAGGCTGGGTGTATCCTCTTTCTCCGTCCAAGCGCCAATCATCTGGAACTCCCTACCCCTACACATTCACAACACTGAAAACCACCTGAAATTCAGAAAAGCCCTATAATTACGGCTCTTCCCTTAATATCCTTATGAACCCCTCCCTGAAACCAGACAACTGAACCCATCATCCCCCAGACACCAACTATAACACAAAGGCCAGCAGCATTTGCAGCGACTCACCTGACACACTGTCAGCCCATGCAAAACAACATCCCTTACCTAACTAACTCCCCGAATCACCCCCCTCAAAACCACACTGCCGAGCCCTACTCTCCCTCACTCCAACCACAACACAGAGGCCAGGAGCTTTCAATGCAGCTCACCTGACGCATAACAACCTGTCTTACCTAACCACATACACCAGGGAAGCCAGCAGCCTTCACTGTGGTACAACACTACAAACTCTCCCGCACTCACCGCCCAGACCCTCGCACCTTGTCTTTATATTCCTTGTATATTGACTAATCTAAACATACATGCATGTCATTTCTATCCATTATGTACATACTGTGACTTGTAAGTATATCCTAACTGTATAATTCATATCTATCTTGTATAATAATGTATATGTATATGTGCAATGTAACCATTACCTTTCACACAAGCGCCCAGTTACCCTTGGGTCAGATGCGCGTTATAAATAAAATAAACAAACAAACAAACAAAAAAAACAGTGAGACCACGAATAATGAGACCACGCCATCCTCTCTGCTGCACTGGACAAAGATTGCTCCAGCCGAACAGTTTCGAAGCCTACAGTGCGTATATCTCACACTACCTCTGTGGCCACAGGCCACAGGCACGGCCAAGCATCCATGCACTGTAGAATGCTGCTATGGCTATGCCCTTCCGGTCTAGCATCACACAGAGCCACTGGCGTAACAGGGGCTCCCGCAGCCCCTGCGGTGCGGGGGGCCCCGCCAGCACATGTCCTATGAGAGGGCCCCACTGGAAAAAAATAATAATAATTCTTTTTCTCAACAAAAAATGTTTGGTTTTGAATTCACCCTGCATTAATAAAGAAATGATTTCTTAAACAGAAATAATTTCTTTATGATGGCAGAGTGACTACAAAAAGAAACTTTCTTTTGAAGTCTGAGGGCTCCCACAACCCATGACATGGAAGACCCTAGGCTGGAGGGCTCCATGTCATGGGGTTGTGGGGGTAGTCCTATGACTTTAAAATAAATCGTTTATTTTTAAAGTCACTCTGCTTTCGTAAAGAAATTATTTCCGTTATGCTTCGGTCCGCAACTGAATAATTTCTTAATGAAGTTAGAGTGACTTCAAAAAGAAACAATGGGGCTCTTTTTGACCATGCCGTCCCGGAAACAACGGTGCTGGTAATCTACCGGCACTGTTGTTTCCGTCTGGCATATTACATGTGTACCTGCTGGGGCTGCTGTGTCCGACAGGTCTGACCCTTGCGGGCACAACAGCCACATTAGGCAGACCCATCACGGAAGCACCAGCACCGTTAGAAACCGTGCCAATGCTTCCGTGTCCCCAATCCCATTGAGTCCTATGGGACTACACAGGAATGGGGATTACCGAAATTACCGGTGCCTGACTTCCCGGCCGCAGGACTTGGAAGAGCCTGGTGGCACCGGGAAGTCAGGTGCCTGTAATTTTTTACGGGTCTGGTGGCAACCCGCCAGTAGCACCGGCACGGTTACAGCTGGACACGTAATGAGCCCCAATTTCTTTTTGAAGTAATAGGGCTCCCCTCAACCCCATGATGTGTGCATGTGTGAGTGTATGGTGAAAGGGTGTATGCTTAAATGTATAGGTAGCTGCCTGTGTGAGTGTATGGTGAAAGGGTGCACAGAAATGTATGGGTCGCTGGGTGTGTGTACGGTGAAAGCGTGCACACTTAAATGTATAGGTGGCTCACGTGTGGTGGTTCACGTGTGGTGGGGAGGGGCAAACTTATTTGTGTGGGGTCATCTAACTTCTTTACGCGTTTTAATGAGACTGTTCTAGTGCAGCTTCAATGTTACGAGCACTTACCTCTCTCCTTTAAGTCTCCTATTCCCTCTCTACCCTTCCAGTCACTCCCCTGGCATGGTACTAGACCCACATCGCGATTTGAAATGCCTAAAAATTGTGGCATTTGAATGCAGGTACTAACAGTGAAATGCTTTACGTTGGTAATTGCTGGTCCCTTATTAACAGCAAATCCCAGGTGCCGTTTAACATCTGTGTCCTGTTCTGTCCAGCAACTGCTCTAAAGGTCAGTCAGGTCGAGTCAGCATAGTCCAAAATGTCAGGGGGGGGAGTGCTGAAGCCCAGTTAACTCAATGGTGTTGCCCCACTACTTGTATTTACTGCCTTGATTACTCCTTTCCCTATTCTTCCTTGTCCCAGTACTTATGTATGAGGCAGTACTTCTGTACTCTGCCTTATACATAGGTACTGGGATGAGGTAGAGGTTCATGGAGGTAATGCCTGATTTAGCTAACTGTAATCTTCATTACTTTGAGTCCCACTCTTCCTCATCCCAGTACTTACCTATGAGGCAAGGAGCCTCATACGTAAGCTCTGGGACAAGGAAGAGGGACGTGGAGGTAATTCTTGGCCAAGGAGCTGATTTAGGAGGTTGGGGTAGGGGTTGGGAGGGAGAGTGGATGTGTGGGGGGCTGGATTGTGTGATAAATCATAATGGTTGTCCATGTCCAGGCTAAGCAGGCATGATATGTGGTATTAGTGGCTAGAGAGGCATTTTGGTGTAGCCAGTCTAGTCAGTCCTCAATTTGGTATGACTTTCTGTTAACTGGGAATTTCTGATAAAGCAGTCCTGCTAAGTGTAATTACCTGGCTAAATTGGCATTTGGGTGCTGCCAGTCTAGCCATTTCTTACTGCAGCATTGCATATTTTTCTGGGCATCTGTGATAAAATGATATGGTAAAAGTCATTTATAACGCGCCTGTACACAAGTGTTTCTATGGGGGTCATTCCGAGGTTGGAGGTAAGGGAAAAACGATGCCGGTAAAGGATTACCGGCATCCCTTACCGATACAGGCTATTCTGACCAGCCATACCGGTATTTACGGCATCGTAATTTACGATGTCGTTAATAGCGGTCTAGTGTCGCGCGCACGACACACCATGCCGAAATCAGCGGCATGCCGTAAACCGGAGCTGATCAAAGCAATGCGGACATGCAAATAACGGCCTCCTGAAGCACAAAAGGAGCACACCCACACAACACACCCCCTCCCACACCAAGATGATACCAATAGTAGTAGCTTACTGGAGCTGGAGGACCTGCTTGCAAGGCACCAACAACATCAACAACAGCAACAACAACAACCACAGCCCCCACCACAGAGGAAACACAGGAGGAGAAGGAGGGTGAGATAGGCCCAGCATTCCCTACCAGTGCAGTCACCATTACCACACTGGCAGCCCCCAATCCCGCGCATCAGAGCCACCCCCCTCAACCAAACACCAGAGCAGATCAACACCCTTGACCGTGACGCTATCACCACCATAGTGGACCTGATACATGATGTCAAAGTGAGCCTCACGGAAATACGAACCGCCGTCCCCCCTCCACCGAAGGTAGTGTCCATGCTCCTCCTCCACATTCACTTACCAGCACACAGTGGGGCACATACATGGCATTTCACAACCATCATTTCCCGGATACTGAACCATGTGCTGGATGCCCTCCTCAAGCACACAAGGAACTACATACCCCTACCACAGACTCCCCAGGGGATACTTGATACAAAAGTTGCCTCCCATGCACTGGCAGGCATGCCAAATTGTATAGGTGCCCTCGACTGCACCCTCGTGGAGTTGGTGGTGCTGCATGCCATGGAGGTGGCGGATTGCAACCGCAATCAATACCACTCCATCAACGTGCAGATGGTATACAACGCCAGCACGATCATCACACATTGCTTTGCCCGATTTCCAGGATCAACTCATGACTCTTTGTTCAAGCAGAACTCCACGCTACCACGCTACATGGAGCAACATGCTGGACGATATGCCTGGCTGCTTGGTGAGTTGCCTGACTGGCCCATGACAGTGCATCGGGGTAATGAGGTGGGTGCCTGCATACTCCACCTGGGTGGAAATGTTGACGCCAGTGCACGATGAGCACCTCACCAAACACTGTGCCCCAGAGCCAGTGAAACGGCACATGACTACAGATTCCCACAGTGATGAAGTAAGGCCGACACCTAATCCCACATGACTACCAGGTGACCAGGCCCCATCCAACAACACATGCACCACTCATCGGCGGCCCTCACACACCATAAGGGCATCCTGCACTATGCACTGCATATGCACCATGTTGCTGCCCCCAGCATAGCACCACACAGGACAGTCATCCCTGGGAGTGCGTTGAACTGAGCTTAACGGGGATACCACAGCGTGTTACCAACATGCTACTGACAACAGCCAACAATCCTGACTACCTAATCTCACAGAATACAACACAGCAATGATTTTACTACAGCACTGCTGCATACGTATACGGTGCAAGTGCAACAAGATGTGAGTGCACACCATAACCCATCCTGAGGATACTACCCCTCCATCACCCCATTGCACAGGACACATGGCGGGATCAGAAATGGGGCCAATGCTTCCAGGGACATGTGTGTATGGGCTGAAATTACCTGCTGCAATGTAAGACTAGCACAGTTGTCCGCCATGAATGTACAAGCACTAACCTTCAAAACCCTCTCATGCAGGAGATGGTAGCTATCCCTTGAAGCCAGGGCTCATGACCCCTGTCCAAGTACACAGAACATGCACGGGGAGGACTACAATCGTTCCCATACCCGTACACGTGTGGTGATTGAGCTGACCTTTGGCTAGTTGAATGCACGATTTTGTTGCCTCAGCTGGTCGGGTGGGGCACTTATGTACAGCCATGAGAAGGTGTCCAAGATCCCCATGGGAAAATGTGCATCTGTCGGAACGTACCCCTGCACCCTGACATGGAACTGCTACCATCCGATGATGATGAAAGGGGAGGAGGAGGAAGAAGTGGCAGGACAGCAGCACGGTGCCGATGCACAGGAGGGACGTGCCATACGGCAAACATTGATTGGACAATATTTTTGATACAAGTCAGCAGAGCGTGTGAGGATGTTAGGACATCGGGCACTGGGTGTGGGGATACATGTACACCATGCACTGTGAGACATTAAATGACACCTGCACAATGATCATTGTCCACTCTGCTGTTTTTTGATGAACAACCAGTGTATTGAATAAGGAGGTTCAAACGTGAACAACAAAACCTCCACCTCCTCTCCCCAACTCCCAAACACACCCTCACCCCCCTCCCCCCTCCCCCAAATCACTAACACACCCTCACCCACCTCTCCCCAAATCACAAACACACCCTCACCCCCGTCCCCCCAAATCACAAACACACCCTCACCCCCTCGGCCCAAATCACAAACACACCCTCACTCCCTCCCCCTCCCCCACCACAAACCCCACAATAGACCCATAAGGGCAACATAGGCCACATGTGTGTGCCAGCATAGTTAAGGTGCGCTCCCAGAGCCAGGGGGATCCATGTTGGGGCGGCGCAATGTACGAATTGAGCGACGGAGCGGGCTGGTCTGGGTGGAGGAGCTTTGTGAAGGTGTGTCCTCCCATTGGGACTGTCGTGTGGGAGGTGCAGCCTTCAGGGCATCTGCAATCCAGCCAAGGACCTTGCATAGCCGGTTCGTGCTCACTGTGATTACCTCGCCAAGTGCCCGTAGTTCATTGCGCCACTCTTCCCTGGACTCCCGATTGTCTCTGATGAACTCATCAATGAGGCCTGTGAGCTGGAGAGAGTGCTCTGCATCCATGGCCAATGTGTCAGATGTGCTTGGCCTGCATGCATTTCCGGTGTTTCAGTAGGGGAAGCGGATACAGGACTGGCATATTGCACTCCTTGACCTGTAAGCCCTGGGGTATCACTTTCCCCAGAGTCGCTGTATGACACCTGGGGGTATGATTGTGCATCAGGGGTGTGGATGATGTCATCGGTGTCCGCCTCGGTTGCTCCGCATATAGATGGAGGGCTGTCGGGAACATCGAGGGGGCCCATGGCTGCATTCTCCCCAGCCACACTGGACTCCTCAGAGTGCGGATTGCGGCATGTGTCCTGCGCCAGTACTGGGTGGGGTACGGGTGGTGGCGGGGGTTGCGCATCCTCCATGGGCCTTGCTGGTGCTGGTGGTGTGGCTTGCGGTGTCTTCCTGCTTGCAGGTAGATGGTGGGCCCTGACTTTGCCCCTGGAGGTACTGGCCCGGTTGCTTGGCTGGTCCTCACTGTCATGCTCGCTGCCTGCGGGGGTGGAAGAGAGAGACGGCATGAGCAATGTGTTGAGAGTCGACATTTGGACCTGCCTATGATCTCACAATGGGATTCTAGTGGGTTGTGGCCATTTGGGTGGTGAGCGGCACATTGATCTATGCTTGGATGGTAAATGCATGCATATGTCTGGATCACTCATGTTGGCGGGTACATCAACAGCCCCTAGTGCCTCACGGAATAGGCCTCTTTGTGTGGAATGTGCCATGTGGGTTACAACCTTGCATCTGGCATCAGCCTGGGTCCCACTTGTTTCAGCATGATTCAATTGGGGGTTGGGGGTTTGGCCAACCATGACGTGACACCTTGTCCAGCCCTTGGCATGGACTTTCATAACAAATGCATTGTCAGTATTGACTTTGGACACTCACCTCCATCGACGGATGACGTTGCCCCGCACTCCATGTTGCCAACCCCTTCTATGGCTTCTGGGCCTATCATGGCCGCACACGTCTCCTCCCACGGCATCAATTTGATGGGGGAACCTGGCCCTCCTCCTGTCTCCTGGGCCTGGCTTCTGTTGGCTGAGAGGATGGCACGCACCCTCAGCCGTAGGACGTCCCACTGTTTTCTGCAGTCCTTGGTGGCGGGGGGTGTTGCCCACGGCGCTCACCTTTTGTGCTACCAAGGCCCAGATCTCTTTATTTTTTATGATCGTCACCCTCCGCCTGTCACCACTAAAAACAGTGTCTGCATATTCGTGGAGAGTGCCCACCATCACCTGGAGCTCATCCTGGCTAAAGCGCTCCTTCCTGAGTCGTGCAGCTCCCTTTTTTAGTGCTTTTGGCATGATAGTGGAGTTGATGGTCGATTTCTGTATTCACTGGATGGCTCCGGGTCCTGGCAGTGGATTGTGGTTTTAAAGATGTTCCTGTGCGATGACGCTTTTTCCGGTTCCGCTTTTTAACAGTGACCGTTAATAGCAGTGACAGCTACTTACGGTCACCGCTATTGCCGCTTTACTCTATGGCGGTAGTGTTATATACGGTGCGCTTGATGCCGGTAAGGGCATTTTGGGGCCCTTTTGCGGCATGGCGCTAGGTATATTACCGGCATGGCGCAAAGCTTGTGCCCGCGAAGTTGTAATAGGCCGCTTTTAGAGGTCTATTGCCAGCTCGGACACGCTATTTGCACCATGACGTTAATAACCGTTCCTTACCTCCAAACTCGGAATGAGGCCCTATGCATGACAAGACAAGGGAGGGAAGATAGAGGGAAGACAAGACAAACGATCTCACTAGGCCTTGTGTCATTGCGAGAATGAGAGGTGCAAGAGGAAAGGGAGGGGGAAGTGCAAGGGAGAGGGGAGGGGAAAACAGGGCTGCAATGCTCTGAGTAAGTGCAGCCAGGGCAGTGCAGCTATGGGTAGTGCAAGAAGAGCAAGGGCCTGCAGTGTTACAGTTACAGCCCCTAAGTGCATGATAGGCACGGAGACAGTGCAAGGGTGACCGATCAAGAAAGAGCATGGACTCATAGAGACTCTGAGGGTATCCAAGCAACCGGTCAATACAGCAGACAGGTAGGTCAGCAGGGGAGGGAGAGAGAGAAAGCAGAGGAGAAAAGGAACGTTTTGCTGCTTCCAAAACTTCAGATGGTCCGGCTCAAGTTTGAAAGGGCATGGAGGCCATTCCAGAGAGAGGCACCAGCAGAGAAGAGAGATCTAACCCCCACTCTCTGTCTGAAGAAGCGTCTAACGCTTAGAGAGTTGGAGGTAGCTGAGCGAAGGGCTCGAGAAGGAAGGTATTTTGGAAAAGAGCGTTGGATGTAGTGTGGGCCCCGACCCCAGAAAGCCTTGTGAGCAATGCAAAGGGTCTTGAACTTGATCCTTGCAGCCACCGGGAGCCAGTGTTGAGATTTCAGGGCTGAAGAGATATGATCCCTGGGCTAGAGGCCAAGTATACGTCTTGCAGTCCTGTTCTGGATTAGTTGCAGATGACAGAGAGTAGAGGAAGGCAGAATGAGAAAGAGGCTGTTGCAGTAGTCCAGCCTAGAGAGAACCAGGGCTCTGGAGACAGTGAGCTTCTGGTGGAAAGTGAGAAAGGGAAGAGGAGGGGCAGCTGGTAGTGGAACTTCTTGGTGACATCCGAGATGTGAGGAGAGAAAGAAGGAGTGACATAGAAGATGACACCAAGGTTTTTTGCCTCGCAGGAAGGTGAAGGAAGAAGGCCAAAGGTAGATGGCCAGTTGAGAGAAGGAAAGCTGGTGCCAGGGTCCCAATGAGAAGAATCTACGTCTTACTGGCATTAGGGCAGAGATCGTTGGAGGCGCACCAATCCTGAATCGCGGATAGACAGTCAAGAATGAGCCAGAGAGGAGAGAAGGCTGAGGGGAGCCTGAAGGAAAGCTGATTCATCCGCATAACAGTGAAAGTTAGAGGAGAAGGTAGAGATCAGGTGGGCCAAAGGGGCCAAGTAGAGGTTGAAAAACCAAGGTGAGATTATAGAGCACTGGGGAATGCCACAGGTAGAGAGAAGTGGCAGAGAGATTCGGACCAGGTTGGACCTTGGGGTGGGGGGCGGTCCAAGAGAAAGGAGGTCAGTCACTCCAGGGCGTGATCCGTGATGCCCAGGTTCTCACAGAGTCGATTGATCAGAATGGCGTTGTTGACCGTGTCAAAAGCTGAGGAAATCAAGGTTAGAGAGCAGATCTTCACGGGTGTTCAGGAGAGCAGTTTCCATGCCTCTGGCAGCTCTGAAGCCGTACTGATGGTCATGAAGACAACCAACAGATTCAGTGTGGCAAGTAAGCTGGGAGATGGCAAGCTTTTCCAAAGGTTTGCCCAAGAAAGGGGTGATGGAGATTGGGCAACAGTTTGCCGGGCAGGTAGGATCAGCAGACGGATTCTTGAGGAGTGGGTGCACAAGGGAGTGCTTAAGGGGAGAGCAAAATGTTCCAGTGGCTAAAGAGTGATTACAGAAATTGGCCAAGGCTGGAGCGAGGGTGTCAATATAGTCCCTGATGGTTCTGGAGGAGCAGGGGGCCACTTGTTTAGACAACGCTTTCATAGATCGGATTTGTCTAGAAACCTTGTCAGGTGTTGTCAGAGAGAAAGAGGAAAAAGGAGGGGGAGAGATAGATGGCAAAAGGGGGCCAAGAGGGAGAGGAAGAGGAAATAGAGGACAGGATGTCCTGAGATTTAGCAGAAAAGTGAGTGGCCAGAGCTGTACAGAGGTCCTTGGAGGTAACAGGAGAGGTAGAGACCGCAACAGAATTGACCAGTTCCTTGCAGATTTTAAAGAGTTCAGCCGTGTTGGTAGAGACAGTGGAAACGCAGGCTTTAAAGTGTGCTCTCTTCTGGTTGAATGTTATTGCTTTGACTGGCATTTTGGTGCAACCAGTCTAGGTATGTCTAAATGTGGCCTGGCAAGCTTTACTGTAATGTTATGATACTGGTCTACATTGTGCAGCCAGTTGGACATGTTTTCATTGTGGCATGGCATTTTTAATAGCAAAGCATTAATGTTCATGTGCACTGTTCGTGACTTGCATGTATTGGATTGGTGTTACCCTACAAAACAATTGCAAACACTGTGGCTTTATAGCCAATTTTTCTCAGAAAGTGTGCTGTATATTGCATTAAAATACATATTTATATCTTTCTCCTAGTGCAGTGTGCGGCATACCGCTTCAGCAGCACGTTTGTGTATATTGCGCAAGTGTGACAATCTAGGCCTTCCCAGAGTGTGGTGCGACCCGTGATTTGTTGCTGAGTTGGGGGGCCCCATCTGCATGGCTCGCAGGGGGGGCCCCTACATTTTGTGTTACACCACTGCACAGAGTCGTCCAGACTGAAACACCTGACGTACCTCAACTCCTCTGTCACCAGCATACAGCAACTACCATCCGAAAGGAACTCGGTACAGCTGACCACAACTCGGTACAGCTGACCACACATCGACTCTCTCAGCAATAGCCCTCTAACCAAAACCACTAACAGCCCCCACCCACGTGCCTGAACTTTTTGGGATACTTAGTCGAGCCTAGCCAGCCACCTAAACCCTAGACCGGCAAAAATGCACACACGCATCTTCTAATCTAAAATTCTTAGAGCCTTCAACACATGGACTACGGTCACCAAGGGCGTTCCAACTACAAAGCGCATTGAGGCCATTGAGCGCTATATAAATAACCAAATACAATAAAATACGATACAATAAAGCATGTATACAGCAGTTATATGAAAAAACCATGTTCAAACTCTGAAAGTCTAGTAGGCACTTCTCTCTGCATACTGTCATTTGGATGAGGAAAAAGGAAGTTATTTTATTTCTTATAATTGCAATAAGCTAGGTTTCACTTGAAATTACTGGAGCACAATCTGGTATTACATTGAAGATAATGTACACAGAGCTATCTGTCTCTTTAAGTAAAAAGTGGAGCTTTCCATGGATTTAATAAGCAGCATTGTCAGCCACATGTCTTTCTTTTCCTTGCTGAAATGCACTGTGCATATCTTCGCACTTTTGAACTTCCCAGCATATGTCTCGTTCATTTGAAATTTAAGTCTGTCTTTAGCTCAATAGGCCTCATGTCCGATATCACCATTTCTCTGCTGGTGTCATGCCTGCCGGACATACCCCTGGACCAGGAACAACTTCTCCATACAAGATGAGTTACGCCCATAGAACCAGTAGACCTTTTTACTCAAAATGGAGGTTGTTCGATACATTGCCCGGAAAACGACGTCTGCATTTTTCACGTCGTTAATTTTCACGTGACTTGGGTCCGTCACGTGTATCACGGCAGTGCGTACATAAGCAGCGTGGAAACTCCATTCGCTGCTTCTGATTAAGTCAATTTTGGCGTTTGTAGCTGAACTCCGGACCTGCGTTCTCGCATTCCTTTCAGCAAACTTCTTTGGCCTAATTTGAGCTTGTTTTCCTCCACACGCTAATTCCTGGGTTGCGTGTATCCTGTTCGCGTGCCAAATCTCCATGCGGACGCTGTCTACAAGTGCGTCTGTCCTGAGCTGCGTGAATCCTGTTCGCGTGTTAAATCTCCACGCGGACGCTGTCTGCAAGCGCGGCTGTCCTGAGCTGCGTGTATCCTGTTCGCGTGCCAAATCTCCACGCGGACGCTGTCTGCTAGCGCGGCTGTCCTGAGCTGCGTGAATCCAGTTCGCGTGCCAAATCTCCACGCGGACGCTGTCTGCAAGCGCGGCTGTCCTGAGCTGCCTGAATCCTGTTCGCGTGTCAAATCTCCACGCGGACGCTGTCTGCTAGCGCGGCTGTCCTGAGCTGCGTGAATCCAGTTCACGTGCCAAATCTCCACGCGGACGCTGTCTGCAAGCGCGGCTGTCTTGAGCTGCGTGAATCCAGTTCGCGTGCAAAATCTCCACGCGGACACTGACTTCAAGCGCGGCTGTCCAGGGGTGCGTGCATCCTGTTCGCGTGTCTAATTCTTCACGCGGAAACGCTGTCTACAGGCGCGGCTGGCTTGGCTGCGTGTATGCTGTCGCGTGCAATCCTGCACGTGTTTTTCTGAACTACTTCAAACTTTTGGTACCTGTGACAGTCAACAGGTGAGATTCTTATTTTGTTCTTTGTGGGAAAGGAAGTATTTCATGAACTATTGGAAGGTGAATGTGCACAGTACATTGGACGCTATCCTGTGGTGCACCAACCCGGTATCTAGCGAGAGCCTCGTGCCGTTCGGGATAAGTCTCCCTTACTAATCTTCCCTTCCTTTGTCATTTGTTCAACTCTTGGGACTCTTCAAGATATTGTCCTGGAATTCTTCAGTTTAGCCTTAAGGTCAGTGTCTGAATTAATCCCAATTCTGTGTTTCTTAGTATTTAACTTGGGACAGTGTCTTATGATACTTATCTATTTTAGGTATGCTTCCTGTACAATTCCCACACCCTTTCCAGTGATCCATCTCTCTGCCTGTTTTATTCAGTCAGAGAGTTGTATCATTTGGAAGGTCTAATTTGACCTGCCTACAATCAAGTCGTGTGAAGATAGGATCCGGAAAAAGCCCTACCAAATTGTATCCTTTTTTGGTTACTGTATCCTTTTCAGTTGATACTTTGGTGATTTATGACAGAATCAGAAGCCATGGAGGGTACGGATCCTATAACTGTTTTGACTCAGTTAATTTCTGACTTGAGAAATGAAATGATTACGGCACAGGATATGCTACGGCATCGAATGGATGTTATGCAAGATGCCATGCAAGTCACTCCACAGGGAGTACAGATTCCAGCAGCCATTGCATCTGGATCTGGGGCTACGACACCATCAGTATCACAGGAAACTCTTAAAGTGGTTATGCCCACACAGTTTCTCTTGGCTCCTCCGGAAAGTTTCACAGGTGATCCTAAAACCTATAGAACCTTTGTTAATCAGTGCCGACTTCATTTCCTTTGCCGGCCTAATTCATTTCCGCATCTTACTACTCAAGCAGCATTCCTGCTTTCTCATTTGCTTGGGCAAATCCTTTATTGGAGTCAAATAGCCCCTTGTTGTACGATTGCGATGATCTTCTGGCGGCTATGAACAAAGTCTTTGATATGCGCTATGCTACTCAAGCCACAGATCTGGATTTGTTGAATTTACAACAAGGTACTCAACCTCTAATGGCTTACATTGCGCGATTTAACCAATTAACGGCCGAAACCCGATGGCCGGAAGACAAGAAGACAGCTGTTTTCTACAAGGGTCTTTCAGAAGAACTCAAGGACGCTTTGTCCACGGTTCCAGTGGTTCCTACAGGTTTTTCAGAATTTCTTGATTTAATTTTACAAATTGACGCCCGAAGAAATGCCCGCAAAGGAGAGAAAAAACCTTTTCTTCCGGCACCAGTTTGTTCTGATACACCGGCACATTCTTCGAATGATCCTGAACCAATGCAAATTGGCGCAGTGAGAGGCCGGTTGTCTAAAGCCGAAAGAGAGAACCGAAAGAGAAATAACTTATGTATGTATTGCGGTTCCTCCGAGCATTTATTGGCGGCATGTCCTAAAAGACCAAATAAGCCTTTGGGAAACGCCAAAACTCGACAGTAGCAGGAGTCCCTGTGTCGAGTGTTATATCAGACTCCATTACATTTCCAGCTCATGCACCGATAGCTGTTGAGATGATTTTACGTTTCAATGATCAAGACTTGGCTTCCAAGGCTATGGTTGACTCAGGAGCCACTAATAATTACATTGATATCACATATGCCAAGAAATGTTCCATACCGCGTATAGACAAGAACAAACCTGAAACTGTTAATACAGTGGATGGATCAATCTTGATTTCCGGTATGGTAACTCAGGAGACTGTACCTATTCAGATGACTTTATCAAATGGTCATTTGGAGGAAATTGTCTTCGATGTCATTGCGGCTCCTCAATACCAAATAATACTTGGACTTAATTGGTTGACTCTTCATAATCCCGCCATAGACTGGGTTACGGGATTGATCCAATATCCTTCAGTTTTTTGTAACGAACATTGCTTTACCAGCCAGGTGGTATCAAATAAATCACATATGTTGGCCTCTATTGAGGGAATCTCTGCTATCAATGTGGTACATCAGAAAGGTTCGCATATACCAAGTAAATATGCAGATTTTGCCGATGTGTTTGACAAAGGTCAGGCAGAACAGCTTCCTCCACATAGGCAATATGATTGTCCAATTGAATTGATTCCTGGAGCTAAAATTCCTACTGGTCGAGTTTATTCTTTGACTCTCAAAGAAGATGCTGTCTTGAAAGAATATATCGATAAAGCTCTGGATATGGGATTCATACGGCCATCTCAATCGCCGGCTGCTTCTCCTTTATTCTTTGTTCCAAAGAAGGAAGGAGACCTAAGGCCTTGCATTGATTACAGGGCTATTAATGACATCACCATAAAGAATCAGTATCCTTTACCATTGATTAATGTCCTGTTAGACCAATTAGGAACTTCCCGCCACATTTCAGTTCTTCATGAACGATATCTTCAAAGATATGATGGATCAATTTGTGGTGATTTACTTGGATGACATTTTGATATATTCATCATCCTTTCCAGAACATGTTAAACACGTCTCAGCTGTCTTACAAAGACTTAGGGAGAATAAACTTTTTGTTAAAGTCGAGAAATGTGTTTTTCATACACAAGAAGTGGAATTTCTGGGTTATGACATTACCAATCATGGTGTTCGAATGAGTTATTCTAAAGTGAAAGCTATATTGAATTGGCCTATCCCACACAATGTCAAGTCACTACAGTCATTTCTAGGATTTGCGAATTTCTATCGCAGATTTATTCGTTCTTTCTGCAAAACAGTGGCCCCATTGACAGCTTTAACTAGCTCTAAAATTCCATTCTGTTGGAACCAGAATGCCCAAGCCTCCTTTGAGAAGTTAAAAGAAGCATTTACAACTGCACCTGTACTTCAGCATCCTGATCCGGATGGTCAGTTTATCGTTGAAGCAGACGCATCCAGTGTCGCTACAGGAGCAGTACTCTCGCAGGTTTGTGCAGAAACTAAGGGGGAGCATCCAGTTGCTTTCTTTTCACGTAAACCTACCCCTTATGAACAGAACTATACTGTCACTGAGCGTGAATTACTTGCAATCAAAGATGCTTTCCGAGAGTGGAGACATCATCTTCTTGGGGCCAAACATCAGGTGATGGTGTATTCCGATCATAGAAACCTTCAGTCTTTTAAAACTATGAAATGTCTCACAGCTAGACAGGCCAGATGGCATGTATTCTTTGCTCAATACGATTTTCAAATTACTTATCGCCCTGCCAGACAACATGTCAAATCTGATGCTTTGTCTCGCATCGGTGAAGAGGTGAAAGAAGAATCATCGGTACAAAATAAGCTGTTGGCAGATCACGTGATATGTAGTTGTTCTGCACAACCTTCTCTAAAAAACGACTTACAGGAGTGGGTGAAACTAAATCCACAATTGATCCAAGAATTGAACATTGATTTATACAATGGTTTGCCTTTTAAAAAAGGAGTAGTCTATCTACCAACTGATACCATGCAAAAAAAAGCCCTCAGTTGGGGTCATGATTCTTTGATTGCCGCCCATCCTGGACAGAAGAAGACTCTAGAGCTATTGAAAAGATGGTGTTGGTGGCCGTCTATAACACAAGATGTTATAAATTATGTTTCAACATGTTCGGTATGCAGTCAATGCAAGACTACTCCTGGCAAACCAGTGGGTTTACTCCAGTCTCTGCCAATTCCCAAAAAACCATGGGACATGATATCAATGGATTTTGTGGTTGAACTTCCAAGAAATAAAGGCTACGATACCATATGGGTGGTGGTGGACTACTTTACAAAATTGGCGCTTTTCATTCCCTGTATTGGTGTACCAACAGCTGCTGGTCTGGCTGATCTATTCATCCGGCATATATTCCGGTTTTTTGGTCTACCTTCAGTGATCATCACTGACAGGGGATCACAATTTGCGTCACGTTTTTGGAAGGCACTAAATTCGGCATTATTAATTGATGACAGGTTGTCTAGTGCTTATCACCCTCAAACGGATGGACAGACTGAGAGAGTCAATAGCACTATGGAACAATATCTGCAATGTTTGTGCTTGCAGTTTCAGTCAGATTGGCTCAATGTTTTTCCGGCAGCAGAGTTCGCCTATAACAATTCCTATCATAGTGCTATAGGTACTTCACCTTTTTATGCTTTGTATGGGCAACACCCACGTTCCATTCCTTTTGACTCCAGTTTGTCTTTGGATACTCCTGCAGCAGGACGTACTTTTAGGGATCTTAAAAGTCTACAGAAAAAAGTTGAGCAGCAATTGGAACAAGCTAAAAAACGAGACAAGTACTATGCCGACGCTCATAGAATTCCTGCACCTGTCTACAAAGCAGGAATGAAGGTATGGCTGTCCACAAAAAACTTGAGAATACCCGGCAAAAGGAAATTGTTGCCTAAATACATTGGGCCATATGAAGTTCTCCAAGTTATAAATCCGGCTGCTGTCCGTCTGGCTTTGCCACAACGGTGGCGAGTGCATCCCGTTTTCCACGTATCGCTCATCAAACCGTGTTCGGATGCTACTAGATTACCTGTACGGCCTGTTGCTATTTCAGTGAAAGGGTCAGACGAATATGAAGTGCATGACATTCTGGACATGAGGTTGCGGTCTGGAAAACCATTTTATCTGGTAGATTGGAAAGGTTATGGTCCCGAGGATAGATCCTGGGATCCTCTGTCGAACATTCATGCTCCTGCTTTATTAAGGCGATTCCATTCGAAAAGGGGAGGAGCTGCTCCTTTGGGGGGTGGCACTGTCATGCCTGCCGGACATACCCCTGGACCAGGAACAACTTCTCCATACAAGATGAGTTACGCCCATAGAACCAGTAGACCTTTTTACTCAAAATGGAGGTTGTTCGATACATTGCCCGGAAAACGACGTCTGCATTTTTCACGTCGTTAATTTTCACGTGACTTGGGTCCGTCACGTGTATCACGGCAGTGCGTACATAAGCAGCGTGGAAACTCCATTCGCTGCTTCTGATTAAGTCAATTTTGGCGTTTGTAGCTGAACTCCGGACCTGCGTTCTCGCATTCCTTTCAGCAAACTTCTTTGGCCTAATTTGAGCTTGTTTTCCTCCACACGCTAATTCCTGGGTTGCGTGTATCCTGTTCGCGTGCCAAATCTGCACGCGGACGCTGTCTGCAAGCACGTCTGTCCTGAGCTGCGTGAATCCTGTTCGCGTGTTAAATCTCCACGCGGACGTTGTCTGCAAGCGCGGCTGTCCTGAGCTGCGTGTATCCTGTTCGCGTGCCAAATCTCCACGCGGACGCTGTCTGCTAGCGCGGCTGTCCTGAGCTGCGTGAATCCAGTTTGCGTGCCAAATCTCCACGCGGACGCTGTCTGCAAGCGCGGCTGTCCTGAGCTGCGTGAATCCTGTTCGCGTGTCAAATCTCCACGCGGACGCTGTCTGCTAGCGCGGCTGTCCTGAGCTGCGTGAATCCAGTTCACGTGCCAAATCTCCACGCGGACGCTGTCTGCAAGCGCGGCTGTCTTGAGCTGCGTGAATCCAGTTCGCGTGCCAAATCTCCACGCGGACACTGACTTCAAGCGCGGCTGTCCAGGGGTGCGTGCATCCTGTTCGCGTGTCTAATTCTTCACGCGGAAACGCTGTCTACAGGCCCGGCTGGCTTGGCTGCGTGTATGCTGTCGCGTGCAATCCTGCACGTGTTTTTCTGAACTACTTCGAACTTTTGGTACCTGTGACAGTCAACAGGTGAGATTCTTATTTTGTTCTTTGTGGGAAAGGAAGTATTTCATGAACTATTGGAAGGTGAATGTGCACAATACATTGGACGCTATCCTGTGGTGCACCAACCCGGTATCTAGCGAGAGCCTCGTGCCGTTCGGGATAAGTCTCCCTTACTAATCTTCCCTTCCTTTGTCGTTTGTTTAACTCTTGGGACTCTTCAAGATATTGTCCTGGAATTCTTCAGTTTAGCCTTAAGGTCAGTGTCTGAATTAATCCCAATTCTGTGTTTCTTAGTATTTAACTTGGGACAGTGTCTTATGATACTTATCTATTTTAGGTATACTTCCTGTACAATTCCCACGCCCTTTCCAGTGATCCATCTCTCTGCCTGTTTTATTCAGTCAGAGAGTTGTATCATTTGGAAGGTCAAATTTGACCTGCCTACAATCAAGTCGTGTGAAGATAGGATCCGGAAAAAGCCCTACCAAATTGTATCCTTTTTTGGTTACTGTATCCTTTTCAGTTGATACTTTGGTGATTTATGACAGAATCAGAAGCCATGGAGGGTATGGATCCTATAACTGTTTTGACTCAGTTAATTTCTGACTTGAGAAATGAAATGATTACGGCACAGGATATGCTACGGCATCGAATGGATGTTATGCAAGATGCCATGCAAGTCACTCCTCAGGGAGTACAGATTCCAGCAGCCATTGCATCTGGATCTGGGACTACGACACCATCAGTATCATAGGAAACTCTTAAAGTGGTTATGCCCACACAGTTTCTCTTGGCTCCTCCGGAAAGGTTCACAGGTGATCCTAAAACCTATAGAACCTTTGTTAATCAGTGCCAACTTCATTTCCTTTGCCGGCCTAATTCATTTCCGGATCTTACTACTCAAGCAGCATTCGTGCTTTCTCATTTGCTTGGGCAAATCCTTTATTGGAGTCAAATAGCCCCTTGTTGTACGATTGCGATGATCTTCTGGCGGCTATGAACAAAGTCTTTGATATGCGCTATGCTACTCAAGCCACAGATCTGGAGTTGTTGAATTTACAACAAGGTAGTCAACCTCTAATGGCTTACATTGCGCGATTTAACCAATTAACGGCTGAAACCCGATGGCCGGAAGACAAGAAGACAGCTGTTTTCTACAAGGGTCTTTCAGAAGAACTCAAGGACGCTTTGTCCACGGTTCCAGTGGTTCCTACAAGTTTTTCAGAATTTCTTGATTTAATTTTACAAATTGACGCCCGAAGAAATGCCCGCAAAGGAGAGAAAAAACCTTTTCTTCCGGCACCAGTTTGTTCTGATACACCGGCACATTCTTCGAATGATCCTGAACCAATGCAAATTGGGGCAGTGAGAGGCCGGTTGTCTAAAGCCGAAAGAGAGAACCGAAAGAGAAATAACTTATGTATGTATTGCGGTTCCTCCGAGCATTTATTGGCGGCATGTCCTAAAAGACCAAATAAGCCTTCGGGAAACGCCAAAACTCGACAGTAGCAGGAGTCCCTGTGTCGAGTGTTATATCGGACTCCATTACATTTCCAGCTCATGCACCGATAGCTGTTGAGATGATTTTACGTTTCAATGATCAAGACTTGGCTTCCAAGGCTATGGTTGACTCAGGAGCCACTAATAATTACATTGATATCACATATGCCAAGAAATGTTCCATACCCCGTATAGACAAGAACAAACCTGAAACTGTTAATACAGTGGATGGATCAATCTTGATTTCCGGTATGGTAACTCAGGAGACTGTACCTATTCAGATGACTTTATCAAATGGTCATTCGGAGGAAATTGTCTTCGATGTCATTGCGGCTCCTCAATACCAAATAATACTTGGACTTAATTGGTTGACTCTTCATAATCCCGCCATAGACTGGGTTACGGGATTGATCCAATATCCTTCAGTTTTTTGTAACGAACATTGCTTTACCAGCCAGGTGGTATCAAATAAATCATATGTTGGCCTCTATTGAGGGAATCTCTGCTATCAATGTGGTACATCAGAAAGGTACGCATATACCAAGTAAATATGCAGATTTTGCCGATGTGTTTGACAAAGGTCAGGCAGAACAGCTTCCTCCACATAGGCAATATGATTGTCCAATTGAATTGATTCCTGGAGCTAAAATTCCTACTGGTCAAGTTTATTCTTTGACTCTCAAAGAAGATGCTGTCTTGAAAGAATATATCGATAAAGCTCTGGATATGGGATTCATACGGCCATCTCAATCGCCGGCTGCTTCTCCTTTAGTCTTTGTTCCAAAGAAGGAAGGAGACCTAAGGCCTTGCATTGATTACAGGGCTATTAATGACATCACCATAAAGAATCAGTATCCTTTACCATTGATTAATGTCCTGTTAGACCAATTAAGAACTTCCAAGTACTTCTCTAAATTGGATTTGCGCGGCGCTTACAATCTGGTTCGCATTCGTGAAGGAGACGAATGGAAGACCGCTTTTAAGACACGGTACGGCCTTTACGAATATTTAGTGATGCCTTTTGGTCTTTGTAACGCTTCCGCCACATTTCAGTTCTTCATGAACGATATCTTCAAAGATATGATGGATCAATTCGTGGTGATTTACTTGGATGACATTTTGATATATTCATCATCCTTTCCAGAACATGTTAAACACGTCTCAGCTGTCTTACAAAGACTTAGAGAGAATAACCTTTTTGTTAAAGTCGAGAAATGTGTTTTTCATACACAAGAAGTGGAATTTCTGGGTTATGACATTACCAATCATGGTGTTCGAATGAGTCATTCTAAAGTGAAAGCTATATTGAATTGGCCTATCCCACACAATGTCAAGTCACTACAGTCATTTCTAGGATTTGCGAATTTCTATCGCAGATTTATTCGTTCTTTCTCCAAAACAGTGGCCCCATTGACAGCTTTAACTAGCTCTAAAATTCCATTCTGTTGGAACCAGAATGCCCAAGCCTCCTTTGAAAAGTTAAAAGAAGCATTTACAACTGCACCTGTACTTCAGCATCCTGATCCGGATGGTCAGTTTATCGTTGAAGCAGACGCATCCAGTGTCGCTACAGGAGCAGTACTCTCGCAGGTTTGTGCAGAAACTAAGGAGGAGCATCCAGTTGCTTTCTTTTCACGTTAACTTACCCCTTATGAACAGAACTATACTGTCACTGAGCGTGAATTACTTGCAATCAAAGATGCTTTCCGAGAGTGGAGACATCATCTTCTTGGGGCCAAACATCAGGTGATGGTGTATTCCGATCATAGAAACCTTCAGTCTTTTAAAACTATGAAATGTCTCACAGCTAGACAGGCCAGATGGCTTGTATTCTTTGCTCAATATGATTTTCAAATTACTTATCGCCCTGCCAGACAACATGTCAAATCTGATGCTTTGTCTCGCATCGGTGAAGAGGTGAAAGAAGAATCATCGGTACAAAATAAGCTGTTGGCAGATCACGTGATATGTAGTTGTTCTGCACAACCTTCTCTAAAAAACGACTTACAGGAGTGGGTGAAACTAAATCCACAATTGATCCAAGAATTGAACATTGATTTATACAATGGTTTGCCTTTTAAAAAAGGAGTAGTCTATCTACCAACTGATACCATGCAAAAAAAAGCCCTCAGTTGGGGTCATGATTCTTTGATTGCCGCCCATCCTGGACAGAAGAAGACTCTAGAGCTATTGAAAAGATGGTGTTGGTGGCCGTCTATAACACAAGATGTTATAATTATGTTTCAACATGTTCGGTATGCAGTCAATGCAAGACTACTCCTGGCAAACCAGTAGGTTTACTCCAGTCTCTGCCAATTCCCAAAAAACCATGGGACATGATATCAATGGATTTTGTGGTTGAACTTCCAAGAAATAAAGGCTACGATACCATATGGGTGGTGGTGGACTACTTTACAAAATTGGCGCTTTTCATTCCCTGTATTGGTGTACCAACAGCTGCTGGTCTGGCTGATCTATTCATCCGGCATATATTCCGGTTTTTTGGTCTACCTTCAGTGATCATCACTGACAGGGGATCACAATTTGCGTCACGTTTTTGGAAGGCACTAAATTCGGCATTATTAATTGATGACAGGTTGTCTAGTGCTTATCACCCTCAAACGGATGGACAGACTGAGAGAGTCAATAGCACTATGGAACAATATCTGCAATGTTTGTGCTTGCAGTTTCAGTCAGATTGGCTCAATGTTTTTCCGGCAGCAGAGTTCGCCTATAACAATTCCTATCATAGTGCTATAGGTACTTCACCTTTTTATGCTTTGTATGGGCAACACCCACGTTCCATTCATTTTGACTCCAGTTTGTCTTTGGATACTCCTGCAGCAGGACGTACTTTTAGGGATCTTAAAAGTCTACAGAAAAAAGTTGAGCAGCAATTGGAACAAGCTAAAAAACGAGACAAGTACTATGCCGACGCTCATAGAATTCCTGCACCTGTCTACAAAGCAGGAATGAAGGTATGGCTGTCCACAAAAAACTTGAGAATACCCGGCAAAAGGAAATTGTTGCCTAAATACATTGGGCCATATGAAGTTCTCCAAGTTATAAATCCGGCTGCTGTCTGTCTGGCTTTGCCACAACGGTGGCGAGTGCATCCCGTTTTCCACGTATCGCTCATCAAACCGTGTTCGGATGCTACTAGATTACCTGTACGGCCTGTTGCTATTTCAGTGAAAGGGTCAGACGAATATGAAGTGCATGACATTCTGGACATGAGGTTGCGGTCTGGAAAACCATTTTATCTGGTAGATTGGAAAGGTTATGGTCCCGAGGATAGATCCTGGGAACCTCTGTCGAACATTCATGCTCCTGCTTTATTAAGGCGATTCCATTCGAAAAGGGGAGGAGCTGCTCCTTTGGGGGGTGGCACTGTCATGCCTGCCGGACATACCCCTGGACCAGGAACAACTTCTCCATACAAGATGAGTTACGGCCATAGAACCAGTAGACCTTTTTACTCAAAATGGAGGTTGTTCGATACATTGCCCGGAAAACGACGTCTGCATTTTTCACGTCGTTAATTTTCACGTGACTTAGGTCCGTCACGTGTATCACGGCAGTGCGTACATAAGCAGCGTGCAAACTCCATTTGCTGCTTCTGATTAAGTCAATTTTGGCGTTTGTAGCTGAACTCCGGACCTGCGTTCTCGCATTCCTTTCAGCAAACTTCTTTGGCCTAATTTGAGCTTGTTTTCCTCCACACACTAATTCCTGGGTTGCGTGTATCCTGTTCGCGTGCTGTCCTGAGCTGTGTGAATCCTGTTCGCGTGTCAAATCTCCACACGGACGCTGTCTGCTAGCGCGGATGTCCTGAGCTGTGTGAATCCAGTGCGTGTGCCAAATCTCCACGCGAACGCTGTCTGCAAGCGCGGCTGTCCTGAGCTGCGTGTATCCTGTTCACGTGCCAAATCTCCACGCGGACGCTGTCTGCTAGCGCAGATGTCCTGAGCTGTGTGAATCCAGTGCGTGTGCCAAATCTCCACGCGAACGCTGTCTGCAAGCGCGGCTGTCCTGAGCTGCGTGTATCCTGTTTGCTTGCCAAATCTCCACGCGGACGCTGTCTGCTAGCACGGCTGTCCTGAGCTGCGTGAATCCAGTTTGCGTGCCAAATCTCCACGCGGACGCTGTCTGCAAGCGCGGCTGTCCTGAGCTGCGTGAATCCTGTTTGCGTGTCAAATCTCCACGCGGACACTGCCTTCAAGCGCGGCTGTCCAGGGCTGCGTGAATCCTGTTTGCGTGTCTAATTCTTCACGCGGAAACGCTGTCTACAGGCACGGCTGGCTTGGCTGCGTGTATGCTGTCGCGTGCAATCCTGCACGTGTTTTTCTGAACTACTTCGAACTTTTGGTACCTGTGACAGTCAACAGGTGAGATTCTTATTTTGTTCTTTGTGGGAAAGGAAGTATTTCATGAACTATTGGAAGGTGAATGTGCACAGTACATTGGACGCTATCCTGTGGTGCACCAACCCGGTATCTAGCGAGAGCCTCGTCCCGTTCGGGATAAGTCTCCCTTACTAATCTTCCCTTCCTTTGTGGTTTGTTCAACTCTTGGGACTCTTCAAGATATTGTCCTGGAATTCTTCAGTTTAGCCTTAAGGTCAGTGTCTGAATTAATCCCAATTCTGTGTTTCTTAGTATTTAACTTGGGACAGTGTCTTATGATACTTATCTATTTTAGGTATACTTCCTGTACAATTCCCACGCCCTTTCCAGTGATCCATCTCTCTGCGTGTTTTATTCAGTCAGAGAGTTGTATCATTTGGAAGGTCTAATTTGACCTGCCTACAATCAAGTCGTGTGAAGATAGGATCCGGAAAAAGCCCTACCAAATTGTATCCTTTTTTGGTTACTGTATCCTTTTCAGTTGATACTTTGGTGATTTATGACAGCTGGCTTTAGACTTCAATGGGACTTTACAAAGCACTCTGGCCTCTTTATTTCTGGCATTCAGGGGCTATATTTCACTCCACAGGTGCCCCTAGGCAATGTAAAGGAAAGAAAAGAGGGAAAAGAAGCGAGGATAAGAGGCTGTTCAGGTGAAGAGTGCTTCATTATTTAAGGACTGTGGTGATTGTAGGAATTAAGGAGTATTATTAGCCAGCGTGGCAAAAACCTGAGAAGAACGTGCCTTTCATTGGCTACATTCCGAACCTTACTGAACGGTAATCTCAAGCATGCAACGGCGTGCAGCTCGCTCCGGTCCCGACACGACATTTTCATTCCGGAATGGTCACCATGGAAAGGGAGAAGGGACTAAGTTTAGTCCCTTCTCCCTTTCCATGGAGGACATGTTTTATGTTTACTTTTTTTTCATCTTACTTCAATGGCCGCCATGGAAGGGGAGAAGGGACTACGTGTGACTACGTGTAGTCCCTTCTCCCATTACATGGCGGCCATGTTATTTGTTTGCTGTGGCGACCACGGTAAGAGAAAAGGGACTATGTTTTCTGACCGCAGCGCTCATTTTTTAAAACTTTTTTTTCCATCTGCGAAACGTGCCTCGCAGCTGGAAAAAAACCCACCATTAGTACTCCACTCTAACGGGCCTGGGGACTAATGGCAATAAGCCCCTCGACTGCGGGCCATTACATCATAAGGCACGGGTGCACAATTTACGGACCCGGGGGCCAGTTGCGGCCCGCCATGCCAATTTGTCAGGCCCGCGAGGAACAAAGACTTTCATAATGGAGGGCGGCTCGCAAGCAGCATCGGCCGCCCTCCATTAGGAAAATCTTTGTTGTCTTCCGGGCCGGAAAACACACTGGCCCTCATTGGTTCAGTGCACACGCACCACATCACTCATACGAGCCACGCAGTGCGTGTGTGCTGCACCAATGGAGTGCCAGCACTACGGCTGGCGTGGCCAGTAAGGTTTGATGCCGGAAGGCATTTCAGCCTTGCCACGCCCACGCCAGCCGTAGTGCCAGAAGCCTCGCCAGCGTTCCAGCATGTCTGGTAAGTACATGAGGGGGCTGTATGTTTGTGTGTGTGTCTCAGGTCTGTCCTGACTATGTTTTATTTTAGTATGTATGTTGAGATGCGGGGGTGGAGGGTGTGCCGGGTCTGTATGGGTGTTTATATTTGTATGTCTGTGCAGTGTATGTTGAGATGGGGGTGGTGGGTGTGTCGGGTCTGTATGGGTGTTTGTGTGTGTATGTCTGCAGTGTATGTTGAGGTGGGGGGGCGTCGGGTCTGTATGGGTGTTTGTATTTGTATGTCTGTGCAGTGTATGTTGAGGTGGGGGTGTGGGGGGTGTGCCGGGTCTGTATGGGTGTTTGTATTTGTATGTCTGCAGTGTATGTTGAGGTGGGGTGTGTGTTGGGTCTGTATGGGTGTTTGTATTAGTATGTCTGCAGTGTATATTGGGATGGGGGGCTGGGGAGTGTGTCGGGTCTGTATGGGTGTTTGTATTTATGTGTCTGTCCAGTGAATGTTGAGATGGGGGTGGGATGTGTGTCGGGTCTGTATGGGAGTTTGTATTTGTATGTCTGCAGTGTATGTTGAGATGGGGTGGGGGATGTGTCGGGTCTGTATGGGTGTTTGTATTTGTATGTCTGCAGTGTATGTTGAGATGGGTGGTTGGGGGTGTGTCGGGTCTGTATGGGTGTTTGTATTTGTATGTCTGTGCAGTGAATGTTGAGATGGGGGGCTGGGGGCGCGCCGGGTCTGTATGGGTGTTTGTATTTGTATGTCTGTGCAGTGTATGTTGAGATGGGGGCGGGGGTTGTGTCGGGTCTGTATGGGTGTTTGCATTTGTATGTCTGCAGTGTATGTTGAGATGGGGGCGGGGAGGTGTCGGGTCTGTATGGGTATTTGTATGTCTGTGCAGTGTATGTTGAGATGAGGGGGGTGTGTCGGGTCTATATGGGTGTTTGTATTTGTATGTCTGTGTAGTGAATGTTGAGATGGGGGTGGGGTGTGTGTGTCGGGTCTGTATGGGTGTTCGTATGTGTATGTCTGCAGTGTATGTTGAGATGGGAGATGGGGGTTTGGGTCTGTATGGGTGCATGGGGTGGGGGCCATGGGGCATAGTGTTTGGTTTGGGGTGGGAGCCATGGGGCATAGTGTTTGCTTGAGGGGTGGGTGCCATGGGGCATAGTGTTTGGTTGAGAGGTAGGAGCCATGGGGCATAGTGTTTGCTTGAGGGGTGGTTGTCATGGGGCATAGTGTTTGGTTGAGGGGTGGTTGTCATGGAGCATAGTGTTTGGTTGAGGGCCATGGGCACAGTATTTGGTTGGGGTGGGGTCCATGGGGCATAGTGTTTGGTTGAGGGTTAGGAGCCATTGGGCATAGTGTTTGGTTGGGGAGTGGGAGCCATGGGGCATAGTGTTTGGTTGAGGGGTAGGAGCCATGGGGCATAGCATTTGGTTGAGGGATGGGGGCCATGGGGCATAGTGTTTGGTTGAGGGTTAGGAGCCACGGGGCATAGTAATTGGTTGAAGGGTGGGAGCCATTGGGCATAGTGTTTGGTTGAGGGGTGGGGGCCATGGGGCATAGTGTTTGCTTGAGGAGTGGGTGTCATGGGGCATAGTGTATGGTTGAGGGGTGGGGGCCATGGGGCTTATTGTTTGGTTGGGGTGTGGGGGCCATGAGGCATAGTGTTTGGTTGAGGGGTAGGAGCCATGGGGCATAGTGTTTGCTTGAGGGGTGGGTGTCATGGAGCATGGTGTTTGGTTGAGGGGTGGGGACATGGGGCATAGTGTTTCATTGGGGTGGGGGCCATGGGCTATAGGGTTTGGTTGAGGGGTGGGAGCCATGGGGCATAGTGTTTGGTTGAGGGAGTGGGGGCCATGGGGCATAGTGTTTGGTTGGGGGGTGGGGGCCATGGGGCGTAGTGTCGCACTCCAAGAGTGAACCCAATAATAAAGCTAAAACAGGCACAGTTAGGAGATGTACATCCTTTGCTTTTTGTGGAAACCTGACTCAAAGAAGGCCATACTCCTCTTGGGCAACCCAAACAGCAAAGTATAGCAGTCCAAAATAACAGAATGTCCAATCAAGGGTCAATAAAATATATATAATTTAATTAAACAGACGATATGCAATAACTAAATAGAAATAAATGATAACAATGGAAAATGTGTAGTACAAAATGTAAGTTTGAAATACAAATAAAAATCGTTATACCTCAAAAACATATTCTTTTTCGATGAGTTTAATAAAAATTGGGGGTCGAAAAAGCCCCCTGCCATGCCACGCCCCACTGCGCCTTCCGCCCCACCCACATTTACTTTTCAGCCCACTATAGCCATCATGTAAGGTACTTTCGGCCCTCTGTCAAAATCAGTTGGGCACCCCTGGCATAAGGTAATGTCCCTTGGGCCTTCATTATGGCCTTCGCTACACTCAGGCCTGTAACTATGGCCACTGATGCATTACCTTATGCAGTAATGGTCCGCAGTCTTTGAGCTTATTGCCATAATGAACATTACAATATGTAATAGAACATACAGGCCAGCCAATTTCACCTATACCAAGAGAAGCGTCAAGAAACAGCACAAGCTTTGGGCAAAATCCTCACCACTCCTCATAGCACAGCCCCCTTGCCTCACTCCCTCAAAAAAACAACAGTGATAGGAAAAAGACACTTAGGGAGCCATTACGAGTTTGGAGGTAGCCATGGCGCTATTATCCCCATGGCTGCCTCCAAACCCGGGTCCGGGTCCGGTCTGGTTGAATGGGGACTTACCGGGTGCAGACCCGGTAAGTCCCCATTCAACCAACCATTCCCCATTCCCATTTGAGCCCCCGTAGGACTCAATGGGAATGGGGAAGGCGCTAATGACGGGCCCACAAATAGCCGGCCCGTTATTAGCGCCCTGGTCCCTTAGCGGAACCCGCAAAGGACGTGTGGTCAGACAACATGTCCTTTGCGGGTCCCGCTAAGGGAACTCGGAATTGGGCGGTGAGGGTTTAAAGGCACCGGGTTCCTTATCGGTCACCGTTAACTCGGAATGAGGCCCTTAATCAGGCTGGCTTCCAGTTTAGGGTGCCATCCTCAGTGTTTAGTAGTACAGGACCCGAGACCTGGCACATTTCTTGCAGCTGTCTTGGACCTGAGCCCAGCCATCTGCCTTTCTGAGCGCCCTGCAAAGCCCATCTTTTCATCGCGTAGGCTAAGTCTCCCTCTCCCGTCTGTAGTAATGATCGGCGGCAAAAGGTGATTCCATTTCCGGCCTGAGCTATGTGAATGGCCTCAATAAGTCACTGCCTCATCCAGTGTCCGGATTCCCTTGGTGCTGTACAAAGCAAAACAAGTGCCTTTGCACGGATCTCCTCCACGCAAACAAATGCTGTCCGCCCAGCCTAGAGACTAACAGTTAAATCGTATCCGCTGAATGAAGGTTTTAGACATGAGAATCGGCCTCAGTGGGCTTGGCCAGCTTGCAGTGTTTGCCCTGAAAGAGCACACCAAACCTTTCCTTTTTTTCTGAGCTTGATTTTGGGAGGATGCGCGGGCAAGGACACACATGAAAGCTAGTCTCTGTTGAATGAAAGATTAGTTTTGCCAGCTACGTCTCTGCTCCCATCCCTTGCTCTTGGCCCACTCAGATAAATACAGCTAACGAGACCGCGAAAGAGACTCGGAATCCTGTTGGCCATCTCTTTTACCAGCCCTCTGCCCATTAATGCGTTGGCAGCGTTTTGCCCACTCTCAAGAAAGCTGAGCAGAGCTTGGTGGCAGCCTGACCTGTAAAACTGGCCATTTCCCTTGTCGTTTTCCTATTATTCTTTAAACAAGCAAATGCCTCTGCCTGGTTGTATGTTGAGCGCCTACCCGCCTTCAGCATTGAGGGTGAATTGCGACATCACTGTGAACAGGCTAAGACAGGCCTATGGGCAGGGATGGAAATGATGTACTGTGGGATCTCACAGGGGATGTGGGTATTGTTCTCACCCTCATACACATTTGCCTATCTGTAATTATGAACACTATAACCCATGAGAGGACCGCTTTCTATAATGTTGATGGTAAAGCATAAAAGGTGCTCCTCCTTCAAAATATAAGAGGCTTGTTCACATGGTCTTGTGGGTAAGTCTCTGACCCAACACTGTAAACACTTTGGGCACAGTGTTCACTGACAGCTGGGACAAGACATTTTCCCGGATCCAAGATCAGAGGAGACAATTTTTTGTTCAATTCTGGATCCCAGAAAATACGGGTCAGTTGCAGCACTTCCTATGGGGAAATCCTCTAGCGCTGGCTTAAGAGGCTGGTGTGGGCCAGTCTCGTCAACGAATAGCAGCCAGTTTGATCAATTATTGGACTGTGCAGCTGGCAGTTTTGACCAATTTTACTTAATGCCAGGGATCGAAATCAAGGTTTGATGTTAATGTTAATGTTACTGTTAAAGGACATTTGTACCGCGCACTATCACCACCAAAGTGGTCCCTTGGCGCTCTGGCGGCTCTGAAAAAGGGGAGGAGAGGGTGTGGGTTAGTGGGAATAAGCTGGAAAAGTGCACGAGAGTAGTGATGTGCTGTTGGCAGCCTCAGCCCGGTGGGTCCGTTGGCTGGGCTTGGGGTGTTTTATGGTCCGTAGTCGTCGTGTGCTGTTGTGCAAGTCTATGTGTGGTTTGTTTTGTTGTTGCATTGTTGTGAAGTTTGCGCGGATTGCTGCGTTTTAGGGTTGTGGCTGTGTTTGGTTATAGTTTGAGAGGTTTATGCAGAGGGATGAAATTGTTAGTTGGTTGGTTAGTTGGCATTGCTGTCCTTGCAATTGTGAGATTTCATCTAGGTGCGGTACATGCTAACAGTCACATTTCTATCTAGATTTGACGCAAGCTAGGTTAATAATTCAAAGTGTGGTGCATGCTAAGAATCACATTTCTATTTAGATGCGACACGAGCTAAAAGACAGAATTCCATACGAGTATAGTGTGATGTCCCATCATGATGTACGACTCTTAGGGAGAATTCTCATAAATGTGCCAATTCCCTATACCTTAGAGCCCCTCAGCTCTTTTGCTAAACTTTGGGACTTTGAACTTTCATTTCACTGTGTTTTCTGTGTTTGTTTCTTTTGATTGTGGAGTTTTAGAAAACTCCATAGGCATCCTCCCTTCATGTGTGTCACACAGCACCCTTAGTGCAGTGACACACTTACAGGCTCTACCAAGGTTAAGCAAGAGCTAAAAGCAGCGCCTGCCATCCAGCATTAACCAGTGACCAGGACCTACCACTGGGGAACCAGGATCGAGTGCATAGTGTTCTGCAATTCTAACTTCTACATAAGATGCAAACATACCTTTTGCCAATTATCTATGACCTCTTATGTGTTACATATGGTATAGATGTCTCCTAATGTTTATTTATAGATTGTCACAAATGCAGAGAGTTAAATTCACTTAGGTGTGTTTGTTTTGCATTTGTCGACCTGGGCAGTCAGATGTAGCTCCTGGTAGTTGTTGGTGTCAAGCAAACCAGGCACTTCTAGGCTACAAGCAAGAGCTAAATTGCTCCCCTCAATTTCGAACCCTGCAATGTGCTTTAAACACTTCTTTTGCTACACGTTTTACAAAAACTATGCTCAGAATGCTCTGAGGTACTACTCAAACAGTTGGTCATTAAGAGTAGCGAACAAAGTCTGCTTCTACTGCCAGAAACCGTTCCCCCCCACGCTACCCCCTACCCCCCGCCCCCCATCACTAACAAAAGCACACAGTTATTCTTTTGGTGGGTGCCCTCCCCCACCTGCCATGGTTTCCTGGAGCTCTGTGTTTTTTTGGAGGACCCACAGACAAACCTGCCATGTGCCAAGCATTGTGTGCTGCATTCCCATAAAACAAGGAAAATGGCACACCTGGAAGCGGGAGCAAGGCAGGAGCAATAAAAGGCCTTGATATATTGAGGATGCTGATAACACCCTCTGCTCCTCAGCAATCTGTCCTTTTCGTTCCAAGACGATCATTTATAGCCCTCGCGTTTACCCGGGGGCGGGGAGCGGTGGCTGGTCCCTCCGCCTTGATTTTGTCTTTTTATTTATTGGAAAATAAAAAAGTGCTTAGCTGTGAAACACTACCCACAGGGAATTTTTATGGTTGGAGCAATCCCACCGATGAGTGCTTTACAAACGTGAAGTGTCATTCTACACCAATGTTAAAATATTGTCGGTGTCTACCTTGTCACCCCTTTTGCTCCTCGACAGCCAGTTTTCTGGCCGTTCCTGACTTTCGTTTCTCCTACTTAGACGTGTAGCCAGGATTGTCTAACAAGTGGGCCCTGGGGCTAATGTAGTTGGGCACACCACAGGGACAGGACATCTGTAAATGCCGCTACAGCGCTGCTAAGTGGGCATTTAAAGATTCTAGGTGGGCCTTGCCTGTTCAGGCCCTACCCTGTCTACACCTCTGCCAGTGTCCTACTCCCGGATGGTAGATCCTTCTCCATCCAGGCTGCTCCCCTCAGGAACTCCCTCCCAGAATCCGTTCATGTCTGCCTGATCTTTCCTTTCACAAGGACTGAAAACTTGAATTTTGGTGTCCATCTGATCACTTGGCACACAAACTACTCTGTAGAGTTTTGCCCTCTAACATGGCCATAGGATAGACACATCTGGCAAAGGGTGTTTGTGCCTGGGTATATTATGACAGTGCTTTGCAAACTCCCATCTAAAGCCCCTACAAGAAGCTAGCCTGTTAGCTTTACCAAAGCTTGTTTTTTAACAGGAATTCAGTGCAAGGAACAGAAGCAAGGACACATATATTGTTTCTAAACTAAGTGGTTGAAGACGCTCTTGTTTAAGACATTTGTATTACAACAGTTGCAATTAAGCCATTACCTTTCAGAATACTTAGAAATAACATTTACATCATCTTGGAATGACATAGCTAGCTCAAACAGATCTTGGGGAGGCACGAGGGAATGTTTTAGATAGGGGAGGAGATGGTTGGCGATAAGTGGGAGAAATTCGACTATCCACACGGGAAGAGTGCGCTTACCTGGGCTTTTTGTTGATTTTTAATAATGACAATGAATGATGCGAGATCAGCCTCCGAGAAATGTGTGCTGCCATTCCGCTCCCATTTCATCTGCTTCCTGCACAAAACGCATAGTCACATGTACCCCGGGGAGACACAGCCTACAGGCGCTGTCTTTTCCTGTCATATTCATTTGGAATGTGACAGCCCCGGGTACATCAAAGCGTATCAAGAAGGGGGAAGGCACACCTTCCTCAATCATGGGAAGCCTCATTTAAATAGCAAAGGCTCCATAGATCTGCATTCCTTTTATCTACTCTGGCTGGTGGCAATGCATACTAACAAGTTAATTAAGGCAAGCCTGAGAAACTTGGTGGCCGGAGGAGACAACAGGGAGGCGGGACTAATGGCCCTTTGCTATGTAATGTGTCAACTTGAAGCGAGTTCCCACCTCTCTGTATGAAAGCCAGTGAAGAGCCTGTCTGGGTCCAGCAGTAAGCGCATGTTTCCCTGCGGGACAGACCCCTTTCAGAGGGGAGAAGTATGTCATTTGGGGGGACAAGAAGTCTGGTCCCATCACATACTTCAAGGGAAACCTGCGCTTTAAACAAGGGTCACAGAGGACTCAGTTAATGAGAGAGACACTTTGATCTACAACAGACAGGAAGATGGGTGGCACTCAGGTATATGTTGTCACCCCTTGTCTGTCCTGTTGCAGAGTACTCTGGTCCTGACCTCATGCATAACAGAAGTTTGTTGGTGGGGACCCAGGATTGGTTCATTAAGCTAGGCTTAGCCTGCACCAATCACTGGGGTCCATTTGGTTTTAAAAGAGGGATGAACCCCTCACTTAGCAGATCATCCAATGAATTTGAAAGGAGTAAGAAGAAGCACTCATTTGGATTCGGGCTGAAGGTACAGTCTACCTTACATTTTCCACCAGTGAAGGAAGGCCAGGAATTCCAAGAGAGAAGCAAAATCCCTGCCCTAAACATTTCCCAGTGAACAGAGGGAGATACAGGACTCAGAGGACCCATCCAGCAGCTCCAGGACTGGTACCCAGCCTGCACACAGCATGCCCTGCTCGGTTCTGCTAGCAAGCTTCTCAGGTAGGAAGTGGCGGACAGTCTCTGGACAAAGGACAAGGCCATTGCCTGCAAACACTCTCCTGAGCTTTGGGCCGTCCTCCTTGAAAGGACACGAGCCCGGCGAAGAAGCTAGGAGGAGTGCTGCAAAAGCATCATCCAGCATCCATCTTTTTAGGACATTTTCGAGACAGTCCAGTGCTCGAATCGCATCCGGCTGCACCGCTGATAATTGTCACGCCTCAGTCGCAAGAGCCGACTGAGCCTCCTCGACCAGCATTCCAGATCCGCCAACCAGCACAAAGACAATGATTCTTGGCCCGAGCCGCCCTGCTGGACAGCCTGCAGATGTCCGTCCAGCCTCGCCTGCCGAACTGCCTGCCGCCTGGTACCTGAAGCTGTCTCCCGCCACTAACTCTGTCTCAAGGGCTGCAAAGTGCCCTGGAACTGCCTTGTTGCTGTCGAGCACCAAGAACTTCTTCAGCACCAGGCACATTTTGGATCTGCCCCTCTGGTCCTTCACCGAAAGCCCCTAGAGACAGTTACAACCCTTTGCCTTCTTGGTGCTGGAACCGAATAACCTTGAACAGTAAGACTGATTACTTTACCAACTACCCTCCTGTCAGTATCCAGAGTGCATCCCTTTCCTTCGTGAAACTGTCTGTCCTCTGTGTTCCTTTACAGGGTGGGTTGTATTTGTAGTGTGCTAGAACTGTGTCATGATGCCTACCTCCAAGGAGCCAGACCAGGCCCAGCTACCCCAGAGGCAGACATCATGTCCCCGAGGGAAGTCTCAGCAGCCCCAAATAGGGGCCCTTTGGACTCAGTCATGGCGCCTTTGGCGCCAGGCTCATATTGGACAACAGTCCTGGCGCCATAGGCGCCAGGCTCATAAAAGATGACTTTGTGTAGAAAGGTGCTTGGTGTAAACTTACCTGATGCAGACCATGCTGCAACATCCAGGCCATCTAGAGGCCTGAATGGGACTACTTTATCTTTGGGGACTACTTAACCACACGGGTGTGGCCGGAGGAATAATACATACCTGAGAGGAAGGATACATACCTGGAACTACTTTGAAGGCTATTTAAGCCACGCCCAAGCAGCAACTCACGCTTCGCGTTGTTCTGCATCTAGCAGCTGGACGCTCACCGTGTCTGCTCCTGCATCCTGACTTCTGCCACGCTCGCCAGCATCCTGGAACACCTGCAAAGGGAGAAGAGAAGAGAATAGAAGAAAGAAGAGTCCTTACCTGCTAAATCCGCATCCCGGAGACATTTCGCCGACGATCCTGAAAAGGAAGACATTCATTTTAAAAGCACATCGCATCGATCGCTGCAGCGCGGCATTCCACTCACCTTTACTGGGCGCCTCCATGTTCATCAGCGACCATCTGGATCCGCAGCCACATTTCAGCGCCTAGGGAGAAAAAGACAAGAACAAAGGTGAGCTAGGGAAGAAAATAAGAAAACCTTAATTTTCCATCATAAGACTTACCTGTTGGGTCATTCCCACTTCATTTCGGGTCGGTGCCGCATCCTGGCATTTCCGGCCCCCGGCCCCTAAGGGGAAAAAAGAGACATCAGCGTTAGTGAGCGAATGCTAAGACATTACCTGAACGCTCATTAAAGACTTACCTGATATCTACTGGAACTGCACCTCTCACTTCGGGTCGGTGCCATATCTCTGGCATTTCCGAACCCCAGCCCCTATGGGGAAAAAAGAAACAAGGATTAGTGCATTAATGCAAGGACACTAAAGGAACCTCTCATCAAACAACTCACCTGAGTTTCCTTCGTCGGTTCCATTGCTCATCTCGGAATCTTTGTTCTGCACCTGAAATAGAGACAACAGACAATTATTATTTCGGGCTCATACTTATAAACAGAATTCTCACAGTATTTTACCGGGAAGGTCAAGCAAACTTGAACTCTCTACAATCCAAGATCCAGTGAAGTAACTGGATTACAAAGCACCCCTGCATCAGAAGCAGGATGGAGAGCTCGTCCTTTCAGACCCTAAGGTGAGACTTCACGGGGAATCGCAGAAGGGTTTCGTGGAGGGTGAGAAGGGAGTGGGAGGCTTACACATTATCCCGCAGATTGTTAATACTCCCTTTTCACACACAGAAGGATATTTCTGCGAGCCAGACAAGCCAGATTTGAGGGTCCGGTCCTGTCCATCTTCGGAGTCCTGCGCTTCACCATAGAAGAGGCAACAGCACTCCAAACCAGGCCTGCGCCTCCGTGGGAGTCAGGTGAGCGTAACAAACTGTCTGTTGTACTAATAATAAAGTAGATATTTTTATTCACCCTTGATGGACAGTCCCTTCTATCATTGGTCAATAATTGTATTTTCGCTTTGTTACAACTAACCAAAGATCCACACGTGACCTTGCAGAGATAAGCCTGCCGTTCCGTCCACGTAACCAAAATTGGATAAGGAGGTCTTATAATTCACTTGTATTCCAATCTGTTCAGATCCCTTCTGGTGTACTAGAGGTCTGGGGTTGATTGATGGTTTAGAAACCGATATTCATCCCTGGACTACTGGTGTCCGAGAAGTTGATTTGTCACAATAAGGGCCATAGGAACTAGCATGGCCATGGGTGGTGTTAGGCAGAATTATATGCAGTACCCTTTGGGAACACCACACACAATTAAGACTAAAAGTGACAGTACAATTTCACCTTTGGTACAAACCTGTACTACACAGTTAAAGTGGTAGCAATAGCAGAGCAGCCAGACTTATCTCAAGAGTAAGTGAGCAGTACAAGGAGTTACACAAAGGGACAGCAATTACTATGGTTCAGGTAAACACTGACTCAAGGTTTCTAAGTAAAAGAATATTTATTTATTTACTCAACAGTTGTTTAACATTTCACTAGTCTAAGCAAGTCAAAAATCACAATCATAAATACACCACACCACATCCCTCAAATTCCAGACAAGTTAAGCTCACAAATGAAGTGGGAGAAAAATGGCACTCCAGCAATTTAAAAGGGAGGGAATAACAAAGTTATTAGAAATTAGGCAACACCAACAGGTAAGTAAACAGGGCAGTAGAACAAGGTTAAAATAAGATAGAAAAGGCTTAGGGCCAAAGTCAATGGTTCAAAAGTGTTTTGCTCAAGATAATAGGTTCAATGTAGTTTGCGTTAAAGCTTGTGGCACAGATTCCGGACGAGGTTGGTTCGTAGAAAAGATAGTTCAAAGAGAAGAGAAGGACAAGCCCTCGGATTGGAGAAAGATTTCAAACACTTTCACCGCGGCTGACTGAAATGGACAACCGGATTTGCACAGTACATTAAAACAGAGAGGGAGCTGTAGCTGAGGCGGATGTTCCTCGTGGTTCCTGCAGGCTCACGGTTCCTGAAGCGACTGTTGGACTGACACGAAGTAGGAAGAGTGGAGGGTCCTGCACCACCCAGGGAAGAAACCAGCAGCAGAGCAAATCAACGAATAAAAGGTGCGCTCCTTAAAACCCAAGCAGGGTCCGACCTTCCTGGCTATCCGGCCCACTGTAGCTCTGTACAGTGAATTTGACCAGTGGAGGGTTCCTGGCTTGCAGTTTGGGTGAACTGGTTGGTCCCACCAGCTCAAGGGAAGAAGTTTCCTGGAGGATCTTCTCTGTCATCGGATTTGGAGATTCGGACCTGCAGCAGGGATTCACCGGGCGGTTCAGTCGTGGGAGGGGTCCTCTTCTTCCAGTTCCTCATTGGTTCTTTCATTCCAGTGGCGACTCTGCTCTTCCATTCCCAGAGACCTGCTTTTTACGCAGTTGCCCCCATTCATACAGCCTGGCTGTCAATCACACAGCAGGGTGGCTGGCCTGGCAAGGCCAGTCCCCGTAGCCAATCAGACAAGAGTGCGACTTGGGTTGCTAAGGCAACCCATGGCAGGGGTCCAAAGATCCCTCCCTCACATCCTGCCCCTCTAGACTATCAGGCACCTTAAGGAGGGCTTCTGGGCAGAAGCCCGCGAAAAGACAGCGAACAAAGGAATCAACCCTGGTTTGGTGCGCAGAGTAAAACACGAGAAAGACTTTAACAAAAAGCAATGATGAAAAAACCCAGCCGTAGCCAAAATAAAATGTATTTGTTCAAGCGGGTTTATGTTCGAGGCTGCTATAATAGCCTAGAACAATACCACGTTTATATAATATAATCGCGGTAGGAAAGTTAGGGTAGTTACCACTGCCACCAGCCAAGTCTGAGTGTTAAGGGAGCGAAACAAGGCTCCAAGAGGCACAGACAAAAAGGGATAAGAATTAACCTTTTCCAGTACTCCATGTAAGATGGGGTGCACTGGGTCTGCAGTTTAAAGTGACTATATAAAGTTAATGGCAACTTTACATGTTTCTGGGGGATAGGAGTCAGCCCCAGAAAAATGGGGTCAGTGGGAAGTCTCGAAGACAACCCGGTGTCACTGCACTGAAGGTGCTGTGTAACACACACAAAAAGTGGTGCACATGGAGTAGGTGAGACTCCAGTGCTCAAGATCACACAAACAGTAAAAATACACACAGCTAAATACATGTAAGAGTGGGAAAAAGGCTCACACTCTTACCAGGTGAAAGAAAGAAATCCTAGAAATCCAGCAAAGCTGCTGGGGGACTCTATAGGTAAGGGAAATCAGCCATTTATGAGCATTCTCCCTAAGAGGTGGTTAATGGAGGGTAAAAATCCAAACAAGAACTACAGGCTGTGTGCCCTTCCTCCTATCCCATCTGTCACCTATCTTCACTTCCCATTCAAATCGTTCTGGCTTACAGGCTGTAACAGCACTAATATCCACCACTAAAAAGTATTTTTATTCTTGTAAGGGGGATAACAATGTAAGAGGGGAAGCAGTGGTTTATACTGCCGAATATCAAAATTCATGAAAGGGTCTAAAAGGACCCTCTTATGCATTCTGCACCCCGCTGCTACTGTTCAAATAGGCACAGAGAATGTTTCTGGTTTCTGTACATTTTATAGCATATCTATGTCCAAAGGATGTGAAACAGGGCTCCCGAGCATCTGTATTTATGATGCCTGCATTCAGATGTCCATTGTGAATGCAGCGCAACGATGCACTATGTGAGCTAATCAGAATGCCCAAGATGGCTTCCATCATGTCAGGAAGCTCGTGCAGGCCCCTTATACCTGCAGAGAGAGTTGCAGCCCATGGTATTTTTAACCCTGACCTGCTGGCGCATCCATGGCTGAGAACCGGAGTGAGGCAGGACCCCGACGTGGGAACCCAGCAGCCGAGAAAAGGAACAAAGGAGCCCGACCGCAAGAAGAGGAGAGGACTGCTGTGTACCCAGCAAGGGCGAACAAAGTAAACAGGCAGCGCCGCCTGCAACAGTGGAGAGTCGTCGGACCCTGAAGAGATGGAGGAGGGCCATTGGAGTAGTGAGCCTAGCAGTGAAAGGGCGGTGTATGGACCCTGCCGCGGCGAAGTGAGAACAACCGGGACGAAAAGAGCCCAGCAGAAGCAGCCACACCAGAGCACAGCAGCAGACGGCAGTGAAAGGCCCAGCAATGGTGAACACAGGAGGAGACACAGCAGAGGTGGGCCGTCTGACCCTGCAGAAGGGAGGAGAGCCGCGGGTGCGACAACTTCAGCAGTGAAGGGGCAGCTTATGCCGCAAGACAATAGTGGAGAAAGAGTAGCCTGCGCGCCGTGTTGCAACACAGTGACACGAGGACCACAGTGAAGAGGAGAGCATGCAGAAAGCCGGTGAACCCAGCAGAGTAAGAACAGACCACAGCGACGGAGGAGACCGCTGCGGGAACCAGCAGGCAGGAGAAGGACCGGAGGAGCTTAACCGCCAGAAAAAACCATGGCGACCTGAAGCGAAGGGGGAGGTACCAGAGACCGGACACCGGTAAGGAGTACACGCCCTCCCCCCACATGCAGACAGCACTGCAAAGCGCGCCAAAACGTCAGCGCGAGCGGGAACGACAAAAAATAAATATACACATGAAGGAGGAACAGATATAGAAATAACAGTCAGCAAAATGCCATCAGGAACACCGACATCCCGCCAGCCCCAGAACTACCCGCCCAGTGGGCCCAGCTAAGGAAAGCAAGACCAAAGAGAGACATAATTGGCCTACACTGCGCAGGCCAACAGCGTTGAAAATTGCCAGGCCCACAGAAGGTCAGGAGGAACAGACTGCGAGGGGCACCCTCATTTGGGTCCCCACCGCAAAAAACAAAACATTGAAGCAACACCACACGGCACCTGCGAGGGGGAAGGTCACAGCAACCATTGAGCCTTTCACACCACGGCAGAGTCCAGGGGTGTCCGCCCCATAGTGAATACCACCTCTGGCAAGACTACACCTGAACCTGCACCAGGCCATCCTGCAGAAAGGAGGGGCACAACAAAATGCCACCACACCATGGTTCGACAGTGTGGAACATAAGCAGAGTCCCACGACCTAGGGGCAGACGCTGCTGCAATCAGCAACCATCATGGTCGACCAAGCACATGTGGCTGCAGATGGAAGATCACCCGCCCACATAAACCTAGGACCCACATCACACGCATACATCACCCTTATGCGACGGCCCAACCCATTCGCATTGAACCCACATCACAACCAAGGACAAAGATAGGAAGACTGGGTCGAGGAGTTCAAGGACTTCCTACATGCAATCGAGGGACAAGACCTACCCAACAAAATGCACATCTTCACCAACCTGGCAGGAAAAAAAATAAAAAACATAATCAAGACAATTCCAACACAAGAAAGGACCATGTACAAATGCTTCCTCACCGCGGTCAACAACAGGCTGATAGTACGACCCAACAAAGACTATGAACGTTTCGCATTGAACCAACACGTGCAGCGTCCGAATGATTCCATCAGGTAGTTTGTTGTCCGCTTTCAACAGAGAATACCGAAGTGCGACTTTGCCAACTTCAATGATGAGGAAGCCATACGGCTGAGGATCATAGAAGGGTGCACCTCGTCAATGCACCACGGTGATGACTTGCCTAACCTTGTCTTACGTCTTCTTTTACAGGAATCAGCTTCGTGGATGAAGAGCGCAGCGTCGGGATCAAGATCGCTGGGTTCTGGAGGATGAACATGCAGACGCGGTGATGAACGCCGGTTTCCGGCAGGTGAGTGTGCAGGATAACGCTGGAAGGTAAGTAAGCTGGTCCAAGCGGCGGTGAGCATCACGTTGCATGTGAATGCAAAGTAATGCGAAGCACTGGCAATGGGGCTAGAGCAGCTTATATAGCTGAGCTCCTGAGGCGACACCCACCAGTCCTGGCCTGCTTGCCACACCCTGCACGTGCCCAGAATATGCACGTGCAGCCTGGGCCTGGAGAGCCACACCCAACAGTATGCTTGTGGAAATGTTCCAAAAATAAAAGCATTTGGAAAAGTTCTTGTGAGTGAAGCGCTCTTGCACCATAATAAAGCCTTCCTGTTTAGATTTTTACATGAGCCTGGCGCCAAAGGTGCCAGGACTTAGTCCAGCCGGGCCCCCTGTGTATATGTGTCCTGTGACTCATTACCCCCATCACTTGATGGTGTGGTGTCTGTGTTCTTGGGCCAGTGATCATGACATAAACCTGTTGAAGCATGATATTTCACGGTGATTGACTTAAAAAACTTGTTTTTCTCAATCCAATTGCACAAAGACTTGCAGGATCTGACGTCATTTACCTTTAGACAAACACGTCTGAAAAGTACTTGTTTACCACAAGGGTATTGTGAGTCTCCATCGAATTTGAATAGAGTCCTGCAGATGGACTTAAGCAATATTGATTTAGAAAGTATTGTGTTGCAATATGTAGACAACATTTTAGTATGCAGCACCTCAGAGGAAGAGTGCAGACACGATTCTGTTCAGCTGATGATTATACTCGCTGACAAAGGATATAAGGTTGACAAATAAAAGTTACAATACTGTCAACAAGAAGTGCTGTACATAGGCCAATTGATCTCACATGAAGGAAAGAAGGTTACCCCTGAAAGAGCTGAGGCTATTTTAAAAACAGCCAAACCACAGACGATAAAACATATGCAGAGGTTTTTGGGATTATGGTATTACGTCAGGGCTTTGGGTCTTTGACTACAGCTCATAGATAAGGCCTCTATTGCAGGCTTTAAAGCAGGCATAGGCAACGCAGGAAAAAATTGTGTGGACTGAAGAAATGGAAGAAGGAGCTGACTAATTTTTTTTATTCTCACATACAGATGACACGGTTATGACAGCAGTACTCACGCAGAGAACCACATTGGGGTACAAGCCCCTTGCATATTATAGTGGAATCGTAGACCCAGTAATGAGAGGTCACTTTCAGTGCGAACAGTCTTTAGCTGCCGCCACGTTCGCCACAGACAAGGCTGCAAGCATAGTGATGGGATGTTCCATGACATTATTCGTTGAGCACGCATTATTGCTATTTTAGAGAAACCAAAGGCTACATTTAAATCTCAAAGGGCTTCTGCCTATGAGGTAGTTATATCAAATCCAGCAATTAAAATAGTCTGATGTTAAATAGTGAATCCTGCCATGTTTATAGCTGAGCCAATGACAGAAGGAGAGCCTGTACACGATTGTGCAAACTATGAACAGTTCTATAATGAAATCCCTAGAATAAAGGAGAACACATTAGCAGGAGGAGAGAATGTTTTCATTCACGATTTTTCAAGGATCGATCAAAATGATGGGCAGAGATATACAGGTGCCACTGTGGTAAAGCACACGGCTGATGGGGAATTTCGAGTGCTTAAAAGTACTCGATTACCGTCTCATTATACAGCGCAGGCTGTAGAATTATTGGCATCAATACTCGCACTTGAGGACCACGCAGACCAGAGAGTAACAGTGTACAGTGACTCCGCCTATGTGACGTCAACGGTGCACTCAAGGTTAGCACGTTGGAAAAGGGGGGGCTACCTCCGAGCAGATGGCATGCCAGTGCAGCACGCCACCTTATTGGACAGGCTTATTAAAGCACTACAACTCCCAGTAAGCATCGCAGTCGTCAAGTGCGTGGCTAACACGAATAGGGCAGATTTGATCTCACGTGGAAATCAAGCAGCAGATGTTGAGGTCAAGCACGTAGCAAATACAGATAAAGAGATGATGAATGTTGAGACTCCCAATGTAAATGAAAACATGGTTGTTATGATGACTGTATCTGAAAGTTATAATTACCTGTCAAAAATGCAGTTGTTAGAGGTCCAGGGGGAGGCACCTCAAGAGTAAAAGAATTTATGGAGGTGAAGAGGGTGTACTTTAAACCCCTCTGAATCATTGTGGTGACAAGACAGCACTGGTAAACTGGTGATGCTTGTAGCCTTATTAAGGGTGGCGTTGGAAAAGCTACCCCACCCTGAGCACACAACTAGGGAGAATCTCGCTGCAACTATTACTGAGGATTGGTTTGTACCAAATATATTAGAGCATGTTTCATTTTCTGTAGTGAATTGTCTTGTGTGTCTAAAATTCACAGCTGGGCATACACTGCGCACAGTCATTCCGCAACCTAATGGCCCTTTTCAGCATTTGCATATCAACATGATACAAGTATGTAATGGATATAGATACCTGATTGTAGTGGTGTGTCCCTTTTCAAAGTGGATTGAAGCAGGTCCCTGTACACACCCTGCTTCCACCTGTGCAGCAAAATGCTTAGTGCAGGAAGTATTTCCTAGATGGGGAGTATGTGAAGTAATGATGTCAGACAATGGCCTACATTTTTTGAATCAAACATTTTAACAGATCAGCTTGTTGCTTGGTATAAAGCACACGTTTTCTTTGGCTTATCATCCACACGGAAATGGGATCTATGGCATTGTATGCATTAAGGAACCAACCAGGTTCTGACCACCATCTCACCCCCCCACGAGATAGAAACGGGGAAACGAATGAGAACACCCCTAATGCCTTCATACAGAGTTAGAAGTGCCAACTGCAGATTTACTAGGAATGGAATTGAGTGACTATTTGAATTGTATGACTTCAAGCATCGCTGTCATTTCAAGTCAGCTACAGTGACAAGGGTGTAGGGCAGTACAGAACACAGAAGGAGATGCTTCAACAAGTAAATCTAACAAACTTTGTGTTCCCAAACTATTCCCCGGAGATGCAGTCCTAATCTGCAACCACACAAGGAAGAAGTGGGACGAACCACACTTCAACTGTCCGTTCATTGTGGAAGACGTCACGCCATCTGCTGTAAAATGCAGGGCAGGCATGCTTGGACTTTCCTAGCTGACATCAAAATCTTTGCTGGAGAAACCCCTCTGCTCGCACCCCTACTAGAAGAAAGTACAAGCATTGGGGAAGAACCACAGCACGTGCAGAGGAGATCTATGACGAGGAAGAAGGACGCAGAAGCTGTCAACTAAAGTGAAAGAGTTCATTGGACTGTGGCTTGTTTCTAATACTCTTTGCAGTCATTACAGGGTTGAGGAAAATCTCTTTGTTCTTAAGCCACAGAGAAGGTTGTTAGAAAACTTTGGAGTGAGGCATATATTTATCAAGGCATAATTAAGCCTTGATAAATAAGAGAAGTATGCCAGATTCTGATTGTGGTTACACCAATTGGAAGAGGGTGCAGTCCCCTGATTCATTTCACACTAAGTTCCTGTTTGGATTTGCCTATGGTGTTACCCAGTGATGACCTTTCTCGGATCATTCTTGTTTATTTTGAGTTTGCCTTGCATGCATTCTCTGAGATTGTGGGGAGAACTACTCGCATTCCTGCTTTCTCATGGGCGTAGGACAAGGGGGCAAAGGGGGCCAAATCCCCCCCACAAGGTTAAGTGGGGGGATATGATGGCATTTACCCCCCCACCCCAGAATATGTCTGTGTTGGGCTGGGCAAATGATGTATGAAAGCAAACGCCTAGTGTATGTGGGCTGTACCGATACAAAAGGAACCTGAGAAACTATTGAGGCTCTCAGTCTGAGTTTGTTAGAAGTACTTTTATCCCAAGCATTAAACACTGCGTCATTAAGAGTTGGGATACTGCAAGCAAATCCCTGGTATTGCATCCTCATTTTAAAAGTGGGGGTACACTAATTTTTTGCCACAAACTAGAGCTGTGCTCCCAAAAATCCTTTTCTTTGGCAAGTGAAGTGTCTAGCACATTCCTTTCATGAAAACCTGTTGCACCTTTGTGTGCAATTGCAAAAATCCAGGCAAGCAAGGGGGTTCTCAAGGCAGTGTACTAATATGCACACAATATTCACAAATGGGAGGCACATTATATCACCTGTGCCTTTTTGCACAAGCAAAGATGCAACAACTCTTCTGTCGATCTCTTTTCAGGAGACAAAAGCTGCTGTAAAAATGCATTTCCATTCCCTTTAGATGGACAAAATCCATTTTTACATGTTTTGGAAAAGCAGACATAGGCTGATAAGAAACACTGCATGCAGTACTATTTTCACTGAAAAACAGAGTGGGGTCTGGGAAACTCTCTACCAGCACGAACACAGCCCATTGACTTGTCCTTGGGTGGATGGCCCCTGGGAGAGTCTCAACCAAGTCTTTAGCTCACTGTTCTTTTCACAGAGAAGACATTTCCCTGCCCATCAGTCTTTGTCCTGCCCAGGGGAAGTCCAGCACGGAAATGCTAGGCAATTCTCCTCTGAAAAAGAGTACCACAGCAACCCCATACACGTGTTTCAGCCTAGTTGGGCATCATCAGTGAGGTGAAGCTGCGCCTCTCTAAGAGCCGTGAGCAAGGGGTCCATGTCTTTAGCTCATTGTTATTTTCACATACACGTGTTTCAGCCTACTGTCTTTTAGAAATACTGCATGTGTGGGTTGGATCTGTTTTCAACTCCCTAGCTGCTAAAAAAAGCAACGTCCCCAAGGTGTCCCCTGTGCCCCCCAGATTTTATGTGTCTCCAACGCCCCTGTGCTTTCTTACAAGATCCTAAAAATGGCCCAGTTATAAGAAGGTTGCTTATAGTTATCACTGAACAACTTTTGCAGTTACCAGTGAGGAGAGCACAAATGCCCCTATCAACTGATGCCGCACACAGACTAGTCAATGTGGTGTTATGACATGATATGATATGGCATTTATAACGTGCCTATACACAAGTGTTTCAAGGCGTGATGAGGCAAGGGAGGGGGGACAAAGGGGAAGACAGAACAGTGATCCTACTAGGCCAGGTGTCATTCAGATCACGCAGGGGAGGGGAAAGGGAAAAGTGCGAGGGGGAAGAGAGAGGGGAAAGTGCAGTACATGGGATAATTGAATAAATAAGATAAATAAAAACGCCCACTGGTGGCAAGTACAAGGTAAGTACAGATATATGTGCTGGTAGGGGGACTGTAGGGACACAGAAAACAGTCCCCGGGAAAAAGGGGTGCCAGGGAGTCAGTGCAGGAGGGCACCTGGCGGGGCCCGAGAATCAGAAAGAGTGGCCAGGCAACCAGTGCTGTTTCTGCCAGGAATTCAGCTGGGGAGAAGGGGGAGAAAGCAGAGGCAAAGAGGAAGGTTTTGAGGTGCTTCCGGAACCGGAGATGGTTCTCTTTCGTCTAATTGAAGAGTACCGGCATCTTGTTGGACGACGCACGGATGTGCTCACCTTTCTAAGGGATCCTAGAAACAATGCACATTTGAATGTAATCTTGGAAGGCATTATAATCCAAGTGAGCATATATTCCGAGTGAACCCTGAGGTCGGTGTAAAACTTTCCTCCGAGGGACAGATCAAGAGGTTGCTGATAAAGAACGACTCTTGTTTCATGCTGAAAGAAATTCATTATGTCGTCCGGGCAGAAGCAGATTCGAGGCATAAACTGGGAGCTGATATATGTAATTGAACTTATTTACACAGTTGAAGTAGAAGAGAACATTATAAAAGGAGACTTTCTGGAGAAGAACGTCTAGAGAACATTTGGTGAAGTCATTTTCTTTCTTGCTGAGGAGATATTTGTATTTTATCCGGTAAAGTACTGATGCAAGGAAATCGTTGAGAGCCTTATCCTCGATCAACTAGGACGAATTGCTGAAGTCAAGACAGCAGATTCCAGAAGCAGTACATAATGGTGCAGCATTAAAGTTTGAGTTTTTCTTTCCATAGGCAATGAAGATGGGTAGCATCAGCAGTAATATAATAATACCAAATGCAGAGAGATGTCCACGATGTCCACGAAGTAGAAAAGTGCCATTAATAATCATTCACATGCAAAAAGTGTTTTAGATACTCTGTTTGGACACAAGCAACAGGCTTGGCAAGATAGACAGGACAAGAGGTTGTTAGATGGTGAGCCCATACAAGTAATGCATGCAAACACACCCGTTCCTGTGATAAAGGACCCAAAGATAATCCCTAGAAGACTGACACACATGGAGAATTTTCGAGACATTTTTACGCCTAAATGGTATGCTGACAGGATGAAACTTGCTGAAACTTTGCCTGCACAGGGAGCACTGATAGATGTTCCTGTAATTAGGCCAGCTGGAAGAGGCTATGCTGGTACACTTCATGATATGATCATAGAAGCCCACATGAAAAGAATAAGGCCTAAACGAAGCACCCGGGAAGATAATTATGAATTAAATGATTACCTGGACAGCACAGCACACTTGGGAAATAACATATGGTATCAACATGAAGGAAGTTGGAAGAAGAACTTCAAAGGAGGAATGCTTTGTATATGCACTCCTGCGATACAGCATGGGGAAGTCGAAAATCTTTATAGCTATTGAAATAGATGTTCTGACTGCACACTGCATATTACATCTAGCATTCTGTAGTACAAGAGGCCAGTCCCTGGGTCTGAACAGCCTACCTCAAATGGGCAACTGAATGGACAGATCCAGCTGAAGATGATTATATCCTAGACACAAAGACAAGAAACAGAGCCCATACTAAGAATCATGTGATCAGGTACGAAAAGCCTGGAGTAAAAGGAGCTGGAATCAGATGGGAAGAAAATAAGAAACTGCAAGTTCCAGGAAAGTCTGAAGAAGACATTTGTAGATGGAAGAACAGAGACCAGATGCAGATTTGTGAGTACTGTCCTATCACCAGATGGCTGGGAAGAAGGGGTGGTGATCTGCAGAGACTGGGGCATAATGGGTCACTACCAGCCAACGATTGAAAATGCACAAATGTTGTGTAAACATCTATGGTCGAAACTTGCTAGGCTACTGACATGGGTCTAAGACAGAGGAGGACCCTTACAGATAGAGCATTTGGAGAATGCAAATCTGTGTTTCAGAAACAATGGCACAAGAAAAGTTGGAGAAAACCAGAAATGTGGTTGAATATTCAAAGCACCATGAATGACTATTGGGACAACAGTAATTATGGATCATTATTGGGATTGTGGATCTAAGGCATAAATGAAGTTACCCAATGACTGGGGAGGAATATGCTCATTGGTGAATGTCCATGTTCCAGCATTGGTGATTCCAAAGACTGATCTGAGTCTCAACAGTTTCCCAAAGTCAGATGCTCATCTGAGAAAGAAGAGATCTGTGGAGTTGATAAAGAGGATAAAGAGAGAGAACTATTTCTCAGCCAAATCAATAGAAGCTTTTGAATCTATACCCTATGAACACAGGTTTTTCAGCCAGACTTCTTCAGTGTTCATGTTGATCTTCATGCCGAGAATCCAAGTTGAAGCAAATACAAAGTGGCTTCAGATTACCAGATGGGAATTGCTGTAGACAATTAACACTACCATAAAGGGAGTCAATGCAATCAGAGAAGAGATGAAAGCCATATGATTGATGACCCTCCAGAACAGATACATCTTGGACATGATCACAGCTATGGATGGAGGTGCTTGTGCAAAAATTGGAGAATCATGTTGTACATTAATACCTTCTCATGATGACGAGAATGGAACCTTGACAGAGGCCATATATATGCTGACGAAACTCCATGGCCAGATGATAGACGAAGTGGAAGACATTGCTGATGACAGCTGGTTTGGATCGCTCTTTTCTTGGGTTCCACAATGGATGGCAGACATGTTCAAGTTTCTTGGAGCCCTGATCGTGTTGGTGTTGCTCGGATTCTGTGTGATCAAGATAATAATCTTGCAGTGTAAGAAGACAGCAAAGAAAGCCATAGGGAGGAAGATCATGATTGATGTTGAACCAGGATGGAAAGCCAGAGACCTTTACAGATAAAGAAATCAGAGACTTTGTGAACAGCAGTATCCATGCACCTGAGGGGATGAAGCTCCTGTATCCAAAGACCCATAAGAGTATGTGGAAAGATGGATCTATTGCAGTCCAAGTGGACAATGTAGTCTTATGACATGGAATAAAGATGAGCATGTTAAATCAGCTGGATGCCTGTAGGGAGTCATAAAGATATGGGTCCCAAAGAAGCTTTTCTTCAGACCTAAATGACTCGATGTAAATGATGATGAGAAAGTGGTCGATGAATCGCCCAAAGGGGGGAGTGTAGAGAATGAGCTAAGCACCCCCACGTCAATCATCCCACCCATATTGCCTGTCTGTTGGAAACCAGTGTATGAGACATACAAGGAGCAGCTGTACAGACAAAGAGCAGAGTATAGACTCTGTGCAGTATCAGTGAAAGTATCAAAACCTAAGAGAATCTGGGAGGCAAGGTACCCACTGAGGAAACCGTACCTGCATACAAGAAAATATGATGGCCATTTGAATGAAATCACTGAAGCAGCAGAGCAAATAAACGGCAAAAATGAATGGTGACATCACACAGAATCGAGCTGACGTCTACAGAAGAGATGCAGAGACCAGAGAATGCAGATATTCTATAAGGCATCAAGAAAGTATCAAGGATAAGTGACATCTTGGGATCAAGGTGAAGAAGCTTATGCCACAGAAACAGATGAAGATATCAAGTTAGTTTAAACATTTACAGATGCAAGAGAAATGCAAGCAGACAAAGTAATCATGAGGCTAGCTTTATAGTGAATAGATTGCGGCAAGCAACCAAAATATATATATGCATATGGACATGTAAAGGATGGATGTTTCCACTACGCATTATAGCAGTGCTGGACGTTAGCAAGAAGGCCTCATTTCTAGTGTGTCGCAGTTAAAAAGCAAATTAAAATATAAAATGAATCTCAGCAGAAAGAGTTGGGCGAGCCAAGGAGCCAAGGTCTTATCAAACTGGAGTGAACTGACATTGGATACAAAACGTGTGAAAGAACAGAACTCTTGTTCAGAAGGCATGAACATAACAAGGAATAAGACAGAGGTTTATAAAAAAAATAGTATTAAATGCACCAAGGCTCGATTCCATGGTCTCCAGTCACATGGAAGAATGAAGTTGGACAAAGAAGGTGGTCACACCTATGCATGAGGGCATAGTGTGCCCACACTCCTTAAATTTCTCAGAGCACAGTACAAACTCAAACCGAGCTTCAAAGCCCTAATTGACACTAGACTATTGAGGTGATGATGGATTGATATGCTAATTGGTGGGAAGCTAATGTTAAGACAAGCTCCCGTGCACCTGGATGTTCAGCCTGTCTGCTGCTAGACGTAGGTGGAAAGGTACTGACGGGGGTTAGAAGCCAACCAATTGTAGAGGACTGCGGAATTAAGGGTCCTAATGTTTGTGTAGCCAATGGGATGTTGTGTATTTAGTGACGTTCATAGTGGCCATTATTGAGGGGAGGGCTTAGTTGCCCCACCTGATGTTAAGTACCCTATCACTTTCATTCACTGTCCCATACTGATATGGAAAGATACTTAGATATTCACTTAGAACCTATCACTTCCTTCAATAGGTTTTTGTAGTTTGCGACGGAGGATGACGTTGGTAATGACGCAGGTCAAAACGTCACGGATGACGAATTTTCTGGCTATAACCTCCGTTTTTTGTAAGATTCGTTGAGTAAGAGGATCGAGTAAGTGCTGATGTTCGTTGTACTCCCTGTTTTAGATAATTGACATTAAAACAGCTTTCCGTTTGCCAAACTACCCGAGTCGTTTTGATTATTGATGTATGAATAAAATCTTCATCCCCATCCATCTCCAGGGTAATTGCTACTCATCAAAGGGGCTAGGATATCCAGTTCACTGGCATTTACCCATATAATGGATATGGTGCTTGGGGAAAGCACCAAGTATATGCCAGGGAAGAGATGCAGCCCTCTACTTTCCAGCTTTGTACATGAGCTCATCATGCCCACTGCCGTGCCTATTGGGTAGTTGGCCTGTACTCCCAGACTCGTGAGCTTCAGTGACAGCTCTTCAGAGGACACTGCCTTTCTACAAAACCTACAACTGCTCAATACCTCATGGTTACCATTATGCAAGTTACCCTTTGACTCATGTGCCCCTGGGTAGTCAAATATACTGTTCTTATGCTCAGGCAAAAGGCAAGGTAACCTCCCAACAACATAACAGCACATTAAGTAAAGGCTGCTGCAGGCAGCCACTGTCACTCTAGGTTGTACAGCTGGTCCGCACCATATGAGCCCATTGTTTATCTGCCAACCTATTGCAAGAACGTTACCACTATATACATCCTTGCTCTCCATGACTAAGCGTACCTTATGCAATCGCCTCCTGTGGTTTCCTTATCTGTGGCACTGTGCGGGCGCTCCACACAGCAGAACCAATGGCCCCTTTGTGGTGTGCCAGAGTGGCACTCAGGGCATGTCAGCCCACTGCCGTCCTTACACTTAGGGGAACTCCTGATTCTCATTGCCGTGGGCTGACCACTTATTCCCAATACGGGTTGTGTCATCACCAGCAGCTTAGGGGACTGAGTACACACCATCACCCACCATGATGGCTGCACCACTGTTTTCTTCCACCTCTTACCTGGGCCAATCCAGTCACGTGGCTGATAGAAACCTACCCATTGGGTCCCACCACTCCAGAATACCCACCAGCGGTGACATCCCCACAGGACAGCACTCCAACGGTTGTTCTTGCTCTCGCCTCTTTCTTCCCCTCATCCATTCCTCCCTTCAACAGTCCGTCGGTATGCACAAACCATTCTCGCAGGCTACCCCGGGGTTAAGCATTCCATAATACTGACAATTTCTCAGTAGCCCTTCTAGAAGGGGGCTCATGGTGCAGTCCTGCTCACTAGAAGTACAGATGGTGGTTTACATCCCGCAAGCATAAAACGGAAACAATACTGCCTCTGAGAATTTTTCATATATTTCTCAATATACACCTAAATACATACTAAATACATACTAAATACATGACTGCACCTAAATGCCAGGTGCTGCGTGTCTGTGTATTTAGTGCTTATTTGTAATGCCAGATGTAGCACTTGCACTTGGTAACTCTAGACTAGATTGAGCAAGGGGCTCAATATGATTGTATTCCCTGCAATTTTGCCTGGAGGTTGACTTCTCCTTCTTCCAGGTGCAGCTCATATCCTGAACTTTATCTAAAGGGAAATCACCGGCAAGCGTCAGACTAGTTCGCATTAGCCTGAGGCATGATCAGGCCTGCTTTTCAGATGCTTGCAGTGGAGCAATGGATGGTTGTGCACTGACTGCCTAATGTCCTCAGGCATCTTTGTTACTTCATTACGTATAATCGTGTTTGAGGTGTAGACCAGGAGATTGGTTGTGATTTTGTCTGGTGTTGCATTGAAGGAGGGGTCAGCAAAGAGGTGTTCTGGGTGCCCAGTTAGTAGCATTATTAAACACTGGTGTGCTTGTGTAGATGGTTTCCCAGTTGCTGTTGCCTGTCAAGTGCTGGCGTTGCTTTCCTCTTTAGATGTCATAACTGACTGGAGCCATCAACAATGCTATTCGAAGAGGTAGGTGTTGCTTGTTCCTTGGAAAATATGCCAGCTTTAGCGAGATGATGAGGTTCCGCCCTCATGTAATGTCCCTTTATGGAACTTTCTCTGGCCTTCGAGATGATCCCTCCTATGCCCCTTCGTAGGCAGTGCCTTCCTACAGAGATGGATGCTGCTCCCAAGAGGTCCCATTCGACATCCCCACGTGTGTTGCAGATGACAGAGAATGACTAGCATGACGTGCATGAAGCGAGGTCGCGCGCATGCGCCGTAGCTGGTCGCAAGGTGGTGACTCCTCTTAAGGGCCTGGTGGTGGGCAGGACCGGGTGCAGCAGAATGGAGGGGCGTCTTACCAGCTCTTCTGGTTTTCCATGAACCTGCCCTAATCGAGGAAGTGGAGATTTCCGTCTGAAGCAGAAATGCTGTTCCGCATGACATTTATGGCACAAGACACATCTGCCACTCTCTTCTAAGCCCTTGCAAAGCCTTGTCTGACGGCTGTAAATGCACGAGACAATGTTTTGTGGTGGAGCACACTTGCCAGGACTCCGTAATGACTCTTTTAGAGACCTACCTAGAGCATCGCTGGCCTATGGGAGAACGAATCAATTGCGCGGCTGAGTGAAGAGGTATCCCTCATATTCAAAATGAGCACAGGCATGATACCCGTTTTGCATATTAGCCAGGAAGGGCTGCCAGATGACTGAGCAGTGCTTGCTCACGATCTGCCACCCATCAAGGACACATTGGCAATGACATACTTTGCATGCATTCATGTGGTGCAGAAGCATCAGCAAAATAATGCCAAGAGTGGCCCATGATGGCAGTCCTATGGAGTTGCAGATACAGCTTTAACATCCAACACTCTTGCAGACATGGCAGCAGGGTGACACATACACACAGCCATAACATGCCAGGTGACAGGTTGCCATCAGAAATGCAAGATCAAGGGCCCACGGATTGGCAAGAGTACAGCCACTATGGGGAAGGTCATTTTCCAAGTCCTGCGGATCAGGAAACTGGCAGCAAAAGTGGTAGTATGGACTTAACATGTATGCAAGCTTTGCTGCTCCACCTGCATAACCGCCATGACCATGTGATTTGCATGTTGGTGGTAATGCAATAGAATCCTATGGAATCCGCAGAGAAGATTCCATTGAAATGCATTACAAATGCCTCCTGCAGCTCTGAATTGTGGGAGGCATTTAAACGTTTTCAAATACTCAATGGAGACGAAAGGTGTAAAGTAGATTTCACATTTGTTACACTTTTCCTTACCTCTATGGTGCACATTTTCTAGAAATTAGTAATTTGACAGCGGGGAGCCGTCACGTTTACACTGTAACGTAAACAGCTCCCCGCCTCCAAATTTTCCGTAATTTGTCCTGTGGGGTACGAATGTAAAGGGCAAAAGACGGCGTATAAGCTTGTATGCCGCCCTTTGCCCTTCATAGTTGCATTCCGCGTTGCAAAGTGAGTAAACCCTTCCTAGCATGCTGGCATGCCAGGCAGCGTTTACGTTTCTTTTGTTTTTTTTTTAATTTGAAAAAACTACAGTTTGAAATTGTGTAACAAACTTTTGTTTCACAACAGCCGAATTAACTTTCGAACCAACACCAACAGATCAAATCAGAATCAAACACATCAAAACAATCTAAAAAGAAGAGAGAACAGAGGCGAAACAAAGAAGAAAGGAAAATTTGACATTAAATATCTGTTTTCAAAATCATATCAAAATAGTTCACAGTTGCACAAACAAGTTGTGTGCTGTGACCAGAGATGATCCTAGCCCACCACGTCTCCATGTCATCATCCTGAGGTGCAAATTGACCCAGATTCAACGATCGCTGGATAGTTGTTCGCTGACATTCAACTAGTAGATGTTTAGTGGTTTCTATCGAAGATTCACAAAAACGACACAGATTGTCTTTTAAGGATGGCTCCCTTCTTTGCCATAGGACTTCCTTGGTTTTTAGGATGTTGGCTCGAAACCGTAAGAATTGAGCTCTATGATAGCAGGATGGGCAATGTAAAAGGTAGCGAGCTGGTTCGTTAAGTTTCCTAGAGTCATGATCCATCACTTTTGTTGACTTCAGCTTTTTTCTTTCGTCATTATTGATGCTCCATGCCCAATAATCAAATTTCTTTTTTGCATGTTGTGGCCAAAGTAGGAGTTCTTCATTGCTGATGTTTGCTGCAGATAGATACACCACTAATTTGCAAAACCAAGTATTAAGAAGATCAGACTTTTTTGGCATCTGGTTGAAAGCAAACAATTTGTATGCGGGTGCCGGCGCCTCCAAGGACATTTTACGTAGCGTTGTTAATGAGTTCCATACCATTTTCATGTGTATGGAGTTAATGGCTGTCATATCTCACAATAGCAATAGGAGTGGACTGTGGGAGCTTCAAAACCCTCCGCCAAAAGTGACCTTCTAAAACATGCCAGGTTTGCTCACTTATATTCCAACCTGCAATAGCCCCGAAGATCATTACTGGCACCACTTTTTGCTGATAGAATTTAATGACAGGTTCCAGAGAAAATTTACCGTAGTTCCTGTTAATTTTTACAGCTTGCAGTGTTAACTTCTTCATCTTAGAAGTTAGTTCTGTCACCCATTGCTGTTCTCTGATGGAATTATTGAATTGTATACCCAAGTATCTTATTGAGTCAACAGATGAAATAATAGCTTCTGTAATTTTCCACCTAAAGGATTTATCCTTTTTTCCTTTGACATTTCCAATTGAAACAATCTTTTTTTTGTGGTGTTTATGGTTAGTTCATTTAGATCCATATATTTTTGCAGACCTGTTAGTAGCCTTTGCAGCCCAATTTGCGTTCGGTCCATCAGTACCAAATCGTCCGCATATACGATACATTTGATTGCGGTTCGGTTTATTTTGGGGGAGAAGCATGGAATTTGCATGAGAAAGGTTGGTAAGTCTGCCAGAAACAACTTAAATAGCTCTGCGGCTAAGGGGCACCCTTGCTTGACACCTTTTTGGCTCATGATGGAGTTGGTAAGCAGCCCGTTGTTATTCAACCTCACTTTGATTGAGGTATGGGCATGTAACGCCATTATTGGTTCCAAGATAGATGCAGGACAGCACCACTTCCGTAGTTTTGCCCACAACAGGTTGTGATTTACACCATCGAAAGCTTGTTTCAAATCGATGAAGGCAAGATGTAATTTGCCATTTGATTTCATGGTTTCCAATTTTAAGATTGTTAGGATGAGTATGTTAACATCAACCCCAACACCTTTTGTGAACCCGGTTTGCCATATGTCATTTATTAGCAAGGTTTCTGCCCATTTGGCAAGTTTGATGCGCAGGTTCGAGCCAAATATTTTACCGATCGTATCTAGCAGGGCAATTGGGCGATAGTTGTTTGGGTCGTCCCAACTGCCCCACTTATGAATCGGAACGATAATCGCAGTCCTCCAGGAGTCAGGCAATTTTTTAGCCAATCTGATTTTAGTGAAGAGATTTCCAATAAAACCTGCCCACTCTTTTGGATATCGTTTTAGGTCGATATTTGAAATCAAATCTGGCCCAGCAGCGCGTGAGTTCTTTAGCGCCTTGATAGCAATAATAAGGTCGTCGTGTTCCATTAGCACCTCCCATTGCGTATCTACAGCAGGGCAGTATAATCTGCCCCATGATTAGCTGGAATGTTCATAAGCTTTGTGCTGAGCCCTTGGATCTGGTTGCCACTTAATCGTAGACGATTTCCACCTGAATTTACTTGAGCAATCTGGCAAAGGCATTTCCATCACCATGCAGCGTTGTAACAGGCAGTGGTCACTATATTTCATTCGTTTTATTTCTAATTCAACAATCATGGTTGCAAGATTACTTGAAATCCATATGTAATCGAGAATGCTGTTTGTGGATTCACAATGCCGCGTTGGCTTAGCAGGGATGTCTCCTTTAGTTGTTCCATTTAGCATGTGTATATCACGAATCGACATGGCAGTCTGCCAACAGCTCTCTCTATCATCAATGAGGGTGAGAGGGACCTACAGATAAATCCCCGACGAAGGTTCAAACCTGAACCAGTTGCAATTCAAGTCCCCACAGCAAATCACTGATATGTTGGTGTAGGTCAGCATTGCAACATCGATTAATTCAGCAATTGCAGATATAAAGATGTCTGACCTGATCTTTGTCGGGTTCCAGTAAGTGTTTATAATCAGAAGGTATTTTCTCGCGTTAGTTTTTTTGACCGTTGTTTGCATGATTGTACCTTGTACATATGGATTGGGATTTTTAGACTCAAGCACGGCCCATGATCTTGATATCCTCACCATGGTTATAAGGCCAGAGCTTGGAGGGCCTTTCGCATTTTTTACTGCTGGATTTAAAATTACAGTAAATCCATCGCAGATGGGAGATGAGCAGAGCCAAGTTTCTTGCAAACATATAATGAAGACATTTGCTAGCGGTGTTTCAAAATCATTAAATAAGTGCTTGTATCCATATGTGTTCCAGGAAATGAAAAGGATTGAATTGCCAGAATTGTTCAATCATGGCTAATGTTGGTTTCTAGGCCCATTATCTTTGGTATTTTTTACAGTAGCTTTTCTTTGCGGGACTTGATGTGATCTTGAGGACAGTGTGTCACACATCGATTGTCTTAGAGCAGCCGCATCAACTGGTTTCATTGGTTTCTTAGATCCATCTTTGGAGCATTTAGGTCGATTTGAAACTTCACAATCTGGTTCAACCAGTATTTCGAAACCAAAAAACAACAGTTCATCACTTGCATTTAGAAGGGTGCTGCGTACAGTAGCTGAGTTGATATGTAACAAGACCTGGTCTGAACATTTTTCAGTAGCATACTCCACGATTCGTATATCGTCAGAGACGATAGTTCGCAGCGAAGGTACGCACTTGAACAGTTTCAAAATGTTCGTTCAGTTTAAATTTACTTCAGCTTCGTCGCTTTGGATATTTTGTAGCCGCAACTTGCGGCAGCCGTTTTGCTCTCTGCGGTTAGTCAACTCATGCACTCGACTTTTAAAGTGATTACGTAGGTTGCTTTGATATGAAGTAAATTTAGGATTCAACTGTGACACCACTGCTTGTGCCTGTAAAGATTTTTCTGAGCCTCTCGAACCTCTTTGCCTGTGCGCCATTGTTGGTTTTGTTGGTTTTGCCGTGTCCTTATTTGGACTCGCATCAGAGGACTGCGAGGGGGCAGCACGAGAGCAGGATAAAATGTCTGCTACATCGTGATCATCTTTCAATGAATAGGTGGACAGATCACAAAGATTTGTTGATGTAGAGGCAATTGTTATGTTACTAGACTCCGACTCAGAAATTATTCTTCTGCGTTTCAAGGCAGGTTTGAGTTTGGCCTTAATTGGAGGAGGGCAAGCCACTCTTTGCAATTCAGCGTCTGTCTTTGACTTTTTGTTGTTTTCTTTCCGTTTAAATAGGCTCTGTCTTGGTGGCGTTGAAAGATTCCTTATAAACGCTTTAGTCTTTGAGGTGCCAGCTGCTTTAGAGCTTTTTGAAAGATTTTTTGATGATCCACAACCTTGTTTCCCGATTGATTTAGTAGCAACCTGTGATGACTCAGTTGACATAGCTTTGGCAGGGCCAGTAAAAATGGCAAAAGACGAAAACTGGCCATCTGGGGCTACAGGTTTTGTTTGACGTTTGTCCAAGAAATTCTCAGTGCTGGCGCCTATTATAGATATTGCTTTCAATTGAACTACAAGAGGTCCTACACAAGATTCATTAGCGATAAGATAAACTGCAGTAGGAACACTAGGCAAAGACTTCGCTCCTTCAATCGCAATTTCGTTGTTAGTATTTTTTTTGTTTGGATTTTTTTGTCCCACTTTATCATTAGAATTTGGGGAATGTCTCACAATTGTTAGATTAGGATTATGAGATGTAAAGCCCCCAAATGGACATGTGTTAGTGCTGTTATGACAGGGAGCGACCTTCTCACATAACATGTGGCATTAACAGTGTTGTGATTGTTTCATCAAGTCAAGTACGTCATCGACAAGTTTCTCTTGTTATTGGCTATTTCGACGGGCTAGGTCATGGTGCCGTTGTTGCCATTCAATTGTTCGTTCCACTTTTCCCTGGATCATATTTTTGAGATACACGTTTGATGTTTCCACCTGACCCATTTTTTGGGTTAGATTCGCTAAAAGCGCACCTTGGTCTTGTATCTTTTCACATAGAGCTTCATACAATTTGACAAAAGCAATCATTGCCAAAGAGGAAGCGGCTAAGACATTGTTGTGAATTTGCATCGCGGCAGCCGCTGAAATACTGGCTTTCACCGTGGTTTGCCCGCTTTTATCTCCCTCACTTGGTGAGAGACTTGATAAGTCATTCGATTGAGCATATGTTTCATTCATCAAGTGGCCTTTCCTTGTCGTCTCAAGGCCAGTAGTTGTTTTGTTCCTTTTGTTTTGCACTGTCGGAGTGCTTGTAATGAGTTTTGTGTGCTCAGATATTAAGGATGAGGTCCGCGTTTCAGGTTTTCGTGTATTCGTATTCACAGAGTTTCCATTGCTTGTCTTAGAGCCAGAGGGCATTGTTAGTCCCAATGATGATTGACCAAGCTGTTGGGTGATATCATCACGCTGTTTGTCCAAGGTGGATGTTGTGGCCAGACCATGTCGGCAATCAAGCTCAGGCCGGTTGTTAGCCGTACTCAATATCGGGTTCTTCACATGTTGCAATCGTGGGTTTGGAGTCAGCAACAGTGATTCACACGGAATAACCACAGACTTATGACAAGTAATTTGCTCTGGAAGGTCAGGAGTCAGGAATGAAGATGACTTGGCGATTTTATTTGCATCGATCTCAGTGTGCTTTCGATTTGCTGATGCATGAAAGCGTAGCATCTTGTCATCTAAAGGTGCCATTCCGGAATGAGTTGCATGAAATTGAATCTGATGAAGGTTTGTTGATGATATGGCATCTGGTAGCTCATGAATAGAGGCTTGAGCATTGCCTGACAGACAGACCGTCGCCTTGAGTATAACAGCTTCACATATTTTGTCATCATGCTGAGCGGTGGCTCTTACAGATCCATTAGGTTTGGTCACAGGAGGACAGGTATCACTGTCCTTGGCCGCTGCCTGTCCCGGCTCGCTGTGCACATGGCCAGTCAGCTCAGAATTATCTGAACATTTTTGGAAAATGTTGGTTTCTAGACTTGATAAGGGAATTTCAGCATGCTCATTTGATGCAGAGACAACATGAGACGCTGCCATCAAGTCGGCATCCGTAATTTCAAATGGAGAAAAGAACGTTTCCGGAGAAATGGGGCTCGATGTAACTTTGTGAGGTGCACAGATCGACTGTGAATGTGATAATGGCGTTAAGTTGGACAAAGATAACAACCTCAATAGTGGTGGTAAAGGTGCAGACTCCTGGGCGGGCTCCTGTTGCAGGTCAAGTGTGGGGAGACCATTGCATTCATATACGGGGGATACCACAACGTTATTGAGTGGTTCAATGTTCACAGGGGTTGCGTCCGATGAGCCAGTTTGGTCAGGGTGCAGAGTTGAACTTAATAGAACAACCTCTGCCCCCGCAGACAATGGAATCCCCCCCTGCACTCAACATAGGCACTGTGAGCGTATCTAGCACGTTGGATAAGCCACTGCTAGTTCTGACAGATGATTTCCTTGAGAGCTCACTTGGAGTAGCCGGATTCGTCAAGGTAACAGTTTTTTTGCTTACCTTGCCGTTAAGTATTGCAACCTTTTGTAAGGCGGTCCAAGGATTCAGCATGCGACGCTGCTGAAGTGTTTTATGGCGAGTCTGCGGTCCAGTTTTCTTGCTCGTAGGGTCCGTCATGGTGCGGACTGGGGCAGACTGGGAAACTCGCCGCCAAACTCCGCGCCGTGCTCCGCGGTGACAGGGTGTTTAAATAGTAAACACAAAGGTAGGGCTCTGGCAGCAAAGTCACGTCGTGCAGCTCCTCCAAGGAAAAACAAAAGCAGACTGGGGCAGACTGGGAAACTCGCCGCCGAACTCCGCCCTTTTCATTGGGGGTGTTATGGCAGGCAGTACTCTCAACTGAAATGAAACCCTCCTTGACGTGCTTGCATGTCAGGCATGGTAAGCAGTGTTCTCAATTGAAAGTATAACGTCTCCAACAAGCATGCCGGGCAGGGTTTCATTTTAACTGGGAACACTGCTTACCTTGTGCGCATGGTAAGCAGTGTTGCCAAATGAAAGTAAACCATGTCGGACAGGGTTTCATTTCAATTGTACACGATGCCTGCCATGCTCGCATGCCAGAGAGTGTGTACAGTGGATCCCACAGGGCAGGGCCGGCCTTAGTGGCCACTGCACCCTGAGCGGCAAAACACAAAGGTGGCGCCCCCCCTTCCCCTCAAGTACACCCTGTGTCATGCAGACTGCATTTAATTTCAATAGGGCGCCTGCCATGCCTACTGCCACCAGGCCAGCTTGGGGGAGACCTTGAAAGACTCCCCCAAGCTTGCGTGGTGGGGGCTAATGGTAGGGCACCCCGGTCGGTTGTCCGGCAGCCAACCCCTAAGGTAGGCTCTGCTACACAGATCTCAAACATTTTTATGATATGATAGGTTATTTATAACACACTTAATACCCAGAGGTTTGTAGGCGCAGACCCCAGGATCAAACCTGTGTTGCTCTGTGTTGTCTTGATTCCAATGCGAGTACGTTGCCCCTGAGCTATCCTCCCGAGACAATGAGAGAGATGAAGGAGGCGGCCGAAATGCAAGTTGCTTTCCACTCCTGCTCTCTGCCATAAAAATGATTGAACATGGGGCGTGACGTGAATGAAAGGCATTCAAACCTTACTCAATCCTTTACACCTTTCATTCATGCTGAGCCCCCAACGAACATGAGTTCCTATGTGTTTGAAAGGTTTTAAATTGCATGAAGGCGACTATTTGAATGGATGTGCAAAAGGAAGTGGTCCCCTCCATGAAATGTACTCTTCAAACTAAAATGACTATGCATGCTAGTTTGTAACATTGGACTCTGGTCATTGCTATTCTCACAAGAATACATATACATGGACCTTCAACATGGTACACATGCAGCTTCACAGTCATGGAGGGGTCTTGCTCATAGGCCAGCCTCCTCCCTCTCCACTTTATTACAGCCGTTGCCTATGCTCCACGAGAGTCGTCATTCAGCACAGGGGCTCAATTTGATGCAGACAGAGAGTGGGTTCATAATTTGCGAGGTCGCTGCAGTAAATTACGAACCCTGATACTTTTATGCAATTGATGGATGGACCTGAAGAAGAGAGCATAAAGACTGATTCCACCGTCCCCCAACACGGCCAAGCATCAAATCTGCCTGCATCTCTGCCCGTTTTACATTTTCATGTGGTTGAGATGCTTGAATCTCAGTGTGGTTTTCTGTACGGTTTTGGCACCTTCAAAAAGTAGGCGTAATCCGCAGAGATTCATATAAATGCCATCCAACCTGCATGTGCATTATAGCCCACTGTAGCATGGAAATACAGGACCACCCAGATCAGATTTGATTTCCGTGCATCATATACACTCATGCCCATTGCCAAGGTCATGCATGTGCACCCTTGGGTTCTTCAGGATCTCTGACCACTTTTCGTGGACCGATGGACTTTGACTGAAGTGCCTCTGCCACTGCAACCCTTTTTATAAATTTATTTTGTATTCTTTGCTTAACAGTTTTATTTTTAAAACATTTGCAAGATCAAGTCAAATCAAGTTCCAGGCCATCATCCTTAATCACAAGGAGAAAGTGTCCCGTCAGGCCTTAGTGGGATTAGTAGTCTTCATCTAGTAGGTTTAAGGCTTCTCTTAGGAATTTTACTGCAGCCAGTGATAGACGCAGCTTTTTCCCGCTCCTCAGCCATGGCCACCACGGTCAGGTTAACAAAATCTGCTAAATGTTTTCCAAAGGGTTTTGTTTTGAGCAAGCTTCATTATTTGCAGTCTGAGAACAGATGGCGAAGGTTCTCCTCCTGATCGACCGCTTTACAGAACCTGCAGTCTGAGGAGATCACCCTCCTTGTAGCCCACGTCCACATCGCTTCCTTACTTTTACAGAAGTTCAGCCGAATTCTCATGAAGTCTGTTCTGAAGTGTGGGTCCGGCAATGTTCTTAAATAGTCTGGCAGGGAGCCTCTACTTCTCGGCTCTTTAGCAGCATCATAGTGCAGATTGCACTAAGTTAGGTCATCCTCAGTGGTGATCCAGTCCATGGTGCACAATTTCTTTTCCACTATCGCCGGAGCAATCCAGAGATCTTCTAGAGAGACGCTGAGAGTGTCCAATGTTTCTCGGCTCTTCATTCCCCATCTGCGCCAGATGCTGCAACTCTTTTTTAGCATATGGTCCTTTGGTAAATAAGCAGTGGACTATACAAGCCAAGTGTAAGCCAGGTACACACACAATCAGTCATTGGAAAACATTAATTCAGCGTGTCACAACTGAGCCCTGGAGTCACATTTGGTGTTTTGATGCATGTTCTGGCACACTGGCACGTGAGCCCACGTAATGCTGTCATGACCTGAAAAACAGGATAACACATGTGGGTCTCATTTATTGGCCATGGTTCAAAGTTTGTTTGGTGCAGCAGTTCCTGCCACTCCATGCTGTCATTTAATGCGTGCACATCAGCATAGAGAAAGATATCCAGTATTATCAGCCTGAGAATACACTGTTGGGAGAGCAATGTTTTGTTCTCTCCCTATAAATAGGAACGCGGGAGCTTCTGCACCCTTCTTGTTGTCCATAAACGGATCTTTCCTACGCTTTGCCCTATTCACGTATAGTGTTGATTTGTAAGAGCTGAGTGCTTGCACAATGCTATGTCTGCACAGGGTGCGTTACTCCATGGCTTGAAACTGACATGTACTGTCTTTTGGGCTCCACAAAGAATGGAACAGGCCAATTGATGCACAACGATAACTCCGATGCACCAGGGGATGCAACATGCATGTAAAATCCATATGTCAGGCCTGAATGCATAAAGTATGCATAATGAGCACACTTGTGATGTGTAATGTGAGTGCATGACCACCAGGATTGTGGAGCTAACTAACCACCACCTATTCCACTCTAACCCTACATGCTTAGAAAACATGCTGGCAAGATTCTGGTGGAGATGGAAGCTGGCAGGACAGGTAGTGGTGGAACAAATGCAATTGTCTAACCAAATAGGTGCAGAGGAGTAGGGAGGAAGTGGCTGGCCATGAATCCAAAATGATCTCACATGCCAATTCACAGGTGCCTATCAAGTATGCAAAAGAACAATGCCCAAACTGAAAGTTCTTGCAATCAACCGGCCTTAACCCGTGTGCACCGTTTGCACACTGCAGTTGTGCATGCAGGAGGAAGGGAATCTGCTGCATTCATTTACTAACGCAGCAAATTGCCTGGACATGTCCCATGCACACATCTTCACCAGGTTGCTGTGCTGCTAGAATTGCTCAGTACATGAAGCTACTGAGATTTGTGTTAAACATGCAGCCAACAGATTCAAATTCTGGCAGCACCATCAACGAGAACAACCATAACACCAGTTGCTAACATTATCAATGATTACCTCTGGTACCCTTCTCAATGCACCAACTTCAAGTAAGAGCTTATTCAGAAAACAGGGTCAGCCAGCTTCATGCCATTCTTGATTTGTCTTTTTTTCCTTTATGTCTCTTTTATATCTTCTAAGAAATCACCGATTTGCTAATTTGAATGGTAAAACAAATTTCATTTATTATTTTCATTTCATTCTTCTTACTTCACAATACCTCTTTCTCGCTACACGTGTTTCCCCGCTTTGTACTAGTGGATCATCAGGCGAGAATCAACAAAATTATAAAACAAAACCAAACAAATTATAAAGAATACAAATAATTTGTCTCCAAAGGTTACAGACTTTCTCTTCAATAATCATTTTAGATATTTCTCAAATATTCTATTATTCTTGTTTTGTAGACACTCGCCCTGATACTTCTGATTGGTCCTTCTGTCATGTTTTAATTTAAATATTGGTTTCCCACTTTTCCAGCCAAAGTAGGAATAAAACTAAGAGAAGATTAACAAAGGTCTTCCTTAGGATGAAGTCAAATTTCTGCTGCTAAGCGTGCATATTCTAGGGATGTTAATCTGCAGGTTTCTAGTAAAGTAGTTAGAATTTACCATGAATTCTTGAAAAATGTGATCCGATTGGCCCCAGATACCACCGTTCCGCGATTCCAATCACCGGAAAAATTGGCGGCTTTATGTTTACAAATGTGATGACGTCATCATGCGTGTTTTCGCAATGACGTCTTCACGCATGTGTGTCCCGCGGCCATCTTAGTTTTCCCTTAAAAGTATATGGCTTCATATTCATTCTATTATCCATACGTAGTTGATTCATAGATGTGCTTCTAGCCTTATACTATCATAGATACTTACGTTCTAATCAGTATCTTATTTCACAGCAGCCGAAAAACATTTCAAGGTGGTTTGGACACAATTTGTGGTGTTACCTTTAGGACTCTTACAATATAAGTCTACATTAGTATCTCTTTTTAAGTTACTCTATATTGTTATGTGCAGAGTCAATACATTTTAAGTGCCAGAAGATACTGTTTTGAGTCACTATTTCTCCTCATAGGTAACAAAATCTAGCATTGCATATTGCCTGTATAGTATCACATAATTTTCTCTCTTCAACCAATAAAACATTACAGTGTTCCAGTTTAAATATTTCATAACCAATTAAACATTTCATTGTCACAGTTCAGACCTGTGGCACATGTGTCCATTGAGCAAATCCATTTTGCCTTTTTTGTCTGAGCAAGTTGTTAACATCTGCATGAACAGGAAAGTGGTAGTGCCATATACAAATTATGTTGTTATTTGTATAATGACGTACCCCAGTCAACAATCTCAAGAGTCCAGCTATATCGGGACAACTAGGTCACAAAACAATGGCGTTGCAAAGCTCTGTGTTACTTACTCATGACTCCGCATGCCACTATCTCACTGTACATGTATGCACACTGACAATCCCAACTCTGATCACAATGGCCATGGCGCATCCCACTGATACGTGATGTCATCCTGCATGCTGCACGATGACCACTGCTCTATCAAAGTGAAGGTACACTTCACGGCACTGAGTAGCCATGATAGCAGGAGTGTGAGTAAATCAACGAGGAAACATTGATCATACAGAAAGCATCACTATAGATGAACATAAACACCCCTGCCACGTGCAACCTATAATAGGAGCCCCTAGTGCAGCACTCATCACCTTCCCAACATGGCATCAGCTGGAGCACAAGCCGTGGCTTTGATTCTGCAGGAGAAGAGGGCGGCTGCCAGGAGAAGGCCAATGACCTGGGGCAGTATCAGATTAGAAGGCGATAGGAGGGTATTCCTGGGTGTTAATCTGCGAGAGAGGTAAACTATCATCAAATAGCACCACTTAATGAGGCACCAGCCAACATGGCATCAACTGAGGCACCCAGTGTGCCTCTGATTCTGGAAAAGGAGAATGAGGTGGCTCCAATGAGAAGGCCAAGATCCGAGGGGGTGCAATGGCTTAGGGTGGTAGTGTTTTCAATATCAGATGTATCTATGAGAGAGGTGAACTATCGTCAATTAGCATCCCGCAATGAGGCACCAATCAATCAGTTTCCGATGATCCCCGGATGTTAGCGGTGCCTCCTACCGCTGTATCGTTGATTCACCACTGCCACCAGCTGCTTTAAAAAAATCAGAGGACTATTTACCTTACCCTTTCTTCTCCAGCTGCGTCACTGCACCTGGATCCCTCTAGTCCCGTTTTATTCTGCATTATGACGTAATGAAGACTGAAAAGGTCCAGCGAAATCCTAGATTAGGCGACAGGGAAGCAAACATGGCCTACATGGCATAAGTGGTGGCTCGCTGGGACCACGGTGCGACTGTGAGGAATCATCTGCTTGGCACCTTCTTCTCAAGCACATTGCAGCTGCGGGGATGCCAAAAACATCTGGAAAATGTGTGTCAGTGATGAGAAGTGGCCAATGGCAGCTGACCAACAACCACAACCATAATGAACAACGGAATGTCATAGGTATGAGAGACATATGTGAATTACTCCCATCAGCCAGCCGCACTGCAGCGTGAAACACAACAGCATGGGTGGAGCTTTTCCACGCAGCCCCACTCGCATGACGCGCACGGCATGGCCAATCCAAACATATGTCTCCATGCTAGCACACTCACATGTGTGAAAGGAATCCAAGTGTGTTGTTTCAGGTAAGATGTTTAGCCATCTATCCGCCTCTAGATCAACCACTGAACCTTTCTTCTGTATGTCCTCTCCTCCCATCTCATTTCTCTGATGCTTGGACTCCTTTGCTATGTCTTCCTACTCCCACACTCTTAAGGTGTGCTGGCTGCTCACAGATACCTTCCCCCAGAGACCTCTGATGACCAGTGCCTCATTTGTGGGGGTATTTTGCCAGGGCAAATTTTTTAGCCCTGGAACTTATTGTCTCTGCCTCACTTAAGTGGTGATAATCAGTGCATCCATCAACCACAATGAGCAGGTGCGAGCTGCAGTGTAACCACAAATATGTGGACACTGTGGGGAGCAGCGATGGGTGGTGGCAGCAGTGGCGGGGAACGGACCTCCCCCACAGTGTCGCTGGCCCTTGCACTTATTATTTATTTACAAATTAAGCACTGCTGATGCCATGATCCTATCAGTAGTCACTATACTCTCTTTCCCTATAGCCTCAACATGCCCAACAATTGCAACTGATCAGTCCTCCCAACCCAATAATAATCACAGGTGAGGCAGGCCTTTGCCAAAATGTTTCCAACAGAAAGTCCAAAATGTTTCCCTGACCCACAACACTTGTTCCTAAGATTAAATCTTGTGTATGCTGGGGGCCACCCCTCCTTAATGCAAACTCCGCTGCCATAACAACCAGGAGCGAAAGGCAGTGCTCCAGGGTGTTTTTTCTTGACTGCACCCTTTTTACATCTCGGCTGAAGTCTTGGGGCACTGTATTTTTTGGTTGCCGACCCCTGTCAATAGCTTAATTAAAAGCCCGAGTGAAGCGGTATTAATAAGGGCCGGCCAGGAGAAGAAGGGGGTCGGTGGGGGGTGGGTTTGTCAGAAAACGAGGGGCGAAGGGAAAAGGAAAGGAAGGCAGTGAAAATGAATAATGACAATGGCATGTGCTGTCCTGTACATTTTGTTGATTGGGGAATATAATGTAAAACATGTTGATAAAAAGTTATACTTAAAAAAAGTAGCCTGAGTAAAGAAGCAGATGGAGGGATTTTTTTGCTTTTTGCAACCGTGGATGCGCTGCAACCCATTTCGCATGTACATGTCCTTTTGGGGGTGCTTGGAATATTTCTGTCACTCCAGTTGTTTTGCAATACAACCCCCATGATACTCTGGCACCGACCATGATGGCTAGGACTAATGGGAGATGAAGCCCAAAACATCTGGATGGCCACAAGACACAGGTAAACATTTTTTGACCTAACAGAGAGCCTGATCCTGAGGTGTCAAAACTGGCACACCTGTGGTAAATCTTCATATGCCAGGGCACCATTTCAGGACGTCAATGAAGTATGCCATGCTGCAAGCAGATTGTGGCAGTCTGGGGTCTAGCAGTTTACGCTTACAAGCCTCCATACTTCAAGGGTATTCTGGAGCACAACTCAAGCCGATCAGACAAATATTTACTAGTTTCAGAACTTCTTGAAATACTAGAAACTGCCCAAAAAGGCGTCTATTAGTTCTCAGGGGCATTATGTGTTACCCCTTTTCTCCAACCAACAGTATGGTTTAATCGTTCTTCATTAACACTATCTGCATGCAAAATATCTCAAACTCCATCCCTACATTTTTACATGCCTTATGTTTTTCTAACTCTCCCTTCATACTGCCTCTCTTCTCTCCCCTCCTGCCCCACGACTAAGGTCTGGAGATCCCAGACAAGACGCTGCCCTGTTACATCGCTGCGCGGTGATGGGAACAGTATGAAAATATCTAACACAACGTACTATACATTTATCATTCTCTAAAGATCTCTGTGCATTGGGGAATGGGTATGTGAAACCCACTAAAAGTCTGTCAGACTCCCAAATCCAGTGGAACTCTCCACATATTTGAAAGGAAACATCAGCTCCGGAAAAGAAAGCATGTCGACCCAAGAGTAACAGCTGTCACAACCATTTCATCTTCACATCCATATCCTGAGGCTGTCCGAATCAGTATATATTGCTCATGGTTACAAACACTTTAATGCTAGGGTAGGTGGTGAAAAATGAAATGAAAATCAATCCGGAGGTACTGTGAGGAATTCGTCCGTCCGCTCGCCTGGGCTTTAAAACTTTTAAATGAAATTGAATGATGGTAGATCAACCTCCAGAAAATGTTTGGGGCCAAACCGAACACATTTTCCTATGCTCACTGCATGACATACACATAGACCTGTGTTCTCTGGGTGGACACAGCCTACAGGCGCCGTCCCCCCTGTCATATTTTGTTGGAATATGACAGCCAAGTGTACATCAAGGCCTCTCAGAAGGGGAAAGGCAAAACCTTCCTCCTGCCATGGGCAGCCTAATGAACTAACAAAGACCCATGAATCCGCCCTTTTCTTTGTTAGCAGCTGGTGGCAGCCTCGCATACTAATCAGAGTCAATTCAAACAGGCCCACTGGAGGTCTGGTCGCAGGACTAACAAAGGACAGGAAAACCCCAACAACTTTTCATATGCACTGTGTCAACCTGAAGACAGCTACCGCCTCTCAGTATCAAGTATCATGTCTGGAACTATGTTTGTACAGTATTCATCCCTGCAGAGGCACACTGTTCAGAAGGTACACGTATGTGGTTTTGGCGGAGACCAAAAGTCTGGTCCCACCACAGTTTCAAGGGAGACCTGCAGCTTTAATCAGGACCCACAGAGGGCTCAATTAAACAGAGAGACCCTTTGATCCACAACAGACAGGAAGATGGGTGGGACTTAGTATTACATGTTTTCACCCCTTTACCTTTTCTGTTGCAAAACACTCTGGTTATGACCTCATGCATACAGGAGATTGTTGGTGGGGACCCAGGATTGATTCATTAAGGTAGGCTAAGCATAAATGTGGCCCATTTGGCTTTAAAAGAAGGTCGAGCCCCTCTTCTGGGCAGATCATATGAAGACTTTGCAAGGAGTAACAAGAAGAACCTGGCTGAAGGTGCAGTCTGCTTTACAGCTTCCGCCAGTGAAGGAAGCCCTGGATTTCCAAAGAGGGAAACAAGATCTCCCCTCTAAACATCTCCCAGGAAACAGAGGGAGATACTGAATCCAAAGGTCCCTCCTGCTGCTCCCGAATTGGTACCCAGTAAGCACACAGCGTGCCCTGCTAGGCTATGCAAGCAAGCTTCCTAGGGGGGAAGTGCCAGAGAGTCTCCGAACCAAACCTAGGACAAGGCCGGTGCCTGCAACACTCTCCTCAGCTTTGGGCTGTCCACCTTAAAGGACGACATGAGCCCAGTGAAGAAGCTAGGAAGAGTGCATTAACAAGCATTAACTAGTGTCTACCTTAAAGGACATTTCCGAACCAGTCGAGCCCCTCGAGCTGCAACCGACTGCACTGCTGACTGTCACGCCGCAGTCGCTAACATCATCTGAGACGCCTTGACCAGTGCTTCAGACCTACCAACCAGCACTGAGACAACGATTCCTGACCCTGACCTGCCATGTAGGCCAGCCTGCAGCCGTCCATCCAGCCTCGCTCACCAAACTGCATGCCGCTTGATACCCGCAGCTGTGTCCCTTCTTGAACTCTGTCGCAGGAGCTGCAAAGCGCCCTTAGACCAACTCAACCCTGTTGAGGAACCAAGAATTCTACAAGCACACAGTAGATTGTGGTTCTGTTCCTCTGGTCCTTCGCCAAAGGCCCCTTGTGACATTTTACAACCCATTGCTCCCTTTTTGCTGAAAACAAGTATCCTTGAACTATTCTGATTGATTACTTTACCGACTACCCTCCTGTCAGTATCCACAGTGCATCCCTTTTCCTTCTCGAAACTGTCTGTCCTCTGCATTCCCTTACAGGGTGGATTGTATTTTGTAGTGTGCTAGAACTGTGTGTTGAATAATAATAAAGTAGATATTTGTATACAATAAGTCCCTTTTATTATTGGGTAATAATTGCATTTTCGCTGTGTTGCAACTAACCAACGATCCACGATCTTGCGGAGATAAGCCTGCTGTGCCGTCCACGTTACCAAAATTGGACATAATTTGCTCGTGTTCCAATCTGTTTGAATCCCTTCTGGTGTACTAGAGGTGTGGGACTGATTGATGGTTATGTAGAGGAGTAGCCATGTACCCCCATCAAAATCTCCACCCCATGTTGCCTATGTTTTGGGAACCAGAAATGACGACACGTGCAGTACCAGTGAGGGTGCCTATACCGCAAAATGTTCTTGAGGCAAGGTATCCATTGAGAAAACCCTACATGCATGCACAAAGAAATACGGTTCTTCTGGAAGGAGTCCCGGAATAAATGTGAAAACGAGCGAGAAAAAGAGACTGGTGAAGTCATATCAAGCAGAACTGACGCACCTTGAAAAAACACCCATGACAAGGACACATAGATATTCTATAGAAGCTGAAGATGAAGTATCGAAGGTAAGCAACATTTCGGGATCGAAATGAAAAAGCTTGTGCAAAGAATCACTGAAGAAAATGCAAAGTAATTTTACACCTGTACAGATTAAGTAACACAAGTAGACGAAGTATTCATAAGGCTGGCTATGTAGTGAATTAGATTGTGGCGATGTGCCAATGTATATACATAGGAATGTATAGAACCTGGATCTTACATGATTCACTTTAGCAAGGCTTGAAACCCCATGATTGGAAAGGCTTTCAGTCTGGCGCAGTTGGAAAATTAATGGCGACGGAGAAACTTGCGAAAGGCTTGGCTGGTCCAGCATCAGGAGTCAAGGCCACAGAGAGCCAGGGTGTCTGTTAAGAAGCCACATTGAACGTGGGAAAGAAACAAGCCTTTGATTGAAGTGGAATGAAAAAACACTGAAGGCGTCAAAAGTTCATCATTTAATAGTATTATATGCAGCAAACAACTTGGAAACATGGTCTCCAGTCACATGGTCGAGATCAAAATAACTTTGGGTCAAGCTACACCGAAACCAGAGGACAGGACAATGTCACACTCCCTTTAATTCTTAGGCTCAGAGAGCTTCTGCAAGGCCAAGCTCAAAGCCTTAATTGAATGGCAGACTGTAGGAGTGGTGATATTTGTTGGGCTAATTGGGTGGGGAAGCAAGACCAAATCAATCCTCCATGCACCTGAGATGCTAGCCTGCGTGCTGCTAGCTTGTGGAATATTCCAGAAGGGTACAAGAGTGCCAACCAATTATAGAGGGCCAGGTACCAGAGAGCCTTATAGTTTGTGTAACCAATACTTTTATATTTTATGATGATGAAGATTACTTTCACTTGGGATGGGCTTAGTTGTCCACCTGACCTTAGAAACCCAATCACAGCCCCTGGCTGTATAGAACATATACTTAGATGTTCACTGAGAGACAATCACTTTCTTGGATACGTTTTCTTAGTTTGCCACATAGTGTGACATCAATAAGGATGAATATTTGCTATAATAGTTATTGTTTTTATGAAATTCTTTGAGATTGTGCTATGCGACGTCAGATGATGTCCGTTGTAACTCCCTGTTTTATGTAATTGATATTAAAACAGTAAACAGGTTTTGCCAACTTCCTGAGTCATTTTGAGCAGAAGAGCAATAAAAATGGGACAATAGGCAGAGAGCGATCAAAGAACGAGACAGACTAGAAAAGAAAAGAGAAGAAGAGAAAGAACAGAAATTAAGAGATAAAAGAATGCAAAGACAAGGAAACAAAGAAGTGCATAGGGCAAATGAGAGAATAGAAGCAAATAGACAGGAAGAAGAAAGGGTTAGAGAAGAAGCAAAGAACCGAAGGGCATTTGATGAGGAAATGGAACAAAAGAGAAGACAGAGGGCACGTGACATTGATCGCATTGAGAAAGAGTTAATGGAACCAAATCCAGTAGTAGCATGGGAAGACATAGAGGAGTTGCTCCCATCACAAGAACCGATGCCAGGACCCTCTAGGATAAACCTAGAGGAGGATTTTGAGATAGGAAATATAGGAGACAGAATCGCAAAAGCTTATCAAGAGATGAGGACAAAAAGTGAATCAAGAAATAAAGGGAAAGATCGATTTGAGACTTCCCAGTCACAGGGTGATAAGGAGGGAAGTCCGTTTAGTCTCGAGCATAGAGCTTTGTCTATGGACAAGCATATTCTCAATAGGGTTGAGAAGGATGACAGCCATACTAGTTGGGGACAGGATATGTCTGATGAAGACAGAGAAACCTTCCGTGGGGAGGAGGGAGCTAGTGCATGCAGTCCCAAGGGATGTTTTCAGACAGACAAGGAAGTTAGGTGGTTGGATGTGGACCTGCCTAAGGAAAGGACACCAGATCCTATGATGCACTCAAAGCGACCTAAAGGGTGATCTCATAGTGAGAGGGGAGAATCGCCACCGTAAGTAAGAAGAGTAAGGTCATTGCCATGGAAGAAGGTGATCAGGAACCATTGTGCCTACTATCGATAGGCAGATGATGGGAGCCGATTGCGATTTTGGGATCTCACAATTCCCTTTTGTTAGAGAAAGAAGGGCCCAGACCGCAGTATATACCGTGGCCCCAAATGGATAAATACAATTTAAGATGTAAATATACACAGCTTGACGTCTGATGCGGGAAAATTGATGTTTGAGCTAGAGAAGATGACCGGAGGGAATACATTAGCGATAGGGGACATTAAGGGTCTTTTAGCTGCTATTCTTGGGGAAAGGGCTGATGACATTTGGATGAGAGCAGGATTCTCGAGTGTCACTGCACAGAACACACCGCAAGATGGTGCGCCATTTAATAATTGTAGAGCAGCAGTCTGGAAAGTGCTTAGAATACAATATTCTGACTTGTCATATATGGGAGCAATTATGGCATGCAAGATGCAGGAAGGCGAAAATCCGCTCGCGTACATTCAACATTTTCGAGTCCTTGGAAACTTGAGAGCCTTGGGGGAAATCGATACTAGTATTTTATCACATTCTGTGTCAGGGATTGCCAGAGCAGGTACAGAGACAGCTTAAGAAGCTGGTGGGTATGGAAGCAAAGCCATGGCCAGAAATACAGTAGACCATTGTGCATCATTTCCGATTGTTGCAAGAGAAAAATCTGAAGAAAGGGTACACTAGGAAGGTTGAGGAAGCTAAACTAGTACAGAAGAAGTTGCACCGGGATTTCTCAATCCCGGTGCATAAAGATTCCCAAGATCTCACGTCATTTATGTTTCGTCAGACGAGGCTGAAAAGTACACGTTTACCTCAAGGGTACTGTGAGTCACTGTTGATCTTTAATAGGGTCCTAAAGATGGACCTAAGCAATATTGATTTGCCAAGTGTTGTGTTGCAATACGTAGTTGATATTTTAGTCTGTAGCACAGCCGAGGAAGAGTGCAGACGAGATTCGATTCAGTTAAGGGCTATCTTTGCAGACAAGGGATATAAAGCGGATGAAGAGAAATTACAGTACTGTCAGGATGAAGTATTATATATAGGACAGTTTATTTTGCATGAGGGTAAGAAAGTTACACTTGAAAGAGCTGAGGCGATTATGACAACGTCAAAACTGCACACGATAAAGCAAATGCAGCAGTTTCTGGGACTGTGTAATTTTGTAAGAGCATGGGTATTTGATTATAGTTCATACACAAAACCCTTGTTGCAGGCCCTGAAAAAGGCACCGGGGAATAAGGAAAAGATTGAATGGACTGAGGAAATGGAGGAAGGGTTTGATGAGTTGAAGAAGGCAATATGCATAGCTCTAGTTTTAGGAATTCCAAATTATTCTGAGTTATTTTTGTTTTCGCACACGAATGGGACAGTCATGATGGCAGTACTCACACAGAGAACCACATTGGGGTACAAACCCTTAGCATACTACAGTGGAATTCACCATTGATAATTCTGCAACCATAGTGATGGGGTGTTCTATGGTATCGTTTGTTGAACATGCATTGTTTGCTGTTTTGGAGAAACCTAAGGGTACACTGACATATCAAAGAGCCTCTGCTTATGAGGTGGTTATATCGAATCCTGCAATCAAAATAGTCAGGCGCAGAATAGTGAACCCTGCCACATTTGTAGATGAACCCGTGGCAGAGGGTGAACATGTGCATGACTGCGCTATTTATGAAGAGTCATATGAAGATGTACCACGTGTAAAAGAAAACATGTTACCTGGAGGAAAGACCCTCTTTATTGATGGTTCTTTGAAAATTGATCGGATTAATGGGGAAAGACTGACTGGTTCAGCTGTAGTGAGGCATAGAAAGAATGGAGGATTTGAAATTGTGGCAAGCGTAAGGCTGCCATCTCATTTTTCAGCACAGGCTGCAGAATTGGAAGTGGTTATAATCACGCTTGAGAAGTACAAAGGAGAGGCAGTGATGGTGTACAGTGACTCTGTCTATGTGACGTCAATGTGCACACAGGATTGGCACGTTGGAAAAGGAGGGGCTACCTCAAAGCGGACGACACTCCAGTGCAATACGCTGCGTTATTGGATAGACTTATAAAAGCACTACAGCTCCCAACAGCCATAGCAATGGTTAAATGTGCAGAACATACTAAGAGAACTGACTTTATTTCACGCAGACACCAAGCCACAGACAAAGAAGCCAAAAGAGTTGCAACTTCTTCAGACATTTTGAGTTTTGACACTCCTTGTGTAAGAAAGGGAGAAATCATGGTTGTAATAATGAAAGAAGGCTTTAACTATTTACAGAGAACTCAGTTAATGGCAATTCAAGGTGGAGCTCCACAGGAAGAGAATGAACTGTGGACGCAGAGAGGGTGTTCTCTATCCCCTTCCGAAGCATTGTGGCGACAAGACAGCACTGGTAAACCTGGTAGCCTTATTAAGGGTGTTGTTAGAACAGCTACACTACTCTGCACATGTCACTAGGCAGAGCCTCGCAGCAACCATTGCAGAGGATTGGTTTGTACCGAACCTGTTAGAACACGTCGCTTTCTGTGTAGTAAATTGTATCGTATGTCAAAGGTTTACTGCTGGGCACACACTGTGAACAGTCTGAGGAGTAATTCCTCAACCGAAGGGCCCTTCTCCGCATTTACATATTGACTATGTTGATATGCTGCAGATTTGTAATGCTTACAGGTATATGATAGTGGTAGTGTGCCCGTTCTCAAGGTGGATCAAAGCTGGTCCATGCACACATACTGATGCCACTTGTGCTGCAAAGTTTTTAGTCCGAGAAGTATTTCTTAGATGGGGAGTATGTGTGGTGTTAAGGTCTGAAAATGGTCCCCATTTTGTGAATGAGGTATTCGGGCAAATTAGCTTATTGCTCAGCATAAAACATAGGGTTTCTTCTGCTTATCAGCCGCAAGCGAACGCAAAATGTAAGAGACTCAACGGTCTGCTCAAAGAGAGAATACCAAAGTTGAAACTAACATTGAAGAAGGGGTGGCTGCATTGTATTCCCCTTGCATTATATGCATTAAGAAATCAGCCCGGTTCTGACCACCACCTCACACCCCATAAGCTATTCATAGGGAGGTGAATGAGAATGCCTCTAACTCCTCCATCAAGGACTAGGAGTGATGCCCAGACAACTGCAGAATTGTTAGGAACTGAGTTACGTGAGTACTTAACATGTATGATGGCTAGTAACTCTGTCATTTCAGATCAAGTCAAGGGGCCGTGTGTCGGTCTCAGAGCACAGATGAAGATCATCCAGCAACCAGAATTCAAGAATTACCAATACCTAAACTTTTTTCATGAGATAAAGTATTGATTAGGAATTTTACAAGAAAGTGGCACAAGCCTAGATTTGGCTGCCCTTTCATTGTGGAGGATATTACTCCTGTGTGCACGCCTGGAGGCGTGTTCCTACTGCTCTCAACCCCTCTACATAACACCATCTCCTCTGCGGAGTGGACGCGGAGTGGCAAAGAGTGGCAGTCTTGCTGCTTACCTCGTTGATTTCGTTTCCTGCGTTCCTGTGTGCACACCTGGAGGCGTGTCCCTACTGCTCTCAACCCCTCTACATAACGCCATCTCCTCCATGGAGCAGACGCAGAGTGGCGAAGAGTGGCAGTCTTGCAGGCCTGCCTGTCATGGCTGCCAGGACTGCCGACTCCAATAAGCCCTCAGAACAAGAGGTTCAGGCTCAGGACCCAGAAGAAGGGCATTTACTACGCAGTGCCCATGTTCGTGTAACATCAACCACCCACAAACCAGGAAAGCGTCCCCCTGAGAAAGATCGTTCACAGCTTTTGAAAAACCAAAAAGACATTTGCAACTTGAAAGCGGAGGAAAAAATGAATGATCCACCCTCACCTTCGTCTGAGGCTGGCGTTCTGGAGGAGCAGCTGGCCAGGGACCACGGAAGCTTTGGAGAGGACTCGGGGATCCCTGGACGGTTGCCGCAGCCCTCAGCAACACCATTGGGTGTTTCGTCAGCCCCCGCCGCCTCCTCCTTCTCGCTCTTGCTCCCCAGTTACTCCGGAGGGAGGGGCGGGCGTGGTGAGCAAGAGGGGAGGGGCGCGGGTACGCCGGCGATGGGAGTCGATTGCTGGCCCAGCGACGGAGCCACAGCAGGCGATGGACTCCGACGTGGAGAGGGCGGCATCGAGGACTGAGCGAATTCGAGCTTGTCAGTTCCTCGAGACCCCGTGGGGGAGCCTCCCGCACGGAGTCCCTCCACAGATCCGGAAATCACAGAAAGACTGTCATCTTCTATAACACCTAAAAAAGTGCTTCAAACACTCAAAGAAACAAACGTGTGAAAAGACATCAGTAAAGTCCAAAGTGCTACAAAAATCTATCACAGCTTCATGAGGCTGACCCCTTTTCTCATACCAGGAAAAGGCGCAGGAAAAAGACACATTATATATTTCAGTGCTGGAAACGACGAGTAACAAACAGAAATGACGTTGGAGCCAGACGGCATCACCAAAGAAGGGGAAAAAATCCAGACAAAAGACAAAAGTAAATACAAAGTCAAACACCCAGAAAAAGAAACCGTTGATTCAACAGTCTCGCAATAGTGTAAATCCAGGGGCAAGAACAATAAAGAAATTATGGAAATTGGACCCAGGCAAAACCCCAGTAGCTAACCTGGTAACAGATTTCTCCAACGCCTTGGCTCTGCAGTCAAGGGGTGCCCAAGACGATCTCACAGACGCTGAGATACTAGAAGCAATAAACTCTTGCCAACCACCCCAGAAATCCAGGAAAACTGATTTCCCCACTAGCACCCCCATGAAACCTATGACCCCCTACAAGTCACAAGCATTAGCAACATCTGAGCTCTTGTCACCAGTGTCGGGCGCCCCAATGCAGGACTTATCTCTCCTGCCACAAGAACTTGCTCTGGGTGGGGATGTGGTCAATCAACTAACCTCCCCGAAAATCCCAGCGACCCGACATGAAAAGATCTCAGGCGTGATACCCCGGGCCTCCAACTGCCCGGCAGGTAACCTTCCACCAAACGGGGAAAACCTTCTGGCCCAGGAAAAGAACCCGCCCATCCACTCACCAATTCCCTCAGAGGTCTTACCAAAACCGACCCTCCAAAGTCCCCTTCCGAAAATGCAGATGAGGGAAAAACTCCTGTGGCCACTTTATCACCAAACAACATCGAGCCAAACCACAACTATGGTAACAGAAAGTGGATGGGAGGTCAATTCCAAGGGGTGGACTTGAGAGAAACTCAAAGAGGCAAATCAAGCTGTGACAGGCGGAACTCTACAGACTACTTTAATAAATCTCCTGCAAGAAAGTCAACAGCAAACAAGCAAAACCCAAATAAAATCAATCAGGTGCTCCAAACGACTCTCTGGCAAAAAAGAAATTGGACTTCATATCAATCATTTCTGCAGTGTCGATAGCCTTGGCGCCTTTCACAAAGTTATATGAATCCATTAGCAAAAACTTGAAAGACCACACCACCATGCAGGCAATGATGTACACAAAACTGATCTTTCTGGAAGGCTACATTACTGCTCTAGACGAACGCCTAAAAACAAATACCCTATCTTCAAAAAGAACAATCAAAAGCTGAAATTCCGTATGACCAAGAGAGGACCACTACTTCCACACAAACACAAAGCATCATTGACAACCAATCCAGAGGCCAGTGAGCCCCACTCTTCAACTAAAAATGACGCTGTGATTTACAACCAAAGTGAAGTCATACATATCAGCGAAGAAACACCATCAAGATCAGATGGAATTCAAACCCAACTTAATGAAAAAGAACCACCACTGAGACCAAAGGGAAACCGAATCCAACACAACAAAAAAGATGAGGCTTACCCAATATTTTGTGTACAAAATGGAATTTCGACAGAAAAAATGGACAAGCCAGAATTAGGGCCCACTCTACAGAAGCCAAAGAAGAACCAAATCAATAAGGGCCGTCCTTCTACACTCCAGGGCTCCTCCCTTGTCTTCCAGATCCCAAATGACACAGGAATTAATCACTCCCCAAAAACAGTTGAAGACTTCCTGGCGGATGAGCAGCTATTGAATATTAGCGAACACCTAGAAAAGGAACCAACAAGCAGTACGCCCATCAGAAAAGAACAAGTCGAAGAAAAGACACCGCCCAGTCCCCTGTCTGGCCAACTAAAGAGCCCACCTTTTCGTACCATCGAAGAACGAAGAGACATTCTTTACAAGCCCTCAAAAATCAACCAAACCAACGTTGTTCAAATCGGGGGACCCCAAAATCGGAACCCCGGCACAAACACAGAGAAAGGGGCAGAAATTCTTGTAGGGAGGACCCGCGGCGACCCTCAAGTAAAAAGAGTTCAAAAGAACACCTGACCCGGGAAAAGGATCCCCCACGGAGGGCCCACTATCATTCAAAAACAGAATCTTACCACGACCGAAGCAACTAAAGAGAAAGGTCCTTGAAGGAAAACCCAGATGCTTTATGGCTTTCGCTGACCTTTCCCAGGCCTTTGACCTGGTAGACAGGTCTCGACTCTGGTCAAAACTTGAAGGATGGAAATGTCCTAAGGAAATCCTCCTGCCGCTAAAAGCACTGCACACAAACACTTCCCTCAGAGTGCGACTAACCCCTCAAGGACAAGTCTCTGCAGAAATCCCCATGGGTAGGGGGGTTAAACAGGGGTGCCCGCTTGCCCCTGAGGTATTCCTAGCGTACATGGGCGACTTTGGCGAAACAGAAGATCTCACAAAAACCTTTCCGCCAAAATTGGCCAAGGTACAAATTAGCCGGCTCATGTACGACGATCTTGTCCTGTTTGACCAGACCCAGGTAGGACTGCAGAGACAACTAACTAACCTTTTACGTTACACAGTGGAAAACAACCTACAAATCAACAAAGACAAAACAAAAATACTAATTTTGGAATCAGCGCCTAAAAAATCAGACAAATACAAGTGGTATCTGGAAAACACAGAGATTGAAAGAACAAAAGAATTCAAATACCTGGGCTTGACTCTAGACAGCTCTCGTACTGAAAGTGCAATGCAAGAAAGTATGAAATTAAAAACTAAAAAGATGGCAGCTAAGGCAAAGCCATCGACCTAAAATTCAGAAATTTTTCGACAATCCCGGTAATTGAATTCTACAAGAAAAAGTAGTGCCTTCAATTACATACGGAGCAGAAGCCATGCCTCAGATACCAAAAAATACTGGACAAAGTTAGAAGGTCTCTTCTGGAAAAAGGTTTTTTGCTTACCAAACTCAACTTCAACGTCGGCCATCCGACGAGAACTCAGTCTTCTTTCTCTAGCAGGCACGGTAAATATCAACTCAATCTTGCTTTACCGAAAGTGCATTTCCCAAGATGACCAGAACATTTACACAATGATAGGCGAAGAAATGAAAACGGACTCAGTGAAAATGTTGACAAAATGGAGAGAGGAAAACTTAGCCTTATTGGCCTCAGTTGCATGTTCTGAAGACGACCGGACCTCAAACAGAATGGACAGCACCGGGTGAAGATGATTATGTCCAAGATTTAAAGACAAGAGCAAGACCACATACAAAGAATCATGTGATATGATATGAACGACCCAGAGTGAAAGGAGCTGGAATCAGATGGGAAGTAAATAGAAGACTCAATTGTCAAGGAAAGACTAATGAAGACATTCGAATTTGCAAGGAAAGAGGCCAAATGTAGATCTGGGGAAAAGTACTTTCTCAAGACGGCTGGGAAGAAGGCATAGTCATATGCAGAGCTTGGGTAGTGATTAGTCATCATAAACCAGTTATAGACCAAGTGGAAAAGGGATGCAAACCTCTGTGGCCGAAGCTTGCAAAGCTTCTAACATGGGTTGAAGACAAAGGAGGTCCACTACAGATAGTGCCTTTGGCTAGTGCAAAGCTATGTTCCAGAAATAATGGCACACGAAAAGTTGGAGAAAATCAGCAATGTGGACAAATCTTCGATGTGTCAGGAATAAAAGATGGGACAGCAGTGATAATGGATCACTACTGGGCCTGCGGATCCATAGCTTACATGAAGCTGCCCAGAAATTGGGGAGGACTATGTTCATTAGTGATTGTCCATGTTCCAGCATTGGTGATTCCAAAGAGTGACCTGAACATTGATGGGTTCCAAAAGCAGATTGTCACCTGAGGAAAAAGAGATCTGCTGAACTCTTGAATCAACCAGGTGGCTACAGATAACCCGTTGGGAGCTCCTAAAGACGAAGACGAACAATACTACCATAAAGGATTCAAAACTATCAAAGAGGAGCTGAGAGCCATACAACTGATGACTCTGCATAAGAGATATGTCCTTGATATGATCACAGCTATGGATGGAGGTGTTTGTGCCAAAATCGGAGAATCATGTTGCACATTCATACCTTCTCATGATGACGAGAATGGCACCTTGACAGAGGCCATAACGATGCTGTCAAACCTGCATAACAAGATGGAGACGAAGTGGAAGACGTTGCTGATGACAGCTGGTTTGCGTCAATTTTCTCATGGGTTCCACAATGGATGGCAAAAATTGTCAAGTTCCTTGGAGCCCTGTTGGTGATGATCATGTTCGTATGATGTGTGATCAGGATAATAATCACACAATGCAAGAAGACTGCAGTGAAAGCAGTAGGAATAAAGATTGTGATCGATATCAAATCAGGATTAGAACCTAAAGAGCTGACAGATGAAGATATCAGAGACTATGTGAAGGCCAGTATTCACGCACCCAAAGGTACAAAGTTCCTGCATCCGAAGCACCACAAGAAGTATGTGGGAAGATGGATTTACTGAGGTCCTAATGGACAATGCAGTCTTATGACCTAGAGTGTTGATGAACATGTGAAATCAGCAGGATGCCTGAAAAGAGTTGTGAAGATATGGGTTCCAAAGAAGCATTTCTTCAGACTAGGATGTCTGGATGTGAAGAGTGATGAGAGAGTGGTTGATGAATCGCCCAGAGGGGGGAACGTAGAGGAGGAGCCAAGTACCCCTATCAAAAGCTCTGCCCCCATATTGCCTATATGTTGGAACCGGAAATGACGACATGTGCAGTACCAGTGAGGGTGCCTATACCACTAAATGTTCATGAGGCAAGTTATCCATTGAGAAACCCCTACATGCATACACGAAGAAATAATGTTCTTCTGGAAAGAGTCCCGGAAGAAGTGTGAAAATGAGTGAAAAAGAGACTGGTGACGTCATCAGAAGCAGAACTGACGCACCCTCAAAAAACACACATGACAAGAAGACATAGATATTCTATAGAAGATGTAGATAAAGTATCGAAGATACGCAACATTTTGGGATCAATATGAAGAAGCTTGTGCAAAGAAGCACCAAAGAAAATGCAAAGTCATTTTACACCTGTACAGATGCAGTAACGCAAGTAGACAAAGTATTCATAAGCCTGGCTACGTAGTGAATTAGATTACGGCGATGCACCAATGTATATACATAGGAATGTATAGAACCTGGATGTTCAATGATGCACTTTTATCAAGGCTTGAAACCCCATGACTGGAAAGGATTTCAGTGTGGCGCTGTTGGAAAATAACTGATGGCGAAGGAGAAATTTGAGAAAGGCTTGGCTGTCCCAGCACCAAGAGTCAAGGCCACAGAGAGCCAGGGTGTCTGCTAAGAAGCTACATTGAACATGAGAAAGAAACAAACCTTTTTTTGAAGTGGAATGAAAAAACACTGAAGGCGTCACAAGTTCATCATTTAATAGTATTATATGCAGCAAAAGGCTCGGAAACATGGTCTCCAGATGCATGGTCGAGATCAAAATAACTTTGGGTCAAGCTACACCGAAACCAGATGACAGGACGATGCCACACAACCTTTAATTCTCAGGCTCAGAGAGCTTCTGCAAGGCAAAGTTCAAAGCCTTAATTGAATGGCAGACTGTGGGAGTGATGATAGATATTGGGCTAATTGGGTGAGGAGGCAAGACCATGCCAACCCTCCATGCACCTGGGATGCTAGCCTGCGTGCTGCTAGCGTGTGGAATATTCCACAAGGGTACCAGAGTGCCAACCAATTATAGAGGGCCACGTATCACAGAGCCCTATACTTTGTGTAACCAATAAATTGTCGACTTTCACTTGAGATGGGCTTAGTTGTCCACCTGACCTTAGAAACTCAATCACAACCCAAGCTATATAGAACGCATACTTAGATGTTCACTGAGAGCCAATCACTTTACCAGATACATTTTCTTAGTTTGCCACATAGTGTGACATCAATAATGACACATTTTTGCTATGAAAGTTATGTTTTTTATGAAATGCTTTGAGATTGTGCTGTGCGACGTCAGATGATGTCCATTCTAACTCCCTGTTTTAGATAATTGATATTAAAACAGTAAACAAGTTTGCCAACTTCCTGAGTCATTTTGATTATTGATTGTTGAGTACCTTCTGCATCCCCACCCACCTCTAAGTATTGCTGCCTCGTCTGAAAGGACCCATGTCTGTAGGTTCAGTTTAGAAACCGATATTCATCCCTGGAGCACTTGTGCCTCGGAAGTTGGGTTTTCAAAGGTACATTATATACTTAGGGACAGATTATCAAAACTTCTTTTAGTGCAAATGATGGAAGGCGCTACTTCATCTCATCATTTGTACCAAACAATAGGTGCCTTAACCTCAAAGGTCATATGAATGTGTGCATCATAGATGCATGCCTTCAAATGCCCTCTTCTACCCCTTTGCACATTTGTGCAAATACGGGGATGTTTACGCACATTGTAAAGCGCATCCCATATCCAGAAAAGTGATGCGCTTTAAAATGCACAGAAAACAAAGACATCCCCCTGCGCATTTGGAAAAGGTGCTGGGGAATGCGCATTGAGTCAATCCTGACATTCTTATGCAGTTTGTTTAGTGGAACAGCAATGGTTATGAACTGCTTCTGTCCAATTTCCATTTCCATCCTTCAAGCAGCTATAGAAATACTTTTATTTTTAATTTGGGCGATTAGGTGGCATTTTAGCACCCCCTATAAGTCAAAACGATGGCATTAGAGTACAGGTAGGGAGAAATTGCATATGGGAAAAGGGACAAACAGCTTGTAGGTTTTGTTTGGTTATTTGTCCGCCCATGGCCATGATAAACTCTATGGCCATTCCCACCCAGTTCCTGCTCCTTCCTGCCCAAAATACCTCCTCATGGGAACTCTTTGAGCTCGCTTTATTCAGGCCTAACATCAAACTTTGCACTCGAAATGTCTTCCTGTCTTTTTTTCTCAGCAGTCTTCTGAGAGCTAATTACAATTGGCGTTGTAAATGTGCTGTTGGTGTGATAGAAATTCCTTAACGAGGTCTGGTTTCAGCCACTCTATTGTGTCCTTCACTGAAGTCTTGTTAAAAACAAGCATTGACAAAGCCAGTTTTGGCTTGTGTATACGTATAAGGCATTTGCCAGGCATCGCTATTAGATGCCCATGTACTCGCACCATTTTGAACCTGCTCCATGCTCCATCAGCAGCCAGTTTAACACTACGACAGTGTCTGGAAAATGCCATTCCATGCCTACAGAAAAGCCCAAATTGTTGGTGTTGCCAATGCTTATTTTGTTTTCATTTCACTGTGTCACACTGCCCCCAAGAAATGCGCAGGTCACCTTTGTGGATAAGGCAAGCTGTGCATTTCTATAATGAAGGCAAATTTGAAAAGTACCTCCTCTTAGCTTTTTTCATTTGCGTTAATTTTAGAGCAACTTTTTTTATCACAGAAATATGTAGCTCTTTGTTCATTCCTATGTTCCCAAAATGCTCTTCTGTTTTGTGCAAAGCATCCATGAACCCCCAGTGGTGCTATATGTGCCCTCCTCATTCTCATAGGGGTATTCTGAAAGAGTACAATGGAAGTGATTTGCCAAATATGTCTCTTATGTGATAAAAAGTTTGCATGCCTACACATTGGGCCTGGCATTTTTCACAACATTCACCCGGACATTAAAATGCTTGTAACATTAACGTGTATATTCTGATTCAGACAGCCTCCGAAGTCAGATGTGAAGATAAAATGGCTGCAACATCAGTCTGGCTGCTGGGCTGCATGCACTACCAGGGTGTCAAATCTTAGACGGGTGTCAAGGTAAGGACGGCTGTGCGCATGCTCAGTTCCCAATACACAGACATTCCCAAGGAGTTATATACATAGGGCTTTAGATTTCTATAATGTGGTTTTGCTCAGTAAGAAAATAGTAGCTTTATTTATTTTTATATTTGTAGAGCGCACAAAGCCCTCGGGCATCAAGGGGCTGGTTGCAAGGGCGAGAAAGGGAGATGAGGCAGTGAGAGGGAACAGGACGAAACATTGTTACTCAAAAGGTTCATTGCCACGGTTCAATGCAAATCCTATTATGATTACAATATATACTGGAAGTGATCATTAGAATTTAACATTGTACAATTTAAAAAAGAACCAGTTTACACTGTCTGTAAAATTAATCATTTGTTTTTGGTAATAGTCAGAAATTGGATGGTGTTTCTTGGGAGTCCAGGCAACTGACTCCAGTCATGGGCTCTCTCTTTAACACCATCAACATTATGAGCTTATGGCCAATGCTGGATTTTACTTTTATGGACCTCATTGATTCATTGTGCGTCGCCCTTTCTCAACTCTCATGCTGGACTTCCTTTGCATCTTGTACTCATGGTGGCCCTGAATCATGCTGTTCCCATCTTCATCTTGTATCCTGGCTTGCAACTTTATGTGTTACTACTGACTTCTGCAATTGTATTTGCTCTCCCCTCTTGCTTCTCCACTCTTTTTGACTGCTTACTCTCTGTCCCCCCCTCTCTCTTTTCCTATCTCCTCCCCTTCTCCCCTTACTTTCTTCTATGCACTTATTCTATCAGAATTGTCCCTGGACCTAGTATGAGCAACCTCGTCTGTCGCTCCCCCATCCCCTTACTGTTCCCCCACTCACTCCAGCACTACCTGAAAACTTGTCAGGCCTAGTACGATAGTCACTTGTTTTGTTCCTCCCCTCCCTTTCTGCACCCCTCTCCATCACCTTTTGTTTTTCTCCGGCGCTACCAGAAATTCTGTCAGGCCTAGTATGGTAGTCGCATGTCTGTTTTCATTTCCTTCCCACTCTCCCCCTCCCTTCCTTATCTATGTCTTAGCTCTTGCACTATCTGAAATGTCGTCAGGCCGAGTATGATAGTTTCACATTATTACTATTCATGGCCTGTCAGAATGCCGTTGTATTTTCCCTTGTTCCCTCCCTTGCCTTGAAGCGCTTTGAAACACATTGTGTATAGGCGCTATATAAATAAGCTATCATATCATATCATAACAGTGTGATTACAAATGAGACTCATATCCGAGTGGCCACAATAAGATGTTAGTGTAATACACAGTGCTTTTCTTTGACCTCTTGTGCGTGTCGAATCAAGGTCCACGTTGGGATGATGGTGCAGGCCTCTTGAGGAGTCCTGAGTTGAGTCAGTACAGGTGTAAGCTGCTGCCAAAGGAATTGTCCTCAGAAAGAAGACGATACCTTCCCAGTGTCCTCCTAGATTAACTCTAGGCAGCAACGCTGGGAAATAGCTGCTGGGCAACAAAGACCCCTCTCTTTCATGGGCACCACACACCGTGGGTAATAATAAGCAGCGCTCAGATACCTGAGGGTTCGTAGCGCTATATAAATGAGAAATTATTATTATTATTATTATTATTATTATTATCATTATTATTATGACTGTCCTCAACAAGGATTGGTACTGGTGATAGATAAAATCAATTAAAGTCCTTTATCCAATAACACGTTTGTCTGTAAAAGCTAAGATCAGTCCCGTCAATCTTACCAACTTTTTTAGCCACAAATTCAATGTACAATTGTTAGTATTATGAGGCAATATGGAGTGATTCTCACTGACATATTTCGCCAAAACCTAGACGCTGAAGTATTTATGTACGTGTCCGTGGATACAGGGGCTCTGAAGATTACCCCAGTATTGATAGTCCTCATATCATCCTAAGGTTCTGCATGATGGCATCCCATGTCTTCACAGTCTCCACCTTCCAGGACAATCTGGGGAGTTGCAGTACAAATCACCCGATGTGCGTGTTCTGCTTTCACCAAACAACTGGGCGCTGATCCGACTTCAATGGGCCCGACCATTGACCCCTCTCTCTCTATTTATGACAGACTTTTTGTCTGGTGGAAGAATTGTTGCCTGGGATCCCCAATTGGGAAAATTCGATGATCCTGTGAAAAACACTTCCTCTCTCTTTGCCTCATTTCTTTTAACGACCCAAATTGGCAGCACTTTCAAATGGCTAAAAAGCTATACTTGCAGGCTCATTATGGGTTGGCCGGTCCGATTTTAAAGTGCTGGTATTTCCGTGTACCGGCACTTTACCAGGCCGGCCAACCATACGTTTCTCGGTAGGCTCTCTGATCTACCAGTAGGCCTGACCTGCCGGTAGTTCAGGCCCCAACTGGCAAAAAATTGCCGGAACGATGTTACCGGTGCTGGTATTCCAGCAACCCCATCCCATGGAGTCCTATGGGACTCCGTGGAATGGGGAGTTATTGCCGTCTCCGCTGCCCGTAATATCCCGGTTATACCATGATATCAAGTGGCGGAAACAGTGGCACCGTTTGCCGGTATCCTGCCGGTAGTACCGGCGGGATACCAGTAAAGACATGGGGTTCTTAGTGTTCTTTGAAACCTGAACGATTATGTCTACTCTCTGCACTTCTGTAACATGTATCTACACTTCTTTCATCTACTCACCCCTCTCAATGTATATTGTATTTGTAGTCAGACATGTGTTTATCAGTGCTTCGCTATCCTTCCAAAAATTCAAAACCTGCTTCGTTTACTAATGTTCACACTCACCTACACTAGTTTCTAGTTGGTAGCCCACCACTGGCTGTGATAAAAAGAGGAATGAAAGTACACTTGGATTTCCCCTCTGTTTCTAAAGTCACATTCTAGTTTAGAAACCACCCCCAGGGACCCTGGCACAAGGGGATGTGAGAATCAAGACGGGGGACTCGCTCTGTGAATCCCCTTCTGAATGGGAAGGGCCCAGTGGCCTCTCTGAAACTCTGCACTGGCTATGTTTAGTTACAAGCCATGAGGCTCCCCACACCCTGCCACGGTGAGAGGTACAGACCGAGTTCACGGCCATGTCATTGACAGGGGTGACCTAGCTGTTCATATGTGTGTCTGGCCCCAACAGTCTGTTTTAATGTTAGGAGCATCAGTGTAACTTGTCAGCACTAAACAGGGCCTCCAGATTTCAGCCATAATCCCAAGAGGAGACAGAGCCATTGCTTCATCAGTACTCACTTGTGCAGTAGCATCATTGTGCTAGCAGGTCGTCACCTCAACGCCTCTTTAACAGAGTCCTCATATGCTGTTAGAGTTCCATAAACCCTCCACTGCTCTTAGGACGTATGAATAGTCCTGATTTACAAATTCGCACCCCGGAAAGGCAGATTGAACAATCACAATCCGCCCTTCCAGGAAGGAATTGTGCATCAACTGCCCGCAGTGAAAAAAAAAATGTCAATAATAATGGCAGCTGACATAAAAATAGAAAACGTACTCAGTCCCTTTTTGGATGACCGTGGTCATTTTGGAACCTGTTTTCTATGATGGCCGACGGCATCCGAAAAGGGACCTAGTCCCTTTTCTATTTGAATAGCGGCAGACATTTTTTAAAACTTTTTTTTCATTCTGACAGGAGATGTGCACGCGCTGAGCACATCACCCGAAAAAAAAATTAAAAGTAAACTATCCGTTCCCCAGGAAATCCTGGGGTGCGAATAGCTTTCAGGCCCTGGCTGGGGGGCGGACATGGCGTTTAACAACCTGCAGCCCGAGCTAAGGCCCTCACTTCGCTTGGCCCGAACAAAGCTCGGGCTGGTGGGCTGTTAAACGCCATGTCCGCCCCCCAGCCGGGGCGTTTAAGCTACAGTAAATAATGTAGGGTTTAGGTTGCATTGTCAACTCTTCCATCCACATAAGAACTTGGCGAGGAACCTTGAGCATCGGTTATTGGCGATCAGAGAACGTTGGGGGAGGCGGGTGGCAAACTTTTGAGAAGAGTGGTTGTGCTCAAAGCACAATTCTGTGGGGGTGAAACCGCAACAGACGAGACAGTGCCTTTTCAAACTCTCGCTTCTTTTTGTTTCTACCTCAAGGCAGGGTAATTGACCAATAAACAGCCTGATCGTTATAAAAAACAGGGAGACTTCCTGAATCAAAGAGCAATTGATCAATCTCATGTGCCCAACTCTGGGAGGGACAAGGGGCATGCACACCAAGATGAGAGGAACTGAGGCCCCCGAGGATCATGGATGCGGAGCCCACCACCCACTTTCCCATGGAAGGTGAAGATCAGTGGTCTAGGGCTGATATGTCCTTGACATTCGCTTCATGTTGCCCCTTCCATCCACAATCTAATCATCTCCCAGAGAACGCAAATCACACTTGGTTACTTTTCATGGGAATCTGAGTCATGAGGCAATTTTTGGCACAGTTCGTAAAAAAAAAGGGCTTCTTAAAATACTTTGGGTCATTAACATTTATCATAACTAGCATCTGCACACTGCACTAACTCATGAAGGGGGCCCACACCGGCGCACAAAATTATCCCACACTTATCTTAATGAAGGCCAAACAGAGGAGTCTGAATTTGTCAGAGGTGTCCTGAATTATGCAATAAGCCCAGAGTGGGGGGGGGGCCACTACCACTTCATGTAATGCCCCATGGCCCATAGTTACATGCCCGAGCGAAGTGGGTACTGTTTTACTACCCCTTGAGACTGGGCTACTAAAACAGAAACCAATTTTAAAAAAGTAAACAAACAAAATGTCCGCCATGGAAAGGGAGAAGGGACTACGTGTAGTGCCTTCCTATTTTCCATGGCAGCCTGTCGCAGATCGGGAGCGGACACACTGGAGACGGTAGTGTTTCCAGCCCCTTCGCTCGTGAAAAGCAGGCAGGTGTGGGGGGCAGGGAGGGAAGGGAAGGGGGGTTTAGAAGACTTACCTCATTCCCCGGCGAGGTAGATGGCAGCCACCAGCCCTGAAGAGGCACAGCGCGGCGGGATTACCGTCTGGTAATGCCTGCGTTCTGAGCCTCCCCATTGGCTGGGAGGCCGCCACACAAGCCTCTTCAGGTACTAATACCTGGTATTATCTGACAGCCACATCTCCCTGCAATGCATAGAAAGTGACAAAGGGTGGAAATCCCAAAGAGGTGAGAGTGATGCGAGGGGGTGGGCAGGTACAGACGAGAGAAGGCAGGATGTGGTGAGAGGTAGCTGAAGAGAGGGCTAGGAGATGACCCAGCACATAAAAGGAGATGACTATGAACGAGATGATTTAATAAGAGAGATGGGAAAGAAGCAGAGAAAGAGTTAATATGATATCACTTGTCAATAGCGCAGTACTTCTTTAAAAGGTGGTTAGGTTATTGTTTGAGTTGGCCCAACTCTGGAAACTCTGGAAAAGGCCCCAATCATACAAATCTTGTTTTGAAAGGCGGTGTACAGCTGGTCTAGTTGGAGGGCATAACGTGCAGTACAAGTCTCATACAGAGGGCCGGACTATCCATGGGGGAGAGAAGATGGGAATTGTATGGTTTTAAGTGGGCCTGGGCTAGCTGGGGCGGAGACCCGGCAGTCTCCAAAAAGTATCTCTGTGCTGGGGCTTTGCTGGTTCTTTGCCAAACAAAGGGAGAGGCAGGTGCAGCAAAATGAATACTAGCAATGTGCCCACCTCTCCCACTGACTTCTCATAAAGATGGGACGTGGGGTGGCAGGGTCTTTTTGTAAGAGGTGGGTGGGTGAGGCAGGCACATTTCTAGCATTAATTTTGCTGCACCCTCCTCTTCTTTTGATTCTTAGTCTGAGGCACTGATCCCTGCAGGCAGCCCTTTAATAATACAGTGCAACCAACAGTACAGGGGAATGCCTGCCATATCTGTAACCTCCCGAGCCCACAGCAGCGGAAAACAGTGCAATCGGAAGGCGTTATGTACAGAACTAGAGAAAGCTTGCAAGGGTAGCAGTGCCAAAATCAACAGACGATGATGCAACTTTCCCCTTTTCCCCCGGACTGCTGCCGTGCACACCTCTCAGCGGGAGATACCACTTTCTCAGGGGACATTCTTAGAACTCAGATCAAACTGTCCACTCCTACCATGAGACTGCATAAGGGGGTTGGTGGCTCTTGGCAGTGGTAGAAGTGTAGCGAAAAAAGTAGTGGAACTGTGATCTCGGCTGGGGAGAGGGTAGGCAGAAGCATAGGGCAACATGTAACAAGGTGCTGCAGTCGAAGCATTGCAATAGGCTAAGTGCAAGTAACTAAGGCTCCTATTACAACTTTACACGTGCACACGGACATGAATGGAAAAATCCTCTATGTGGAATGGTGAATATGGTCGTAAAAAGTAGAGGAATGGTAAACAGAAAAAGATGAAAGTAGTGGAACTCAGCTCCCGAACGTTCATGCTCACTTCGATCACTGGCTCTTGGGCAGCAACAGCAGTTTTCTCCTATAATAACCAACACGCAGGGGCCGCTGATTGCCACTACCACCAAACTGTGTTGAGGCAAGCAGATTACTCACCGGGTATCTTAATCATTGGATACCCTTTATTATTCCAGTCATGCTCTTCCTCGTCACAGTCTTTCCATATGAATTTTCTAAAACAAAATGGAAGCACTCGCCGTTTCTTGGGCCTCTATGCTATTACTACGACCAGTGGTCATGGTGGGTGGGGGCGGTGCTCGTCTACCTTTTTTAATTAAGTTTTTCCATTCCTATATTTTTATTTTAAAAAGAAACCATTCCGGAATGGCTTCGTTTTAAAATAAAAGTGTAGGAAGAAGTTGAAACTTGCACTTCACTGCACTGCACTGAACATTCCCTTAAACAGCAGGTGTGTTTGTTTGGGGGTTTGGATTGCCCCTGCAGGGGGCGTGGCAATGGGGGTTGTGGGGAGCTGGGACAGGTCAGCAGGGAACACAGTTCCGCCACTTCTTTTTGTACATTTCGACCACTGACCATGACCGGACTCACCGCTGCGGCTTATGCTGATTCATATCCAAGCCCCCTAAAGTGCAGCTGCCAGAACTGTTCTACATATCCTGGAGTGAGCGAGGGCGACCGTCGGTTCTAGGTAGTAATGCTAAGATGCTGCATCACTCAGGGGCTTTGCACTGTGTCTGGAACAGGGTACACGGAACATGGCACTCTTCTGCTTCATTATATGGTAGGTGTAATCAAGTGCTTAAAAAACACCTAACTTATAAGAAAGTGTGGGTGTCTGTGTGTGTTTGCTTGCGTGCGTGCATCCACATGCACACGTGTGTGTGCAGCAGGGGTATGTGCTTTGAGATGCCTTTTTCTTCATTCAAGATAATGGGGTAACCCAGCAAGGTGAAAATCAAAATAACTATATCGTTTTTGCCTTTATAGGCAGGTATGGTTTGTCAGGAGGTACATGTACGAAATAATGATCTATTTTTGGCAAGGTGATTGAATAATTATCGTGATTTTAGTTTAAGTTACATTGCTCCTCAGTTAACTTCCTTTCAACTTCTGATATTAGATACTACTTAGAGAGCATCTTTAGAAAAGTCAAATTGATTAATTGAAATTGCAATGGATTTTGAGCAGCACCTTTAAAGTATTGTACCCTTCTAGATTTTAGACACTTGCCTATTCAACATTGGAACTGAAAAGTAGGGCTTGCCAGTACAATAAAGAGACAGAAAACTATCCACATTGTCATTTTTGACCTCTTTCTTCTTCATAATGAACTATTATTGAATAGGTACACAGGAAGAATTTATTTTGTGTTTCTCAAATATATTTTTAATGACAGTGAGTATTTTCTGTCATATTTCTATCATTTATTTGTAATAAATAGATGCCTTTATTCAATATTGGATCTAGAGTATAACCTGTTCCCTTTTATATGATGTTGTAGTTTCTGTTGCTGCATATATTCTCATTGCTGTACTTACTTCAGCTGCAGCAATGGCATTCATGCATTTTAGCCAATATGTGCCTACCTCCATGCCTCTTTTAGGCAGAGCAATGTTATGTGGGTATGTCACAGTCTTTATGTCTGAGGGAGTGTGTGTTGGGAGATGTTTTGTTTTAGAGAGTATTTGGGACTGCTGTAGTGACGGTAGTGCGGGTTAGGTGGAAATTAAGTAGTTAGTGTAGTCATGTGTACCGTCAAGGGTTTTGGCATGCATTTATCACACATGCTGTAGAGGTCATGGTGCATGTAGATGAGCATGCAAGATGTCCCTAGTGTGTACATAGTGGGATTGCCTATTTGTAAATGGGTCAGGCATGTCGAGAACATGACTGGTGTGGCTAACTGTCCATCTTTCTGTGTTATGCAACTTCAAAATATTTCCACATTCAAGAGTGTGTGACACTTGCAGCTATATATGATGTGGTGATGGACGATATGCCAGTTGTCTGAGTGTTTGTTGTGGAGCTACAGTGGGGGAGTTATTTAGTGATTTAGGGGTGAGAGTGAGTTTAATGTAAGTTTGTCTGTGTCAGTGTCAGTAGTCACAGTAGTGAATGTAGTGTCGATAGTTATTTTGGTGGTAATTGCTGGTAGGATTGTATGTGTGTCTGCTGTGTGTAGCATGGAGTCTGTGTTTGTCATGGATATGGGTGGGCTGGTGTGTGTTGCTGAGGGTCCCCTTATTTATTTGTATTTATTTAACATTTGTAGAGCATGCTAAACCCATAGGCATCAGGGCGCTGGTTACATGAACAAGGCACAGTAAGGTACATCAGGGGTCATAAACAACAACAGAAGACAACTAAATAGGGATAGAGGGGACACGAGTCAAGGGGGTATGGTGGTGTTGGCGAAGGGCTCCCTCAGGTGGGTTGTCCTGGGTGAACAGCAATGTCTTGAGGTGCTTGCAGAAGACTCACTATGATGGTTCAGCTCTGAATTTGTTTGGGAGAGCGTTCCAGTGTTCAGTGGGAATGGCAGGGGAGCTTAAGTCTGTATATTGGGGTAATCAGGCGGTTGTTGTAGATTGACTGGGTGGGTCTGGTTGATTGAACCTTTAGTATTTCTTGAGAGAGGTATCATGGTGCAGTGTTGGTTATGAATGTATGTGTGATAGCCAGTATTTTGAACAGGTTGCACTGCCAAATGGGTAGCCAGTGAGAATTTTGGCTGGCCGCTGAGATGTGATCATACCTAGGAATGTTCAGAGCAGTTCTGAGGGCATTATTTTGAATGATCTGTAGTTTGTTGAGCTTTCGAAACGAGGTGCCTGCAAATAGGGCGTTACAGTTGTCCAGTCTTGACACAATGAGCACCCTCACAATCGTGAGACAGCTGTCAGGGGACAGGAACAGCGTGCAGGCATGAATGAGTTTTGTGGTGTATGCTGTTGAGGAGGCAATGGCGCTGACTTGCCTGTTTAATAACAAAGTGTCGCCTGGATACATGCCTAGGGTTTTAACCAAGCTGGATTCTGGTATTGTAATTCCGTCGATGGTAAAGTCTTTGTAGTTGAGGTCAAGTTTGTGGAGGGTAGTCTGGGAGCCTGTAAGGAGGATTTCATTTTTTTCATCATTTAAGCATAACATGTTGGAGGCCATCCAGGCTAGGATTGTATGATAAAGTTCAGGACAATGGTGTCAGTAGCATAATTGTCTGTGATAGGTATAAGTATTTGCGTGTCGTCCACGTAGTTTGTGTCGGAGATCCCCAGGTTGTCTCAGATGTCAAATAGAGGTTTTGTGAAGATATTACATAGTGTCCGTGAGATGCAAGAGCCTTGAGGAACTCCTCAGGAAATCTGGGTAGGTGGGGCAGAGACTAAGTCAGAGAAAACCTTGTAAAATCTGTTAGACAGGGAAGAAGAGATCTATGCAGTGGCTTGCTCTGAAAGGTGTGCTTCTAAAGCGAGGTGCTGACAGAGTATATAATCATCTATGAGGTCGGAGGCTGCTGACATGTCCAAAAGGAGCAGGAAGTATACCTTACCAGAGTCTTTGGCCTCGTACATCTGTTTTTTTAGATCTAGAAGTGCCGATTCTGTGCCATGTTCTGATCTAAAACTCGATTGTCGTATGCCAAGGAGGTTATTAGCTTCAAGAAAGGACTAGATTTGGATATATGCTACTATGTCCAGTATTTTGAGTAGAAACGGAACAGTGGTGATTGGGCGATAGTTGGTGGGGGTTTCAGGGTCTCAGGAGGGTTTATTTTTGCAAGGGGAGGGTCCAAGCATCCTTAAGGTTAGTGGGGACTTTGCAGGAATCGAAGGATGCATTGATCAGGGCGCTGATGAAGGGTGCCAATGCTGTGGCACTGTCCTTCATCATGGTAGCTGAGCAGATGTCTCCTTGGCATCTTGAGGGTTTAAGGCCTTTGATGATATGTAGTGTTTCAAGTACTGAGACTGGCTTAAAGTAGATTGCCTGGAATGCAGGTTGTAGTGGGTTTATCCTATCCAGGGTGGTCCAGGTAAGGGAGTTCCGTTTAAGCAGGATCTTTTTCTGTAGGTAGGCACGTTTGTCAAGCAATGCGTTTTGGATGTTGACACACCATGGGCCTCATTACGACCCGTGCGGTAACCATGGAGATAAGTTGAAGGCTTGCGCTGCTCACATTCTCTGTTCACTAGGCCCAATCTCTGTAAGATAGACTGACTCCGCAAAGCCCCATTCCCAGGGAAGTCCACTTCCCCTTCATCCCTCCAGTGTCGCAAATATTTAGTATCTTCCAAAGCAATGCGCCCTGCAAGAGCGTGAGACATCACCAGGCTCCTCACTGCGTCCATTCATCTCCACTAAACTGCTAGTAGGCCTCTAACCCCCACCCAGCCAGTCCAGAGCCAGCCCCACACCCCTGACCTGACCACCCCACTTTTGTATCCCCCAATGAGCACATGATACCCCTGACCCACCACAAATCACATGTCTTCAGAAGATCTAAGCATGCGCGGCTGTATTTTTCCAAGCATGAAACATATCCCTTGTAACATAAGGTACAGGGAGCGATAAATTAAAGATCAAAACCCCACCTTGAGTGTGGGAACTGCGTTATCAACAAAGCCCTGAATGTGTGGGTCAGCGTGACTGTATTTTATACTCCCTTCATCCTGGCACCATTCCCCGTGCCGCCCAGGTACCTGCCACAATGATATAATAACCAGGCCTAGCATGTTTAGTTTAGACTGAAACAATGTATTCATGTGTGCCCCGACCTTCACTGTGAGGGTGAGCCCAGCTGACCCACATGGATCCAGACCGACGGGAAAGAACTAACCAATTACAGCCTGGCATCCCCTATGGAGCAGGCTCATGTGTAGGGTTCCTCCAATCAGTGGCACCCATTTGTACTGTATGTCAAGAGGATTGTGGGGTTTTTAAGCCCCTGTTTGTAACTGTAAGGGCAGAGCGCTCTCAAGCAGCACAGCCCTTTGCTGATTTCTGTATTCTGTACAATTAAACCTTGTTGTCCTTGCAACGCTATCTCCTGGCCTATTTCCCAAGCGGGTTGCCTTTATTTTGCAGTGTGCGTTAAAAGGGACTTGGTGACCGTCATTTGGTGAACATTATGACATGATTCCATCGCTCCCGTACTTGCATAGATATCCAGGTGACCTCTCTGGAAGGGCCGTGCCCACCTACAGTGACCAGTCCCAAAATGGGTATGCTGAATGGCCCTTGCGGGTGCCGTCTTTGCAGAATTCCCACAAGCTCTTTGAAGCAGGGTATTTTTTTATTACACATTTTTATACCATCGCGCCACATGCCGACAGGCCTCAGGGTGCGCAAACAACAAAGAGAAGACTGACAACCAGACAAAAAGTTTAAAACAATGTGAGGGAGGATAGCCAGAGACAGAACACATAAGTCAAAAGAGGGAATTCATAATCAGATAAGGTGCTCAATCAGGTGAAAGGTAAAAAAGGAAGGTTTTCAAGTCCTTCTTGAACCTTGTAGGTGTTTCAACAGCTCTGATACTGAGAGGCAGCGCATTCCATGCGCTAGTGCCTTCGGCATTAAAACTGCGCCTTGTAGCCTTCACCAGCTTAATCCTATGTTGCACAATCTAAAACAGTGTTGGGATTAAAGCGGGTGGGTCGGAACATATGGATGACCCAAGGGAGAGGCCCAGGCCTGTTGTGGATTCCCCGTGAATGGAGGCTTTCGGAAGCCCACAAGGGTATAGCCCACAAGGGATAACAAAGTTTGGTTGGGGTTGTGGAGCAGTGTGTAACAGGTGAACACATGGTGAATGGAAGTGAGAGTATATTTTGACTTGCTGATTGTGGAAGCTTTTATGGCCATTTTTGTTTATTTTATTTTTTGAGAAATATTAAGGATAACCACAAAGGAATATGGGAGCCTCCCCGAATAAGGGGAGAAGGTGGCGCCACGTTCTACTTTCCCGACCATTGTGAGAGAGAAATACAAGAAGAAATATAGGAGCTCCATATAATTAGAGAGCTCAGGAAGAGTAGTGGTTGTTGTTTTAGCTTGATATTTTAGTAAATTTTGTTAGTGTATTTTTATGTGTACAGAGGATGCCCAGGAGGGGCATGTGTGATGTGTGTATGTGCGCATCAGGGGAGCATATAGGGAGTGAATGAAGATGCTCTAGGGAGGGGTGAAAAAGTGAATTGATGTTTTTGTTATGAACATTTTGACAGCATTGACTGGTAGTATAGACACGATTATAGTGCATATGTGTTAAGTGATACTGGACATATCGTATTCCTGGTTTAGTTGTATGACAACTGTACAAGAATTTCTCTGACACACAATACTGATTGGACGTACCCATGGGGACAGACACCCCCAGACCATATATGTAAAGCCCTGCCCCTGTAGTGTGAGAAATCAAGAAGTACCACAACCAATGGGTGACTGAGACTAAAGGAGAAGGAATGCCCCACTTCTGGCCAGAGTGGGGGTCTTTTGACAGGTGCGCCTTGGACTATATGTCCATGTACTTAACTGCAAAATAATATAAGATGAGCCCATTACAGAATGGGGGCAGATATTGGACCTCTGGAGAATGTTTGAAGAAACAGAGGCCCCAGAGGGGAATGGACACCTGACAATAGTAAGAAAATGAGTACAGAAGAGACTGGGAAAAGTGGGGAGATGAAGAAGGGGAGAGGAAGAAGGGGATTTATCTGCTAGCCACACGGCTGCAGAAGGATACACTAAGCCAACATATGTGTCAGGGGGTAGGATGATGGCTGTAACACAGGTGGCAGAGATTCCAATGTTGCCCTCAGGAATGCCCCCACAACCTCCTGGGGATGAATGGAAGTCGAGTGACTTCCTGTTCAGGATAGACAGTGCTCCCATAAGAGCTGTTCATGTAGAGGGGGAGGGAGAAACAGACAGTCTGGGGTATGAGAATGTGGGATCCTGACGAGGGGACGAGGAGTATTAGAGTGACTTTGATGACACAGAAGAAGATACAGAGGGAGGGGTCGAGCAAGCGTCCACGACTACACCGAGAGCAGAAAGCCTATGGGATGGAAGATTAAGGGAAAGGTTTGGTAGGATAGCACTGGCAAAGAAGAAGAGAAGTGCTGTTAAGGGCGTGAAAGGAAAGGCAAAACTACAAATGCCCTTAATACATAAGGGTGCGGGGCTACCGCATTATGTCGCTTGGGCACAAATGGATAAAACAATCTCCTGAAGACCCTCCTACAATTTACCGCGGGAGCGTGGAAATGGATTTATGCATTTGAGAAAAACACTGCAGGGGTGCCGCTAGCCATAGGGGACATTACAAGCTTGCTAGTAGCTGCAGTGGGAGATCAGGCAGAGATAGTGTGGATTAAAGCGGCGTACACGGGAGTAACACTGATTACTGATGCCCATGATGGAGCATCACTCAACAAGATTAGAGCGCGAGTATGGGATGTGCTGCGACAAACTTTCCCAGACACCCCAGACTTACAATCAATAATGCAATGCACAATGGGGATGAGGAAGACACTGCTCAGTACATTCTCAGGGTTCAAAAGATGTGGAGAGCAGAAACGGGCAGCGCCTGGGATCAATCAATGTCCTTGTTTTATTTTATAGTAAAGAGGGGACTACTGAAAGAAGTGCAGAAGGCGCTCAATAAGATAGCTGGGGTGGAGGCAAACGGATGGCCCGAGATTCAAAGTATCATAGTACACCATTGTAGGAGGATTAAAGAGCGCAAGAAAGAAACTATTCAGAGGCAGCAGCAGAGGAAGCAAAACTAGTTCAAAATAAACTACTGAAGGTAGCAGCTGTATCAACTTTGCTGCCCCCAGAACATATGGGAGAGGAAGGGTTTGCTTCCAGCGCAACACAAGCAAGGATGGCAGCAGTATGGGCAGACAATGGACAAGGACAGTGGGGAGGAAACCAACACTTTTCAGGGCCCCAGTGGCAAGGAGGGTCACATCGAGAACGAGATGGGTCGAGAGGGCAAAGAGGAGGGGGATTTGGTGGACAAGGATCAAGGGGTGGTGGGCCAGGACAGTGCTGGTCGTGTGGAAGGTGGGCACACTTTTCGAGAGAATGTTGCAGCAGACAGGGAGGGAATTCTTATTACAATCAACAACCATATGGGTATCCCCACCCAGGTAGCCCACAAGGGCCTGTTCAAGGAACGTCCTTAATCCCCTATGAGATTCATCAGGCGTATATGCAATTGCCTGCCCAAATCCCCAGCCCTTACCACCCACCACACCAGCAACAGTCCATACAACCACATCAGCCCCACCACAATCAACAAGCCATGGAGAGCAGGTACCCATTTGCAACTGTGCAAAACGGAGCAGCAGCCCCATACCAGGGAGCAATGGTGGTAGGGGGGAACCCTTTCTCGTTCCCTGGGACAGACACATAACCCTAGGACAGCCCACAGAGAGCACTTGCATGCCCAGTACTGTCAATGACCTTACATCCAGAAGAGGAGCCACTTATGGGGCCAGAGATAGGAAATAAACAATTCATCGTTATGGTCGACTCAGGAGCAGAGAAGTCGTGCATTAGTGAAGGAAACTTCCCGCTATCAGGAAAGACTCTCGACACGCAGGGATTCTCTGGAGCTGTTTTAACGGTTCCTAACACAAAACACTTAGACGTCAAGGTGGGAGGGAAAGTTGTACGAGCACCCCTCCTGTATTCTGAGAGCTCTCCTGTCAACCTGCTTGGTGGGGATCTGCTTAGTAAATTAAAAATGACAATATCCTTCACAGAAATGGGGATTGCCTGTGCCACCCCTGGCATGTGCTCCCTCTGAGCGATGCTCATAATACATGCTGTGGCCAGCGAGACGGTAGTGAGGGGCATCCCTGTCAACCCAGACATGTTTGTTTATGGCATCAAAGTACTTGCCCGAGCTGTACCCCAGATTACCATAAAGGAATGGAGAGTACCTGCAGACTTAATTTTTTGACTTGTGGCGCTCCCTGAAGTGGTTGCTGCCACAATCCTGTCATTAGATCTGGCAGGCTTGCTCGTGTCTGCTAAAAGGATTGTAGTGCTAGGAAGTGACCCCTAAGGGTGCCAATGGTGCACTGTGTTGCGTATCGATCCCAATATACCCCTACAAGAAGTGACAGATGAGGACCTCTTTGAAGATGGTAATAACGATGGAGAAATAATCCTCGAAATTTGTATACCTTGTCACATAATGGTACAAAACAGGAAAGTGCAGAGCACCCTTTTGGCCATTGTCAGTGGACCACCCCCATTCAGTGAGAGTGATTTGCAATATCTCCCTACACATATGTGGACAACAAACCCACACGATGTAGGGATGCTGAAAGAAGTAACACCTGTAAAGATAACAGTCAAACCAGGAGCCATACTCCCGCGGGTCAAACAATACCCCCTGTCCCTAGAGGCAGAAGAAGAGATTCAGGAAACACTGCAGGCCCTGTTACAACAAGGGATCATAGTGCCCTCCACCTCACCATGTAATATGGCTATTTACCCTATTAAAAAGAAAGGCAACAGGGGGCAGGTGGAGGATGATTCAGGATTTAAGACCCTTAATGACATTGTACAGAAAGAGTTTCCACTTGTTCCCAACCCGGCATCCCTTTTATGTAGCATTCCCAAAGAAGCCATCCATTTCACGGTGGTTGATTTGAAGAATGTGTTGTTCTCAGTGCCCCTCCATCCAGACTCACAATACCTTACAGCATTCACCCTGGGAGGAAAGCGCTGTGAACACCGTCGCTTGCCCCAGGGGTACTGTGAAAGCACCAGTATTTTTAACAGGATATTACAGGAGGTTCTAGGGAACATCCAAGTGCCCACCACAATCATTCAATACATAGATGACCTACTGGTCTGCAGTGACAGAGAATAGAGCTGTCGAAGGAATTCCATTTCACTACTACAGTTGTTAGCAAGGAAAGGGTACAAAGTGGATAGGAAAAAAGCTCCTGTACTGTTCACTGGAAGTGGTCTACTTAGGGCCACTCATCTCCAAGGATGGCAAGAGGATAATCCCTGACAGTGCAGCTACATTGCGCGCCACACCCAAGCCACTCACAGTGAAAGACATGCAAACGTTCCTAGGGTAATGCAAATACTGTAGAGCATGGATATTAGACTACGTAGCATATACCAGACCATTCCTACAAGGCCTCAAAGAGGCCTACAAAGAGGGCAACACAATTCAGTGGACAGCAGAAATGATCATCAGTTTTAATGATTAAAAAGAGGTGATTTCTACAGCTCCTGTCCTCACCCCCCTGATTACACACAGGAATTCTACATTTTCTCCCACTCCAACGGTACACTCATGACACAGAAAAAAGTACAATGGGCCAAAAACCACTAGCGTACTACAGCGGCACACTTGATTCTGTCATGCAGGGGCAGTTCACTTGCGAAGAAGCCCTCTATGCGGCATCCTTGGCCATTGAAAAAAGTTCCACAATTGTCATGAGATGCTCAGTAACGTTATACATCGAGCACTCACTCTTTGCGATACTAGATCACTACGAGTCCACACTCAGTAAACAAAGAGCATTAGCATATGAAATAATACTGCTCAGCCACCATATCCATGTAGTATGGTGCTAAACAGTAAATCCCGCCATGTTTCTCACTGAGCCATGCACGGCTGAAGACATACAGTAGCACAATTGCACCTCCTATGAAGGGGAAGACGATGATAAAGCTAAAGAATGCCCGTTAGACGAAGGAGAAGTACTCTTCTTTGATGGGTCAGCATCCATTGTCCAGGACACAGCTGAAAACATGTTGGGGTGGCAGTGGTGCGCCTAGAAGAGGGAGAATACGAAACACTGGTCATGAAAAGATTACCCAGGCATTATTCTGCACAAGCAGCATAACTAGTGGCACTCATAGAAGCCCTGCATGCCTCTAAGGGGTGGTATGCTACCATCTATTCAGACTCTGCTTATGTCACCACCACAGTACATGCAGGTCTGTCACTTTGGAGAAGGAAGGGGTTCAGAAGAGCACATGACTCACCAGTACAAAACGCTGCCTTGCTGAACACATTGATTTATACGTAGCATACACCCACAATACAGACGAAATATAAATGGGACACATGGCCACCGACGCGGCAGTCAAGGGGGCAGCATACCTTTCAGTGCCAACATGAGCAGAATACGTCATGACCACATCAACTACCCAGCAACACACAGATGCATACACAGCTCTCTCTATAGCACAAATCATCAAACTACAGCGCAGTGCACCCCCCAGAAGTACAGGACCTATGCCTCAAACTTGGGTGCGTGCAATCACCCACAGATCATCTCTTGTGGAGACAGCCGGCCACAGGAAGGGTAGTGATGCCCATGGAGTTGTTGTACATGATGGCTTTTGAACAGTTACATTTCCCATCCCACAGCTCTAAACAACACATTTCAGCAGACCTTCAGGAAGATTAGTTCATCCCAAACCTACAGGAACACCTGGCCAAGATGGTGATTGAATGTACAACGTGTCAGGTGTTCAGTACACGAATGACACTGAGAACTCTGAGAGGAACATTGCCCCACCCTGTAGGCCCATTCCATGAGTTGCATATTGACTATGCAGACATGGGAGAAAGGTGCAACGGGGCACGATATCTAATTGTGGTGGTGTGTTCATTTTACGGGTGTGTTGAGGCTGGCCCATGTGTCCACCCAGATGCCAAGTGTGTTGCAAAATTTCTCGTTAAAGAAGTTTTCCCCCACTGGGAAGTGTGTGATGTCCTAAGATCGGATAATGGGAGACATTTTTGAATGAGCTCTTCAAAGAGGTGACCACCCTGTTGGGAATTAAACATTGGATGTGCTCCATTTACCACCCATAAGCAAATGGGGTGGTGGAGAGAATCAACATCCTCCTTAAAAGCAGATTTTATAAATTATGCAACACCCTGAAAAAGAATTGCGTGTACTGCCTGCCCCTGGCCTTGTTTCATTTGCGCACACAGCTCAGTAAGGACCACCACCTGTCCCACCACGAAATAGTGACTGGTCGATGCATGCAAACACCTCTGTCGCCAGTAAGGAGAGCATCAGATGCTCATAGGGCAGCTACAATTTTGGGAGAGGAATTCAAACAGTATCTAACCCAACTCACATGTGTGATCAGAGGTATCGCGAAACAAATGGCACTGCCCCACACAGAGGAAAGGGAGACTACGGCTACCCCACTGGCAGACACAACCCGTACCCAACCATTGTTGTTTGGGGAATGGGTCTATGTTAGAAGCTTTGTCCGAAAATGGAACGCACCTAGGTTCCATGGGCCCTTTGAAGTGGTGTTTTCCACCCCTTTTGCTGGAAAATGAAATGAAATGATATTTTATTTATATCACGCTCATACACAAGTGTTTCACCTGTAAAGGTGAAGGGGCTGAGCTATTGGATACACCTCTCTTCTGTTCGTAGGGCAACGCAGGATGCCACACCAGGGGTCCAGACAGAGAACAACAACACTACCTCAAAACCGTAGCTCTTTGCTGACCATATTTGTGCATGTGAGAATAATCGCAGTACATGCATTGGTGCTAGAGCACGAGCTATGTAAATCTCTTCCTCTCTCTTCTCCCCTTCTCCTACTCTCCCCGTTTTATCCAAATTCCACAGGTATGACGATGATGGAGATGGCACTGCTAAGAGAGCCTTCAAATGTAGAGAGTAGTAGAAGAATTAATATTACTAGAGCCTACAGCTATGACTGTGGCCTACATTTTACAGCAATTTTATTTACGATACTCATGTTTGTATTGGGGATTTATTGGGGGGCATCTTTTATCTGGGCCGGCCATCGAAAAGAAGGGGGAGGGGGTCTAAAGGGACCTGGAAAAGGAGTACAGCCTTGAACATTAGAGGATCAGATTTGAATGAAACGTAAATACCCTCCAACATTACTGTATTTCTTTCAAATGTAACTGAAATTCCACCCCATGCCCCCTGTTCTATCATGATGCACTCCACAATAGCTAAAACCACCCTGACCCCTACCTCTTTCCATGACACGAATGAGAGGATGAATGAGAGTACACCAGTAACAACATTTGAGTTCCCCACAATGCAAACAAATGAAACATGTAAAATGTATCTGAATTTCAATACAAATTTTGAGACTATTCTTTTTATTTACTTGATTTAATTGAAAAAATACAATTTTTACAAGCCTCATGGGAAAGAAAAAAAACAAAATTCCACCCGTATTCAGATCCACATTCTCGCTATTTTAGACCAGTTCAGTTGCGCAGTCCATGGCACTTTGATCTTACGTAGTTTTCTCAGAGGTTGTGCGTAAAATGGTGCAGACAGCGGGTGTAAGGCCATCAATGCCGTTCCAACAGTTTCGCTCCCTTTTCCATGGTTATACAGTCCTATGTAATTGGTATGTACTTAGTAGGTCTATTTAGACCACGTGTTCCAAAGCAACCAACTACAGCTATAACCCAGCTAGTTTTTTCACCACTCATCAGACTATTTCACCATTTGTCTTCATTGTAACAACTCAAGTTTTCAAAAATATGACCCACATACATTGAACAAGCTTCAGTAGTTCCCTGTGCATGACAATAAGAGATGTCTTGTAGATTCGATTTCCTCTGAACTGTTGCAAAAACAGCACTTATTCATGTCAGATTAATTTCTTCTAGCCAGAGTTTCATTTGTGTACAACAGATTTAAACAAATCCAGAGAACATTTTGGAGTAGTTTTTTTGTCCGGGCACTTAGCCAGATATGCTCTTGACTGATTTATTTTTATGGTGTTAACTGGGACATTTTTTTTATCAGTTTTGAATTTGCCGCTTCCTCCAACGTTCTGATCCAATCGCTCTCTAGGATCGTTATTTTTACTTTTGTTGGGTTATTTTTCAATTCTTCTTCGGAGCTTCCCGCCCACTCTAGTAAGAGCTTGTTTTTAATGGACCAATTCAATAGCATCTTGCAAGTTCCGTCTTCCAGTTCTTTTTTGATGGTCTCTAAAATCAGAGGCGGCGATGAAAAAATTAACTTTCTGTATAGCATTGCTCCGTTTCGGGCAGCAATCGCTTTTTGTGACTGTAAGCTCAGCTCTCGCCTGATTAATGCCACCGGTAGCGACTGTGGTAGATTTAAAACCTTCCGCCAAAACATACCCTCCAGTTTTTGCCAGATGGATTCCAGCAGATTAGACATTGCTTCAGTGCCGTAGGTTAGACCTGGGACAACCATCGTTTTGTATAAAGTCAAGGCCGGGGTAAGCGAAAAGCGACCGTACTTTTGGTCTATCAATTTCGTCTAGGCTATTCGTATTTTTACTTTAGCAAGTAAACAATCTTGCATAGGAGTTTCCAGGCGGTTGTTGTTTTAAGTGATAACCAAGTATCTGAAGCTTTTCACCTTTTCTAAAGGTTTTCCGTCGATGATCCACTTCGGACATTCAGACTTTTTACAGGTTTTTTTTAAAAGACATTATTTTAGTGTTTTCTTTGTTTAGCTGGAGAGGGTTTTCTGTTAGGTAGACTGACAAGTTGTTTAATTGTCTTTGCAGGCCGATGGCCGCCTGATCCATTAGGATAATGTCGTCCGCATATAGCAATCTTGATAGTTTCACCTTACCAAGACTAGGTGGGAAAGATCTTACTCTGTGTTCAGAGTTTTTGAAGTCTCTATGTATGCGTTATATAGTGCAGGGGCCAAGGGACATCCTTGTTTTACACCGCGATCCGTACATATTGGTTTTGATAAGTGTCCTGCTCTGTTAAAGCGGACACGCATTGAAGTTCCGGAGTATAGCGCTTTTATCGGGTCCAGTGTCTGGGCAAGGCAGTTTAGGTCTTCTAGCTTGCTCCACAGAACATCACGGTTGACCAGGTGAAAGCCTGAACCAGGTCAACAAATGCCATGAAGATTCGCGGTCTGCCCTCCATGACCTTGGCCTTCAAAGTGCTCAGAATTAATATGTTTGCGGTGGTGCCCACATTTTTAACAAAACCTGCTTGTAAGGGGTCATAACAAGCGGATTTGGTGGTCCATTCTTTTAGGTTGTCCAGAACCAAGGAGCCAAAGATTTTCCCTATTGTGTCTAAAAGAGCTATTGAGCGGTAGTGATTGGGGTTGTCTCTAGCTCCTTTTTGAAAAGTCGGGACAACCACAGCCTTTTCCCATGAAGATGGTATGGTGTTTGATCACATACAGTTCCCAAATACTTTTTTTAAATAAATGATGACCATAGTTCTGGGTGTTTTTTCAGGTTAAAGTTCGAAATTCCCTCCGGGCCCGGTTCCCGCGAACAGTTGAGCTCTTTTATTTTCACTAAAATGGATTGTTTATCACACGATAAAGACCACTCACTTTTTACTTGGATGGTTTTAGTAATCACTGTTCCCTTTGGCTTACTGTATAATGCCGTAAACTGATCCACCCACTTCTGTTCTCCCACACTGTTTTGTAAGCTGAGGTTTGTACCATTGTCACTCCCCTTAATTAGCGCCCAAGGGTCTCGTGTTTTTTTTCCATAAACTGCATGAAGCATTGCCTCTGAGTCGTCCTGGTAGAGACGATGTCGGTTTTGTCGTAGCCATGTTTTGTGACTTTTCACAGCCGCCTGTGCTTCCATTAATTTCACTTGTGAACAAGCCGTTTTGGTGGTTCGTTTAAGTTTCCTAATTGCCTTCCTTTTATCCACCAGTTACTGATTGTATACGTGGGTGGTTGATTTTGAAGGGTGAGAGCCATTTGTCTTTTTCAATTTTAATACAGTAAGTAATGTTGTGTAATCTACTCCGTTGGATTTTGCTACTGGCTGTGATGAATATTGAGCCACGTAATGTTTGGTTAGATGGTCTATTGCCTTTTCCGTTAATCTTAGTCTTGTGCCTCGATCACAACTTTCAATCTTAGAGTTCGAAGATTGTATGGGCTCACAAAATGCTCTCCAGGTAGATATTAAGATGTTATGATCACTTTGTTTTGTTCTTTGAATTGTGAAGGATTCCATTAAAGCCAAGAGGTCACGTGAAACGTATGTGTGGTCAATTGTTGCTTCGTGTCCATCCTTCTCCCATGTAGGGACTTTCGGTTGGTTTCTATCCAGCAGCCAATGAATGTCATGCAGATCTCTAGCGTCCATTAAGTTGGTCCATAGGTGTCCACTCTCTCTTGATTGGGCCGAGCCTATGTGAAGATGCTTTGCCTCATCTATATCACTACTTGTAGCGTTGAGGTCACCATTTATGATGATGTATTTGACCTCATAGGAGTCTTGGGACTCGTCGATGAGCGTTTCCATTGACCTGAGGTAGCTTTCATTGGTTATAAGTCTCGAGTTCCAGTATGTGTTGATTAAAAGTATTACGTCCCTCTGAAACGGGGAATTTTTGCATTTTGGACGATTCCATGTGACTAGAGTAGCAAGCATAAATTCTGTTGCTATTAAGACTTTTGTCTCTGTTCTAATCGCAGTGAGCAGGCCCAACATTGGCGGCCCTTTGTGTCTTTTTACGCCGGTGAAAAGGCTAGCTCACAGCCATCCATGACAGGTTTCGTCCTTAGCCATGTTTCTTGCAATCATAGTGCATCAAAGGTGCCTAAGTTGACATCACTATGCACGGTCAGATGGCCAAAGCCTGTGGTATTACAGGAGCCCATTGTGATCTGCGTCCTCTGCAGAGAGTTCCTCGTGAGGGCGTCTCCTATCAGACTCCTTCTTGGCTTATTGTTATGTGTTGGTCCTGCAACTAAGGCAGGATGGATCCATTCCCATTTCCTGGGGACGTTGCCGATTGTTGACACTTCTCCGCTGCTGGAATCCCCCATCCTATTTGTGTCTTCAATGTCTTGAGAAAATGTACTTTTCAAGAGGCGGAGAGGATCCATGGGTATCCTGTCCAGGTCTAGTATCTGCGGCGCGGTTTCTCTGTCGTTCTGTACCCTCAGGCCCGGTTTATTAGTGACTGCTCTCCTTACCTCACGCTGCACCAATGACCCCGGGTCTTGCACTTTATGAGTATATGATGGACTAGTATTTGATTCGCCTTGCAGAAGTCGGTACATGACCTTCCTTCTTATTCTCTTTGGAGAGCCTTTTGGGTCAGATGTTAAGCCACTTCTCCGTGGCTGGTTTTTTGGGTTGTAATTGTTCAATTTGTCTGATCGAGTTTTGTTCCTTGAATCGTTATATTTGATGTAACTTAGTTCAAAGCCCAGGGCCCAGAGTTTCTCCCTTGCTTCCCACAAAAGGGATTTGACCCTTTGAGAATCTATATGCAGAAAAGAGCTGTCTTTTCTCCCGTTTGGATTTGAAGGTGTAAATGTGTTCAAATAGATTTGCTATTGCTCTTCTATTTAGGGTCCAGTTGTCGTGCGTGCCTTGAATTCTCTCAAGCTTGAAGGTTCTTGTTGAGGCAATTTCTGCTGCTGCTTGTTGCAAGTCTTCTCTCCTTTCACTGAATTTAGGTTCTGCTAAATCCCCATGAGTTTTTTTGTGGACTTGTGACTTAAGATGGTTTCTCTCACGAGGATAGCGTTTACCAAAGTTCTGTGTTTTTTGGGTTGGTTTGTCAGACTCTTGTTCGAGTCCGTACGTCCTATTGATCGAGGTTCCCTCCTTTCCTTTATCTAATGTTTCCCTAAATGATGCTCTTCGATTACGAGGGGGACTATTTGGGCTTAGTACTCTTTTTTGATGTTTGCAGAGCCCTGGCTCGGGCTCTTTGTGTATTCATTTCCGTTTGTCCGCCATTGTTAGAAATTTCGGTGAAGGTGGATCAATGATCATGATTTTTTCCTTTGGTTCATGAACCAGTGACTCTTCCTGGAGGTCTTCCAGTTTTCTTTTTGATGTGGAATGCCAATCAATTTCCATTTCATAATCTTTAATGGTGTAGAACATTTCAGGCTATTAATTCTGCAAGCTAGATCAATTAATTTTGAAAATACCGTACTAAATGCACGATTGTTAAAATGCAGTAATAAAGTGCTAATGTAATGTACACATGCTTCAAAAAGTGCTTAAGATGAAATAAACAATACAAAAAAATGTGTATATGGAAAATTCACTGAACTTACAATCATAAAAGACGAAATCAGCATACCATCTAATTGCAATGAGGTTAATTCTGTGTACAAATTTTCGAATTGCGATGAATGGGATTTTGTTCCCACTAGATAGACTTAGCCAGAAGTATGTTCAAAAAGCCAATCTTCAGAATTAACAAAAGTTCCAAACAATGTAATTCACAAATTATGTAAAGATGGACAGTCAATCATCAGATATTTTGAAGTTTGCATGATTTCTGGTTGACAACAGAAGCTGAAATAATTTTCTAATGTAGGTGATTTCGAACGGAGAGCCGGAATTTCTCTCATGGGAATGAGGTTGAGTCTGAGCTGCAAAACATGCAACCGCCAATAAGCATTTGGATATTTGCTTAAAGGAATGGTTCGGTCAGAGATATTATTGTCCCTATGGTTCGGCCATGTGTTTTTAACCATAAATTGATCGATCGTACAAACATTTCCTATGCACCTTACCGGAGTTTCCGTCTTTTGAACACAAGCAAAATCAGGCAGCAGGGCACGGCCATTTTGTTATATTCTTATCCGTTGCTGCATCGCTCCCTGGTGAACTGCCTTTGCGGCAATAAATCATCTCCCGCCCCTGAACCAGAGAGCACTTGACGCGTACAGCCCCATTTCACAACGCCAAAGCACGTCTCGTGTCAACATTCTCTGTGCTTAAATTAATGACGTGTCGCCATGGAAATGGCAGGACGCCTCTTTCCTCAATAAGTATAAACAGACAGTTTCACAACATATAACAGCAGAATTTTCTATTCCATTCCTCTCACTGTAATTTTTTGAGTATTCTGTGACTTGTTTCTGTGCTCTGGTCAGCTACCTTCGTTGCTTGTAGCCCGTGCGAACAGATACCAGTACCAATGCTATAAATCATTTTCGTTTGTTTACCCCACAATGGCAACAATAATGTCCTACCAGTACGAGCCCGAGTATTCCGAGGAGGAGTTACTGGAAAGAGAAAGATGCAGAAACGATGGGGCTTCGGACGACAGTTGGGAGGACGATTCTACAGATCAAGACCCTGAGCCTTGTCGCATGGACGACGTCTCCACCTGGTGTACCCGCAATCGGTGCGCACTAATGCCAACCGAGGTGGAGAACTGCTGCTGCTGAGAAAACTCTGGACACTTGTCCTATATATCGCAAGGCGAGCCACGGCCGCAATGCGTTACCGAGCTGCCAGACTTCAGGGCAGCCTGCCTCACACGGTCCGTGTTGAGGATTTTGATGGTGCTTATGCACGAACTTCACGCAACAGTTTGCCCTCGTAAATCCGAGTAACGAGTAAGTATTCTCTGGTTGTGATGTCAGTTAGGCCACTACTTATTTCATGGTTGTCTCCTATATTGTCGTAACTTCAATATATCATGGTCATACCAATTAAGTCTTGCAATTCTCTGGTAATAGTCTTATAAAAGTCATTCAATATTGTGCAGTGTCTAGGTAGCATTTGTCCAGGCAAAAATGCCATTGGATACAAGAATTGTCATTGACAACTAAGGTTTAATACACTTATCTTGGTCATTTAAAAACAGTTTGTATCTTTTTCTTTCACAGGTGCTACCGGCTGGTGGCCTATCGTTCGTTTACATGGTGGCTTCATGGGGGGCTTGGACACTGCGTTCGACGAGTAATACCCGCCTGTGTCGTTAGTGCCATTAGCAAAACTTTCCCCAGTGACAGCGGTCAGTACAGGGGATTTTCCCTCATGTGCTGCAACCAGACCTTTACAATGTGTAGTAGTTTTGTGCCATCAAAATATGAAACAAAATAAAACACAACATATTTTTTATCAATGGTTGTTTCAGTTTTTCAGTGAATCAAGTATGTCTCTATTCAACAGTGTTCCGGTGCCTTGTCTGCATGTGCGAGGCCCATCCATCCACCCTCCACTATCAAAGGCAGTTGGCACCAGTGGATGTGCTCTGACACAGGGTGCTGTCAGGGGCGCGAACGGCCAAGGTGCCAAACACCATGTACACTTCAAAGCTATCTTTCGCGCAGGGGTCATTGTTCACATGCCCTCCTCAGACCCCGTGTCTCCAGGCAGGCTCCCCTTGAAGCAGGCCGCGTCCCAGCAATCCAAGTAATACCACAACATATACACGTCATTCACATACACACCCCTTTTTGTAATTCTTTATAAACCACTTGATATTTATCATGAGAACATCTTTGAGCACTTCAAGTCAACTCGTGAACGTGCTACATGAGAACCCCGGTGACCGATGCTAATCTGCTCGTCGTCGTGCTATCTGTGAACTTCTGTGACCGCTGCAAGTCAACTCGTCAGTGTCCTACCTGTGAACATCTCCCTGTTCTCCTGCCACTAACTACTCTGCTGCTGAATCTGTTTGTTGGTGAAGGTAAGGGCATGTATCCTAATCATATCTCCTTCATCTGTAAATTTCTATCTATTTCGAACTAACATACTCAGTAGTGCTATGCCATTCGTCTAATTGCTATTGACTTGAGTTTCATTTGTTATGTTTTCAATATATCAATTTTCATCAGTGTCAATTGGCATCGAATTGCATCCTCCACGGACTGTGTCTGTAATATAAGCATGTTTCCTTTTCATGCACGATAGTACATTCAAGGGACAAGTAACATGTTCTGATTTTCGTCACATCAATGAATTGTTTATGAAAGATATCCTATAATACAGCCACCCACGCTGCACTGGTTTTGCTGTGGTGACAAAGCTTGCATTGAAGAATGTATGGCCTAATTCTTTCTTTCTCACATTTTTATGCAAAGTAAATTTTGAATAATGTGGACCTTTTTTTTGCAGAATTGACAACAATGCCTGCATGTTCGATTTTCGGTTGCTCTTCGAAGACCCATGACAAATCTGAAGGCACTACAATGCATGTATTCCCAAAGACTGTAGATCGAATTAGAGAATGGGTCAGATATTGCGGATATGCACTGGCAGAGCTTGAAAGTCAAGTAAAAAAATGTCTTGGAGGACAAGAGGGGTGATCGATACTGCATCTGCAGCCTGCACTTTACCCAGAATATGTACGACACATCCTTGAACACAAAGAAGAATCAACTGAGAACGACTCGAAAATTGCTCCCAAACGCTATTCCGACATCATTCGTTCACATGCCACCACAGGTGAGTCACGCTTCTGGATTTGGCTTTAGGCCTTGCGGTAGTGTGCAGGTAACCAAATGGATTGATTGCTATTTTAGGTGTAAATGTCGCTAATAACTATGCTTTAGTGTCCTTTGAAATAAGCATAATGTTTTCGTAATCCGTCTACTTACATGCCAATTTTTAAGATTAGCATTTCTAAATCAAATAATGTTTTCCCTTACAACTCGATGACTATGCACTGAATATGAAGGAGCAAGATTCAGCATCCATGTCTTGCCTGGAGTCAACAACCACTTCAAGCGCGTATCAGGTAGTCTTACTTAGCTATTCAGTTCCGGAATTGTTTTATGCATGGAATTTGAGATAATCTGAATATATTTACGTACTGTGTCATTCTTTTACACAATGTTTCATTCGTGTTTTGCTATTGATATGTACCTTTGTCGTCGTCCCAATGTGTGTGTGTTCAATTTACAATATTTTCATCCATACTAATGCAAGTACTCTGTTTCAGGGAGTTGCTGGAGCTTCCTCTACAATTACATCATTCCTTGTAGTTGATCCAGAGCCAGAGGTAGGCGTACTGACAGTTCCATCGAATTAGATAATCTGATCATATTTACATATCGTGTCATTCGTTTACACAATGTTTAGTTTGTGTTTTGCTATTGATATGTACCTTTGTCGTCGTCCCAATGTGTGTGTGTTCAATTTACAATATTTTCATCCATACTAATGCAAGTACTTTGTTTCAGGGAGTTGCTGGAGCTTCCTCTACAATTACATCATCCCTTTTAGTCGATCTTGAGCCAGAGGTATGCGTACTGACAGTACCCTCTAAAGAAAGAAAGTCAGAATAATTTTATTTGTGATACAAATGACTTATTTTAAATGTATACTCTTCTCTAGGGATGTATACAAGATCCGTATATTGAACGGGAGGCACGTGGATCCGAGTCGGTGGACCAACTTGCTGTTGGTGATGTTAAAGTAAAGAAGGTTTCAACGAAAAGAAAGAAAAATAAGGTTTTTTGTAAACAGTTTCTATTTTTAGCAATTGTTTTGTGCTGAGGCCTTCATTATATGCTTTTTTTAATGCAAATTGTACGATACTGTATGTTGGATTTACATTGAACATCCTTTTTCCTATCTATCCTGTAGATGCCCGATGGAGTATGGTCTATGCAGACACAGACAGCGACACAAATGAGAGATGCTGCTTGCCAAACTGTTTTCACCATGGAGGAACTATTAATTGAGGCGCAGCGTGTTGAGACTCGATATGCCTTTGTCCAATGGCCAGAAAATGAATTTAATGTGACCCGCGAATTCAGCAAAGTGTTTTTGGACCATTGCTGCAATGCGACTGCTCCACCAGATGAAGATGAAACTGAATGTATAGAAGATACTTTTACATTAGTCGCAGAGCACTTCACACAATCGACACCCTCCCAAAAGATGCCCCCCAAAAAGCAGTCGACATTGATGTTTTCTCCTATTCACGGTCAAGTAACAGATGTTGAAATGACAGAGACTGAAGCATCAACACAATTGACCGACGAACCAGACAAAGATCTCGACTATAGCATGTCCAGTTTGGCTGATATGTCCACAACGGTTCAGTCCGAAACAACATTAATGCAGGATGACAGTCTAATAAAGGAGTCCAAATACATAGTATTCGACAGCAGCTTGATGGAGATTATAAAGATGCTGAAATGTGTGCATTCAGTGAGAGGGGAAGTATGTGGGAAGCCATTGGTGAATGTGACTCGTGTAACACATGGCAGTAACCTCAAAATACATGCCACCTGTGAAATGCTACATAAAACTTTTTCATGGTCCGCTCAACTGATGCTGGGGAAACTGCCAGCTGGCAATCTACTGTGCGCAGAAGCTTTACTTTTCAGTGGCTCTAGTTTCAGGAAGTTATTTAATTTCTGTCAGTTTGTGGGACACCATTTCATTTCTAAAACACTGTACTACAAATATCAACGTGATTATCTATTCCCTGCCATTAGTGGAGCATGGAAAATTGAACAATTGTCTATTCAAAGTACATTCTTTGACAAACGGTTCAGGCTAGCTGGCGATGGACAGTGTGATAGCCCCGGATTTTCTGCTAAGTACTGCACATACCACTTTCAGGACATGGAAAGTAAGAAAATTGTGAGTCGGTGGTCGTGCAGGTGTCCAAATGTAAATCCTCAGTGGCCATGGAGAAACTTGGTTTTATAAAATCACTGGAAGATCCACAATCGAGGGGAATGCAAATCGACCTCATAGCCACGGACAGACGCGTTTCAATAGCCAAGACAATGAGAGAGCAGTTTCCAAATATTAAACATCAATTTGATGTATGGCATGTTGCCAAATCAATCAATAAAAAAATCTCGGCTGCAGGGAAAAAAAAAAGGTTTGGAAAGTATTTCACAGTGGTCACAGTCTTTCAGCAACCATCTTTGGTGGAGCTCCAAAACATGTGATGGGTCTGTGGAAACTCTACTGGAAAAATGGCGGTCACTAATGCACCACTGTTCCAATGTTCACCACTGGAAAGAAAACAAACATTTCCACCAATGTGAACATGGCCCTTTGTCCCCGGAGCAGGCACGGAAGAAGAAGTGGTTGATTCCATCTTCACCTCCACACAAAGCCATTGAGAAGATTGTGTTTGATAAAACTCTATCAGGAGATCTGAAGGGACTCACAGAATTCTGTCACACAAGAGATTTGGAGGTGTTCCACAACATGTGCCTAAGGTACAGGCCAAAGAGTATGCATTTCGGCATCAGTGGGATGAAATATAGGACATTGCTAGCGGTATTAGTGCATAACGAGAATGTAGACCGTGAACAATCTAGGACTGCAGGAAATTTAGGGATGCTTTGCTACACTGTGGCCTTAAAGAAAAGAAGCAAAAAAAGGGTGGTCAAACCAGTATATGAGGAAATGGAATTTGATTTTGTTAAATATCTTATTATTAATGTCGTAGAGATGCATACTCATGGAATTGTACGCGAATCTGTTCAGAGCACACATACTTTGCCACAAAACATTGCCAACGTGCCATGTCCACCCAAAGCAGAGCTCGTTCAACAGTTCAAATCCCGGTACAAATGATTACCATCTGTTTTTATTTTTGCCAAAATTCTTTTTATAAAGATACTAGACACGCAAGAAGTATTGACTGTGAAAGTATGCCATGGGGTAGCAGGCTGTGAGATAAGCAGAGGCGGGACTATTACTAGACACACTTTGACTCATTGTCTGTCATTGGCAAATTTCCCCTACCCCTCAGCAGCGCCACGAACAGCAAGCAGTGACGGCCACCAATTTTTTCCTCCGGGGCCCGTGCTTCAAAATTCCAGTTCTCATGGGTGCGTTGACACGAGATGTTGCAAACTAAAAATGTATGTTCATTGTGAGTGAAGGTCACCAGCTTTGAATTTTTGATTGGGAGCTGGGGAGGCCCACGCGTCGCACACACAGTATAAGGTTCTATTGTTTTTTTTACCTTGAGAGACAGGGACCATTCCGAAAGAGATTGAATTGAAGGAGGGGTGTAATAACGTAGGATATGATAAGGTTGTCCATTACAAAACTGGACTTAGTTACATGTAATTTCAGTTTATGAAAAATCGTTTACACGAACGGAGTCTGCGTTGTGGTCTGCATTACGCCAAGAGAATGGAAATGCCGAATATAATGTAAGTTTCTCTTTAGACGATTTTATACCACAACTAGTCCAACTATCAATAGCTGAACGTTATTGCTGGCTTACATTGTACTCGTCCATTGTTTGTGGCATATTGCAATGAAGCGCAAGTACACCACCACTCGTTTCCCCCTGGTTCAACGCTAATTAATCATTACTTTGTGCACCTCGAATTGTTGCCTCAGTTTAAGCATTACGTTTAGAGCTGAACATCCTCCATTGCACTATCCTCGGAAGCAAATAGCGGAGTACTTTCCACGTTGTATTCTCTTGGTTCACATTGTGTCACATCTGTGCTAATAAGTAAAATGATTAATTGTAATAAAGATCGCCTACTGAGACACATTTCTATTTTTATGTTTTGCAAACAGGTACATCCTGCGATTCTGCGATTATCATCTATTCCAGACACCAACCGATGGATTCTTCAACCACCAGCTGCAGCTACATGTCAATCACTGGATTTATTTGACTCTTTTTTGGGACGATCGCCAAGGGCCGATATGCCCTTACGCTGTACCAGCGATTCGTAGCAACGTAACAACCTTTACGGTGGTCTAGTGCCAAGTTGATGCACCAGCCTTGCAATTCACTGTGTGACCAAAGTGCTTCATTTACCCAAAACGAACACCCTCTTTACCCAAAAGGAACAGCGCGTGACTCACGATAAACATTTGCGGATCAAGAGTAAAGAAAATAAGTTCCATTTTGATTGAATATGTTAATCGCCGAATGTTCTCGAAGCATTTAATGTGAAATAAATGTACTTTACCAATTGTACAGTCTTGCTGTTTCCTTTTAAAGTACAGTTTCATATTCTGAATTGTGACGCGCTGTTTTGTGAGATGATGTGTGTTGTTTTCCGGGTTCTGCGTCAAGTCGCGTAGGTGACGACTGGGCGTGTTTGGCTACGCTGCTCAGTAACGTCACGGAGAGAGGCAGAGAATATCAATGATTTGGTGATGTCAGGCTCAGGGGCGGGGGATATCATTTAGTGCCGCAATGGCAGTTCACCCAGGGCGATGCGGCAACTGATATGGTTATCACAAGATGGCTGCGCCCTGCTGCCTGATTTTGCTTGTCTTCAACAGACGAAAACTCCGGTAAGGTGCATAGGAAATGTTTGTTCGATCGATCAACTTATGGTTAAAAACACATGGCCGGAGGCCACCAGGGGGCGCACATGAGGCCACCAGGGGGCGCACAGGCAATGGCAGCCTGATTTGCGAGCTCCTCCTGAGGCTGGGTCGGTACGGGGTCTGAGCCCCCCCCAGAGACCCCCCCACGGAGCGCAAGCGGGTCGATTGGAGCGGCGACCCCCCAGCGCCCCCGCGGAGCGAAACAACGGGGCCTGGGAACCGTCGGACGACGGAGTTCCATGGACGCGGCGGCGGCAGCGGGACCATCGCAGGAGGCCGAGAGCACAGCCCTGTGCAGAGCCTGGGGAGAAGTGAGCGGACCCATCGGCGCTGGCCTTCACCTCCCTCTTCAGGAGGCGCGAGCCACCGGGACGCCTCGGGATGAGGAGACTCCCGCCCGGAGCGGACCCCGGAGTGCCCCCCCCCGCCTCAACAGGAGCGCCGAGGGAAGCCGCGAGGCCGCTCGGGGAGCCGCGGCCTGACAGGTACGAGACACGGAGGGGGGGGCGGCCAGGCCTCTTTTTCCACCGCCAGCGGGACCCTGCGAGGGCCGCGGGCAGGACACCAGAGGCCCACGCCATCCCATTGAGGGCCGCGACCCGCCGCCTCGTGGTCGCACAGAGCGCCCCTCCCCCCCACTCCAGTGGGCGCCTAAGGGACACTACAGGACCCGCTATCGCCCCCCCGGGTGTGTGGCCCCCGCTGTGGGCAGACGGGGCATGTGCCCACCCGGGGCAACTCTTAAGGAGCAACTTGAACACCCAGGAGGGGTGGGGGAAGGTGTAACCCCCCAGGAGAGGCCCCCAACGAAATAGCATCACCACACCACCCTGCAGAGGCAAAAGCACCCCTCACCCATTCCAGAGGGGAAGTATCGTTTTGCGAAAATACAATCGAGGAGTACAGGAGGTATTGCAGTGGTAAAGCGGAGGCCACTCTGGGTGTGAGGCCCCCGCCCGAGGCTGGTGGGGCGAGTGACCGCCTGGGGGGCATCAATCAAGGACCAGTAAGACCGCTCGGAAGGGGTGAGGAGGGTATACCTTGCCAGGAGAGACCCCCAACGAAAAGAAGACAGCATACCACCCCGCGGAGGCAATAGCACCCCTCCCCCACACTAGAGGGAAATTAACTTTCTAATAAATAAAATCGAGGTGCCGGGGGGTCAACCTAATGGGCTGGCAGCAGAACCTGCAAAAATATCGGTACCGAGACCCGGACCCCCCCGTTACAGGACCACCCCACGGTGAGGGAATGGCCCATCTGGAACCTCCTGCACCCTCCACGACCGCAATGGAGCGGGGCTTCGCCTCCATATTGCAAGAGATCCGAGATATGCGGGCGGACATTGCCCAAAAGTTTGAAAAAATGGACCACCGGGTCGATAAAGTTGAGGACAGACTCCTTCAGGTCGAATCCAACCAATCTTCAGCGGCCACCCTGGAAGTAGAGGTAAACATGAGGCTAGCTGCCCTGGAAAAAAGGGAGGAGGAGAGGTCAAGACAGATGGACGACTTCGAGAACAGGGAGCGGAGAAACAACCTCAGGATCTTTGGGGTCCCGGAGACGGAGGGGGAGACGGAGAGGGAGCTGACCCGTGTGGTGCGTGACATAATTGCCCTCCTCTTTGAAGAAGAGATGACTACAGAACCCATATTCGATCGGATACATAGAGCGGGAGGTCGAGCAGGGGGCCCCCGGTCGATTCTGGTGCGGTTCCATTACTATCTGGAAAAGACGCGGGTGTTGGAGGCCGCCAGGAGGGCCCAGGAGATCACATACAACAACTCCCAGATCTCCATTTTCCAGGACCTCTCAGCGTACACCCTGGCCAAACGGAGGATGCGCCGCCCCCTTACGCAGTTGCTGAAGGAGAAGGGAGTGCGATACAGATTGGGCTTCCCCTTCTCCCTAACATTCGAGTACCTGGGACAGAGAACGACATTGATCTCGGAGGAAGATATTAAGGGGGCTATCCAGGACTATGTCTCTGATCCAGCGCCCCGTCGGGAGCCACGGGGGCCGGCCGGGGTCGGAGATGGAGGCCCGGGCCCACCGAGAGAAAGACGGAAAAAGTCAGGAGCGAGAACATTCAGGAGAATAAATACACCCTCCCCAGTGAAAGAGGGGCAGCAGAACGACTCTGAGGGGCAGTAGCTGGGCAGTCCCAGTGTGAACGTGGCCTCTGGAGCTCCCCAGGGGACACGGGTTTACTTGAGGGTGAGAAGTCCGGCAAAAGAAAGGAGAAGAGGAGGAAACTAGAAGCCCCACGCAAAGCAAGTTGGGTGAGTAAATTCGGGGAGGGGATTGAGGGGGGGCTCATGATAATGTGCTTGTTAATGATCGCCTGGCCAAGAGGGGCAGGCTGGTGGTCCGGCCAAAGTGCCAGTGATGGCTGAACTATCTGGCTGTACACCGGGGCAGGGGGTGGGGGCACGGAAACAAGTTGGGGATTGTTTGTTAAGGAAGGGGTTTGGGGGTCAGTTGGGGAAATATGTCAGGAGTGTCCATAAGACAATTTATGGGGAGCTTGAGAGGAGAATTGTTGCGAGGCAACCATCCGTTAGAACAGAATTCATAGACAATGGCTGATGGTCAGCCGGCCCTGGGGGTGGGCACCCTGAATGTTCGGGGCTTGAATACCCCATCGAAGAGGTCCCTGATCTGCAGGGAGTTTAGGAGGGCTAAACTAGACCTTTTGTTTGTGCAGGAAACACACTGGGCAAGGGGAAAGGAGCCCAGGTTGCGGGGGGGGATCGAGGAGGTCTTCCATGCGTCCCATAGGGCCAAAAAGAGGGGGGGTGGCCATCTTGGTAGCTAGAGATGCAGGGTTTGAGAAGGAAGACATCCTAAAAGACCCGGAGGGAAGATACCTGTTGGTCAGGGGCACCCTACGGGGCACCCCCCTCACTCTGGCTGTAGTGTATGGCCCCAATGAAGGACAGGCCCTATTTTGGGAAACTGTGAGGGATAGGATCAGATTATTCGTGCAAGGCCCGCTAGTGGTAGGGGGAGACTTCAACATGGTCCTTGACCCGACTATGGATAGGAGAAGTGTAGACCCCCTCACTCCCAGAACTGCAGATGAAGCCATGGCAAAATATTTCCAGAGGGTAAACGAGGAACTGGGCCTAACTGACACAATTCCTCTTCCCAGAGGGGGAATCCCTTCCTTCACCTATTATTCAGCCATACACAACTCCTTCTCCCGAATAGACTACGTCCTGGTAGAGGAGACACTCAGTCCATATGTGTCAGGCTACAGAATAGACCCTGTACCCTGGTCAGACCATGATTTGGTTAAAGTTACAATTGCGTTGGGGTGGTGTAGGGAGCGCAGAGGACGTTGGAAGTGCAACAACGCTCTGTTAAAGGATGGGGCCCTCTTTCAGGAGGTCTTGGACTCCATAACAGAGTTCTTTGACCTAAACGACAACGGGGGGGTCGCCACTCACACGCTCTGGGACGCCTTCAAGGCGACCCTGCGAGGGGTCCTCATAAAACTGGGGGCCCAGAAGAAAAGGGAGAGGGAGATACAGGAGAAGGCCCTGAGAGTTAGGATATCCCGCCTCCAACCGGCGAGCTCTCCAGGGCGCCCATTAGAGGGTGGCCGGGTGGCCGCCCTCGAAGACTGTAGGCTACAGCTTAAAGATCTGCTCCTACATAAAACAGAAAGGTGCCTCCAACTAACTAAACAAAAATACTATGAGAAGGGGGACAGGGCGGACCAAATCCTAGCCTGGAAGTTGAGGGAGGTTCAGAGGAATAGAAGGGTGAGGGACGCTCAGGGGCACCTTGGCAACGACTCCCCCCATATCGGTGAGGCTTTCCGCCAATATTACACAGCCCTCTATTCCTCAGAATATGATGGAGATGATGGACAGATAGAAACCTTCCTTGATTCAATACAGATTCCATCCCTCTCAAGGGAAATGGCAGAAGGGATAGAGGGCCCGGTCACTGAGGAAGAGGGATGAAGGTGGGAACCTCCCCCGGGGAGGATGGCTTCACAGTTTTCTTTTACAAAAAGTTCCGGTCCTCTTTGATCCCATACTTGATGCGGGTCTTTAACGAAGTGCTGGACGGGGGCATACTCCCCGAGTCTATGATGGGAGCCGTGATAGCAGTCCTGCCCAAGGAGGGGAAGGACCCCTCGGAATGCTCCTTCTATCGGCCCATATCATTGTTAAATGTTGATGTGAAGATCCTGGCCAAGGTGGTGGGGAAAAGGCTGGAAGGCATAATGCCGAAGTTAATCCACGGGGATCAGGTGGGCTTCATAAGCGGGAGGCAGGGCTCGGATAACATCTGCAAGACCCTAGACCTGCTCCACTTTGCCCAAACATCGGGACTTGACGCTTGTGTCCTCTCACTAGACTCGGAGAAGGCCTTCGACCGGGTCGAGTGGCGTTATATGGAGCTTCTCATTCAAAGAATGGGCTTTGGGGCCCACATCATGAGATGGGTAACTGCACTCTATAGAGCCCCCACAGCGAGGGTACAGGTAAACGGGACACTGTCTGGGTCATTCCCCCTCTCCCTAGGGACAAGGCAGGGGTGTCCACTCCCCCCCCTGATTTATGTCCTCACCAGGGAGGCCCTGGCAATTGCGGTTAGAGCGCACCCGGGCATTAGGGGAATAAGAAGGGGAGAGATCGAGTTCAAGCTTTCCCTGTTTGCGGATGACATTTTGGCCTACCTAGTGGATCCGGGCTCTTCCCTCCCCCCCCTCCTGGCCCTGGTGTCAGCATTTGGTCGATTCTCGGGCCTAAAAATAAACACTGCAAAATCAGTCCTGCTCCCAATGCGAATAATAGACCCGGTACTCGACCCCCTGAATAGGTTCCACAGGGTCAAGGTGGAGAAGGTCGCTATACGGTACTTGGGGGTTCTCCTCACCAGAGATATGTCGAATCTGGGCTCCGCCAACTATGGTCCCATGATGACGGAGATCACTGCAGTCTTGAGGAGATGGGGTAAAATGATCCTCTCGTGGTATGGCCGAATGACGGCCGTCAAAATGAATGTCCTGCCATGACTCCTGTACCTATTCACAGCACTCCCGACCAGGGTCCCGGCACAGAACTTCAAAGACCTACAATCGGGGGTCCGTGACTTTGTGTGGCAAGGCAAGACCCCGAGAACTGGAAGGGCCGTCCTGACCCTACCTAGGGAGGAGGGGGGATTTGGGCTGCCAGACTTTCATCTCTACTTCTGTGCTGCCCAACTGCGTGTCCTTCTGGAACACATGAAGGAGGGGCTGAGAACGTACTGGTCCTACCTGGAGGATATGGATGCCCATCCCCACAAAGTCCGCGACCTCCTGTGGACGCCTCGCAGGGAAATCCCAAGGCGCTTACCGGCTCACCCGACCCTGGGAGTCCTATGGGACATCTGGAAGGAAGGCCCACAGACCGCTCACCTCACCACATGGCCGTCTCCAATGTCATCTCTCTGGGGACACCCCATCAACCTGGGAGGAAGAGGGTTCAGGCACTCCCAGATCTGGTCAGACAAGGGGATGGAATGGGTGGGCAGATGTTCAGGGACGGTGAATTCTTACCCTACGAGGAGCTCAGGGAGGCACTGGGTCGCGACTCAATATCTATCTTCGAATACCTCCGCCTGAAGGGCATCCTCTGTGGCCCATCATGGGGCACCAATCTCCGAAGACAGTTGACCCCCTTTGAGAAGCTCCTCGATTTGGCGGCCTCCAGGAAGGGGGCGGTCTCAAGTTTGTACAGGGCCCTAAACACGTACAACCTTCAGGGCAGGAGGTGTTTTCGCTTGTTCTGGGAAGGCCTGGCAGGTGCCGAAATCTCTGAAGATGATTGGGCCAGGATATTTAAAATTGCATTTCACGGAAATCTTTTCACTGCTGACATGAAGCATAACTTTAAGATACTGCAGGGATGGCACAGAGACCCCGCAAAATTGTCCAAAATGTTCCCGGGAGTGTCGTCGAGGTGCCCGAGAGGGTGTGGGGAGACGGGGACCAGAAGCCACATGTGGTGGCACTGTTCGAAGGTTCAAACATATGTGACCGAGGTCCGTATACCACTTAATCCCCTGACAATGCTGCTGGGCCTCCCCCCAGAGGACACCGATACCCTAGGATGTGGGAAACTATGTTAAGGGCTGGAAGAGTGGCTTTGGCCCAAAAATGGAAAAGTCCGGAGGCCCCCTCGAAGGAGGACTGGCTGAAAAAGGTCAAAAATATGTTTTTGATGGACAAATTGACAGCCATGGTAAACAACAATATTAGCTCATTCCTCACAGACTGGTCGGGTGTCCAGCAATCCTGGGGATGGGATGTGCACTGAACCCACCGAAAGGCCCCCCACCCTGGAGACAACGGGATTGACTCTATCTTGCAGGTCAGCCAAATTTGGGACCCTAGGACCCGGGGAATGGCAGAAGCCAGCCAACTGATTATGCATCGCAACAACTCTGTGACAAGGGAGACGGAGGCATCTCCGTGAGTCTCCCAAGAAGAGCACTCTGAACTGGACACGGGGAAGGGGGGGGAATCCAGGGGTGGGGCGGGTGGGGGTTTCACTGTTCTTTTTCCTGGTTTGTTTGTTTGTAAAATTTAAAATGCCAATAAAAACGGAAGTTTAAAAAAAAAAAAACACATGGCCGAACCATAGGGACAATAATATTTACCAAACCATTCCTTTAAGTAATTTGGGTATGTTCTCAAAGCTTTATCTGATTTAGGGAGATGGCGGTACATTTTGTAATGTGGGGGGCACTGAGACATTTTCAATCAAGGCTCTATACAAATAAGATTGGCATTCTTCGTCCTATTTGTGTCTTCAATGTCTTGAGAAAATGTAATTTTCAAGAGGTGGAGAGGACCCTCGGGTATCCTGTCCAGGTCTAGTATCGGTGGTGAGGTTTCTCTGTCGTTCTCTACCCTCAGACCCGGTTTATTAGTGACTGCTCCCCTTACCTCACGTTGCATCAATTTCGATTCAGAATCTTCAATGGTGTAGAACTTTTCAGGCTATAAATTGTGCAAGCTAGTGCAATTAATTTTTAAAAGACCGTACTTAATGAAAGATTGTTAAAATGCAGTAATAAAGTACTAATGTAGTGTACACATGCTTCAAAAAGTGCTTAAGATGAAATAAACAATACAAAAAAAGTGTGTATCGAAAATTCACTGAACTTACATTCATAAAAGACGAAATCAGCATGCATATAATTGCAATGAGGTTAATTCAGTATACAAATTTTAGTATTGTGATGAGTGGGATTTTGTTCCCACTAGATAGGCGTAGCCAGAAGTCATGTTCAAAAAGCCAGTCCTCAGAATTAACAAAAGTTCCAAACAATGTAATTCACAAATTATGTAAAGATGGACAGTCAATCATCAGATATTTTGATGTTTGCATGAATTCTGGTTGAGCCCAGAAGCCGAAATAATTTTCTAATATAGGTGATTTCGAACAGAGAGCCGGAATTTCTCCCATGGGAATGAGGTTGAGTCTGAGCCGCAAAACATGCCACCGCCAATAAGCATTTGGATATTTGCTTAAGTAATTTGGGTGTGTTCTCAAAGCTTTATCTGATTTAGGGAGATGATGGTACATTTTGTAATGTGGGGGGGCACTGTTGCACAATATTCAAGATGGCCATGTTTACCTAGGGCTCCTGGCTTTGGCTCTGCTTAGCCTTTCACAGTGCCGGCTATGAGGCCGATCTGTGGCTAAAATCTGGAGTAAAAGACAAATTGGACGGTCGTTGCTCTTCTATTTAGGGTCCAGTTGTCGTGCGTGCCTTGAATTCTCTCAAGCTTGAAGGTTCTCGTTGAGGCAATTTTTGCTGCTGTTTGTTGCAAGTCTTCTCTCCTTTCACTGAATTTAAGTTCTGCTAAATCTCCATGAGTTTTTTTGTGGACTTGTGACTTAAGATGGATTCTCTCAATGGGATAGCGTTTATCAAAGTTCTGTGTTTTTTGGGTTGGTTTGTCGGACTCTTGTTCGAGTCCGTACGTCTTATTGATCGAGGTTCCCTCCTTCCGTTATCTAATGTTTTCCTAAATGATGCTCTTCGATTACGAGGGGGACTATTTGGGCTTAGTGCTCTTTTATGATGTTTGCAGTGCCCTGGCTCGGGCTCTTTGTGTATTAATGTCTGTTTGTCCGCCATTGTTAGACATTTCGGTGAAGGTGGATCAATGGTCATGATTTTTTCCTTTGGTTCATGAACCAGTGACTCTTCCTGGAGGTCTTGCAGTTTTCTTTTTTGATGTGGAATGCCTATCGATTCCGATTCAGAATCTTCAATGGTGTAGAACTTTACAGGCTATTAATTGTGCAAGCTAGTGCAATTCATTTTTAAAAGACCGTACTTAATGCAAGATTGTTAAAATGCAGTAATAAAGTACTAATGTAGTGTACACATGCTTCAAAAAGTGCTTAAGATGAAATAAACAATACAAAAAAAGTGTGTATCGAAAATTCACTGAACTTACATTCATAAAAGACGAAATCAGCATAGCATCTAATTGCAATGAGGTTAATTCAGTATACAAATTTTAGTATTGTGATGAGTGGGATTTTGTTCCCACTAGATAGGCGTAGCCAGAAGTCATGTTCAAAAAGCCAATCCTCAGAATTAACAAAAGTTCCAAACAATGTAATTCACAAATTATGTAAAGATGGACAGTCAATCATCAGATATTTTGATGTTTGCATGATTTCTGGTTGACAACAGAAGCCGAAATAATTTTCTAATATAGGTGATTTCGAACAGAGAGCCGGAATGTCTCCCATGGGAATGAGGTTGAGTCTGAGCCGCGAAACATGCCACCGCCAATAAGCATTTGGATATTTGCTTAAGTAATTTGGGTGTGTTCTCAAAGCTTTATCTGATTTAGGGAGATGACGGTACATTTTGTAATGTGGGGGGGCACTGTTGCACAATATTCAAGATGGCCATGTTTACCTAGGGCTCCTGGCTTTGGCTCTGCTTAGCCTTTCACAGTGCCGGCTATGAGGCCGGTCTGTGGCTAAAATCTGGGGTTAAAGGCAAATTGGACAGTCGTGCGACCTTAGGTCAACTTTGAAGAGGGACGGATGCCGGAATTGAAGCAGAGCGGTGACCATAACAGAGACTGTGCTGTTAGGGAATGGGTGTAATAAGGCTGCCATGGACAGCACAGTGGAGGAATGTGTGCAGACGACAGTGACCCTGCATACAGTGTCTGCCCGGCGCTGCTCTCTGAAGGGGGGGGGCTAACCTCATTATCACTGGAGGCATCCCAAGTCGGCAATACTGTGGTTGGCAGACCCGCCGTAGTGACACAGGAATGCTGATTGATGCGGCCTGCATGTGAGATTGGCAGCATGCAGACGGCTTGGAAAGGTGACAGCCGCCGATCCAACTTGGTGGAGCTACAGATGCTAACGGTTGAGTGGTGCAGAGTTACCTTAAATCTCAAGCCCTGATGGGAGCGGAGGGTGAGACTTCGAACGTTAAGTCTATCTGACTGGCCTCTCAGTAGTGGACGGATCCTTCCTTGTTGCAACCAGGGAAGTCATACATTGTGTAATCTGCTGGTGTATGGTGCCTACTGTGTGTCGTAGAGAGCTCATTGGCAGGGCCTGACAGGTGGCTACTGAAGTACTGGGGAGCTGAGGTTCAGATGTGAGGGTGACGAAGGTAGGGTGAAGCCCCAAGTTGCTGATAATTTGGAAGGTGTGAACAGGTGAGATGGCTTCCTCTGCTGGAGCATCTCAGATGAATGACTCTGCCATAGACATCTCTGAAAGGCCAGTAGACTAGGGCATAATCAGTCACTTGTCACACAGCTTACTACCCCTATTGAAGACTATGACCTGTGGAGTAGACTTCAATTTCTATGTTGCTCACTCTACCATGTTTGTCCAGAATGCGGACTCACCTAGCATTAATCAGTCTCTGAACTCCACATATACAAACTGTGAAGAAATGACTACTGCCCTGCAGGAGTACATGGATAACTATTGGTTTCTAAACTCCTACTCAGCCTCACACTACTACTAGAACATTAGTGATCTCAATCATATAGGTGCAATAGGCACAACATGAATGGTATACCGCTACCCCTTCTTTAAGGTATCATTAGTCAAGGGCAGGCTACACTCTTTTAAAGGGCGTGGTCCACTATGGAAGCCTCCAAAACAACAATAGTATGGTAAGCACCCAAACAAAAGACATTTTCAATCAAGGTTCTATACAAATAAGATTGGCATTAAATTAAAAGCACCGACAAACTATTGAAAACACTAATAACCCACCACTGTAGTAAGATGCACAGACAATGCAGGTTTTGGGTGAAAAAGACACTCTGGGTATTGGAGAACAGGGGGCTGCAGGTAGATAGTCTTGCAGAAAGTCAAACAAGTTCAATAATATGTCTTTAAGGAATAAAACAGGGTCTTCGTTTCCTCTGGGGCCCGTAGAACAAGGCCAGAGGGACATAATCATATATATATTACACGGCCTACGGTAGCAGCCATGTAGTTATGGTTAAGGAAGAGCACTTTTTGGGCGGCTTATAATTTCGCTCCCCCTGGATGAAACCTTACCAAACTGTAAAAAAAAAGTATATGGCCCGCTCTGAATTTTTCTGGAAATTTTGGTGAGGTTTAGTCAAGGGGGGGCAAAGTTATAGGGGGGTTCCAAATGTTTTTTTTTCCATAGACACAATGGAACTAAATTTTGCTCACGCCTACAGCCCAAACCACTGGACGGAATTTCACCAAATTTGTGGCAGGAGTGGCGGTTTAGTCCCGAAAGCGTGCTTTTGTAAATTTGGCGTAAATCCGTCCAGTCGTTTTTTATAAAACGGGCAAAATATAGGCAAATAAATGAGTGATATCTGGATTCGGTCCGCGGACATCATTTCCCTGTTTGGTCCGCGTACAGACATCCAATTGGCATAGAAGGCTTACCATAACTGGCGAATTTCTGAGGTTGTCCGGTTTTACTTGTAACCATAATGTCCCTTTAACAAAGTTTTTTGATTTTATATATAAACATATATATATGTATATATCGAAGAAAAAGGGGACAAGCTGATTAAAGCTTTTAGGCGGCACTCTCCTGATTAATAAAAGTCATCCAGATGAAAAAGGAAGGATCTCCGTCATACGTCCTTTATTTTCTAAAACGATGGACAAGCAGTTCGAGAGAATACAAACAATAATGCGTTTCACCCTTGCAGGCTTCGTCAGATTGTAAACAAAGAAGACAGGTTTCTCTTTTTAAACATTTTACAAATAAAATTGTCCTTCTTTTCTTTCCATTGAATAGCATATCTATGACCATTCCTTGTTTCCATGGGTGCCATGTTGGAAGTGTCTTTTGTATATGATATTATTTATTTGTCCATATATAGCACACCTATTTGGAGTTGATTCAAGCATATTTTAAAGACATCCTTACTGATGCTGCCTATTGCATTTGAATGCCTTATATCACATGCTTTCACAAACATAGATTGCGCCAAAAAAATGGTTACAGAACATTTGTGTTGCTAAAGTGCATAGTGCTTATAAACAACATTGTTGCTGCATTAACATTATTGCTTGCAACCACTGAGTTATCTGAATTGTTATTTCGTACTGAAGACCAGGATGCTTGATAAATAACACAATCTCAGTATATATCGAAATTAGGGCAAGCAATCTGGACTAGAGTGTCCTGTACTTTAGCAGTAACCTTTGGGTAAACAGGTACCTGACCATATGATGATGTTAATAATGTGCATAGTGCTTGCGAAATAAAAAGAATTGCACATCGATATTGATATATCTTGCAGTTGGCGCTGAACAGTTTGGATAGACATGTTATTTGTTTTCACCATATAATGATGTTGATAAAGTGCATAGTACTTACATTAATATTTCTTGCGGCTGGCGCAGAACAGTTTGGATTGACATGTTATTTGCTTTCACCATATGGTGATGTTGATAAAGTACATAGTGCTTACAAAGTAAAAAGAATGTCATGTCGATATTAATGTATCTTGGGGTTGGCGCCAACTATTTTGGACTAAAGTGTTGTGTGCTTTCACAAGATCTTTTGTGCACAGGAATGCTTCCACATACATTGATGTTCAAAAAGTGCATGGTGCCCTTCAGATTGATATCACACAATTTAGAACAAAGTGTCATGTGCTTTCCCAAAAGTTTTTTGTGCAAAAGAACGCTTTTGCAAATGTCAATAAAGTGCATAGTGCCTGCAAAGTAAATGGCATACGATTTGTACATTCCGCAATAAATACATTTTTAGATAGTAATGCCAATAAAATGCATAATATGTTGAACAATCTCATTTGACAACCCTGTGATTTTTTTGATTTGTTCAAGGCACAAAGATGTCTAAAAATGCTTAATATTTGCAATTCAGTGTGGCTATTCAAACTCCAAAAACAGAAAGGAAAAAAGGAGTTAAAAAGAGACTATTCAATGTTATGAGAAACCTTGATTATCTCATATATATATATATATCTTCTTTAAGGGTCTCGAGAGTGCCAAAACGAGATTCTGGGCGCTTTTTAGAGTTTTGAGTCAGATTCGAATTGACGAGATGGCTCAACGTGGTGTGATTCAACAAGGGTCTACAGCTCATCATGCACAGAAGCTTGGGAAAGACAGGTGACATTCGAGTTGGTGTAGCTCAAATGCTCAAGGCGATCTTGATGCAAGGAAAGTGGTGATTCGGCTTCAACAGCAAGCTTTGCTCGACTAAGTCCGGGAATGTGGTACGGTTGAACAACTTGTGATTCAGAGAAGTTTGGAACGGGCGCCCTTGATATGACTTCCACATTGTGTTGCAGAGACTCACTTTGAAGATCCCAGCCTTCACGCCACCCTTAGAGAAGGTATGCCCTGTTCCCCTGGGAGAGGTGTTGCTGCTTCCCAACAGAGGACAGAGAACATCCTCGGTAAGGCCCACAATGTGCTCAGGGACGTAATTGAGGTCTCCTTTGCAACCCCTGTGGTCTCCCTTGCTAACCCTGAAAATGTTTTTTTAAATGCAACTTCCTAGGCTGTGGCCAGTGCCATGTGGCTTTGTGCTTCTGGAGTGTCTGGCTTTCTTGGTCAGGCCTCTAAAAAAGAAAAAAAACAGGGGTTCCACAAGTTGAACACTTTCAGCAGTGACCCTAAATAAGAAAGAATAGGAATTACAAATACATTTTCTTTCTGGAATTCTATGCAATATTTGCTAGACACATTAAAAGTTTATTTCAGGCACACTTCAGGGGGTGAGACACTGAGGTAGTCTGTTTTTAAACACCTCAACTCAGCCTTTCATTCTTCTGAAGTCGATAAATGAGTTCCAACACATGTTGGGTGATATTGTATGTATATTTGTTCTATATAAAGTGCTTAAGCATACGTGCTATATAATAACACATCATTATCGTTTGGCCATGGGCGCCTGCTTGTATTCACAGTAATTTGGAAAATATGGTCCTATGCACACTGATCTTAACAATACATATGGTGATCCATTCTTGTATGAAATGTATATCACGTTATAATGATATCGTAGCCATATTTTTCGTGAATTTAGGAACAATGCTATGTGATGCAACTTCCTGGTTTGTCAAGGGGTGAAAACCTGTGTTCCATCCCTTCCCATGATATCACTTCGAGGTGGGGTCAAATGACATCACTTCCTGTGATGTTATCAGAGGTCAAGGGTTGTTTGATGTCACTTCGCTACCCCTGGCATTTTGGTGAAATGACATCCCTGAATGTGCTGTGGGTAAAACCTCCAGTATAGGCGCAATACACAAATGGCTCTGCCATGCAGGTCCCATGGGACCCAAGTGGAAATAATAAATGACATCAGATTGTGTTTTAGCCGTTTTAACTGTACTCACTTGTCTGTACTCACTCGTCTGCTGCTATATCAAACCAAATACTGTTGTGTATTTATATTTAGCCAAAGTTCTGCCACCAGACAACTGATTGTATGCAGTTAAAGATTTTTTTGACATGAGTTTCATTACTTTTAAAGGCATGACTGTTGGAATAAATTTTGTTTGCAGCATGCTGTTTTAAGAAGGTATATGTTAATTTATGGCTGTCACGACTGCGCTACTGGAGTACCCATTGTGGAATGTTCGGGACTCATTCATCACCATATTCCTCCCCGGACAATGCTTATTCATATTTCTGTCTTTATTTTCGAATTTAAAAGACTTTGGTACTTCCTTTTTTAACAAACTACATATCCCATAATGCACAATGTGGCAGTTCCCATTCCCTTTGCAGCAGTCTTAGAACCACAATCCCCAGAAGAAATCCATCAGTGCTGCTTTCGCTTTCACTTTCCCGGGACCAGAGAGTGAGGAGGCATATTACCTTCAGGTGTGTCGCTCCAGGGGCTGCTAATGAGCCTGCTTCAGCACAGGTCAGGTTAGTATTTAAGCATCTGTCTGCAGGAGCACTGGGCTCTTGCACTGAGTTCGCTCCCAGTCTTTTGTGCTTTGATACTTGGAGTTCTGCTGTTTCCCGTTTCTTCCAGAGCCTGATCCTGTCCCAGTGCCTTGTGCTCCCTGCCTTACAGCCCTGCTACTCTGCCTGCCCTCCCCTGCTTTATGCCCTGCACCTCTTTGCTTCTTGCTCTGCAGCCCTCTGTTCCCCTGCCTTCTGCCCTGCACATCTGGGCTTCCTGCTCTGCAGCCCTGCTCCCCTGCTTGCAGTCTTCTGATCCCTGTCTGCAGCCCCTTGCTCTCTACCACCTATTATCTTGTTCCTTGCCTGCAGTTCCTTGTTCTCAATCAATCAATATTGCTATATTTTCGACAAAGTGTCATCAAAGCATACATATTCAAAGAATACAATTTCAAACACAGTAAATATAGGAAAAACATTTTAGATTAAAATAAAACACATCAATACATACAAATATAAATACATTAACATGTTAACCTATTTTGAGCTCAGTATCTTGATAAAATCATTTTAAACATCATCTGCACTGCCATTAGGGTTATTCTCATTTCTAATCTAAAAATCCAGCTCCTCGCAATGTATCGTGCTGTGGCAAAAACCACCAAATCTCCGTTCCATATGTTGTCACAGCAAGAGTCTGTTTATCACGGAGAACTAGAGCCGGAGAAACTGCTCCGCAGCCATGTTTATAGTTCCTTGTTCTATGCCCATAGTCTGTGTTACCTGGCTTTAGTTTCCTGGTTTCCAGTCCAGAGTTTCCTTGTTATCTGTCTGCAGTCCTGCCCTTATTATTCTAGTCCAGATTGAAAATTCCTTGAATTCCTTGTGACTACTACTTGTTACAGTCCTTGTTTTCCTAGCTCACAGTTTCAGTCCTGGGTTTTCTTGTTCCTGGTCTATAGTTAAGTCTGCTGTTCCTTGATTCCGGTCCTTAGTTATGATATGATATGATATGGCATTCATAACGCACCGATACACAAATGTTTCAAGGCGCGACAAGGCAAGGGAGGGGGAACAGAGGGAAGACAGAGACAATGATCTCACTAGGCCAGGTGACATTGAGATTGTGCAGGTGCAGGGGAGGGGGAGAGGGAAAGCTGCAAAGGGGAAAGGGGAGGGGACCGTGCAGTACATAGGATAACAATAAAATAATAAAAACAATAAATAAGAAGTGCAGCCAAGTGGTGGCAGTTACAGGTGTAAGTGTATGCATCAGGTGCTGGTAGGGGGCTGTAGGGATGCAGAAACAGCCCCTGAGTGCAGGAGGGTGACAGGGGGCAGTGCAGGTGTGCAACTGGTAGGGAGGGCACCTGGGCCCGAGAACAGAAGGTAGCCAAGTGACCAATGCAATTTCAGTTTCAGCCAGGAGTTCAGAAGGGGAGAGGAGGAGAGAAGGCAGAAGCAAAGAGGAAGGTCTTGGGGTGCTTCCGGAACCGGAGATGGTTCTCCTCACGTTTCAGAGAGGCAGGGAGGCTGTTCCAGAGGGAGGCCCCAGCCGAAGAAAGAGATCTACCACCAACTCATTGCTTGGAGAAACGACTGACCCTGAGGGAGTTGGAGGTGGATGAGTGAAAGGGCTCGAGAAGGAAGATATTTAGGAAGAGAGAGTTGAAGGTATTGAGGCCCCAAGCCCCAGAAGGCCTTGTGGACAATGCAGAGGGTTTTGGACTTAATCCTTGCAGCCACTGGGAGCCAATGCAGAGATTTCAGTCCTGGAGAGATACGATCCTTGGGCTTGAGGCCAAGGACAAGTCTGCAGTTCCAGTCACCTGTACCCTTGCACTTAGATTCTTGCCTTCTTGCTTTTCCTCTTTCATTCCTGATCTCTGTCCTAAACCTTGCTTACTTTGACTTCCTATTTGTCACTGGATATTTCTGTTACTGTTCTTGTGCTTGTGTAATTCCTTTGTTCAGAGTTTGGCTGCTGGGTTACCCTGCAAGCAATCTCTTCCCCTTTCCTTTGTTGTGTGTCAGTATTGTACCTTATGCCATATTGTTAACAGTGTGCTGGTTCCTGCTTCAGTTCCTGCTGGATCCGTACATACTTTGGTCTTGTCAGTACTGTTTCCTTGTTTGTGCCATAGGGTCCAGACACAGACGCCCACTGCTGCTGCTCCCTTCCATGAGCATTTAGAGTGGGGCCCTGTAACAGTAACCAGCTCAGAAGGCTAGAGTTTCAACAGACCCCATTTCTGTGTACTCCTCAAGTGGGAACCCAAAGTGTTTGTCTTACTTGTACTCCCTGACCCTTTCTGTTCACTGCCTTTGTTGCCAGTCTGTAGTACTTGCCTATCCTTTCGTGTCTGCAGGATTCCTTACACTCGTGTCTCTTGTGCACTTTCCTCACCTATGTTTTGCGGTCATATCTCTGCCCTCAAGCCCCTGACATTGTCAGTACACAGGACCTAGCAACGTACACACATTTGAACTCTACTTTGCAGCATGGAGCATTTTGAAAGTAAGGTCTGTCTAGCAGAGCCCACTTTTTGACAGCTAAAATCATCCCTGATATGATATGATTGGTTATTTATAATGCGCTTAATACCCAGAGGTTTCTAAGCGTGGACCCGGGGATCGAACCTGTGGTGCTCCGATTCGTCTTGCTTCGAAGGAGAGCATGCTGCCCCTGAGCTATCCTCCCCTACTCTGTATAGCAAAATCAAAAAAGTTTAAAATTGCACACCGATCACCCAACACTAAAAGTGCATGCCTCCAAAGTTTGGAAATCAACTCAGAGCTTCAGTGGTCTTGTAGAAAAAGTAAATCTACCACTGTGACATGCACAGTGTACATACACACTGGGCCTTCTACAGTCAGTGGGAGCTTCTGCCATAGTTTCTGGGTGGGGAAAGGGTGCTGACAAATGCTAGCATAGGACTTTGGATACCTGGGATTGTGTGCATCATGTGGACTCAGATACTGGGCCTCATTACGACCCAGGCGTTAAGGGTTAACGCCGTCGTTAACCCTTAACGCCTATTCCGATTTTAACGGCTGCTTTTAGCAGCCGTTAAAATCCATGGCACTAACCTGCCATGATGCTAATTACGCCACCGTAATTTACGGTGGCGTAATTAGCACCTTCCCCACTCCCATTATGCCCTATGGGGCAAAAATGGGAATGGGGAAGGGAAAATGGGAAATCGGGATTTAACGCCCCACTCACCTTGGAATGGGGCGGTAAATCCACCATCCACCATGGTGTAAATGTAGTTTACACCATGGTGGTAAAGTTGGCGCAATTAGCGCCTGGGTTGTAATGACCCCCACTGTGTTTACTCATCTGTTCTTCACACAGTTGGGACCAGTTGGTGATGGATGAATGTGGGTGAGCATTGAGCCAGATGCTTGTACAAGTCCGTTTTTTTTATTTATGTTTTTATCGTGCAATAGCCAACATTTGACTTTTAACACTTACAAAGTAGTACATACAAGTCCATTTAAATGTCTGCTATAGATCTCCAGGTGTCCTAATAGTGCACGTGTCTAAGACTGTCCATAAAAACTCTCAGTCCCAGTTGGCAAGGAAACAGAGGCACCAGAAGCCAGGTTCGATTGCCCACGATGGCATATGTTAATCAAGGGGGTAACTCGGTTTGCCTAGTTCCACAGTGGACGTCCTATCCCAGCCTAGACCATGGCTCGTCTTGAACTCTGTGTGTTCCCTGGGCAGGACTAGGGTTCCCCGATGAGCCGTTGTTTGTGTCTTACACATTTTCAAGAAACAACATGTCGAACTGTGAGGTCTAGCTATTTGTGTTCGCCACAGAGATGTTATCCTGTCAACTTGAGTGCATAACTCACCGTGGAAGTATGTTCGTGACAGTGTTTCCAGCCCGGTGACGCTGAGTCACCACCCTTTGCTGCAGCCATGGGGCCATGCCGTCTTCGGTCTCATCCACATCATCAGTGCCGGGATGTATACACTGCTCACAGACACACTGTGCAGCGCTCCATACTTACTGCAACAGCTGGGTGAGTCACACTGGAGTGTTTGCACCTGCCAATTCCATGAGGCCGGGTGTCTGGGAATGGAACTGAGGGGGTGGTCATTAGAGGTATACTCTGTAAAATCCTAGTAATAATTCACGACGATCCAGTGTCTTTGTAGGGCTGGGGCAGAGTCAGACACATGCCTTGCTCCTTGCTCCATTTAGATATGTTAACGTTAATGTGAAAAAGTATTTATACTGCACACGATCACCACTGCTGTGGTCCCCAGGCGCTCTGGCGGATCTGAAAAGGAGGGTGTCAAGAGGAGGTGCGCGGAGGTTAGTAAGGTGTAGTGGGAGTAGGAAAGTGAGAGTTGTGATGTCCTGTTGGCTGCTTCAGTCCAGTTTGCACCGTTCGCTGAGGATAAGTGCGCTTTTCGATCGGCAGCAGAAATCCCATGTGCTGTTGTGGCTGGTTATGTGTTGTTAGTTTATTGTTGCAATGTGGTGACGTGCATGCGGATTGCTGTGCAGAGAGGTGGTTGTGTGACCTACTGCATCCAGTCTTACCAGTATTTCGGCATGGATTTGCCTATGGCAGTCCACAGTTTCAGGGCAAAGCATCTGAAAGGCTGGTGGGGCTGGATCAAAGTCAGTAGCATAAAAAACGTCTCAAGTGACTGTGCCTGGCCCAGCCGCTGGAGTTTCTCCTACATGCAGACACATCTATCTTTTTGTGTCAGTACCCAAAAATGAATGCTATTTATTTATAAAATTGCCTCCTCCACCTACATCAGAAAGCTTCCTTGGCCTCGCGACCTGTCGCTTTCTGGGTGTCTGTGTCGGCCTCCTGTGAACTCCGTGCAGATGGTGACGGTCTGAAATGGTTGATGTGAATTCCTTTTGGCTCGGGGCCCAAGCAGAATATTCCAGAGTTCTGCACTAACAGCTCCAGGGCATGCAAAACGAGACACACAGATGGGAGGGGAGTGGGGACGGGGGCAGAGGAAGCAATGGCGGGAAGAGCAGAAAAGCACAGCCGAGGAGAGGGTCATAGAAGAGGAGAAGCGAAGGGGTGGTGGGAGCGACGGAAGCGTCTTGTGTGAGAGAAAAAGAGGGGGGGGAGGAAAGGGCTAGAGGGGAGAGGGAGAACGTGAGGGAAAACTGGGAGAGAATGTCGTACAGAGAAGGAGGAAAGAGAGAGGAGAGTCGAAGAGAGAGAAATGCAGAGAGAGCAGTGCGCGAGAAAGGGAATGAGGCGTAGAGGGCAAATGTGCAAAGACGGGCTTTAAGAGTCACTCTGGTTCGGTGAGACTCTTACTGCCACAGCTAAATACATTCAAATACTCAACGGACCATGACGACTTAATAACACATAAACACGCGCGTGACAGGAGACAAATGAGTATTTAGATAGAAATAGAGATTGGATGACAGTTAAATATATAGGAGTATACTAAAGATACACAACGAGGAGTCAGAAGGGTGTCAAGCATAAATTGAGCCAGGGAGAAACATTCAAAGCTGAGCGATAGAGAAAAAGGGAAGGAAGGAAGGAAGGAAGGAAGGAAGGAAGGAAGGAAGGAAGGAAGGAAGGAAGGAAGGAAGGAAGGAAGGAAGGAAGGAAGGAAGGAAGGAAGGAAGGAAGGAAGGAAGGAAGGAAGGAAGGAAGGAAGGAAGGAAGGAAGGAAGGAAGGAAGGAAGGAAGGAAGGAAGGAAGGAAGGAAGGAAGGAAGGAAGGAAGGAAGGAAGGAAGGAAGGAAGGAAGGAAGGAAGGAAGGAAGGGAGGGAGGGAGGGAGGGAGGGAGGGAGGGAGGGAGGGAGGGAGGGAGGGAGGGAGGGAGGGAGGGAGGGAGGGAGGGAGGGAGGGAGGGAGGGAGGGAGGGAGGGAGGGAGGGAGGGAGGGAGGGAGGGAGGGAGGGAGGGAGGGAGGGAGGGAGGGAGGGAGGAAGGAAGGAATAGAGTGTGCCGTGCCGGTCTGGCCTTGAAATAAGCATATGTTTGCACAACAGTCATTATAGGTCTGCCTCATGGTTCCCACTGATAAAGAGAGGGCCTTAAACAAAATGGCGGAGAGTAAGACATAAACAAGTACATTATCATCCCAATAGCTATGGAGGTGGAAATGAGAAAGAAAACAAGCGGGGAAAGAGAGCAAGAGGGGGAACTCATTCCAAGGGCAGCGAAGAGCTGGGCGCGAGAACAAGAGAACAATAGAAACTAAAGGCATACAGAACAAGGGAGAAATAGAAAAAGTGGGAAAGTTAGCTCAAGACAGAAGAAGAGCAAGAAAAAGAGCAAGAGAGAATGAGAACAAGAGGGGCAGAGAAATAAGACAGAACGACAACAAGGGACGCTATGGAGCATCTTTTACCATCCTTAAAATCCAGTAACTCTGTTCCCACCTAATTCCTTCATCCATTCGCTGGGACTACTCATTAATTCATCCTTCTCCAGAGATGTCTTACCTTTTTCCCTGAAGCACGCCCGTATTCATGCACTTCTTAAAAAATCCTCATGAGATCCTTGTAATGACGGGCCCATCCCCATATTTCATCAGTCTCTAAAGTACTAGTGAATGATGCTACTACCCCTTTACAAGACTGCACTGCCTCCAATGACACCCGTGCACATTCTGAATCTGGTTGTCATCCCAGACATGGAACTGAAACGGTTCTCTTTTCTCTCTGAGCTGGTGCTCTCACATCCTCAGAGAACAGGAGAGGTACCCTTATCTGTCCGTTGGACCGCTCAGCGGCATTCAAAATGGTGGACCATGGGTTAGTACTAAAATGTACAATTGATAAAGCGCATCTTTCTCTGAGGCCGGCCACTGGATTGCTTATTTTATATCTTGGAGGTCTTTGCTGGTAGAATTTGGCCACTTCCATTCTGAGCGCTCCGCTGTCTCCTGTGGAGTGCCTCAACGGTCCCCTCTGTCGCCCCTTCTTTTTAATCTCTACATTCCTTCTTTTTTAGAGTTATTCAACATCATCAAATCTGATATTACCACTTACCCCAATGATACCACAACTTTATTTACACTTCTCCAATTAGGGGGGAATGATACTAATCGTGGAAAATAACTGGACGAGAGAACAAGTGTGAAAAAGAACAAGCATGAAAGGGAACAAAAGAGAAAAAGAACAAGAGGGAAAAAAATCAAGTGTGAAAGAGAGTAATAAAGAATAAGAAAATGATAGAATGACAATAAGAGAGAAATAGAAGAAGAGGGAACGAGAACAAGAGTGAAAGAGAAATAGAGAGACAAAGAAAAAGAGCTAGTGAAAAGAACAAGAGGGAAAGGTAACTCAGGAGAAAGAGAACAAAAGAAAAAAGCAAAAGCTGATGAGAACAAGAGAATAAGAGAACAACAACAGGAGAGAAAGAGAACAAGAGGGAAAGAGCACACACAGGAGTGACAACAGAAGAAGCTAGAATGAACACACGGGGGGAGAATAAGGAAGAAAACTTGCACATTAACAATTGAAAAAAGACACAAACATTATAGCAAGGATAATTTATAAATGGACAAGAAAATAAGAGTGAAAGCAAGCAAGAGGGAGAGAGCATATGAAAGGAAGCAAAATGAGAGAATGACAACAAGAGAGAAAGGGAATATGGCCGAAAGGGAACAAGAGGTAAAAATGCAAATTCCAAAGACTAACTGGATGAGAGGATAAGAATGCAGGAGCACAAGAGGGAAAGAGAACAGAGGAGAAAGAGAACAGGGGAGAGAGAAGAAGAAACAAGGAGAACAAAAGACAATGAGGACAAGAGAAAGGGGAATAAGAGAAAAAGATAACAAGAGACAGAGAGAGCACAAAAGAACAACAGAAGAGATAAAGGGAACTAGATGGAAAAAGAACAAGAGAGAAATTGAACAAGAGTGAAAGAGAACACTGGAGAAAGAAAACATAAAATAAAGAGAACAATAGAAAACGAGGGCAAGAGATAACAAGAACAAAAGAGAAAAAGGACAAAAGCTAAAGAGAACAAAAGGAAAACATATCACTAATTTCAAGAGTTTAAATGCACGAGACAATGATGTGATATGGCATTTATAACGCACCTATACACAAGTGTTTCAAGGCGCGACGAGGCAAGGGAGGGGGAACAAGGGAGGACAGACAACGATCTTACTAGGCCAGGTGTCATTCAAATCACGCAAGTGCAGGGAAGGAGGGAAAGTGCGTGGGGAAGGGCAGAGCGGAAAGTGCAGTACAAGGATAGTCGAATAAATAAGATAATAAAAGGACCAGCTGGTGGCAAGTACGGGGTAAGTGCAGACAGAGGCGTAGCCAGGTGTCATGATGCCTACCCCCAGGGACCCAGACCAAGTCCAGCAACCCCGGAAGTAGTCATCAAGTTATTCCAAGCAAGCCCAACAACACCTGATAGGGGCTATTTGGGTGCAGTCCTTGCGTCTATGGCGCCAGGCTCATATGGAGAGTCAGTCCTGGTGCCGTAAGCGCCAGGCTCATAGATTAAAACTTACCTGATGCAGACCATGCTGCAAACTTACCTGATGAAGACCATGCTGCAAGAGCTCCAAGCCAAAAGAGGCTTGGAAGGGACTACTTTACCTAGGGACTATTTTTTACTCGGGTGGGGCTGGGGAGGAATACTTACCTGGGACTACTTTGGGGGCTATTTAATCCACGCCCCAAGAGCAGCACACGCTTCTCGTTATTCTGCATCCAGCAGCGTAATGCTCACAGCGCCTGCAAGTCTGCATCCAGTCTTCTGCCATGCCGCCTCGAGTCCGAAGCTCCTAGAAAAAGGGAGAAAGAAGGAGAAAAGGTTAGAACAAGACCAATACCTTTGATCCTTCCCTGAATTCCCAATCCACCGCGCCTTCGAGCTGGAAGAAAGAAGTTATTTTATGCGCGTCGCCTCGCCTCCTGCAGCGTCGTGCTGAACTCACCGGCCTTCGAGGCATCTTCACATTCCACCGCATCCTTCTGTATGTTCCCGCCACACTCCGGCACCTAAGGGGAAGACAAGAACAGCAAGGTGAGCCAAGGGAATACACAGAGGCAATATTAGTTACCCCCCATAGACTTACCTGATTTTACCACCGGGGGTACTATTCCTCTTCACGGGTCGGCGCAGCTTCCACTGCATCCTCGCCGAACCCTGGCCCCTAAGGGGAAACAAAAGGACAGCTAGGTGAAACAAAGGGACAAACAAGGGGAAACCTCATCACCACAATAGACTTACCTGATTTTACCGCCGGAGGCATTATTCCCCCGAGATTTCATACTTTCTCTCAGCGCCTGAATAAGGGAGAAAGCAACAGGTTACATATTCACATTCTTTTATCGAACTGTGTTGGATAATACAAATCCTTACCTGAATATTACTGGTTGCCACGAGGAACTCTTCGCTAGGGTCAAGCTGCAACCTGCAAGGAATCGGACAGAGTGAAAGTCAGACATTTGAACTCTTACGAACTACATACTTACAACGTCTTGCCGGGAATCTCAGAGTCAATATTGTTCTGGAACTCGAGCCAGTGAAGCAACTGGTTATCTACGCGCCCCTGCGCTCAATGCAGGATGGAGAGCTCATCTTTTCAAACCATCAGGTGAGACTATAAGAGGGGACATCAAAGGTGATCAGTGGGGAGAACAGCGGGAGTGGGGGAGGGTTAACGCTCAACTCCAAGGGTGGTTAATTCCCTTTCTCCATTTGCAGAAGAATATTTCTACAGGCCAAGCAAACGAAGCTAGGTGGGCCAGTCCAGTCCGTCATCTCGGCACTACGCGTCACATTGTTGGAGACCGCAGCTGTCCAGTTCAGATCGACGCCCCTGTGGGAGCCAGGTGAGCGTAACAGAACGCGAAGCCTACCCACAAATTCCCACCCAGGCGTTAGGGATACCTCAGAAACTGACCAATTGGCCCAATTACTAGGGGAACTGAGGGCTGAAGTGCATTCCGCCCGTCAAGAAACCAGTGCTCTTAGGAGAGAATTGATTTTGTCAAAGGAACGAACTGATGACCGTGCTAGGCAACTACTGCAAAGCCAGGCTGGACAAGCACCCCTACCAGGTCCTGGGAGAAATCCAGCTCCTGTGTCATCGAGTAACCCTCTGCAAATAAACCTACCAGGAAATATTCCATTAGCTCCGCCCGAACGCTTTGCCGGAGATCCCAAAAGGTTCGCCGTGTTGATGAACCAATGCTGCTTGTACTTTTTATGCAGACCTGGAGCCTTCCCAAACGATCTAGCCAAGGTAGCCTTCGTATTGTCATATCTCAGCGGCAGTGCAGCTGATTGGTCAATTCCACTAGTTACTCAGGATGACCCAATTCTTCGGGATTTTCAGGGCTTTCAAATGAGCATGGAAAGACTATTTGCCCGGCACTCCCAAGGACAGGCCCTGGATAATGAACTATTGTCCCTACGACAGGGTAACCAGGACCTTCTATCCTACATCGCGACCTTTAATAGGTTGATAGTGGAAACTGGATGGCCTGAGGTAAAACGAATCATGTTATTTCATCGAGGGCTTCGAGGAGAACTCAAGGTTGTCGTGGCTCAAGTCATGAACCCACCTCAAGACTGCGCTGAATATATAGACTTAGTGGTCCAGTTAGATCACAGACTTCAGAACAGAAAGGCTGATCGAGCCAGTTTGGGAATTGGGTGTTGGTCAAAACCCACGCTAACCCCAAAGGAGCAGATGCTTCAGAACCCATGCAAATCGGAGGGGTTAAAGGACCCTTAACCCAGAAGGAAAGAAAAAGGAGACGGCAAATGCAATTGTGTCTATATTGTGGAACTTCTGGGCATTTTCTACGGGATTGCCCTGTAAAACCACCCAAGAAGGTGGTAGGAGCTGCTGATAAAAGACATATGGAGTTAGACTCGGGAAACGACCACGCCCGACAAGCGTAGAGGTCCGCTTGCCGAGCTTGAAGAAGGATACTCAGACCTTGCATTTTATCATACCAATGGTCCTCGTAGATCCAAGGCAGCCATTGCGTATGCACGCAGTAAGGGCATACATTGATAGCGGGGCCATAGGAAACTATGTGGATTACGAATTGGCTTCCAGGATGAATCTACCTCTCTGCTGAAAAACCACCTCAGATGTCATCACCACAGTCGATGGAACTGAAATTGCCTTCGGGCCTGTAACTCATTCCACTGCAGAGATGACACTATTGGGTCAGGATGGGCATCGAGAGACTATTGTGTTTGATCTAATCAAAGCCCCACAGTTCCAAATAATACTGGGGATACCTTGGTTGGAAACACATAATCCTTGTATTGATTGATGAGAAAAGAGAATAACCTTCCCGGATTGTGCACAAACCTGTTACCCAAAGAAAAATACTTTCTCTCAGCGCCTAAATAAGGGAGAAAGAAACAGCTTACATATTGACATTCTTTTATCGAACTGTGTTGGATAATACAAATCCTTACCTGAATATTACCGGTTGCCATGAGGAACTCTTCGCTAGGGTCAAGCTGCAACCTGCAAGGAATCGGACAGAGTGAAAGTCAGACATTTGAACTCTTACGAACTACATACTTACGGCGTCTTTCCGGGAATCTCAGAGTCAATATTGTTCTGGAACTCACCAATTCCTTCGAGCCAGTGAAGCAACTGGTTATCTACGCGCCCCTGCGCTCAATGCAGGATGGAGATCTCATCTTTTCAAACTATCAGGTGAGACTATAAGAGGGGACATCAAAGGTGATCAGTGGGGAGAACAGCGGGAGTGGGGGAGGGTTAACGCTCAACTCCAAGGATGGTTAATTCCCTTTCTCCATTTGCAGAAGAATATTTCTACGGGCCAAGCAAACAAAGCTAGGTGGGCCAGTCCAGTTCGTCATCTCGGCACTACGCGTCACATTGTTGGAGACGGCAGCTGTCCAGTTCAGATTGACGCCCCTGTGGGAGCCAGGTGAGCACCTCTACTGAAGAGAGAGATCTACCACCAACTCGTTGCTTGGAGAAGCGACTGACCCTGAGGGAGTTGGAGGCAAATGAGCAAAGAGCTCAAGAAGGAAGATATTTGGGAAGAGCGAGTTGAAGGTAATGCGGCCCCAGAAAGCCTTGTGGACAATGCAGAGGGTTTTGAACTTAATCCTCGCAGCCACTGGGAGCCAGTGCAGGGATTTCAGTCCTGGAGAGATACGATCCCTGGGCTTGAGGCCAAGGATAAGTCTCGCAGTCCTGTTCTGGATAAGTTGAAGAGGGCGGAGAGTAGAGGCAGGCAGATTAAGATAGTGGCTGTTACAATAGTCTAGCCTAGAGAGAACCAGAGCTCTGGAGACAGTGAGCTTCTGGGGGAAGGAGAGGAAAGGAAGAATACCTCTGAGGAGGTGCGACTGGTAGTGTGAGTTCTTAGAGATGTCAGAGATGTGAGGAGAGAAGGAGAGAGTGGAATTGAAGATGCCTTGCAGGTGAAAGCAGGAAGTGGGCCAAGAGAGGCCGGCCAGAGAGCTGCAGGGAAGGAGGGTGTGGGTGTGCCGATGAGTACAATCTCGGTCTTACTGGCATTAAGGCAGAGGTCATTGGCGGCACACCATTCCTGGATAGCAGAAAGACAGTCAGAGATGAGGGAAAGAGAGGAGGAGGCTGAGGGGAGCCTGAAAATGAGCTGGGTATCATCCGCATAGCAATGCGGTGGGCAAGGAGTGCCAGATATTGATTGAACAGCCAGGGAGAGAGGTTAGATCCCTGGGGGACACCACAGGTAGAGAAAAAGGTATCAGAGAGGAAGGACCCAAGCTGGACCTGGGAGGGTCGGTCGGAGAGGAAAGAAGTCAGCCACGCCAGAGCCTGGCCAGTGATTCCCAGGTTATCACAGAGACGATTGAGCAGGATGGCATGGGGGACAGTGTCAAAGGCAGAAGAGAGATCAAGCAAGATGAGGACACAAGGGGTGTTAGAGTCAGGATTGGAGAGTAGGTCTTCACGGATGTTCAGGAGAGCAGTTTCCGTGCTTCTGGAAGCTCTGAAGCCAGACTGATGCTCATGAAGCCAACCAATAGCTTCATTGTGGAGATTAAGCTGGGAGATGGCCAGTTTCTCTAGGAGCTTACCCAGGAAGGGAGTCATGGAAATTGGGCGATTGTTAGCTGGGCAGGAGGGGTCGGCAAGGGTTTCTTAAGAAGAGGGTGCACAAGGGAGTGCTTCAGGGGGGGTTGCAGAAATCAGCCAGGGCAGGAGCCAGGGAGTCGATATGGTCCTTGATAGTTTTGGAGGAACAGGGGTGAACCTGTTTTGACGAGACTTTCATAGATCGGACTTGTCTAGAAACCTCATCTGGAGAAAAAAGGGGAAAGGAAGAGAAGGAGGGAGGAGGGGTGGCTGCAGGAGGGCCAGAGGAAGAGCAGGAAGTAGGGGAAAGGAGGGAATAGGTGGAGAGTGTGGACAAGATGTCCTGAGTTTTAGAGATGAAATGAGAGGCCAGTGCTATGCAGAGGGCCTGGGAAGGGACATGGGAGGTAGAGACTGCGGCAGGATTGGCCAGTTCCCTGCAGATTTTAAAGAGTTCAGCCGAGTTGTTAGATGCCGCAGAGACGCGGGCTTGGATATGAGCTCTCTTCTTGGTTTGGACAGAGAGCTGGTATTGCCTTTGCAGCAGGCGGCAGGCCAGTTTGTCAGAGGATGTACATGAAGCACGCCACTTCCTCTCTGCCACCCTAGAATTACGTTTTAGGGTGACGAGGTTGGAGTCGTACCAGGAGTTGCACTTGGCTTTGGGCTTCAGGCGGATTCTCATGACCGGGGCAAGGATATCAAGAGTATCAGAGATGGCAGAGTGGAGCATGGAGAGGGCTGTGTAAGGATGGGAGTCAGCCAGAGGGGGATGGAGGGGGTGAGAAGGTGCTGGTGAAAGCCTCAGCTGACACGTGCTTCATGGGTCGGATGACCGAGAAGGTAGGTGGCAGGGATGGAGGTGGCTTGGCCTGAGAGGTAGGGAGAGTGAGGTGGGAGGATAGGAGACAGTGATCACTCCAAGAGAGAGAGGCGTGGAGAGAGGATCAGAGAGGGGAAGGTCTGAGGAAATCAGAACATCCTGAGTATGCCCTGCGGAGTGTGTCGGGCCAGAGGGGAGAATAGTAAGTGAGAGAGAGTTGCAGAGGTCGCAAAAGAGTACAGAGGAAGGACGGGAGGTATCAAGGTGAATGTTGAAATCTCTGAGAAGGAGGAGTTGAGTGGTCGAGGACAGGAGTGAGGAGGAGAGGTCAGCCCACTCAGAGAGGAAGGAGGAGATCTGACCAGGTGGTCGATAGATAGGAGCCACGGTAAGGGAATGGCTAGGTGAGATAGAGAGCCTGCAGACGAGGCATTCAAAAGAGGAATAGGACTGCGTAGGAATGACAGAGGCAGGAGTCCACTCAGGGAAGATCAGGGCAACACCCTCTCCAGAGCAGTTGGAGCTGGGCGCGGAGAGGGTCTTGTAAAAATGCGAGAACATGTAGGAAAGAGAAGGCATAAGAGAAAACAGAACAAGTGAGAAAGAGAACAAGAGAGAATGACAGCAGGTGACAACAACACAAGAGAAAAACAACAGGGAAAGAAAACATAAGATAAAGAGAATGATAAGAAGAGAGAAAGAGGAAGACTACGATAAAAAGCCAGAAAGGGAGAAGCTGGTAAAGAGAATGTGGGAGAAAGAGAGCAGAAGAAGAGGGGGAAAGAGAAAAAGAGGGAAAATAATGCCAATGGCAGAGAATAACTGACAAGAGTGAAAGAGGGGAAGCAAATAAGAAGGAGAGCGAACAAGTGAGAAAGAGAGAAAGAAATCAATTAAGAGCTCAAGGGGAGGAAAGAATAAGGAGGGAGACGAGTAGAGGTCTGGATGGAAAGAAAACACTTGGGGAGAGGACGAAAAGGAGCAAGGAGTGGGGAGAGGACGAAAAGGAGCAAGGACAAGTGGCAGATAGAGAAACAGATGCAACAATAATACGACAAAAAAGGAGAAGCAAAAGGCAGAAAACAAGAGAAATAGAATCAATCAAATGAACATTGTTTAGCGAGCATGATTCAAAACCTTTGCAATAAATTACCATCGGACGCACTTGACTACGGATTAAAAACCAATCCAGTCAACCTGTAGCTCACATCCGGCTTTCTCTCTGACTTTAAGAAAAGACAATCAAAGCACTCTTCAAACAAGACAATAAGGGAGACATGGGCGGCCATATTAGGGAGAAAAAAGGAGTGAAAGGAAAAGGGGAAGAACAATAAGAGAGAATGATAAATAAGGAGCATGGCAAAAAGTACCCCACTTACAGCAAACCCAGACAGGGGCCACCACATGCGCCTGCCACCTCGAGGGCAGCACGTGGTCTAGATGGAATTGGCTTGCTACTTTCCGCCCATATTATTTGCACTATAGCAGCTCCTGGCCTGTGTTGAGGAAGGTCTTACTCCAGTGGTGTGCAGCATATACCATGTCAGGCACTGATCTCTGGCGGGAAGGGGGCAGCACTCACATTAAATGGAGGCCTCGGATGACGCAGATTAAACCTACATTCTTGGACGTCCTTAAACACACACGGCCCTCACTGCCCCCACCTCTGGGGTGGGAAGACGACCGCCCACATCCCTTTGCGTTCTGTCAGTGTGAGGGGGACGCGTGAGTAGAGGAACCAACCACAGATGAATTTATAATTAGACACTGGCAACCCCGCCGGCTCATGTCACTTCAGTGAATGGGAACAAAAACAACGAAAAGAGCAAGACATGTGGAAGGAGGTCTCCCGTCTGCCCTAGTGCTCTTCTGCCCACACCCACCGCCTCACAGCTGGCCACAAAACTCACACACAGGAGCCACGCACAGCCAGTGGAATAGGAACACACATCTGCACACGCTCTCAATAAGGCAGGCACTCTCACACACATGCACCAAGCAAAGTATTGTGTAGTCTGTCCAGGGGTATAACATCCACCTGCCGTCGATTCTTGTCTCCCCCTCATAATGTGTGGTACCTGACTCAGAGTTGACACATTTTCTGTTGATTGCTTTGTTAGTCTTCCGGGTGAAAAAATACTCTTACCCTCTATAAGTAAATACCAATACAAAAATGCAGCCTTGGGTCTAGAACGTTACGCAGAGGGACAAGTAGCCACGCGCCTTAACAGAGGCACCAAGAACAGGCTTGGGCATAGAAAAGACACATACACAGACACCCTAACATCTGATCACAGATCCTCATACAGAGGCACCAAGCACTGTCAGGAGGGTAGAAACACGCAAACGCACACACCACCATCACACACATCCGCCAAGCACAAGCGTGCGCACAGAATGGTCCACACAGACAACCCTCACAGCTGGCAACACACACTCTCACACAAGCACACTCGTAGAATGACAAGGTAGGCACTCTCACACAGGCATCTAATAGAATTATGGCCACAGAAAGGCACATACAGGTGACCTTCACAGTAGATCACATACCCTCACACATAGGTACCGAGCAGATGTATGGATATAGAAACAAGAAAATACCTTCACAGTGGGCACTCGCCCTGAAGCACAGGCTACAAGCACAGATAACTGAACAGAAAGACACTCACAGATTCACTGATTCATGTAAAGATGTGCTCTTAGTGAGGAAGAACTCAGGGACACCAGGTAGGGAAGTGAACTCCTTTACTTAAGTTCAAGTTGACAAGGTAACATATCAGGTAAATTACAAGGTAAGTATAAGGCACTACATAGGAAACATCCTCCGGCTGCCACTCTGACAGGATCTCAGCTGCAAGTGACATCCATGGAACATTCAGGGGCACTCACACATCCACATTCTACAGATCAGCTTTCTACCAGGCACTCCGTCTTGCTAGCATGCACACAGCACCAGGGCAGGGGAGACACAAGACACAACACATCTCCCTCCTTTATAGGGACAAAGGAAAATAGGGTACAGAATAGAGCACACAGGGAGGAACCATCCGGGAAAGCCACCTGACGAAACACTCCAAATCCTACTCAGATACAAAGCAAAAAACTCCCACAACCTAGCACTACATTCCACCATAGGAACATGGAGCCACGCTCCCAACTGAACCATCACCCTCTCAACGTCCTGCAACAAGAACAGGCCAACTCAGCCAATCACAACCCACAGTCCACACATACGTGCCGTGCAGTGGGACGCTCCAATAAAGGTATCCAGCCTCAACACCACAACTCACCCAGAAATCCATAGATCCACATACTACAACCCTCACATAATCACACCACCAACAAACATGGTGCACTGAAAGGACAGTCACCCCTCAACAAACCATATACTGCCAAAAACATTAACCAACACCATACACACCAGAACAGAGGGCATCAGGTACCCAAAACAATGCACCAATGGAAAAAGAGAACCACCCCCCAAGAGTCCTCAGTATCCAACTCCAGTGTCTTCAAAAGTACAGCCAGGTAAACCTCCCAGGGAAAACGTCCAACAAACCTCTGGCTGTCCAACACCCCACTACCATAACACAACAACAGGCACGGTTTCATAACACCCCCAAAGTGCCGGGTGTCCAACACCCAGGGCGGCTCATGGCCAGGTCAGGCACTCGAGTGGACACTGCACCACACAACACAACAGTCTGGTCAAGCCCACTGGCAGACATGGTACTGCTCAACAAACACACAGGGCTGGGCCGCCACAAACCCAGCAAGTGGTTTGCTAGGCCAGAGGCCAGGTTTTACACAAGACTCACAATACACACAACCTCACCACACATAAAAAGGTTCATTTTCCTACTGGTACACAGCATTATATTAATCCTTACATCTTTATAGTCCATGCCGCAAGCTACAAAGTGCATTCGGTAGGTGGTCCTGTGGAGGTAGAAATGGTTACACAAAACAGATACATAAGATTTAACCCTGCTGCATAGAATAGTTAAAAGTTGCCTTAATAAACAGAGGCCAAGTCATATATGCTTGGAACTCACATCCTGGAGTCAACTGACACATCAAAAATCCGAACTCACCACAGCCACATCCACTCCAAGGTATAATCCACACAAAGCAAAACTGCCCCAACTCGAATACAGACAGGTCCTAAATGCAGTTATACAGGCCTCACATGACATTGGATGCTAAGGTTGGAAACGTTCCCTAAGGATAAAATTGAAAGACATTTCCACACAGCACAACAACTTCTGAGACATGCCACCCGACAGGGAAAATGTCCCCATCCTTAAACTGTAAGCCTACATAAACTTGAGAATGGCACGACTGCTGCTGCGTCATATTCATACTGCTGACCACACACACAGTGAGCTTCCATAGTAGTTCACTGCGCCCTGCTGGAAGTGATAGCTCAAACGATGCACAGTACTTCACTTTATTCATAATGCCCCCAGCGTTCGTAATGCAGCGTTACAAATGTTCCATTTTTGTGTTACTTTTGTTCCCCCATTTTTGGCGAAAACGCTCCTGACGCTCCGTATTGCCGGCAACGATAGCCAAAGGCCTTAATGCAGGAGACCACCGACAGAGCGCAGACACTCCATAACGGCAGAAGCAAAAAATAAGGCCAGAAGGACCTTTTCCTTTTCCCATCCTTCTTCCCAAAGGCTGCCACGTCAGACCGAACGCTGTACGACAACGTTCAGCACGTCATCAGTACCTTCATTATCTTCATGTCCTCAAGGATCACAGAGCTCCGACGCTGCTCCTAACGGCCCGAGCTCCCCAAAGGCTCGGAGTCTTGCAGAAAGGTGTCTCCTTACCAGCGTATCAGTGTCTGCTCTTTTCTCCTGTGCTGTACACCACTGGCTGAAGGACAAAGGGTCCGGCAAGTGCGCCTCACTTGTGCCATCGACACAATATTGCAGCAATCAGAAAGTTACCAGCCCATGCAGGGACTTGCCAGGCCACTGGGGCCACTTTAGGGTATCAGATCCTGCAATAACAATCGCCCTTGACTTGCACCCGGGAAGTCCAACTCTCCCAGGCCGTCACAGCCTCCAGTCACCGGGTGCCTCTCACAGGCCATCACAACCTCCAGTCACCCCATCACAGCCTCCAGTCACTGGGTGTCTCTCCCAGGCTGTCACAGCCTCCATTCACCGGGTGTCTCTCCCAGGCCATCACAACCTCCAGTCACCCCATCACAGCCTCCATTCACCGGGTGTCTCTCCCAGGCCGTCACAGCCTCCAGTCACCGGGTGTCTCTCCCAGGTCATCACAACCTCCAGTCACCCCATCACTGCCTCCAGTCACCAGGTGTCTCTCCCAGGCCATCATACCCGCCTCTTGATGTCTTGCCAATACAGAACGGCCCAAAACTGCCACTACAGGGCCGTTACTTACTGGCTGCTCCTTACAGACATGGTCTAGCTCCAAGCTGTCCCATGTCAGCCAGTCTTGCCTCTGCTCCTCGGTAACTGAGCCAGGGTGTCAGCTCACCTTAATGCGGGCGGGGGATGGAGGGTTCAGGCAGTGGATGTCTCCTCTCCTAGTCTTCACGCTTCCTTTTCTTCTCTTCTTGAAGGTGCTGCTCCACCCTTAACAGCTGATGCAGGTTCCTGGCCCTTCACCCCAAGCCAGCTCGTCACCATTGTAAAGATGTGCTCTTAATGAGGAAAAACTCAGAGACACCAGGTAGGGAAGTGAACTCTTTTACTCAAGTCCAAGTTGAGGTAATATATCAGGTAAGTTGCAAGGTAAGTATAATGGAAGACATAGGAAATACCCACCGGCTGCCACTCTGAAAGGCTCTCAGCTCCAACTGACATCCATAGAACATTCCGGGGCACTCACACATCCACATTGTACAGATCAGCATTCCGTCTGGCACTCCATCTTGCTAGCATGCCCATAGCACCAGGGCAGGGGCGACACAAGACACAATTCACTAACAGCTGGTCACACATCCTCAAAACAGAAACCAAGCTCAAATATGGGCACAAAAGGCCACATATGGCTTTCCCCCTGCTGTGGGGGGCGGTCAAGGCCGGTAATGGCCCTCCAGCCCGACCCTACGTAGGACACAGTGAAGCAGGGGTGAAAGCCAGTCACACCCGGGGTTTGTCTGTGGTGCAAATGCTTTATTTATTTTCCTCAGGAAATTTGCTGCGCTAGCAACGCCAATCTCCCGAGGAAAAACAAAATGCTCGCCGCCATAGGGAATATGGACTAAGTCCCTTTTCCATTTCCATGGCAGCAGTCGGGAGCGGGAGGAGCGTGTGGAGGACGGCTTTGGCTGCTGATAGACTGACCTGGGCAGTTTCACATAAGATGGGCATGGCTCAACCATTTATCTTTTTGAAGGAGGTAAATAAAGAATGGAGGTGGGTAATATTGTGTGGGATGCACTAATAATACAACCTGCCATCTCTCGGACTCTGGTACTGGTGGGGCAGAATCACTCATATTTGGTTTGTTTTAATCATTATTTTATCCTTCTGAGGGTGATTAAATGAGTATGATTGAACTGGGTCATATTAAGTGGGGATAGTACATAAAATGGAGGTACACTGATAGGCCAGTGGAGCGATGGAGGAGTTACCAACCTGTCAGGTGGGCATATCTTATTCTTTCATTCATCTGATGCAAACACATACGTTTAGTTTAATGGATTATGTTAAAATATGGAGACTTCATTTCCTGGTATTATCCATAAAGGTTGCTCAGAATGAAGCAAAGTCATTTTCATGTCAGTTGTGCTATATTCATAATTTCTCCTGCCTCAGGGTAATCAAGTGTACTACAGAAACGGTTGTTAGGGTGATCTTTCCAGAGTTTTCTGATGAGGGCTGTGTACTCATCTATCCTTTGAGCACACATGGTTCGAACCAAAAGCTATTGGCAGCCATGGCAGAAAGCAAGGCTTCACTCAAGGAAGGATGGACGACTGGTGGTAAGGTACCGTCAGTCCCATATAGACACCACAAGAGAATACACTACACAGATATACTGAAATATATGTGGTCTTTATTATAGGGTTATACATAACTCACACAAAGTATTATGGAGTGTTTGTGTGTGTGTGTGTATATATGTGGGGGGTAGGGACTGTGTAGGTGATATGGGCTGAACGTAGCAAACTAATTATGTTTAGGTGTGTGCTGTTCTCGTGGTGGACCAACTCACTCATATAACTCCATCCGGTGGTGCACATCATTGAATAAGAATATATTTATACCAATTTGAGCATTTACAAAATGTCAGGATGCCGGCAACCCCAGACAGCCATGAACCTATGTTTGCCACAAACATAACAATCATGAATGCATTGGGGAATTACCCCACTGAGAGTCTGCACTCCTATATATGCTTAACAAATCCAACCACTACTGTTTCACAACAGATATAGTTTAATAATTATCTAACATAGTCATTCAGAAAACATGTAGAATAATACACAATACATCTGGAATATCTCTCGACGCATTTCAGACCGTTGGTACTTTTTCAAGAGCATTTATCTGCAAAATATACAAATAAATATACGTAGTCAAACCAAAAAGACAACAGAAAGCAGTACTTCTATCAATTATAACCCTAATACTGTGATTCATACATAATAACACTTACAGAACTAAAGAATGATGATATTGGAATTACTATAGTTTGCAAAACAAAGCCACCTAACCATTAGAATCAACTCAAAATAACCTTCAGTGACTCCTACACACTGAATGACCAAATACATATGCCAAAATTATAATAAACTAATATATTCCAACAAGTACACTAACAAAAACAGAGTGTGTAAAAGCTGATATTGAAAAAAGGAAAAGGACATCCATTACAATAAAATGAATAGTGTCAACAACCTGAATCTTAACACTTACCTGGAATCTCAACCGTTTCCCACAGCAAAACACAAACCAGTTTTATAGCAGTCCTCACCCAAAAAAGAGATTCACCACTGTCTCTCTGAAATCACAAAAAACAAACCACATATTCATTATAAACTTCTAAACTCAACTGCGAGTCAAACACATGCTACATTATCCATCCAAGTATACCATGTACAAACACCCCATTGATCTAGTTCCACCTTATCTCTCCCAACAACGATGTATGCATCAGGCACAAACACTAAAGCGATTGTCCGAACAGAGCCTCATCCTACACTGGCTTAAATACCTAAACAGTGAACAGCCACTAAAAAAAACAAAAGAAAATAGACTATAATGAAAACAGCCACTAAAGAAAGACTTACTCCATAAACAAAGAAAGCAGACTAAATCAAAACAGCCACTCAAGAAAGACTCACTTCATAAGCAAACCAACCAATCAGGCTGACCAGAAAAAGAGCCAGACAGTCAGGTCGACCTACACAGGGTGGGTACTGGGGTTGTCTTGTGCCAGCCTAAGCCGATATAAACCACAACAGAGGGGGGTCTGCTACAACTCGTAGGAAGGTAATTCATTGCATCTGTTTTTCCACATTGTTGGTAGCATTTTTATGGGGGAAAAGACCTCTTTACCCTTCCCCATCATCCTGCCATTCTCCAAACCCCAAAATGTAAAAACAAAATGTAACCCTGCGCCCGCCTTACAAATGCTGTGAGAAATGCAGCGAAACGGCCGCGATGGGTTGGCCCTTACAGGTTTGGCAGGTACCAACAGAGAGTGCTGGTTTGGCTCAAGGTAGGCACATGTTTCCAAAACAGCCACTTCAAGTCTGCCTTATGGTACCCACAGATAAATGAAATGGTGAGAGCAGGAGTGAAAAAAACAACATTAATACCCCCAATGGCTACTGTAGAGGAGCAGCCAACTGCCCCTGCAGGAAGGCACCCCCCCACCTATATGCTGGAAACCAGAAATCGTGCAATGCTTGACACCAGCGATTATGACTATTATGCGTCGAATCTTCGAGAAAAGGTATCCATTAAGAAAACCCTATCAGATGTATTCCCGAAGAGATGACATTCCCTTAGAGGAGATCCATGAAGGAATATGAAAAAGAGCGAAAAAGGAGTTGGGGACGTCACCAAAAACGGTCGTGACACACAAAGAAGACTGGCTTAAGAAGAGAATGTATTGACCTTATAGAAACTGATGACGAATTAAAGAATCGAGTAAACTTTCATATGCGAGACAAAAATTACATGTGTGAAGAGCACTGCCGAAAATGCAAATCGTTCAATAAATGTACAGATGCATCGACACAAGTAAACTAAGTGATCATAGAAGCAAGCTATACGTAGTGAATAGACTGCATGCTGAGCCGCCATTATATAGAAGCTGGACATCGGTGTCACAACTTTAGTAAGTTCAAACCCATGAAGAGAAGGACTAAAAGCTGTGTCACGGCAAAGAATTAGCTGGGAGCATGGAAGACTCTAGAAGGACTGCCTGGCCTGGTGTCAAGGCAGAAGGCAGCCAAGACTGGTTATCTATTCTTGAAGGCAGGGAATGTGAGACGCTGAAACATCCCTTGTTAAGGTGCAAAGAAAGAACACCATGAGTGTCAAGTTTTATTCATTTAGGACAAATAAATGCTGCAAAATGGGATGAATTGCAGTCTCCTTTCACGTGAGCCAAGGATGAAAATAGATTTGGCCATGTAGTTCCTGAACTATGATAGTGTATGCTCACACTCCCATATATTCTCAGGATCAGGGATATTTTGAAAGGCCAAGTTCAAAGACAATCATCATGGCAGAAGGCATGGGTGATGAGAGATGGTGGGCTAAATGGGTGGGGAGGTACAGTCCAAGCCACCTCCTGACATCTGGGGAATGAGTTTATTTATTTATTTATTACATTTATTAAACGCCCAGACCCTGAGGTATCACGGCGTAGTTACAGACACGAGCAAAATACAATCTTGGTGATGAACACAACATTAGAATAAGAGATACAATTTACATTTCTATATTATATACATGGTGAAACATTTATATACAGTGGATGTGTAGAGTTGGCCTGGGATGTGATGTACTTGGGAGTAACTAAAACTGGTTGAATAACCACGTTTTAAGTAGTTTTTGAAATGCGGGAAGGAAGTTTCATTCTTGATATTAATGGGTAGGGTATTCCAGTGCCTGGGAGCAAGTACTTTGAAGCTGGTGCCTCCTGCTTTTTCACTTTTATAACGTGGGATTTCAAGGTTTTCTCTGTTGTTAGTTCTTAGGAGTCTTGTATGGGTTTTCTTGGTGATTGTGTTAAGGAGGTATTTAGGGGCTTTGTTGGCGATGCATTTATGGGAAATGCTGAGGCTTTGATGGGGAGCCAGTGATTACGTCTCCTAATATTGGAGATATGATCGGATTTTTTTATGCCTAAAGTAGCTGAGAGGGCTTTATTCTGCATGAGTTGGAGTTTGGAGACGTTAGTGTTGGAGGTGCCAAGGAAGAGGATGTTATAATAGTCACGTTTAGATAGTATGAGCGCTCTTGCTAGTGTAATGCAGTTTTCAGGTGTCAGGAATTTGTGACTGAGAGAGATAAGTTTGGCTGTGTAGGTGGTAGAGGCTGCTAGGGTGTTTACTTGCTTGGACATGGTAAGTGTCGCGTCAAGGTAAACCCCAAGTGTTTTCACTTGTTTTAGTACTGGGATTGTGGTGCCATCAATGCAGAATGCTGAATAAACACGCTGTAAGGAGGCTATCTTGGAAGATGATCCTAGTATGAGCAGCTCTGTTTTTTGTCATTGAGACATCGGGCCTCATTCCGAGATTGGAGGAAGTCATGGCGTTATTTGCGCCATGACTGCCTCCAATAACGGGTCTGGCACCGGTATGGTTCAATGGGGACTTACCGGTGTAGTCCGACCTTTGCGGGACCGGTAAGTCCCCACTGAAAAAGCCATTCCCCATTCCCATTTGAGCCCCCATAGGGCTCAATGGGGAAGGCACTAATAACGGTACAGCAAATTGCGGTACCGTTATTAGCTCTGAAGTCCCTTAACGGGTCCCGTCCATAACGCCTGGTCAGACCAGGTGGTAAAGGAGGGACCCGCTAGGGGAACTCGTAGTAGGGCGGTAAGGGATTACTGGCACCGGTCTCCTTACCGGTGCCCGGTAAGCCTTACCGCCCTACTCGTAATGAGGCCCATACACTGTTGTTGGCCATCCAGTTTTGGATTATTGAGTAAATCTTATTGATGAATATGGAGTCTTGCTCATGGTTTCCTGTTAGAGGGATAAGGATTTGAGTGTCATCTGCAAAGTTTGTGTAGATGACACCCATGGCATCCAGTGCTACGAAGAGCAGCTTGGTGTAGGCATTGTACAGGGTGGGGGAAAGGCAAGAGCCTTGAGGGACGCCTAATGGGACTGGTATGGGATCTGCTGCTTCTTTACCAATGGCGACGCTTGAGGTCCTGTCCGCGAGAAAGGATTTAATCCAGTCTGTGGCATGGTTGGATAGGTTAAAGTTGTTTAGGGTGGCACAGAGTTTGTCATGGTCAACCAGGTCAAAGGCAGTGGAAAGGTCGAGGAGCATTAGTAGGTAGAGTTTGCCTGATTCTTTGGTGGCATCCATTTGTTTCTTTAGGTCGAGTAGGTCTGTTTCAGTGCTATGGTTGGGGCGGAACCCTGATTGTCGGTCTCCTAGTAGTTGATGGTGTTCTAAATGATTTTGAATTTGGGAGTATGCTCTTTTGTCAATGATTTTCAGGAGAAATGGGACAGCGGTTATGGGTCGGTAATTGGTAGGGATTGAGGGGTCCAGGGTCGGTTTTCTGAGGAGGGGTGTTACCCAGGCTTTTTTGATACTAGTGGGGACAGTGTTAGAGTTAAAGGATGCGTTGACAAATTCAGGTATGCCTGGTGATAGGGTGTGGGCGGGGAATTGGTCTTCTTTGCAGCTGGAGACTTTGAGTTTCGTTATGGTGTCTAGTACTTCTTTGTCAGTGACAGGGGTGAATTGAAAGGGGGTGCCTGTGGGAGTGATGGGACTGTTTGAGCCAATAGTATGAGGCATTTTTTCGGCAAGGAGCGTTTTGCTGTCGATTCTTTTTTGTAGCAGCAAGATTTTGGAGGCTAGCCTACGTGCTGTTAGTGAGCAAATGTTCCAGAAGGGCATGAGCATGCCAACCAAATGTAGAGGGCCATATAACGAAGGGCCTTATAGTTTGAGAGCCAATGATGTACCGTGTATTTAATAACTATTGAAGATGACTTGCACTAGGGGTGTGCATGAGTTGTCCATCTGACTGTAGAGACCCAATCACAACACAACCCCTTATAAAAAATATACTTGGATGATCCCTTTGAGCGTATCACAACTCCCCATAGTTTTTCGATTATTTGCCACATAGTATGATGTTATGTATGTCACATTTTTAGTATAAAAGTAAACATTTTTAATGAAATATTTAGAGAGAATGCAGTGCGACATCCATTCTAACTACCTGTTTAGACAATTGGTAATAAAACTCTTCCTGAGTTGGTTTGATTATTTGGTGTAAAGAGTTACTCTGCATCCCATCCACTGCATGACACGTTACCCGACAAGGGCCATGGGTTCACTACCATATTGTTGCATGTACTAATGCGATAAAACTGGTTGCACCCCTGGAGAAACCAAAGCTAGATCATAACTTCTGCCAGCCTTCACCACAACACAAGTGTAGGGTGATACAATCACCATGCAGCCAAAATGGGGTGCTGGAAAAACACCCCTGTTCTAGGAACCATATGGGTTGCAATAGAACAGCACATCAAAGAGGATTTCACTGGCAGGTGGACTTCAGCTAAAGTCCCTCTGACTGCAAATCTAAGGTCAAAGAGCCAGGAAAACCAACAGGAAAAAGATATAAAGTTAGTGGTCTGATAAAACCACTTCCGCATATGTTCCTGGTACCACCTTTCCTCTAATTGAGATAAGGAATTGTAGAGTATGGTTATTGCAGAATAGCCCAGTAACTATTAAATGTCACAGGGTAGTGACAGAGTCAGTCGAATATTTGCCATGCATTCCTGTCTCCACATTTTATCTTTCAGGGGATTATAAAGAGAAAATCTCTGTGGTGGATAATCTGGAATCGGGAGACCTTTTAAAAGTCTCTTAGGGTGGTAAAAGAGCGTTTCAGGGTACCCTCACTGAACCTTTCCCGATTTTGAGCGTGAGAAACTTAGTATCCCTGAAGCGAGTAAAATTGAATGGGAAAATCATTACCAAAAGGCAGGCAGTGCTATATGTCATGTGTCTCTGACTCAGCCCTTCATCCATGTGACAGTGCTAGCATGAGCACCACTGACCACTGGCGGGGATAATATTAAACAGCAAGATTTTGCGATTGATTAAATCATATGAGTTTTATAGAGTGCTTGATTACCCAGAGAGCTCTTAACACTGAAACTAGACAGCTAATCAGACAAATGAGAGTTGCTCATGAGAGAAGAGAAGTCTTCAAATATTTCTTTAAAACAGAATGATCATCAAGGGCCTGAATATGCTGGTAGCAGAATTCAAACTGCAAAGGGCCCCACTCAGGGATGTAATTTAGGGGTCACCAGAGGTCACACCTGCGACCCCTGAGTTGTTCCCTTGCTACCCCTCTGGTCTCCCTGGCTACCACTAAAAAAAATGAAAAAGATATATATATTTTTTTTAATTGAAGCTCCTGGGCTTTGGCCAGTGACCTGTGGCTCTTTTTTTCTGAAGTGGCTGTTTTTCGTTGTTAAGGCCTCTTAAAAAACCAGGGGGTTCCGCAGGTGTAATAATTTGAGCAGTGACCCTAAATAAGAAAGAATAGGAATAACAAATAATTTGTCTTTCTGGAATACTATACAATAATTGCTAAACTCATTAAAGGGGTGATGCGTAGTGTTCCATCACTTCCTGTGATGTCACTCCGGGGCGGGGCAAATGACATCACTTCCTGTGATGTCATCGGAGGTTAAGGGACATGTGACATCACTTCCGCTACCCCTGGCATTTTTGGGAAATGACGTCCCTGCCTCCACTGAGACAGCTATTCCTCCCATTCTTTTCTGCAAAATGCAAGGATTTGCAGAAGCAGGTTACAAGAGTATCTGAGTGATTTTGCAGGGCATAGTGCTGTGGCTTATCCTTAAGAAAAGGATGGAGTAGCCATAAATGTCTTTATGAGTAATACAGGGTGCATTGAATCAAATTTGCCTCCTAATAGGAAGCCAATTTAGTGGTTTAAGGAAAGGTGTCATGTGATCACCATGGCCAACCCAATAAGACGTCTATGTCAATCTCTCTGGGTTCGTCGCTCATGTCAGACAATATTTCCCCTTTCCCACCTGATTCACTGGAGCTGGTGTGACACAGCTTCCTTCTTCCCCTTCTCCTAAAGTCCTTTCTTTTGTAGAGGTATGGTCTACTTCAGAGGTTCCTGGCGGGCTAGTGGCCCCTACCCCGAAGTAGCCACAGAGGGGAAAAAGCCACAGAAGGCAGAAAAAAAACCTGGGTGGTATCGTGGTCGGTGGACGTCTTGTTGTCCTCTTGGGATACGAGAAGGTCCAGTTATCAGTTAGAAGAAGAGTTCTAGAGTGGAAGAACAGGTCCTTCAATCTGGCAGGGAGTTGTAGGCAGGTGTTTAGTCGGACTGGAAGCCCGAAGGAGGATAGTTGCCATGGACAAGTACGGCCTTGAGAGAGGGAATCCAGAGGATGAGAAAGAGCAGAGATAAACCCTTAGGTAAGAAGAGAGGAGAGGCAAGCAGCACATAGCAGGAAACTACGAGCAGCGCCGCCACGCTAGTACAACAGACACTCCAAAAACACAGCAAGCAATGGAGTGGGGAAACCAGGGATTCGAGAAACCCAAGTGGAAGAAAACACTGACATGAGAAATGAGAGAGGAAAGGGAGATGGCTGCGGAGCTGCAGCAGAGGTGGGGCCAAGCGGGCACAGCAGGCTGAGCCAGCGAAGCTGCGAAGGGCGAAAGACAAGCAGCAGAGGGATGAACAAGGAAAAACAGCTTGCTTGTTGAGCGGAGGGCAATACTAGTGTCTTACCCAAAGATGCAGGTGAAAATGGGTTGCAACCTGCTGACCGCTGGGAATGAACTGTCTAAATACAACCGCCGGCAGCCATGTTGAAATAAACTAGACCGTAGCTTCATGGTGGGAATGTGACATGATGTGCAATGTCAATGGAGGTGCATTCTCCATCTATTCCATTAGCGCAACCTAGTGGAACGCGTGACATTCTACAACTCATTCCATATGATCTTTCAACCTTTTCATAATTAGTCAAAGCGGTCCAGGTAAAGGAAATTGTCATATTGAAAACAAAATGAAATAATTAGGAGTTATTACCCGCTATGGTGGGATCACCCTGTCGTAATGGCAAACCACCCAAGTTAAAGTGAAGTGAAGCTATACCCTCTTAGCACAGGTGGCAGCGCTGGTACGAACAGGGCCAGCCCGCCCTTGATGATAATAACACCATTAGCACATGTGATGACTCTTTGCCCATGTTATAGTAAGAAACGAAAAGAAGCCTTACTAGAACCATTGACGAATCCTCAGCATACTACTGTAATCTGTTTACAGTACTGGTAAAGATTACGTTATTGACATTGAAAAGGGAATGTAGATGTTCCACGGTAGTGCCAGACATAGTACAGATAAGTTAACTTCTACTTTTTATAGAAATTTAAAATAACCTTCAGCACCTGCAGTTAAACAGAATAATTGCTAAAGGGGGTGCAGGAAGGTGAATCAGACAAAGCAGGACAGTGGCGGCAAAACGCAATGGTGGCGCAACTCCTCTGAGGCTCATAGGCACAGAGTGCTTACATCAAATAATACAGCCCCCATCCTGAGCAGTCGGTCAATGTGGCTGCACCAGGGTGCTAATGGCAGCAGTCATAACAGATACCTGGGTCTTTGTTGGGAGGAATGGAATGTCTTTCCTCAAAACCCAAAGATGATAAAAGCAGAAACTAGTTACCGCCTTTTTTTTATAAGGAATACGTGATATCACTGTTACATGGTGCTCTGGTACATTTGAAACACTGGTAGAGCTTGGGCGCAGTCAATTACATATTAGGCATGTCTTAACTCTGCCCCAATTCCTTCAAAGGGCAGCCTAATAATGAGCAGTGTAGTGATACGCGGAGAACGTCAAGTAAAAGATTACTTAATATTTTATTGTATGGTGAATATATATAAATGTATAAGGATACCTGCTCATACAGCTGCGCTGCCTCCCAGCAACCGTCGCTCTGCCTCACATTCAATCCGTGAGGCACAGCAACTCCTGCAGGACTTGCACACACATGGGTTGCACGGGACTCTGTGAGGCGGTACGAGGAAGCTGACTCTACACATCCCCTCTTCTTCACAGAGACCACTCCCGCAGGGTTCTCAGCATAACCTCACTGTACATAGTCTCTGAGATGACCAGGTCTCCGGCACTTCCTTCCACATCTGGAGCTAACCAACTTCTCTAGTGTATCACCACGTAAAGAGGACACAAGGTCTGCCACACCTTCCTCTGTCACAGGGGCTGGATGACTTCCCATCTATGGTACCCGGCAAAGAACATAGACCATATCTGTCAGAACTCCCCTCTCTCTCAACCATCACTCATTCCACGTTCCACACCCTGTTGTCCACAGTCCTAACCGCAAACCTGAACACCTCCTTTACCTAGATTGGATCAGACCATTTACATGCCCCAACTCGAAGGGCCAAGGGTAACTTGATCCTTGCCATGTCCCCAGCACCCAGAGACACCTTCTCACTGACTCCACGATGATCATACAAATCCTTATTCCTCAGCTGACTTTTCAAGATATTCTCTCTTGCACTCTCCAATTTCTCTTCAGCCAGGACAGGACGACCCATCCAAGGGGGAAAAAGCTTTGTATTTGCCTTCCCCCCTCTCCTGAGTTCAAAAGGTGACATGCCAGTGTAATTGTGCTGGGTGAACCTATGAGCTCTCACAGTCTCCTTTACAGCATCGTTCCAGTTGCGCCCATGCCCACCTCATTGCTTCCTTCAACACCCTGTTAAAATGCTCTACCAACCCAATAGTCTATGGGTGATAAATAGCACTCGTTTTATGCGTGATAGTATGCATGCGGCAATAGTCACTCCATTCCTTGGACCTGAAGTGGGTACCAATATTGGTCACTATCACTTTGGGGTAATCTTCTCTAGTGCATAATCCCTCAAGAAATTCAACCTCTCTTCTCGAGGTCACACTTTCAGTCACCACTACTTCCGCCCATCTGGTGAGTAGATCCAACACCACCAAACAGAATGATTGCACCCCATCACACCAGATTGTACCTATCAAGTCCATCCCAATTTTCTCCCACAGCTGTGTAGGGATATCAGTTACCGCCATGGGACTCTTCACTCTCACATACACTTTATCACTTCTTTTTACAAAGGATACAATCCCTGACAGCTCTCTCAATTTGAAGATTGGAGGCTGGCCACCAGTAGTTATTTGGGATCCTCTGTTTTGTTTTCACTATTCCTTGATGTCCTTCATGACCCAGTTCCACCAGGCGTTTCCTGATGCCCTCCGGTGGAATGATCTTATCACCTGTCCACAGCAGGCCATTCTGAATCGACAGTTCAGCCTTCACTTCCCATAAACACCTGAGTCCCAGAGATTCTGGCACGTTTGGGTTGAGTCGTCCTTCTGAAACCGCACTCATGAATTGATTTAGCTTCTCATCATCTTGCATCGCTCTTTCCCATTCCTGCCGGGAAACCGAGCTGTCATTGATTTTCATCATGGCTTCATTGTCCTCGTCCTTATTTCCCATTTCATCAACCAATGACAACCTCGATAAATAGTCAGCAGCGTGGTTCTCTAATCCTGGTATGTACTTAACAATTCAGTCATGCTCCTGCAGGCGAGAGACCCATCTTCTTATCCTCCCGATTCCTTGTCTAAACCTTTCAATGTAATTATTTCAACCAAGGGTTTATGCTCTATGTGAAACTCAAATGTTGTGTCTCACACAAAACATTGCAACTTCCATGCCACCCATTTAACAGCCAAAGCCTCCTTTTCAATGGTCGCATAGTTCTTCTCAGCTCCCTTCAATAGTCATGAGGAAAAAGCTATGAGGTACTCTGCATCGCCTTCTATGAGTCATCACAGCCCCCAAACCCACATTACTAGCATCAGTTGTGATTATGATGGCCCTTCCTCTTTTATAGTTCTGTAACGTGGGGGATTTTGCTAAGGCATCTTTTATGAGCACAAATTCCTCCTTGCAGGCGGCATTCCATATAAATCCTCCTTTGCTCTTAAGTAGCTCTGTCATGTTGGCAGTGTGTGTGTCAAAACTGTTAACACATTTTTAATAATATTCGGCCATTCCCAAGAATGTTTGCAGCAGATCTTGGCCACTTGGTGCAGGCATCCCCTCCATCGCATCTGATCAATTCTTCTTTGGTTCAATGCCTTTGTTTGAAATTACATAACCTAGATACTCAATTTCGCTTCTGTTAAGCTTGCACTTTTTCCTACTAAGTGCTATTCCTGCTTTGTATAATTTCTTGAGCACACCCTCAAGCCTTTTGTCATCTTCTTCTAGGATCTAGGTTGTTTGCATGAACCAGTATGACATGTTGAAAGAAAAAGACACTTGGATCGCCATCAAATATTCGATACATAATCTTCTGGAAAACAGAGGCAGCAGAGACGAGCCCAAAGGGCATACGTTTGTACTGAAATAGACCCTCTGGCGTTATAAAAGCAGTTAAATGTCTCGACTTCTCATGTAATTTCACTTTATAATAGACTAAAGTGAGGTCTAAAGTGGAGAAAAAATCTGCTGGCCCCATAGTCTTGATGATTACTTGAATGTTGGGCAGTGGATGTCTTTTGGGTACAATGCATTTTTTCAATTCCCTCATCCCCACACAAATCTGTATCTTTCCTGAACTTTTCCTCACCACAACCAAATGGGAGACCCACTCTGAGCCATTGATGCTCTCAGTTATGTCCTTTTCCACCAAACTCTTCAATTACATATTCACCTCATCTCTCATTGACAGAGAAATGTTCTGCATTCTCTGTACCACTGGTATGCAATTGTTTCTGGGTCTGATTTGGTGAACAAATCCCTGTAAACATCCAAATTTTTTCCTGGAATATGTATTGCACCACATTTGTTCTCTCTGATGATCCTCCCACTGACAGGACTGCATCTTCTGCAGTAGGATCAAGTTTGACCAAAAGCTTCTTTTGTTATGCCAAGCTTAGCAGGGGTGTAGCTCCTTTAATCGAAAGATATACTTTTCCAGCAGTATTTCTGCCCTTAAAGCGTAAAGCCACTTTGCACCAACCCAGTAGGTCTATGGTCACCTCCCCATAGGCCCTGGGGCAAATATTGACCTTGTTAAGATATTCGGGTCCTATATCCCCCCAAATATTCTTCGGCATCAGTGTGTATTTGGCCCTCGAGTCAATCATCATCATTGTGGAGATTCCATTAATAGAAACAGATGCCCTCGGGCTATCTAGTTCTTCATCTTCATTTACTACCAAGTAGACATGCTCTTCTTCTTCCCCTTCGCTGTGATCGCTTCCAATCCAGTTGATGGTCCTCCTGACATGACAGCATTTTGCTAAGTGAACTTTTTCTTTGCAAATTCAGCAAATTACCCTTAAAGCCAGGCATTCGCCCAGTGTGATGCACTTTCACACCTGAGGCATCTCCTTGTGTCACCACGACCTCACCCACGAGAGGTAAACCTTCCTCTTCCTTTGAAATCTCTTCTCCCTTTATATGGTCTGTCATTAGAGAACTTCTTCCTCTGTGTGGCATTACCACCACTCACAGCTGTAATTGTATCATCACAATCGCTGGAGCAGTTGCCTGTTTGTGTGGCTCAGATTTTACAGGGGACTCTTTTCATTTGTTCTCCAACACTTGAACACAATGTTCAGTGTGCTCTACTTCCTTTGCAATCCGTAGGACAGTGTCACGAGGTGGATCATCCTCAGCCCACAACTTTGCCCTAACTTTGCAACTACTGCACTCCAATATATATTGGTCTCGCAATCTTTCATCTAATTGCTGGTTGAATGTACATGTCCTTGCAAGTTTCCTTAGTGCCTTAATATAGTGTTCCACACTCTCTCCTTCTTCCTAAGTGCACTTTCCAAACTTGTAACATTCCAATATCGTGCTCAGTTTCTTTTCATTGTGTTTTTCCATTTTCATGACAGATTTCTCATATTCATTGAGGTCTGCTCCTTCCTCTCTTCGAAGGTCTGGCAAGTCTTTGAAATGTTCCTGCCCTGCTGAACCCAAACAATATAACAGAAGTGACTCTCTCCTCTCCACGCTGTAGTTTGCACCACACACAACATTGGTGAATTGTTCAAAGGATTTAATCCATCTTTTCTATGGTATAGCTGGTTCCCCAACTTCAGGTAGGTAAAATAGATGTGGCGAAACACTGTGGATTGCCATGTCTCCTGCACCCCTCAAGCACAACGTAATTGTTGATCCAATACAACTCCAAGATCAACAAAAAAGAATCTATATTTGTATCTGGGGAATGCAATGGTGCAATGGTGCTTTCTCTAGTGTTCTTTTCTCTGTATTCCCTCTCATATATTTTTTAAATGGTGGCTGTAATTGTTGTTGGAGTCAAAGTAGTGCTCATTACTGTTCACATCAATCTATATAAAGTCACTGTAATTTGTCTTATACTTTACATTGGGTTCAGCCAAAAATATCAGACAAATGCCTGTAGCATGAGGAAATCAGTGTATAGGCGTTCTTATCACTTCACACTATTGTCCTTAAAAGTACTGGGCCGATGAAAGCAGATGCTGAGGCGCTGCAGGGAGCATATACGTCCTTTCCTCTAATTAATATGGGTTGACATACTGGACAGGTAAATGCGTGCACATGGGCTGTCCCTTCGGCCAGAAACAAAGTGGAGTGATGCAGGCTTTCGTAGTAGGGAAGGATAATAAAGCAGGGACCAGCATGCACCGGGGTGATCGCACGCACTCCGTAAATCCTATGTGGCGATGCCGGGCTTCCACAGCCTGCAGGGTCGCTCGTCTCCAATTTGTAGTGATATGCAGAGAAAGGTAACTGAAAGATTGCTTAATATTTTATTGTATGGCAAAGAGTTCCTGATATAGATAATTTCCCTAGTAAATATCAGGTTAAACCTAAAACATAGGAATTGTTGCCTCCATTCCCTATTTGGAAATTTGATCAAATACACAGGCTGCTGAACCACCTTCTTATGTTCCCTTGCTGTATCGTGATACAATTTTTATTTCCTTAAAGACTCTTCTGTGTTATTCCCGTACCATTTCCAGAGACACAGTTTGGCCTTCTCTGGGTTTTCTACAAGTTGATCTGGAATGCTTAGAAGGGTGGGCAACATTCCATTACAATCATACAGCCACTTCTTTATATGGGAATTCCTATGTAATAAAAGAATAATTTTGAGATTTCCATACAAAGAGCACAACATAGGAGCATGTATCTTTCTATAAGAAAGTTAACATGTCCTTATCCGACAGACTCAACTTTCAGGGTGTTTAAGCCTAGTTCAAAGCGTATAACAGTGATAGGAACGTAGAGAGGCGAACCACTGTTCTCCATAGTCTGCCTTCTAATAAATCCACCCATAAATTAGTTTAAAAATCACCTTCATCTTGTAATCTTTGGCCATATTTAGCGTATGCCTTACTCATCTTAGGCTTCACCATATCTACTTTCGATCTTAAGGATACAGAGAGTGCAATTTTATTTGGACAAGTAAACAATGGAATACCAAGATATATATAAAATGATTAGTAATCTCAAGAGGTATGTGGTCAATAAGCCACCTATATTGGATTTTCCTGTTATGAGATAGCATTCTCATGACCTTCATTTTAAAGGTATTTATTTGGAGGTTATTTGCCAATGCACAATCAATCAGAGCACCAAACGTCCTATGTAATTCGATATGCGTTTGTTGAAGAAGAAGGTCATCTGCATATGCCAACCAAAAAAAATGCTAATAATAAAGACACAGTGGAGCAAATGCAAATGGCTCTAAATGATCTCCTAAATTGGACAAATAGATAATAAAAAGTCAAGGCGCAGATAAGCAACCTTACCTGAGACCAGAATTAGTGGAAATACTCAGAGAAAGATTTCCCTCTTGGCCCAAGCGCACTCTCATGGAGGTGTCCGCATTTAGGTAGATCAATATACTAAGGATGCCTGGGTCAAGGGACCCCTTTGTCTAACTTTGCCCAGAGTTTACTTTGATTCATGAGATCAAACGTCAAGCTACAATCAATGAAGTAGAAAAAGAAGGTCAGGCGCGCACGCTGGTTCCAAGTCATTTAATCCTGATGTAAGTAATAACAGGGTTGAATCCCAACACAGTTCAAAAAATAATAACAGGGCTGAATCCCAGATGCAAATAGTCCCAACAATGTTAAAAAATTACCAGGGTTAAATCCCAACTGCTACAGTTCCAAAGCACAATAGTTAGTTCTACTCCTCCAAGTGCTTTCAAGTCTCAAACTCTCATCAGGGAGGCTGTGTTAGCTGTGTTCCTTTTCAGGTGTTACTAATTACTTTTTTCAATTTCAGTCTCGAAGGATTCTGGTTATTGTAGTGATGGCACAAGTGTTTCATTCAGGAGACCAGGAACCAACTCCCCTCCAAACACAAATCTTACCCACAATTGGGGGAGGGGGGAAAACCATGAATATGGCTCTCCAAAGTGGGGGCATAATAGCCCCGGTGCTGCTGCCTTTTTCTACTTAAAATCAATGAAGCCCACAGAAACTGGACACTCATTGGTTTCATTTGCTTTAAAAAGAAGAAGCAGTATTCCGCGGATTTACCGCCGGAGTACCGGCACACTTGTAATGAGGCCCTTTGACGTCTGTAGCCTGCTGGAGCATTAGATGTTTACGCTGGTTCAGCCCATTTCTTTAGGATTATTGCTTGTGTTTCACTAGGTGGTTCATAACCTTTCTGAATGAAAAGAATCTTTTTCCTCAACTCCCTTTTTTTTGAGGATCAGATGTGTGAGTATGAACCCTTTTTTAACTATGCTGTTATTTTGAAAATTACTCAGCTTACAGTTCAGTTTATAAAGTTAGTAATGTTTTCGGGAGTAAAAAGCCTATTTCTATTCTTCCATTCGAGATCAAAGATAGACTCAGTGATGAATGTATTAGGAGAAAATATCTTATTTTGGTTGCACTTAACTCTATTGCCCGCCACATTAAGGCTTCAATTAAAGAGGCCTTTGTCAATCGATTCACTACTAGTATAGGATAAAGAGGCGAAGAGCATATTACAAATATAGCTCTTCAAGGTTCTCCATTTCAAACGTATGACATTCTGAGTTTAAGTCGCCAGCAAGTAAAACATGACCACCCTCATACACAATAAAGCAATTCTCCAGGAGTTCTGCTATTTCTTCCAAAAACTCCACGAACTCACTCTTTACTGAATTCCAGTAAACATTAAAAATGTAAATATGACATACACATTCATTCTCTACTAGAAGGAATTCAGTGGCTAATAATCCATACGTTGACGAATGTGTCATACCCAGAGACGATCTAGAAATACAGGTGATGTCAGCCATGTTTCCTACAGTAAGATTACAGAGTTGTTTTTAGGGCATCACAGATTGACTAATTGGCTAAAAGGTTGTGGTGACCTCTGGTGTCCCATGAAGTAATCTTTATTTCGGAAAAAGAGCTAGAGGTTCAAATTAGGCCTTTGTGAGGGGGAAGAGCATGTCATGCTAGGAGGTTGAACCTGTGAAAAAGAATCCGCTATTGGGTTACATGTATAGTAATTATCCTCCTACTTGATTACAAGTTTGGATCATTAGTTGAAGTAATCGAATCCCCCTCAGCAAGTCCTCCCGATGTCGCAGATAAGATATCTTCAACTGTACCATCATTTGCTGGCCTTAATTTTTTTTTTTTGTTTTTTTTCATTATACACTCCATGCTTTTTTCTGGATCATTGGTTTCAGATGGGAGGACCTAATTTCATCCAGATGGGAGATCAAAGTTCTTAAAAATGTCTAAGAGGACTTACGATTTATCTGAACTTTTTTCTTATTTTAATTTTAGTCTTGGTCTTTTTATTTGTAGCAATATTTCACTCTTTACATGCTTGAGCAGGGGTAATCAATTGTACTGAATTATCTGGTTTGATCTCCCTAGAAATCTAACCTGTTACTTCTACAGGAATTATAGGTGTGTTGGACACTTACATTTCCAGAATTAACATAGAAAGCGAATCATCATCTCTTGAGTTAGGATGTATACTCCTTATTCCTTTGGATTTATTTACATTCCGATTTTCAGGTTTCTCATTCAAATCCATTGATTCCAGAGGTTTTAGAATAGAATGCAAAAGCTCTGTATGCTGTTTCCTCTTCTATCCTGATATTGTCACATATGTCCATCATAAATGTAAGTACCATATTTAGTGCTGAGCTGGAAGCAGGACCCACATTGGGATGGCTCTGTGGAATATCTCGTATAGCAGAGGACTCATTTTGCAAAGGCGAAGAGGTTAAATTAGGAGAACACGCAGAAGAACTGGGTGATCTGCAGAAAAGGAAGGAATAATTGAAAGAGAACTACGGCACACTGATAGTTTAGTAGTTTAAAGGGGGAGCCGATTAGTTTCTTTAGCTAGTGTAGCCGAATCCAATGCGCTGATATTTCTGGAGAATTTTTGTGATGTCGCTTTTCACCTTCAAAAACTTTGTTCAGCCCTGGTATTACTGCAATTGAGTCAATAACTAGAGTAATGTTAATTTTGTCATTTAAAAAATCAGGGATATTTTTCCTGCAGTTAGCTACATTTCTTGCTGACGAGCTAGGGTTAAGGGAGGCGCCCTGGGGGGCAACCTTGTTGAAAAAGGAGTCCCACAAAGAGGAAGGGGTGAGGAAGGAGCAACTTCGGTCTCATGTATCAGTAAGGATAAATTTGCCAGTTTTGCCTGATTGCACACATGTAACTGCGTGATCTCCTAAGTGTGGAGTAAATTTGCATGGTTTAGAAGAACCTTTCATGGAGTTGAAAATACCTTTTGTGGCTCCTTGAACCATAGGAACTGCTGAGTCAACACTCTTGCTCCTTAGAGTATACATAGGGGCCAACCCTATACGCAGGTGGAAACAGAAATTTCTGTTTCCACCTGCTCATGTTGTTTTTGATAAACTTGTTGTTCTACTACCTGTCATTGAAATATTAAGAATTGACCATGATTGTCCCCTAAATGTTCTTTCAAATGTTGCCATGCAACACAAAACACATTTATTAACAACTAACTTATGTAGCTGGCATTGCCCGGGATTTTATTTTCTCATATGTATTTTTTGTTAGAAATACCTTAACATAGCTTTGTGCTTTTTGGAAAGGCTACATAAGAAAATGTGAAAAGAAAAATTCACTCGTGTTTGATTATTTAATATTTTTAAAATGTTTTCTCATAAAGACTACACAACACAATTTTGTGTTTGTAAAAACGAATTCTTAATCATATACATACATGAGAACAACAAGGGGATTCCTGAGCATCATGATGGGTGACATGATGCCAACGGTGCCAACTACTATGGACCTAACGTTTAATATTACCAAAGTGCATGTTCATTGTAAGTCTTGTTTATAAACAAAAGGTTTTCTTTTTCCAGTCAGAGCAGTGATATACAATTGATTCAGGGAACCCACTCTGGAACATGCGACATATAACTGCCCGTGGGAGAAACCGCTCGGCAAGCCACAAACCCCCAAACAATTTTTGACTTTTATATATATACATTATTCACAGAAATAACATTGTAAGGTTATTGAAAGATTTTTTCTAAAGAAAATCATTTAGTGACTTTATAGACTTCATATGCAGTATGATGTTGATGTTCATTGAAGGCTGTGCATGTTTAACACCAGAGTTCACTTGTGTGAATACTGTTTTTTATTGCTATTCCTTGAAAGTATCTGTTTGAGGGCCATTCACTAATTGGATGAACAGCCTCGGTGGCAGATTGAAGTTGCTCTGTCCTTTGGACTACACATTGCATTCTTGGATGAACATAGCAAACACATCTTTTAGCCAACAAAGGAAGATCATCAAAGGAATACGAACAAAGCAAAGAAACCCAAGAAGTTCCCACAGTTACTTCTGAGTCCGGACATTGGCACCAAGCCCATATACATATCAGTAAAATAGCAAACCATCCAAGACGGTGAACGAATATACACCGATAACACAAACATGCAGAATTCAATTCAGCACAATAACCAGAGAGAACAGGCACGGACAACACTCATGTATCAACACACAAAACAACTGATCAGAATGGGCCCATACAACATGGACTACCAATACACATATACACAGGTACACAATATGCATGTGCAGAATACAATCCACCACAACCCTTATAGACACTATGGACATATTCATGCTTATGCAGGAGAAAAGTAGTATGTACTAATACACGCTTTCAAGTATGACATATGCGCATACAAGACCACTCCACAATCTATATCAACACACTCAGAATAACACACGCTGACAAAACACTTGCATCATATGCCGAATGTTGGAATGCAGCCATTATGTGCATAACATACATATGCACATAAAGAATGTAATGACAACAAAACGTCCAAGTCCAAAGTCCAAGTCCATCACACTACAAATTAAATCTTAAGTCACACTACGCTGCTATTTCACACTTAATTTGTATTGGGAGAAATACTTATTTGGACAGTGTATTATAGTGTGATGGACTATTTTATATTAGGGAAAGGCATTATTTGAACACCTGTGAAGTACTCGTGTAGTACGAGTTGAGCTTTCATTTGTAGTGTCATTGACTTCGTTTGTCTTAGGGAAATCCTTAATTTGGACAACTTTGTGTCTTAACAATTGGATTCCCAATATTTGATGACTTTACATTTTGTTATCTTCAGAACGAATGTTCGTCCCTTAATGTTGCCATTGGCATGATTTGACATTTCTTCCTTTTATATGTAGAATCCTAAACTATTTTCAAAACATGTTTTCCCACTGATTTACACACACACACACGTGCGTGCATGTATGATTCCCTAACCACAATCGTGTCTGTCTATATATGTGTTTATCCAGCTCATCACTAAGGGGTTGGGAGTCATTGCCTTGTATGACCATGTGAAAGTGTAATTCTGCGGCTAGGAGGAGGATTCGAAAGATCAGGTGAAAGGAGTAGGGAAAAGAATGAAGGAGGTTGGAAGACACCAAGAGGTTGTATAAGATCAGGAGATGGCAGAGCCTAAGGAACAGAAGGGGGGGCAGGTGGAGATGAGGAGGGTTTGAGAAACTCCAACTGTGGGGGAGCGGAAGGAGAAGGAGCAGGGAGAGTGTTAGGAGAGAGAGAAAGAGAGATAGAGTGGAGGAGGCTGGAGAAGACCAAAATATGTCGAAACAACAGGAGGTGGTCAGAGAGTGAACAAGGTAATAACAAAGGTGGATGAGAAGGGAGAAATCATACTCCCAGGGTAGAGAGGGAGAAGTAGTCACTTAGAAAGACGAAGGAGGCAACAGACAAGACAGAGGGAAGAACTCTAACAAGGTTGAGCAGCAGAAAGTTAAGAGGGGTGGTTAGGAGGGCTTGAATATGGCTGTGTGTCGAAGAGGAGTAAGAGGAGAACTAGAAAGTGAAGGAGCGAGGGGAGTGTAAGGGAAGAAGAGGCACTTGTCTGTTGGGACAGCTACCACACAGTGCTGGCAAAGACTGTGACAAAGTCTAACAGCGGCAAACAGCAGTTTGATACTTGGCATTCCTGGGCCCAGAGGGGACTGGACCAACATCAGTAAGGCCTCTAACTCGGCCTAGAATGCATGGGCCCTGCAAATGCAAGCTGGTGGAACATGTGCCCAAGAAGAGAAAAGTCCTGACAAGAGCACTGAGCAAGCAGCTGACCTTCACACCAAGAAAAATGTGTCAGGAGCCCTTTAAGTCCCAGAGACAGTAAGCTACATTATTTGACTGCCAGCTTTTCAGCAAAATGGAAGAGAGAGACATACTGATTGCCCCTAAGCAAGCTGACATTGCTCAATCTAGATTTGTATGACTCCTACAGAACCCTACCTTCAGTCTACCCCAAAGCCATTGGCACATTTACTTTGTAAAATAAACGTTCTGAATGATACACTCTAGGTTTTGCGTTGTCTGTTGTTCGTGCGACTTTGACATATGGTGCTAGCAATGAGATCAACAGAGCCTGACCCCAGGATTTCCCACTCCCCAGCCTCGCCAACCCTATGGTGGTCAGAACGTCGCCCAACGCCAGAGTCCCTCAGAGAGTCACATCGGAAGCTGCAGGATATGACATCCATAAATGTGAGAACACCACTCCTCCTCAGCGCCTCTGAGGTTTAGTTTTGCATCCCTCGAGGAACCTATCGGCGCGCGTACTGATCTTTATCGGTCCTGGCTGCCCATCATGGGATGGATGTGGGAGCAGGTGGTCATTGACGGACATTACTGGTGAGGTTTTGGTTTTTCTTTTCCTTCAGGCATCTGTGCCTTTTCCAATAAAAATATGGGAACACCTAGCCCAACCTATCTGTGAACTAATCTTCCTCCCCGAGGTGGCAGAAGTAGAAGGGCTGGCACTGAAAGTAAGAGGAGAGAGAAGATTTGGGGAAACTCATCCCAGTCTTTTTTCCTGAAGGAGCAGGGAGTGATTAAAAATGCCTTCCCACAAAGGGACAAAGAGCTACATTGTTCCCGTATTTTCGAGCCGTCCATAGAAATTACGTATCCATATAAGTCGTGCCAAATGGTGGTCACTCAGGAGGAAGCCCCAAACAAAACAGGGACCCTATTTCATCGAGAGGTGACTGTGCTTATTGAATATGGTCTGAAATAATGAAAAGGGGGCAGAGTAACCAAGTATCAGATATTGGTACTGACGCCGCTCAGACGGACTGTTCTGGAGTGCAAAACTCAAGAGCATGTCTTGGGTTGTTTTAACTGGCCAATGATTTACCTACAGACGAATTTACCATCCTCGCTCCCCCCTTACCTGATCCCATTCATGTCACCCTTCTGTGCAGCTCTGTGGTTGGCCAGCAGCCCTCCGGGGCAGCCTGGCTTCTCTTTTATGTGGTAAATCAGGGGGATCCCCCTGAAGCTCCGCTGCTCAGCCTACTGCAGCTCACTTTAGGTGTCTGTTCCTCATCTGCTCATAACCGTACCCATGCCATGATGGGGCTTAGAATCATCATAAGAGCCAATGAACTTGCAGTATTGCTGTTTACTTATTCTCGGTAATTATTATGTTAAAAGGGTTTTCCATTCCCTGTATGACCTGTTTGTTGGGGAATTTTCTTGCCAAATACTTGCATTAGTAAAAGAAAAATGTCTCCTTCGTTATGTAGGTCTTTCTTTAATCATACATCAAAATGACGAGGGACGCTGGGATTGCCTTCAGCGTCTGAATATTAGAACACATTGTGCGGTCAGAGATGCAGCCAGGGCTAACATCCTCTGGTTATGCGTTGGAACCCGCGGAGGGTGAGTTTGCGTTGACTCCCAATTGAAGAATGGTCTATTTTCATGGCCATTTACCTTGACCACAAAGCAACCCTTCATGGCTTTGCTCTTACCCGCTCACTACCAGACCAGATGCCTAAGATCGGCTGCTCTGTCGGCGCTGGCTGCTCACCCCTGTAGATAGAAATGGTTTTAAGGGACCAGAACTTCCATCTCTTTTCCCTTCCTAAATGACTAGCTTTGCTTACACAGGCCTCAAACCCAGCAGGTTCCTCTAATCCTTCAGCCCCAAACCTGAAGAAGAACATAGCAGGCTAAAGACATAAGTTAAATGATACTTTCTGCAGATCAATCCTGACCACCACCTCACACAATCCCTGTACTATTAGCAGTCACAGCCACAAAACTATCTTCATCTTCACCCCTGAATAATCATCCTTAAGCTCTCTCCGAAACAGTCGTTTAGATGTCGTGAACACTATAGAAAAACCCTAATTTAAGGTTTGTGCTTGATATCTGTGTCGTGTGCATGGTGTGTACATCCGTGGTGTATGAGTGGGCCTTCTTTTGCTCTGGATGCCAATAGCACATCTGGGAGAACTTATAGAAGAAATTTCCATTTAAAGTGTCAATTAACCTATAGTGTCTCAACCACATGATTAAGCTTCTCAACAAAATCCTTAGGCTTCACCATTAGACTGCGTTGCATCCAGATAGGATTTTGATTGAAGGATAGCATGCCTGTGCCTGGATGAAACTTGAATGTTAGCATGTGCCACACTTAGAACTGTGAACACCAGCCTGCGCCGCATCTAGATAAGATTGTGAATGTTAGCATGCCCACACCTAGATACAATTCTGAACATTGGCCTGCGCCGCTTCCAGATAGGATTGTGCAGGCCAACAAGTGCCACACTTAGACAAAACTGTGAATGTTAGCATGCTAACGGTCAGGTAACCCACTAACCAATATAACCTCAAACTCTGCATACTTATCTCACTCAAAAGCTCACACAACCATCTCTCGCACCACAAGCCGCACGCACTTCACAACACTGCAACAACACATAAGCCGGAGCAACAGCACACGCGGACTGACACCGATCCAATACCCGCACCAAAGCTCAGCACCCGGTGTATATTGAGTTGAAGCTGCCAACAGAACACCACTCCTCTCACTATCCCACTCCCTCTTCACCTTACTAACCCATCCCACCTTATCGTTTACAGATCCGCCAGAGCGCCTGGGGACCAATTCCGTTGGTGACGGTGCGCGGTACAAATACCTTTAACATTTAACATTTAACATTTAACATTGACAGAAGCCTGTCCTTCCAGAAACACATAGCGAAGAAGGTCCGAATAGCCTAGCTCAGAATCGCTACCGTTCGAGAAATCAAACCCTCCATCGTGCCGAAGGTCTACCGGATTGCAGTGCATCCCCCTTGTGGTCTCGCACATCGATTATTATTAATATTATTATTAGATACATTTATTAAAGGGCAACATGGAGGCGAGGGTATCTTGGCACCATTGAACCACTGTCCACCGGAAGGCCCCACAGGAAGGAGGGTGACAAAAAGCACTCGCTCAATCTAAACACTTAAAATAGCCTTACTTTTTTAATGAAGGATAGATGGCCAGCCGTGGCCCTCAGGGCAAGCGGGTGGGAGTTCCAAAGTACTGCAGCCGCCACTGAGAATGCCCGACCATCAATAGTGCTCCTGGACACCCGAGGAACATGAAGAAGCAAGAGATCTGCTGAACGAAGATTAAAGGAGGAAACATATTTTACAAATTTCTCCTGCAGAAACACTGCTCCAGAGCCATAAAAGGCCCTATGAGCAATGCAGATGGATTTAAATGTAACTCTAGCCTCCACAAGGAGCCAGTGCAAATCACATGGCAATTGAAAGGTGTGGGTCGATTTAGGCCAGGCCCCTAGCTAGACAGGCATCAGAATTTGAAGCACCTGCAGGCGTTGAGTGAGGAACAGGGCGTTACAATAATTCAGAGTACCAGATAACTTGGCAGAAACCACCTGACTTCTCTGATTCTGTGGAGTATAAGGCATCATTTTTCTCAATGTCTTAAGTTTAAAATGACCAGAGCTGCATCTCGCACTGACTTCTGGAGCCATAGAAAGTGACGAAGAAATTCTCACTCTCAGGTTCTTAACTATGGGAACTGGGGCCGGCAAAGGGCCCCAGGACATAGGCCAGAAATCTTGATGGGTCGGAAATGTGCGAGCACAGCACGATCGAGGGAGGGTTTCTTTAAAAGAGGAGAGACCACGGCGCACTTCAGCACAGAAAAAATTATACCCGAAAATAAAGAAGAATTCAGTGCTCCAGTGAGTAAGGACAAGATCTCTACAACACAGTTTGATCATTTTTTAAGAGGAGCAGGATCTCTAGAAGAGGATCTTAAAAACCTGGTCCTCAGTAACCAGTCGAAAAAGCCAAAAATGAAGGACTTGCCCCAACCAACATGGGACCTGGGGCATCAGAGGGGAACACATGGTCCAGGGAGGACACAGAAATGTTAACTCGAATTATGGATATCTTGCCATTATGAAAAGCTGACAAGGAGTCACACAGAGTGTCTGATGCAGATATAACTATAGGGGTAGAAAATTCACGAGCTACAGAAAAGGTTCTTTTGAACTAGTCCCTGCAGCGGAAATATGATTTGAGAAATAAACCATTTTGTTATTTTTAATGGTCTTGTGCCATTTAAGGCCAGCAATTTTTTAGACTTACTTTATCCTCCTCTGGATAAGAATGACGTCAGTGGCGTTCTGGCTGCTTGTATTGGAGTTTACAATTCCAACCCTCAGGAGAGAACCAAGGGGCAGATCTCCTGAATGATTTAGTGTGATTTTTACAAGTGGTTTGAAAAGAAAATTGTGGGTCCACATCAGAATCAAGCATGAGGTGTCCATATTTCTTACAGATGGCAACAGACAAAGTGAACAGTTCAACCTGCCCCCAGTCCCGAGAGAGAACGCAATATGGCTTTTTCCTAAGGGAGGTAGATGTTCAAAGTGGAACACCAAAATGGTCAGACCATTCCACTTTGAGGGCTTGATAGATGGTAGTGCTCTTAGAGTCAGAGAAAATTAAGTCCAGCGTGTGGCCATAAGAGTGAGTAGGACCAGATACCAATTGCTCAAAATGGATGTCGGACATTAAGGCCAGGAAATTGGCAGCAAGTGTGTCAGACAAGTCATCTACCCATAGATCATTAAAATTCCCTTGGATAACCAACTGAGGGTATTATAGATGTTATATTGCAGCAAAATTAGAAAATTCTACAAGGAAAGAAGCATATGAGAAGGTGGGCGATAGACAATTAGTACATAGATAGTAACAGTTGGGGAAAAGGTGAGCCGTACCAATAACTACTACATGTTCAAACTGTGCTTGATGGCTATAGAAGAACATTTCAAGGATTTCCTGAAAACCAGGGCATCACCTAAGCCAGGGTGTGTGGCGTCCCTGTTTTTATGTAAGATAGAATAGGCTTCCGGGATAGCATGATTAATATCAGTGGCTGAGCTCTCTGTGAGCCATATTTCAGTAACGCCCAAAAAATCAGGGCTGTTTTCCCTCAACAAGTCACATATATCAAAAGTATGCAGTACTAACGGACGACCATTGCAGAGTAACCCACATAGGGAAGACGCATCTTGCATCAAACCCATTTTTCGGATTGGCAAAGAACGTCTCCATGCAAAAGCCCACTAGGGGCCAGCCCGCAAAGTACCTCCCGAGATTATTTTTTTTTGTGCGGGCAGTTCTAACATAGATTGTCAGACCAGAACCCGGGCTGGAGCGCAGACAGACGCAGGTGGACTTGCCTTAGGTGCGACCACTGTGTCCGTCCGCTGCGCAGCCTCTGACTCCTGCACGTATGCAGTGGGTCAGTCGGAGGGGCCTGGAGGAAGATAGCGACGGAAGAGTTACTTCTGTATGCAATAATCAATAAAGTTACGGAGGAGTAAAAACAGTTTTAAAAAAGAAATTGAACAAGTAAGGAGACAATCCCTCAAAACGGAGTCCTAACATATACAATGCACTACCTAGAAAAGCAGTAACACATAATATTGAATTTTGTCGGTATTTAAGTAGCGTGCTCGCAACATGGCACCAGCCTGGCCGGTAGACTTCTCTGCAGCCGGTGACTCCTGGACATATGTGCAGTGGGTCACGTGGGGGTGGGGTGCTGGAGGAAGATATAGAAGGATGAGATACTTCCTTATGTGGCTATCATTAAAGTTACAGAGCAGTAAAAGTAGTCAAACCATTTTAAAACGAAATTAAACAAGGAGGCAATCCCCCAAAAAGGAGTGCTAACATATACAATCCACAAGGTGCAAAAGCACTAGTACATAATATTGACTATTTGCTGGCATTTAAATGACGCGCTCGCAACATGGGAGCAGCCTTACCGGTAGCCTTCCCACATCGATGGGGGAAATGCTCTCCTGACAGGGCTCACATCTGCTCACTTAGCCTCCCTAAAAGCAGTCCACCATGCTGCAGCATGTCTTATTACTGGAGCACGGAAATTACATTGGCTTCTGCTCCAAGCCAGGATACTGTTCAAGACTGCATGTATCATCTACAAAGCAGTAGCACACCAGAGTACCTGGCGGCTAAACTCCACATATCTGGTGGCACAGGCTCCTCGTGCAGCAAATTGACCAACTGGCTTGAATCGCAACTCGTCCGCGAAGAGAGGACCCGGAAACAATCCTCTTGTCATCCACCCACTCTCTGGAACTCGATCCCAGTGTTGGTTCGGAATGCCCCCACAATTCTCCAATTTCACAAATCTCTCAAAACATCACCTGATGAAGTTCTAATTCCAATGGACGCACATACCGATGCACAGACCTCACAGTACTGTGCTACTGTAAAAAGATGGCAGCCCAGATGCGGGCTACCCACACCCTGTAAAGCGTTCCGCTGCTCTTGAGCTAGGTCTGCGCTTTTAACAACACAAACAAAATTAAAATAAAATAAGCAGTCATGTCTGCAACATGTTGTTTGTCCATATCTATGTGAAGAAGCTATGTGCTAAAAGACATTAATTTTGTATGAAGTGAGAGTTATGGTTGGATTCGTAGTCGTATTCAGCGAGTGTTTATACTTTGCTTTTCATAGTTTCGTTTGTAGTGGTATAGATTTTTTTTTTACCTTAATGTTTTGCACGTTTCTTTCTACTGTTATAGACTTTACCTACCATCTGCCGGCCTAGTACCTTTGATTGGTGGAGCTCCAGGCCCAGAGCGAGGAAGAAGGGCGAGAGACAAAGAGGGTGGAGCTTGAGGGGGACCTGTGCTGCTTGCTGAAGGGGAACATGTTCTTCCTGAAATGGATCGGAATGTGGCACGCCCCTTGTCTACCGCTTCTTCTTATGCCGTGGAAGACAAGGTCCTCAGACCACTTGCAGAGCCTCCCTTCATGGAGAGGGGAGTGGGCAGGCAGTTGTGTTTAGTAACATTATTCTGTCAACCTTCCATAATCCCCATAAACACAGCTTTGTAGCTAACTTCAACATAAAGGTCGCAGAGAGGAAGAAGGTGTGACCAGCGACACCTAAGTTAATGCTTAGAAACGCCGTATGGGCCCTGATCTGCTGGTCATTTACATAGCCCAGCATTCGAGAATAGTGTTGTTAGCGAGTCTTAGTGATGCAAAGAGTTGACTACATACAATTTATAGGGTCGCCCTGCACCTACTGAAACCGTGGATCTGTCATGCGTCGGTTACCCACTTCTGATGTTTAAACAGAACAACGCAATTTCTGCTAGGCCACTGTGCGCACCCTGTATATAGGCCTACAACAGCAGTCAGAATAAAAAAAGCTGTGCCTGGGCTGGTAGCCTCGCACTGGACAACACAAGGACCCGACGTAGTGAAATTCACACGAACAAACATTATTCTAGCATGACTGGCCATAGGAATGAGGTCTGCATACCTAAAGTGCACCTTTGCACAGTGGACGCCATCTTTGAGGCATTAACGACTTGAGACGTGATGGTTAGACGTCTAGTAGGCCTCCTGCTCATATTGTTGGGCGAAAATCTAGATTCATTCCAAGGTGCTCTGATGCTTGACTCCCAAAACAGCAGGTCTCCTGCGAGCTGAGAAGAAAGGTTTTGGGAGAGATCTTTCGGATGTCAAGGGTCTTCTGGTTGCCACTTCTTGTCACTCAGAATTGAGCTGTACAGGTGGCTCTTCAGGAGGCCCTGTCAGCATAGGCCTACAGTCCTTGTCAGCGGCCTGTGTCACTGATAGACATGCGCAATCGCAATTCACATCTCAGGGCTCTGCAGCGGAAACCTTCAGTCAGCGGGATTGCAAGCACCCCCCCTGCTCTGCCAGCATACGCTAGGGCCTGGAGGTGCGCATGCTCCTGAGGGATGCAATGTCCAGCACATGGCAGGCCCTTTGGTACCCCACCATCCATGGTTTACCTGTGAAAGCCTCTTCTCTGTGCTGGAGATTATTATGTTATCTCTGTGTTCACTACTAATAGTAGCAATACATTAGACTATTTTATCTCAGTATTGCAAATTGTCTCGACAAATTAATTGCCATACAAGTAGTAATTAATATATCACTTACAACCCTGCACAATTCTACACCTCAGAAGTGATCAAACAACGGATTGCTATCAGTGCTCGATTAGGTGCTTGTATTAAACACACACAATGTGTGGGGTTGTATTTTTCTGTGTGTCTGTGTGGGTGGGTGCATGTATTTAGTATATGAATAGGTTCTAGAGCGTATTAAAGGAATGGAACAAAATAGATGTCGCCCTATTGGACGTGTTAAATGGTGGGCAGTTGTTTCTAATGGGTGTCTATTTTGAAATATGTTTCATACGACAAGCATGTATCCCCGTTATGCCATTTGCACCACCTTTGCCTCACCGCGGCAGCTGGGGAAATTTACACACTTCTGCAATCCTGGCTAGCGGTGAAGACACTGAGTCATGCTTGGTCAGGACAATGAGCAGTGCTTGGGTGGATGGGGATTCACACCACCTGCTTCCCAGAAACCTGGGGAAAAAGAACCACTCTGTGCTCAATAGAGCCTCGCAATGAAAAGCCAAGCAGAAGTTGTGCATTGCAGGAGTGAGTGAAGAAGATGAGGTTTGCGTAGCGCCACTCTTCAATCGGAACCAAGCACGATTTTCTCCAAGAAACTATACCGTTATTCTTGCACGGACCAAGCCTTGAGTTACGGTTGAAGCCATGAGCTTGCTTGAGGTGTATTCCGGTTTTGTAGTCAATGATTAGTTATTGTTGAGGGTGAGAGGCTAGACCCCTGGGGAACACCACAAGTAGAGAGCGAGATAGAAGAGAGGAAAGATCCCAGTTGGACCTGAAAGGGTCGGTCGGTGAGAGCGGAGGTCAACTAAGCCAGGGGCTGATTAGTAATACCAAGGTTGTCTCAGAGACAATTGAGCAGGTTGGCATGGTTGACCGTGTCAAAAGCAGTGGATAGATCAAGGAGAATGAGGACAGAATGGAGATTAGAGTCAAGATTGTAGAGGGAGTCTTCACGGGTGTTCAGGAGAGCAGTTTCCATGCTTCTGGCAGCTCTGAAGTCAGACTGGTGGCTATAGAGGCAACCAAAAGATTCAGTATGTAGATTAAGCTGGGAGATGGGCAGCTTTTCCAAGAATTTGCCCAGGAAAGGAGTGATGGAGATCGGGTGATAGTTACCCAGAGAGGAAGGATCATCCGAGGGCTTCTTTAGAAGGGGGTGATGTACTTACTTTGTACCTGCAATCCTGATCCTGTAGCAGTAGGAACCTGAAAGGAAGACAGAGAGGGGCATGAGTAATCTAGAGACGGCTGTTCAAGGGGGACAGCAGAGAACACCTGAAGATAAGGAGACATCCTCTGTCCCCTCCTGGCCCCAAAGAAGTCCCTCTTTCCAGTGAAGCAGTGCTGCCAGTGGCACCCGTTTGCAGTCTGCATGGGGCCAACACATCACGCCTGCAAAGGGCAGGAAAATAGAGTGGTAAGGTGCGAGTGGGCCAGTGGGAGCTCCGAGCAATGGACGAAATCGGCTCCAGCCTGAGACAGGCTACAGGAGGCAGAATTTTGGCAGAAGAGAGCGTGGATCCAAGGGTCAGGGGTGCTTGGGGCGGATGCGGGAAGGTGGGCCATTGGGCAATTTAGCAATTAGGAAATAAACCCTGACCAGTTAGAACCTGTCTGCAACATCTAACAGCTTGTGCCACAGTGTGGATTACAGCTGTCATTCAGGCGTTTGCTCGGGCCAGCAGGCTTTGTCGGCTTAGGAGATGGGCACTCCGCCATCGTGGCCGGCGGGTCAGGAGCGTTGCAATTATGTTGAGGTGGCTGGCTCCTAAGTGGTCCGCTCTGGGTGAAGTACTCAGAGTTGTGATGATGTCACGGATCTCCTGCAGTACGAGTTTTGGAGGAAAGGGACCGAGGGGTACGCAGGGTAGATTATGCCTGATTTGATGTTATGCAGGAAGTGGAACGCCTTGGTTGCTCGTTCGAATGCCCTGTTTTCTGAAGCAGGAATAATTGTCAGGCTGTCGGTCGCGTTCGTTTACCTCACAGTCTTCAAGCAGGGCCATGTGCCAGAGATTATGGAAAAGAGAGCCTCGTGTGAAGAGAGTTGGTTTCTTTGTCCCCAGTGCTTGTCAGCGCCGTGTATTATAGTACTGGAAGGGCGCAACCAAGATGATGGTGTGAAGTTGAGGATGAACAACCGGAGTGTGAGGCACTTAGTCGAATGGGGTAGCGGGCGCTGGAGCCACGCATCCACGCGAGGGCCGATAGTTTTGGAAAAGGGGAAGAATACCGTGAGGTACTGTCAGCAACGGTGATTATCTGTCTCCGTAATGTGTCCTCCAGCAGCATTCTAAGGGGTGACATGCTGTTCTTTCAGTTCATTTTATTTGTCATCAGTGCTCGTTGCAGCTGGAAATTTCAGATAAGAATGAAATGTTAGCAAAGTTGTAGTGCTGGGGGCGTGATGCGAGGCCTGTTTAAATTTAAATTAAGTGGGATTGTGAAGATTGGTTGCGTGTGTGAAGTGACGTGGCCTCTGTTCAGGTTGAGAATTAAGAACCACTATTGGGATTGTGTGATGGGAATGACTAGTGTGATATTTGTTTTATGTTAACTTTTACCTCCACAGGACCAAACCATTTTCAGGACTTTATATCTCAGAACTTGGACTTGTAAAGAGTAGGGAATCTCTTCATTGTGTGTTTGTCTTATTTTGTGAATTTAGCTCGTGGCCTAGCGAACCACCTGTCAAGTTGAGGCAGCCAGTGTGTTTTGTGTTGTGGTAGAACTGTGCTAGTCGTTTTGGTCTCCGGGCAATCTTTGTGTCGTTTCAGGGGTGTTGGACGCCAGGTAAGTTGTGAGGTTTAGATGAAACCGTGCCATTGGAGCTTTGTTGAGGTGTTGGACACCCCAGGTTGGTCAGTGCTGTTTTGGTCAATTAGGTTCGGTGTTAACGTGGCTTAGGGGTGCTGGCACACATTTCTGGTTTGTTACCTGTGCATTTGGAATATGGAGGTGGACAACCTGTACAATTGTGGGGGTAGTTCACTCCTTTCCTTTTGTATTTACCCTTGTCGGGGTTGCTTACCATACCATGTTGTTTGGGGGGTTTCATACCCACATATATTTGTGGCATCAAGCATTTGATTTTCCTTTCATGTTGCAGGTGTTAGGAGCCCACTGTGCTCTTGGGTGGTAAATGTATGCCGGGGGTCAAGTCATATTATAAGGTTATATTTTTAATGTGGGATTTGGTTGTACACCTGATGCACCACCATGGTGTTGGCACTGTGGGGTGTTGATGTTTTAGATTGTTGGTGTGTTGGTGGTGTGCTAGTAAATGCAGTGCACTACTTTGTTTTTTGGAAGGTTGGAGGAAGATGGTCAAGTTTATTGTGTGATAGAAAATCTGTAGAGTTCAGAGTGTTGTGGCTGGTCCCTGTTTAGTTTGGTGTTGATTGTCTCGCTGTTGAACCCACATTCGAGGATTGTTGAGTTGTTTCGGATGAGTGTTGGTTTCCTGTGTTTTCCCATGCAAGACGTTCAGGGGTTGGAGCAGTCAGATTTTTCGCCTGTTGTTGGACAGAGTGGAGTTTATGGTTTAGGACTTTGAAGCTGGTAACTTGTGGAAATGTTTCTTTATCATGTCAATGTGTTTGAACTCTGTTCCCTTTGTTTGTAAGGGAGGGAGATATGTTGAAACCTGCCTCTCCCCTTGTGTCTGTGTTGCGAGCATGTGAGCTGCGTAATGCGTGTGGATGTTTGTGGAATGTAGGATGCAGAATGCTGAGTGTTTTCCTTTGAGTGTTCTGAGAAGTTTCCGTTGGAAGTGAGCTGCCTGGATGAGAGGGTGCTGGCGGATGTCTCTGGATGCCCCTTACCTGAAGTACTTACCTTTGTACCTGTAATCCTGATCTTATAACAGTAAGCTGAAGTAAAGAGTTAACTAACTCCCCTGGATGGCAGGATCTCTTCATTTTGTACTATTAACATTCACCTAGTGGTAAATGTGGCTAGACAGTCAAGGACAAGCCTTAGTGTGGAACCAGAGTGGTTAAGATGCAATGTAACCTACCGATAACATTCAATCAGGGAATGTCCAGACAACGATATTAGAAAGATAATTCTTTGGGCTTTAATCCAGTAGCAAAACAGTGACAAAGTGGCAGTCAGTGGTGTTGCTAGATCTAGAAAAGATCCGGGGCTACGCTCATTTTGGGACTGTCGGCACTGGGGGCTAGGTAGACTTTTTGGTTGCAACCCCTGAGCTTCTATCCAGGGCTACAACCAAAAGACCCGGGGCTATAGCCCCTGAAACACCCCCCTAGCAACGCCTCTGGTGTCAGTATAGGAATTACTGCCACTTTGCTGCCACTTTATCACACCACTGCATTTGGAATGTGTTGGTGAAATGAAGGAGATATAACCAGGGGTCTTTCCTCCAATTTAACATCAAAAATAATTCCGCCGAATCTCCCATGGAGTCCTGTGAGTTCCAAAAATTGAGATTAACTCTGCCATTACCCCCCTGGTAATCTGGTGGAAAATGTGTCATTCCGTCCCGATAGAGCATCCATATTTGTGCAGAGTGACTCGCACACAGGACATAGTGACTTTTGGGCACCCTATCCCTGAGAGGCAAAAGCTAGGATGCACATCGCACTGTCGCTTGCATGGTTAGGCCATGGATGTGGATTTATTTGGGAAAATGTTTAGTAAACCTGTCAGGAAGAAAAGAAAACTACAGAACCCCTTTCCAGACGTACACTTTAGAACTTTCGCTCTCATTAGTTATGACTAATGACACATCCAACGGGTAGCTCTGTAAGAGAATCAGAAACAGTTCCTCACTTGAACAAGGTCTGTTCGGGGGCCCACAATACCTTCAACTTTCCCTCCGTAAAAACATTCCTACTCGAGCTCTTCGCTCTTCGCTCCAACTCCCGCAGGGTCAATCGCTTCTCTAAGCAACGAGTTGTGGGTAGATCTCTTTCCTCGGCTCGGGCCTGCCTCTGGAACAGCCTCCCTGCCTCTCTGAAACTGGAGAACCATCTTCATTTCCGGAAGCACCTCAAGACCTTCCTCTTTGCTTCTGCCTTCGCTCTTCCTCTCCCCTGCTAATCTGTCTGCTTTGGCACCGGGCACCTGGTTACCCTCGGGCCCAGATCCCTGCCCTCCCAGCCACACACCCGCACTGCTTCTTGACAACACCTGCACTTTGGTCTGTATCTGTAACCCTACAGTCCCCTTCCAGCACTTATTAGACACCTGTTGTCTACACCTTATTCTCACACTTACCACCTGCTGGCCGCACTTCCTGTTGTTGTTCTGTCATGTGTTCAGCACTTACAACTCCCCCTCTGCCCCTCGCACTTTCCCCTTCCCCTTTCCTCCGCACTTGCACCTTCTCAATGTCAGTGGGCCTAGTAAGATCATTGTTTTTATCCTCCCTTGTTTCCCCTTCCTTGCCTCGTCACACTCTGAAACACTTGTGTATGGGCACGATACAAATAAAATATCATATATCATATCAACAAAAGCATGGGTTTGCCACCCGAGGACATTAGCAGCTGGATGCCTGAACCATAGGAGCAGATCTTTTTTCTGACAATGAGTGAAAGCCACTTATGGTTGATGCCAGATGAGAAGAGTTGTGGCAAGTCCCGCTGAAACCTGAGGCTGGAACCCCACCTTCCCTTCTCTGACATGGACATATATTTCGGAGGTGTGAGCGCCCACTGGAGTCTGCGCATATCCAACAGGAAACAGGTACAATTCCATAGAGGCCATCTCAGACTGTTATCCTCCTAAGAAGACAAAATGATAATGCGTGCTAGGACAATAGTTGCTACAATGCGTTATGAAATTACCCGACCACTGTGCCTGTGGCTAGTGTCAGTCTAGGACTGGCCTATCGGACACTAAGCATTGCCTGAGGGGACAGATAACAAGCCACTTTGGGGAAGTTTTGTGGGTCAATGTGGGCTAGTTCTGTGATTTAGTGCACTGGGTTGCTGATAGATTTGACCAATGTTACGGGTCCACTATGCTTCATAATTGTCCACTTCCCAAATAATGACCCGAAAGATGGTCAAAATCCATGAATTGCGACTTGTAAATGTGCTACGCCTTTTTTGGGTGACCAGGCCTATTTTCTTAATAATCTCACCGAGGGGCCCAGCAGCCCAGGCAGCCCAGTGCAGCATATCTTTTGAAATGCATAGCGGGACAGGGTCTTGTCCTGGCGTGAACTTCAGAAAACGAGGAGAGAGACATCTGGAAGGACCGGGGAGCCTGAGATTTTGCGAGCGGTGCCAGGAGAGTAGCACCGGTTCCATGACGTCGTGCGTGGGGTCTATGTAGTCTTTTCTCAAGTTTCTGACTGGAGGAAGCCGCACAGCCAGTTGTTTTCACGGTGAAATCAGGCAAAAGGAAGGAAAGGCTATCAGCAGTGCGTCTCGGAAACTCGCAGCCTCCCCACACCTGCTTTCAAGGTCATCACATCTGAAAGGCTACAAACATCCCTTGCACGCCCTCCTTTATTTCTCCTGAGCTGTTTTTCTTTTTTCACTGCTGTAAATGCATAGTTTCCAACATGATCCATTACAATCGGTAGGTACTTAGCCAGTCAAACGTAGAACTACAAATCCCAGAATGCAAGAAATAACCCAGGACGCGATAAACACCATCATATTTTATTTATTTATTGAACGTTTGTAAGGCGGCTATACATCAGTGTTTCGAGGCACCACAAGGCAAAACGGAAGGGGAGCAAAGGAGCATAAACAACAATAAGCGGGCCTACTGGGCCTTGTGACATTCGGATCGGGCAAGTGCAGCAAAGAAAGTGCAGGGGGGGAAGGGGATGGTGAAGGCGAGGGGGAGGGGAAGGTTTGTGGAAGGGAAGGGGGAGAAGTAAGGGGGGGCAGGGGTTGGGTAAGTGTTGGGGGGTAAGTGCAGGGGGAGCCTGGAAGGCAGTGCGCAGGGGAACCGGAAAAGGAGGTAACTAGTGCGAAACATGTTTCTCATATTCTCGATTGGCCTATTTTAGACAGATAAAATATACTTTTATTAAAAAAATAGGCATTTTTATTGTAATTTAGTCTTTGAAGACAGCAATTCCAGTAGGGAAAAGGGCTAATGTGGGCCACTTCTGTGACTTAGTGCATTGGGCAGCTGATAGTTGCATTATCATATTATAAATTGTGGCCTGATTTTCTTCCCATACATGCAGAAAATCTCCCCTTTATACATATATACCATGCCCCTGCATGGCATGTCACTTATGCTATGGCATTTATACACGTGCACCGTGACCGCTTGCACAGTATCCCTGCACTCCGGCAGGGCGGCGTTGAGCTTAGGGTGGAGAGATGGGGGAAATGCAAGATAGCTTTGCTGTTGTGCTGATGCATGCAGACCGGGAGTACCCGGAGCCAGTTTCGAGGTGTTTTGTGTCTAGAGCACAGAAACACTTAGGCTCAAAGGGAAGCCTGTTGTGCCCAGGTGTTAAGATGCATTGTGTTAGTGCAGTGGCCTTTATATTTATTTGGCCTGGGCCCCCCTGAACAAAATGTGAGCATGCCTGGCCCCCGCAAAAAAAAAGGCAAATGGAGAGTAAATCCAAATGGCACCCTGCTCCCAGTATAGTCCCTGTACTCCCTCACCTGCTCCCATCACAGTCTCTGAACTCCCTCATTCCACTCCTGGCCCAGTGCCTGGGCTCCCCCCACCCCACGCAGACCCTGGGCTCTCACCATCATGCTCCCACCAAAGTCCCTTGGCTCTCCCCACCATGTTCCCACCACTGTCCCTGGGCCCCCCACCCTGCTCCAAGCATAGTCCCACGGCCAGTGGCGGCTGGCACATTTTTTAAGTGGAGGGGCATAAATATTTCCCCCAGATATGCCATAGGAACCGAGAGTAGCAAGGGAGCTATAACTAATCAATGGAGTTCAGTGGGTTCTCCCCCCGGGAAATTCTTTTTAAACATGGGTTAAAATGTTGTATTTTAGAACACACTTAAAAGAAATTGGGTAAAAAGCCAAACAGTTTGTAATTGGCACTGGGGGGCCCACGGGGAAGGCATGGTATGTGTTTACTGCACATCTATGATAGATGTCCAGTAAAAACATACTATCCCTCTTCCCATGGGCCCCACAGCGCCCAACAGGTGCACACAATTAAAGTGATTATGTGTGTGTGCAAGGCCCTGGGGGGCCAAGGGGCAAAGCATTTTATTTTTTACTGGACATCTATGATCGATGTCCAGTAAATAAAAATATCACTCCTGTACCCTGGGCTCCACAGTGCCTCAGAAAGAGAGCTGACTTTGGCCAGTGGGTAGGGGGGTTATGCAACAAAGGCATTTTTAAAATGACTTTGTTGTACAACCCTCCCTCCAACTCGCCAAAATCAGTACAACGGACCAACACACACACACACACACACACACACACACACACACACACACACACACACACACACACACACACACACACACACACACACACACACACACACACACACACACACACACACACACACACACACACACACACACACACACACACACACACACACACACACACACACACACACACACACACACACACACACACACACACACACACACACACACACACACACACACACACACACACACACACACACACACACACACACACACACACACACACACACACACACACACACACACTAAACAAACCTTCTGTCCTGGTCCTGAAGTTTCCTCCCCAGGGCTCCAGCTCCTGCATCATGAACAGGAATCAGGAAGCAAGAGCTTCCTGGTTCCTGCACATGCATGCAGAGGCCTGTGCGTGAGTGCTGAAATGCCCCGCTCCAGCCTGCTCTGTCTGTATGTGTGAGGAGGTGCAGGAGCACCCCCTTGCACACACAGATATGCAGTTCCCCATCCGGCATTTGCAATGAGTTATGCAAGGCTGGGGAAGCAAAGCACCCCCAGCTTGCATGGCTCAATGATCATGTACGGCTGGGGAACTGAACTGTCAAAGGGAAACAGTGTTTCCCTTTGATAGTTCAGCCAGCCCAGGAGTGCGCCCTCAGCTAGAAAAAGCAGCCGAGGGAGCGCCCAGTGTTTCACTGGGCTGGTTCCTCGGCTCCTCAATAATGGACGAGGGGGCGGCTGGGTTGGTGCTCCCTCACCCATTATGGATGAGCCGCCCCTACATCACTCCCTGCATAGTCTCAGAGCCCCCACTCACTCAAAAAACAACCCAAAAGATCCCCCACCCTTTCCACAAACAGCCCCACGTCTCCCCGACCCTCTCCAAGAATAACCACAGCGTCTTCCCACTCCAAAAACACCTGTTCCCAAAAAGAAATACCCTTTCCACAGTCAATTCCAGGGCTCCCCCACCCGCTCCAAAAACAACCCCAGGGCCCCTCTCCTTACCTCGTATAATCCCAGTCCCGTTTTGTTCCTGTGACTGGATTCAAACCCTGGAAGCGCGCTCTCTGGAAAGGGATAGATAGAGTGCTTCCAGGGTGTCTATTTCCTGCGCCAGCCACTCCCTCTGACCCTAAGCCTGGCCCCGTCACACTGAGCATGTGCGGCGGGGTCATGGTAGCATGGGATACGCACAAACGTGGATGTCACATCCCACTGCAGCTTTTTGTTTCCTCCCCTTCTTTGTGGTAATTTCAGGTTGGGGTCCCACCCCACAACCCCCTAGCCCCCTGCCGGGAATCGGCCCTCCTGGGGTCGGGGGGTGCATCCCACAGTTTGAAGACCACTGTTTTAGGGCATGTAAGTTGGTTTTTGAGGTTTAATGTTGTGATGCTTGATGTCTGTTCTTAGGGGTGTTCAATTGCCATATGGGGGTAGCTTAGTTAGTATACGTATATTGTGTTGGAATTTAGAGTTTAGAGTGTTGGAGAAGGTCACACTCCCCTGGTGACAGGTCACTTTTATACAGGCAACACACACTGCAGAATTGGAGCTTGCCCCACTGTGAGGAATTCGACCATCCACACAAGGAGTGTGCTCGCCTGGGCGTTTGGATTTTTGTTTATTTAAAAAGAATGAATGATGGGAGATAAACTTCTGGAAAATATGTGGGGCCATTCCCGCACATATTTTCCACGCTCACTGCACAGAAGAAAAATAGTCATGTACTCTGGGAGGACCCAACTTACCAGTGCCACCCTGACACCTGACAGCTGTGTGTACATCAAAAGCCTCTGGCCGTGGACAGCCTGATTAGTATGTCAGGGCCCTATGGATTTGCATCTCCATTGTTACACCTTGCTGGTGGTGGCAAATACTGAAGAATGTTGATTAGCAGGCCTCAGGGAAGACCTATGTGCAGGAAGTGACAATGGAGACCAGAGACCAACACCTCTTTGTAATGCAATGTGTTAACTTGGTACTAACACCCCTCCTTGGTATGAAAGGGCAGTGAATGTCCTGTCTGCAACCACTCCTTTCAGAGCAGGGAAGTATGTGAATTGTAGGAGACGAAAGTCTGCCTGTAACCCCCTACTTCAAAGGAGGCCCATGTTGCGACCAAGTGCTGCATAGGGCTCAGTTAATTAGGGAGACACTTTGATGTACAGCAGACAGGAAGATGGGTGGGACCTAGGAGTAAATGTTGTCATCCTTCCCCTGTCTGTTGCCAAGCGCTCTGATTCTAACCTGGAGCATCACTGAAGATTGTTGGTGGGGACCCAAGATTGGTTAATTAACGTTGGCTTAGCCTGCCCCAATCACTGGGGCCTGTTTGGCTTTAAAAGAGGGCTGAGCCCCTCACTGATCAGATAATCTTAAGACTTTTCAAGGAGTAAGAAGAAGGACTCATTTGGACCCGAGCTGAAGGTACTTCCTACCTTACAACTTCCGCCAGTGAAGGAAGGGCAGGAGTTTCGAGAGGGAAGCAAGATCCCTCCCCTAAACAGCTCCCAGGGAGCAGAGGGAGATACCAGACTCAGAGGACCCGTCCAGCAGCTCCAGAACCGGTACCCTGCCAGCACACAGCGTGCCCTGCTAGGTTCTGCCAGCAAGGTTCCTCGGTGGGAAGTGCCAGACAGTCTCCGGACAAAGGACAGGGCTGTTGCCTGCAAACACCCTCCTGAGCTTTGGGCCGCCTGCCTTGAAAGGATACGAGCCCCCCACGAAGAAGCTAAGAGGAGTGCCATACAAGTATCATCCAGCATCCATCTTTTAAAGGACAATTTAGAGACAGTCGAGTCCTCAAACCGCATCCTGCTGCACCACTGACTGTTGTCACGCCGCAGTCACCAGAGCCGTTCGAGACGCTTCGACCAGTATTCCAGATCTGCCAACCAGCACAGAGACAATGGGCCTCATTACGAGCATGGAGGTAAAAACGCATTCATTACCGGCATGGCGGTATTAGCACGTCCGTGCATCCTCGACCCCGCTAATAGCGGGTGATTACGAGAGCGCGAGCACGCGTGAACCCCCATGCTGGTAATGGCTGCACCGCCATGCCGCTAAAGGCCCCCCAATCTCCCGATAGCGCTATCACATGACCCGCCGATACCGCCTCCGCCTAGGAGCAACCCCTTAATAGCGGACCCGGTAATACCATCATGCAAATACCGGGACCCGGAAGTAACGTCATCGCGCCGGAACGGGAAATGCACCGGCGGCCATCTTTAAAAACACAATCCATTGCAATCCTCTCAACACAGCAGTGCTACAGAGTGGAGAGTAGGGCCATACCATCCATCATGTCTAAGGCAACCCGCAAGACCTCCCCCGCTTGAGCAAGAAGCGCTTCTCCAATGAGGATCTCAACATGCTTGCTGATATGCTAGTAGCCCATGCGGATGAGGTGTTCACCAACAACCTGAAAAGGGAAGTGCAACTCCAAAAAAAACAAATATGGGAGGAGGTGGCGCAGAAGGTGACAGTGGTAGGCACCACCCCCCGCACAGTGAAAGACTGTAAGAAGAGATGGGATGACCTACGTCTCCGGGTGCGAAACATCCTTTCATCAAATCGAAGGGAGGCCAAAACTACAGGCGGGGGGCCCCACTCACCCATCAAACTGATGCGATGGGAGGAGACCTGCAGCACCACTATAAATATGGAGTCGGTTGAGGGCTTCGGTGAAATGGAGACGGGTGCGGTGACATCGGGAGATGGAGGTGAGTGACCCTGCAAACGCCAGTAAACCAAAGCATGATGTAGTACAACAGATGTGGAAATGAACCAAGCCCATGCATGGCCCATCATACACACATATACAGATCCATGTTCTTATGGTGGCCCAAACCCTGGCACAATGAAATGCATGCTGAGAGCCAATCCCATTACCAACAGACACCCAACACACAGGGATCATTCACGTGTGACACATCACGCAAACCGCAATACAGCTGTATGCCACCTGGTACACATCAGTACAGAATGGAGATGCCACAGCGTATGCCAATATGCCCCCTCCCCCTTTGAAAGTACCCTGTGTGTCACACCTACAAGAATGCAATGCATGAAAAATAAAATAGTGTACAGCACCAAATCATGCATCTTGCATGTAAAACCATCACTCATGCCCTGCATCTCTTGTTCCCCCACAGGCACTGACACAGAAAGTGAAGGGCAGGACCCTGCCACAAGGGCATTGTCACACTCTAAGGCATCCAAGGCCACACCAGAAGGCACTGGGCCATCCACCTCCAGGGCGGCACCAACGCCCAGAGTGCAACCCAGGGCACCAGTACAGCCCAGGCCATCTGAGGAGAACAATGCAGCAGCCGACGAGACTGCCAATACAGAGTCGGCAACAATTGCAGAGCCAGAGGCTGATGGCACGCAGTCCGCAGCCACCAGTTCTGTAGGTGAGGCAGCAGCCACAGCCCCCCTCATCGACGTCGATATCCACGCTGAGGAACACTAGGACATGGACGACGACATCGTTGTAGAATGTGCACATACTCCAAGCCCCCAGTCAACCCCCCAGCACTCCACACAGGGCACACCAGCATGCCCCATGCAGGTACATGCGGTTCTACTGGGAAGTCTGCATCTGACCACCACGTCAGAGGGCAGTCCTGCAATGGTCCACCAAGCCACAGCACCGTCCACCTCCACAGCCCCCACCGACACGGAGGCACGCCTGTCGAGTGTAGAGGCCCACCGGGACTCAATGATAGAACTGGTCTGCCAGTATGTGGCCGAGGAGGAACAGACATGCCGTGAAATCGGGAGGCAAATGCCGCAACCATAACGGCCATCCACTCAAGTGCCATAGTCATTCGTGACAGTTTAGGGGCGGTGACACAGGTCCTTAGCAGGATGCTGGAACATATGCAGCAGCAACAACCTGCACAGGCGGTGCCAAATACATCCACCTCCATCCCATTGACCACACCTGCAAGCTCGACTCCCTCAAGCCCTGTGAGGATGATGAGGCGCAGCGCAAGGCACACGGACATGCTGCCCCCAGACCCGAAAAGAGGCCGAAATAGCCGGTCCACCACATTGTGTGTGGGATGACAATGGGTGAGGGGGAGGTGGTGTTGGTGTTTGGGAGGTGTTGGGGGTGTTTATTGGGGGGTATGGGGTGTTTTGGGGGTATGGGGTGTTTGGGGGGAGGTATGGGTTGTTGGGGGGGTATGGGGTGTTTGGGGTGGGGTATGTGGCGTTTGGGTGTTTTGGGGAGGGGAGAGGGCGTGTGAGTGGTGGAGGGAGGAAGCACTATATTGTTATTTTACCAATTCATGACAGCGCACAGTGCCCAACTCCCCAAACACCCTGTGTCCATGTCCACATGATCCCAGTGCTGAGTGTAGTACTAACACATAACCATCAACGTCCCTTTGGTTCAGAAGAAATCATCAATCAGTGATTGGCGCACAGCACAGCCATCATGTGCAACACGAACTGCCAGGGGTGCTGCTTCTACTCCATCATCATCCTCATCATCCTCACCCGGTGCATGCATGTCAATGTCAGGTGGCAGTGGTACGTTTCTCCGGATGCACATGTTGTGCAGCATGACACAGACCATGGTGATCTTTGCCACCTTCTCAGGCCCATAAAGGAGTGCTCCACCAGACCGGCTTAGGCAGCGGAACCGTGTCTTCAACAGGCCAAAGGTCTGCTCAATCACAACACGGGTACGGCTATGAACCCATTTGTACTCATCTTCATACCTGTTCTGCGGGTTCCGTACAGGGGTAAGTAGCCACGGCTTCAAGGGATAGCCACCATCACCTGCATGGGAGCACAAAGAGGTATGTGTGAGTCAATATATAACCTGACACCTTTAGGAATCACTGCCATGGCTGCAGCTATTTGGTGTTGACATGCACATGTCCCTGGATGTATGCACACAGGTTCATTTGATGCAATGTGTACTGTACTATGGTCTGCTGGTGTGGATTGCGTTGTACAGATGATGCAGGGTGTTCACTTGCATGCTGATGCGGATGTACGGTGGATGCGGAACAATGTCACCCATATTTGCGGTGTATGGTACTCTGTACCTATTCCCACTAGCGGCATTGCCACAGGTGTAATCATGTTTAGTCATCCATCGCTTGACATACCCATGGTGGCCTGCTAGTGCATCTGGCATGTTGTCATTGATGTGCAGCATTGGATTTATGTATGCCATTGATGTGTCATGTTCAGGTTGGGATGTTCAGGGCAACAGTTTTTAGCTGTAAGTACATTGTCCACTCACCGCCCAATCTCACCCAGGTGGAGTATGCATTCCAACCCAATTCTCACCCAGGTGGAGTATGCATTCCCCCCCAATCTCACCCAGGTGCACTATGCATTCCCCCCCCATTCTCACCCAGGTGGAGTATGCATTCCCCCACCCAATCTCACCTAGGTGGAGTATGCATTTTTCCCCCATCTCACCCAGGTGGAGTATGCATTCCCCCCCAATCTCACCCAGGTGGAGTATGCATTCCCCCCCATTCTCACCCAGGTGGAGTATGCATTCCCCCCCCATTCTCACTCAGGTGGAGTATGCATCCCCCAATCTCACAACCCCACTGCACTGCCATGGCCCAGTCAGGCAACTTACCACGCAGCCAGGCACGTCGTCCAGCATGTCGCTCCATGTAGCAGGGTAGCGTGGAGTTACGCAGCACCATGGGATCATGTGTAGATCCGGGATATTGGGCGCAACAATGTGTGATGATCTTGCTGGAGTCACATACGATCTGCATACTGATGGAGTGGAATTGCTTGCGATTGCGGTACACCGCCTAATTGGCATGAGGGACCACCAATTCTACATGGGTGCAGTCAAGGGCACTGGCGCAATTGGGCATTCCTGCCAGTGCATGGAAATCTTCTTTAGTGTCAGCGAGCTCCTGGACAGTCCGTGGTAGAGATATGCGGATGCTTACACGCTTCAGGAGGGCATCAAGCACTTGGGTCAGCATGCGAGAAAAGAGTGGCTGTGATATGCCATGCAGCTGGCCCACTGTGTGCTGGTAGGTGCCTGTGGCCAGGAAGTGGAGCACAGACACCACCTTCAGTAGAAGGGGGATGGCAGTGCGGATTTCTATCAGGCTGACAATGTCATTGTGTATCATGTCCACTATGGTGGTGATGGTGTCCCGGTACAAGGTGTGGATCTGCTCAGGGGTTAGATTAAAAGGATTGGGTCTGATGCGAGGGATTGGTGGCTGCCTACGTGGTACCACTGGCTGCACTGGTGGGACTTGCTGGGCCTGTCTCACCCTCCTTCTCCTCCTGCGTCTCCTCTGTGCTACCTGTTGTTGTAGTTGTAGTTGTTGCTGGTGTAGCAGTACAGGCATGTCCTCTAGCCCCAGGATTGCAACAGCTAGTGGGATCATTTTTGTGTAGGAAGGGATGTGGTGTGTGGGTGTGCTCCTTTTGTACTGGGACAGGCTCCATTGACTCCACCTGTGGTGATTGTATGCACCTGTGGCAGTTGCCTACACTTCAGGTTGCTATTTACGGGTGGTCCACGATGCCTGTATTGCCGCCATCGTGCAAGCCCTATTTACCGGCTTCGGAATTCCGGTAAGTGAATGCCCGCGTAACTTGTGATGTCCTCCTGTTAGCGGCATCCTGGTATTTCCACCACGAAGGGGCGCATGTACACGTGCATGTTGGTAAGAAGGGGCATGGTACGGGTGGTAGCGGGATTGCCGGGTTGTCGGCTCCATGCTCGTAATGAGGCCCAATGATTCTTGGCTCTGAGCCGCCACGATGTACAGCCTGCAGATGTCTGTCCAGCCTTGCTTGCTGAACTGCCTGCTGCCTGGTACCCGCAGATGCCTCCCGCCACTAACTCTGTCTCACGGGCTGCAAAGCACCCTGGAACCACCTCAACGCTGTTGAGAACCAAGAATTTCTTCAGAACCAGGTACATTGGGGTTCTTCCCCCCTGGCCCTTCTCCGAAGGCCCCTAGAGACAGTTATGACCCTTTGCCCCTTTGGTGTTGAAACCAAATAACCTTGAACTGTAAGACTGATTACTTTACCAACTACCCTCATGTCAGTATCCAGAGTGCATCCCTTTCCTTCGTGAAACTGTCTGACCCCTGTGTTCCTTTACAGTGTGGGTTGTAATTGTAGTGTGCTAGAACTGTCTGTTGTAGTAATAATAAACTAGATATTTGTATACAACCTTGACTGGACAGTCCCTTTTATCATTGGGTAATAATTGTATTTTCGGTGTGTTGCAACTAACCAACAATCCACCAATCTTGCCGTCATGTATTGTGCTACTCTGGCCGACGGCTGCCAGTCTAAGGATCCTGGGTTCTGGATGTTATCCAGATCGAACATATCCTCTTGTACTTCTTCGAGGTGTTTCTCCTTGCGGGCTCTCTTTCCCCCGCTGGGCTTTTCCCATTCTTCCTCGACTGGCTCCTCTGCCTCTTGTGAGGAGACGTCTCCTTCTCCTGGCTCCTCTTCTGAGCCTGGGTCTCCTTCTCCATCATTGTCTTCCCCTGGAGTGGGGGTCGTGAGGCTTGGCACTGCCTGATCCTGCAAATAGGCTTCCTTGAGCTTTGCGAAGGCATCAGCGACCTCTGGGGCCTTTTCATTCGCCCCATCTGCTGGGCCCTGAGGGTCATCAGAGGATTTCCTCTTTTGGGCCTTGTTCCTCCCCTTACACCCTGGATCTGAGGGTTCTGTGGCCGTGCCTTCAGTCCCTATGGTGCAGCCCTTGGGCTGATTCAACATAGTCTCTAGTATCTCCAGCCTCTCTTGAAGGGGCCTCACCCCTTGCGCCACTGCATCGACGAGCGAATACCCCAGCACTTCCTTGAAGCTGGCAGTGAGGTCTAGAGGTTGTTCCTCCTCACTCCACTCAAATTCCGACATTGTCTGCCTTGTGCTGTGTGCCTGGTACCTGTAAAGGTGTCTCTGCATGCCCTCTCTGCTGGTCTGATGGTTGCCTGAGCCTTTACCCTCCAATGCTCTTATTTTCTAAATATCTTTATTTTATTTTATTATGATTTTTTTTCATTATGTGTGGCTGCACCGGACTGTTCTTTCTTCACTACCTACTTGAGGCTGTATGTTCGTAAGCTGCCTTACTAGCGAGGCTTTCCTCTGACTCAAAGTCTGTCTTTGGAGCGTGAGGCTGGACTGCCTCTGGCTGGCCTATTTGTCTGCTGCTCCTTATATCAGAGATTCTGTCTCTGCTGCGGTGCGTGTTGTGCTCCGCAAATTATGCTCTTCTGTGCTCCGATATCTCCGAGTCCTCTCCGAGTCCCAACTGCTAGCTCGGCTTCTCTCCGTGTCTCCGCACTGCGTGTGGAAGCTCTGGCTCCGCTTCCCCAAGTGTGGGGGCCGGACGCTTCTCACTCGCGTGCGTTGCGGCTCACTGCTGCTACAGCTGCGGAGAAGCTCGGGCTCCACCTCCCCGAGGGTGGGGGCTGGAGTCCTCTTGCGGCACGTTGCGTATGCGACGAGGCTCCGGCTTAGCGTCAATGTGGGTGGGGCCCCGAGTCCTCTGCTTCACCGCTCTTCTTCTCCAAACCGCGGCGGGTTAAGCCCCTAGGGTGTCTGAAGTGAGGCACGGGGCCATCCGCCACAGGTGTGCAGTTACTTCAATAAAATAAAGCTACTTACGCTGAAACATCTCGGCTGTCCTTCGCCATGTCCTATACTCAACGCGGCGCCTATCCCATACTGTAAAATTGACTTCACGTACTATATGCCTTTCGGTTTGCACATGCTATTAGTAACTTCTAGAATTACATATTATTCTTAATTACCTCTATACTGACATTACTAGCCATGACTGGTAGAGGTAACAAAACAGTACTTATCTGCTTGAAGAGCAGTAAAAGAAGAGGAGGAGCTCAGGGACAGGATGTGGTCATAGCTGAGCTGGAGAGTTAAGGACTAAAGAGACTATGGGACTTGCAGTTCAAGGAGAGAAAAAGTCACTTTGGACATTTCAAAAGTTGTTGGTTTGTTAAGTTTGTTGAAACTGCTGAAGAGTGGTGATAAAAGAAGTTGAAGTATAATGCTCGCCTCCAGTCTTGCCACAGAATATCCTTTGCCCCCTCTCCACGTTACTCTCCAACCCCACCTCAGGAACCGGTTTCATGGGGAGGCTCACCCCTCATAGGTAGGTAGAGGGTTTTGCCAATGTCATGTCCAGCGTGGCCTCCATCATGGCGTGGGTCCTATCCCCAAGGGAGCTCATGCACCGACGCCGGGATAGGAATATATCCATGCCTGTGATATTGTTTCTGGTTGTTGTGTCTGTCAGGTGACCCGGAACCACCCCTTTCTGGTGATGCAGGCATCAGGACAATCAGCAAAGCATCATCAGGATGTCTGGTCTATCCATGTACCTTCTGCACGCTGCCAAAGGCACAGGAAATACAGGTTGCTTTCCATGCATCTGTGATGCGTTTCAAGTTTATGCAGCCAGATCCCCCTTAACTGGTCAGCTGGTGAGATATCAGGCTGATGCAAGCCCCCTTGGGTACCCGCTCTGCATGGTGTCTTACTGGGAAACGCTGGGTCTGCTCTGAAGGCCACCTTTTCTGCCATATACTGCCCCCTAAGATTCCTAAAACAAATCCCTCTGGGGAGGAGCCAACGCAGGTTTGTTGAAGAACAGACAACTAAAACAGGAACTGGTGAGGACAGAAAGGGGTTATAGGCTCCCACTCCCACCTCAAAAAGGGCAAAGCTAACAGGGTAAAAAAAGAACAGAAAGGAGATCGGAAAATAAACATATGCTAAAGAAGGGTCTGCCAGCGGCCAGCGCCCCTCAATTGTATCTGACTGGGACAAGGAAGCCGGGACAAGGAGGTCATGAAAAACCAAGCCCCTACAATGTTCTAAAACGTTTACCATTTCGAGCTGGATGGCAAATAGCCCCCCAGTTTGTCATGAAGATATAAGCATCATAAGATTGCTATCAGCCTCTTACTAGGAAATGAAAATATTACCATCACAAGATACATGTTAGGGAGCCCGTCACTCTGTCAAATAAAGAGGCGCGTTCCAAAGTGGCTAATTAGAGAGTTTCTCACTATGAAATAAAAACATTACAATTACTGCATTGTTATCACTGAGTGTGCAACTCTGTAATAAGATTCTGTGTGATTTCCCGCGAAAACAATTGGTCGAGGGAGATTTCGACTAATGTTACTTTTGGACATTTCAACGCAATTGTAAGTGCGGGATACCCGTCTGCCCACACACACCCATTCCCACACCCATCTTTTTTATTACCCAAACCCACCCCCACATACGTTTCCATTTAAATTCATCCAAAAATATGCATCAAATTCTCCCACTACCAATTCTTGTGCGGCAAAACCTCCCTGTCTCTATAATAACATGATCACCATTCCAAGATGGTGGTTGCATAGAATCTTACTATTAAACATGTGTTTGCTCATATGATGCTTCATACTGGATTCCTCACTCTTTTAAGCACTCTAAAAACAGTTCTTATTATCATCCCATGCAATGGGACTTGACTCATGTCAGATAACAGAGCTTTACTTTGCATGCCATGGTTATTCCCATTCTTGAGAAACCTACCCTTGGCCTGCTGCCTCTTCTTTCTTTTCTCTCTAAGGTACGAGTGCATGCTGTCCATTCACAGGTTTCTTATCTGAATATCCACTGTTACGCTCACCTGATTCTCGCAGAGGCGCCGGTCTTGACTGGGCGACTACTGTATCTTCAAAAGTGATGTGTAGCACCCGGTTGGCTCTTTGGTCTGGACCTCTGTGCACTGTATGCCTGACTAGAGTAAGATGTCTGCAGATAGAAAATATGGGATTAATGAACTGGGGTTATTGGGGTGTCCCTATCTCTTTCCCTTTTCTCCTCTCCTGTAGAACCCCAAAGGTTAACGCTCTCACCTTAGGTAAGTGAACGCCGAGCTCTCCATCTGCCTCGGGGCAGGGTGCTGTAACCAGTTTCTTCACTGGATAGGTAGCGCAGGCCTCTTGACTTCAGAGGACTGCTGTCTGTCGTTTACTTCACGAACGGTGAGTTCCGAATATTTCAAATGTCTTTAAAAGTCTTTTGTAATGCTGTCTCTTATTTTGCAGGGTTCCGGCGATGGCGGTTGACTGGCTGAAGTGAGTTGAGGATGGACCCGTATGCGGAATAGAGCGCCTGGAAGCGCGTAAGTAAGCGCTTGTTGCTTGCTTCACGATGCGCACTAACTGTCCTTTTATTTTGCAGGTACCAGTTCGGAGCTGCTGAAGGATGCCGGAATGCCCACTGAGTTCGGCGTGGATGGAGTAATGGCACGTGAGTATTTAACGTTACCCAATGTCTTTAAACGCACCTTCTTTTGTCTTACAGATGCGGGACGCAGCGCCGAAGGCCTCCGGAGCGTGCAAAGAGTTGGTAAGCTTTTGTCTTTCAGATGCCGGAATGCAGTGCGATGACCTCCGGAGCGCGTGAAGAGTAGGTAAGCCTTTGTCTTTCAGATGCAGGAATGCTGCGCGAGGTGTTGATGACAGCCGATGGACCAGGTAAGAGATGAGCTGTCACTGAAGACCGTAGTGCTAACCTGTTCTTTCTTGTCTTTATAGATGTTGCTGAAGACTGGATTCAGGATGGTAAGCCTCTTTCCTTTAGGCCCAGGATCAGATGCAAAAGACACGATGAGCGTTCTGCTGCAGAGGATGCAGAATAACGCAAAGCAAGATTCATCCATCGGGTGTGGTTTAAATAGCCTCCTGTAGTGCTTAGGTGTCTCCTTCCACAGCCACGCCTAAGAAAAGAGTTCCTGCTTTCCAGAAGAGTTCCAGTGTTCTGAACCTGGGGAGTGGCTCCTGCCTCACCCAACAGGAAAAGTAGTCCCAAACAGAAGAGGATCAGGGGTTCAACTGGCAGGTAAGTGAGCAGCATGGTCTGCTGCAGGTAAGTCCACCCAAGCATTATGAGCCCGGCGCTTGCAGCGCTGGGACTGGGCATATTTATGAGCCTGGCGCCACTGGCGCCAGGACAGGGTCCAAAAGGTCCCAATTGGGACTGGCTGGCACTCGGAACCTGGGTTATGGGTAAGCTTCCAAGGGAGTTGGGTAAGTCCTGGCCTTTTGGAAGCAGGGATCATGACAGTACCCCCCCTCAAGGCCCCTCCCAAACCGGGCTTCCCCGGGGGTTTTGGCTTGTCAGGAAATGTTTGATGAAATCTTTTGATTAGACGAGGAGCGTGGACATATTCTGCAGGTTCCCAGGATCTTTCTTGAGGGCCGTAGCCTTTCCAGTCAATTAGATAAAATAGCTTAGATTTGGAGATCTTGGAGTCCAGGATGCTTTTGACTTCAAACTCGAGTTCTCCATCAACTAGGATAGGTTTTGGGGATTTAGTTAGTCGGGTTTGAGGTTGCACGGGTTTTAAAAGCGAGACGTGGAAGACCGGATGTATCTTCATGTGAGGGGGCAAGTCCAACTTGACCGCTACTGGGTTTACTATGGTAGTGATGGAATAGGGACCAAGGTTTCTTGGGTTGAATGTGCGTGGTCCTTTTAGAGGTAGATATTTGGTGGATAACCAGACTTGATCTCCTACTTGATATTGGGGGGCTTCCTTCCGATGTTGATCTGCTCCTTTCTTGTATTGTTCCTTAGCCCTTTGAAGATGAGAAACGGCTTCCTTAAAAGCTTGGGTGATAGTAGAGTGCAGGTAGTCTACTGCTGGTGTTCCAAGATCTTGGGGTGGATCCAACTCTGAGGTTCGAGGGTGACAGCCGTATAAAAGAAAAAACGGGGTTTTCCCAGTTCCTGAGTGGACAGAGTTGTTGTAGGCATATTCGGCTATCCAAAGGATATCTTTCCAAGTTTTTTCAGTTTGTTGCAGCATGCAGCGTAAATACTGTTCCAGAGTTTGATTGGTCCTCTCGGTTTGTCCGTCGGTTTGAGGGTGGTGACTGGTCGATAATCTCACATCAATTTGAGCCGACCGACAACAACTTCGCCAAAAATGAGAAATAAATTGACTACCTCGATCCGAAATTAGCACTGAAGGAAAACCGTGCAGTCGGACGATGTTTTCGAGAAATTCTCGGGCCAGAGTTGTTGCTGTTGGCAAGCCTTTGAGTGGAATGAAATGCGCCATCTTGGAGAATAAGTCCACGATTACCAGGACCGTATTGTATCCGGAGCATGGAGGTAGGTCGGTGATGAAGTCCATAGAAAGCGTATGCCAAGGGCGAGGTGGGATGTCAATAGGGCGTAAGAGGCCGGCTGGTCTTTCCTTTTGACTCTTGTTTTGGGCGCATACTCCACAGGACATTATAAAGTCTCTGATATCTTTTTTCCAAGACGGCCACCAGAAGTAGCGCTTGATCTTTTCTGAGGTTTTGGCCCTACCGGGATGTCCTTCCATTAGAGACTCGTGATAACAAGAGATCACTTTTTTCTGTAAATCTGTGCTGGGCAGGTATAATCGTTCTTGGAAATACAATAAGTTGTCCTTTACTGCAAAGTCCTTTCCCTGCAGATGCCAATTCTGTATTTCTGCTGGAGTTATAAGTTGCCTGGTTTTATCCTTAATTTCCTCTATGGATTGTGTGGTTATTACACCCAGAATTCTTTGTTCGGGAATGATAGGTACAGGTTTAGGGTTGGTCAAGTGTTCCTCCACTCCCATCCGAGAAAGGGCATCAGCTTTACCGTTTTTTGTACCAGGTCGATAGGTAATTGTGAAGTCAAACTCGGCAAAGAATAGTGCCCAACGGAGTTGTCTAGAGGATTGGGCTTTTGCGGTTTTCAAATATTGCAGGTTTCGTTGATCCGTAATCACAGTAACGGTGTGTCGGGCCCCCAGAAGATAATGCCGCCAAGCCTTAAAGGCAGACTCGATAGCCAGAAGTTCCTTATCAGTAATAGTGTAATTGATCTCAGGAGGCGAAAATTTGCAAGACCAGAATGCCACGGGATGTAACTGATTGGTTACTGGGTCCTTCTGTGATAGAACTGCCCCCATGGCAAGGCTTGAAGCATCAGTTTCAACGATGTAGGGGAGTTCGGGGCGAGGATGTTTTAGAATTGGTGCAGAGATACATTTTGTCTTCAAATTCTGGAAAGCTTGTTCCGCCTCGGTAGACCATTCAAAACATTTGTTTTTCTTTAACAAGGCGGTGATGGGCTGGACTATTCGAGAGAATTCGGGGATAAACCTGCGGTAAAAGTTGGCGAAGCCTAACATGCTTTGAACCCCTTTTACGGAGGATGGTGATGGCCATTTGAGAATTGCATCGACCTTCCTTGAATCCATACGCACTCCGCTAGGTGATAATATGAATCCCAAGAATTCAACTTCAGTCACGTTGAAAACACATTTTTCCAACTTAGCGAAAAGTCTGTGTTGACGCAACCTCTCGAGGACCATTTTCACGTGTTTCCGATGTTCAGATTCCGATGAAGAATAAACGAGGATGTCGTCAATGTAAACGACAACACATACATCTATGAGTTCTCTGAGGACATCGTTCATAAAATATTGAAAGGCGGCCGGGGCATTGCAAAGTCCGAAGGGCATGACCTGATATTCAAATAGCCCATACTTGGTGCGGAAGGCCGTCTTCCATTCATCGCCCTCTTTTACTCGTACCAAGTGGTAGGCTCCTCTAAGATCCAGCTTTGTATATATGCATGCTCTTCTGACTTGGTCCAGGAGTTCAGGGATTAAAGGTAACGGATATCTATTCTTAACGGTGATCTGGTTCAGGGTGCGGTAATCTATACAAGTTCTAAGGTCCCCTTCTTTTTTTTTGGAACGAAGAACAAAGCTGAAGAAGCAGGGGACTTAGAAGGACGAATAAACCCATTCGCTAGGTATTGATCCAGGTATTGTCGGAGGTGAAGGTTCTCAGGCTCGGTGAGGGCATAAATTCTGCTACACGGAGGAGTAGAACCAGGTATCAGGTCTATCTGGCAGTCATAGGACCTATGAGGAGGTAGAGAGTTAGCCTGATCCTTCCGGAAAACATCTTGGAATTCTAGGTATTCGGGAGGTAACTGGGGAGTCTCCGAAGAAATTGCTGCTAGAGCAACACCAGGTGGAGGGTGACAAGTAGAGACACATTCTGGGAACTGAACCGTTCTTGCTCGCCAATCGATCTGAGGAGTGTGTTTCTCTAACCAAGGTATCCCTAGAATAATCTGGAACTGAGGGGCCTTGATCACATCGAACACGATCTTCTCATGGTGTCCATCTTGACTTACTAGCGTCACTTCTTGAGTGGTATGCGTTACTGGTCCGGAGGCTATCTCCGTACCATCCACCGTAGTAATGACGTCCTTTACAGCCTTGGGACAAAGAGTTAGATTCATCCTCAAAACCATTTCCTGATCCACATAATTGCCGATGGCACCGCTGTCGACGTAAACTTCAATCGCATGTAATCGATCCGGATGATCAGGGCTAATGAGGACCATAGGTATCACGAAATGCGAGGTCACGGAACTGGTTTTAACGCTCGGCAAGAGGACCTCTATTCTTGTCGGGCGAGGTCGTTTCCCTGCTCAGAGTTTGTGACCTTGGTAACTGCAGCTCCTACCACCTTCTTGGCTGGATTCACCGGACAGTCTCGAAGAAAGTGCCCTGAGTTTCCGCAATAGAGGCATAATTGCAACTGTTTTCTCCTTTCCCGCTCCTTTTGTGTTAGTGGTCCTTTCAGGCCCCCTATTTGCATGGGTTCCCCGGAGTCTACTCCTTTGGAAGGAGTTGGTGGTTTGGAAAATACTCGAGCATCAAACTTGGAACGATCGGCCTTCCTGTTCTGCAGTCTGTGATCTATTTGAACGACTAAGTCTATATAATCCGAACAGTCTTGTGGGGGATTCACTACTTGGGCTAAAACGTCTTTGAGCTCTCCACGTAGACCTCTATAAAACAGCGTAATCCTTTTGTCCTCAGGCCATTGAGTTTCCACTATTAGTCTGTTGAAAGATGCAATATAAGCCAAAAGGTCTTGATTACCCTGTCGCAACGAAAGAAGCTCATTGTCCAAGGCCTGCCCCTGTGAATGTCTTGCGAACAGTTTTTCCATACTAAGCTGAAAGGCTTGAAAATCATGGAGAACCGGATCATCTTGATTAACTAGAGGGATCGACCAGTCTGCCGCATTGCCACTAAGGTACGAAAGCACAAAAGCTACTTTAGCTTGATCAGTTGGAAAGGCTGCTGGCCGGCATAAAAAATGCAACCGGCACTGATTGATAAATACTGCAAACCTCTTTGGGTCACCAGAAAATCGTTCGGGCGGAGCCAGCGGTACATTCCCAGGTAGGTTGATCTGCACTGGATTCATAGGGGATGTTGAAGGAAGATTTGCCCCTGACGTGGGTAACGGGGTCTGTCCGGCTTGTGACTGTAGCAATTGTCTAGCAAGATCGTCTGTTCGCTCCTTGGAAATTGGAAATAATTAGTTCCCTTCTTAGAGCATTCGTTTCCTGACGAGCTGCATGCACTTCTGCCCTTAGTTCCCCAAGTAACCGGGCTAGGTGGTCGGTATCCGAGGTTTCCATAGCGCCTGGGCGAGAGTTTTGCGGTAGGCTTTGCGTTCTGTAACGCTCACCTGATTCTCGCAGAGGCGCCGGTCTTGACTGGGCGACTACCGTATCTTCAAAAGTGATGTGTAGCACCCGGTTGGCTCTTTGGGCTGGACCTCTGTGCACTGTATGCCTGACTCGAAGAGTAAGATGTCTGCAGATAGAAAATATGGGATTAATGAACTGGGGTTATTGGGGTGTCCCTATCTCTTTCCCTTTTCTCCTCTCCTGTAGAACCCCAAAGGTTAACGCTCTCACCTTAGGTAAGTGAACGCCGAGCTCTCCATCTGCCTCGGGGCAGGGTGCTGTAACCAGTTTCTTCACTGGATAGGTAGCGCAGGCCTCTTGACTTCAGAGGACTGCTGTTCGTCGTTTACTTCACGAACGGTGAGTTCCGAATATTTCAAATGTCTTTAAAAGTCTTTTGTAATGCTGTCTCTTATTTTGCAGGGTTCCGGCGATGGCGGTTGACTGGCTGAAGTGAGTTGAGGATGGACCCGTATGCGGAATAGAAGCGCCTGGAAGCGCGTAAGTAAGCGCTTGTTGCTTGCTTCACGATGCGCACTAACTGTCCTTTTATTTTGCAGGTACCAGTTCGGAGCTGCTGAAGGATGTCGGAATGCCCACTGAGTTCGGCGTGGATGGAGTAATGGCACGTGAGTATTTAACGTTACCCAATGTCTTTAAACGCACCTTCTTTTGTCTTACAGATGCGGGATGCAGCGCCGAAGGCCTCCGGAGCGTGCGAAGAGTTGGTAAGCTTTTGTCTTTCAGATGCCGGAATGCAGTGCGATGACCTCCGGAGCGCGTGAAGAGTAGGTAAGCCTTTGTCTTTCAGATGCAGGAATGCTGCGCGAGGTGTTGATGACAGCCGATGGACCAGGTAAGAGATGAGCTGTCACTGAAGACCGTAGTGCTAACCTGTTCTTTCTTGTCTTTATAGATGTTGCTGAAGACTGGATTCAGGATGGTAAGCCTCTTTCCTTTAGGCCCAGGATCAGATGCAGAAGACACGATGAGCGTTCTGCTGCAGAGGATGCAGAATAACGCAAAGCAAGATTCATCCATCGGGTGTGGTTTAAATAGCCTCCTGTAGTGCTTAGGTGTCTCCTTCCACAGCCACGCCTAAGAAAAGAGTTCCTGCTTTCCAGAAGAGTTCCAGTGTTCTGAACCTAGGGAGTGGCTCCTGCCTCACCCAACAGGAAAAGTAGTCCCAAACAGAAGAGGATCAGGGGTTGAACTGGCAGGTAAGTAAGCAGCATGGTCTGCTGCAGGTAAGTCCACCCAAGCATTATGAGCCCGGCGCTTGCAGCGCTGGGACTGGGCATATTTATGAGCCTGGCGCCACTGGCGCCAGGACAGGGTCCAAAAGGTCCCAATTGGGACTGGCTGGCACTCGGAAGCTGGGTTATGGGTAAGCTTCCAAGGGAGTTGGGTAAGTCCTGGCCTTTTGGAAGCAGAGATCATGACATCCACTCACTCCTTCCTCCCTTCTCACTCAACCTAGTCTGCTGAGCTTCCTCCTCGATCTGTCTGCGATCATTGACACTGTCTATCATTGTCTTATTCTTTCCTCACTTTCTTCTCTTGCACTATCTGGCCCCGCCCTTCAATGGTTTCAGTCATATCTATCTGATCAAACCTATTCTGTTTCCCTTGGTCTGTCATATCTCTTCTTCCTGTCCTCTTCGTCCTATGGCTCTGTACCATTGTTCTCTGCTGTTTGCTTTCTCTACTATTACTTTACCTGTTCTTGTTTCCTCTTATGAGCTGTCCTGCCACTCTCAAGTCATCTTCTCATTCGCTTCCTTTACTGATGCTCCCCACACCGTTGCTAATTGCCTTTCTGCTATCCAACATTGGATGGCATCTCACTTTCTTCACCTTATTCAAACGAAAACGGGTGTGCTTTTTTTTCATGCTAATACACAAACTCGCCGTCTGCCCCAATCATCCTTTCATTTCCCCCAGCTCATTTTATTTCCTCCTCAACCCGAAATCTTGGTGTTACTTTTGACTCTTCCCTATCATTCTTCTCACACATCTCTAATGCTTCTTGTATCCGTTGTTTCTACCTTTTTAATATTTTTTCGTGCTCGCCTATTTCTATCTTACCAGGCTACTAAACCACTTATCATAGCTCTCATTGTCTCTCGTATTGACTATTGGCCCATGCTCACTGTTGGTCTTCCTGCTTCTCATTTAACCCCGCCCCCTTTCTGTATATCTTTCTGCTATCTGCCTTGTCTTCTCACTTCCCTCACATTATTCTAGTCGTTGCTCGCTGCTGTCTATTTCTTCCCTACCTTTTCATGCCCGTCTTCTTTTTCACTGCCTCTCTGCCGTCCTCAAGTGCATCCAGGGTCTCGCCCCACTCTACCTTTCATATTTATCAGTCTATAATCTCCCTCACAATCTCTTCACTCGCAATCTGAATTGTCATCAGTGCCAGATTATGTACCGTTTATCATTTACAATGTACAGTGCTTTGGTGAAAGTGCTTTATAAATTCAAATAAATACAAATACTCATGAACTTCTTACCTCAGCGCTTACTATTCAGTGGAAATATTCGCATTAATGCAGCTGTGACATAGTCTTCGCCTATATAGTGAACACATTTTTATCCCCAGTAAGGCCCACACAAAGGCCTATGTCTCAGTCTAGCCTGTACGGCCTGGATGTTGTACTGTGCCGCAAGACCCCCTTGGACTGTTCCCTCTCCACTTCCTCCTGTCACTGTGTAGTTTGTTTCTCCTTCAACTTGCCCGATTGCTGCCTCTTCTTCATTAAGGTGATCTAGTAAGCGTTGCCATGGCATTGGCATCGCCTGGCCCCTCCCTTTTACCCACCTGCCCCTCTTAATCTATTTTCCATTGCGTCCCTCTCTGTGCACCTGAGCCTTCACTCGGATCCTGCCAGCTGGAATTTTACCGGATTGTAACTGACTGTCCTCTGCAAACCCCATGGTCCGCCTCATGACTTCCTTTTTCACTACTCTGATGCCTACAAACATTTCCTGCATCACCCTAAAGCCGCAACTTGAATATTATCACCTTCTACTGATTATTTACTTGCCTCAGCAGCTTGCGAACTGCTCCTCACTTTAAATGCCTGACTACTAGGTCTGACACTACTTTCCTGTTTTTCTGCAATTGGGCTTTTTTTTGCTATTGTTTTCTGCCACGTTTTCCCTTCCCCATTTGTCCCTTTTTCTGCTTGACCTCTCCTCTTTACCCCTGCGTGCTGTTCTGTGCTCTCTAATTTTCTTTGCAATGTGAAAGGTTCCCTGCAGTTTTACTCTGCCTTGGCACTGCTAGCTTACCTTTTGGCTTACTGCACAAAACACCCAGACTCGCTTGTAGTGGAAAAGGTCACTTTAATGTGACAGGCCAAAGCTCACAAATAACCGCTGGCCTGGCTCCCATGGCCTTACAGACTAACAAAATGTTTTAACAACCAATTTAATAATTCAACACTTTCATTTTTTCCCAACAAATACATAATTAAATAGTTCCACTTCCTCCCTAACGATCCCTTGGTCTCTACCGTCTCCTTACCATCTTCTCAAGGCGTCTCGCTTTCAAACAGCACCACCCCCGTCCTTTCCCACGCTATTCCCCCATGGTGCTTCGCTCCCCCCTCATCTTAAGGGGCCATGCCCCCGGCAACAGAAAAAACCCTCCACGGAGGTGTTCTTTCTGCCCCACCCCTACCACTTCTTTCTACTTCCAACTCCTTACTATCCCTTCCACCTGCAAGGTCAAATACGCCAGAGAGCCCGAAATGGGAAAGCAGATTCAGGCAGAAACAACGCGGTTGTTTTCCGCAATGCCGCGTTGTTTCTGCCTGAATCTGCTTTACCATTTGGGGCTCTCGGGCTCCCGGAGGAGCCTGAGAAACTTGGAAAGAAAAACCGCAGCGTTTTCCAACACAATAACGTTGTATTTATGTTTGCGGTCGCTTCAAAAGCGACCGCAAACATAAATACAATGTTTTTAAAGCTGCGGTTTTATTTCTAAGTTTTCCGGGCTCCTCCAGCCCGGAAAAATAGCACTTACCGAGATTCAGCTGCAGCTTTCCTGCTCTGGTCTCCGGTCCCCGTCCTCCGCCTACAGCACTAATGAAGGGAAAGCCACCCAGCGGTAGCTTTTGTTTACTACAGCTGGCTGGCTTTTCCTTCATTAGTGCCGCAAAAGCAAAAGCCAGCACAGGAGGGCCTCCATTTCACAAAATGGATGCGCCCATGTGCTTGCTTTTGCGAATTTTGAGCTTGAATAGCTCAAAATTTTACACAGGAAGTTTTAAAACGGAGAATGCTAGTATTTTTTTTTATCTTGCCTATCTATTTTTTAAATAAAATTTTTTACTAGAACATCCCTTTAATGGGCTCCTGCTGCAGGGACAAAACATGTCAGCGGTCTCACCCAGCCAATTATTCCCCCGGACCACTTGCACCCAAACCCCTTGCTCCTGTCTTTCACAATCCCACCTAAAGCCCCTTATCGCCCTCCCCCTCCTCCCTATATCCTTAATCCTCCCACTGCCCCACATATTCTTCCATCCCTTCATCATCCCCCATGAAATACCATTGCTGCTGCGAGCACATGCTTGGGCCGAGTAGATCCTCTTCTTGCGAGCCCGGAGCATCCGCCCCGCCACTCCTTCGTCGTCCTCTCGGCAGGGCTGCAGAAACCCCTTCCCGGTCCTCTTCTCTTGGGCAAGGTGTTCTCCCCTCCACCCTGTGATCTTCCTCACTAGGGGCCGTGCTGTGCTCTCTAGACTGTCCTCGCGCAGATCGAGGAGGGGCTGTTCCTAAACCCTCTCCATATTCATCCTCTGCAACAGCAGGGCCTGCTCTGTGCCCTCCGCCCGAAATCCTCCCAGCCAGGGGGGGCATTCCGCACCCCTCTTTAACCTCACTAATTGATGGGGATCTCTCTCTCCTTCTCCCACCTGCACTCTACTGCAGGTATTTTCCGCCCTTGCCCCCTGCCCTGTCATCCCTCTCTGTACCCCATCACCTCCACCTTCCTGCCCCACCCGACCTATACCTTTCAACCCACTCCTAACGTCCCTTTCATCCACCTGCTCATTATCTTCCTACCCCTTGACTCCCAGACCTCCCTTGTACCTGCCACAGGACTGCAAGACACCACTGCCGCGAGAGTCCCATCTGCCACTGCTCTCTGCTGCGGCCTACCCCCATCTTCTTCCCCTTTTCCCGTAACCTCAACCACCGCCCCCTCCAGCTGGGCTTTGGAAGCCCTGCTAATAATCTCTAGGGCCTCCCAAAGCGCCTTGGCATCCACCAGCCCCTTTTTCTTACCTCCCTGACCCATCATGGCGCACCAATATATTGTGGCTGTGGCCTAAATATGCCCCTTAAATTGTCACCTAGCTGCGCAACCCCCCCGAGCCAAAACCTGCCCAGAGAAAAAATACCACTAAACTGGTATGCCCTTGAAAGGAACTGCGCTTCAAAAATTATGTTCTTAATATAAAGAGTGCCTTCTAAAATTATTACAAAATTATATATATATATATATATATGTATATATATATATTTTTTATTTATTACTAACCAACCTTAACTACCACTGACCCAAGTAACCCCCTCCCTGGCTCCTAACTTGTCATCATGATGTGTAAAACACCAAAAAACCAGGCAGCTCGTGCTTAAAAGGGGCCTAGAAGCGCGCGGGAAGAACCGCACTGTCGGGGGGAAATTTCTGCTGGGGTCAGCTGGGCTGTCCGCGGACCCCCGGGCAGGGAGGCCCCAACTCCTCCCGAGTATCCCAAAAATGAGTATGAGGCACACGCAAGAAGCAAGGTGGTTCTGCTGTTTATTAAACAACGGCAGGGATGGGTCAAGGATCGTACGCATCCGTCCTGACTCTCTCTCAAAATTCGTGGGGCTCGCAGGCCCTTTTTACCTCTGTGACGCGCTACTTGCGTCACCTGGGAAAGTTAGCAAAAACCTATCGTCACTCTGGATTGGTTCCTCAAATGGTAGGGTTAGTATAGCATAAGTATAGAGAACGCTGTTTGTGGTTAAGGGTCAGTCAGGTGGTATACTTGGGTTGTCCCTTCTATTAGATACATGAAAATTGTTACATGAAGACCCCTGATGATTGGCTAATGTTAATGGCGTCAGTGATAAGTGCCCCATGTTCTGATTGGTCCACTCGCGAGCCCCCCCAGCTTGGGACCATCGTTGTTTCCAGCTCGCGGTGCACCTGCCAGTTGCAACAATGTATAACTATGTGTTTGTGCAGACAATGCGTGGATTTGTTCATAAGCTTGAGAGCAGACTACTCCCACCGCCGCAGATGTCCATTGAGTCGCTTCATTGTTGCTGCCTGTGTCTCAAAACGTGGGACCCAGGCGCCTCCTCCCTCCTGGGCCTGGCACCCTGTCAGGTTTGGCTTGGTCACGTGAGGAGAGACCGTGGTTGAGGCAGAATTCTGCACATTTAATGTTGTATTTTCCACTGTGTGTCTGGCTTAGTTTGCAGGTGTGACCTTGGCTTTGGCTTGTGGTATGCGAGTTTGCAACATTGCTCCCTTGGCTGTCTGTTCTCGCCGGGCTCATTCTGCAGGGTCAGCAATTGTACTCTTGCTCGTTCAATGTTCATGGAGGCTCTTGCTTGCGGCCTACTTGGGCCTGGTGCATAAGTGGGGATGCACGGCACTTTGAGCTACGGTATCATATTGCTTTATCCCCAGTATCATGTCTTCGTTATATTTCTCATTGCAATGCATGGGTTAGGAGAAGCGTCAGCAAGCATTTTAGATGAGTTTGTTGTGCGTCTTGCGTTTCTGCATTTTGAAAAACCTATGTGAAAAATAATAACAATGCGCGTCAGTGGGTGTGTCCGTCACCTACGTCATAGCACTGAATATGTTCTTCGTGTGGATTGGTGTGGGAGTGACCAGTGTGCATGTTTGCACGGGTGTGCTGACCGTTGGCTAGGTCGTCATGGCATCTCTAACGATGTGTTCACTTAATGTTGAATGGTTCAGTCGAGTTCATCCATGCCGCAGGAGTCGGCTTGGGCAGGGCAGGCTGGTGGGCAGGCTGGTGGGCACATCCGTATGTTCCTGTACCAGGGTATTTGGTCGTCTGGAAGATAGGCAAACTCCTCTCGTGGCGGGTGTCTGGGCCGCGATCCTCTAGGCCAGGGGCGTGAGGGGATTGGTGGGAGTCTTTTGTTCCATTCTCCCACTTCAGCACCAATGTGCCCAGTAATAGTGATGCGATCCCTTTAAGGGATCCGCACTGCCACCTCCGACACAGGCCTGCTACCGCCCGCAGAGGTGCCGTGTAGCAGCTGCACGAAATGGGCTAATAAAGCCCTCCCCAACTGGGAACGAATGCGACATCAGGAGAGGGATGGACCACGAGCGGCTTTCCCCAATCCTAAGCTCCACCGAACGGAGCCACGTGAGCCGGCACATTCCTCCCCACCCGCGTCCACAAACAACGTGCAGAGCAGGGTAATGAACACCCCGCTACCCCACCCAACGGACACTGGAAGAGGCCACTGACGGCTCCGGTAAGGGGACTACCTTATGTATGGTACCCCCGACTATATGCTACATTTTTTAATAAAAAATAATATTAATAAACTATGCCTAACCTCCCCCCTTTCCTGACAACAAAGCCCACCTCACCTACGCTAAACTCAACAAGCCAGGCCCAGATACTCAGGGAAGGCTCAGGTGCAGGCACCCTGGACTGCTGTCAAACGCACGTTCCCAACCGTCGCCTGCTCCAGAACCTTCCCTGCCCTCCTAAGTACCCCGGCGGGCGCTCTATGCGCAGGCCAGCTCGCTGGCCTGTGCAGCGCCAAAAATCACCCCGGATCCCCCCTTCGCGTTCCCCTCGCATCCCCCCTTCTGTTGTGCATTTTTGCAGCATCCGCACTTTGAGTTTGCTTCCCTCCTCCCCTCCCCTTATTGTATGTTTTACAGCTTGCACACTCTGATTTGCTTAGTAAGAAGGTCGTTTTGTTTGTCCCTTCCCTTTCCCATTCCACCTCTACCTGCACTCCCCTTCCCTCCTTGCATTTACACTGACAGCGCTTGCATGTTCCAAATCAACTCATGACCTAGCCAGAATGTTTTTGTTCATTTCGTCCTTTCTACCACCTCATGCACTTCCCCTCCTTCCCCCTTTTCCTGCACCATGCTTTAGCACTTGCACTTTCTGAACGCTTTAAGGCCTTTTAGGACGTTTGTTTTTGTTTTATCCCACCTCTCCATCTTCCTTTTCCCCTACCCCCTTGTCTTGATGCTCCTTGGAACACAATTCTTACTAATTACCAATAAATAAAAGAAATCACTAAAGTGTCCCACTGTGCAAGAATACCATTCCAAGATGGCCACCACTAGTTCTGACTCTGTAGTGCAAATATCACGTTTCCAAGATGGCCACCCCACTATACTTGCTTTAATCAATGTGTCTGTTTCCATGCAATGGAACCGTTTTCTGTCTTCTGTTACTCTTGCAAAGCGGGACCATTATCTTTGGACACCTACTAAGTTTCAACATTAGGGAACCAAAACGAGAATATTCGTTGAAAGGAAATCTTAAAACATGTAAAAGGACACGTTTTCATTCAGAAGCACATACGTTGTGAAATAGCACTAAGAACAGGAGAGAAACGTTCATCGTTTTGAGGAGGAAATGGGGGTGGGGCGTTTACGTGGAGGCCTACAATCAAAGCACGCGGCGTTCTGCGGGCACTCGCAGAGACACACCGTCACTGCTGGAAGCTGGGCATACGACAGCTGTCCCGCCTTTGCCTGCAGTGAAGGAGTGGCCCCTTGATGTGCTTTAGAATCAACAAGGCCGTTTTTAAAGTAAAGCACGGGCCTTTGTTCGCCTTTCCATTCTCTGTTTTTCACAAGTTGAAAAGGGTAACACTCACACGGAGAGGACTCGACATAGCTTCCCCCTGGGATCTTTTTGGACCCGCAGACCAAGCCTGGGGTGTAAATACCACGGTCTCAACACAACAAAACGATTTGATTTATTTGTTAAGGGGGCAAGATGACAAGCGCTGAGAGGATGCATGGGTTAAAGTTAAAGGCATGAACTAGGCCAGTCTTTACCGGACCTACCCGCTGCTGGGACTGCGATAAAAAACAGCCTTTAGCGCCAAAAGAAAAATGCACAAATCGCAACTTTCGACACTTTACAACAAACTGTAGAAGTAAGATGACGGGGCATATTTTGTGGGCAATTGTTCACTTTACAGTATTTTGTGCCATTTGTCAAAACCGCAAGCAGCTTTGCTCAGCGAGAAATGAAACTGGCCCACTCTTCTCCCAAAAAACTGTCTACACCGGCTTGTCGGGCTGGCTTTTCATTAATTCTTTTATTGCCCTATAGGCCTATCCGAGCATGCTTCTGAGTTGGTAACACATGCAACAGAGGTAGGGGCACATCCTCAGCAGCTTCCGAAGGCAAAGGACATGCCTATAGCGGGGATGCTGGGTTGGGCAGGCCGGGGCAAGCAGGAGTGGCGGTGCGCCCAGTGTACGCCACTTCAAAATGGTATGGAGCGGTGGGTGTCGGCCATGGTCTCTGGTGTGGGGCCCGGCCGGGGGGCATCAAAATCTCACATAAATGGAGGGCGTATAATGAGGCGAACATCGGTCTCTGCCTCTCCTGAGAAGTCTGCGTTGCCATGCTACGCTTTTTAGCCCATGCTACCACGACTGCCCTTTCAGACTGAATTCTACCATCCCACAAACCCTGATATTCAGAGTTTGGCCTGTGCAGCGCCAAAAATCACCCCGGATCCCCCCTTCGCGTTCCCCTCGCATCCCCCCTTCTGTTGTGCATTTTTGCAGCATCCGCACTTTGAGTTTGCTTCCCTCCTCCCCTCCCCTTATTGTATGTTTTACAGCTTGCACACTCTGATTTGCTTAGTAAGAAGGTCGTTTTGTTTGTCCCTTTCCTTTCCCATTCCACCTCTACCTGCACTCCCCTTCCCTCCTTGCATTTACACTGACAGCGCTTGCATGTTCCAAATCAACTCATGACCTAGCCAGAATGTTTTTGTTCATTTCGTCCTTTCTACCACCTCATGCACTTCCCCTCCTTCCCCCTTTTCCTGCATCTTTTTGGACCCGCAGACCAAGCCTGGGGTGTAAATACCACGGTCTCAACACAACAAAACGATTTGATTTATTTGTTAAGGGGGCAAGATGACAAGCGCTGAGAGGATGCATGGGTTAAAGTTAAAGGCATGAACTAGGCCAGTCTTTACCGGACCTACCCGCTGCTGGGACTGCGATAAAAAACAGCCTTTAGCGCCAAAAGAAAAATGCACAAATCGCAACTTTCGACACTTTACAACAAACTGTAGAAGTAAGATGACGGGGCATATTTTGTGGGCAATTGTTCACTTTACAGTATTTTGTGCCATTTGTCAAAACCGCAAGCAGCTTTGCTCAGCGAGAAATGAAACTGGCCCACTCTTCTCCCAAAAAACTGTCTACACCGGCTTGTCGGGCTGGCTTTTCATTAATTCTTTTATTGCCCTATAGGCCTATCCGAGCATGCTTCTGAGTTGGTAACACATGCAACAGAGGTAGGGGCACATCCTCAGCAGCTTCCGAAGGCAAAGGACATGCCTATAGCGGGGATGCTGGGTTGGGCAGGCCGGGGCAAGCAGGAGTGGCGGTGCGCCCAGTGTACGCCACTTCAAAATGGTATGGAGCGGTGGGTGTCGGCCATGGTCTCTGGTGTGGGGCCCGGCCGGGGGGCATCAAAATCTCACATAAATGGAGGGCGTATTATGAGGCGAACATCGGTCTCTGCCTCTCCTGAGAAGTCTGCGTTGCCATGCTACGCTTTTTAGCCCATGCTACCACGACTGCCCTTTCAGACTGAATTCTACCATCCCACAAACCCTGATATTCAGAGTTTGGCCTGTGCAGCGCCAAAAATCACCCCGGATCCCCCCTTCGCGTTCCCCTCGCATCCCCCCTTCTGTTGTGCATTTTTGCAGCATCCGCACTTTGAGTTTGCTTCCCTCCTCCCCTCCCCTTATTGTATGTTTTACAGCTTGCACACTCTGACTGAATTCTACCATCCCACAAACCCTGATATTCAGAGTTTGGGGGACAGTAGGGTGCAGGCGAGGAAGGGGAAGACCATGTGGACACTGAGCTGCCCCTTCTGGGGGACTTGAGAACTGGTATGTTGTTGAGGGGAGGGCGCCCCCTCATAATGACTGAACTGTCAGCAGGGGGTCCCGGTGGTGAAGGGGTTTGAGGGGGTGGCATCAGGGGAAAATTAGGGCCAATGACGAGATGTCTGCCTCCTGGTATCGCCCCCTGAGAGGGCCTGGTGGGGAGGCGGACACGGGTCTCACCCTGGGGGCGGGAGTCATGGTCCACCTGAACCACCTGTCAGTTGGAGATAATAAAAACTGTGTTGTTGTAGGGTGTTTTTAGTGGAGTGGGGTGTCACATTTTAGTTTGTTCTGTGATGATGTTTTTTTTAATGATTTGATGTTTAGTACAAATGTGGTCAGAGTGGCATCCATACGCGTGTCATGTGTGTTCCCTTCTACCCTGGCACTGCCCCCAGCAGAGCCAATTGATTTCAGAACGATGAAAGGCTGAGTCGGCTCATGCAGGATGCAAACCTATGACCCGGAAGTTGCTGTCATTGTACCGACCCACCATGATCAATTGTGACAGCAAGAACAGGACTTCAATTCAATCTGTTCCTTAGATTTCCCATGTCCAAGATGGCAGCGACAACCAGATGCCTTGTATGGACAGTTTCTTGGAAAATATTCTAGTCTGCTGCACTGACTGACTGCATGCTTCAGTTGGAATTCATGTAGTCCTCCCGTGGCCTCTGCACGAGAGGCCTCGGCAGTCAACATCTCACATCCTGTTTGCGAGCAGTGGCCCTAAGGGTACATGTCATGATTATATTCGTTTGTTAAAACCTATATCCAGGGTTAGAGACACTATTCAGCGCTAGGGACTAAGGTAGTAACCATTGCTTCAGGCGTGCACCAACCATGATGTAGTAGGGGTTCGAACGGTCGTCAGGACATCAAGGAAACACAGAAACAGCAAAGATGCAGGTGGTGGGAGCGGTTCTGCCTTTATTTTTTAGAGCACCTGTCTAAAAACCCTAATGCTAAACCCATGTGTACCAGTGCCGGAAATGGGAAGTGTGTCCCTTGATTCAGGAAATTGGTTTCCTGCACGTGGTGATGAACTACCAAGCTCAGGATAGCTTTGCTCAAGCTTGTGTATTTCTTTTGCATTTAAGCACATTAAAGTGCAACTGACCTTAGAAGGCTGCAGGGACAGCAGTGAGTGGGTGATTGGGATCAGGCTATTGTCCCTTAAGAGGTGCAAATGGCGCGTGATTAGATAATGGAGGGTATCATGCATTTTCCTTTGACGTGTTTCTTCCAATGATTGATGGGTGGCTCCAAAGCTTTAATCCTGCGTGAGTGTTGTTATATGTTAGCCATGCCATGACTCTACCCATAGCCCCGGCCACCTGGAATCCCAGAATATTTTTTTTTTTTATTTCTAGCACTGATGTGAATAGAACTGAAGAACTAATGCTCATGTAATCAGTTTTTTGGTGCTTTTTCTGGAATTTCACTTGGTCATATCAATATAGTCTCTCTTAGAATAGAGTTCCAGAGGAACGGGCCAGGAACAAAAAATGAATGGCCACCTTACCAGAGGACTTTCAGTCTGGGGACTGTTCAGCAATGCTCTATAGAAGAATGCAAATCACAAGGTCACAAGAACTGTTTCATTTAAGCCATGAGGAATTTGGGGCCAACACCATGGAAACCGCTGTGTAATACAAATAACTTGGACCAAGATCCTCCAATCTTCTGCCTGCCAGTGTAGGAATGGTGAAGCCGAGCCTACTTGATTGCGCCAACCCATGCACACGTTCTGAATTCGCTGCGGGGTATTCGTTTGGGTGGTCAAAGCAGACTGAGGAACAGGGATGTAGTTGAGTGGAGAAGGCAATGTGTACAGCGGACAGTATTCTGCAGAAAGATAGAAAGACCAAATGCAGCTCTGACAAAAGAGTTGAAACGTGTTTACTATGACGACAGCAAATGTCTTAGTGGCACAGACAGGTCACAGTCAAGTTTCCCAGGTTCTCCGTTTGGGGCGAGTCCAACCTATCCAAGCACCGAAGGTGATCACCTCAGATTTCGTGCTGTTCCATTTGGGCCTGGGTTTGGCCGTCCAATCTGGGACTCCTACCCTTCACCTGAGAACCACTTCCACGGGTGGGGGGGGGGGTCAGACATGCCTCTGATCGGTGGCTATGAGGGTCTGGGTGCTGTCGGCGTGCACGTGGAACACTGGTCCCTCCGACTGTGAGTGGCCCCGCTGGGAGAGATTGAAAGATAGAGGCGACCGGGTAAAGCCATGGCGACTGAACGTGGCATCTGGCTTCAGCTTCAATGACTTAATAAGCAAATATCAGAGGCTGGGGCTAATCTGTTTAATCGCACAATGAATGGCAATTTAATCTAGCCATGTGACTACACTAGTCCGCGGATTACAACAGCAGGGATTAAAAAACTCGGAAAACATAACAACTTGAAAATATTGACAAGTGTTGAAGCGTTACGTTAAACATTTTCTTTCCACAATGTATGTCACAATATCCTCCACAGGAACAATGATGTATTATTATTTAATTGTGATCCAAAAAAACAGAGGGTTTTGAGTTCTTCTTCACCTGTTGACGTGTCTTGTAGCCAAGAAGGGAACCTCCTACAACATGCGCTGCGCTTAGATTGCCTTATTTCAGAGGCGACTGCACCTGCTGTGCCTTAAAATGTGACGCACTCTATAGAGAAAAGCCTATCCTATTAAAAACAGTTCCTGCCAATGAATTGCGCTAGTGTACATCACAGGGGAAGCTCCAACACAAACTCCATAGGTGTGGAGCTGGTCCAGCTCTGGAGTCAGGGTCCATCACCCAGCGGTGGGATATCCTGACATCACAGTTTATGTCACCCAAGCCAGGGATTCCTTTGCCTTTTTTTTTTTTAACACAACATGTTGTCCCAACCAGAAAGTTGTTTTACCATGGAACTAAATCCCCATTATTCAAACATAGGCATGGTAGTATTGGATGTATTGATGTTTCCGTTTTTTCAACAGCTGTCTAGATGGACCCAGCATGGAACCAGTGAGCCAATCGGACAGCCTCAGTTGAAAGATTCAGAGGAAGTGGTCAACGAAAGAGACTTTCATGGAATTTTTAGCCCAATGCAAAGTCACTTGGCACTGCCAACAAAAAACAGCCTGATTCACAGAGCTGTGCAAAGTGTATTTTTGCAGTGCAAAGTCTCTTTGCAGCACAAAAGGACTCTTTGCACCGTGAATTAGGCCAATTTAGATCGGTGCAAAGAGTACTTTTGCAGTGTAAAGTGACTACACGATACACGAGTGTCTGTTGAATACACTTTGCACTGCTCTGTGAATCAGACTGTTTGTTAAATACAATTCGCGCAGCTCTGTGAATCAGAGTGTTTGTTGGCAGTGCAGTCACTTATCAACGTGCAAAAAAAATCCCTGAATTAGGCCCGAGACCAAACTGGCCGAACCATTACTCTCTTTACTGGAGGAGGTGGGGAATTGTAGTCTCTGGGGTTCATGTGGCCTTTCCGCACCTCATAGAAGAATCACTGGCACGCCAAGATGAGGGGGCAGGGGTCTTATTCCTGCGGAGGGTCTGTCCATCATTCTCGTAGAAAGGCACGGTGCATTGGCCAATGACGAGTGTGGTATTCCCACGCTCACAGCAAGCCCCCGGGTACAAGGCTCAGCCGCTGCCGCAGCCCCACGGTGAGAGTGCCTGGCGCAGCTCCAGCAGAAGGCGCACATACACTGTAATTATAGCTCTCAAGAGCTCATGTATACTTGTTTTCTTTGTCTGTTTTTTTCATAGCTGGTAGCCAGCGATGACAGCCTGTAGCCCCCGCCACCCCCTTCCCAGAAGGCCAGACCCTGACGGAACCTTTTTCGCTGCCAGTTATTGAGGTTGCGCCTTCGCTACCTGCACCCTGGCGTTCGATCGGCGCCTGCTCGGTGCCGCTGCAGGAAGGCCCTGTGGTTGACTTTATCTGTAACCTCAGAACCTCAGCGGAGCTCGGTGGGGTGGCTGACTAGCTTCCATGCATCAGGCGAGAACCCATTACCCGTCAACTGTCAACTTCCGCCACGAGGAACCCATCAAACCCCCACCCCCTCGGATATGCCCCAGCGCTGTTGGTGTACGCCCCAGGGGAAATCTCATGTTTGAAGTGACTTCTCATAAGCATTGCGAAGCAAGTGCTCTGCAAACACTCCCAACGAACCCGAGACACCCCCACCCCTCCAGCTTCTTACGGTAGACATATGTGTTTGTCAAAACGAAATCATTTAGTCATATTAGTCTGTGAAACTACAATACATGCATGATCTCCCCAAGTGTGCCAAGGAGAGGCGGCTGAAATCTGCTTACCATAGGTGTGGATCCAGTTTAAAATGATTGGCGGTAACCAAGCAACGTTCCCCTTTTGCATACTTGCACTACCAACAGCACTACTAGGAGTAATAACAATGGAAAATACTGATAATAATTCTGCCATGTTATTTGGAAGGGGCTCGTATACAAGGTTTTCATGATTTTTCAGAATGTTTGACGGTCCTTCCAATAGTAAGGAAGCTAATATTAGACAATCATAGCCACATGCAAGCTCTGGTTCTACCAGCAGGGAGAAGAGGTTTAGGGGAGATTTGCTTGCCTTTCCTAGCATTGTAATGCCAGGGTGAAGGAAGGACAGATAGATATGTGTCTGGGTGACGTTCAGTACCAGAATATGCTATGGTACACCACTGCTGTTCTGTTTCTTCTAGATTAGCAGGATATGCTACGGTTCACCACTCCTGTTCTGTTTCTTCTGAATTAGCAGAATATCCTATGGTACACCACTCCTGTTGTGTTTCTTCTGAATTAGCAGAATATTCTACAGTACCCCACTTCTGTTCTGTTTCTTCTGAATAAACAAAATATGCTACAGTGCACCACTCCTGTTCTGTTTCTTCTGAATTAGCAGAATATGCTATGGACTGGTACACCACTCCTGTCTTTTTCTTCTGAATTAGCAGAATATACTACGGTACACCTCTCCTGTTGTGTTTCTTCTGAATTAGCAGAATATTCTACAGTACCCCACTTCTGTTCTGTTTCTTCTGAATAAACAAAATATGCTACAGTTCACCACTCCTGTTCTGTTTCTTCTGAATTAGCAGAATATGCTATGGACTGTTACACCACTCCTGTTCTTTTCCTTCTGAATTAGCAGAATATCCTATGGCACACCACTCCTGTTGTGTTTCTTCTGAATTAGCAGAATATTCTACAGTACCCCACTCCTGTTCTGTTTCTTCTGAATGAGCAGAATATGCTATGGACTGGTACACCACTCCTGTTCTTTTTCTTCTGAATTAGCAGAATATACTACGGTACACCACTCATGTTGTGTTTCTTCTGAAGTAGCAGAATATGCTACGGTACACCACTCCTGTTGTGTTTCATCTGGATTAGCAGAATATGCTACGATACAACACTCCTGTTGTGTTTCTTCTGGATTAGCAGAATATGCTACGGTACACCACTCCTGTTCTGTTTCTTCTGGATTAGCAGAATATGATACGGTACACCTCTCTCTGAATTAGCAGAATATGCTTTGGTACACCACTCCTGTTCTGTTTCTTCTGAATTAGCAGAATATGCTTTGGTACACCACTCCTGTTCTGTTTCTTCTGAATTAACAGAATATGCTATGGTACACCACCCCTGTTGTGTTTCTTCTGGATTAGCAGAATGTGCTACGGTGCACCACTCCTGTTGTGTTTCTTCTGAAGTAGCAGAATATGCTATGGTACACCACTCCTGTTGTGTTTCTTCTGGATTAGCAGAATATGTTACGGTACACCACTCCTGTTGTGTTTCTTCTGGATTAGCAGAATATGATACGGTACACCACTCCTGTTGTGTTTCTTCTGGATTAGCAGAAATGGCTACAGTACACCACTTCTGTTCTGTTTCTTCTGAATTTACAGAATATGCTTTAGTACACCAGTCCTGTTCTGTTTCTTCTGAATTAGCAGAATATGCTACGGTACACCACTCCTGTTCTGTTTCTTCCGAATTAGCAGAATATGCTATGGACCGGTACACCACTCCTGTTCTGTTTCTTCTGAATTAGCAGAATATGCTACGGTACAGTTCTCCTGTTCTGTTTCTTCTGAATTAGCAGAATATGCTACGGTAGTCCACTCCTGTTGTGTTTCTTCTGAATTAGCAGAATATGCGACGGTACACCACTCCTGTTCCGTTTCTTCTGGATTAGCAGAATATGCTACAGTCCACCACTCCTGTTCTGTTTCTTCTGAATTTTCAGAATATGCTTTAGTACACCGCTCCTGTTCTGTTTCTTCTGAATTAGAAGAATATGCAATGGTACACCTCTACTGTTCTGTTTCTTCTGAATTAGCAGAATATGCTACTCTATACCACTCCTGTTTTTTTCTTTTGAATTAGCAGAATATACTACGGTACATCTCTCCAGTTGTGTTTCTTCTGGATGAGCAGAATATGCTACGGTACACCTCTCCTGTTGTGTTTCTTCTGGATTAGCAGAATATGCTACAGTACACCACTACTGTGCAGTTTCTTCTGGATTAGCAGAATAAGATACAGTACACCACTCCTGTTCTGTTTCTTCTGAATTAGCAAAATATGCTATGGACTGGTACACCACTCTTGTTCTATTTCTTCTGAATTAGCTTAACATGCTATGGTACTCCTCTCCTGTTGTGTTTCTTCTGGATTAGCAGAATATGCTACGGTACACCTCTCCTATTGTGTGTCTTCTGGATTAGCAGAGTATGCTATAGTACACCACTCCTGTTATGTTTCCTCTAAATTAGCAGATTATGCTATGGTACACCACTCCTGTTCTGTTTCTTCTGAATCAGCAGAATATGCTACGGTACACCATTCCTGTTGTGTTTCTTCTGAAGTAGCAGAATATGCTACGGTACACCACTCCTGTTGTGTTTCGTCTGAATTAGCAGAATATGCTACGATACACCACTCCTGTTGTATTTCTTCTGGATTAACAGAATATGTAATGGTACACCACTCCTGTTCTGTTTCTTCCAAATTAGCAGAATATGCTTTGGTACACCACTCCTGTTCTGTTTCTTCTGAATCAGCAGAATATGCTACGGTACACCACCCCTGTTGTTTTTCTTCTAGATTAGCAGAATATGCTATGGTACACCACTCCTGTTCTGGTTCGTCCAAATTAGCAGAATATGCAACGGTACACCACTCCTGTTGTGTTTCTTCTTAATTAGCAGAATGTGCTACTGTACACCACCCCTGTTGTGTTTCTTCTGAATTAGCAGAATATCCTACGGTACACCACTCCTCTTCTGTTTTTTCTGGATTAGCAGAATATGCTACAATACACCACTCCTGTTCTGTTTCTTCTGAAGTAGCAGAATATGCTACGGTACACCACTCCTGTTGTGTTTCGTCTGGATTAGCAGAATATGCTACAATACACCACTCCTGTTGTGTATCTTCTGGATTAGCAGAATATGATACAGTACACCTCTCTCTGAATTAGCAGAATATGCTTTGGTACACCACTCCTGTTCTGTTTCTTCTGAATCTGCAGAATATGCTACGGTACACCATTCCTGTTGTGTTTCTTCTGAAGTAGCAGAATATGCTACGGTACACCACTCCTGTTGTGTTTCATCTGGATTAGTAGAATTTGCTACGATACACCACTCCTGTTGTGTTTCTTCTGGATTAGCAGAATTTGCAATGGTACACCACTCCTGTTCTGTTTCTTCCTAATTAGCAGAATATTACGGTACACCACTCCTGTTCTGTTTCTTCTGAATCAGCAGAATATGCTACGGTACACCACTCCTGTTGTGTTTCCTCTGGATTAGCAGAATATGCTACAGTACACCACTCCTCTTCTGTTTCTTCTGGATTAGCAGAATATGCTACAATACACCACTCCTGTTGTGTTTTTTCTGATTTAGCAGAATATGCTACAGTACACCTCTCCTGTTGTGTTTCTTCTGAATTAGCAGAATATGCTTTGGTACACCACTCCTGTTCTGTTTCTTCTGAATTAGCCGAATATGCTACGGTACACCACTCCTGTTCTGTTTCTTCTGAATTAGCAGAATATGCTATGGTACACCACTCCTGTTGTGTTTCTTCTAAAGTAGCAGAATATGCTACGGTACACCACTCTTGCTGTGTTTCTTCCGGATTAGCAGAATATGCTCCGGTACACCACTCCTGTTGTGTTTCTTCTGGATTAGCAGAATATGATACGGTACACCACTCCTGTTGTGTTTCTTCTGGATTAGCAGAAATGGCTATAGTACACCACTCCTGTTGTGTTTCTTTTGAATTTACAGAATATGCTTTAGTACACCACTCCTGTTCTGTTTCTTCTGAATAAACAACATATGCTACAGTACACCACTCCTGTTCTGTTTCTTCTGAATTAGCAGAATATGCTATGGACTGGTACACCACTCCTGTTCTTTTTCTTCTGAATTAGCAGAATATACTACGGTACACCTCTCCTGTTGTGTTTTTTCTGGATTAACAGAATATGCTATGGTACACCCCTCCTGTTGTGTTTCTTCTGGATTAGCAGAATATGTTACGGTACACCTCTCTTGTTGTGTTTCTTCTGGATTAGCAGAATATGCTACAGTACACCACTCCTGTTCTGTTTTTTTCTGTATAAGCAGAATATGCTACGGTAACCACTCCTGTTGTATTTCTTCCGGATTAGCAGAATATGCTACGGCACACCTCTTCAGTTGTGTTTCTTCTGAATTAGCAGAATATGCTACAGTACACCTCTCCTGTTGCGTGTCTTCTGGATTAGCAGAATATGCTACAGTAGACCACCCCTGTTCTGTTTCTTCTGGATTAGCAGAATATGCTATGGTACACCACTCCTTTTCTGTTTCTTCTGAATTAGCAAAATATGCTATGGACCGGTACACCACTCCTGTTTCTTCTGAATTAGCAGAATATGCCACAGTACACTTCTCCTGTTCTGTTTCTTCTGAATTAGCAGAATATGCTACGGTAGTCCACTCCTGTTGTGTTTCTTCTGAATTAGCAGAATATGCTACGGTACCCTACTCCTGTCTGTTTCTTCTGGATTAGCAGAATATGCTACAGTACACCACTCCTGTTCTGTTTCATCTGAATTTTCAGAATATGCTTTAGTACACCACTCCTGTTCTGTTTCTTCTGAATTAGAAGAATATGCTTTGGTACACCACTCCTGTTCTGTTTCTTCTGAATCTGCAGAATATGCTACGGTACACCATTCCTGTTGTGATTCTTCTGAAGTATCAGAATATGCTACGGTACACCACTCCTGTTGTGTTTCATCTGGATTAGTAGAATTTGCTACGATACACCACTCCTGTTGTGTTTCTTCTGGATTAGCAGAATTTGCAATGGTACACCACTCCTGTTCTGTTTCTTCCGAATTAGCAGAATATGCTACGGTACACCACTCCTGTTCTGTTTCTTCTGAATCAGCAGAATATGCTATGGTACACCACTCATGTTGTGTTTCCTCTGGATTAGCAGAATATGCTACGATGCACCACTCCTGTTGTGTTTCTTCTGGATTAGCAGAATATGATACAGTAAACCTCTCTCTGAATTAGCAGAATATGCAACGGTACACCACTCCTGTTGTGTTTCTTCTTAATTAGCAGAATATGCTACTGTACACCACCCTTGTTGTGTTTTTTCTGAATTAGCATAATATCCTACAGTACACCACTCCTCTTCTGTTTCTTCTGGATTAGCAGAATATGCTACAATACACCACTCCTGTTGTGTTTTTCTGATTTAGCAGAATATGCTACAGTACACCTCTCCTGTTGTGTTTCTTCTGAATTAGCAGAATATGCTTTGGTACACCTCTCCTGTTGTGTTTCTTCTGAATTAGCAGAATATGCTTTGGTACACCACTCCTGTTCTGTTTCTTCTGAATTAGCAGAATATGCTATGGTACACCACTCCTGTTGTGTTTCTTCTAAAGTAGCAGAATATGCTACGGTACACCACTCTTGCTGTGTTTCTTCCGGATTAGCAGAATATGCTACGGTACACCACTCCTGTTGTGTTTCTTCTGGATTAGCAGAATATGATACGGTACACCACTCCTGTTGTGTTTCTTCTGGATTAGCAGAAATGGCTGTAGTACACCACTCCTGTTGTGTTTCTTTTGAATTTACAGAATATGCTTTAGTACACCACTCCTGTTCTGTTTCTTCTGAATAAACAACATATGCTACAGTACACCACTCCTGTTCTGTTTCTTCTGAATTAGCAGAATATGCTATGGACTGGTACACCACTCCTGTTCTTTTTCTTCTGAATTAGCAGAATATACTACGGTACACCTCTCCTGTTGTGTTTCTTATGGATTAACAGAATATGCTATGGTACACCCCTCCTGTTGTGTTTCTTCTGGATTAGCAGAATATGCTACGGTACACCTCTCCAGTTGTGTTTCTTCTGAATTAGCAGAATATGCTACAGTACACCTCTCCTGTTGTGTTTCATCTGAATTAGCAGAATATGCTTTGGTACACCACTCCTGTTCTGTTTCTTCTGAATTAGCCGAATATGCTACGGTACACCACTCCTGTTCTGTTTCTTCTGAATTAGCAGAATATGCTATGGTACACCACTCCTGTTGTGTTTCTTCTAAAGTAGCAGAATATGCTACGGTACACCACTCTTGCTGTGTTTCTTCCGGATTAGCAGAATATGCTACGGTACACCGCTCCTGTTGTGTTTCTTCTGGATTAGCAGAATATGATACGGTACACCACTCCTGTTGTGTTTCTTCTGGTTTAGCAGAAATGGCTATAGTACACCAATCCTGTTGTGTTTCTTTTGAATTTACAGAATATGCTTTAGTACACCAATCCTGTTCTGTTTCTTCTGAATAAACAACATATGCTACAGTACACCACTCCTGTTCTGTTTCTTCTGAATTAGCAGAATATGCTATGGACTGGTACACCACTCCTGTTCTTTTTCTTCTGAATTAGCAGAATATACTACGGTACACCTCTCCTGTTGTGTTTCTTCTGGATTAACAGAATATGCTATGGTACACCCCTCCTGTTGTGTTTCTTCTGGATTAGCAGAATATGTTACGGTACACCTCTCTTGTTGTGTTTCTTCTGGATTAGCAGAATATGCTACAGTTCACCACTCCTGTTCTGTTTTTTTCTGTATAAGCAGAATATGCTACGCTAACCACTCCTGTTGTATTTCTTCCGGATTAGCAGAATATGCTACAGTACACCTCTCCAGTTGTGTTTCTTCTGAATTAGCAGAATATGCTACAGTACACCTCTCCTGTTGCGTGTCTTCTGGATTATCAGAATATGCTACAGTAGACCACCCCTGTTCTGTTTCTTCTGGATTAGCAGAATATGCTATGGTACACCACTCCTTTTCTGTTTCTTCTGAATTAGCAAAATATGCCACAGTACACTTCTCCTGTTCTGTTTCTTCTGAATTAGCAGAATATGCTACGGTAGTCCACTCCTGTTGTGTTTCTTCTGAATTAGCAGAATATGCTACGGTACCCCACTCCTGTCTGTTTCTTCTGGATTAGCAGAATATGCTACAGTACACCTCTCCTGTTGTGTTTCATCTGAATTAGCAGAATATGCTTTGGTACACCACTCCTGTTCTGTTTCTTCTGAATTAGCCGAATATGCTACGGTACACCACTCCTGTTCTGTTTCTTCTGAATTAGCAGAATATGCTATGGTACACCACTCCTGTTGTGTTTCTTCTAAAGTAGCAGAATATGCTACGGTACACCACTCTTGCTGTGTTTCTTCCGGATTAGCAGAATATGCTACGGTACACCACTCCTGTTGTGTTTCTTCTGGATTAGCAGAATATGATACGGTACACCACTCCTGTTGTGTTTCTTCTGGATTAGCAGAAATGGCTATAGTACACCACTCCTGTTGTGTTTCTTTTGAATTTACAGAATATGCTTTAGTACACCACTCCTGTTCTGTTTCTTCTGAATAAACAACATATGCTACAGTACACCACTCCTGTTCTGTTTCTTCTGAATTAGCAGAATATGCTATGGACTGGTACACCACTCCTGTTCTTTTTCTTCTGAATTAGCAGAATATACTACGGTACACCTCTCCTGTTGTGTTTCTTCTGGATTAACAGAATATGCTATGGTACACCCCTCCTGTTGTGTTTCTTCTGGATTAGCAGAATATGTTACGGTACACCTCTCTTGTTGTGTTTCTTCTGGATTAGCAGAATATGCTACAGTACACCACTCCTGTTCTGTTTTTTTCTGTATAAGCAGAATATGCTACGGTAACCACTCCTGTTGTATTTCTTCCGGATTAGCAGAATATGCTACAGTACACCTCTCCAGTTGTGTTTCTTCTGAATTAGCAGAATATGCTACAGTACACCTCTCCTGTTGCGTGTCTTCTGGATTAGCAGAATATGCTACAGTAGACCACCCCTGTTCTGTTTCTTCTGGATTAGCAGAATATGCTATGGTACACCACTCCTTTTCTGTTTCTTCTGAATTAGCAAAATATGCTATGGACCGGTACACCACTCCTGTTTCTTCTGAATTAGCAGAATATGCCACAGTACACTTCTCCTGTTCTGTTTCTTCTGAATTAGCAGAATATGCTACGGTAGTCCACTCCTGTTGTGTTTCTTCTGAATTAGCAGAATATGCTTTAGTACACCACTCCTGTTCTGTTTCTTCTGAATTAGAAGAATATGCTTTGGTACACCACTCCTGTTCTGTTTCTTCTGAATCTGCAGAATATGCTACGGTACACCATTCCTGTTGTGTTTCTTCTGAAGTATCAGAATATGCTACGGTACACCACTCCTGTTGTGTTTCATCTGGATTAGTAGAATTTGCTACGATACACCACTCCTGTTGTGTTTCTTCTGGATTAGCAGAATTTGCAATGGTACACCACTCCTGTTCTGTTTCTTCTGAATTAGCAGAATATGCTACGGTACACCACTCCTGTTCTGTTTCTTCTGAATCAGCAGAATATGCTATGGTACACCACTCATGTTGTGTTTCCTCTGGATTAGCAGAATATGCTACGATGCACCACTCCTGTTGTGTTTCTTCTGGATTAGCAGAATATGATAAAGTAAACCTCACTCTGAATTAGCAGAATATGCAACGGTACACCACTCCTGTTGTGTTTCTTCTTAATTAGCAGAATATGCTACTGTACACCACCCCTGTTGTGTTTTTTCTGAATTAGCATAATATCCTACAGTACACCACTCCTCTTCTGTTTCTTCTGGATTAGCAGAATATGCTACAATACACCACTCCTGTTGTGTTTTTCTGATTTAGCAGAATATGCTACAGTAGACCACCCCTGTTCTGTTTCTTCTGGATTAGCAGAATATGCTATGGTACACCACTCCTTTTCTGTTTCTTCTGAATTAGCAAAATATGCTATGGACCGGTACACCACTCCTGTTTCTTCTGAATTAGCAGAATATGCCACAGTACACTTCTCCTGTTCTGTTTCTTCTGAATTAGCAGAATATGCTACGGTAGTCCACTCCTGTTGTGTTTCTTCTGAATTAGCAGAATATGCTACGGTACCCCACTCCTGTCTGTTTCTTCTGGATTAGCAGAATATGCCACAGTACACCACTCCTGTTCTGTTTCATCTGAATTTTCAGAATATGCTTTAGTACACCACTCCTGTTCTGTTTCTTCTGAATTAGAAGAATATGCTTTGGTACACCACTCCTGTTCTGTTTCTTCTGAATCTGCAGAATATGCTACGGTACACCATTCCTGTTGTGTTTCTTCTGAAGTATCAGAATATGCTACGGTACACCACTCCTGTTGTGTTTCATCTGGATTAGTAGAATTTGCTACAATACACCACTCCTGTTGTGTTTCTTCGGGATTAGCAGAATTTGCAATGGTACACCACTCCTGTTCTGTTTCTTCCGAATTAGCAGAATATGCTACGGTACACCACTCCTGTTCTGTTTCTTCTGAATCAGCAGAATATGCTATGGTACACCACTCATGTTGTGTTTCCTCTGGATTAGCAGAATATGCTACGATGCACCACTCCTGTTGTGTTTCTTCTGGATTAGCAGAATATGATACAGTAAACCTCTCTCTGAATTAGCAGAATATGCAACGGTACACCACTCCTGTTGTGTTTTTTCTTAATTAGCAGAATATGCTACTGTACACCACCCCTGTTGTGTTTTTTCTGAATTAGCATAATATCCTACAGTACACCACTCCTCTTCTGTTTCTTCTGGATTAGCAGAATATGCTACAATACACCACTCCTGTTGTGTTTTTCTGATTTAGCAGAATATGCTACAGTACACCTCTCCTGTTGTGTTTCTTCTGAATTAGCAGAATATGCTTTGGTACACCACTCCTGTTCTGTTTCTTCTGAATTAGCCGAATATGCTACGGTACACCACTCCTGTTCTGTTTATTCTGAATTATCAGAATATGCTATGGTACACCACTCCTGTTGTGTTTCTTCTAAAGTAGCAGAATATGCTACGGTACACCACTCTTGCTGTGTTTCTTCCGGATTAGCAGAATATGCTACGGTACACCACTCCTGTTGTGTTTCTTCTGGATTAGCAGAATATGATACGGTACACCACTCCTGTTGTGTTTCTTCTGGATTAGCAGAAATGGCTATAGTACACCACTCCTGTTGTGTTTCTTTTGAATTTACAGAATATGCTTTAGTACACCACTCCTGTTCTGATTCTTCTGAATAAACAACATATGCTACAGTACACCACTCCTGTTCTGTTTCTTCTGAATTAGCAGAATATGCTATGGACTGGTACACCACTCCTGTTCTTTTTCTTCTGAATTAGCAGAATGTACTACGGTACACCTCTCCTGTTGTGTTTCTTCTGGATTAACAGAATATGCTATGGTACACCCCTCCTGTTGTGTTTCTTCTGGATTAGCAGAATATGCTACGGTACACCTCTCCAGTTGTGTTTCTTCTGAATTAGCAGAATATGCTACAGTACACCTCTCCTGTTGCGTGTCTTCTGGATTAGCAGAATATGCTACAGTAGACCACCCCTGTTCTGTTTCTTCTGGATTAGCAGAATATGCTATGGTACACCACTCCTTTTCTGTTTCTTCTGAATTAGCAAAATATGCTATGGACCGGTACACCACTCCTGTTTCTTCTGAATTAGCAGAATATGCCACAGTACACTTCTCCTGTTCTGTTTCTTCTGAATTAGCAGAATATGCTACGGTAGTCCACTCTTGTTGTGTTTCTTCTGAATTAGCAGAATATGCTACGGTACCCCACTCCTGTCTGTTTCTTCTGGATTAGCAGAATATGCTACAGTACGCCACTCCTGTTCTGTTTCTTCTGAATTTTCAGAATATGCTTTAGTACACCACTCCTGTTCTGTTTCTTCTGAATTAGAAGAATATGCAATGGTGCACCTCTACTGTTCTGTTTCTTCTGAATTAGCAGAATATGCTACGCTATACCACTCCTGTTCTTTTTCTTTTAAATTAGCAGAATATACTACGGTACAACTCTCCAGTTGTGTTTCTTCTGGATTAGCAGAATATGCTACGGTACACCACGCGTGTTGTGTTTCTTTTGGATTAGCAGAATATGCTATGGTACACCTCTCCTGTTGTGTTTCTTCTGGATTAGCAGAATATGCTACAGTACACCACTACTGTTTAGTTTCTTCTGGATTAGCAGAAAATGCTGCGGTACACCACTCCTGTTCTGTTTCTTCTGAATTAGCAATATATGCTACAGACTGGTACACCACTCCTGTTCTGTTTCTTCTGAATTAACAGAATATGCTACGGTACACTTCTCCTGTTCTGTTTCTTCTGAATTGGCAGAATATGCTATGGTACTCCCTCCTGTTGTGTTTCTTCTGGATTAGCAGAATATGCTATGGTACACCTCTCCTATTGTGTGTCTTCTGGATTAGCAGAATATGCTATGGTACACCACTCATATTCTGTCTCTTCTGAATTAGCAGAATATGCTATGGACCGGCACACCACTCCTATTCTGTTTCTTCTGAATTAGCATAATATGCTACGGCACACCTCTCCTGTTGGGTGTCTTCCGGATTAGCAGAATATGCTAAAGTACACCACTCCTGTTCTGTTTCTTCTGGATTAGCAGAATATGCTAAAGTACACCACTCCTGTTCTGTTTCTTCTGGATTAGCAGAATATGCTACGGCACACCACTCCTGTTCAGTTTCTTCTGGATTAGCAGAATATGCTACAGTACACCAATCCTGTTCTGTTTCTTCTGGATTAGCAGAATATGCTACGGTATACCAATCCTGTTCTGTTTCTTCCGATTTAGCAGAATATACTACGGTACACCACTCCTGTTGTGTTTCTTCTGGATTAGCAGAATATGCTACGGCACACTACTCCTGTTGTGTTTCTTCTGAATTAGCAGAATATGCTACGGTACACCAATCCTGTTGTGTTTCTTGTAGATTAGCAGAATATGATACAGTACACAACTCCTCTTCTGTTTCTTCTGGATTAGCAGAATATGCTACAATACACCACTCCTGTTGTGTTTTTCTGATTTAGCAGAATATGCTACAGTACACCTCTCCTGTTGTGTTTCTTCTGAATTAGCAGAATATGCTTTGGTACACCACTCCTGTTCTGTTTCTTCTGAATTAGCCGAATATGCTACGGTACACCACTCCTGTTCTGTTTCTTCTGAATTAGCAGAATATGCTATGGTACACCACTCCTGTTGTGTTTCTTCTAAAGTAGCAGAATATGCTACGGTACACCACTCTTGCTGTGTTTCTTCCGGATTAGCAGAATATGCTACGGTACACCACTCCTGTTGTGTTTCTTCTGGATTAGCAGAATATGATACGGTACACCACTCTTGTTGTGTTTCTTCTGGATTAGCAGAAATGGCTGTAGTACACCACTCCTGTTGTGTTTCTTTTGAATTTACAGAATATGCTTTAGTACACCACTCCTGTTCTGTTTCTTCTGAATAAACAACATATGCTACAGTACACCACTCCTGTTCTGTTTCTTCTGAATTAGCAGAATATGCTATGGACTGGTACACCACTCCTGTTCTTTTTCTTCTGAATTAGCAGAATATACTACGGTACACCTCTCCTGTTGTGTTTCTTCTGGATTAACAGAATATGCTATGGTACACCCCTCCTGTTGTGTTTCTTCTGGATTAGCAGAATATGCTACGGTACACCTCTCCAGTTGTGTTTCTTCTGAATTAGCAGAATATGCTACAGTACACCTCTCCTGTTGTGTTTCATCTGAATTAGCAGAATATGCTTTGGTACACCACTCCTGTTCTGTTTCTTCTGAATTAGCCGAATATGCTACGGTACACCACTCCTGTTCTGTTTCTTCTGAATTAGCAGAATATGATACGGTACACCACTCTTGTTGTGTTTCTTCTGGATTAGCAGAAATGGCTGTAGTACACCACTCCTGTTGTGTTTCTTTTGAATTTACAGAATATGCTTTAGTACACCTCTCCTGTTGTGTTTCATCTGAATTAGCAGAATATGCTTTGGTACACCACTCTTGCTGTGTTTCTTCCGGATTAGCAGAATATGCTACGGTACACCACTCCTGTTGTGTTTCTTCTGGATTAGCAGAATATGATACGGTACACCACTCTTGTTGTGTTTCTTCTGGATTAGCAGAAATGGCTGTAGTACACCACTCCTGTTGTGTTTCTTTTGAATTTACAGAATATGCTTTAGTACACCACTCCTGTTCTGTTTCTTCTGAATAAACAACATATGCTACAGTACACCACTCCTGTTCTGTTTCTTCTGAATTAGCAGAATATGCTATGGACTGGTACACCACTCCTGTTCTTTTTCTTCTGAATTAGCAGAATATACTACGGTACACCTCTCCTGTTGTGTTTCTTCTGGATTAACAGAATATGCTATGGTACACCCCTCCTGTTGTGTTTCTTCTGGATTAGCAGAATATGTTACGGTACACCTCTCTTGTTGTGTTTCTTCTGGATTAGCAGAATATGCTACAGTACACCACTCCTGTTCTGTTTTTTTCTGTATAAGCAGAATATGCTACGCTAACCACTCCTGTTGTATTTCTTCCGGATTAGCAGAATATGCTACAGTACACCTCTCCAGTTGTGTTTCTTCTGAATTAGCAGAATATGCTACAGTACACCTCTCCTGTTGCGTGTCTTCTGGATTAGCAGAATATGCTACAGTAGACCACCCCTGTTCTGTTTCTTCTGGATTAGCAGAATATGCTATGGTACACCACTCCTTTTCTGTTTCTTCTGAATTAGCAAAATATGCTATGGACCGGTACACCACTCCTGTTTCTTCTGAATTAGCAGAATATGCCACAGTACACTTCTCCTGTTCTGTTTCTTCTGAATTAGCAGAATATGCTACGGTAGTCCACTCCTGTTGTGTTTCTTCTGAATTAGCAGAATATGCTACGGTACCCCACTCCTGTCTGTTTCTTCTGGATTAGCAGAATATGCTACAGTACACCTCTCCTGTTGTGTTTCATCTGAATTAGCAGAATATGCTTTGGTACACCACTCTTGCTGTGTTTCTTCCGGATTAGCAGAATATGCTACGGTACACCACTCCTGTTGTGTTTCTTCTGGATTAGCAGAATATGCTACGGTACACCACTCCTGTTGTGTTTCTTCTGGATTAGCAGAATATGATACGGTACACCACTCCTGTTGTGTTTCTTCTGGATTAGCAGAAATGGCTATAGTACACCACTCCTGTTGTGTTTCTTTTGAATTTACAGAATATGCTTTAGTACACCACTCCTGTTCTGTTTCTTCTGAATAAACAACATATGCTACAGTACACCACTCCTGTTCTGTTTCTTCTGAATTAGCAGAATATGCTATGGACTGGTACACCACTCCTGTTCTTTTTCTTCTGAATTAGCAGAATATACTACGGTACACCTCTCCTGTTGTGTTTCTTCTGGATTAACAGAATATGCTATGGTACACCCCTCCTGTTGTGTTTCTTCTGGATTAGCAGAATATGTTACGGTACACCTCTCTTGTTGTGTTTCTTCTGGATTAGCAGAATATGCTACAGTACACCACTCCTGTTCTGTCTTTTTCTGTATAAGCAGAATATGCTACGGTAACCACTCCTGTTGTATTTCTTCCGGATAAGCAGAATATGCTACAGTACACCTCTCCAGTTGTGTTTCTTCTGAATTAGCAGAATATGCTACAGTACACCTCTCCTGTTGCGTGTCTTCTGGATTAGCAGAATATGCTACAGTAGACCACCCCTGTTCTGTTTCTTCTGGATTAGCAGAATATGCTATGGTACACCACTCCTTTTCTGTTTCTTCTGAATTAGCAACATATGCTATGGACCGGTACACCACTCCTGTTTCTTCTGAATTAGCAGAATATGCCACAGTACACTTCTCCTGTTCTGTTTCTTCTGAATTAGCAGAATATGCTACGGTAGTCCACTCCTGTTGTGTTTCTTCTGAATTAGCAGAATATGCTACGGTACCCCACTCCTGTCTGTTTCTTCTGGATTAGCAGAATATGCTACAGTACACCACTCCTGTTCTGTTTCTTCTGAATAAACAACATATGCTACAGTACACCACTCCTGTTCTGTTTCTTCTGAATTAGAAGAATATGCTTTGGTACACCACTCCTGTTCTGTTTCTTCTGAATCTGCAGAATATGCTACGGTACACCATTCCTGTTGTGTTTCTTCTGAAGTATCAGAATATGCTACGGTACACCACTCCTGTTGTGTTTCATCTGGATTAGTAGAATTTGCTACGATACACCACTCCTGTTGTGTTTCTTCTGGATTAGCAGAATTTGCAATGGTACACCACTCCTGTTCTGTTTCTTCCGAATTAGCAGAATATGCTACGGTACACCACTCCTGTGCTGTTTCTTCTGAATCAGCAGAATATGCTATGGTACACCACTCATGTTGTGTTTCCTCTGGATTAGCAGAATATGCTACGATGCACCACTCCTGTTGTGTTTCTTCTGGATTAGCAGAATATGATACAGTAAACCTCTCTCTGAATTAGCAGAATATGCAACGGTACACCACTCCTGTTGTGTTTCTTCTTAATTAGCAGAATATGCTACTGTACACCACCCCTGTTGTGTTTTTTCTGAATTAGCATAATATCCTACAGTACACCACTCCTCTTCTGTTTCTTCTGGATTAGCAGAATATGCTACAATACACCACTCCTGTTGTGTTTTTCTGATTTAGCAGAATATGCTACAGTACACCTCTCCTGTTGCGTGTCTTCTGGATTAGCAGAATATGCTACAGTAGACCACCCCTGTTCTGTTTCTTCTGGATTAGCAGAATATGCTATGGTACACCACTCCTTTTCTGTTTCTTCTGAATTAGCAAAATATGCTATGGACCGGTACACCACTCCTGTTTCTTCTGAATTAGCAGAATATGCCACAGTACACTTCTCCTGTTCTGTTTCTTCTGAATTAGCAGAATATGCTACGGTAGTCCACTCCTGTTGTGTTTCTTCTGAATTAGCAGAATATGCTACGGTACCCCACTCCTGTCTGTTTCTTCTGGATTAGCAGAATATGCTACAGTACACCACTCCTGTTCTGTTTCATCTGAATTTTCAGAATATGCTTTAGTACACCACTCCTGTTCTGTTTCTTCTGAATTAGAAGAATATGCTTTGGTACACCACTCCTGTTCTGTTTCTTCTGAATCTGCAGAATATGCTACGGTACACCACTCCTGTTGTGTTTCATCTGGATTAGTAGAATTTGCTACGATACACCACTCCTGTTGTGTTTCTTCTGGATTAGCAGAATTTGCAATGGTACACCACTCCTGTTCTGTTTCTTCCGAATTAGCAGAATATGCTACGGTACACCACTCCTGTTCTGTTTCTTCTGAATCAGCAGAATATGCTATGGTACACCACTCATGTTGTGTTTCCTCTGGATTAGCAGAATATGCTACGATGCACCACTCCTGTTGTGTTTCTTCTGGATTAGCAGAATATGATACAGTAAACCTCTCTCTGAATTAGCAGAATATGCAACGGTACACCACTCCCGTTGTGTTTCTTCTTAATTAGCAGAATATGCTACTGTACACCACCCCTGTTGTGTTTTTTCTGAATTAGCATAATATCCTACAGTACACCACTCCTCTTCTGTTTCTTCTGGATTAGCAGAATATGCTACAATACACCACTCCTGTTGTGTTTTTCTGATTTAGCAGAATATGCTACAGTACACCTCTCCTGTTGTGTTTCTTCTGAATTAGCAGAATATGCTTTGGTACACCACTCCTGTTCTGTTTCTTCTGAATTAGCCGAATATGCTACGCTACACCACTCCTGTTCTGTTTCTTCTGAATTAGCAGAATATGCTATGGTACACCACTCCTGTTGTGTTTCTTCTAAAGTAGCAGAATATGCTACGGTACACCACTCTTGCTGTGTTTCTTCCGGATTAGCAGAATATGCTACGGTACACCACTCCTGTTGTGTTTCTTCTGGATTAGCAGAATATGATACGGTACACCACTCCTGTTGTGTTTCTTCTGGATTAGCAGAAATGGCTATAGTACACCACTCCTGTTGTGTTTCTTTTGAATTTACAGAATATGCTTTAGTACACCACTCCTGTTCTGTTTCTTCTGAATAAACAACATATGCTACAGTACACCACTCCTGTTCTGTTTCTTCTGAATTAGCAGAATATGCTATGGACTGGTACACCACTCCTGTTCTTTTTCTTCTGAATTAGCAGAATGTACTACGGTACACCTCTCCTGTTGTGTTTCTTCTGGATTAACAGAATATGCTATGGTACACCCCTCCTGTTGTGTTTCTTCTGGATTAGCAGAATATGCTACGGTACACCTCTCCAGTTGTGTTTCTTCTGAATTAGCAGAATATGCTACAGTACACCTCTCCTGTTGCGTGTCTTCTGGATTAGCAGAATATGCTACAGTAGACCACCCCTGTTCTGTTTCTTCTGGATTAGCAGAATATGCTATGGTACACCACTCCTTTTCTGTTTCTTCTGAATTAGCAAAATATGCTATGGACCGGTACACCACTCCTGTTTCTTCTGAATTAGCAGAATATGCCACAGTACACTTCTCCTGTTCTGTTTCTTCTGAATTAGCAGAATATGCTACGGTAGTCCACTCTTGTTGTGTTTCTTCTGAATTAGCAGAATATGCTACGGTACCCCACTCCTGTCTGTTTCTTCTGGATTAGCAGAATATGCTACAGTACACCACTCCTGTTCTGTTTCTTCTGAATTTTCAGAATATGCTTTAGTACACCACTCCTGTTCTGTTTCTTCTGAATTAGAAGAATATGCAATGGTGCACCTCTACTGTTCTGTTTCTTCTGAATTAGCAGAATATGCTACGCTATACCACTCCTGTTCTTTTTCTTTTAAATTAGCAGAATATACTACGGTACAACTCTCCAGTTGTGTTTCTTCTGGATTAGCAGAATATGCTACGGTACACCACGCGTGTTGTGTTTCTTTTGGATTAGCAGAATATGCTATGGTACACCTCTCCTGTTGTGTTTCTTCTGGATTAGCAGAATATGCTACAGTACACCACTACTGTTTAGTTTCTTCTGGATTAGCAGAAAATGCTGCGCAACACCACTCCTGTTCTGTTTCTTCTGAATTAGCAATATATGCTACAGACTGGTACACCACTCCTGTTCTGTTTCTTCTGAATTAACAGAATATGCTACGGTACACTTCTCCTGTTCTGTTTCTTCTGAATTGGCAGAATATGCTATGGTACTCCCTGCTGTTGTGTTTCTTCTGGATTAGCAGAATATGCTATGGTACACCTCTCCTATTGTGTGTCTTCTGGATTAGCAGAATATGCTATGGTACACCACTCATATTCTGTCTCTTCTGAATTAGCAGAATATGCTATGGACCGGCACACCACTCCTATTCTGTTTCCTCTGAATTAGCATAATATGCTACGGCACACCTCTCCTGTTGGGTGTCTTCCGGATTAGCAGAATATGCTAAAGTACACCACTCCTGTTCTGTTTCTTCTGGATTAGCAGAATATGCTAAAGTACACCACTCCTGTTCTGTTTCTTCTGGATTAGCAGAATATGCTACGACACACCACTCCTGTTCAGTTTCTTCTGGATTAGCAGAATATGCTACAGTACACCAATCCTGTTCTGTTTCTTCTGGATTAGCAGAATATGCTACGGTATACCAATCCTGTTCTGTTTCTTCCGATTTAGCAGAATATACTACGGTACACCACTCCTATTGTGTTTCTTCTGGATTAGCAGAATATGCTACGGCACACTACACCTGTTGTGTTTCTTCTGAATTAGCAGAATATGCTACGGTACACCAATCCTGTTGTGTTTCTTGTAGATTAGCAGAATATGATACAGTACACAACTCCTGTTGTGTTTCTTCTGAATAAGCAGAATATGCTTTGGAACACCACTCCTGTTGTGTTTCTTCTGAATTAGAATGTGCTACGGTACACCAATCCTGTTGTGTTTCTTCTGGATTAACAGAATATGCTATGGTACACCCCTCCTGTTGTGTTTCTTCTGGATTAGCAGAATATGTTACGGTACACCTCTCTTGTTGTGTTTCTTCTGGATTAGAAGAATATGCTACAGTACACCACTCCTGTTCTGTTTTTTTCTGGATAAGCAGAATATGCTACGGTAATCACTCCTGTTGTATTTGTTCTGAATTAGCAGAATATGCTACAGTACACCTCTCCTGTTGCGTGTCTTCTGGATTAGCAGAATATGCTACAGTAGACCACCCCTGTTCTGTTTCTTCTGGATTAGCAGAATATGCTATGGTACACCACTCCTTTTCTGTTTCTTCTGAATTAGCAAAATATGCTATGGACCGGTACACCACTCCTGTTTCTTCTGAATTAGCAGAATATGCCACCGTACACTTCTCCTGTTCTGTTTCTTCTGAATTAGCAGAATATGCTACGGTAGTCCACTCCTGTTGTGTTTCTTCTGAATTAGCAGAATATGCTACGGTACCCCACTCCTGTCTGTTTCTTCTGGATTAGCAGAATATGCTACAGTACACCACTCCTGTTCTGTTTCATCTGAATTTTCAGAATATGCTTTAGTACATCACTCCTGTTCTGTTTCTTCTGAATTAGAAGAATATGCTTTGGTACACCACTCCTGTTCTGTTTCTTCTATCTGCAGAATATGCTACGGTACACCATTCCTGTTGTGTTTCTTCTGAAGTAGCAGAATATGCTACGGTACACCACTCCTGTTGTGTTTCATCTGGATTAGTAGAATTTGCTACAATACACCACTCCTGTTGTGTTTCTTCTGGATTAGCAGAATTTGCAATGGTACACCACTCCTGTTCTGTTTCTTCCGAATTAGCAGAATATGCTACGGTACACCACTCCTGTTCTGTTTCTTCTGAATCAGCAGAATATGCTATGGTACACCACTCATGTTGTGTTTCCTCTGGATTAGCAGAATATGCTACGATGCACCACTCCTGTTGTGTTTCTTCTGGATTAGCAGAATATGATACAGTACACCTCTCTCTGAATTAGCAGAATATGCAACGGTACACCACTCCTGTTGTGTTTCTTCTTAATTAGCAGAATATGCTACTGTACACCACCCCTGTTGTGTTTTTTCTGAATTAGCATAATATACTACAGTACACCACTCCTCTTCTGTTTCTTCTGGATTAGCAGAATATGCTACAATACACCACTCCTGTTGTGTTTTTCTGATTTAGCAGAATATGCTACAGTACACCTCTCCTGTTGTGTTTCTTCTGAATTAGCAGAATATGCTTTGGTACACCACTCCTGTTCTGTTTCTTCTGAATTAGCCGAATATGCTACGGTACACCACTCCTGTTCTGTTTCTTCTGAATTAGCAGAATATGCTATGGTACACCACTCCTGTTGTGTTTCTTCTGGATTAGCAGAATATGATACGGTACACCACTCCTGTTGTGTTTCTTCTGGATTAGCAGAAATGGCTATAGTACACCACTCCTGTTGTGTTTCTTTTGAATTTACACAATATCCTTTAGTACACCACTCCTGTTCTGTTTCTTCTGAATAAACAACATATGCTACAGTACACCACTCCTGTTCTGTTTCTTCTGAATTAGCAGAATATGCTATGGACTGGTACACCACTCCTGTTCTTTTTCTTCTGAATTAGCAGAATATACTACGGTACACCTCTCCTGTTGTGTTTCTTCTGGATTAACAGAATATGCTATGGTACACCCCTCCTGTTGTGTTTCTTCTGGATTAGCAGAATATGTTACGGTACACCTCTCTTGTTGTGTTTCTTCTGGATTAGCAGAATATGCTACAGTACACCACTTCTGTTTTGTTTTTTTCTGGATAAGCAGAATATGCTACGGTAACCACTCCTGTTGTGTTTCTTCCGGATTAGCAGAATATGCTACGGTACACCTCTCCAGTTGTGTTTCTTCTGAATTAGCAGAATATGCTACAGTACACCTCTCCTGTTGCGTGTCTTCTGGATTAGCAGAATATGCTACAGTAGACCACCCCTGTTCTGTTTCTTCTGGATTAGCAGAATATGCTATGGTACACCACTCCTTTTCTGTTTCTTCTGAATTAGCAAAATATGCTATGGACCGGTACACCACTCCTGTTTCTTCTGAATTAGCAGAATATGCCACAGTACACTTCTCCTGTTCTGTTTCTTCTGAATTAGCAGAATATGCTACGGTAGTCCACTCCTGTTGTGTTTCTTCTGAATTAGCAGAATATGCTACGGTACCCCACTCCTGTCTGTTTCTTCTGGATTAGCAGAATATGCTACAGTACACCACTCCTGTTCTGTTTCTTCTGAATTTTCAGAATATGCTTTAGTACACCACTCCTGTTCTGTTTCTTCTGAATTACAAGAATATGCAATGGTGAACCTCTACTGTTCTGTTTCTTCTGAATTAGCAGAATATGCTACGCTATACCACTCCTGTTCTTTTTCTTTTAAATTAGCAGAATATACTACGGTACAACTCTCCAGTTGTGTTTCTTCTGGATTAGCAGAATATGCTACTCTACACCACGCGTGTTGTGTTTCTTCTGGATTAGCAGAATATGCTATAGTACACCTCTCCTGTTGTGTTTCTTCTGGATTAGCAGAATATGCTACAATACACCACTACTGTTTAGTTTCTTCTGGATTAGCAGAAAATGCTGCGGTACACCACTCCTGTTCTGTTTCTTCTGAATTAGCAATATATGCTTCAGACTGGTATACCACTCCTGTTCTGTTTCTTCTGAATTAACAGAATATGCTACGGTACACTTCTCCTGTTCTGTTTCTTCTGAATTGACAGAATATGCTATGGTACTCCCTCCTGTTGTGTTTCTTCTGGATTAGCAGAATATGCTATGGTACACCTCTCCTATTGTGTGTCTTCTGGATTAGCAGAATATGCTATGGTACACCACTCATATTCTGTCTCTTCTGAATTAGCAGAATATGCTATGGACCGGCACACCACTCCTATTCTGTTTCTTCTGAAATAGCATAATATGCTACGGCACACCTCTCCTGTTGGGTGTCTTCCGGATTAGCAGAATATGCTAAAGTACACCACTCCTGTTCTGTTTCTTCTAGATTAGCAGAATATGCTAAAGTACACCACTCCTGTTCTGTTTCTTCTGGATTAGCAGAATATGCTACGGCACACCACTCCTGTTCAGTTTCTTCTGGGTTAGCAGAATATGCTACAGTACACCACTCCTGTTCTGTTTCTTCTGGATTAGCAGAATATGCTACGGTATACCAATCCTGGTCTGTTTCTTCCGATTTAGCAGAATATGCTACGGTACACCACTCCTGTTGTGTTTCTTCTGGATTAGCAGAATATGCTACGGCACACTACTCCTGTTGTGTTTCTTCTGAATTAGCAGAATATGCTACGGTACACCAATCCTGTTGTGTTTCTTGTAGATTAGCAGAATATGATAAAGTACACAACTCCTGTTGTGTTTCTTCTGAATAAGCAGAATATGCTTTGGAACACCACTCCTGTTGTGTTTCTTCTGAATTAGAATGTGCTACGGTCCACCACTCCTGTTGTGTTTCTTCTGGATTAGCAGAATATGATACAGTACACCTCTCTCTGAATTAGCAGAATATGATTTGGTACACCACTCCTGTTCTGTTTCTTCTGAATTAGCAGAATATGCTTTGGTACACCACTCCTGTTCTGTTTCTTCTGAATCAGCAGAATATGCTACGGTACACCATTCCTGTTGTGTTTCTTCAGAAGTAGCAGAATATGCTACGGTACACCAGTCCTGTTGCGTTTCGTCTGGATTAGCAGAATATGCTACGATACACCACTCCTGTTGTGTTTCTTCTGGATTAGCAGAATATGCAATGGTACACCACTCCTGTTCTGTTTCTTCCGAATTAGCAGAATATGCTACGGTACACCACCCCTGTTCTGTTTCTTCTGGATTAGCAGAATATGCTACGGTACACCTCTCTCTGAATTAGCAGAATATGCTTTGGTACACCACTCCTGTTCTGTTTCTTCTGAATCAGCAGAATATGCCACGGTACACCACTCCTCTTCTGTTTCTTCTGAATTAGCAGAATATGCCACAGTACACTTCTCCTGTTCTGTTTCTTCTGAATTAGCAGAATATGCTACGGTAGTCCACTCCTGTTGTGTTTCTTCTGAATTAGCAGAATATGCTACGGTACCCCACTCCTGTCTGTTTCTTCTGGATTAGCAGAATATGCTACAGTACACCACTCCTGTTCTGTTTCTTCTGAATTTTCAGAATATGCTTTAGTACACCACTCCTGTTCTGTTTCTTCTGAATTACAAGAATATGCAATGGTGAACCTCTACTGTTCTGTTTCTTCTGAATTAGCAGAATATGCTACGCTATACCACTCCTGTTCTTTTTCTTTTAAATTAGCAGAATATACTACGGTACAACTCTCCAGTTGTGTTTCTTCTGGATTAGCAGAATATGCTACTCTATACCACGCGTGTTGTGTTTCTTCTGGATTAGCAGAATATGCTATGGTACACCTCTCCTGTTGTGTTTCTTCTGGATTAGCAGAATATGCTACAATACACCACTACTGTTTAGTTTCTTCTGGATTAGCAGAAAATGCTGCGGTACACCACTCCTGTTCTGTTTCTTCTGAATTAGCAATATATGCTTCAGACTGGTATACCACTCCTGTTCTGTTTCTTCTGAATTAACAGAATATGCTACGGTACACTTCTCCTGTTCTGTTTCTTCTGAATTGACAGAATATGCTATGGTACTCCCTCCTGTTGTGTTTCTTCTGGATTAGCAGAATATGCTATGGTACACCTCTCCTATTGTGTGTCTTCTGGATTAGCAGAATATGCTATGGTACACCACTCATATTCTGTCTCTTCTGAATTAGCAGAATATGCTATGGACCGGCACACCACTCCTATTCTGTTTCTTCTGAAATAGCATAATATGCTACGGCACACCTCTCCTGTTGGGTGTCTTCCGGATTAGCAGAATATGCTAAAGTACACCACTCCTGTTCTGTTTCTTCTAGATTAGCAGAATATGCTAAAGTACACCACTCCTGTTCTGTTTCTTCTGGATTAGCAGAATATGCTACGGCACACCACTCCTGTTCAGTGTCTTCTGGGTTAGCAGAATATGCTACAGTACACCACTCCTGTTCTGTTTCTTCTGGATTAGCAGAATATGCTACGGTATACCAATCCTGTTCTGTTTCTTCCGATTTAGCAGAATATGCTACGGTACACCACTCCTGTTGTGTTTCTTCTGGATTAGCAGAATATGCTACGGCACACTACTCCTGTTGTGTTTCTTCTGAATTAGCAGAATATGCTACGGTACACCAATCCTGTTGTGTTTCTTGTAGATTAGCAGAATATGATAAAGTACACAACTCCTGTTGTGTTTCTTCTGAATAAGCAGAATATGCTTTGGAACACCACTCCTGTTGTGTTTCTTCTGAATTAGAATGTGCTACGGTCCACCACTCCTGTTGTGTTTCTTCTGGATTAGCAGAATATGATACAGTACACCTCTCTCTGAATTAGCAGAATATGATTTGGTACACCACTCCTGTTCTGTTTCTTCTGAATTAGCAGAATATGCTTTGGTACACCACTCCTGTTCTGTTTCTTCTGAATCAGCAGAATATGCTACGGTACACCATTCCTGTTGTGTTTCTTCAGAAGTAGCAGAATATGCTACGGTACACCAGTCCTGTTGCGTTTCGTCTGGATTAGCAGAATATGCTACGATACACCACTCCTGTTGTGTTTCTTCTGGATTAGCAGAATATGCAATGGTACACCACTCCTGTTCTGTTTCTTCCGAATTAGCAGAATATGCTACGGTACACCACTCCTGTTCTGTTTCTTCTGGATTAGCAGAATATGCTACGGTACACCTCTCTCTGAATTAGCAGAATATGCTTTGGTACACCACTCCTGTTCTGTCTCTTCTGAATCAGCAGAATATGCCACGGTACACCACTCCTCTTCTGTTTCTTCTGGATTAGCAGAATATGCTACAATACACCACTCCTGTTCTGTTTCTTCTGAATTAGCAGAATATGCTACAGTAAATCATGCCTGTTGTGTTTCTTCTGAACTAGCAAAATATGCTATAGTTCACCAATCTGTTCTGTTTCTTCTGAATTTTCCTCCTGTTCTGTTTCTTCTGATTTAGCAGAATATGCTACAGTACACCTCTCCTGTTCTGTTTCTTCTGATTTAGCAGAATATGCTACAGTACACCTCTCCTGTTGTGTTTCTTCTGAATTAGCAGAATATGCTTTGGTACACCACTCCTGTTCTGTTTCTTCTGAATTAGCAGAGTATGCTACTGTACACCACTCCTGTTGTGTTTCTTCTGGATTAGCAGAATATTCTACAGTTCAACACTCCTATTGTGTTTCTTCTAAAGTAGCAGAATATGCTTTGGTACAGCACTCCTGTTGTGTTTCTTCTGAATTAGAATGTGCTACGGTACACCACTCCTGTTGTGTTTCTTCTGAATTAGCAGAATATGCTACGGTACACCTCTTTCTGAATTAGCAGAATATGCTTTGGTACACCACTCCTGTTCTGTTTCTTCTGAATCAGCAGAATATGCTACGGTACACCACTCCTGTTGTGTTTCCTCTGGATTAGCAGAATGTGCTAGGGTACACCACTCCTGTTTTGTTTCTTCTGAAGTAGCAGAATATGCTACGGTACACCACTCCTGTTTTGTTTCGTCTGGATTAGCAGAATATACTACGATACACCACTCCTGTTGTGTTTCTTCTAGATTACCAGAATATGCTATGGTACACCACTCCTGTTCTGTATCGTCCGCATTAGCAGAATATGCTACAGTACACCACTCCTGTTGTGTTTCTTCTGAATTAGCAGAATATGGTACTGTGCACCACTCCTGTTGTTTGTTTGTTTGTTTGTTTATTCATTTGTTAAGCGCACCAGACTCGTAAGTAAAAGGGCGCAATGACAAGGAAATGCAAGGCTTACATGATTACACAGGTTACAGACAGGATATATACAATATGAACAATAGGACTGTGGCTAGTTTGCATGAATGCGGGAAATATACAATATGAACAGTAGGGCTGTGGCAGTATAGTATGATTACAGGATATATACAATATGAACAATAGGGCTGGATCAAAGGTGCGTGCACTAGGATATAAAACTTATATGAGTACACATGCATGGGCAGCAGTATTTACATAAAGAGAGAGTATAGCAAGGTATACTGTTTCTTGATTGCAGGATAGTGTCCTCAGGGAAGGGTGAAGGGTAACTAAGGATTGGTGGCAGTGATATGCTTTATTAAGTTTTTCCTGAAGAGTGGATATGGTTGGTCAGCTCTTAACTCCTGGGGCAGTGAGTTCCAGCTTCTGGCTGCCTTAACAGTGAAGCTGTTGCCCCCGATGGTAGTCAGTTTGTATTTGGGGATATTTAGGCAGTTAGTGTTCCCCATTCTAGTGGGTCTGAGAGAAGTTCTTCTCTGAAGTTTGTCTATGAGGTAACTGGGGGCCGCGTTGTTCAAAGCTTTGTGTGTCAGAGAGAGTGTTTTTAGAAGTATTTTATTGGATGTGGAGAGCCATTTGTGTTGATGTCTCAAGGCAGAGATGTGGGTTTTCTTATTTATGCCAAGGGCTGCTCTTAAGGCATTATTCTGTAGCGTTTGGAGTTTATTAGTGGTGGATTTGTTAGCCCCAATGTAAAGGGCATTGCAATAGTCGATTCTAGAGAGTATAAGAGCTCTAGCCAGGATCAGACAGCTATAGTCTGAGAGGAATGGTTTACCAGCTCTAAGAAGTTTGCATGTGTAAGCCGTAGACGAGGTAAGGGATTTGACCTGTTTGTCAAAGGATAGTGTGGAGTCCAAGTAGAATCCCAGGGTTTTTACTTCCTTGGAGACTTTAATGGTGTTGCCGTCAATATTGAAGGAAGAGTAATCTTGACCTAGTTTTTTAATATTGGCCTGCGAACCCAATATTATTAGTTCAGTCTTATCATCGTTCAAGCATAGGCCGTGTGTGGCCATCCATGCTTGGATGATAAGGTAAATTTTGTTCACTAGGCCCGTGTCCGCACTGTAATCCCCAGAAAGTGGTAGGAGAATCTGAGTATCATCTGCATAGTTAGTGTAGGTGACACCCAGCTGGTCCAGATCGTCGAACAATGGCTTAGTGAAGATGTTATATAGGGTGGGCGAGACGCAGGATCCTTGCGGAACGCCGCATAGGATGGGTGTAGGCTCGGCAGATGCTGAGGAGGAGAAGACTCTCATGGTCCTCTCACTCAGGAAGGACTCGATCCACTTGATAGCGTCCGTGGAGAAGTGAGCTGCAGAGTCAAGGTGCCGACATAAGACCTTGTGGTTGACCAGGTCGAAAGCAGCGGAAAGGTCGAGTAGGAGCAGGAGTACCGTCCTTCCTTTGTCTCTTAGTTCGTCTATCTGGGACTTAAGGTCGATTAAGGCAGTCTCAGTTCCGTGCATTGGACGGAAGCCGGATTGTCTGTTGCCCAGGAGTTTGTGCAGTTCTAAATGCTTCTGTATTTGAGTGTAGGCGGCTTTATCCAGTATTTTTAGTAAAAATGGGACCGTGGTAATAGGTCGATAGTTAGTGGGAATGAGGGGATCAAGTGTCTGTTTCTTGAGGAGTGGTAGCACCCAGGATTGCTTGAGGTTGGCAGGTATAGTACCTGTAGCAAAAGAGGCATTTATCAGTTTGGTTATAAATGGGGAGAGTTCTCTAGCAGCGTCTTTTATTAGCTGTGCAGGGCAGATGTCCCCTTTACAGTTTGAGGGTTTTAAAGATAGGATGATTTTTTCTACCTCTAGGATGGACATTTTTGAGAAGTGGAATGTGGCATTGTGTGCCGGTGGTGGCTCATTGGGCTGGAGAATGTTAGGCAGGTGCTGTAAGTTTAGAGCCTTCTTTTTTAATTGGATTTTGTTCTGAAGTGTATCGATTTTATGCTCTAAGGCTTGTTGTATGTCAGTACACCAGGATTTGTCCTTGGTGCAGACGTCCGGGGTAGCAATAGGGGACTCTAGTTCTTTGAGTATGCAGAAGAGTTCCTTCATGCTTGAGTTTGAGCTAGCAATGCGTTGGTCATATGAGTTACGTTTTGCTTGGCAGATTTCCTTTTTGTAGAGTGAGGAGAGTACAGTTAATTTGGCTTTATTCTCGCTAGATGGGCATCGTCTCCAGTTTGTTTCACTTTTGTTCTTTAGGGTGCGAAGGTCTTTGAGTTGTGGGGTGAACCATTTGTTTAGGTGGGCTATGGGTTTGCTCGGTCTGAGTTTGATAGGAGCAATTTTATCCAGAGTGGTAAGCATAATATTGTTGAATTCCTGAACTAGGCCGCTGGGGTCGAGATTATCAGACAGTGTATTGAGAGTAGGCAGTATGGCGGGGATGATTTTTTCTACCGTAATACTTTTATTACTTCTGGTTAGGCATGGTGGCGCTCGTGGTCGGACCAGTGGAGTGGGTCTGACAGTGGATAAGAGAAAGGAGATCAAAGAATGATCTGTCCATGCTAAAGGCAGGATGGATGTGATAGTGGCAGAGCAGTTGAGGTCGGCTACCCAGTCCAGTATTCTCCCTTTTATGTGGGTGGGTGTAGAGACTTTTTGAGTAAGTCCTAGTGCTTTGATCGTATTGGCTATTTCTGTGGCATTTTTGTCTGTTTGGTCGTTGAATCCTAAGTTGAAATCGCCTAATATAAGTAGTTGGGTGGAGGGTTTCAGGTTGTTCATGATTATATTATGCAAGTCTTCCTCGAAGGTACCAAGAGGGCCAGGTGGTCTGTATATGAGGTGTATGTTAATGGATTGTGACTCATTAATCTGCATTTTGGCGGTGAGGGATTCGCATGATTGTAGAGATTGGGTGGGGGCTAGTCTGAGACCAAGAGCCGTTTTAGAGATGATAGCGATGCCGCCTCCTCGTGTATTATCACGGTCTTGTCTGAGAATGGTGTAGTCGTCTGGGACAGCTAACATGAGGGTAGGTCCTGCTGCAGTATGGAGCCACGTTTCCGTGATTGCGAGAAAATCCAGGTTCCCTTCTGTGATTAAGTCGGCAATATCCGTAGCGTGAGCGACTAGTGATCTAGCATTAAGGAGCGCTCCCTTGAGAGGGGGGTCCTCGGGAGTTTTGTTGACTCGGATGGGTTTGTCAGTGGTAGTGCAAGCTTTGGGATGGAGGTTATTAAGCTGGAGGGTGTTCTCATTCGAGGTAAATGTTTGAGTAGGCCGTTTGGGATGGCTAGGCATTCGTGAGCTAGGTTTGTAATTGGTTTTGAGGTTGGAGGCCGGAAGGGTTCTTCTCAATGGTTCATGTAATTTGGTTAGTCTTGCGCGGAGTCTGTTGTTTCTATTAGGAGTGGTACAAGGAAGGGAGGCATATAGTATTGTTTCTTGGGCCTTGCAGAATGTGGGGGGCTTAAGTTGCATATCGTTAGTAGTGAGTTGGCTTAAGTTTGAAGTAGGTATTGGTGACTGAGTAATGTGGATGTGACTGCTGAGGACCGATTGTGTGAATGTAGCCATGATGCAGAGGGCTAATGCTAGGTGTGGCATCCTTCCAGTTCTAGGAGAGAGCTGTCTAATGGCGACCATAGGGCACAACACAGGGCACAATATAGGTTAAATGTGGTCTATTGGCGACCATAAGGCACAACACAGGGCACAATATAGGTTAAATGTGGTCTATTGGCGACCATAAGGCACAACACATGGTTCAGCATAGGTTAAATGTGGTCTAATGGCGACCATAGGCACAACACAGGGTTCAGCATAGGTTAAATGTGGTCTAATGGCGACCATAGGGCACAACACAGGGCACAATATAGGTTAAATGTGGTCTATTGGCGACCATAAGGCACAGCACAGGGTTCAGCATAGGTTAAATGTGGTCTAATGGCGACCATAGGCCCAACACAGGGTTCAGCATAGGTTAAATGTGGTCTAATGGCGACCATAGGGCACAATATAGGTTAAATGTGGTCTAATGGCGACCATATGGCACAATATAGGTTAAATGTGGTCTATTGGCGACCATAGGGCACAACACAGGGTTCAGCATAGGTTAAATGTGGTCTATTGGCGACCATAAGGCACAACACAGGAAGTATCACGATAACAGAAATGCAGTTCGCATGCCCACGAGTGGTGGCGTGCTAGCGAGATTGTGAAGTCAGTTTCAAACGAGGGCGCTTGGGCAAGTAGGCAGCTCATGCAAGGACACCATGGATCTTACAAAGAAGCTGAGTGAACACAGGTGTCAGATATGGTGTCAGCTAGATTCGAGATCTGTCAGGGTAGCAGGAAAGGCACTACTGCAACTAGCATAGCATAGCAAATGAGCAGCCAGTGATTGTACTCACGTGGTTTGCGGTCCAGTATACTGTTGATCATCCACGTACAGAGCATGCAATTGAAAAAGAAGAAGAGTTCCCCATATGAGGCAATTGTACAGCGCGACCTTTATGATGGTAATCGGGGTCCAACAGTATGCTTCCGTGGCGAACAGGGGCAAACAGGGCAAGCAGCCTTATGGTGGCCTTGAGGTGGCCGCCGGCTTCCGCCTGCCGGCGGATGTTTAGGCTTAAGAGCAGCCTACGCAGGGTTGCTCAGCAACGTGGGACGCTCAGCCTCGCTTTCAGGCCGCGTCGCGCCCGACATTTTGTTTTTCAAAAAGTCGGCGCGAGCGGACCTGGGGGATGTAGAGGCTGCGGGGGCTCCTTTGATGAGGTGGTGTGCCCTGCGGGGGCAGATAGGCTAGATGCAGGGGCAACAGGGATCTGCTTTGGATCCTATGAATGGATCACCGCTGCCGTGTGATCCGATGCTTTCGGCCCAGTCGAGTCGTCTGTATCGATGTCCAGGACGGTGGTGGGGGGCTCCTGCCCACTCCACGGCGAAGGGGGTCTGTGGGGGCAAACAGGGCAAGCAGCCTTATGGTGGCCTTGAGGTGGCCGCCGGCTTCCGCCTGCCGGCGGATGTTTAGGCTTAAGAGCAGCCTACGCAGGGTTGCTCAGCAACGTGGGACGCTCAGCCTCGCTTTCAGGCCGCGTCGCGCCCGACATTTTGTTTTTCAAAAAGTCGGCGCGAGCGGACCTGGGGGATGTAGAGGCTGCGGGGGCTCCTTTGATGAGGTGGGGTGCCCTGGGGGGGCAGATAGGCTAGATGCAGGGGCAACAGGGATCTGCTTTGGATCCTATGAATGGATCACCGCTGCCGTGTGATCCGATGCTTTCGGCCCAGTCGAGTCGTCTGTATCGATGTCCAGGACGGTGGTGGGGGGCTCCTGCCCACTCCACGGCGAAGGGTGTTTCCTCTGGATTAGCAGAATGTGCTACGGTACACCAATCCTGTTGTGTTTCTTCTGAAGAAGCAGAATATGCTACGGTACACCACTCCTATTGTGTTTCATCTGGGTTAGCAGAATATGCAACGGTACACCACTACTGTTGTGTTTCTTCTAGATTAGCAGAATATGATACAGTACACCTCTCTCTGAATTAGCAGAATATGCTTTGGTACACCACTCCTGTTCTGTTTCTTCTGAATTAGCAGAATATGCTTTGGTACACCACTCCTGTTCTGTTTCTTCTGAATCAGCAGAATATGCTACGGTACACCATTCCTGTTGTGTTTCTTCTGAAGTAGCAGAATATGCTACGGTACACCACTCCTGTTGTGTTTCGTCTGGATTAGCAGAATATGCTACGATACACCACTCCTGTTGTGTTTCTTCTGGATTAGCAGAATATGTAATGGTACACCACTCCTGTTCTGTTTCTTCCGAATTAGCAGAATATGCTTTGGTACACCACTCCTGTTCTGTTTCTTCTGAATCAGCAGAATATGCTACGGTACACCACCCCTGTTGTTTTTCCTCTGGATTAGCAGAATGTGCTACGGTACACCACTCCTGTTGTGTTTCTTCTGAAGTAGCAGAATATGCTATGGTACACCACTCCTGTTGTGTTTCATCTAGATTAGCAGAATATGCTTCGATACACCACTCCTGTTGTTTTTCTTCTAGATTAGCAGAATATGCTATGGTACACCACTCCTGTTCTGTTTTGTCCGAATTAGCAGAATATGCAACGGTACACCTCTCTTTGAATTAGCAGAATATGCTTTGGTACACCACTCCTGTTCTGTTTCTTCTGAATTAGCAGAATATGCTTTGGTACACCACTCCTGTTCTGTTTCTTCTGAATCAGCAGAATATGCTACGGTACACCATTCCTGTTGTGTTTCTTCTGAAGTAGCAGAATATGCTACGGTACACCACTCCTGTTGTGTTTCGTCTGGATTAGCAGAATATGCTACGATACACCACTCCTGTTGTGTTTCTTCTGGATTAGCAGAATATGTAATGGTACACCACTCCTGTTCTGTTTCTTCCGAATTAGCAGAATATGCTTTGGTACACCACTCCTGTTCTGTTTCTTCTGAATCAGCAGAATATGCTACGGTACACCACCCCTGTTGTTTTTCCTCTGGATTAGCAGAATGTGCTACGGTACACCACTCCTGTTGTGTTTCTTCTGAAGTAGCAGAATATGCTATGGTACACCACTCCTGTTGTGTTTCATCTAGATTAGCAGAATATGCTTCGATACACCACTCCTGTTGTTTTTCTTCTAGATTAGCAGAATATGCTATGGTACACCACTCCTGTTCTGTTTTGTCCGAATTAGCAGAATATGCAACGGTACACCACTCCTGTTGTGTTTCTTCTTAATTAGCAGAATGTGCTACTGTACACCACCCCTGTTGTGTTCCTTCTGAATTAGCAGAATATCCTACGGTACACCACTCCTCTTCTGTTTCTTCTGGATTAGCAGAATATGCTACAATACACCATTCCTGTTCTGTTTCTTCTGAATTAGCAGAATATGCAACAGTAAATCATGCCTGTTGTGTTTGTTCTGAACTAGCAAAATATGCTATAGTTCACCAATCTGTTCTGTTTCTTCTGAATTATCCTCCTGTTCTGTTTCTTCTGGATTAGCAGAATATGCTACAATACACCACTCCTGTTGTGTTTCTTCTGAATTAGCAGAATATGGTACTGTACACCACTCCTGTTGTGTTTCTTCTCAATTAGCAAAATATGCTACGGTACAACACTCCTGTTCTCTTTCTTCTGAACCAGCAGAATATGCTATGGTACACCACTCCTGTTGTGTTTCCTCTGGATTAGCAGAATGTGCTACGGTACACCAATCCTGTTGTGTTTCTTCTGAAGTAGCAGAATATGCTACGGTACACCACTCCTGTTGTGTTTCATCTGGGTTAGCAGAATATGCTACGGTACACCACTCCTGTTGTGTTTCTTCTGGATTAGCAGAATATGATACAGTACACCTCTCTCTGAATTAGCAGAATATGCTTTGGTACACCACTCCTGTTCTGTTTCTTCTGAATTAGCAGAATATGCTTTGGTACACCACTCCTGTTCTGTTTCTTCTGAATCAGCAGAATATGCTACGGTACACCATTCCTGTTGTGTTTCTTCTGAAGTAGCAGAATATGCTACGGCACACCACTCCTGTTGTGTTTCGTCTGGATTAGCAGAATATGCTACGATACATCACTCCTGTTGTATTTCTTCTGGATTAGCAGAATATGTAATGGTACACCACTCCTGTTCTGTTTCTTCCAAATTAGCAGAATATGCTTTGGTACACCACTCCTGTTCTGTTTCTTCTGAATCAGCAGAATATGCTACGGTACACCACCCCTGTTGTTTTTCTTCTAGATTAGCAGAATATGCTATGGTACACCACTCCTGTTCTGGTTCGTCCAAATTAGCAGAATATGCAACAGTACACCACTCCTGTTGTGTTTCTTCTTAATTAGCAGAATGTGCTACTGTACACCACCCCTGTTGTGTTTCTTCTGAATTAGCAGAATATCCTACGGTACACCACTCCTCTTCTGTTTCTTCTGGATTAGCAGAATATGCTACAATACACCACTCCTGTTCTGTTTCTTCTGAAGTAGCAGAATATGCTACGGTACACCACTCCTGTTGTGTTTCGTCTGGATTAGCAGAATATGCTACAATACACCACTCCTGTTGTGTATCTTCTGGATTAGCAGAATATGATACAGTACACCTCTCTCTGAATTAGCAGAATATGCTTTGGTACACCACTCCTGTTCTGTTTCTTCTGAATCTGCAGAATATGCTACGGTACACCATTCCTGTTGTGTTTCTTCTGAAGTAGCAGAATATGCTACGGTACACCACTCCTGTTGTGTTTCATTTGGATTAGTAGAATTTGCTACGATACACCACTCCTGTTGTGTTTCTTCTGGATTAGCAGAATTTGCAATGGTACACCACTCCTGTTCTGTTTCTTCCTAATTAGCAGAATATGCTACGGTACACCACTCCTGTTCTGTTTCTTCTGAATCAGCAGAATATGCTACGGTAGACCACTCCTGTTGTGTTTCCTCTGGATTAGCAGAATATGCTACGATACACCACTCCTGTTGTGTTTCTTCTGGATTAGCAGAATATGATACAGTACACCTCTCTCTGAATTAGCAGAATATGCTTTGGTACACCACTCCTGTTCTGTTTCTTCTGAATCTGCAGAATATGCTACGGTACACCATTCCTGTTGTGTTTCTTCTGAAGTAGCAGAATATGCTACGGTACACCACTCCTGTTGTGTTTCATTTGGATTAGTAGAATTTGCTACGATACACCACTCCTGTTGTGTTTCTTCTGGATTAGCAGAATTTGCAATGGTACACCACTCCTGTTCTGTTTCTTCCTAATTAGCAGAATATGCTACGGTACACCACTCCTGCTCTGTTTCTTCTGAATCAGCAGAATATGCTACGGTAGACCACTCCTGTTGTGTTTCCTCTGGATTAGCAGAATATGCTACGATACACCACTCCTGTTGTGTTTCTTCTTAATTAGCAGAATATGCTACTGTACACCACACCTGTTGTGTTTTTTCTGAATTAGCATAATATCCTACAGTACACCACTCCTCTTCTGTTTCTTCTGGAGTAGCAGAATATGCTACAATACACCACTCCTGTTGTGTTTTTTCTGATTTAGCAGAATATGCTACATTACACCTCTCCTTTTGTGTTTCTTCTGAATTAGCAGAATATGCTTTGGCACACCACTCCTGTTCTGTTTCTTCTGAATTAGCCGAATATGCTACGGTACACCACTCCTGTTCTGTTTCTTCTGAATTAGCAGAATATGCTATGGTACACCACTCCTGTTGTGTTTCTTCTAAAGTAGCAGAATATGCTACGGTACACCACTCTTGCTGTGTTTCTTCCGGATTAGCAGAATATGCTACGGTACACCACTCCTGTTGTGTTTCTTCTGGATTAGCAGAATATGATACGGTACACCACTCCTGTTGTGTTTCTTCTGGATTAGCAGAAATGGCTATAGTACACCACTCCTGTTGTGTTTCTTTTGAATTTACAGAATATGCTTTAGTACACCACTCCTGTTCTGTTTCTTCTGAATAAACAACATATGCTACAGTACACCACTCCTGTTCTGTTTCTTCTGAATTAGCAGAATATGCTATGGACTGGTACACCACTCCTGTTCTTTTTCTTCTGAATTAGCAGAATATACTACGGTACACCTCTCCTGTCGTGTTTCTTCTGGATTAACAGAATATGCTATGGTACACCCCTCCTGTTGTTTTTCTTCTGGATTAGCAGAATATGTTACGGTACACCTCTCTTGTTGTGTTTCTTCTGGATTAGAAGAATATGCTACAGTACACCACTCCTGTTCTGTTTTTTTCTGGATAAGCAGAATATTCTACGGTAACCACTCCTGTTGTATTTCTTCCGGATTAGCAGAATATGCTACGTTACACCTCTCCAGTTGTGTTTCTTCTGAATTAGCAGAATATGCTACAGTACACCTCTCCTGTTGCGTGTCTTCTGGATTAGCAGAATATGCTACAGTAGACCACCCCTGTTCTGTTTCTTCTGGATTAGCAGAATATGCTATGGTACACGACTCCTTTTCTGTTTCTTCTGAATTAGCAAAATATGCTATGGACCGGTACACCACTCCTGTTTCTTCTGAATTAGCAGAATATGCCACAGTACACTTCTCCTGTTGTGTTTCTTCTGAATTAGCAGAATATGCTTTGCTACACCACTCCTGTTCTGTTTCTTCTGAATTAGCCGAATATGCTACGGTACACCACTCCTGTTCTTTTTCTTCTGAATTAGCAGAATATACTACGCTACACCACTCCTGTTGTGTTTCTTCTGAAGTAGCAGAATATGCTATGGTACACCACTCCTGTTGTGTTTCATCTAGATTAGCAGAATATGCTTCGATACACCACTCCTGTTGTTTTTCTTCTAGATTAGCAGAATATGCTATGGTACACCACTCCTGTTCTGTTTTGTCCGAATTAGCAGAATATGCAACGGTACACCACTCCTGTTGTGTTTCTTCTTAATTAGCAGAATGTGCTACTGTACACCACCCCTGTTGTGTTCCTTCTGAATTAGCAGAATATCCTACGGTACACCACTCCTCTTCTGTTTCTTCTGGATTAGCAGAATATGCTACAATACACCATTCCTGTTCTGTTTCTTCTGAATTAGCAGAATATGCAACAGTAAATCATGCCTGTTGTGTTTGTTCTGAACTAGCAAAATATGCTATAGTTCACCAATCTGTTCTGTTTCTTCTGAATTATCCTCCTGTTCTGTTTCTTCTGGATTAGCAGAATATGCTACAATACACCACTCCTGTTGTGTTTCTTCTGAATTAGCAGAATATGGTACTGTACACCACTCCTGTTGTGTTTCTTCTCAATTAGCAAAATATGCTACGGTACAACACTCCTGTTCTCTTTCTTCTGAACCAGCAGAATATGCTATGGTACACCACTCCTGTTGTGTTTCCTCTGGATTAGCAGAATGTGCTACGGTACACCAATCCTGTTGTGTTTCTTCTGAAGTAGCAGAATATGCTACGGTACACCACTCCTGTTGTGTTTCATCTGGGTTAGCAGAATATGCTACGGTACACCACTCCTGTTGTGTTTCTTCTGGATTAGCAGAATATGATACAGTACACCTCTCTCTGAATTAGCAGAATATGCTTTGGTACACCACTCCTGTTCTGTTTCTTCTGAATTAGCAGAATATGCTTTGGTACACCACTCCTGTTCTGTTTCTTCTGAATCAGCAGAATATGCTACGGTACACCATTCCTGTTGTGTTTCTTCTGAAGTAGCAGAATATGCTAGGGCACACCACTCCTGTTGTGTTTCGTCTGGATTAGCAGAATATGCTACGATACACCACTCCTGTTGTATTTCTTCTGGATTAGCAGAATATGTAATGGTACACCACTCCTGTTCTGTTTCTTCCAAATTAGCAGAATATGCTTTGGTACACCATTCCTGTTCTGTTTCTTCTGAATCAGCAGAATATGCTACGGTACACCACCCCTGTTGTTTTTCTTCTAGATTAGCAGAATATGCTATGGTACACCACTCCTGTTCTGGTTCGTCCAAATTAGCAGAATATGCAACAGTACACCACTCCTGTTGTGTTTCTTCTTAATTAGCAGAATGTGCTACTGTACACCACCCCTGTTGTGTTTCTTCTGAATTAGCAGAATATCCTACGGTACACCACTCCTCTTCTGTTTCTTCTGGATTAGCAGAATATGCTACAATACACCACTCCTGTTCTGTTTCTTCTGAAGCAGCAGAATATGCTACGGTACACCACTCCTGTTGTGTTTCGTCTGGATTAGCAGAATATGCTACAATACACCACTCCTGTTGTGTATCTTCTGGATTAGCAGAATATGATACAGTACACCTCTCTCTGAATTAGCAGAATATGCTTTGGTACACCACTCCTGTTCTGTTTCTTCTGAATCTGCAGAATATGCTACAGTACACCATTCCTGTTGTGTTTCTTCTGAAGTAGCAGAATATGCTACGGTACACCACTCCTGTTGTGTTTCATTTGGATTAGTAGAATTTGCTACGATACACCACTCCTGTTGTGTTTCTTCTGGATTAGCAGAATTTGCAATGGTACACCACTCCTGTTCTGTTTCTTCCTAATTAGCAGAATATGCTACGGTACACCACTCCTGTTCTGTTTCTTCTGAATCAGCAGAATATGCTACGGTAGACCACTCCTGTTGTGTTTCCTCTGGATTAGCAGAATATGCTACGATACACCACTCCTGTTGTGTTTCTTCTGGATTAGCAGAATATGATACAGTACACCTCTCTCTGAATTAGCAGAATATGCTTTGGTACACCACTCCTGTTCTGTTTCTTCTGAATCTGCAGAATATGCTACGGTACACCATTCCTGTTGTGTTTCTTCTGAAGTAGCAGAATATGCTACGGTACACCACTCCTGTTGTGTTTCATTTGGATTAGTAGAATTTGCTACGATACACCACTCCTGTTGTGTTTCTTCTGGATTAGCAGAATTTGCAATGGTACACCACTCCTGTTCTGTTTCTTCCTAATTAGCAGAATATGCTACGGTACACCACTCCTGTTCTGTTTCTTCTGAATCAGCAGAATATGCTACGGTAGACCACTCCTGTTGTGTTTCCTCTGGATTAGCAGAATATGCTACGATACACCACTCCTGTTGTGTTTCTTCTTAATTAGCAGAATATGCTACTGTACACCACACCTGTTGTGTTTTTTCTGAATTAGCATAAAATCCTACAGTACACCACTCCTCTTCTGTTTCTTCTGGAGTAGCAGAATATGCTACAATACACCACTCCTGTTGTGTTTTTTCTGATTTAGCAGAATATGCTACAGTACACCTCTCCTTTTGTGTTTCTTCTGAATTAGCAGAATATGCTTTGGCACACCACTCCTGTTCTGTTTCTTCTGAATTAGCCGAATATGCTACGGTACACCACTCCTGTTCTGTTTCTTCTGAATTAGCAGAATATGCTATGGTACACCACTCCTGTTGTGTTTCTTCTAAAGTAGCAGAATATGCTACGGTACACCACTCTTGCTGTGTTTCTTCCGGATTAGCAGAATATGCTACGGTACACCACTCCTGTTGTGTTTCTTCTGGATTAGCAGAATATGATACGGTACACCACTCCTGTTGTGTTTCTTCTGGATTAGCAGAAATGGCTATAGTACACCACTCCTGTTGTGTTTCTTTTGAATTTACAGAATATGCTTTAGTACACCACTCCTGTTCTGTTTCTTCTGAATAAACAACATATGCTACAGTACACCACTCCTGTTCTGTTTCTTCTGAATTAGCAGAATATGCTATGGACTGGTACACCACTCCTGTTCTTTTTCTTCTGAATTAGCAGAATATACTACGGTACACCTCTCCTGTCGTGTTTCTTCTGGATTAACAGAATATGCTATGGTACACCCCTCCTGTTGTGTTTCTTCTGGATTAGCAGAATATGTTACGGTACACCTCTCTTGTTGTGTTTCTTCTGGATTAGAAGAATATGCTACAGTACACCACTCCTGTTCTGTTTTTTTCTGGATAAGCAGAATATTCTACGGTAACCACTCCTGTTGTATTTCTTCCGGATTAGCAGAATATGCTACGTTACACCTCTCCAGTTGTGTTTCTTCTGAATTAGCAGAATATGCTACAGTACACCTCTCCTGTTGCGTGTCTTCTGGATTAGCAGAATATGCTACAGTAGACCACCCCTGTTCTGTTTCTTCTGGATTAGCAGAATATGCTATGGTACACGACTCCTTTTCTGTTTCTTCTGAATTAGCAAAATATGCTATGGACCGGTACACCACTCCTGTTTCTTCTGAATTAGCAGAATATGCCACAGTACACTTCTCCTGTTGTGTTTCTTCTGAATTAGCAGAATATGCTTTGCTACACCACTCCTGTTCTGTTTCTTCTGAATTAGCCGAATATGCTACGGTACACCACTCCTGTTCTTTTTCTTCTGAATTAGCAGAATATACTACGGTACACCACTCCTGTTGTGTTTCTTCTGAAGTAGCAGAATATGCTATGGTACACCACTCCTGTTGTGTTTCATCTAGATTAGCAGAATATGCTTCGATACACCACTCCTGTTGTTTTTCTTCTAGATTAGCAGAATATGCTATGGTACACCACTCCTGTTCTGTTTTGTCCGAATTAGCAGAATATGCAACGGTACACCTCTCTCTGAATTAGCAGAATATGCTTTGGTACACCACTCCTGTTCTGTTTCTTCTGAATTAGCAGAATATGCTTTGGTACACCACTCCTGTTCTGTTTCTTCTGAATCAGCAGAATATGCTACGGTACACCATTCCTGTTGTGTTTCTTCTGAAGTAGCAGAATATGCTACGGTACACCACTCCTGTTGTGTTTCGTCTGGATTAGCAGAATATGCTACGATACACCACTCCTGTTGTGTTTCTTCTGGATTAGCAGAATATGTAATGGTACACCACTCCTGTTCTGTTTCTTCCGAATTAGCAGAATATGCTTTGGTACACCACTCCTGTTCTGTTTCTTCTGAATCAGCAGAATATGCTACGGTACACCACCCCTGTTGTTTTTCCTCTGGATTAGCAGAATGTGCTACGGTACACCACTCCTGTTGTGTTTCTTCTGAAGTAGCAGAATATGCTATGGTACACCACTCCTGTTGTGTTTCATCTAGATTAGCAGAATATGCTTCGATACACCACTCCTGTTGTTTTTCTTCTAGATTAGCAGAATATGCTATGGTACACCACTCCTGTTCTGTTTTGTCCGAATTAGCAGAATATGCAACGGTACACCACTCCTGTTGTGTTTCTTCTTAATTAGCAGAATGTGCTACTGTACACCACCCCTGTTGTGTTCCTTCTGAAGTAGCAGAATATCCTACGGTACACCACTCCTCTTCTGTTTCTTCTGGATTAGCAGAATATGCTACAATACACCATTCCTGTTCTGTTTCTTCTGAATTAGCAGAATATGCAACAGTAAATCATGCCTGTTGTGTTTGTTCTGAACTAGCAAAATATGCTATAGTTCACCAATCTGTTCTGTTTCTTCTGAATTATCCTCCTGTTCTGTTTCTTCTGATTTAGCAGAATATGCTACGGTACACCACTCCTTTTGTGTTTCTTCTGAATTAGCAGAATATGGTACTGTACAACACTCCTGTTGTGTTTCTTCTGAATTAGCAAAATATGCTACGGTACACCACTCCTGTTCTGTTTCTTCTGAACCAGCAGAATATGCTACGGTACACCAATCCTGTTGTGTTTCTTCTGAAGTAGCAAAATATGCTACGGTACACCACTCCTGTTGTGTTTCTTCTGGATTAGCAGAATATGATACAGTACACCTCTCTCTGAATTAGCAGAATATGCTTTGGTACACCACTCCTGTTCTGTTTCTTCTGAATTAGCAGAATATGCTTTGGTACACCACTCCTGTTCTGTTTCTTCTGAATCAGCAGAATATGCTACGGTACACCACTCCTGTTGTGCTTCGTCTGGATTAGCAGAATATGCTACGATACACCACTCCTGTTGTGTTTCTTCTGGATTAGCAGAATATGCAATGGTACACCACTCCTGTTCTGTTTCTTCCGAATTAGCAGAATATACTTTGGTACACCACTCCTGTTCTGTTTCTTCTGAATCAGCAGAATATGCTACGGTACACCACTCCTGTTGTGTTTCCTCTGGATTAGCAGAATGTGCTACGGTACACCACTCCTGTTGTGTTTCTTCTGAAGTAGCAGAATATGCTACGGTACAGCACTCCTGTTGTGTTTCATCTGGATTAGCAGAATATGCTACGATACACCACTCCTGGTGTGTTTCCTCTGGATTAGCAGAATGTGCTACGGTACACCACTCCTGTTGTGTTTGTTCTTAATTAGCAGAATATGCTACTGTACACCACCCCTGTTGTGTTTCTTCTGAATTAGCAGAATATCCTATGGTACACCACTCCTCTTCTGTTTCTTCTGGATTAGCAGAATATGCTACAATACACCACTCCTGTCCTGTTTCTTCTGAATTAGCAGAATATGCTACAGTAAATCATACCTGTTGTGTTTGTTCTGAACTAGCAAAATATGCTATAGTTCACCAATCTGTTCTGTTTCTTCTGAATTATCCTGCTGTTCTGTTTGTTCTGATTTAGCAGAATATGCTACAGTACACCTCTCCTGTTGTGTTTCTTCTGAATTAGCAGAATATGCTTTGGTACACCACTCCTGTTCTGTTTCTTCTGAACTAGCAGAATATGCTACGGTACACCAATCCTGTTCTGTTTCTTTTGAATTAGCAGAATATGCTTTGGTACACAACTATTGTTCTGTTTCTTCTGAATTAGCAGAATATGCTACAGTACACCACTCCTGTTGTGTTTCTTCTGGATTAGCAGAATATTCTACAGTTCGACACTCCTGTTGTGTTTCTTCTAAAGTAGCAGAATATGCTACGGTACAATACTCTTGTTGTGTTTCTTCCGGATTCGCATAGTATGCTACAGTACACCACTCCTGTTGTGTTTCTTCTGGATTAGCAGAATATGATACGGTACACCACTCCTGTTGTGTTTCTTCTGGTTTAGCAGAAATGGCTACAGTACACCACTCCCGTTGTGTTTCTTTTGAATTTACAGAATATGCTTTAGTTCCCCACTCCTGTTCTGTTTCTTCTAAATTAGCAGAATATGCTATGGTACACCACTACTGTTCTGTTTCTTCGGAATCAGCAGAATATGCTACGGTACACCACACTTGTTGTGTGTCTTCTGGATTAGCAGAATATGCTATGTTACACCACTCCTGTTCTGTTCCTTCTGGATTAGCAGAATATGCTATGGTACACCACTCCTATTCTGTTTCCTCTGAATTAGCAGAACATGCTATGGACCGGTACATCACTCCTGTTCTGTTTCTTCTGATGTAGCAGAATATGCTTCGGTACACCACTACTATTGTGTTTCTTCTGAATTAGCAGTATATGCTGTGGTACACCACTCCTGTTGTGTTTCCTGTGGATTAGCAGAATATGCTACGTTACACCACTCCTGTTGTGTTTCTTTTGGATTAGCAGAATATGATACGGTACACCACTCCTGTTCTGTTTCTTCTGGATTAGCAGAAATGGCTACAGTACACCACTTCTGTTCTGTTTCTTCTGAATTTACAGAATATGCTTTAGTACACCAGTCCTGTTCTGTTTCTTCTGAATTAGCAGAATATGCTACGGTACACCACTCCTGTTCTGTTTCTTCTGAATTAGCAGAATATGCTATGGACCGGTACACCACTCCTGTTCTGTTTCTTCTGAATTAGCAGAATATGCTACGGTACAGTTCTCCTGTTCTGTTTCTTCTGAATTAGCAGAATATGCTACGGTAGTCCACTCCTGTTGTGTTTCTTCTGAATTATCAGAATATGCTATGGTACACCACTCCTGTTCTGTTTCTTCTGGATTAGCAGAATATGCTACAGTCCACCACTCCTGTTCTGTTTCTTCTGAATTTTCAGAATATGCTTTAGTACACCGCTCCTGTTCTGTTTCTTCTGAATTAGAAGAATATGCAATGGTACACCTCTACTCTTCTGTTTCTTCTGAATTAGCAGAATATGCTACGCTATACCACTCCTGTTCTTTTTGTTTTGAATTAGCAGAATATACTACGGTACATCTCTCCAGTTGTGTTTCTTCTGGATTAGCAGAATATGCTACGGTACACCACTCCTGTTGTGTTTCTTCTGGATTAGCAGAATATGCTATGGTACACCTCTCCTGTTGTGTTTCTTCTGGAATAGCAGAATATGCTACAGTACACCACTACTGTGCAGTTTCTTCTGGATTAGCAGAATATGCTACAGTAGACCACTCCTGTTCTGTTTCTTCTGAATTAGCAATATATGCTACGGACTGGTACACCAATCTTGTTCTATTTCTTCTGAATTAGCATAACATGCTATGGTACTCCTCTCCTGTTGTGTTTCTTCTGGATTAGCAGAATATGCTACGGTACACGTCTCCTATTGTGTGTCTTCTGGATTAGCAGAATATGATATGGTACACCACTTCTGTTATGTTTCCTCTGGATTAGCAGAATATGCTATGGTACACCACTCATATTCTGTTTCTTCTGAATTAGCAAAATATGCTACGGCACACCTCTGCTGTTGGGTGTCTTCCGGATTAGCAGAATATGCTAAAGTACACCACTCCTGTTCTGTTTCTTCTGGATTAGCAGAATATGATACGGTACACCTCTCTCTGAATTAGCAGAATATGCTTTGGTACACCACTCCTGTTCTGTTTCTTCTGAATCAGCAGAATATGCTACGGTACACCACTCCTGTTGTGTTTCCTCTGGATTAGCAGAATATGCTACGATACACCACTCCTGTTGTGTTTCTTCTGGATTAGCAGAATATGATACAGTACACCTCTCTCTGAATTAGCAGAATATGCAACGGTACACCACTCCTGTTGTGTTTCTTCTTAATTAGCAGAATATGCTACTGTACACCACCCCTGTTGTGTTTCTTCTGAATTAGCAGAATATCCTATGGTACACCACTCCTCTTCTGTTTCTTCTGGATTAGCAGAATATGCTACAATACACGACTCCTGTTCTGTTACTTCTGGATTAGCAGAATATGCCACAGTAAATCATGCCTGTTGTGTTTCTTCTGAACTAGCAAAATATGCTATAGTTCACAATCTGTTCTGTTTCTTCTGAATTATCCTCCTGTTCTGTTTCTTCTGATTTAGCAGAATATGCTACAGTACACCTCTCCTGTTGTGTTTCTTCTGAATTAGCAGAATATGCTTTGGTACACCACTCCTGTTCTGTTTCTTCTGAATTAGCAGAATATGCTACGGTACACCACTCCTGTTCTGTTTCTTCTGATTTAGCAGAATATGCTATGGTACACCACTCCTGTTGTGTTTCTTCTAAAGTAGCAGAATATGCTACGGTACAGCACTCTTGTTGTGTTTCTTCCGGATTAGCAGAATATGCTACGGTACACCACTCCTATTGTGTTTCTTCTGGATTAGCAGAATATGATACGGTACACCCTTCCTGTTCTGTTTCTTCTGGATTAGCAGAATATGATACGGTACACCTCTCTCTGAATTAGCAGAATTTGCTTTGGTACACCACTCCTGTTCTGTTTCTTCTGAATCAGCAGATTATGCTACGGTACACCACTCCCGTTTTGTTTCCTCTGGATTAGCAGAATGTGCTACAGTACACCACTCCTGTTGTGTTTCTTCTAGATTAGCAGAATATGCTTTGGTACACCTCTCCTGTTCTGTATCATCCGAATTAGCAGAATATGCTACAGTACACCACTCCTGTTGTGTTTCTTCTGAATTAGCAGAATATGCTACTGTACACCACTCCTGTTGTGTTTCTTCTGAATTAGCAGAATATGCTACGGTACACCACTCCTGTTGTGTTTCCTCTGGATTAGCAGAATGTGCTACGGTACACCAATCCTGTTGTGTTTCTTCTGAAGTAGCAGAATATGCTACGGTACACCACTCCTGTTGTGTTTCGTCTGGATTAGCAGAATATGCTACGATACACCACTCCTGTTGTGTATCTTCTGGATTAGCAAAATATGATACAGTACACCTCTCTCTGAATGAGCAGAATATGCTTTGGTACACCACTCCGGTTCTGTTTCTTCTGAATTAGCAGAATATGCTACGGTACACCATTCCTGTTGTGTTTCTTCTGAAGTAGCAGAATATGCTACGGTACACCACTCCTGTTGTGTTTCATCTGAATTAGCAGAATATGCTACGATACACCACTCCTGTTGTGTTTCTTCTGGATTAGCAGAATTTGCAATGGTACACCACTCCTGTTCTGTTTTTCCGAATTAGCAGAATATGCTACGGTACACCACTCCTGTTCTGTTTCTTCTGGATTAGCAGAATATGATATGGTACACCTCTCTCTGAATTAGCAGAATATGCTTTGGTACACCACTCCAGTTCTGTTTCTTCTGAATCAGCAGAATATGCTACGGTACACCACTCCTGTTGTGTTTCTTCTGGATTAGCAGAATATGCTACGATACACCACTCCTGTTGTGTTTCTTCTGGATTAGCAGAATATGATACAGTACACCTCTCTCTGAATTAGCAGAATATACAACGGTACACCACTCCTGTTCTGTTTCTTCTGAATCAGCAGAATATGCTACGGTACACCATTCCTGTTGTGTTTCTTCTGAAGTAGCAGAATATGCTACGGTACACCACTCCTGTTGTGTTTCGTCTGGATTAGCAGAATATGCTACGATACACCACTCCTGTTGTGTTTCTTCTGGATTAGCAGAATATGTAATGGTACACCACTCCTGTTCTGTTTCTTCCGAATTAGCAGAATATGCTTTGGTACACCACTCCTGTTCTGTTTCTTCTGAATCAGCAGAATATGCTACGGTACACCACCCCTGTTGTTTTTCCTCTGGATTAGCAGAATGTGCTACGGTACACCACTCCTGTTGTGTTTCTTCTGAAGTAGCAGAATATGCTATGGTACACCACTCCTGTTGTGTTTCATCTAGATTAGCAGAATATGCTTCGATACACCACTCCTGTTGTTTTTCTTCTAGATTAGCAGAATATGCTATGGTACACCACTCCTGTTCTGTTTTGTCCGAATTAGCAGAATATGCAACGGTACACCTCTCTCTGAATTAGCAGAATATGCTTTGGTACACCACTCCTGTTCTGTTTCTTCTGAATTAGCAGAATATGCTTTGGTACACCACTCCTGTTCTGTTTCTTCTGAATCAGCAGAATATGCTACGGTACACCATTCCTGTTGTGTTTCTTCTGAAGTAGCAGAATATGCTACGGTACACCACTCCTGTTGTGTTTCGTCTGGATTAGCAGAATATGCTACGATACACCACTCCTGTTGTGTTTCTTCTGGATTAGCAGAATATGTAATGGTACACCACTCCTGTTCTGTTTCTTCCGAATTAGCAGAATATGCTTTGGTACACCACTCCTGTTCTGTTTCTTCTGAATCAGCAGAATATGCTACGGTACACCACCCCTGTTGTTTTTCCTCTGGATTAGCAGAATGTGCTACGGTACACCACTCCTGTTGTGTTTCTTCTGAAGTAGCAGAATATGCTATGGTACACCACTCCTGTTGTGTTTCATCTAGATTAGCAGAATATGCTTCGATACACCACTCCTGTTGTTTTTCTTCTAGATTAGCAGAATATGCTATGGTACACCACTCCTGTTCTGTTTTGTCCGAATTAGCAGAATATGCAACGGTACACCACTCCTGTTGTGTTTCTTCTTAATTAGCAGAATGTGCTACTGTACACCACCCCTGTTGTGTTCCTTCTGAATTAGCAGAATATCCTACGGTACACCACTCCTCTTCTGTTTCTTCTGGATTAGCAGAATATGCTACAATACACCATTCCTGTTCTGTTTCTTCTGAATTAGCAGAATATGCAACAGTAAATCATGCCTGTTGTGTTTGTTCTGAACTAGCAAAATATGCTATAGTTCACCAATCTGTTCTGTTTCTTCTGAATTATCCTCCTGTTCTGTTTCTTCTGGATTAGCAGAATATGCTACAATACACCACTCCTGTTGTGTTTCTTCTGAATTAGCAGAATATGGTACTGTACACCACTCCTGTTGTGTTTCTTCTCAATTAGCAAAATATGCTACGGTACAACACTCCTGTTCTCTTTCTTCTGAACCAGCAGAATATGCTATGGTACACCACTCCTGTTGTGTTTCCTCTGGATTAGCAGAATGTGCTACGGTACACCAATCCTGTTGTGTTTCTTCTGAAGTAGCAGAATATGCTACGGTACACCACTCCTGTTGTGTTTCATCTGGGTTAGCAGAATATGCTACGGTACACCACTCCTGTTGTGTTTCTTCTGGATTAGCAGAATATGATGCAGTACACCTCTCTCTGAATTAGCAGAATATGCTTTGGTACACCACTCCTGTTCTGTTTCTTCTGAATTAGCAGAATATGCTTTGGTACACCACTCCTGTTCTGTTTCTTCTGAATCAGCAGAATATGCTACGGTACACCATTCCTGTTGTGTTTCTTCTGAAGTAGCAGAATATGCTACGGCACACCACTCCTGTTGTGTTTCGTCTGGATTAGCAGAATATGCTACGATACATCACTCCTGTTGTATTTCTTCTGGATTAGCAGAATATGTAATGGTACACCACTCCTGTTCTGTTTCTTCCAAATTAGCAGAATATGCTTTGGTACACCACTCCTGTTCTGTTTCTTCTGAATCAGCAGAATATGCTACGGTACACCACCCCTGTTGTTTTTCTTCTAGATTAGCAGAATATGCTATGGTACACCACTCCTGTTCTGGTTCGTCCAAATTAGCAGAATATGCAACAGTACACCACTCCTGTTGTGTTTCTTCTTAATTAGCAGAATGTGCTACTGTACACCACCCCTGTTGTGTTTCTTCTGAATTAGCAGAATATCCTACGGTACACCACTCCTCTTCTGTTTCTTCTGGATTAGCAGAATATGCTACAATACACCACTCCTGTTCTGTTTCTTCTGAAGTAGCAGAATATGCTACGGTACACCACTCCTGTTGTGTTTCGTCTGGATTAGCAGAATATGCTACAATACACCACTCCTGTTGTGTATCTTCTGGATTAGCAGAATATGATACAGTACACCTCTCTCTGAATTAGCAGAATATGCTTTGGTACACCACTCCTGTTCTGTTTCTTCTGAATCTGCAGAATATGCTACGGTACACCATTCCTGTTGTGTTTCTTCTGAAGTAGCAGAATATGCTACGGTACACCACTCCTGTTGTGTTTCATTTGGATTAGTAGAATTTGCTACGATACACCACTCCTGTTGTGTTTCTTCTGGATTAGCAGAATTTGCAATGGTACACCACTCCTGTTCAGTTTCTTCCTAATTAGCAGAATATGCTACGGTACACCACTCCTGTTCTGTTTCTTCTGAATCAGCAGAATATGCTACGGTAGACCACTCCTGTTGTGTTTCCTCTGGATTAGCAGAATATGCTACGATACACCACTCCTGTTGTGTTTCTTCTGGATTAGCAGAATATGATACAGTACACCTCTCTCTGAATTAGCAGAATATGCTTTGGTACACCACTCCTGTTCTGTTTCTTCTGAATCTGCAGAATATGCTACGGTACACCATTCCTGTTGTGTTTCTTCTGAAGTAGCAGAATATGCTACGGTACACCACTCCTGTTGTGTTTCATTTGGATTAGTAGAATTTGCTACGATACACCACTCCTGTTGTGTTTCTTCTGGATTAGCAGAATTTGCAATGGTACACCACTCCTGTTCTGTTTCTTCCTAATTAGCAGAATATGCTACGGTACACCACTCCTGCTCTGTTTCTTCTGAATCAGCAGAATATGCTACGGTAGACCACTCCTGTTGTGTTTCCTCTGGATTAGCAGAATATGCTACGATACACCACTCCTGTTGTGTTTCTTCTTAATTAGCAGAATATGCTACTGTACACCACACCTGTTGTGTTTTTTCTGAATTAGCATAATATCCTACAGTACACCACTCCTCTTCTGTTTCTTCTGGAGTAGCAGAATATGCTACAATACACCACTCCTGTTGTGTTTTTTCTGATTTAGCAGAATATGCTACATTACACCTCTCCTTTTGTGTTTCTTCTGAATTAGCAGAATATGCTTTGGCACACCACTCCTGTTCTGTTTCTTCTGAATTAGCCGAATATGCTACGGTACACCACTCCTGTTCTGTTTCTTCTGAATTAGCAGAATATGCTATGGTACACCACTCCTGTTGTGTTTCTTCTAAAGTAGCAGAATATGCTACGGTACACCACTCTTGCTGTGTTTCTTCCGGATTAGCAGAATATGCTACGGTACACCACTCCTGTTGTGTTTCTTCTGGATTAGCAGAATATGATACGGTACACCACTCCTGTTGTGTTTCTTCTGGATTAGCAGAAATGGCTATAGTACACCACTCCTGTTGTGTTTCTTTTGAATTTACAGAATATGCTTTAGTACACCACTCCTGTTCTGTTTCTTCTGAATAAACAACATATGCTACAGTACACCACTCCTGTTCTGTTTCTTCTGAATTAGCAGAATATGCTATGGACTGGTACACCACTCCTGTTCTTTTTCTTCTGAATTAGCAGAATATACTACGGTACACCTCTCCTGTCGTGTTTCTTCTGGATTAACAGAATATGCTATGGTACACCCCTCCTGTTGTTTTTCTTCTGGATTAGCAGAATATGTTACGGTACACCTCTCTTGTTGTGTTTCTTCTGGATTAGAAGAATATGCTACAGTACACCACTCCTGTTCTGTTTTTTTCTGGATAAGCAGAATATTCTACGGTAACCACTCCTGTTGTATTTCTTCCGGATTAGCAGAATATGCTACGTTACACCTCTCCAGTTGTGTTTCTTCTGAATTAGCAGAATATGCTACAGTACACCTCTCCTGTTGCGTGTCTTCTGGATTAGCAGAATATGCTACAGTAGACCACCCCTGTTCTGTTTCTTCTGGATTAGCAGAATATGCTATGGTACACGACTCCTTTTCTGTTTCTTCTGAATTAGCAAAATATGCTATGGACCGGTACACCACTCCTGTTTCTTCTGAATTAGCAGAATATGCCACAGTACACTTCTCCTGTTGTGTTTCTTCTGAATTAGCAGAATATGCTTTGCTACACCACTCCTGTTCTGTTTCTTCTGAATTAGCCGAATATGCTACGGTACACCACTCCTGTTCTTTTTCTTCTGAATTAGCAGAATATACTACGCTACACCACTCCTGTTGTGTTTCTTCTGAAGTAGCAGAATATGCTATGGTACACCACTCCTGTTGTGTTTCATCTAGATTAGCAGAATATGCTTCGATACACCACTCCTGTTGTTTTTCTTCTAGATTAGCAGAATATGCTATGGTACACCACTCCTGTTCTGTTTTGTCCGAATTAGCAGAATATGCAACGGTACACCACTCCTGTTGTGTTTCTTCTTAATTAGCAGAATGTGCTACTGTACACCACCCCTGTTGTGTTCCTTCTGAATTAGCAGAATATCCTACGGTACACCACTCCTCTTCTGTTTCTTCTGGATTAGCAGAATATGCTACAATACACCATTCCTGTTCTGTTTCTTCTGAATTAGCAGAATATGCAACAGTAAATCATGCCTGTTGTGTTTGTTCTGAACTAGCAAAATATGCTATAGTTCACCAATCTGTTCTGTTTCTTCTGAATTATCCTCCTGTTCTGTTTCTTCTGGATTAGCAGAATATGCTACAATACACCACTCCTGTTGTGTTTCTTCTGAATTAGCAGAATATGGTACTGTACACCACTCCTGTTGTGTTTCTTCTCAATTAGCAAAATATGCTACGGTACAACACTCCTGTTCTCTTTCTTCTGAACCAGCAGAATATGCTATGGTACACCACTCCTGTTGTGTTTCCTCTGGATTAGCAGAATGTGCTACGGTACACCAATCCTGTTGTGTTTCTTCTGAAGTAGCAGAATATGCTACGGTACACCACTCCTGTTGTGTTTCATCTGGGTTAGCAGAATATGCTACGGTACACCACTCCTGTTGTGTTTCTTCTGGATTAGCAGAATATGATACAGTACACCTCTCTCTGAATTAGCAGAATATGCTTTGGTACACCACTCCTGTTCTGTTTCTTCTGAATTAGCAGAATATGCTTTGGTACACCACTCCTGTTCTGTTTCTTCTGAATCAGCAGAATATGCTACGGTACACCATTCCTGTTGTGTTTCTTCTGAAGTAGCAGAATATGCTAGGGCACACCACTCCTGTTGTGTTTCGTCTGGATTAGCAGAATATGCTACGATACACCACTCCTGTTGTATTTCTTCTGGATTAGCAGAATATGTAATGGTACACCACTCCTGTTCTGTTTCTTCCAAATTAGCAGAATATGCTTTGGTACACCATTCCTGTTCTGTTTCTTCTGAATCAGCAGAATATGCTACGGTACACCACCCCTGTTGTTTTTCTTCTAGATTAGCAGAATATGCTATGGTACACCACTCCTGTTCTGGTTCGTCCAAATTAGCAGAATATGCAACAGTACACCACTCCTGTTGTGTTTCTTCTTAATTAGCAGAATGTGCTACTGTACACCACCCCTGTTGTGTTTCTTCTGAATTAGCAGAATATCCTACGGTACACCACTCCTCTTCTGTTTCTTCTGGATTAGCAGAATATGCTACAATACACCACTCCTGTTCTGTTTCTTCTGAAGCAGCAGAATATGCTACGGTACACCACTCCTGTTGTGTTTCATCTGGATTAGCAGAATATGCTACAATACACCACTCCTGTTGTGTATCTTCTGGATTAGCAGAATATGATACAGTACACCTCTCTCTGAATTAGCAGAATATGCTTTGGTACACCACTCCTGTTCTGTTTCTTCTGAATCTGCAGAATATGCTACAGTACACCATTCCTGTTGTGTTTCTTCTGAAGTAGCAGAATATGCTACGGTACACCACTCCTGTTGTGTTTCATTTGGATTAGTAGAATTTGCTACGATACACCACTCCTGTTGTGTTTCTTCTGGATTAGCAGAATTTGCAATGGTACACCACTCCTGTTCTGTTTCTTCCTAATTAGCAGAATATGCTACGGTACACCACTCCTGTTCTGTTTCTTCTGAATCAGCAGAATATGCTACGGTAGACCACTCCTGTTGTGTTTCCTCTGGATTAGCAGAATATGCTACGATACACCACTCCTGTTGTGTTTCTTCTGGATTAGCAGAATATGATACAGTACACCTCTCTCTGAATTAGCAGAATATGCTTTGGTACACCACTCCTGTTCTGTTTCTTCTGAATCTGCAGAATATGCTACGGTACACCATTCCTGTTGTGTTTCTTCTGAAGTAGCAGAATATGCTACGGTACACCACTCCTGTTGTGTTTCATTTGGATTAGTAGAATTTGCTACGATACACCACTCCTGTTGTGTTTCTTCTGGATTAGCAGAATTTGCAATGGTACACCACTCCTGTTCTGTTTCTTCCTAATTAGCAGAATATGCTACGGTACACCACTCCTGTTCTGTTTCTTCTGAATCAGCAGAATATGCTACGGTAGACCACTCCTGTTGTGTTTCCTCTGGATTAGCAGAATATGCTACGATACACCACTCCTGTTGTGTTTCTTCTTAATTAGCAGAATATGCTACTGTACACCACACCTGTTGTGTTTTTTCTGAATTAGCATAAAATCCTACAGTACACCACTCCTCTTCTGTTTCTTCTGGAGTAGCAGAATATGCTACAATACACCACTCCTGTTGTGTTTTTTCTGATTTAGCAGAATATGCTACAGTACACCTCTCCTTTTGTGTTTCTTCTGAATTAGCAGAATATGCTTTGGCACACCACTCCTGTTCTGTTTCTTCTGAATTAGCCGAATATGCTACGGTACACCACTCCTGTTCTGTTTCTTCTGAATTAGCAGAATATGCTATGGTACACCACTCCTGTTGTGTTTCTTCTAAAGTAGCAGAATATGCTACGGTACACCACTCTTGCTGTGTTTCTTCCGGATTAGCAGAATATGCTACGGTACACCACTCCTGTTGTGTTTCTTCTGGATTAGCAGAATATGATACGGTACACCACTCCTGTTGTGTTTCTTCTGGATTAGCAGAAATGGCTATAGTACACCACTCCTGTTGTGTTTCTTTTGAATTTACAGAATATGCTTTAGTACACCACTCCTGTTCTGTTTCTTCTGAATAAACAACATATGCTACAGTACACCACTCCTGTTCTGTTTCTTCTGAATTAGCAGAATATGCTATGGACTGGTACACCACTCCTGTTCTTTTTCTTCTGAATTAGCAGAATATACTACGGTACACCTCTCCTGTCGTGTTTCTTCTGGATTAACAGAATATGCTATGGTACACCCCTCCTGTTGTGTTTCTTCTGGATTAGCAGAATATGTTACGGTACACCTCTCTTGTTGTGTTTCTTCTGGATTAGAAGAATATGCTACAGTACACCACTCCTGTTCTGTTTTTTTCTGGATAAGCAGAATATTCTACGGTAACCACTCCTGTTGTATTTCTTCCGGATTAGCAGAATATGCTACGTTACACCTCTCCAGTTGTGTTTCTTCTGAATTAGCAGAATATGCTACAGTACACCTCTCCTGTTGCGTGTCTTCTGGATTAGCAGAATATGCTACAGTAGACCACCCCTGTTCTGTTTCTTCTGGATTAGCAGAATATGCTATGGTACACGACTCCTTTTCTGTTTCTTCTGAATTAGCAAAATATGCTATGGACCGGTACACCACTCCTGTTTCTTCTGAATTAGCAGAATATGCCACAGTACACTTCTCCTGTTGTGTTTCTTCTGAATTAGCAGAATATGCTTTGCTACACCACTCCTGTTCTGTTTCTTCTGAATTAGCCGAATATGCTACGGTACACCACTCCTGTTCTTTTTCTTCTGAATTAGCAGAATATACTACGGTACACCACTCCTGTTGTGTTTCTTCTGAAGTAGCAGAATATGCTATGGTACACCACTCCTGTTGTGTTTCATCTAGATTAGCAGAATATGCTTCGATACACCACTCCTGTTGTTTTTCTTCTAGATTAGCAGAATATGCTATGGTACACCACTCCTGTTCTGTTTTGTCCGAATTAGCAGAATATGCAACGGTACACCTCTCTCTGAATTAGCAGAATATGCTTTGGTACACCACTCCTGTTCTGTTTCTTCTGAATTAGCAGAATATGCTTTGGTACACCACTCCTGTTCTGTTTCTTCTGAATCAGCAGAATATGCTACGGTACACCATTCCTGTTGTGTTTCTTCTGAAGTAGCAGAATATGCTACGGTACACCACTCCTGTTGTGTTTCGTCTGGATTAGCAGAATATGCTACGATACACCACTCCTGTTGTGTTTCTTCTGGATTAGCAGAATATGTAATGGTACACCACTCCTGTTCTGTTTCTTCCGAATTAGCAGAATATGCTTTGGTACACCACTCCTGTTCTGTTTCTTCTGAATCAGCAGAATATGCTACGGTACACCACCCCTGTTGTTTTTCCTCTGGATTAGCAGAATGTGCTACGGTACACCACTCCTGTTGTGTTTCTTCTGAAGTAGCAGAATATGCTATGGTACACCACTCCTGTTGTGTTTCATCTAGATTAGCAGAATATGCTTCGATACACCACTCCTGTTGTTTTTCTTCTAGATTAGCAGAATATGCTATGGTACACCACTCCTGTTCTGTTTTGTCCGAATTAGCAGAATATGCAACGGTACACCACTCCTGTTGTGTTTCTTCTTAATTAGCAGAATGTGCTACTGTACACCACCCCTGTTGTGTTCCTTCTGAAGTAGCAGAATATCCTACGGTACACCACTCCTCTTCTGTTTCTTCTGGATTAGCAGAATATGCTACAATACACCATTCCTGTTCTGTTTCTTCTGAATTAGCAGAATATGCAACAGTAAATCATGCCTGTTGTGTTTGTTCTGAACTAGCAAAATATGCTATAGTTCACCAATCTGTTCTGTTTCTTCTGAATTATCCTCCTGTTCTGTTTCTTCTGATTTAGCAGAATATGCTACGGTACACCACTCCTTTTGTGTTTCTTCTGAATTAGCAGAATATGGTACTGTACAACACTCCTGTTGTGTTTCTTCTGAATTAGCAAAATATGCTACGGTACACCACTCCTGTTCTGTTTCTTCTGAACCAGCAGAATATGCTACGGTACACCAATCCTGTTGTGTTTCTTCTGAAGTAGCAAAATATGCTACGGTACACCACTCCTGTTGTGTTTCTTCTGGATTAGCAGAATATGATACAGTACACCTCTCTCTGAATTAGCAGAATATGCTTTGGTACACCACTCCTGTTCTGTTTCTTCTGAATTAGCAGAATATGCTTTGGTACACCACTCCTGTTCTGTTTCTTCTGAATCAGCAGAATATGCTACGGTACACCACTCCTGTTGTGCTTCGTCTGGATTAGCAGAATATGCTACGATACACCACTCCTGTTGTGTTTCTTCTGGATTAGCAGAATATGCAATGGTACACCACTCCTGTTCTGTTTCTTCCGAATTAGCAGAATATACTTTGGTACACCACTCCTGTTCTGTTTCTTCTGAATCAGCAGAATATGCTACGGTACACCACTCCTGTTGTGTTTCCTCTGGATTAGCAGAATGTGCTACGGTTCACCACTCCTGTTGTGTTTCTTCTGAAGTAGCAGAATATGCTACGGTACAGCACTCCTGTTGTGTTTCATCTGGATTAGCAGAATATGCTACGATACACCACTCCTGTTGTGTTTCTTCTAGATTAGCAGAATATGCTATGGTACACCACTCCTGTTCTGTTTCGTCCGAATTAGCAGAATATGCAACGGTACACCACTCCTGTTGTGTTTGTTCTTAATTAGCAGAATATGCTACTGTACACCACCCCTGTTGTGTTTCTTCTGAATTAGCAGAATATCCTATGGTACACCACTCCTCTTCTGTTTCTTCTGGATTAGCAGAATATGCTACAATACACCACTCCTGTCCTGTTTCTTCTGAATTAGCAGAATATGCTACAGTAAATCATACCTGTTGTGTTTGTTCTGAACTAGCAAAATATGCTATAGTTCACCAATCTGTTCTGTTTCTTCTGAATTATCCTGCTGTTCTGTTTGTTCTGATTTAGCAGAATATGCTACAGTACACCTCTCCTGTTGTGTTTCTTCTGAATTAGCAGAATATGCTTTGGTACACCACTCCTGTTCTGTTTCTTCTGAACTAGCAGAATATGCTACGGTACACCAATCCTGTTCTGTTTCTTTTGAATTAGCAGAATATGCTTTGGTACACAACTATTGTTCTGTTTCTTCTGAATTAGCAGAATATGCTACAGTACACCACTCCTGTTGTGTTTCTTCTGGATTAGCAGAATATTCTACAGTTCGACACTCCTGTTGTGTTTCTTCTAAAGTAGCAGAATATGCTACGGTACAATACTCTTGTTGTGTTTCTTCCGGATTCGCATAGTATGCTACAGTACACCACTCCTGTTGTGTTTCTTCTGGATTAGCAGAATATGATACGGTACACCACTCCTGTTGTGTTTCTTCTGGTTTAGCAGAAATGGCTACAGTACACCACTCCCGTTGTGTTTCTTTTGAATTTACAGAATATGCTTTAGTTCCCCACTCCTGTTCTGTTTCTTCTAAATTAGCAGAATATGCTATGGTACACCACTACTGTTCTGTTTCTTCGGAATCAGCAGAATATGCTACGGTACACCACACTTGTTGTGTGTCTTCTGGATTAGCAGAATATGCTATGTTACACCACTCCTGTTCTGTTCCTTCTGGATTAGCAGAATATGCTATGGTAGACCACTCCTATTCTGTTTCCTCTGAATTAGCAGAACATGCTATGGACCGGTACATCACTCCTGTTCTGTTTGTTCTGATGTAGCAGAATATGCTTCGGTACACCACTACTATTGTGTTTCTTCTGAATTAGCAGTATATGCTGTGGTACACCACTCCTGTTGTGTTTCCTGTGGATTAGCAGAATATGCTACGTTACACCACTCCTGTTGTGTTTCTTTTGGATTAGCAGAATATGATACGGTACACCACTCCTGTTCTGTTTCTTCTGGATTAGCAGAAATGGCTACAGTACACCACTTCTGTTCTGTTTCTTCTGAATTTACAGAATATGCTTTAGTACACCAGTCCTGTTCTGTTTCTTCTGAATTAGCAGAATATGCTACGGTACACCACTCCTGTTCTGTTTCTTCTGAATTAGCAGAATATGCTATGGACCGGTACACCACTCCTGTTCTGTTTCTTCTGAATTAGCAGAATATGCTACGGTACAGTTCTCCTGTTCTGTTTCTTCTGAATTAGCAGAATATGCTACGGTAGTCCACTCCTGTTGTGTTTCTTCTGAATTATCAGAATATGCTATGGTACACCACTCCTGTTCTGTTTCTTCTGGATTAGCAGAATATGCTACAGTCCACCACTCCTGTTCTGTTTCTTCTGAATTTTCAGAATATGCTTTAGTACACCGCTCCTGTTCTGTTTCTTCTGAATTAGAAGAATATGCAATGGTACACCTCTACTCTTCTGTTTCTTCTGAATTAGCAGAATATGCTACGCTATACCACTCCTGTTCTTTTTGTTTTGAATTAGCAGAATATACTACGGTACATCTCTCCAGTTGTGTTTCTTCTGGATTAGCAGAATATGCTACGGTACACCACTCCTGTTGTGTTTCTTCTGGATTAGCAGAATATGCTATGGTACACCTCTCCTGTTGTGTTTCTTCTGGAATAGCAGAATATGCTACAGTACACCACTACTGTGCAGTTTCTTCTGGATTAGCAGAATATGCTACAGTAGACCACTCCTGTTCTGTTTCTTCTGAATTAGCAATATATGCTACGGACTGGTACACCAATCTTGTTCTATTTCTTCTGAATTAGCATAACATGCTATGGTACTCCTCTCCTGTTGTGTTTCTTCTGGATTAGCAGAATATGCTACGGTACACGTCTCCTATTGTGTGTCTTCTGGATTAGCAGAATATGATATGGTACACCACTTCTGTTATGTTTCCTCTGGATTAGCAGAATATGCTATGGTACACCACTCATATTCTGTTTCTTCTGAATTAGCAAAATATGCTACGGCACACCTCTGCTGTTGGGTGTCTTCCGGATTAGCAGAATATGCTAAAGTACACCACTCCTGTTCTGTTTCTTCTGGATTAGCAGAATATGATACGGTACACCTCTCTCTGAATTAGCAGAATATGCTTTGGTACACCACTCCTGTTCTGTTTCTTCTGAATCAGCAGAATATGCTACGGTACACCACTCCTGTTGTGTTTCTTCTGGATTAGCAGAATATGATACAGTACACCTCTCTCTGAATTAGCAGAATATGCAACGGTACACCACTCCTGTTGTGTTTCTTCTTAATTAGCAGAATATGCTACTGTACACCACCCCTGTTGTGTTTCTTCTGAATTAGCAGAATATCCTATGGTACACCACTCCTCTTCTGTTTCTTCTGGATTAGCAGAATATGCTACAATACACGACTCCTGTTCTGTTACTTCTGGATTAGCAGAATATGCCACAGTAAATCATGCCTGTTGTGTTTCTTCTGAACTAGCAAAATATGCTATAGTTCACAATCTGTTCTGTTTCTTCTGAATTATCCTCCTGTTCTGTTTCTTCTGATTTAGCAGAATATGCTACAGTACACCTCTCCTGTTGTGTTTCTTCTGAATTAGCAGAATATGCTTTGGTACACCACTCCTGTTCTGTTTCTTCTGAATTAGCAGAATATGCTACGGTACACCACTCCTGTTCTGTTTCTTCTGATTTAGCAGAATATGCTATGGTACACCACTCCTGTTGTGTTTCTTCTAAAGTAGCAGAATATGCTACGGTACAGCACTCTTGTTGTGTTTCTTCCGGATTAGCAGAATATGCTACGGTACACCACTCCTATTGTGTTTCTTCTGGATTAGCAGAATATGATACGGTACACCCTTCCTGTTCTGTTTCTTCTGGATTAGCAGAATATGATACGGTACACCTCTCTCTGAATTAGCAGAATTTGCTTTGGTACACCACTCCTGTTCTGTTTCTTCTGAATCAGCAGATTATGCTACGGTACACCACTCCCGTTTTGTTTCCTCTGGATTAGCAGAATGTGCTACAGTACACCACTCCTGTTGTGTTTCTTCTAGATTAGCAGAATATGCTTTGGTACACCTCTCCTGTTCTGTATCATCCGAATTAGCAGAATATGCTACAGTACACCACTCCTGTTGTGTTTCTTCTGAATTAGCAGAATATGCTACTGTACACCACTCCTGTTGTGTTTCTTCTGAATTAGCAGAATATGCTACGGTACACCACTCCTGTTGTGTTTCCTCTGGATTAGCAGAATGTGCTACGGTACACCAATCCTGTTGTGTTTCTTCTGAAGTAGCAGAATATGCTACGGTACACCACTCCTGTTGTGTTTCGTCTGGATTAGCAGAATATGCTACGATACACCACTCCTGTTGTGTATCTTCTGGATTAGCAAAATATGATACAGTACACCTCTCTCTGAATGAGCAGAATATGCTTTGGTACACCACTCCGGTTCTGTTTCTTCTGAATTAGCAGAATATGCTACGGTACACCATTCCTGTTGTGTTTCTTCTGAAGTAGCAGAATATGCTACGGTACACCACTCCTGTTGTGTTTCATCTGAATTAGCAGAATATGCTACGATACACCACTCCTGTTGTGTTTCTTCTGGATTAGCAGAATTTGCAATGGTACACCACTCCTGTTCTGTTTTTCCGAATTAGCAGAATATGCTATGGTACACCACTCCTGTTCTGTTTCTTCTGGATTAGCAGAATATGATATGGTACACCTCTCTCTGAATTAGCAGAATATGCTTTGGTACACCACTCCAGTTCTGTTTCTTCTGAATCAGCAGAATATGCTACGGTACACCACTCCTGTTGTGTTTCCTCTGGATTAGCAGAATATGCTACGATACACCACTCCTGTTGTGTTTCTTCTGGATTAGCAGAATATGATACAGTACACCTCTCTCTGAATTAGCAGAATATACAACGGTACACCACTCCTGTTGTGTTTCTTCTTAAGTAGCAGAATATGCTACTGTACACCACCCCTGTTGTGTTTCTTCTGAATTAGCAGAATATCCTACGGTAAACCACTCCTCTTCTGTTTCTTCTGGATTAGCAGAATATGCTATGGTACACCACTCCTATTCTGTTTCCTCTGAATTAGCAGAACATGCTATGGACCGGTACATCACTCCTGTTCTGTTTCTTCTGATGTAGCAGAAATTGCTTCGGTACACCACTACTGTTGTGTTTCTTCTGAATTAGCAGTATATGCTGTGGTACACCACTCCTGTTGTGTTTCTTGTGGATTAGCAGAATATGCTACAGTACACCACTCCTGTTGTGTTTTTTTGGATTAGCAGAATATGATACGGTACACGACTCCTGTTGTGTTTCTTCTGAATTAGCAGAATATGCTACGGTACACCACTCTTGTTTTGTTTCTTCTGAATTAGCAGAATATGCTACGGTACACCACTCCTGTTGTCTTTCTTCTGAATTATCAGAATATGCTACGGTACACCTCTACTGTTGTGTGTCTTCTGGATTAGCAGATTATGCTATGGTACACCACTCCTTTTCTGTTTCTTCTGGATTAGCAGAACATGCTACGGTACACCACTCCTATTCTGTTTCTTCTGGATTAGCAGAATATGCAACAGTACACCACCCTTGTTGTGTTTCTTCTGGATTAGCAGAATATGCTCCGGTACACTACTCCTGATGTGTTTCTTCTGAATTAGCAGAATAGGCTATGGTACACCGCTCCTGTTGTGTTTCTTGTAGATTAGCAGAATATGCTATGGTACATCACTCCTGTTGTGTTTCTTCTGGATTAGCAGAATATGATACAGTACATGACTCCTGTTGTGTTTCTTCTGAATAAGCAGAATATGCTTTGGTACACCACTCCTGTTGTGTTTCTTCTGAATTAGAATGTGCTACGATACACCACTTCTGTTGTGTTTCTTCTGAATTAGCAGAATATGCTACGGTACACCCTTCCTGTTCTATTTCTTCTGGATTAGCAGAATATGATACGGTACAACTCTCCCTGAATTAGCAGAATATGCTTTGGTACACCACTCCTGTTCTGTTTCTTCTGAATCAGCAGAATATGCCACGGTACACCATTCCTGTTGTGTTTCCTCTGGATTAGCAGAATGTGCTACGGTACACCACTCCTGTTGTGTTTCTTCTAGATTAGCAGAATATGCTTTGGTACACCTCTCCTGTTCTGTATCGTCCGAATTAGCAGAATATGCTACGGTACACCACTCCTGTTGTGTTTCTTCTGAATTAGCAGAATATGCTACTGTACACCACTCCTGTTGTGTTTCTTCTGAATTAGCAGAATATGCTAAGGTACACCACTCCTGTTCCGTTTCTCCTGAATCAGCAGAATATGCTACGGTACACCACTCCTGTTGTGTTTCCTCTGGATTAGCAGAATGTGGTACGGTACACCAATCCTGTTGTGTTTCTTCTGAAGTAGCAGAATATGCTACGGTACACCACTCCTGTTGTGTTTCGTCTGGATTAACAGAATATGCTACGATACACCACTCCTGTTGTGTTTCTTCTGGATTAGCAGAATATGATACAGTACACCTCTCTCTGAATTAGCAGAATATGCTTTGGTACACCACTCCTGTTCTGTTTCTTCTGAATTAGCAGAATATGCTTTGGTACACCACTCCTGTTCTGTTTCTTCTGAATCTGCAGAATATGCTACGGTACACCATTCCTTTTGTGTTTCTTCTGGATTAGCAGAATATGCAATGGTACACCACTCCTGTTCTGTTTCTTCCGAATTAGCAGAATATGCTACGGTACACCACTCCTGTTCTGTTTCTTCTGGATTAGCAGAATATGATACGGTACACCTCTCTCTGAATCAGCAGAATATGCTTTGGTACACCACTCCTGTTCTGTTTCTTCTGAATCAGCAGAATATTCTACGGTACACCACTCCTGTTGTTTTTCCTCTGGATTAGCAGAATATGCTACGATACACCACTCCTGTTGTGTTTCTTCTAGATTAGCAGAATATGATACAGTACACCTCTCTCTGAATTAGCAGAATATGCAACGGTACACCACTCCTGTTGTGTTTCTTCTTAATTAGCAGAATATGCTACTGTACACCACCCCTGTTGTGTTTCTTCTGAATTAGCAGAATATCCTACGGTACACCACTCCTCTTCTGTTTCTTCTGGATTAGCAGAATATGCTACAATACACCACTCCTGTTCTGTTTCTTCTGAATTAGCAGAATATGCTACAGTAAATCATGCCTGTTGTGTTTGTTCTGAACTAGCAAAATATGCTATAGTTCACCAATCTGTTCTGTTTCTTCTGAATTATCCTCCTGTTCTGTTTCTTCTGATTTAGCAGAATATGCTACAGTACACCTCTCCTGTTGTGTTGCTTCTAGATTAGCAGAATATGCTTTGGTACACCTCTCCTGTTCTGTATCGTCCGAATTAGCAGAATATGCTACGATACACCACTCTTGTTGTGTTTCTTCTGAATTAGCAGAATATGCTACGGTACACCACTCCTGTTGTGTTTCCTCTGGATTAGCAGAATGTGCTACGGTACACCAATCCTGTGGTGTTTCTTCTGAAGTAGCAGAATATGCTACGGTACACCACTCCTGTTGTGTTTTGTCTGGATTAGCAGAATATGCTACGATACACCACTCCTGTTGTGTATCTTCTGGATTATCAGAATATGATACAGTACACCTCTCTCTGAATTAGCAGAATATGCTTTGGTACACCACTCCTGTTCTGTTTCTTCTGAATTAGCAGAATATGCTTTGGTACACCACTCCTGTTCTGTTTCTTCTGAATCTGCAGAATATGCTATGGTACACCACTCCTGTTGTGTTTCATCTGGATTAGCAGAATATGCTACGATACACCACTCCTGTTGTGTTTCTTCTGGATTAGCAGAATTTGCAACGGTACACCACTCCTGTTCTGTTTCTTCCGAATTAGCAGAATATGCTACGGTACACCACTCCTCTTCTGTTTCTTCTGGATTAGCAGAATATGATACGGTACACCTCTCTCTGAATTAGCAGAATATGCTTTGGTACACCACTCCTGTTCTGTTTCTTCTGAATCAGCAGAATATGCTACGGTACACCACTCCTGTTGTGTTTCCTCTGGATTAGCAGAATATGCTACGATACACCACTCCTGTTGTGTTTCTTCTGGATTAGCAGAATATGATACAGTACACCTCTCTCTGAATTAGCAGAATATGCAACGGTACACCACTCCTGTTGTGTTTCTTCTTAATTAGCAGAATATGCTACTGTACACCACCCCTGTTGTGTTTCTTCTGAATTAGCAGAATATCCTATGGTACACCACTCCTCTTCTGTTTCTTCTGGATTAGCAGAATATGCTACAATACACCACTCCTGTTCTGTTACTTCTGGATTAGTAGAATATGCCACAGTAAATCATGCCTGTTGTGTTTCTTCTGAACTAGCAAAATATGCTATAGTTCACAATCTGTTCTGTTTCTTCTGAATTATCCTCCTGTTCTGTTTCTTCTGATTTAGCAGAATATGCTACAGTACACCTCTCCTGTTGTGTTTCTTCTGAATTAGCAGAATATGCTTTGGTACACCACTCCTGTTCTGTTACTTCTGAATTAGCAGAATATGCTACGGTACACCACTCCTGTTCTGTTTCTTCTGATTTAGCAGAATATGCTATGGTACACCACTCCTGTTGTGTTTCTTCTAAAGTAGCAGAATATGCTACGGTACAGCACTCTTGTTGTGTTTCTTCCGGATTAGCAGAATATGCTACGGTACACCACTCCTATTGTGTTTCTTCTGGATTAGCAGAATATGATACGGTACACCACTCCTGTTGTGTTTCTTCTGGATTAGCAGAAATGGCTATAGTACACCACTCCTGTTGTGTTTCTTTTGAATTTACAGAATATGCTTTAGTACACCACTCCTGTTCTGTTTCTTCTGAATTAGCAGAATATGCTACGGTACACCACTGATGTTCTGTTTCTTCTGAATTAGCAGAATATGCTATGGTACACCACTCCTGTTCTGTTTCTTCGGAATCGGCAGAATATGTTACAGTACACCACTCCTGTTCTGTTTCTTCTGGATTAGCAGAATATGCTGTGGTACACCACTCCTGTTGTGTTTCTTGTGGATTAGCAGAATATGCTACGGTACACCACTCCTGTTCTGTTTCTTCTGAATTAGCAGAATATGCTACGGTACACCACTGATGTTCTGTTTCTTCTGAATTAGCAGCATATGCTACGGTACACCACTCCTGTTGTGTGTCTTCTGGATTAGCAGAATATGCTATGGTACACCACTCCTGTTCTGTTTCTTCTGGATTAGCAGAATATGCTGTGGTACACCACTCCTGTTGTGTTTCTTGTGGATTAGCAGAATATGCTACGGTACACCACTCCTGTTGTGTTTCTTATGGATTCGCAGAATATGATACGGTATACGACTCCTGTTGTTTTTCTTCTGACTTAGCAGAATATGCTACGGTACACCACTCCTGTTCTGTTTCTTCTGGATTAGCAGAATATGCTACAATACACCACTCCTGTTCTGTTTCTTCTGGATTAGCAGAATATGCCACAGTACATCATGCCTGTTGTGTTTCTTCTGAACTAGCAAAAATATGCTATAGTTCACAATCTGTTCTGTTTCTTCTGAATTATCCTCCTGTTCTGTTTCTTCTGATTTAGCAGAATATGCTACAGTACACCTCTCCTGTTGTGTTTCTTCTGAATTAGCAGAATATGCTTTGGTACACCACTCCTGTTCTGTTTCTTCTGAATTAGCAGAATACGCTACGGTACACCACTCCTGTTCTGTTTATCTGAATTAGCAGAATATGCTATGGTACACCACTCCTGTTGTGTTTCTTCTAAAGTAGCAGAATATGATACGGTACACCACTCCTCTTGTGTTTCTTCTGGATTAGCAGAAATGGCTATAGTACACCACTCCTGTTGTGTTTCTTTTGAATTTACATAATATGCTTTAGTACACCACTCCTGTTCTGTTTCTTCTGAATTAGCAGAATATGCTACGGTACACCACTGATGTTCTGTTTCTTCTGAATTAGCAGAATATGCTATGGTACACCACTCCTGTTCTGTTTCTTTGGAATCGGCAGAATATGTTACAGTACACAACTCCTGTTGTGTTTCTTCTGAATTAGCAGCATATGCTATGGTACACCACTCCTGTTGTGTGTCTTCTGGATTAGCAGAATATGCTATGGTACACCACTCCTGTTCTGTTTCTTCTGGATTAGCAGAATATGCTGTGGTACACCACTCCTGTTGTGTTTCTTGTGGATTAGCAGAATATGCTACGGTACACCACTCCTGTTGTGTTTCTTATGGATTAGCAGAATATGATACGGTACACGACTCCTGTTGTTTTTCTTCTGATTTAGCAGAATATGCTACGGTCCACCACTCCTGTTCTGTTTCTTCTGAATTAGCAGAATATGCTATGGTACACCACTCCTGTTGTGTTTCTTCTGAATTAGCAGAATATGCTACGGTACACCTCTCCTGTTGTGTGTCTTCTGGATTAGCAGAATATGCTACAGTACACCACTCTTTTTCTGTTTCTTCTGGATTAGAAGAATATGCTATGGTACACCACTCATATTCTGTTTCTTCTGAATTAGCAGAATATGCTATGGGCCGGTACACCACTCTTGTTGTGTGTCTTCTGGATTAGCAGAATATGCTACGGTACAAGACTCCTGTTGTGTTTCTTCTGAATTAGCAGACTATGCTACGGTACACAACTCCTGTTGTGTTTCTTCTGAATTAGCAGAATATGTTACTGTACACCACTCCTGTTTCTTCTGGATTAGCAGAATATGATACGGTATACCTCTCCTGTTGTGTTTCTTCTGATTTAGCAGAAATGGCTACAGTACACCACTCCTGTTCTGTTTCTTCTGAATTTACAGAATATGCTTTAGTACACCACTCCTGTTCTGTTTCTTCTGAATTAGCAGAATATGCTACGGTACACCACTCCTGTTGTGTTTCCTCTGGATTAGCAGAATGTGCTACGGTACACCAATCCTGTTGTGTTTCTTCTGAAGCAGCAGAATATACTACGGTACACCACTCCTGTTGTGTATCTTCTGGATTATCAGAATATGATGCAGTACACCTCTCTCTGAATTAGCAGAATATGCTTTGGTACACCACTCCTGTTCTGTTTCTTCTGAATTAGCAGAATATGCTTTGGTACACCACTCCTGTTCTGTTTCTTCTGAATCTGCAGAATATGCTACAGTACACCACTCCTGTTGTGTTTCATCTGGACTAGCAGAATATGCTACGATACACCACTCCTGTTGTGTTTCTTCTGGATTAGCAGAATTTGCAACGGTACACCACTCCTGTTCTGTTTCTTCCGAATTAGCAGAATATGCTACGGTACACCACTCCTCTTCTGTTTCTTCTGGATTAGCAAAATATGATACGGTACACCTCTCTCTGAATTAGCAGAATATGCTTTGGTACACCACTCCTGTTCTGTTTCTTCTGAATCAGCAGAATATGCTACGGTACACCACTGCTGTTGTGTTTCCTCTGGATTAGCAGAATATGCTACGATACACCACTCCTGTTGTGTTTCTTCTGGATTAGCAGAATATGATACAGTACACCTCTCTCTGAATTAGCAGAATATGCAACGGTACACCACTCCTGTTGTGTATCTTCTTAATTTGCAGAATATGCTACTGTACACCACCCCTGTTGTGTTTCTTCTGAATTAGCAGAACATCCTACGGTACACCACTCCTCTTCTGTTTCTTCTGGATTAGCAGAATATGCTACAATACACCACTCCTCTTCTGTTTCTTCTGGATTAGCAGAATATGCCACAGTACATCATGTCTGTTGTGTTTCTTCTGAACTAGCAAAAATATGCTATAGTTCACAATCTGTTCTGTTTCTTCTGAATTATCCTCCTGTTCTGTTTCTTCTGATTTAGCAGAATATGCTACAGTACACCTCTCCTGTTGTGTTTATTCTGAATTAGCAGAATATGCTTTGGTACACCACTCCTGTTCTGTTTCTTCTGAATTAGCAGAATATACTATGGTACACCACTCCTGTTCTGTTTCTTCTGAATTAGCAGAATATGCTATGGTACACCACTCCTGTTGTGTTTCTTCTAAAGTAGCAGAATATGCTACGGTACACCACTCTTGTTGTGTTTCTTCCGGATTAGCAGAATATGCTACGGTACACCACTCCTATTGTGTTTCTTCTGGATTAGCAGAATATGATACGGTACACCCCTCCTGTTGTGTTTCTTCTGGATTAGCAGAAATGGCTATAGTACACCACTCCTGTTGTGTTTCTTTTGAATTTACAGAATATGCTTTAGTACACCACTCCTGTTCTGTTTCTTCTGAATTAGCAGAATATGCTACGGTACACCATTGAGGTTCTGTTTCTTCTGAATTAGCAGAATATGCTATGGTACACCACTCCTGTTCTGTTTCTTCGGAATCGGCAGAATATGTTACAGTACACCACTCCTGTTGTGTTTCTTCTGAATTAGCAGCATATGCTACGGTACACCACTCCTGTTGTGTGTCTTCTGGATTAGCAGAATATGCTATGTTACACCACTCCTGTTCTGTTTCTTCTGGATTAGCAGAATATGCTGTGGTACACCACTCCTGTTGTGTTTCTTGTGGATTAGCAGAATTTGCTACGGTACACCACTCCTGTTGTGTTTCTTATGGATTAGCAGAATATGATACGGTACACGACTCCTGTTGTTTTTCTTCTGACTTAGCAGAATATGCTATGGTACACCACTCCTGTTCTGTTTCTTCTGGATTAGCAGAATATGCTACAATACACCACTCCTGTTCTGTTTCTTCTGAATTAGCAGAATATGCTACAGTAAATCATGCCTGTTGTGTTTCTTCTGAACTAGCAAAATATGCTATAGTTCACCAATCTGTTCTGTTTCTTCTGAATTATCCTCCTGTTCTAATTCTTCTGATTTAGCAGAATATGCTACAGTACACCTCTCCTGTTGTGTTTCTTCTGAATTAGCAGAATATGCTTTGGTACACCACTCCTGTTCTGTTTCTTCTGAATTAGCAGAATATGCTACGGTACACCACTCCTGTTCTGTTTCTTTTGAATTAGCAGAATACGCTACTGTACACCACTCCTGTTGTGTTTCTTCTGGATTAGCAGAATATTCTACAGTTCAACACTCCTGTTGTGTTTCTTCTAAAGTAGCAGAATATGCTTTGGTACAGCACTCCTGTTGTGTTTCTTCTGAATTAGAATGTGCTCCGGTACACCACTCCTGTTGTGTTTCTTCTGAATTAGCAGAATATGCTACGGTACACCCTTCCTTTTCTGTTTCTTCTGGATTGGCAGAATATGATACGGTACACCTCTTTCTGATTAGCAGAATATGCTTTGGTACACTACTCCTGTTGTGTTTCTTCTGAATTAGCAGAATAGGCTACGGTGCACGAATCCTGTTGTGTTTCTTCTGAATAAGCAGAATATACTTTGGTACACCACTCCTGTTGTGTTTCTTCTGAATTAGAATGTGCTACTGTACAACACTCCTGTTGTGTTTCTTCTGAATTAGCAGAATATGCTATGGTACAACCTTCCTGTTCTGTTTCTTCTGGATTAGCAGAATATGATACGGTACACCTCTCTCTGAATTAGCAGAATTTGCTTTGGTACACCACTCCTGTTCTGTTTCTTCTGAATCAGCAGATTATGCTACGGTACACCACTCCCGTTTTGTTTCCTCTGGATTAGCAGAATGTGCTACAGTACACCACTCCTGTTGTGTTTCTTCTAGATTAGCAGAATATGCTTTGGTACACCTCTCCTGTTCTGTATCATCCGAATTAGCAGAATATGCTACAGTACACCACTCCTGTTGTGTTTCTTCTGAATTAGCAGAATATGCTACTGTACACCACTCCTGTTGTGTTTCTTCTGAATTAGCAGAATATGCTACGGTACACCACTCCTGTTGTGTTTCCTCTGGATTAGCAGAATGTGCTACGGTACACCAATCCTGTTGTGTTTCTTCTGAAGTAGCAGAATATGCTACGGTACACCACTCCTGTTGTGTTTCGTCTGGATTAGCAGAATATGCTACGATACACCACTCCTGTTGTGTATCTTCTGGATTAGCAAAATATGATACAGTACACCTCTCTCTGAATGAGCAGAATATGCTTTGGTACACCACTCCTGTTCTGTTTCTTCTGAATTAGCAGAATATGCTTTGGTACACCACTCCTGTTCTGTTTCTTCTGAATCTGCAGAATATGCTACGGTACACCATTCCTGTTGTGTTTCTTCTGAAGTAGCAGAATATGCTACGGTACACCACTCCTGTTGTGTTTCGTCTGAATTAGCAGAATATGCTACGATACACCACTCCTGTTGTGTTTCTTCTGGATTAGCAGAATTTGCAATGGTACACCACTCCTGTTCTGTTTCTTCCGAATTAGCAGAATATGCTACGGTACACCACTCCTGTTCTGTTTCTTCTGGATTAGCAGAATATGATATGGTACACCTCTCTCTGAATTAGCAGAATATGCTTTGGTACACCACTCCTGTTCTGTTTCTTCTGAATCAGCAGAATATGCTATGGTACACCACTCCTGTTGTGTTTCCTCTGGATTAGCAGAATATGCTACGATACACCACTCCTGTTGTGTTTCTTCTGGATTAGCAGAATATGATACAGTACACCTCTCTCTGAATTAGCAGAATATACAACGGTACACCACTCCCGTTGTGTTTCTTCTTAAGAAGCAGAATATGCTACTGTACACCACCCCTGTTGTGTTTCTTCTGAATTAGCAGAATATCCTACGGTAAACCACTCCTCTTCTGTTTCTTCTGGATTAGCAGAATATGCTATGGTACACCACTCCTATTCTGTTTCCTCTGAATTAGCAGAACATGCTATGGACCGGTACATCACTCCTGTTCTGTTTCTTCTGATGTAGCAGAAATTGCTTCGGTACACCACTACTGTTGTGTTTCTTCTGAATTAGCAGTATATGCTGTGGTACACCACTCCTGTTGTGTTTCTTGTGGATTAGCAGAATATGCTACGGTACACCACTCCTGTTGTGTTTTTTTTGGATTAGCAGAATATGATACGGTACACGACTCCTGTTGTGTTTCTTCTGAATTAGCAGAATATGCTACGGTACACCACTCCTGTTCTGTTTCTTCTGAATTAGCAGAATATGCTACGGTACACCACTCCTGTTGTCTTTCTTCTGAATTATCAGAATATGCTACGGTACACCTCTCCTGTTGTGTGTCTTCTGGATTAGCAGATTATGCTATGGTACACCACTCCTTTTCTGTTTCTTCTGGATTAGCAGAACATGCTACGGTACACCACTCCTATTCTGTTTCTTCTGGATTAGCAGAATATGCAACAGTACACCACCCTTGTTGTGTTTCTTCTGGATTAGCAGAATATGCTCCGGTACACTACTCCTGATGTGTTTCTTCTGAATTAGCAGAATAGGCTACGGTACACCACTCCTGTTGTGTTTCTTGTAGATTAGCAGAATATGCTATGGTACATCACTCCTGTTGTGTTTCTTCTGGATTAGCAGAATATGATACAGTACATGACTCCTGTTGTGTTTCTTCTGAATAAGCAGAATATGCTTTGGTACACCACTCCTGTTGTGTTTCTTCTGAATTAGAATGTGCTACGGTACACCACTCCTGTTGTGTTTCTTATGAATTAACAGAATATGCTACGGTACACCCTTCCTGTTCTGTTTCTTCTGGATTAGCAGAATATGATACGGTACAACTCTCCCTGAATTAGCAGAATATGCTTTGGTACAGCACTCCTGTTCTGTTTCTTCTGAATCAGCAGAATATGCTACGGTACACCATTCCTGTTGTGTTTCCTCTGGATTAGCAGAATGTGCTACGGTACACCACTCCTGTTGTGTTTCTTCTAAAGTAGCAGAATATGCTACGGTACACCACTCTTGTTGTGTTTCTTCCGGATTAGCAGAATATGCTACGGTACACCACTCCTATTGTGTTTCTTCTGGATTAGCAGAATATGATACGGTACACCCCTCCTGTTGTGTTTCTTCTGGATTAGCAGAAATGGCTATAGTACACCACTCCTGTTGTGTTTCTTTTGAATTTACAGAATATGCTTTAGTACACCACTCCTGTTCTGTTTCTTCTGAATTAGCAGAATATGCTACGGTACACCATTGATGTTCTGTTTCTTCTGAATTAGCAGAATATGCTATGGTACACCACTCCTGTTCTGTTTCTTCGGAATCGGCAGAATATGTTACAGTACACCACTCCTGTTGTGTTTCTTCTGAATTAGCAGCATATGCTACGGTACACCACTCCTGATGTGTGTCTTCTGGATTAGCAGAATATGCTATGTTACACCACTCCTGTTCTGTTTCTTCTGGATTAGCAGAATATGCTGTGGTACACCACTCCTGTTGTGTTTCTTGTGGATTAGCAGAATTTGCTACGGTACACCACTCCTGTTGTGTTTCTTATGGATTAGCAGAATATGATACGGTACACGACTCCTGTTGTTTTTCTTCTGACTTAGCAGAATATGCTATGGTACACCACTCCTGTTCTGTTTCTTCTGGATTAGCAGAATATGCTACAATACACCACTCCTGTTCTGTTTCTTCTGAATTAGCAGAATATGCTACAGTAAATCATGCCTGTTGTGTTTCTTCTGAACTAGCAAAATATGCTATAGTTCACCAATCTGTTCTGTTTCTTCTGAATTATCCTCCTGTTCTAATTCTTCTGATTTAGCAGAATATGCTACAGTACACCTCTCCTGTTGTGTTTCTTCTGAATTAGCAGAATATGCTTTGGTACACCACTCCTGTTCTGTTTCTTCTGAATTAGCAGAATATGCTACGGTACACCACTCCTGTTCTGTTTCTTTTGAATTAGCAGAATACGCTACTGTACACCACTCCTGTTGTGTTTCTTCTGGATTAGCAGAATATTCTACAGTTCAACACTCCTGTTGTGTTTCTTCTAAAGTAGCAGAATATGCTTTGGTACAGCACTCCTGTTGTGTTTCTTCTGAATTAGAATGTGCTCCGGTACCCCACTCCTGTTGTGTTTCTTCTGAATTAGCAGAATATGCTACGGTACACCCTTCCTTTTCTGTTTCTTCTGGATTGGCAGAATATGATACGGTACACCTCTTTCTGATTAGCAGAATATGCTTTGGTACACTACTCCTGTTGTGTTTCTTCTGAATTAGCAGAATAGGCTACGGTGCACGAATCCTGTTGTGTTTCTTCTAAATAAGCAGAATATACTTTGGTACACCACTCCTGTTGTGTTTCTTCTGAATTAGAATGTGCTACGGTACAACACTCCTGTTGTGTTTCTTCTGAATTAGCAGAATATGCTATGGTACACCCTTCCTGTTCTGTTTCTTCTGGATTAGCAGAATATGATACGGTACACCTCTCTCTGAATTAGCAGAATTTGCTTTGGTACACCACTCCTGTTCTGTTTCTTCTGAATCAGCAGATTATGCTACGGTACACCACTCCCGTTTTGTTTCCTCTGGATTAGCAGAATGTGCTACAGTACACCACTCCTGTTGTGTTTCTTCTAGATTATGCTTTGGTACACCTCTCCTGTTCTGTATCATCCGAATTAGCAGAATATGCTACAGTACACCACTCCTGTTGTGTTTCTTCTGAATTAGCAGAATATGCTACTGTACACCACTCCTGTTGTGTTTCTTCTGAATTAGCAGAATATGCTACGGTACACCACTCCTGTTGTGTTTCCTCTGGATTAGCAGAATGTGCTACGGTACACCAATCCTGTTGTGTTTCTTCTGAAGTAGCAGAATATGCTACGGTACACCACTCCTGTTGTGTTTCGTCTGGATTAGCAGAATATGCTACGATACACTACTCCTGTTGTGTATCTTCTGGATTAGCAAAATATGATACAGTACACCTCTCTCTGAATGAGCAGAATATGCTTTGGTACACCACTCCTGTTCTGTTTCTTCTGAATTAGCAGAATATGCTTTGGTACACCACTCCTGTTCTGTTTCTTCTGAATCTGCAGAATATGCTACGGTACACCATTCCTGTTGTGTTTCTTCTGAAGTAGAAGAATATGCTACGGTACACCACTCCTGTTGTGTTTCGTCTGAATTAGCAGAATATGCTACGATACACCACTCCTGTTGTGTTTCTTCTGGATTAGCAGAATTTGCAATGGTACACCACTCCTGTTCTGTTTCTTCTGAATTAGCAGAATATGCTACGGTACACCACTCCTGTTCTGTTTCTTCTGGATTAGCAGAATATGATATGGTACACCTCTCTCTGAATTAGCAGAATATGCTTTGGTACACCACTCCTGTTCTGTTTCTTCTGAATCAGCAGAATATGCTATGGTACACCACTCCTGTTGTGTTTCCTCTGGATTAGCAGAATATGCTACGATACACCACTCCTGTTGTGTTTCTTCTGGATTAGCAGAATATGATACAGTACACCTCTCTCTGAATTAGCAGAATATACAACGGTACACCACTCCTGTTGTGTTTCTTCTTAAGAAGCAGAATATGCTACTGTACACCACCCCTGTTGTGTTTCTTCTGAATTAGCAGAATATCCTACGGTAAACCACTCCTCTTCTGTTTCTTCTGGATTAGCAGATAGCAGAATATGCTATGGTACACCACTCCTATTCTGTTTCCTCTGAATTAGCAGAACATGCTATGGACCGGTACATCACTCCTGTTCTGTTTCTTCTGATGTAGCAGAAATTGCTTCGGTACACCACTACTGTTGTGTTTCTTCTGAATTAGCAGTATATGCTGTGGTACACCACTCATGTTGTGTTTCTTGTGGATTAGCAGAATATGCTACGGTACACCACTCCTGTTGTGTTTTTTTTGGATTAGCAGAATATGATACGGTACACGACTCCTGTTGTGTTTCTTCTGAATTAGCAGAATATGCTACGGTACACCACTCCTGTTCTGTTTCTTCTGAATTAGCAGAATATGCTACGGTACACCACTCCTGTTGTCTTTCTTCTGAATTATCAGAATATGCTACGGTACACCTCTCCTGTTGTGTGTCTTCTGGATTAGCAGATTATGCTATGGTACACCACTCCTTTTCTGTTTCTTCTGGATTAGCAGAACATGCTACGGTACACCACTCCTATTCTGTTTCTTCTGGATTAGCAGAATATGCAACAGTACACCACCCTTGTTGTGTTTCTTCTGGATTAGCAGAATATGCTCCGGTACACTACTCCTGATGTGTTTCTTCTGAATTAGCAGAATAGGCTACGGTACACCACTCCTGTTGTGTTTCTTGTAGATTAGCAGAATATGCTATGGTACATCACTCCTGTTGTGTTTCTTCTGGATTAGCAGAATATGATACAGTACATGACTCCTGTTGTGTTTCTTCTGAATAAGCAGAATATGCTTTGGTACACCACTCCTGTTGTGTTTCTTCTGAATTAGAATGTGCTACGGTACACCACTCCTGTTGTGTTTTTTCTGAATTAACAGAATATGCTACGGTACACCCTTCCTGTTCTGTTTCTTCTGGATTAGCAGAATATGATACGGTACAACTCTCCCTGAATTAGCAGAATATGCTTTGGTACACCACTCCTGTTCTGTTTCTTCTGAATCAGCAGAATATGCTACGGTACACCATTCCTGTTGTGTTTCCTCTGGATTAGCAGAATGTGCTACGGTACACCACTCCTGTTGTGTTTCTTTTAGATTAGCAGAATATGCTTTGGTACACCTCTCCTGTTCTGTATCGTCCGAATTAGCAGAATATGCTACGGTACACCACTCCTGTTGTGTTTCTTCTGAATTAGCAGAATATGCTACTGTACACCACTCCTGTTGTGTTTCTTCTGAATTAGCAGAATATGCTAAGGTACACCACTCCTGTTCCGTTTCTCCTGAATCAGCAGAATATGCTACGGTACACCACTCCTGTTGTGTTTCCTCTGGATTAGCAGAATGTGGTACGGTACACCAATCCTGTTGTGTTTCTTCTGAAGTAGCAGAATATGCTACGGTACACCACTCCTGTTGTGTTTCGTCTGGATTAGCAGAATATGCTACGATACACCACTCCTGTTGTGTTTCTTCTGGATTAGCAGAATATGATACAGTACACCTCTCTCTGAATTAGCAGAATATGCTTTGGTACACCACTCCTGTTCTGTTTCTTCTGAATTAGCAGAATATGCTTTGGTACACCACTCCTGTTCTGTTTCTTCTGAATCTGCAGAATATGCTACGGTACACCATTCCTGTTGTGTTTCTTCTGGATTAGCAGAATATGCAATGGTACACCACTCCTGTTCTGTTTCTTCCGAATTAGCAGAATATGCTACGGTACACCACTCCTGTTCTGTTTCTTCTGGATTAGCAGAATATGATACGGTACAGCTCTCTCTGAATCAGCAGAATATGCTTTGGTACACCACTCCTGTTCTGTTTCTTCTGAATCAGCAGAATATGCTACGGTACACCACTCCTGTTGTTTTTCCTCTGGATTAGCAGAATATGCTACGATACACCACTCCTGTTGTGTTTCTTCTGGATTAGCAGAATATGATACAGTACACCTCTCTCTGAATTAGCAGAATATGCAACGTTACACCACTCCTGTTGTGTTTCTTCTTAATTAGCAGAATATGCTACTGTACACCACCCCTGTTGTGTTTCTTCTGAATTAGCAGAATATCCTACGGTACACCACTCCTCTTCTGTTTCTTCTAGATTAGCAGAATATGCTTTGGTACACCTCTCCTGTTCTGTATCGTCCGAATTAGCAGAATATGCTACGATACACCACTCTTGTTGTGTTTCTTCTGAATTAGCAGAATATGCTACGGTACACCACTCCTGTTGTGTTTCCTCTGGATTAGCAGAATGTGCTACGGTACACCAATCCTGTTGTGTTTCTTCTGAAGTAGCAGAATATGCTACGGTACACCACTCCTGTTGTGTTTTGTCTGGATTAGCAGAATATGCTACGATACACCACTCCTGTTGTGTATCTTCTGGATTATCAGAATATGATACAGTACACCTCTCTCTGAATTAGCAGAATATGCTTTGGTACACCACTCCTGTTCTGTTTCTTCTGAATTAGCAGAATATGCTTTGGTACACCACTCCTGTTCTGTTTCTTCTGAATCTGCAGAATATGCTATGGTACACCACTCCTGTTGTGTTTCATCTGGATTAGCAGAATATGCTACGATACACCACTCCTGTTGTGTTTCTTCTGGATTAGCAGAATTTGCAACGGTACACCACTCCTGTTCTGTTTCTTCCGAATTAGCAGAATATGCTACGGTACACCACTCCTCTTCTGTTTCTTCTGGATTAGCAGAATATGATACGGTACACCTCTCTCTGAATTAGCAGAATATGCTTTGGTACACCACTCCTGTTCTGTTTCTTCTGAATCAGCAGAATATGCTACGGTACACCACTCCTGTTGTGTTTCCTCTGGATTAGCAGAATATGCTACGATACAACACTCCTGTTGTGTTTCTTCTGGATTAGCAGAATATGATACAGTACACCTCTCTCTGAATTAGCAGAATATGCAACGGTACACCACTCCTGTTGTGTTTCTTCTTAATTAGCAGAATATGCTACTGTACACCACCCCTGTTGTGTTTCTTCTGAATTAGCAGAATATCCTATGGTACACCACTCCTCTTCTGTTTCTTCTGGATTAGCAGAATATGCTACAATACACCACTCCTGTTCTGTTACTTCTGGATTAGCAGAATATGCCACAGTAAATCATGCCTGTTGTGTTTCTTCTGAACTAGCAAAATATGCTATAGTTCACAATCTGTTCTGTTTCTTCTGAATTATCCTCCTGTTCTGTTTCTTCTGATTTAGCAGAATATGCTACAGTACACCTCTCCTGTTGTGTTTCTTCTGAATTAGCAGAATATGCTTTGGTACACCACTCCTGTTCTGTTTCTTCTGAATTAGCAGAATATGCTACGGTACACCACTCCTGTTCTGTTTCTTCTGATTTAGCAGAATATGCTATGGTACACCACTCCTGTTGTGTTTCTTCTAAAGTAGCAGAATATGCTACGGTACAGCACTCTTGTTGTGTTTCTTCCGGATTAGCAGAATATGCTACGGTACACCACTCCTATTGTGTTTCTTCTGGATTAGCAGAATATGATACGGTACACCACTCCTGTTGTGTTTCTTCTGGATTAGCAGAAATGGCTATAGTACACCACTCCTGTTGTGTTTCTTTTGAATTTACAGAATATGCTTTAGTACACCACTCCTGTTCTGTTTCTTCTGAATTAGCAGAATATGCTACGGTACACCACTGATGTTCTGTTTCTTCTGAATTAGCAGAATATGCTATGGTACACCACTCCTGTTCTGTTTCTTCGGAATCGGCAGAATATGTTACAGTACACCACTCCTGTTCTGTTTCTTCTGGATTAGCAGAATATGCTGTGGTACACCACTCCTGTTGTGTTTCTTGTGGATTAGCAGAATATGCTACGGTACACCACTCCTGTTCTGTTTCTTCTGAATTAGCAGAATATGCTACGGTACACCACTGATGTTCTGTTTCTTCTGAATTAGCAGCATATGCTACGGTACACCACTCCTGTTGTGTGTCTTCTGGATTAGCAGAATATGCTATGGTACACCACTCCTGTTCTGTTTCTTCTGGATTAGCAGAATATGCTGTGGTACACCACTCCTGTTGTGTTTCTTGTGGATTAGCAGAATATGCTACGGTACACCACTCCTGTTGTGTTTCTTATGGATTAGCAGAATATGATACGGTACACGACTCCTGTTGTTTTTCTTCTGACTTAGCAGAATATGCTACGGTACACCACTCCTGTTCTGTTTCTTCTGGATTAGCAGAATATGCTACAATACACCTCTCCTGTTGTGTTTCTTCTGAATTAGCAGAATATGCTTTGGTACACCACTCCTGTTCTGTTTCTTCTGAATTAGCAGAATATGCTACGGTACACCACTCCTGTTCTGTTTATCTGAATTAGCAGAATATGCTATGGTACACCACTCCTGTTGTGTTTCTTCTAAAGTAGCAGAATATGCTACGGTACACCACTCCTATTGTGTTTCTTCTGGATTAGCAGAATATGATACGGTACACCACTCCTCTTGTGTTTCTTCTGGATTAGCAGAAATGGCTATAGTACACCACTCCTGTTGTGTTTCTTTTGAATTTACATAATATGCTTTAGTACACCACTCCTGTTCTGTTTCTTCTGAATTAGCAGAATATGCTACGGTACACCACTGATGTTCTGTTTCTTCTGAATTAGCAGAATATGCTATGGTACACCACTCCTGTTCTGTTTCTTTGGAATCGGCAGAATATGTTACAGTACACAACTCCGGTTGTGTTTCTTCTGAATTAGCAGCATATGCTACGGTACACCACTCCTGTTGTGTGTCTTCTGGATTAGCAGAATATGCTATGGTACACCACTCCTGTTCTGTTTCTTCTGGATTAGCAGAATATGCTGTGGTACACCACTCCTGTTGTGTTTCTTGTGGATTAGCAGAATATGCTACGGTACACCACTCCTGTTGTGTTTCTTATGGATTAGCAGAATATGATACGGTACACGACTCCTGTTGTTTTTCTTCTGATTTAGCAGAATATGCTACGGTCCACCACTTCTGTTCTGTTTCTTCTGAATTAGCAGAATATGCTATGGTACACCACTCCTGTTGTGTTTCTTCTGAATTAGCAGAATATGCTACGGTACACCTCTCCTGTTGTGTGTCTTCTGGATTAGCAGAATATGCTACAGTACACCACTCTTTTTCTGTTTCTTCTGGATTAGAAGAATATGCTATGGTACACCACTCATATTCTGTTTCTTCTGAATTAGCAGAATATGCTATGGGCCGGTACACCACTCTTGTTGTGTGTCTTCTGGATTAGCAGAATATGCTACGGTACAAGACTCCTGTTGTGTTTCTTCTGAATTAGCAGACTATGCTACGGTACACAACTCCTGTTGTGTTTCTTCTGAATTAGCAGAATATGTTACTGTACACCACTCCTGTTTCTTCTGGATTAGCAGAATATGATACGGTATACCTCTCCTGTTGTGTTTCTTCTGATTTACCAGAAATGGCTACAGTACACCACTCCTGTTGTTTTTCTTCTGATTTAGCAGAATATGCTACGGTCCACCACTTCTGTTCTTTTTCTTCTGAATTAGCAGAATATGCTATGGTACACCACTCCTGTTGTGTTTCTTCTGAATTAGCAGAATATGCTACGGTACACCTCTCCTGTTGTGTGTCTTCTGGATTAGCAGAATATGCTACAGTACACCACTCTTTTTCTGTTTCTTCTGGATTAGAAGAATATGCTATGGTACACCACTCATATTCTGTTTCTTCTGAATTAGCAGAATATGCTATGGGCCGGTACACCACTCTTGTTGTGTGTCTTCTGGATTAGCAGAATATGCTACGGTACAAGACTCCTGTTGTGTTTCTTCTGAATTAGCAGACTATGCTACGGTACACAACTCCTGTTGTGTTTCTTCTGAATTAGCAGAATATGTTACTGTACACCACTCCTGTTTCTTCTGGATTAGCAGAATATGATACGGTATACCTCTCCTGTTGTGTTTCTTCTGATTTACCAGAAATGGCTACAGTACACCACTCCTGTTCTGTTTCTTCTGAATTTACAGAATATGCTTTAGTACACCACTCCTGTTCTGTTTCTTCTGAATTAGCAGAATATGCTACGGTACACCACTCCTGTTGTGTTTCCTCTGGATTAGCAGAATGTGCTACGGTACACCAATCCTGTTGTGTTTCTTCTGAAGTAGCAGAATATACTACGGTACACCACTCCTGTTGTGTATCTTCTGGATTATCAGAATATGATGCAGTACACCTCTCTCTGAATTAGCAGAATATGCTTTGGTACACCACTCCTGTTCTGTTTCTTCTGAATTAGCAGAATATGCTTTGGTACACCACTCCTGTTCTGTTTCTTCTGAATCTGCAGAATATGCTACAGTACACCACTCCTGTTGTGTTTCATCTGGACTAGCAGAATATGCTACGATACACTACTCCTGTTGTGTTTCTTCTGGATTAGCAGAATTTGCAACGGTACACCACTCCTGTTCTGTTTCTTCCGAATTAGCAGAATATGCTACGGTACACCACTCCTCTTCTGTTTCTTCTGGATTAGCAAAATATGATACGGTACACCTCTCTCTGAATTAGCAGAATATGCTTTGGTACACCACTCCTGTTCTGTTTCTTCTGAATCAGCAGAATATGCTACGGTACACCACTCCTGTTGTGTTTCCTCTGGATTAGCAGAATATGCTACGATACACCACTCCTGCTGTGTTTCTTCTGGATTAGCAGAATATGATACAGTACACCTCTCTCTGAATTAGCAGAATATGCAACGGTACACCACTCCTGTTGTGTATCTTCTTAATTAGCAGAATATGCTACTGTACACCACCCCTGTTGTGTTTCTTCTGAATTAGCAGAATATCCTACGGTACACCACTCCTCTTCTGTTTCTTCTGGATTAGCAGAATATGCTACAATACACCACTCCTCTTCTGTTTCTTCTGGATTAGCAGAATATGCCACAGTACATCATGCCTGTTGTGTTTCTTCTGAACTAGCAAAAATATGCTATAGTTCACAATCTGTTCTGTTTCTTCTGAATTATCCTCCTGTTCTGTTTCTTCTGATTTAGCAGAATATTCTACAGTACACCTCTCCTGTTGTGTTTATTCTGAATTAGCAGAATATGCTTTGGTACACCACTCCTGTTCTGTTTCTTCTGAATTAGCAGAATATGCTAGGGTACACAACTCCTGTTGTGTTTCTTCTGAATTAGCAGAATATGTTACTGTACACCACTCCTGTTTCTTCTGGATTAGCAGAATATGATACGGTATACCTCTCCTGTTGTGTTTCTTCTGATTTAGCAGAAATGGCTACAGTACACCACTCCTGTTCTGTTTCTTCTGAATTTACAGAATATGCTTTAGTACACCACTCCTGTTCTGTTTCTTCTGAATTAGCAGAATATGCTACGGTACACCACTCCTGTTCTCTTTCTTCTGGATTAGCAGATTATGATACGGTGCACCACTCCTGTTGTGTTTCTTCTGAAGTAGCAGAATATGCTATGGTACACCATTCCAATTGTGTTTCTCCTGGATTAGCAGAATATGCTACGGTACACCACTCCTGTTGCGTTTCTTCTGGATTAGCAGAACATGATACGGTAAACAACTCCTGTTGTGTTTCTTCTGGATTAGTAGAAATGGCTACAGTACACCACTTCTTTTCTGTTTCTTCTGAATTTACAGAATATGCTTTAGTACACCAGTCCTGTTCTGTTTCTTCTGAATTAGCAGAATATGCTACGGTACACCACTCCTGTTCTTTTTCTTTTGAATTAGCAGAATATACTACGGTACATCTCTCCAGTTGTGTTTCTTCTGGTTTAGCAGAATATGCTACGGTACACCACGTGTGATGTGTTTCTTCTGGATTAGCAGAATATGCTAGAGTACATCACTACTGTCTAGTTTCTTCTGGATTAGCAGAATATGCTACAGTGCACCACTCCTGTTCTGTTTCTTCTGAATTAGCGATATATGCTATGGACTGGTACACCACTCTTGTTCTATTTCTTCTGAATTAGCATAATATGCTATGGTACTCCTCTCCTGTTGTGTTTCTGCTGGATTAGCAGAATATGCTACGGTACACCTCTCCTATTGTGTGTCTTCTGGATTAGCAGAACATGCTATGGTACACCACTCCTGTTATGTTTCCTCTGGATTAGCATAATATGCTATGGTACACCACTAATATTCTGTTTCTTCTGAATTAGCAGAATATGGTATGGGCCGGCACACCACTCCTGTTCTGTTTCTTCTGAATTAGCAGAATATGCTACGGTATACCTCTCCTGTTGGGTGTCTTCCGGATTAGCTAAATATGCTAAAGTAGACCACTCCTGTTCTGTTTCTTCTGGTTTAGCAGAATATGCTACGGTACACCACTCCTGTTCTGTTTCTTCTGGATTAGCAGAATATGCTACAGTACACCACTCCTGTTCTGTTTCTTCTGGATTAGCAGAATATGCTATGGTACACCACTCCTGTTCTGTTTCTTCCGATTTAGCAGAATATGCTACGGTACACCACTACTGTTGTGTTTCTTCTGTATTAGCAGAATATGCTACGGTACACCACTGCTGTTGTGTTTCTTGAAGATTAGCAGAATATGCTACGGTACATCACTCCTGTTGTGTTTCTTCTGGATTAGCAGAATATGATACAGTACACGACTCCTGTTGTGTTTCTTCTGAATAAGCAGAATATGCTTTGGTACACCACTCCTGTTGTGTTTCTTCTGAATTAGAATGTGCTATGGTACACCACTCCTGTTGTGTTTCTTCTGAATTAGCAGAATATGCTACAGTACACCCTTCCTTTTCTGTTTCTTCTGGATTAGCCGAATATGATACGGTACACCTCTTTCTGAATTAGCAGAATATGTTTTGGTACACCACTCCTGTTCTGTTTCTTCTGAATCAGCAGAATATGCTACGGTACACCACTCCTGTTGTGTTTCCTCTGGATTAGCAGAATGTGCTACGGTACACCACTCCTGTTTTGTTTCTTCTGAAGTAGCAGAATATGCTATGGTACACCACTCCTGTTCTGTATCTTCCGAATTAGCAGAATATGCTACGGTACACCACTCCTGTTGTGTTTCTTCTGAATTAGCAGAATATGCTACTGTACACCACTCCTGTTGTGTTTCTTCTGAATTAGCAAAATATGCTACGGTACACCACTCCTGTTCTGTTTCTTCTGAACCAGCAGAATATGCTGCGGTACACCACTCCTGTTGTGTTTCCTCTGGATTAGCAGAATGTGCTACGGTACACCAATCCTGTTGTGTTTCTTCTGAAGTAGCAGAATATGCTACGGTACACCACTCCTGTTGTGTTTCCTCTGGATTAGCAGAATATGCTACGATACACCTCTCTCTGAATTAGCAGAATATGCTTTGGTACACCACTCCTGTTCTGTTTCTTCTGAATTAGCAGAATATGCTTTGGTACACCACTCCTTTTGTGTTTCTTCTGAATCAGCAGAATATGCTACGGTACACCATTCCTGTTGTGTTTCTTCTGAAGTAGCAGAATATGCTACGGTACACCACTCCTGTTCTGTTTCTTCTGAATTTACAGAATATGCTTTAGTACACCACTCCTGTTCTGTTTCTTCTGAATTAGCAGAATATGCTACGGTACACCACTCCTGTTCTCTTTCTTCTGGATTAGCAGATTATGATACGGTGCACCACTCCTGTTGTGTTTCTTCTGAAGTAGCAGAATATGCTATGGTACACCATTCCAATTGTGTTTCTCCTGGATTAGCAGAATATGCTACGGTACACCACTCCTGTTGCGTTTCTTCTGGATTAGCAGAACATGATACGGTAAACCACTCCTGTTGTGTTTCTTCTGGATTAGTAGAAATGGCTACAGTACACCACTTCTTTTCTGTTTCTTCTGAATTTACAGAATATGCTTTAGTACACCAGTCCTGTTCTGTTTCTTCTGAATTAGCAGAATATGCTACGGTACACCACTCCTGTTCTTTTTCTTTTGAATTAGCAGAATATACTACGGTACATCTCTCCAGTTGTGTTTCTTCTGGTTTAGCAGAATATGCTACGGTACACCACGTGTGATGTGTTTCTTCTGGATTAGCAGAATATGCTAGAGTACATCACTACTGTCTAGTTTCTTCTGGATTAGCAGAATATGCTACAGTGCACCACTCCTGTTCTGTTTCTTCTGAATTAGCGATATATGCTATGGACTGGTACACCACTCTTGTTCTATTTCTTCTGAATTAGCATAATATGCTATGGTACTCCTCTCCTGTTGTGTTTCTGCTGGATTAGCAGAATATGCTACGGTACACCTCTCCTATTGTGTGTCTTCTGGATTAGCAGAACATGCTATGGTACACCACTCCTGTTATGTTTCCTCTGGATTAGCATAATATGCTATGGTACACCACTAATATTCTGTTTCTTCTGAATTAGCAGAATATGGTATGGGCCGGCACACCACTCCTGTTCTGTTTCTTCTGAATTAGCAGAATATGCTACGGTATACCTCTCCTGTTGGGTGTCTTCCGGATTAGCTAAATATGCTAAAGTAGACCACTCCTGTTCTGTTTCTTCTGGTTTAGCAGAATATGCTACGGTACACCACTCCTGTTCTGTTTCTTCTGGATTAGCAGAATATGCTACAGTACACCACTCCTGTTCTGTTTCTTCTGGATTAGCAGAATATGCTATGGCACACCACTCCTGTTCTGTTTCTTCCGATTTAGCAGAATATGCTACGGTACACCACTCCTGTTGTGTTTCTTCTGTATTAGCAGAATATGCTACGGTACACCACTGCTGTTGTGTTTCTTGAAGATTAGCAGAATATGCTACGGTACATCACTCCTGTTGTGTTTCTTCTGGATTAGCAGAATATGATACAGTACACGACTCCTGTTGTGTTTCTTCTGAATAAGCAGAATATGCTTTGGTACACCACTCCTGTTGTGTTTCTTCTGAATTAGAATGTGCTACGGTACACCACTCCTGTTGTGTTTCTTCTGAATTAGCAGAATATGCTACAGTACACCCTTCCTTTTCTGTTTCTTCTGGATTAGCCGAATATGATACGGTACACCTCTTTCTGAATTAGCAGAATATGTTTTGGTACACCACTCCTGTTCTGTTTCTTCTGAATCAGCAGAATATGCTACGGTACACCACTCCTGTTGTGTTTCCTCTGGATTAGCAGAATGTGCTACGGTACACCACTCCTGTTTTGTTTCTTCTGAAGTAGCAGAATATGCTATGGTACACCACTCTTGTTCTGTATCTTCCGAATTAGCAGAATATGCTACGGTACACCACTCCTGTTGTGTTTCTTCTGAATTAGCAGAATATGCTACTGTACACCACTCCTGTTGTGTTTCTTCTGAATTAGCAAAATATGCTACGGTACACCACTCCTGTTCTGTTTCTTCTGAACCAGCAGAATATGCTGCGGTACACCACTCCTGTTGTGTTTCCTCTGGATTAGCAGAATGTGCTACGGTACACCAATCCTGTTGTGTTTCTTCTGAAGTAGCAGAATATGCTACGGTACACCACTCCTGTTGTGTTTCCTCTGGATTAGCAGAATATGCTACGATACACCACTCCTGTTGTGTTTCTTCTGGATTAGCAGAATATGATACAGTACACCTCTCTCTGAATTAGCAGAATATGCTTTGGTACACCACTCCTGTTCTGTTTCTTCTGAATTAGCAGAATATGCTTTGGTACACCACTCCTTTTGTGTTTCTTCTGAATCAGCAGAATATGCTACGGTACACCATTCCTGTTGTGTTTCTTCTGAAGTAGCAGAATATGCTACGGTACACCACTCCTGTTGTGTTTTGTCTGGATTAGCAGAATACGCTACGATACACCACTCCTGTTGTGTTTCTTCTGGATTAGCAGAATAAGCATTGGTACACCACTCCTTTTCTTTTTCTTCCGAATTAGCAGAATATGCTTTGGTACACCACTCCTGTTCTGTTTCTTCTGAATCAGAAGAATATGCTACGGTACACCACTCCTGTTGTGTGTCCTCTGGATTAGCAGAATGTGCTACGGTACAGCACTCCTGTTGTATTTCTTCTGAAGTAGCAGAATATGCTACGGTACACCACTCCTGTTGTGTTTCATCTGGATTAGCAGAATATGCTACGATACACCACTCCTGTTGTGTGTCTTCTTAATTAGCAGAATATGCTACTGTACACCACTCCTGTTGTGTTTCTTCTGAATTAGCAGAATATCCTACGGTACACTACTCCTCTTCTGTTTCTTCTGGATTAGCAGAATATGCTACAATACACCACTCCTGTTCTGTTTCTTCTGAATTAGCAGAATATGCTACAGTAAATCATGGCTGTTGTGTTTCTTCTGAACTAGCAAAATATGCTATAGTTCACCAATCTGTTCTGTTTCTTCTGAATTATCCTCCTGTTCTGTTTCTTCTGATTTAGCAGAATATGCTACAGTACACCACTCCTTTTCTGTTTCTTCCGAATTAGCAGAATATGCTTTGGTACACCACTCCTGTTCTGTTTCTTCTGAATCAGAAGAATATGCTACGGTACACCACTCCTGTTGTGTGTCCTCTGGATTAGCAGAATGTGCTACGGTACAGCACTCCTGTTGTATTTCTTCTGAAGTAGCAGAATATGCTACGGTACACCACTCCTGTTGTGTTTCATCTGGATTAGCAGAATATGCTACGATACACCACTCCTGTTGTGTGTCTTCTTAATTAGCAGAATATGCTACTGTACACCACTCCTGTTGTGTTTCTTCTGAATTAGCAGAATATCCTACGGTACACTACTCCTCTTCTGTTTCTTCTGGATTAGCAGAATATGCTACAATACACCACTCCTGTTCTGTTTCTTCTGAATTAGCAGAATATGCTACAGTAAATCATGGCTGTTGTGTTTCTTCTGAACTAGCAAAATATGCTATAGTTCACCAATCTGTTCTGTTTCTTCTGAATTATCCTCCTGTTCTGTTTCTTCTGATTTAGCAGAATATGCTACAGTACACCTCTCCTGTTGTGTTTCTTCTGAATTAGCAGAATATGCTTTGGTACACCACTCCTGTTCTGTTTCTTCTGAATTAGCAGAATATGCTACGGTACACCACTCCTGTTCTGTTTCTTTTGAATTAGCAGAATATGCTTTGGTACACCACTCCTGTTGTGTTTCTTCTGGATTAAAATGTGCTACGGTACACCACTCCTGTTGTGTTTCTTCTGAATTAGCAGAATATGCTACGGTACACCCTTCCTTTTCTGTTTCTTCTGGATTGGCAGAATATGATACGGTACACCTCTTTCTGATTAGCAGAATATGCTTTGGTACACCACTCCTGTTCTGTTTCTTCTGAATCAGCAGAATATGCTACGGTACACCACTCCTGTTGTGTTTCCTCTGGATTAGCAGAATGTGCTACGGTACACCACTCCTGTTTTGTTTCTTCTGAAGTAGCAGAATATGCTACGGTACACCACTCCTGTTTTGTTTCGTCTGGATTAGCAGAATATGCTACGATACACCACTCATGTTCTGTTTCTTCCGATTTAGCAGAATATGCTACGGTACACCACTCCTGTTGTGTTTCTTCTGAATAAGCAGAATATACTTTGGTACACCACTCCTGTTGTGTTTCTTCTGAATTAGAATGTGCTACGGTACACCACTCCTGTTGTGTTTCTTCTGAATTAGCAGAATATGCTACGGTACACCCTTCCTGTTCTGTTTCTTCTGGATTAGCAGAATATGATACGGTACACTTCTCTCTGAATTAGCAGAATTTGCTTTGGTACACTACTCCTGTTCTGTTTCTTCTGAATCAGCAGATTATGCTACGGTACACCACTCCTGTTGTGTTTCCTCTGGATTAGCAGAATGTGCTACAGTACACCACTCCTGTTGTGTTTCTTCTAGATTAGCAGAATATGCTTTGGTACACCTCTCCTGTTCTGTATCATCCGAATTAGCAGAATATGCTACGGTACACCACTCCTGTTGTGTTTCTTCTGAATTAGCAGAATATGCTACTGTACACCACTCCTGTTGTGTTTCTTCTGAATTAGCAGAATATGCTACGGTACACCGCTCCTGTTGTGTTTCCTCTGGATTAGCAGAATGTGCTACGGTACACCAATCCTGTTGTGTTTCTTCTGAAGTAGCAGAATATGCTACGGTACACCACTCCTGTTGTGTTTCGTCTGGAGTAGCAGAATATGCTACGATAAACCACTCCTGTTGTGTATCTTCTGGATTAGCAGAATATGATACAGTACACCTCTCTCTGAATTAGCAGAATATGCTTTGGTACACAACTCCTGTTCTGTTTCTTCTGAATTAGCAGAATATGCTTTGGTACACCACTCCTGTTCTGTTTCTTCTGAATCTGCAGAATATGCTACGGTACACCATTCCTGTTGTGTTTCTTCTGAAGTAGCAGAATATGCTACGGTACACCACTCCTGTTGTGTTTTGTCTGGATCAGCAGAATATGCTATGATACACCACTCCTGTTGTGTTTCTTCTGGATTAGCAGAATTTGCAATGGTACACCACTCCTGTTCTGTTTCTTCCGAATTAGCAGAATATGCTACGGTACACCACTCCTGTTCTGTTTCTTCTGGATTAGCAGAATATGATACGGTACACCTCTCTCTGAATTAGCAGAATATGCTTTGGTACACCACTCCTGTTCTGTTTCTTCTGAATCAGCAGAATATGCTACGGTACACCACTCCTGTTGTGTTTCTTCTGGATTAGCAGAATATGATACAGTACACCTCTCTCTGAATTAGCAGAATATACAACGGTACACCACTCCTGTTGTGTTTCTTCTTAATTAGCAGAATATGCTACTGTACACCACCCCTGTTGTGTTTCTTCTGAATTAGCAGAATATCCTACGGTACACTACTCCTCTTCTGTTCCTTCTGGATTAGCAGAATATCCTACACTACAACACTCCTGTTCTGTTTCTTCTGAATTAGCAAAAATATGCTATAGTTCACAATCTGTTCTGTTTCTTCTGAATTATCCTCCTGTTCTGTTTCTTCTGATTTAGCAGAATATGCTACAGTACACCTCTCCTGTTGTGTTTCTTCTGAATTAGCAGAATATGCTTTGATACACCACTCCTGTTCTGTTTCTTCTGAATTGGCAGAATATGCTACGGTACACCACTCCTGTTCTCTTTCTTCTGGATTAGCAGATTATGATACGGTGCACCACTCCTGTTGTGTTTCTTCTGAAGTAGCAGAATATGCTATGGTACACCATTCCAATTGTGTTTCTCCTGGATTAGCAGAATATGCTACGGTACACCACTCCTGTTGCGTTTCTTCTGGATTAGCAGAACATGATACGGTAAACCACTCCTGTTGTGTTTCTTCTGGATTAGTAGAAATGGCTACAGTACACCACTTCTTTTCTGTTTCTTCTGAATTTACAGAATATGCTTTAGTACACCAGTCCTGTTCTGTTTCTTCTGAATTAGCAGAATATGCTACGGTACACCACTCCTGTTCTTTTTCTTTTGAATTAGCAGAATATACTACGGTACATCTCTCCAGTTGTGTTTCTTCTGGTTTAGCAGAATATGCTACGGTACACCACGTGTGATGTGTTTCTTCTGGATTAGCAGAATATGCTAGAGTACATCACTACTGTCTAGTTTCTTCTGGATTAGCAGAATATGCTACAGTGCACCACTCCTGTTCTGTTTCTTCTGAATTAGCGATATATGCTATGGACTGGTACACCACTCTTGTTCTATTTCTTCTGAATTAGCATAATATGCTATGGTACTCCTCTCCTGTTGTGTTTCTGCTGGATTAGCAGAATATGCTACGGTACACCTCTCCTATTGTGTGTCTTCTGGATTAGCAGAACATGCTATGGTACACCACTCCTGTTATGTTTCCTCTGGATTAGCATAATATGCTATGGTACACCACTAATATTCTGTTTCTTCTGAATTAGCAGAATATGGTATGGGCCGGCACACCACTCCTGTTCTGTTTCTTCTGAATTAGCAGAATATGCTACGGTATACCTCTCCTGTTGGGTGTCTTCCGGATTAGCTAAATATGCTAAAGTAGACCACTCCTGTTCTGTTTCTTCTGGTTTAGCAGAATATGCTACGGTACACCACTCCTGTTCTGTTTCTTCTGGATTAGCAGAATATGCTACAGTACACCACTCCTGTTCTGTTTCTTCTGGATTAGCAGAATATGCTATGGTACACCACTCCTGTTCTGTTTCTTCCGATTTAGCAGAATATGCTACGGTACACCACTCCTGTTGTGTTTCTTCTGTATTAGCAGAATATGCTACGGTACACCACTGCTGTTGTGTTTCTTGAAGATTAGCAGAATATGCTACGGTACATCACTCCTGTTGTGTTTCTTCTGGATTAGCAGAATATGATACAGTACACGACTCCTGTTGTGTTTCTTCTGAATAAGCAGAATATGCTTTGGTACACCACTCCTGTTGTGTTTCTTCTGAATTAGAATGTGCTACGGTACACCACTCCTGTTGTGTTTCTTCTGAATTAGCAGAATATGCTACAGTACACCCTTCCTTTTCTGTTTCTTCTGGATTAGCCGAATATGATACGGTACACCTCTTTCTGAATTAGCAGAATATGTTTTGGTACACCACTCCTGTTCTGTTTCTTCTGAATCAGCAGAATATGCTACGGTACACCACTCCTGTTGTGTTTCCTCTGGATTAGCAGAATGTGCTACGGTACACCACTCCTGTTTTGTTTCTTCTGAAGTAGCAGAATATGCTATGGTACACCACTCTTGTTCTGTATCTTCCGAATTAGCAGAATATGCTACGGTACACCACTCCTGTTGTGTTTCTTCTGAATTAGCAGAATATGCTACTGTACACCACTCCTGTTGTGTTTCTTCTGAATTAGCAAAATATGCTACGGTACACCACTCCTGTTCTGTTTCTTCTGAACCAGCAGAATATGCTGCGGTACACCACTCCTGTTGTGTTTCCTCTGGATTAGCAGAATGTGCTACGGTACACCAATCCTGTTGTGTTTCTTCTGAAGTAGCAGAATATGCTACGGTACACCACTCCTGTTGTGTTTCCTCTGGATTAGCAGAATATGCTACGATACACCACTCCTGTTGTGTTTCTTCTGGATTAGCAGCATATGATACAGTACACCTCTCTCTGAATTAGCAGAATATGCTTTGGTACACCACTCCTTTTGTGTTTCTTCTGAATCAGCAGAATATGCTACGGTACACCATTCCTGTTGTGTTTCTTCTGAAGTAGCAGAATATGCTACGGTACACCACTCCTGTTGTGTTTTGTCTGGATTAGCAGAATACGCTACGATACACCACTCCTGTTGTGTTTCTTCTGGATTAGCAGAATAAGCATTGGTACACCACTCCTTTTCTGTTTCTTCCGAATTAGCAGAATATGCTTTGGTACACCACTCCTGTTCTGTTTCTTCTGAATCAGAAGAATATGCTACGGTACACCACTCCTGTTGTGTTTCCTCTGGATTAGCAGAATGTGCTACGGTACAGCACTCCTGTTGTATTTCTTCTGAAGTAGCAGAATATGCTACGGTACACCACTCCTGTTGTGTTTCATCTGGATTAGCAGAATATGCTACGATACACCACTCCTGTTGTGTGTCTTCTTAATTAGCAGAATATGCTACTGTACACCACTCCTGTTGTGTTTCTTCTGAATTAGCAGAATATCCTACGGTACACTACTCCTCTTCTGTTTCTTCTGGATTAGCAGAATATGCTACAATACACCACTCCTGTTCTGTTTCTTCTGAATTAGCAGAATATGCTACAGTAAATCATGGCTGTTGTGTTTCTTCTGAACTAGCAAAATATGCTATAGTTCACCAATCTGTTCTGTTTCTTCTGAATTATCCTCCTCTTCTGTTTCTTCTGATTTAGCAGAATATGCTACAGTACACCTCTCCTGTTGTGTTTCTTCTGAATTAGCAGAATATGCTTTGGTACACCACTCCTGTTCTGTTTCTTCTGAATTAGCAGAATATGCTACGGTACACCACTCCTGTTCTGTTTCTTTTGAATTAGCAGAATATGCTTTGGTACACCAATACTGTTCTGTTTCTTCTGAATTAGCAGAATACGCTACTGTACACCACTCCTGTTGTGTTTCTTCTGGATTAAAATGTGCTACGGTACACCACTCCTGTTGTGTTTCTTCTGAATTAGCAGAATATGCTACGGTACACCCTTCCTTTTCTGTTTCTTCTGGATTGGCAGAATATGATACGGTACACCTCTTTCTGATTAGCAGAATATGCTTTGGTACACCACTCCTGTTCTGTTTCTTCTGAATCAGCAGAATATGCTACGGTACACCACTCCTGTTGTGTTTCCTCTGGATTAGCAGAATGTGCTACGGTACACCACTCCTGTTTTGTTTCTTCTGAAGTAGCAGAATATGCTACGGTACACCACTCCTGTTTTGTTTCGTCTGGATTAGCAGAATATGCTACGATACACCACTCATGTTCTGTTTCTTCCGATTTAGCAGAATATGCTACGGTACACCACTCCTGTTGTGTTTCTTCTGAATAAGCAGAATATACTTTGGTACACCACTCCTGTTGTGTTTCTTCTGAATTAGAATGTGCTACGGTACACCACTCCTGTTGTGTTTCTTCTGAATTAGCAGAATATGCTACGGTACACCCTTCCTGTTCTGTTTCTTCTGGATTAGCAGAATATGATACGGTACACTTCTCTCTGAATTAGCAGAATTTGCTTTGGTACACTACTCCTGTTCTGTTTCTTCTGAATCAGCAGATTATGCTACGGTACACCACTCCTGTTGTGTTTCCTCTGGATTAGCAGAATTTGCTACAGTACACCACTCCTGTTGTGTTTCTTCTAGATTAGCAGAATATGCTTTGGTACACCTCTCCTGTTCTGTATCATCCGAATTAGCAGAATATGCTACGGTACACCACTCCTGTTGTGTTTCTTCTGAATTAGCAGAATATGCTACTGTACACCACTCCTGTTGTGTTTCTTCTGAATTAGCAGAATATGCTACGGTACACCGCTCCTGTTGTGTTTCCTCTGGATTAGCAGAATGTGCTACGGTACACCAATCCTGTTGTGTTTCTTCTGAAGTAGCAGAATATGCTACGGTACACCACTCCTGTTGTGTTTCGTCTGGAGTAGCAGAATATGCTACGATAAACCACTCCTGTTGTGTATCTTCTGGATTAGCAGAATATGATACAGTACACCTCTCTCTGAATTAGCAGAATATGCTTTGGTACACAACTCCTGTTCTGTTTCTTCTGAATTAGCAGAATATGCTTTGGTACACCACTCCTGTTCTGTTTCTTCTGAATCTGCAGAATATGCTACGGTACACCATTCCTGTTGTGTTTCTTCTGAAGTAGCAGAATATGCTACGGTACACCACTCCTGTTGTGTTTTGTCTGGATTAGCAGAATATGCTATGATACACCACTCCTGTTGTGTTTCTTCTGGATTAGCAGAATTTGCAATGGTACACCACTCCTGTTCTGTTTCTTCCGAATTAGCAGAATATGCTACGGTACACCACTCCTGTTCTGTTTCTTCTGGATTAGCAGAATATGATACGGTACACCTCTCTCTGAATTAGCAGAATATGCTTTGGTACACCACTCCTGTTCTGTTTCTTCTGAATCAGCAGAATATGCTACGGTACACCACTCCTGTTGTGTTTCTTCTGGATTAGCAGAATATGATACAGTACACCTCTCTCTGAATTAGCAGAATATACAACGGTACACCACTCCTGTTGTGTTTCTTCTTAATTAGCAGAATATGCTACTGTACACCACCCCTGTTGTGTTTCTTCTGAATTAGCAGAATATCCTACGGTACACTACTCCTCTTCTGTTCCTTCTGGATTAGCAGAATATCCTACACTACAACACTCCTGTTCTGTTTCTTCTGAATTAGCAAAAATATGCTATAGTTCACAATCTGTTCTGTTTCTTCTGAATTATCCTCCTGTTCTGTTTCTTCTGATTTAGCAGAATATGCTACAGTACACCTCTCCTGTTGTGTTTCTTCTGAATTAGCAGAATATGCTTTGATACACCACTCCTGTTCTGTTTCTTCTGAATTGGCAGAATATGCTACAGTACACCACTCCTGTTCTGTTTCTTCTTAATTAGCAGAATATGCTATGGTACACCACTCTTGTTGTGTTTCTTCCGGATTAGCAGAATATGCTACGGTACACCACTGATGTTCTGTTTCTTCTGAATTAGCAGAATATGCTTTGGTACACCACTCCTGTTCTGTTTCTTCTGAATTAGCAGAATATGCTACGGTACACCACTCCTGTTCTGTTTCTTCCGAATTAGCAGAATATGCTATGGTACACCACTCCTGTTGTGTTTCTTCTAAAGTAGCAGAATATGCTACGGTACACCACTCCTGTTCTGTTTCTTTTGAATTAGCAGAATATGCTTTGGTACACCAATACTGTTCTGTTTCTCCTGAATTAGCAGAATACGCTACTGTACACCACTCCTGTTGTTTTTCTTCTGGATTAAAATGTGCTACGGTACACCACTCCTGTTGTGTTTCTTCTGAATTAGCAGAATATGCTACGGTACACCCTTCCTTTTCTGTTTCTTCTGGATTGGCAGAATATGATACGGTACACCTCTTTCTGATTAGCAGAATATGCTTTGGTACACCACTCCTGTTCTGTTTCTTCTGAATCAGCAGAATATGCTACGGTACACCACTCCTGTTGTGTTTCCTCTGGATTAGCAGAATGTGCTACGGTACACCACTCCTGTTTTGTTTCTTCTGAAGTAGCAGAATATGCTACGGTACACCACTCCTGTTTTGTTTCGTCTGGATTAGCAGAATATGCTACGATACACCACTCATGTTCTGTTTCTTCCGATTTAGCAGAATATGCTACGGTACACCACTCCTGTTGTGTTTCTTCTGAATAAGCAGAATATACTTTGGTACACCACTCCTGTTGTGTTTCTTCTGAATTAGAATGTGCTACGGTACACCACTCCTGTTGTGTTTCTTCTGAATTAGCAGAATATGCTACGGTACACCCTTCCTGTTCTGTTTCTTCTGGATTAGCAGAATATGATACGGTACACTTCTCTCTGAATTAGCAGAATTTGCTTTGGTACACTATTCCTGTTCTGTTTCTTCTGAATCAGCAGATTATGCTACGGTACACCACTCCTGTTGTGTTTCCCCTGGATTAGCAGAATGTGCTACAGTACACCACTCCTGTTGTGTTTCTTCTAGATTAGCAGAATATGCTTTGGTACACCTCTCCTGTTCTGTATCATCCGAATTAGCAGAATATGCTACGGTACACCACTCCTGTTGTGTTTCTTCTGAATTAGCAGAATATGCTACTGTACACCACTCCTGTTGTGTTTCTTCTGAATTAGCAGAATATGCTACGGTACACCGCTCCTGTTGTGTTTCCTCTGGATTAGCAGAATGTGCTACGGTACACCAATCCTGTTGTGTTTCTTCTGAAGTAGCAGAATATGCTACGGTACACCACTCCTGTTGTGTTTCGTCTGGAGTAGCAGAATATGCTACGATAAACCACTCCTGTTGTGTATCTTCTGGATTAGCAGAATATGATACAGTACACCTCTCTCTGAATTAGCAGAATATGCTTTGGTACACAACTCCTGTTCTGTTTCTTCTGAATTAGCAGAATATGCTTTGTTACACCACTCCTGTTCTGTTTCTTCTGAATCTGCAGAATATGCTACGGTACACCATTCCTGTTGTGTTTCTTCTGAAGTAGCAGAATATGCTACGGTACACCACTCCTGTTGTGTTTTGTCTGGATTAGCAGAATATGCTATGATACACCACTCCTGTTGTGTTTCTTCTGGATTAGCAGAATTTGCAATGGTACACCACTCCTGTTCTGTTTCTTCCAAATTAGCAGAATATGCTACGGTACACCACTCCTGTTCTGTTTCTTCTGGATTAGCAGAATATGATACGGTACACCTCTCTCTGAATTAGCAGAATATGCTTTGGTACACCACTCCTGTTCTGTTTCTTCTGAATCAGCAGAATATGCTACGGTACACCACTCCTGTTGTGTTTCTTCTGGATTAGCAGAATATGATACAGTACACCTCTCTCTGAATTAGCAGAATATACAACGGTACACCACTCCTGTTGTGTTTCTTCTTAATTAGCAGAATATGCTACTGTACACCACCCCTGTTGTGTTTCTTCTGAATTAGCAGAATATCCTACGGTACACTACTCCTCTTCTGTTCCTTCTGGATTAGCAGAATATCCTACACTACAACACTCCTGTTCTGTTTCTTCTGAATTAGCAAAAATATGCTATAGTTCACAATCTGTTCTGTTTCTTCTGAATTATCCTCCTGTTCTGTTTCTTCTGATTTAGCAGAATATGCTACAGTACACCTCTCCTGTTGTGTTTCTTCTGAATTAGCAGAATATGCTTTGATACACCACTCCTGTTCTGTTTCTTCTGAATTGGCAGAATATGCTACAGTACACCACTCCTGTTCTGTTTCTTCTTAATTAGCAGAATATGCTATGGTACACCACTCTTGTTGTGTTTCTTCCGGATTAGCAGAATATGCTACGGTACACCACTGATGTTCTGTTTCTTCTGAATTAGCAGAATATGCTTTGGTACACCACTCCTGTTCTGTTTCTTCTGAATTAGCAGAATATGCTACGGTACACCACTCCTGTTCTGTTTCTTCCGAATTAGCAGAATATGCTATGGTACACCACTCCTGTTGTGTTTCTTCTAAAGTAGCAGAATATGCTACGGTACAGCACTCTTGTTGTGTTTCTTCCGGATTAGCAGAATATGCTACGGTACACCACTCCTATTGTGTTTCTTCTGGATTAACAGAATATGATACGGTACACCACTCCTGTTGTGTTTCTTCTGGATTAGCAGAAATGGCTATAGTACACCACTCCTGTTGTGTTTCTTTTGAATTTACAGAATATGCTTTAGTACACCACTCCTGTTCTGTTTCTTCTGAATTAGCAGAATATGCTACGGTACACCACTGATGTTCTGTTTCTTCTGAATTAGCAGAATATGCTATGGTACACCACTCCTGTTCTGTTTCTTCGGAATCGGCAGAATATGTTACAGTACACCACTCCTGTTGTGTTTCTTCTGAATTAGCAGCATATGCTACGGTACACCACTCCTGTTGTGTGTCTTCTGGATTAGCAGAATATGCTATGGTACACCACTCCTGTTCTGTTTCTTCTGGATTAGCAGAATATGCTGTGGTACACCACTCCTGTTGTGTTTCTTCTGAATTAGCAGAATATGCTACAGTAAATCATGCCTGTTGTGTTTCTTCTGAACTAGCAAAATATGCTTTGGTACACCACTCCTGTTCTGTTTCTTCTGAATTAGCAGAATATGCAACGGTACACCACTCCTGTTCTGTTTCTTTTGAATTAGCAGAATATGCTTTTGTACACCAATACTGTTCTGTTTCTTCTGAATTAGCAGAATACGCTACTGTACACCACTCCTGTTGTGTTTCTTCTGGATTAAAATGTGCTACGGTACACCACTCCTGTTGTGTTTCTTCTGAATTAGCAGAATATGCTACGGTACACCCTTCCTTTTCTGTTTCTTCTGGATTGGCAGAATATGATACGATACACCTCTTTCTGATTAGCAGAATATGCTTTGGTACACCACTCCTGTTCTGTTTCTTCTGAATCAGCAGAATATGCTACGGTACACCACTCCTGTTGTGTTTCCTCTGGATTTGCAGAATGTGCTACGGTACACCACTCCTGTTTTGTTTCTTCTGAAGTAGCAGAATATGCTACGGTACACCACTCCTGTTTTGTTTCGTCTGGATTAGCAGAATATGCTACGATACACCACTCATGTTCTGTTTCTTCCGATTTAGCAAAATATGCTACGGTACACCACTCCTGTTGTGTTTCTTCTGAATAAGCAGAATATACTTTGGTACACCACTCCTGTTGTGTTTCTTCTGAATTAGAATGTGCTACGGTACACCACTCCTGTTGTGTTTCTTCTGGATTAGCAGAATATGATACGGTACACTTCTCTCTGAATTAGCAGAATTTGCTTTGGTACACCACTCCTGTTCTGTTTCTTCTGAATCAGCAGATTATGCTACGGTACACCACTCCTGTTGTGTTTCCTCTGGATTAGCAGAATGTGCTACAGTACACCACTCCTGTTGTGTTTCTTCTAGATTAGCAGAATATGCTTTGGTACACCTCTCCTGTTCTGTATCATCCGAATTAGCAGAATATGCTACGGTACACCACTCCTGTTGTGTTTCTTCTGAATTAGCAGAATATGCTACTGTACACCACTCCTGTTGTGTTTCTTCTGAATTAGCAGAATATGCTACGGTACACCGCTCCTGTTGTGTTTCCTCTGGATTAGCAGAATGTGCTACGGTACACCAATCCTGTTGTGTTTCTTCTGAAGTAGCAGAATATGCTACGGTACACCACTCCTGTTGTGTTTCGTCTGGAGTAGCAGAATATGCTACGATAAACCACTCCTGTTGTGTATCTTCTGGATTAGCAGAATATGATACAGTACACCTCTCTCTGAATTAGCAGAATATGCTTTGGTACACCACTCCTGTTCTGTTTCTTCTGAATCTGCAGAATATGCTACGGTACACCATTCCTGTTGTGTTTCTTCTGAAGTAGCAGAATATGCAACGGTACACCACTCCTGTTGTGTTTCTTCTGGATTAGCAGAATTTGCAATGGTACACCACTCCTGTTCTGTTTCTTCCGAATTAGCAGAATATGCTACGGTACACCACTCCTGTTCTGTTTCTTCTGGATTAGCAGAATATGATACGGTACACCTCTCTCTGAATTAGCAGAATATGCTTTGGTACACCACTCCTGTTCTGTTTCTTCTGAATCAGCAGAATATGCTACGGTACACCACTCCTGTTGTGTTTCCTCTGGATTAGCAGAATATGCTACAATACACCACTCCTGTTGTGTTTCTTCTGGATTAGCAGAATATGATACAGTACACCTCTCTCTGAATTAGCAGAATATACAACGGTACACCACTCCTGTTGTGTTTCTTCTTAATTAGCAGAATATGCTACTGTACACCACCCCTGTTGTGTTTCTTCTGAATTAGCAGAATATCCTACGGTACACCACTCCTCTTCTGTTTCTTCTGGATTAGCAGAATATGCTACACTACACCACTCCTCTTCTGTTTCTTCTGAATTAGCAGAATATGCTACAGTACATCATTGCTGTTGTGTTTCTTCTGATCTAGCAAAAATATGCTATAGTTCACAATCTGTTCTGTTTCTTCTGAATTATCCTCCTGTTCTGTTTCTTCTGATTTAGCAGAATATGCTACAGTACACCTCTCCTGTTGTGTTTCTTCTGAATTAGCAGAATATGCTTTGATACACCACTCCTGTTCTGTTTCTTCTGAATTGGCAGAATATGCTACAGTACACCACTCCTGTTCTGTTTCTTCTAAATTAGCAGAATATGCTATGGTACACCACTCTTGTTGTGTTTCTTCCGGATTAGCAGAATATGCTACGGTACACCACTGATATTCTGTTTCTTCTGAATTAGCAGAATATGCATTGGTACACCACTCCTGTTCTGTTTCTTCTGAATTAGCAGAATATGCTACGGTACACCACTCCTGTTCTGTTTCTTCCGAATTAGCAGAATATGCTATGGTACACCACTCCTGTTGTGTTTCTTCTAAAGTAGCAGAATATGCTACGGTACAGCACTCTTGTTGTGTTTCTTCCGGATTAGCAGAATATGCTACGGTACACCACTCCTATTGTGTTTCTTCTGGATTAACAGAATATGATACGGTACACCACTCCTGTTGTGTTTCTTCTGGATTAGCAGAAATGGCTATAGTACACCACTCCTGTTGTGTTTCTTTTGAATTTACAGAATATGCTTTAGTACACCACTCCTGTTCTGTTTCTTCTGAATTAGCAGAATATGCTACGGTACACCACTGATGTTCTGTTTCTTCTGAATTAGCAGAATATGCTATGGTACACCACTCCTGTTCTGTTTCTTCGGAATCGGCAGAATATGTTACAGTACACCACTCCTGTTGTGTTTCTTCTGAATTAGCAGCATATGCTACGGTACACCACTCCTGTTGTGTGTCTTCTGGATTAGCAGAATATGCTATGGTACACCACTCCTGTTCTGTTTCTTCTGGATTAGCAGAATATGCTGTGGTACACCACTCCTGTTGTGTTTCTTGTGGATTAGCAGAATATGCTACGGTACACCACTCTTGTTGTGTTTCTTATGGATTAGCAGAATATGATACGGTACACGACTCCTGTTGTTTTTCTTCTGACTTAGCAGAATATGCTGTGGTACACCACTCCTGTTCTGTTTCTTCTGAATTAGCAGAATATGCTACAGTAAATCATGGCTGTTGTGTTTCTTCTGAACTAGCAAAATATGCTATAGTTCACCAATCTGTTCTGTTTCTTCTGAATTATCCTCCTGTTCTGTTTCTTCTGATTTAGCAGAATATGCTACAGTACACCTCTCCTGTTGTGTTTCTTCTGAATTAGCAGAATATGCTTTGGTACACCACTCCTGTTCTGTTTCTTCTGAATTAGCAGAATATGCTACGGTACACCACTCCTGTTCTGTTTCTTTTGAATTAGCAGAATATGCTTTGGTACACCAATACTGTTCTGTTTCTTCTGAATTAGCAGAATACGCTACTGTACACCACTCCTGTTGTGTTTCTTCTGGATTAAAATGTGCTACGGTACACCACTCCTGTTGTGTTTCTTCTGAATTAGCAGAATATGCTACGGTACACCCTTCCTTTTCTGTTTCTTCTGGATTGGCAGAATATGATACGGTACACCTCTTTCTGATTAGCAGAATATGCTTTGGTACACCACTCCTGTTCTGTTTCTTCTGAATCAGCAGAATATGCTACGGTACACCACTCCTGTTGTGTTTCCTCTGGATTAGCAGAATGTGCTACGGTACACCACTCCTGTTTTGTTTCTTCTGAAGTAGCAGAATATGCTACGGTACACCACTCCTGTTTTGTTTCGTCTGGATTAGCAGAATATGCTACGATACACCACTCATGTTCTGTTTCTTCCGATTTAGCAGAATATGCTACGGTACACCACTCCTGTTGTGTTTCTTCTGAATAAGCAGAATATACTTTGGTACACCACTCCTGTTGTGTTTCTTCTGAATTAGAATGTGCTACGGTACACCACTCCTGTTGTGTTTCTTCTGAATTAGCAGAATATGCTACGGTACACCCTTCCTGTTCTGTTTCTTCTGGATTAGCAGAATATGATACGGTACACTTCTCTCTGAATTAGCAGAATTTGCTTTGGTACACTACTCCTGTTCTGTTTCTTCTGAATCAGCAGATTATGCTACGGTACACCACTCCTGTTGTGTTTCCTCTGGATTAGCAGAATGTGCTACAGTACACCACTCCTGTTGTGTTTCTTCTAGATTAGCAGAATATGCTTTGGTACACCTCTCCTGTTGTGTATCTTCTGGATTAGCAGAATATGATACAGTACACCTCTCTCTGAATTAGCAGAATATGCTTTGGTACACAACTCCTGTTCTGTTTCTTCTGAATTAGCAGAATATGCTTTGGTACACCACTCCTGTTCTGTTTCTTCTGAATCTGCAGAATATGCTACGGTACACCATTCCTGTTGTGTTTCTTCTGAAGTAGCAGAATATGCTACGGTACACCACTCCTGTTGTGTTTTGTCTGGATTAGCAGAATATGCTATGATACACCACTCCTGTTGTGTTTCTTCTGGATTAGCAGAATTTGCAATGGTACACCACTCCTGTTCTGTTTCTTCCGAATTAGCAGAATATGCTACGGTACACCACTCCTGTTCTGTTTCTTCTGAATCAGCAGAATATGCTACGGTACACCACTCCTGTTGTGTTTCCTCTGGATTAGCAGAATATGCTACAATACACCACTCCTGTTGTGTTTCTTCTGGATTAGCAGAATATGATACAGTACACCTCTCTCTGAATTAGCAGAATATACAACGGTACACCACTCCTGTTGTGTTTCTTCTTAATTAGCAGAATATGCTACTGTACACCACCCCTGTTGTGTTTCTTCTGAATTAGCAGAATATCCTACGGTACACCACTCCTCTTCTGTTTCTTCTGGATTAGCAGAATATGCTACACTACACCACTCCTCTTCTGTTTCTTCTGAATTAGCAGAATATGCTACAGTACATCATTGCTGTTGTGTTTCTTCTGATCTAGCAAAAATATGCTATAGTTCACAATCTGTTCTGTTTCTTCTGAATTATCCTCCTGTTCTGTTTCTTCTGATTTAGCAGAATATGCTACAGTACACCTCTCCTGTTGTGTTTCTTCTGAATTAGCAGAATATGCTTTGATACACCACTCCTGTTCTGTTTCTTCTGAATTGGCAGAATATGCTACAGTACACCACTCCTGTTCTGTTTCTTCTAAATTAGCAGAATATGCTATGGTACACCACTCTTGTTGTGTTTCTTCCGGATTAGCAGAATATGCTACGGTACACCACTGATATTCTGTTTCTTCTGAATTAGCAGAATATGCATTGGTACACCACTCCTGTTCTGTTTCTTCTGAATTAGCAGAATATGCTACGGTACACCACTCCTGTTCTGTTTCTTCCGAATTAGCAGAATATGCTATGGTACACCACTCCTGTTGTGTTTCTTCTAAAGTAGCAGAATATGCTACGGTACAGCACTCTTGTTGTGTTTCTTCCGGATTAGCAGAATATGCTACGGTACACCACTCCTATTGTGTTTCTTCTGGATTAACAGAATATGATACGGTACACCACTCCTGTTGTGTTTCTTCTGGATTAGCAGAAATGGCTATAGTACACCACTCCTGTTGTGTTTCTTTTGAATTTACAGAATATGCTTTAGTACACCACTCCTGTTCTGTTTCTTCTGAATTAGCAGAATATGCTACGGTACACCACTGATGTTCTGTTTCTTCTGAATTAGCAGAATATGCTATGGTACACCACTCCTGTTCTGTTTCTTCGGAATCGGCAGAATATGTTACAGTACACCACTCCTGTTGTGTTTCTTCTGAATTAGCAGCATATGCTACGGTACACCACTCCTGTTGTGTGTCTTCTGGATTAGCAGAATATGCTATGGTACACCACTCCTGTTCTGTTTCTTCTGGATTAGCAGAATATGCTGTGGTACACCACTCCTGTTGTGTTTCTTGTGGATTAGCAGAATATGCTACGGTACACCACTCTTGTTGTGTTTCTTATGGATTAGCAGAATATGATACGGTACACGACTCCTGTTGTTTTTCTTCTGACTTAGCAGAATATGCTGTGGTACACCACTCCTGTTCTGTTTCTTCTGAATTAGCAGAATATGCTACAGTAAATCATGGCTGTTGTGTTTCTTCTGAACTAGCAAAATATGCTATAGTTCACCAATCTGTTCTGTTTCTTCTGAATTATCCTCCTGTTCTGTTTCTTCTGATTTAGCAGAATATGCTACAGTACACCTCTCCTGTTGTGTTTCTTCTGAATTAGCAGAATATGCTTTGGTACACCACTCCTGTTCTGTTTCTTCTGAATTAGCAGAATATGCTACGGTACACCACTCCTGTTCTGTTTCTTTTGAATTAGCAGAATATGCTTTGGTACACCAATACTGTTCTGTTTCTTCTGAATTAGCAGAATACGCTACTGTACACCACTCCTGTTGTGTTTCTTCTGGATTAAAATGTGCTACGGTACACCACTCCTGTTGTGTTTCTTCTGAATTAGCAGAATATGCTACGGTACACCCTTCCTTTTCTGTTTCTTCTGGATTGGCAGAATATGATACGGTACACCTCTTTCTGATTAGCAGAATATGCTTTGGTACACCACTCCTGTTCTGTTTCTTCTGAATCAGCAGAATATGCTACGGTACACCACTCCTGTTGTGTTTCCTCTGGATTAGCAGAATGTGCTACGGTACACCACTCCTGTTTTGTTTCTTCTGAAGTAGCAGAATATGCTACGGTACACCACTCCTGTTTTGTTTCGTCTGGATTAGCAGAATATGCTACGATACACCACTCATGTTCTGTTTCTTCCGATTTAGCAGAATATGCTACGGTACACCACTCCTGTTGTGTTTCTTCTGAATAAGCAGAATATACTTTGGTACACCACTCCTGTTGTGTTTCTTCTGAATTAGAATGTGCTACGGTACACCACTCCTGTTGTGTTTCTTCTGAATTAGCAGAATATGCTACGGTACACCCTTCCTGTTCTGTTTCTTCTGGATTAGCAGAATATGATACGGTACACTTCTCTCTGAATTAGCAGAATTTGCTTTGGTACACTACTCCTGTTCTGTTTCTTCTGAATCAGCAGATTATGCTACGGTACACCACTCCTGTTGTGTTTCCTCTGGATTAGCAGAATGTGCTACAGTACACCACTCCTGTTGTGTTTCTTCTAGATTAGCAGAATATGCTTTGGTACACCTCTCCTGTTCTGTATCATCCGAATTAGCAGAATATGCTACGGTACACCACTCCTGTTGTGTTTCTTCTGAATTAGCAGAATATGCTACTGTACACCACTCCTGTTGTGTTTCTTCTGAATTAGCAGAATATGCTACGGTACACCGCTCCTGTTGTGTTTCCTCTGGATTAGCAGAATGTGCTACGGTACACCAATCCTGTTGTGTTTCTTCTGAAGTAGCAGAATATGCTACGGTACACCACTCCTGTTGTGTTTCGTCTGGAGTAGCAGAATATGCTACGATAAACCACTCCTGTTGTGTATCTTCTGGATTAGCAGAATATGATACAGTACACCTCTCTCTGAATTAGCAGAATATGCTTTGGTACACAACTCCTGTTCTGTTTCTTCTGAATTAGCAGAATATGCTTTGGTACACCACTCCTGTTCTGTTTCTTCTGAATCTGCAGAATATGCTACGGTACACCATTCCTGTTGTGTTTCTTCTGAAGTAGCAGAATATGCTACGGTACACCACTCCTGTTGTGTTTTGTCTGGATTAGCAGAATATGCTATGATACACCACTCCTGTTGTGTTTCTTCTGGATTAGCAGAATTTGCAATGGTACACCACTCCTGTTCTGTTTCTTCCGAATTAGCAGAATATGCTACGGTACACCACTCCTGTTCTGTTTCTTCTGGATTAGCAGAATATGATACGGTACACCTCTCTCTGAATTAGCAGAATATGCTTTGGTACACCACTCCTGTTCTGTTTCTTCTGAATCAGCAGAATATGCTACGGTACACCACTCCTGTTGTGTTTCTTCTGGATTAGCAGAATATGATACAGTACACCTCTCTCTGAATTAGCAGAATATACAACGGTACACCACTCCTGTTGTGTTTCTTCTTAATTAGCAGAATATGCTACTGTACACCACCCCTGTTGTGTTTCTTCTGAATTAGCAGAATATCCTACGGTACACTACTCCTCTTCTGTTCCTTCTGGATTAGCAGAATATCCTACACTACAACACTCCTGTTCTGTTTCTTCTGAATTAGCAAAAATATGCTATAGTTCACAATCTGTTCTGTTTCTTCTGAATTATCCTCCTGTTCTGTTTCTTCTGATTTAGCAGAATATGCTACAGTACACCTCTCCTGTTGTGTTTCTTCTGAATTAGCAGAATATGCTTTGATACACCACTCCTGTTCTGTTTCTTCTGAATTGGCAGAATATGCTACAGTACACCACTCCTGTTCTGTTTCTTCTTAATTAGCAGAATATGCTATGGTACACCACTCTTGTTGTGTTTCTTCCGGATTAGCAGAATATGCTACGGTACACCACTGATGTTCTGTTTCTTCTGAATTAGCAGAATATGCTTTGGTACACCACTCCTGTTCTGTTTCTTCTGAATTAGCAGAATATGCTACGGTACACCACTCCTGTTCTGTTTCTTCCGAATTAGCAGAATATGCTATGGTACACCACTCCTGTTGTGTTTCTTCTAAAGTAGCAGAATATGCTACGGTACAGCACTCTTGTTGTGTTTCTTCCGGATTAGCAGAATATGCTACGGTACACCACTCCTATTGTGTTTCTTCTGGATTAACAGAATATGATATGGTACACCACTCCTGTTGTGTTTCTTCTGGATTAGCAGAAATGGCTATAGTACACCACTCCTGTTGTGTTTCTTTTGAATTTACAGAATATGCTTTAGTACACCACTCCTGTTCTGTTTCTTCTGAATTAGCAGAATATGCTACGGTACACCACTGATGTTCTGTTTCTTCTGAATTAGCAGAATATGCTATGGTACACCACTCCTGTTCTGTTTCTTCGGAATCGGCAGAATATGTTAGAGTACACCACTCCTGTTGTGTTTCTTCTGAATTAGCAGCATATGCTACGGTACACCACTCCTGTTGTGTGTCTTCTGGATTAGCAGAATATGCTATGGTACACCACTCCTGTTCTGTTTCTTCTGGATTAGCAGAATATGCTGTGGTACACCACTCCTGTTGTGTTTCTTCTGAATTAGCAGAATATGCTACAGTAAATCATGCCTGTTGTGTTTCTTCTGAACTAGCAAAATATGCTTTGGTACACCACTCCTGTTCTGTTTCTTCTGAATTAGCAGAATATGCTACGGTACACCACTCCTGTTCTGTTTCTTTTGAATTAGCAGAATATGCTTTTATACACCAATACTGTTCTGTTTCTTCTGAATTAGCAGAATACGCTACTGTACACCACTCCTGTTGTGTTTCTTCTGGATTAAAATGTGCTACGGTACACCACTCCTGTTGTGTTTCTTCTGAATTAGCAGAATATGCTACGGTACACCCTTCCTTTTCTGTTTCTTCTGGATTGGCAGAATATGATACGATACACCTCTTTCTGATTAGCAGAATATGCTTTGGTACACCACTCCTGTTCTGTTTCTTCTGAATCAGCAGAATATGCTACGGTACACCACTCCTGTTGTGTTTCCTCTGGATTTGCAGAATGTGCTACGGTACACCACTCCTGTTTTGTTTCTTCTGAAGTAGCAGAATATGCTACGGTACACCACTCCTGTTTTGTTTCGTCTGGATTAGCAGAATATGCTACGATACACCACTCATGTTCTGTTTCTTCCGATTTAGCAAAATATGCTACGGTACACCACTCCTGTTGTGTTTCTTCTGAATAAGCAGAATATACTTTGGTACACCACTCCTGTTGTGTTTCTTCTGAATTAGAATGTGCTACGGTACACCACTCCTGTTGTGTTTCTTCTGGATTAGCAGAATATGATACGGTACACTTCTCTCTGAATTAGCAGAATTTGCTTTGGTACACCACTCCTGTTCTGTTTCTTCTGAATCAGCAGATTATGCTACGGTACACCACTCCTGTTGTGTTTCCTCTGGATTAGCAGAATGTGCTACAGTACACCACTCCTGTTGTGTTTCTTCTAGATTAGCAGAATATGCTTTGGTACACCTCTCCTGTTCTGTATCATCCGAATTAGCAGAATATGCTACGGTACACCACTCCTGTTGTGTTTCTTCTGAATTAACAGAATATGCTACTGTACACCACTCCTGTTGTGTTTCTTCTGAATTAGCAGAATATGCTACGGTACACCGCTCCTGTTGTGTTTCCTCTGGATTAGCAGAATGTGCTACGGTACACCAATCCTGTTGTGTTTCTTCTGAAGTAGCAGAATATGCTACGGTACACCACTCCTGTTGTGTTTCGTCTGGAGTAGCAGAATATGCTACGATAAACCACTCCTGTTGTGTATCTTCTGGATTAGCAGAATATGATACAGTACACCTCTCTCTGAATTAGCAGAATATGCTTTGGTACACCACTCCTGTTCTGTTTCTTCTGAATCTGCAGAATATGCTACGGTACACCATTCCTGTTGTGTTTCTTCTGAAGTAGCAGAATATGCTACGGTACACCACTCCTGTTGTGTTTCTTCTGGATTAGCAGAATTTGCAATGGTACACCACTCCTGTTCTGTTTCTTCCGAATTAGCAGAATATGCTACGGTACACCACTCCTGTTCTGTTTCTTCTGGATTAGCAGAATATGATACGGTACACCTCTCTCTGAATTTGCAGAATATGCTTTGGTACACCACTCCTGTTCTGTTTCTTCTGAATCAGCAGAATATGCTACGGTACACCACTCCTGTTGTGTTTCCTCTGGATTAGCAGAATATGCTACAATACACCACTCCTGTTGTGTTTCTTCTGGATTAGCAGAATATGATACAGTACACCTCTCTCTGAATTAGCAGAATATACAACGGTACACCACTCCTGTTGTGTTTCTTCTTAATTAGCAGAATATGCTACTGTACACCACCCCTGTTGTGTTTCTTCTGAATTAGCAGAATATCCTACGGTACACCACTCCTCTTCTGTTTCTTCTGGATTAGCAGAATATGCTAAACTACACCACTCCTGTTCTGTTTCTTCTGAATTAGCAGAATATGCTACAGTACATCATTGCTGTTGTGTTTCTTCTGATCTAGCAAAAATATGCTATAGTTCACAATCTGTTCTGTTTCTTCTGAATTATCCTCCTGTTCTGTTTCTTCTGATTTAGCAGAATATGCTACAGTACACCTCTCCTGTTGTGTTTCTTCTGAATTAGCAGAATATGCTTTGATACACCACTCCTGTTCTGTTTCTTCTGAATTGGCAGAATATGCTACAGTACACCACTCCTGTTCTGTTTCTTCTAAATTAGCAGAATATGCTATGGTACACCACTCTTGTTGTGTTTCTTCCGGATTAGCAGAATATGCTACGGTACACCACTGATGTTCTGTTTCTTCTGAATTAGCAGAATATGCTTTGGTACACCACTCCTGTTCTGTTTCTTCTGAATTAGCAGAATATGCTACGGTACACCACTCCTGTTCTGTTTCTTCCGAATTAGCAGAATATGCTATGGTACACCACTCCTGTTGTGTTTCTTCTAAAGTAGCAGAATATGCTACGGTACAGCACTCTTGTTGTGTTTCTTCCGGATTAGCAGAATATGCTACGGTACACCACTCCTATTGTGTTTCTTCTGGATTAACAGAATATGATACGGTACACCACTCCTGTTGTGTTTCTTCTGGATTAGCAGAAATGGCTATAGTACACCACTCCTGTTGTGTTTCTTTTGAATTTACAGAATATGCTTTAGTACACCACTCCTGTTCTGTTTCTTCTGAATTAGCAGAATATGCTACGGTACACCACTGATGTTCTGTTTCTTCTGAATTAGCAGAATGTGCTATGGTACACCACTCCTGTTCTGTTTCTTCTGAATTAGCAGAACATGCTATGGTACACCACTCCTGTTGTGTTTCTTCTAAAGTAGCAGAATATGCTACGGTACACCACTCTTGTTGTGTTTCTTCCGGATTAGCAGAATATGCTACGGTACACCACTCCTGTTGTGTTTCTTCTGGATTAGCAGAAATGGCTATAGTACACCACTCCTGTTGTGTTTGTTTTGAATTTACAGAATATGCTTTAGTACACCACTCCTGTTCTGTTTCTTCTGAATTAGCAGAATATGCTACGGTACACCACTGATGTTCTGTTTCTTCTGAATTAGCAGAATATGCTATGGTACACCACTCCTGTTCTGTTCCTTCGGAATCGGCAGAATATGTTACAGTACACCACTCCTGTTGTGTTTCTTCTGAATTAGCAGCATATGCTACGGTACACCACTCCTATTGTGTGTCTTCTGGATTAGCAGAATATGCTATGTTACACCACTCCTGTTCTGTTTCTTCTGGATTAGCAGAATATGCTGTGGTACACCACTCCTGTTGTGTTTCAGGTGGATTAGCAGAATATGCTACGGTACACCACTCCTGTTGTGTTTCTTATGGATTAGCAGAATATGATACGGTACACGACTCCTGTTGTTTTTCTTCTGACTTAGCAGAATATGCTACGGTACACCACTCCTGTTCTGTTTCTTCTGGATTAGCAGAATATGCTACAATACCCCACTCCTGTTCTGTTTCTTCTGGATTAGCAGAATATGCCACAGTACACCATGCCTGTTGTGTTTCTTCTGAACCAGCAAAAATATGCTATAGTTCACAATCTGTTCTGTTTCTTCTCAATTATCCTCCTGTTCTGTTTCTTCTGATTTAGCAGAATATGCTACAGTACACCTCTCCTGTTGTGTTTCTTCTGAATTAGCAGAATATGCTTTGGTACACCACTCCTGTTCTGTTTCTTCTGAATTAGCAGAATATGCTACGGTACACCACTCCTGTTCTGTTTCTTCTGAATTAGCAGAATATGCTATGGTACACCACTCCTGTTGTGTTTCTTCTAAAGTAGCAGAATATGCTACGGTACACCACTCTTGTTGTGTTTCTTCCGGATTAGCAGAATATGCTACGGTACACCACTCCTATTGCGTTTCTTCTGGATTAGCAGAATATGAACGGTACACCACTCCTGTTGTGTTTCTTCTGGATTAGCAGAAATGGCTATAGTACACCACTCCTGTTGTGTTTGTTTTGAATTTACAGAATATGCTTTAGTACACCACTCCTGTTCTGTTTCTTCTGAATTAGCAGAATATGCTACGGTACACCACTGATGTTCTGTTTCTTCTGAATTAGCAGAATATGCTCTGGTACACCACTCCTGTTCTGTTTCTTCGGAATCGGCAGAATATGTTACAGTCCACCACTCCTGTTGTGTTTCTTCTGAATTAGCAGCATATGCTACGGTACACCACTCCTGTTGTGTGTCTTCTGGATTAGCAGAATATGCTATGTTACACCACTCCTGTTCTGTTTCTTCTGGATTAGCAGAATATGCTGTGGTACACCACTCCTGTTGTGTTTCTTGTTGATTAGCAGAATATGCTACGGTACACCACTCCTGTTGTGTTTCTTATGGATTAGCAGAATATGATACGGTACACGACTCCTGTTGTTTTTCTTCTGATTTAGCAGAATATGCTACGGTACACCACTCCTGTTCTGTTTCTTCTGGATTAGCAGAATATGCTACAATACACCACTCCTGTTCTGTTTCTTCTGGATTAGCAGAATATGCCACAGTACATCATGCCTGTTGTGTTTCTTCTGAACTAGCAAAAATATGCTATTGTTCACAATCTGTTCTGTTTCTTCTGAATCTTCCTCCTGTTCTGTTTCTTCTGATTTAGCAGAATATGCTACAGTACACCTCTCCTGTTGTGTTTCTTCTGAATTAGCAGAATATGCTTTGGTACACCACTCCTGTTCTGTTTCTTCTGAATTAGCAGAATATGCTACGGTACACCACTCCTGTTCTGTTTCTTCTGAATTAGCAGAATATGCTATGGTAAACCGCTCCTGTTGTGTTTCTTCTAAAGTAGCAAAATATGCTACGGTACACCACTCTTGTTGTGTTTCTTCCGGATTAGCAGAATATGCTACGGTACACCACTCCTGTTGTGTTTCTTCTGGATTAGCAGAAATGGCTATAGTACACCACTCCTGTTGTGTTTGTTTTGAATTTACAGAATATGCTTTAGTACACCACTCCTGTTCTGTTTCTTCTGAATTAGCAGAATATGCTACGGTACACCACTGATGTTCTGTTTCTTCTGAATTAGCAGAATATGCTATGGTACACCACTCCTGTTCTGTTCCTTCGGAATCGGCAGAATATGTTACAGTACACCACTCCTGTTGTGTTTCTTCTGAATTAGCAGCATATGCTACGGTACACCACTCCTATTGTGTGTCTTCTGGATTAGCAGAATATGCTATGTTACACCACTCCTGTTCTGTTTCTTCTGGATTAGCAGAATATGCTGTGGTACACCACTCCTGTTGTGTTTCAGGTGGATTAGCAGAATATGCTACGGTACACCACTCCTGTTGTGTTTCTTATGGATTAGCAGAATATGATACGGTACACGACTCCTGTTGTTTTTCTTCTGACTTAGCAGAATATGCTACGGTACACCACTCCTGTTCTGTTTCTTCTGGATTAGCAGAATATGCTACAATACCCCACTCCTGTTCTGTTTCTTCTGGATTAGCAGAATATGCCACAGTACACCATGCCTGTTGTGTTTCTTCTGAACCAGCAAAAATATGCTATAGTTCACAATCTGTTCTGTTTCTTCTCAATTATCCTCCTGTTCTGTTTCTTCTGATTTAGCAGAATATGCTACAGTACACCTCTCCTGTTGTGTTTCTTCTGAATTAGCAGAATATGCTTTGGTACACCACTCCTGTTCTGTTTCTTCTGAATTAGCAGAATATGCTACGGTACACCACTCCTGTTCTGTTTCTTCTGAATTAGCAGAATATGCTATGGTACACCACTCCTGTTGTGTTTCTTCTAAAGTAGCAGAATATGCTACGGTACACCACTCTTGTTGTGTTTCTTCCGGATTAGCAGAATATGCTACGGTACACCACTCCTATTGCGTTTCTTCTGGATTAGCAGAATATGAACGGTACACCACTCCTGTTGTGTTTCTTCTGGATTAGCAGAAATGGCTATAGTACACCACTCCTGTTGTGTTTGTTTTGAATTTACAGAATATGCTTTAGTACACCACTCCTGTTCTGTTTCTTCTGAATTAGCAGAATATGCTACGGTACACCACTGATGTTCTGTTTCTTCTGAATTAGCAGAATATGCTCTGGTACACCACTCCTGTTCTGTTTCTTCGGAATCGGCAGAATATGTTACAGTCCACCACTCCTGTTGTGTTTCTTCTGAATTAGCAGCATATGCTACGGTACACCACTCCTGTTGTGTGTCTTCTGGATTAGCAGAATATGCTATGTTACACCACTCCTGTTCTGTTTCTTCTGGATTAGCAGAATATGCTGTGGTACACCACTCCTGTTGTGTTTCTTGTTGATTAGCAGAATATGCTACGGTACACCACTCCTGTTGTGTTTCTTATGGATTAGCAGAATATGATACGGTACACGACTCCTGTTGTTTTTCTTCTGATTTAGCAGAATATGCTACGGTACACCACTCCTGTTCTCTTTCTTCTGGATTAGCAGAATATGATACGGTACACCTCTCTCTGAATTAGCAGAATATGCTTTGGTACACCACTCCTGTTCTGTTTCTTCTGAATTAGCAGAATATGCTTTGGTACACCACTCCTGTTCTTTTTCTTCTGAATTAACAGAATATGCTATGGTACACCACTCCTGTTGTGTTTCCTCTGGATTAGCAGAATGTGCTACGGTGCACCACTCCTGTTGTGTTTCTTCTGAAGTAGCAGAATATGCTATGGTACACCATTCCAATAGTGTTTCTCCTGGATTAGCAGAATATGCTACGGTACACCACTCCTGTTGCGTTTCTTCTGGATTAGCAGAATATGATAAGGTAAACCACTCTTGTTGTTTTTTTTCTGGATTAGTAGAAATGGCTACAGTACACCACTTCTTTTCTGTTTCTTCTGAATTTACAGAATATGCTTTAGTACACCAGTCCTGTTCTGTTTCTTCTGAATTAGCAGAATATGCTACGGTACACCACGCCTGTTCTTTTTCTTTTGAATTAGCAGAATATACTACGGTACATCTCTCCAGTTGTGTTTCTTCTGGTTTAGCAGAATATGCTACGGTACACCACGTGTGATGTGTTTCTTCTGAATTAGCAGAATATGCTACAGTACATCACTACTGTCTAGTTTCTTCTGGATTAGAAGAATATGCTACAGTACACCACTCCTGTTCTGTTTCTTCTGAATTAGCGATATATGCTACGGACTGGTACACCACTCTTGTTCTATTTCTTCTGAATTAGCATAATATGCTATGGTACTCCTCTCCTGTTGTGTTTCTTCTGGATTAGCAGAATATGCTACGGTACACCTCTCCTATTGTGTGTCTTCTGGATTAGCAGAATATGCTATGGTACACCACTCCTGTTATGTTTCCTCTGGATTAGCATAATATGCTATGGTACACCACTCATATTCTGTTTCTTCTGAATTAGCAGAATAGGGCATGGACCGGCACACCACTCCTGTTCTGTTTCTTCTGAATTAGCAGAATATGCTACGGTATACCTCTCCTGTTGGGTGTCTTCCGGATTAGCAGAATATGCTAAAGTACACCACTCCTGTTCTGTTTCTTCTGGATTAGCAGAATATGCTACAGTACACCACTCCTGTTCTGTTTCTTCCGATTTAGCAGAATATGCTACGGTACACCACTCCTGTTGTGTTTCTTCTGTATTAGCAGAATATGCTACGGTACACCACTGCTGTTGTGTTTCTTGTAGATTAGCAGAATATGCTACGGTACATCACTCCTGTTGTGTTTCTTCTGGATTAGCAGAATATGATACAGTACACGACTCATGTTGTGTTTCTTCTGAATAAGCAGAATATGCTTTGGTACACCACTCCTGTTGTGTTTCTTCTGAATTAGAATGTGCTACGGTACACCACTCCTGTTGTGTTTCTTCTGAATTAGCAGAATATGCTACAGTGCACCCTTCCTTTTCTGTTTCTTCTGGATTAGCCGAATATGATACGGTACACCTCTTTCTGAATTAGCAGAATATGTTTTGGTACACCACTCCTGTTCTGTTTCTTCTGAATTAGCAGAATATGCTACTGAACACCACTCCTGTTGTGTTTCTTCTGAAGTAGCAGAATGTGCTACGGTACACCACTCCTGTTTTGTTTCTACTGAAGTAGCAGAATATGCTACGGTACACCACTCCTGTTCTGTATTGTCCGAATTAGCAGAATATGCTACGGTACACCACTCCTGTTGTGTTTCTTCTGAATTAGCAGAATATGCTACTGAACACCACTCCTGTTGTGTTTCTTCTGAAGTAGCAGAATATGCTACGGTACACCACTCCTGTTGTGTTTCCTCTGGATTAGCAGAATATGCTACGATACACCACTCCTGTTGTGTTTCTTCTGGATTAGCAGAATATGATACAGTACACCTCTCTCTGATTTAGCAGAATATGCTTTGGTACACCACTCCTGTTCTGTTTCTTCTGAATTAGCAGAATATACTTTGGTACACCACTCCTGTTGTGTTTCTTGTAGATTAGCAGAATATGCTACAGTACATCACTCCTGTTGTGTTTCTTCTGGATTAGCAGAATATGATACAGTACACAACTCCTGTTGTGTTTCTTCTGAATAAGCAGAATATGCTTTGGTACACCACTCCTGTTGTGTTTCTTCTGAATTAGAATGTGCTACGGTACACCACTCCTGTTGTGTTTCTTCTGAATTAGCAGAATATGCTACAGTGCACCCTTCCTTTTCTGTTTCTTCTGGATTAGCCGAATATGATACGGTACACCTCTTTTTGAATTAGCAGAATATGTTTTGGTACACCACTCCTGTTCTGTTTCTTCTGAATCAGCAGAATATGCTACGGTACACCACTCCTGTTGTGTTTCCTCTGGATTAGCAGAATGTGCTACGGTACACCACTCCTGTTTTGTTTCTTCTGAAGTAGCAGAATATGCTACGGTACACCACTCCTGTTCTGTATCGTCCGAATTAGCAGAATATGCTACGGTACACCACTCCTGTTGTGTTTCTTCTGAATTAGCAGAATATGCTACTGTACACCACTCCTGTTGTGTTTCTTCTGAATTAGCAAAATATGCTACGGTACACCACTCCTGTTCTGTTTCTTCTGAACCAGCAGAATATGCTGCGGTACACCACTCCTGTTGTGTTTCCTCTGGATTAGCAGAATGTGCTATGTTACACCAATCCTGTTGTGTTTCTTCTGAAGTAGCAGAATATGCTACGGTACACCACTCCTGTTGTGTTTCCTCTGGATTAGCAGAAATATGCTACGATACACCACTCCTGTTGTGTTTCTTCTGGATTAGCAGAATATGATACAGTACACCTCTCTCTGATTTAGCAGAATATGCTTTGGTACACCACTCCTGTTCTGTTTCTTCTGAATTAGCAGAATATGCTTTGGTACACCACTCCTGTTGTGTTTCTTCTGAAGCAGCAGAATATGCTACGGTACACCATTCCTGTTGTGTTTCTTCTGAAGTAGCAGAATATGCTACGGTACACCACTCCTGTTGTGTTTTGTCTGGATTAGCAGAATACGCTACGATGCACCACTCCTGTTGTGTTTCTTCTGGATTAGCAGAATATGCATTGGTACACCACTCCTGTTCTGTTTCTTCCGAATTAGCAGAATATGCTTTGGTACACCACTCCTGTTCTGTTTCTTCTGAATCAGAAGAATATGCTACGGTACACCACTCCTGTTGTGTTTCCTCTGGATTAGCAGAATGTGCTACGGTACAGCACTCCTGTTGTATTTCTTCTGAAGTAGCAGAATATGCTACGGTACACCACTCCTATTGCGGTTCTTCTGGATTAGCAGAATATGATACGGTACACCACTCCTGTTGTGTTTCTTCTGGATTAGCAGAAATGGCTATAGTACACCACTCCTGTTGTGTTTGTTTTGAATTTACAGAATATGCTTTAGTACACCACTCCTGTTCTGTTTCTTCTGAATTAGCAGAATATGCTACGGTACACCACTGATGTTCTGTTTCTTCTGAATTAGCAGAATATGCTATGGTACACCACTCCTGTTCTGTTTCTTCGGAATCGGCAGAATATGTTACAGTACACCACTCCTGTTGTGTTTCTTCTGAATTAGCAGCATATGCTACGGTACACCACTCCTGTTGTGTGTCTTCTGGATTAGCAGAATATGCTATGTTACACCACTCCTGTTCTGTTTCTTCTGGATTAGCAGAATATGCTGTGGTACACCACTCCTGTTGTGTTTCTTGTGGATTAGCAGAATATGCTACGGTACACCACTCCTGTTGTGTTTCTTATGGATTAGCAGAATATGATACGGTACACGACTCCTGTTGTTTTTCTTCTGACTTAGCAGAATATGCTACGGTACACCACTCCTGTTCTGTTTCTTCTGGATTAGCAGAATATGCTACAATACACCACTCCTGTTCTGTTTCTTCTGGATTAGCAGAATATGCCACAGTACATCATGCCTGTTGTGTTTCTTCTGAACTAGCAAAAATATGCTATAGTTCACAATCTGTTCTGTTTCTTCTGAATCATCCTCCTGTTCTGTTTCTTCTGATTTAGCAGAATATGCTACAGTACACCTCTCCTGTTGTGTTTCTTCTGAATTAGCAGAATATGCTTTGGTACACCACTCCTGTTCTGTTTCTTCTGAATTAGCAGAATATGCTACGGTACACCACTCCTGTTCTGTTTCTTCTGAATTAGCAGAATATGCTATGGTAAACCACTCCTGTTGTGTTTCTTCTAAAGTAGCAAAATATGCTACGGTACACCACTCTTGTTGTGTTTCTTCCGGATTAGCAGAATATGCTACGGTACACCACTCCTATTGTGTTTCTTCTGGATTAGCAGAATATGATACGGTACACCACTCCTGTTCTGTTTCTTCTGAATTAGCAGAATATGCTACGGTACACCACTGATGTTCTGTTTCTTCTGAATTAGCAGAATATGCTATGGTACACCACTCCTGTTCTGTTTCTTCGGAATCGGCAGAATATGTTACAGTACACAACTCCTGTTGTGTTTCTTCTGAATTAGCAGCATATGCTACGGTACACCACTCCTGTTGTGTGTCTTCTGGATTAGCAGAATATGCTATGGTACACCACTCCTGTTCTGTTTCTTCTGGATTAGCAGAATATGCTGTGGTACACCATTCCTGTTGTGTTTCTTGTGGATTAGCAGAATATGCTACGATACACCACTCCTGTTGTGTTTCTTATGGATTAGCAGAATATGATACGGTACACGACTCCTGTTGTTTTTCTTCTGACTTAGCAGAATATGCTACGGTACACCACTCCTGTTCTGTTTCTTCTGAATTAGCAGAATATGCTATGGTACACCACTCCTGTTGTGTTTCTTCTGAATTAGCAGAATATGCTACGGTACACCTCTCCTGTTGTGTGTCTTCTGGATTAGCAGAATATGCTACAGTACACCACTCTTTTTCTGTTTCTTCTGGATTAGAAGAATATGCTATGGTACACCACTCATATTCTGTTTCTTCTGAATTAGCAGAATATGCTATGGGCCGGTACACCACTCTTGTTGTGTGTTTTCTGGATTAGCAGAATATGCTACGGTACAAGACTCCTGTTGTGTTTCTTCTGAATTAGCAGACTGTGCTACGGTACACAACTCCTGTTGTGTTTCTTCTGAATTAGCAGAATATGTTACTGTACACCACTCCTGTTTCTTCTGGATTAGCAGAATATGATACGGTATACCTCTCCTGTTGTATTTCTTCTGATTTAGCAGAAATGGATAGTAGTACACCACTCCTGTTCTGTTTCTTCTGAATTTACAGAATATGCTTTAGTACACCACTCCTGTTCTGTTTCTTCTGAATTAGCAGAATATGCTACGGTACACCACTCCTGTTCTCTTTCTTCTGGATTAGCAGAATATGATACGGTACACCTCTCTCTGAATTAGCAGAATATGCTTTGGTACACCACTCCTGTTCTGTTTCTTCTGAATTAGCAGAATATGCTTTGGTACACCACTCCTGTTCTGTTTCTTCTGAATTAACAGAATATGCTATGGTACACCACTCCTGTTGTGTTTCTTCTGGATTAGCAGAATGTGCTACGGTGCACCACTCCTGTTGTGTTTCTTCTGAAGTAGCAGAATATGCTATGGTACACCATTCCAATAGTGTTTCTCCTGGATTAGCAGAATATGCTACGGTACACCACTCCTGTTGCGTTTCTTCTGGATTAGCAGAATATGATAAGGTAAACCACTCTTGTTGTTTTTTTTCTGGATTAGTAGAAATGGCTACAGTACACCACTTCTTTTCTGTTTCTTCTGAATTTACAGAATATGCTTTAGTACACCAGTCCTGTTCTGTTTCTTCTGAATTAGCAGAATATGCTACGGTACACCACGCCTGTTCTTTTTCTTTTGAATTAGCAGAATATACTACGGTACATCTCTCCAGTTGTGTTTCTTCTGGTTTAGCAGAATATGCTACGGTACACCACGTGTGATGTGTTTCTTCTGAATTAGCAGAATATGCTACAGTACATCACTACTGTCTAGTTTCTTCTGGATTAGAAGAATATGCTACAGTACACCACTCCTGTTCTGTTTCTTCTGAATTAGCGATATATGCTACGGACTGGTACACCACTCTTGTTCTATTTCTTCTGAATTAGCATAATATGCTATGGTACTCCTCTCCTGTTGTGTTTCTTCTGGATTAGCAGAATATGCTACGGTACACCTCTCCTATTGTGTGTCTTCTGGATTAGCAGAATATGCTATGGTACACCACTCCTGTTATGTTTCCTCTGGATTAGCATAATATGCTATGGTACACCACTCATATTCTGTTTCTTCTGAATTAGCAGAATAGGGCATGGACCGGCACACCACTCCTGTTCTGTTTCTTCTGAATTAGCAGAATATGCTACGGTATACCTCTCCTGTTGGGTGTCTTCCGGATTAGCAGAATATGCTAAAGTACACCACTCCTGTTCTGTTTCTTCTGGATTAGCAGAATATGCTACAGTACACCACTCCTGTTCTGTTTCTTCCGATTTAGCAGAATATGCTACGGTACACCACTCCTGTTGTGTTTCTTCTGTATTAGCAGAATATGCTACGGTACACCACTGCTGTTGTGTTTCTTGTAGATTAGCAGAATATGCTACGGTACATCACTCCTGTTGTGTTTCTTCTGGATTAGCAGAATATGATACAGTACACGACTCCTGTTGTGTTTCTTCTGAATAAGCAGAATATGCTTTGGTACACCACTCCTGTTGTGTTTCTTCTGAATTAGAATGTGCTACGGTACACCACTCCTGTTGTGTTTCTTCTGAATTAGCAGAATATGCTACAGTGCACCCTTCCTTTTCTGTTTCTTCTGGATTAGCCGAATATGATACGGTACACCTCTTTCTGAATTAGCAGAATATGTTTTGGTACACCACTCCTGTTGTGTTTCCTCTGGATTAGCAGAATGTGCTACGGTACACCACTCCTGTTTTGTTTCTTCTGAAGTAGCAGAATATGCTACGGTACACCACTCCTGTTCTGTATTGTCCGAATTAGCAGAATATGCTACGGTACACCACTCCTGTTGTGTTTCTTCTGAATTAGCAGAATATGCTACTGAACACCACTCCTGTTGTGTTTCTTCTGAAGTAGCAGAATATGCTATGGTACACCACTCCTGTTGTGTTTCCTCTGGATTAGCAGAATATGCTACGATACACCACTCCTGTTGTGTTTCTTCTGGATTAGCAGAATATGATACAGTACACCTCTCTCTGATTTAGCAGAATATGCTTTGGTACACCACTCCTGTTCTGTTTCTTCTGAATTAGCAGAATATACTTTGGTACACCACTCCTGTTGTGTTTCTTGTAGATTAGCAGAATATGCTACAGTACATCACTCCTGTTGTGTTTCTTCTGGATTAGCAGAATATGATACAGTACACAACTCCTGTTGTGTTTCTTCTGAATAAGCAGAATATGCTTTGGTACACCACTCCTGTTGTGTTTATTCTGAATTAGAATGTGCTACGGTACACCACTCCTGTTGTGTTTCTTCTGAATTAGCAGAATATGCTACAGTGCACCCTTCCTTTTCTGTTTCTTCTGGATTAGCCGAATATGATACGGTACACCTCTTTCTGAATTAGCAGAATATGTTTTGGTACACCACTCCTGTTCTGTTTCTTCTGAATCAGCAGAATATGCTACGGTACACCACTCCTGTTGTGTTTCCTCTGGATTAGCAGAATGTGCTACGGTACACCACTCCTGTTTTGTTTCTTCTGAAGTAGCAGAATATGCTACGGTACACCACTCCTGTTCTGTATCGTCCGAATTAGCAGAATATGCTACGGTACACCACTCCTGTTGTGTTTCTTCTGAATTAGCAGAATATGCTACTGTACACCACTCCTGTTGTCTTTCTTCTGAATTAGCAAAATATGCTACGGTACACCACTCCTGTTCTGTTTCTTCTGAACCAGCAGAATATGCTGCGGTACACCACTCCTGTTGTGTTTCCTCTGGATTAGCAGAATGTGCTATGGTACACCAATCCTGTTGTGTTTCTTCTGAAGTAGCAGAATATGCTACGGTACACCACTCCTGTTGTGTTTCCTCTGGATTAGCAGAATATGCTACGATACACCACTCCTGTTGTGTTTCTTCTGGATTAGCAGAATATGATACAGTACACCTCTCTCTGATTTAGCAGAATATGCTTTGGTACACCACTCCTGTTCTGTTTCTTCTGAATTAGCAGAATATGCTTTGGTACACCACTCCTGTTGTGTTTCTTCTGAATCAGCAGAATATGCTACGGTACACCATTCCTGTTGTGTTTTTTCTGAAGTAGCAGAATATGCTACGGTACACCACTCCTGTTGTGTTTTGTCTGGATTAGCAGAATACGCTACGATGCACCACTCCTGTTGTGTTTCTTCTGGATTAGCAGAATATGCATTGGTACACCACTCCTGTTCTGTTTCTTCCGAATTAGCAGAATATGCTTTGGTACACCACTCCTGTTCTGTTTCTTCTGAATCAGAAGAATATGCTACGGTACACCACTCCTGTTGTGTTTCCTCTGGATTAGCAGAATGTGCTACGGTACAGCACTCCTGTTGTATTTCTTCTGAAGTTGCAGAATATGCTACAGTACACCACTCCTATTGCGGTTCTTCTGGATTAGCAGAATATGATACGGTACACCACTCCTGTTGTGTTTCTTCTGGATTAGCAGAAATGGCTATAGTACACCACTCCTGTTGTGTTTGTTTTGAATTTACAGAATATGCTTTAGTACACCACTCCTGTTCTGTTTCTTCTGAATTAGCAGAATATGCTACGGTACACCACTGATGTTCTGTTTCTTTTGAATTAGCAGAATATGCTATGGTACACCACTCCTGTTCTGTTTCTTCGGAATCGGCAGAATATGTTACAGTACACAACTCCTGTTGTGTTTCTTCTGAATTAGCAGCATATGCTACGGTACACCACTCCTGTTGTGTGTCTTCTGGATTAGCAGAATATGCTATGTTACACCACTCCTGTTCTGTTTCTTCTGGATTAGCAGAATATGCTGTGGTACACCACTCCTGTTGTGTTTCTTGTGGATTAGCAGAATATGCTACGGTACACCACTCCTGTTGTGTTTCTTATGGATTAGCAGAATATGATACGGTACACGACTCCTGTTGTTTTTCTTCTGACTTAGCAGAATATGCTACGGTACACCACTCCTGTTCTGTTTCTTCTGGATTAGCAGAATATGCTACAATACACCATTCCTGTTCTGTTTCTTCTGGATTAGCAGAATATGCCACAGTACATCATGCCTGTTGTGTTTCTTCTGAACTAGCAAAAATATGCTATAGTTCACAATCTGTTCTGTTTCTTCTGAATCATCCTCCTGTTCTGTTTCTTCTGATTTAGCAGAATATGCTACAGTACACCTCTCCTGTTGTGTTTCTTCTGAATTAGCAGAATATGCTTTGGTACACCACTCCTGTTCTGTTTCTTCTGAATTAGCAGAATATGCTACGGTACACCACTCCTGTTCTGTTTCTTCTGAATTAGCAGAATATGCTATGGTAAACCACTCCTGTTGTGTTTCTTCTAAAGTAGCAAAATATGCTACGGTACACCACTCTTGTTGTGTTTCTTCCGGATTAGCAGAATATGCTACGGTACACCACTCCTATTGTGTTTCTTCTGGATTAGCAGAATATGATACGGTACACCACTCCTGTTCTGTTTCTTCTGAATTAGCAGAATATGATACGGTACACCACTGATGTTCTGTTTCTTCTGAATTAGCAGAATATGCTATGGTACACCACTCCTGTTCTGTTTCTTTGGAATCGGCAGAATATGTTACAGTACACAACTCCTGTTGTGTTTCTTCTGAATTAGCAGCATATGCTACGGTACACCACTCCTCCTGTTGTGTGTCTTCTGGATTTGCAGAATATGCTATGGTACACCACTCCTGTTCTGTTTCTTCTGGATTAGCAGAATATGCTGTGGTACACCACTCCTGTTGTGTTTCTTGTGGATTAGCAGAATATGCTACGGTACACCACTCCTGTTGTGTTTCTTATGGATTAGCAGAATATGATACGGTACACGACTCCTGTTGTTTTTCTTCTGACTTAGCAGAATATGCTACGGTACACCACTCCTGTTCTGTTTCTTCTGAATTAGCAGAATATGCTATAGTACACCACTCCTGTTGTGTTTCTTCTGAATTAGCAGAATATGCTACGGTACACCTCTCCTGTTGTGTGTCTTCTGGATTAGCAGAATATGCTACAGTACACCACTCTTTTTCTGTTTCTTCTGGATTAGAAGAATATGCTATGGTACACCACTCATATTCTGTTTCTTCTGAATTAGCAGAATATGCTATGGGCCGGTACACCACTCTTGTTGTGTGTTTTCTGGATTAGCAGAATATGCTACGGTACAAGACTCCTGTTGTGTTTCTTCTGAATTAGCAGACTGTGCTACGGTACACAACTCCTGTTGTGTTTCTTCTGAATTAGCAGAATATGTTACTGTACACCACTCCTGTTTCTTCTGGATTAGCAGAATATGATACGGTATACCTCTCCTGTTGTATTTCTTCTGATTTAGCAGAAATGGATACAGTACACCACTCCTGTTCTGTTTCTTCTGAATTTACAGAATATGCTTTAGTACACCACTCCTGTTCTGTTTCTTCTGAATTAGCAGAATATGCTACGGTACACCACTCCTGTTCTCTTTCTTCTGGATTAGCAGAATATGATACGGTACACCTCTCTCTGAATTAGCAGAATATGCTTTGGTACACCACTCCTGTTCTGTTTCTTCTGAATTAGCAGAATATGCTTTGGTACACCACTCCTGTTCTGTTTCTTCTGAATTAACAGAATATGCTATGGTAAACCACTCCTGTTGTGTTTCTCCTGGATTAGCAGAATATGCTACGGTACACCACTCCTGTTGCGTTTCTTCTGGATTAGCAGAATATGATAAGGTAAACCACTCTTGTTGTTTTTTTTCTGGATTAGTAGAAATGGCTACAGTACACCACTTCTTTTCTGTTTCTTCTGAATTTACAGAATATGCTTTAGTACACCAGTCCTGTTCTGTTTCTTCTGAATTAGCAGAATATGCTACGGTACACCACGCCTGTTCTTTTTCTTTTGAATTAGCAGAATATACTACGGTACATCTCTCCAGTTGTGTTTCTTCTGGTTTAGCAGAATATGCTACGGTACACCACGTGTGATGTGTTTCTTCTGAATTAGCAGAATATGCTACAGTACATCACTACTGTCTAGTTTCTTCTGGATTAGAAGAATATGCTACAGTACACCACTCCTGTTCTGTTTCTTCTGAATTAGCGATATATGCTACGGACTGGTACACCACTCTTGTTCTATTTCTTCTGAATTAGCATAATATGCTATGGTACTCCTCTCCTGTTGTGTTTCTTCTGTATTAGCAGAATATGCTACGGTACACCTCTCCTATTGTGTGTCTTCTGGATTAGCAGAATATGCTATGGTACACCACTCCTGTTATGTTTCCTCTGGATTAGCATAATATGCTATGGTACACCACTCATATTCTGTTTCTTCTGAATTAGCAGAATAGGGCATGGACCGGCACACCACTCCTGTTCTGTTTCTTCTGAATTAGCAGAATATGCTACGGTATACCTCTCCTGTTGGGTGTCTTCCGGATTAGCAGAATATGCTAAAGTACACCACTCCTGTTCTGTTTCTTCTGGATTAGCAGAATATGCTACAGTACACCACTCCTGTTCTGTTTCTTCCGATTTAGCAGAATATGCTACGGTACACCACTCCTGTTGTGTTTCTTCTGTATTAGCAGAATATGCTACGGTACATCACTCCTGTTGTGTTTCTTCTGGATTAGCAGAATATGATACAGTACACGACTCCTGTTGTGTTTCTTCTGAATAAGCAGAATATGCTTTGGTACACCACTCCTGTTGTGTTTCTTCTGAATTAGAATGTGCTACGGTACACCACTCCTGTTGTGTTTCTTCTGAATTAGCAGAATATGCTACAGTGCACCCTTCCTTTTCTGTTTCTTCTGGATTAGCCGAATATGATACGGTACACCTCTTTCTGAATTAGCAGAATATGTTTTGGTACACCACTCCTGTTCTGTTTCTTCTGAATCAGCAGAATATGCTACGGTACACCACTCCTGTTGTGTTTCCTCTGGATTAGCAGAATGTGCTACGGTACACCACTCCTGTTTTGTTTCTTCTGAAGTAGCAGAATATGCTACGGTACACCACTCCTGTTCTGTATTGTCCGAATTAGCAGAATATGCTACGGTACACCACTCCTGTTGTGTTTCTTCTGAATTAGCAGAATATGCTACTGAACACCAATCCTGTTGTGTTTCTTCTGAAGTAGCAGAATATGCTACGGTACACCACTCCTGTTGTGTTTCCTCTGGATTAGCAGAATATGCTACGATACACCACTCCTGTTGTGTTTCTTCTGGATTAGCAGAATATGATACAGTACACCTCTCTCTGATTTAGCAGAATATGCTTTGGTACACGACTCCTGTTCTGTTTCTTCTGAATTAGCAGAATATACTTTGGTACACCACTCCTGTTGTGTTTCTTGTAGATTAGCAGAATATGCTACAGTACATCACTCCTGTTGTGTTTCTTCTGGATTAGCAGAATATGATACAGTACACAACTCCTGTTGTGTTTCTTCTGAATAAGCAGAATATGCTTTGGTACACCACTCCTGTTGTGTTTCTTCTGAATTAGAATGTGCTACGGTACACCACTCCTGTTGTGTTTCTTCTGAATTAGCAGAATATGCTACAGTGCACCCTTCCTTTTCTGTTTCTTCTGGATTAGCCGAATATGATACGATACACCTCTTTCTGAATTAGCAGAATATGTTTTGGTACACCACTCCTGTTCTGTTTCTTCTGAATTAGCAGAATATGCTACGGTACACCACTCCTGTTGTGTTTCCTCTGGATTAGCAGAATGTGCTATGGTACACCACTCCTGTTTTGTTTCTTCTGAAGTAGCAGAATATGCTACGGTACACCACTCCTGTTCTGTTTCTTCTGAACCAGCAGAATATGCTGCGGTACACCACTCCTGTTGTGTTTCCTCTGGATTAGCAGAATATGCTACGATACACCACTCCTGTTGTGTTTCTTCTGGATTAGCAGAATATGATACAGTACACCTCTCTCTGATTTAGCAGAATATGCTTTGGTACACCACTCCTGTTCTGTTTCTTCTGAATTAGCAGAATATGCTTTGGTACACCACTCCTGTTGTGTTTCTTCTGAATCAGCAGAATATGCTACGGTACACCATTCCTGTTGTGTTTCTTCTGAAGTAGCAGAATATGCTACGGTACACCACTCCTGTTGTGTTTTGTCTGGATTAGCAGAATACGCTACGATGCACCACTCCTGTTGTGTTTCTTCTGGATTAGCAGAATATGCATTGGTACACCACTCCTGTTCTGTTTCTTCCGAATTAGCAGAATATGCTTTGGTACACCACTCCTGTTCTGTTTCTTCTGAATCAGAAGAATATGCTACGGTACACCACTCCTGTTGTGTTTCCTCTGGATTAGCAGAATGTGCTACGGTACAGCACTCCTGTTGTATTTCTTCTGAAGTAGCAGAATATGCTACGGTACACCACTCCTGTTGTGTTTCATCTGGATTAGCAGAATATGCTGCGATACACCACTCCTGTTGTGTGTCTTCTTAATTAGCAGAATATGCTACTGTACACCACTCCTGTTGTGTTTCTTCTGAATTAGCAGAATTTGCTACAGTAAATCATGCCTGTTGTGTTTCTTCTGAACTAGCAAAATATGCTATAGTTCACCAATCTGTTCTGTTTCTTCTGAATTATCCTCCTGTTCTGTTTCTTCTGATTTAGCAGAATATGCTACGGTACACCTCTCCTGTTGTGTTTCTTCTGAATTAGCAGAATATGCTTTGATACACCACTCCTGTTCTGTTTCTTCTGAATTAGCAGAATATGCTAAGGTACACCACTCCTGTTCTGTTTCTTCTAAATTAGCAGAATATGCTATGGTACACCACTCTTGTGTTTCTTCCGGATTAGCAGAATATGCTACGGTACACCACTGATGTTCTGTTTCTTCTGAATTGGCAGAATATGCTACGGTACACCACTCCTGTTGTGTTTCTTCTAAAGTAGCAGAATATGCTATGGTACACCACGCTTGTTGTGTTTCTTCCGGATTAGCAGAATATGCTACGGTACACCACTCCTGTTGTGTTTCTTCTGGATTAGCAGAATATGATACGGTACACCACTCCTGTTGTGTTTTTTCTGGATTAGCAGAAATGGCTATAGTACACCACTCCTGTTGTGTTTCTTTTGAATTTACATAATATGCTTGTTGTGTTTCTTCTAAAGTAGCAGAATATGCTACGGTACACCACTCTTGTTGTGTTTCTTCCGGATTAGCAGACTATGCTACGGTACACCACTCCTATTGTGTTTCTTCTGGATTAGCAGAATATGATACGGTACACCACTCCTCTTGTGTGTCTTCTGGATTAGCAGAAATGGCTATAGTACACCACTCCTGTTGTGTTTCTTTTGAATTTACAGAATATGCTTTAGTACACCACTCCTGTTCTGTTTCTTCTGAATTAGCAGAATATGCTACGGTACACCACTGATGTTCTGTTTCTTCTGAATTAGCAGAATATGCTATGGTACACCACTCCTGTTCTGTTTCTTTGGAATCGGCAGAATATGTTACAGTACACAACTCCTGTTGTGTTTCTTCTGAATTAGCAGCATATGCTACGGTACACCACTCCTGTTGTGTGTCTTCTGGATTAGCAGAATATGCTATGGTACACCACTCCTGTTCTGTTTCTTCTGGATTAGCAGAATATGCTGTGGTACACCACTCCTGTTGTGTTTCTTGTGGATTTGCAGAATATGCTACGGTACACCACTCCTGTTGTGTTTATTATGGATTAGCAGAATATGATACGGTACACGACTCCTGTTGTTTTTCTTCTGATTTAGCAGAATATGCTACGGTCCACCACTCCTGTTCTGTTTCTTCTGAATTAGCAGAATATGCTATGGTACACCACTCCTATTGTGTTTCTTCTGAATTAGCAGAATATGCTACGGTACACCTCTCCTGTTGTGTGTCTTCTGGATTAGCAGAATATGCTACAGTACACCACTCTTTTTCTGTTTCTTCTGGATTAGAAGAATATGCTATGGTACACCACTCATATTCTGTTTCTTCTGAATTAGCAGAATATGCTATGGGCCGGTACACCACTCTTGTTGTGTGTCTTCTGGATTAGCAGAATATGCTACGGTACAAGACTCCTGTTGTGTTTCTTCTGAATTAGCAGACTATGCTACGGTACACAACTCCTGTTGTGTTTCTTCTGAATTAGCAGAATATGTTACTGTACACCACTCCTGTTTCTTCTGGATTAGCAGAACATGATACGGTATACCTCTCCTGTTGTGTTTTTTCTGATTTAGCAGAAATGGCTACAGTACACCACTCCTGTTCTGTTTCTTCTGAATTTACAGAATATGCTTTAGTACACCACTCCTGTTCTGTTTCTTCTGAATTAGCAGAATATGATACGGTACACCAATCCTGTTGTGTTTCTTCTGAAGTAGCAGAATATGCTACGGTACACCACTCCTGTTGTGTATCTTCTGGATTATCAGAATATGATACAGTACACCTCTCTCTGAATTAGCAGAATATGCTTTGGTACACCACTCCTGTTCTGTTTCTTCTGAATTAGCAGAATATGCTTTGATACACCACTCCTGTTCTGTTTCTTCTGAATCTGCAGAATATGCTACGGTAAACCACTCCTGTTGTGTTTCATCTGGATTAGCAGAATATGCTACGATACACCACTCCTCTTCTGTTTCTTCTGGATTAGCAGAATATGATACGGTACACCTCTCTCTGAATTAGCAGAATATGCTTTGGTACACCACTCCTGTTCTGTTTCTTCTGAATCAGCAGAATATGCTACGGTACACCACTCCTGTTGTTTTTCCTCTGGATTAGCAGAATATGCTATGATACACCACTCCTGTTGTGTTTCTTCTGGATTAGCAGAATATGATACAGTACACCTCTCTCTGAATTAGCAGAATATGCAACGGTACACCACTCCTGTTGTGTTTCTTCTTAATTAGCAGAATATGCTACAGTACTCCACCCCTGTTGTGTTTCTTCTGAATTAGCAGAATATCCTACTGTACACCACTCCTCTTCTGTTTCTTCTGGATTAGCAGAATATGCTACAATACACCACTCATGTTCTGTTTCTTCTGGATTAGCAGAATATGCCACAGTACATCATGCCTGTTGTGTTTCTTCTGAACTAGCAAAAATATGCTATAGTTCACAATCTGTTCTGTTTCTTCTGAATTATCCTCCTGTTCTGTTTCTTCTGATTTAGCAGAATATGCTACAGTACACCTCTCCTGTTGTGTTTCTTCTGAATTAGCAGAATATGCTTTGGTACACCACTCCTGTTCTGTTTCTTCTGAATTAGCAGAATATGCTACGGTACACCACTCCTGTTCTGTTTCTTCTGAATTAGCAGAATATGCTATGGTACACCACTCCTGTTGTGTTTCTTCTAAAGTAGCAGAATATGCTAAGGTACACCACTCTTGTTGTGTTTCTTCCGGATTAGCAGAATATGCTATGGTACACCACTCCTATTGCGTTTCTTCTGGATTAGCAGAATATGATACGGTACACCACTCCTGTTGTGTTTCTTCTGGATTAGCAGAAATGGCTATAGTACACCACTCCTGTTGTGTTTGTTTTGAATTTACAGAATATGCTTTAGTACACCACTCCTGTTCTGTTTCTTTTGAATTAGCAGAATATGCTACGGTACACCACTGATGTTCTGTTTCTTCTGAATTAGCAGAATATGCTATGGTACACCACTCCTGTTCTTTTTCTTCGGAATCGGCAGAATATGTTACAGTACACCACTCCTGTTGTGTTTCTTCTGAATTAGCAGCATATGCTACGGTACACCACTCCTGTTGTGTGTCTTCTGAATTAGCAGAATATGCTATGTTACACCACTCCTGTTCTGTTTCTTCTGGATTAGCAGAATATGCTGTGGTACACCACTCCTGTTGTGTTTCTTGTGGATTAGCAGAATATGCTACGGTACACCACTCCTGTTCTGTTTCTTCTGAATCTGTAGAATATGCTACGGTACACCACTCCTGTTCTGTTTCTTCTGGATTAGCAGAATATGCTACAATACACCACTCCTGTTCTGTTTCTTCTGGATTAGCAGAATATGCCACAGTACATCATGCCTGTTGTGTTTCTTCTGAACTAGCAAAAATATGCTATAGTTCACAATCTGTTCTGTTTCTTCTGAATTATCCTCCTGTTCTGTTTCTTCTGATTTAGCAGAATATGCTACAGTACACCTCTCCTGTTGTGTTTCTTCTGAATTAGCAGAATATGCTTTGGTACACCACTCCTGTTCTGTTTCTTCTGAATTAGCAGAATATGCTATGGTACACCACTCCTGTTCTGTTTCTTCTGAATTAGCAGAATATGCTACGGTACACCACTCCTGTTCTGTTTCTTCTGAATTAGCAGAATATGCTACGGTACACCACTCCTGTTGTGTTTCTTCTAAAGTAGCAAAATATGCTACGGTACACCACTCTTGTTGTGTTTCTTCCGGATTAGCAGAATATGCTACAGTACACCACTCCTATTGTGTTTCTTCTGGATTAGCAGAATATGATACGGTACACCACTCCTGTTCTGTTTCTCCTGAATTAGCAGAATATGCTACGGTACACCACTGATGTTCTGTTTCTTCTGAATTAGCAGAATATGCTATGGTACACCACTCCTGTTCTGTTTCTTCTGAATTAGCAGCATATGCTACGGTACACCATTCCTGTTGTGTGTCTTCTGGATTAGCAGAATATGCTATGGTACACCACTCCTGTTCTGTTTCTTCTGGATTAGCAGAATATGCTACAGTACACCACTCCTGTTCTGTTTCTTCCGATTTAGCAGAATATGCTACGGTACACCACTCCTGTTGTGTGTCTTCCGGATTAGCAGAATATGCTAAAGTACACCACTCCTGTTCTGTTTCTTCTGGATTAGCAGAATATGCTACAGTACACCACTCCTGTTCTGTTTCTTCCGATTTAGCAGAATATGCTACGGTACACCACTCCTGTTGTGTTTCTTCTGTATTAGCAGAATATGCTACGGTACATCACTCCTGTTGTGTTTCTTCTGGATTAGCAGAATATGATACAGTACACGACTCCTGTTGTGTTTCTTCTGAATAGGCAGAATATGCTTTGGTACACCACTCCTGTTGTGTTTCTTCTGAATTAGAATGTGCTACGGTACACCACTCCTGTTGTGTTTCTTCTGAGTTAGCAGAATATGCTACAGTGCACCCTTCCTTTTCTGTTTCTTCTGGATTAGCCGAATATGATACGGTACACCTCTTTCTGAATTAGCAGAATATGTTTTGGTACACCACTCCTGTTCTGTTTCTTCTGAATCAGCAGAATATGCTACGGTACACCACTCCTGTTGTGTTTCCTCTGGATTAGCAGAATGTGCTACGGTACACCACTCCTGTTTTGTTTCTTCTGAAGTAGCAGAATATGCTACGGTACACCACTCCTGTTCTGTATTGTCCGAATTAGCAGAATATGCTACGGTACACCACTCCTGTTGTGTTTCTTCTGAATTAGCAGAATATGCTACTGAACACCAATCCTGTTGTGTTTCTTCTGAAGTAGCAGAATATGCTACGGTACACCACTCCTGTTGTGTTTCCTCTGGATTAGCAGAATATGCTACGATACACCACTCCTGTTGTGTTTCTTCTGGATTAGCAGAATATGATACAGTACACCTCTCTCTGATTTAGCAGAATATGCTTTGGTACACGACTCCTGTTCTGTTTCTTCTGAATTAGCAGAATATACTTTGGTACACCACTCCTGTTGTGTTTCTTGTAGATTAGCAGAATATGCTACAGTACATCACTCCTGTTGTGTTTCTTCTGGATTAGCAGAATATGATACAGTACACAACTCCTGTTGTGTTTCTTCTGAATAAGCAGAATATGCTTTGGTACACCACTCCTGTTGTGTTTCTTCTGAATTAGAATGTGCTACGGTACACCACTCCTGTTGTGTTTCTTCTGAATTAGCAGAATATGCTACAGTGCACCCTTCCTTTTCTGTTTCTTCTGGATTAGCCGAATATGATACGATACACCTCTTTCTGAATTAGCAGAATATGTTTTGGTACACCACTCCTGTTCTGTTTCTTCTGAATTAGCAGAATATGCTACGGTACACCACTCCTGTTGTGTTTCCTCTGGATTAGCAGAATGTGCTATGGTACACCACTCCTGTTTTGTTTCTTCTGAAGTAGCAGAATATGCTACGGTACACCACTCCTGTTCTGTATCGTCCGAATTAGCAGAATATGCTACGGTACACCACTCCTGTTGTGTTTCTTCTGAATTAGCAGAATATGCTACTGTACACCACTGCTGTTGTGTTTCTTCTGAATTAGCAAAATATGCTACGGTACACCACTCCTGTTCTGTTTCTTCTGAACCAGCAGAATATGCTGCGGTACACCACTCCTGTTGTGTTTCCTCTGGATTAGCAGAATGTGCTATGGTACACCAATCCTGTTGTGTTTCTTCTGAAGTAGCAGAATATGCTACGGTACACCGCTCCTGTTGTGTTTCCTCTGGATTAGCAGAATATGCTACGATACACCACTCCTGTTGTGTTTCTTCTGGATTAGCAGAATATGATACAGTACACCTCTCTCTGATTTAGCAGAATATGCTTTGGTACACCACTCCTGTTCTGTTTCTTCTGAATTAGCAGAATATGCTTTGGTACACCACTCCTGTTGTGTTTCTTCTGAATCAGCAGAATATGCTACGGTACACCATTCCTGTTGTGTTTCTTCTGAAGTAGCAGAATATGCTACGGTACACCACTCCTGTTGTGTTTTGTCTGGATTAGCAGAATACGCTACGATGCACCACTCCTGTTGTGTTTCTTCTGGATTAGCAGAATATGCATTGGTACACCACTCCTGTTCTGTTTCTTCCGAATTAGCAGAATATGCTTTGGTACACCACTCCTGTTCTGTTTCTTCTGAATCAGAAGAATATGCTACGGTACACCACTCCTGTTGTGTTTCCTCTGGATTAGCAGAATGTGCTACGGTACAGCACTCCTGTTGTATTTCTTCTGAAGTAGCAGAATATGCTACGGTACACCACTCCTGTTGTGTTTCATCTGGATTAGCAGAATATGCTACGATACACCACTCCTGTTGTGTGTCTTCTTAATTAGCAGAATATGCTACTGTACACCACTCCTGTTGTGTTTCTTCTGAATTAGCAGAATTTGCTACAGTAAATCATGCCTGTTGTGTTTCTTCTGAACTAGCAAAATATGCTATAGTTCACCAATCTGTTCTGTTTCTTCTGAATTATCCTCCTGTTCTGTTTCTTCTGATTTAGCAGAATATGCTACGGTACACCTCTCCTGTTGTGTTTCTTCTGAATTAGCAGAATATGCTTTGATACACCACTCCTGTTCTGTTTCTTCTGAATTAGCAGAATATGCTAAGGTACACCACTCCTGTTCTGTTTCTTCTAAATTAGCAGAATATGCTATGGTACACCACTCTTGTGTTTCTTCCGGATTAGCAGAATATGCTACGGTACACCACTGATGTTCTGTTTCTTCTGAATTGGCAGAATATGCTACGGTACACCACTCCTGTTGTGTTTCTTCTAAAGTAGCAGAATATGCTATGGTACACCACGCTTGTTGTGTTTCTTCCGGATTAGCAGAATATGCTACGGTACACCACTCCTGTTGTGTTTCTTCTGGATTAGCAGAATATGATACGGTACACCACTCCTGTTGTGTTTATTCTGGATTAGCAGAAATGGCTATAGTACACCACTCCTGTTGTGTTTCTTTTGAATTTACATAATATGCTTGTTGTGTTTCTTCTAAAGTAGCAGAATATGCTACGGTACACCACTCTTGTTGTGTTTCTTCCGGATTAGCAGAATATGCTACGGTACACCACTCCTATTGTGTTTCTTCTGGATTAGCAGAATATGATACGGTACACCACTCCTCTTGTGTGTCTTCTGGATTAGCAGAAATGGCTATAGTACACCACTCCTGTTGTGTTTCTTTTGAATTTACAGAATATGCTTTAGTACACCACTCCTGTTCTGTTTCTTCTGAATTAGCAGAATATGCTACGGTACACCACTGATGTTCTGTTTCTTCTGAATTAGCAGAATATGCTATGGTACACCACTCCTGTTCTGTTTCTTCGGAATCGGCAGAATATGTTACAGTACACAACTCCTGTTGTGTTTCTTCTGAATTAGCAGCATATGCTACGGTACACCACTCCTGTTGTGTGTCTTCTGGATTAGCAGAATATGCTATGGTACACCACTCCTGTTCTGTTTCTTCTGGATTAGCAGAATATGCTGTGGTACACCACTCCTGTTGTGTTTCTTGTGGATTTGCAGAATATGCTACGGTACACCACTCCTGTTGTGTTTATTATGGATTAGCAGAATATGATACGGTACACGACTCCTGTTGTTTTTCTTCTGATTTAGCAGAATATGCTACGGTCCACCACTCCTGTTCTGTTTCTTCTGAATTAGCAGAATATGCTATGGTACACCACTCCTATTGTGTTTCTTCTGAATTAGCAGAATATGCTACGGTACACCTCTCCTGTTGTGTGTCTTCTGGATTAGCAGAATATGCTACAGTACACCACTCTTTTTCTGTTTCTTCTGGATTAGAAGAATATGCTATGGTACACCACTCATATTCTGTTTCTTCTGAATTAGCAGAATATGCTATGGGCCGGTACACCACTCTTGTTGTGTGTCTTCTGGATTAGCAGAATATGCTACGGTACAAGACTCCTATTGTGTTTCTTCTGAATTAGCAGACTATGCTACGGTACACAACTCCTGTTGTGTTTCTTCTGAATTAGCAGAATATGTTACTGTACACCACTCCTGTTTCTTCTGGATTAGCAGAACATGATACGGTATACCTCTCCTGTTGTGTTTTTTCTGATTTAGCAGAAATGGCTACAGTACACCACTCCTGTTCTGTTTCTTCTGAATTTACAGAATATGCTTTAGTACACCACTCCTGTTCTGTTTCTTCTGAATTAGCAGAATATGATACGGTACACCAATCCTGTTGTCTTTCTTCTGAAGTAGCAGAATATGCTACGGTACACCACTCCTGTTGTGTATCTTCTGGATTATCAGAATATGATACAGTACACCTCTCTCTGAATTAGCAGAATATGCTTTGGTACACCACTCCTGTTCTGTTTCTTCTGAATTAGCAGAATATGCTTTGATACACCACTCCTGTTTCTTTTCTTCTGAATCTGCAGAATATGCTACGGTAAACCACTCCTGTTGTGTTTCATCTGGATTAGCAGAATATGCTACGATACACCACTCCTCTTCTGTTTCTTCTGGATTAGCAGAATATGATACGGTACACCTCTCTCTGAATTAGCAGAATATGCTTTGGTACACCACTCCTGTTCTGTTTCTTCTGAATCAGCAGAATATGCTACGGTACACCACTCCTGTTGTTTTTCCTCTGGATTAGCAGAATATGCTATGATACACCACTCCTGTTGTGTTTCTTCTGGATTAGCAGAATATGATACAGTACACCTCTCTCTGAATTAGCAGAATATGCAACGGTACACCACTCCTGTTGTGTTTCTTCTTAATTAGCAGAATATGCTACAGTACACCACCCCTGTTGTGTTTCTTCTGAATTAGCAGAATATCCTACTGTACACCACTCCTCTTCTGTTTCTTCTGGATTAGCAGAATATGCTACAATACACCACTCATGTTCTGTTTCTTCTGGATTAGCAGAATATGCCACAGTACATCATGCCTGTTGTGTTTCTTCTGAACTAGCAAAAATATGCTATAGTTCACAATCTGTTCTGTTTCTTCTGAATTATCCTCCTGTTCTGTTTCTTCTGATTTAGCAGAATATGCTACAGTACACCTCTCCTGTTGTGTTTCTTCTGAATTAGCAGAATATGCTTTGGTACACCACTCCTGTTCTGTTTCTTCTGAATTAGCAGAATATGCTACGGTACACCACTCCTGTTCTGTTTCTTCTGAATTAGCAGAATATGCTATGGTACACCACTCCTGTTGTGTTTCTTCTAAAGTAGCAAAATATGCTACGGTACACCACTCTTGTTGTGTTTCTTCCGGATTAGCAGAATATGCTATGGTACACCACTCCTATTGCGTTTCTTCTGGATTAGCAGAATATGATACGGTACACCACTCCTGTTGTGTTTCTTCTGGATTAGCAGAAATGGCTATAGTACACCACTCCTGTTGTGTTTGTTTTGAATTTACAGAATATGCTTTAGTACACCACTCCTGTTCTGTTTCTTTTGAATTAGCAGAATATGCTACGGTACACCACTGATGTTCTGTTTCTTCTGAATTAGCAGAATATGCTATGGTACACCACTCCTGTTCTGTTTCTTCGGAATCGGCAGAATATGTTACAGTACACCACTCCTGTTGTGTTTCTTCTGAATTAGCAGCATATGCTACGGTACACCACTCCTGTTGTGTGTCTTCTGAATTAGCAGAATATGCTATGTTACACCACTCCTGTTCTGTTTCTTCTGGATTAGCAGAATATGCTGTGGTACACCACTCCTGTTGTGTTTCTTGTGGATTAGCAGAATATGCTACGGTACACCACTCCTGTTCTGTTTCTTCCGAATCTGTAGAATATGCTACGGTACACCACTCCTGTTCTGTTTCTTCTGGATTAGCAGAACATGCTACAATACACCACTCCTGTTCTGTTTCTTCTGGATTAGCAGAATATGCCACAGTACATCATGCCTGTTGTGTTTCTTCTGAACTAGCAAAAATATGCTATAGTTCACAATCTGTTCTGTTTCTTCTGAATTATCCTCCTGTTCTGTTTCTTCTGATTTAGCAGAATATGCTACAGTACACCTCTCCTGTTGTGTTTCTTCTGAATTAGCAGAATATGCTTTGGTACACCACTCCTGTTCTGTTTCTTCTGAATTAGCAGAATATGCTACGGTACACCACTCCTGTTCTGTTTCTTCTGAATTAGCAGAATATGCTACGGTACACCACTCCTGTTGTGTTTCTTCTAAAGTAGCAAAATATGCTACGGTACACCACTCTTGTTGTGTTTCTTCCGGATTAGCAGAATATGCTACGGTACACCACTCCTATTGTGTTTCTTCTGGATTAGCAGAATATGATACGGTACACCACTCCTGTTCTGTTTCTCCTGAATTAGCAGAATATGCTACGGTACACCACTGATGTTCTGTTTCTTCTGAATTAGCAGAATATGCTATGGTACACCACTCCTGTTCTGTTTCTTCGGAATCGGCAGAATATGTTACAGTACACAACTCCTGTTGTGTTTCTTCTGAATTAGCAGCATATGCTACGGTACACCATTCCTGTTGTGTGTCTTCTGGATTAGCAGAATATGCTATGGTACACCACTCCTGTTCTGTTTCTTCTGGATTAGCAGAATATGCTGTGGTACACCACTCCTGTTGTGTTTCTTGTGGATTAGCAGAATATGCTACGGTACACCACTCCTGTTGTGTTTCTTATGGATTAGCAGAATATGATACGGTACACGACTCCTGTTGTTTTTCTTCTGATTTAGCAGAATATGCTACGGTACACCACTCCTGTTCTGTTTCTTCTGAATTAGCAGAATATGCTATGGAACACCACTCCTGTTGTGTTTCTTCTGAATTAGCAGAATATGCTACGGTACACCTCTCCTGTTGTGTGTCTTCTGGATTAGCAGAATATGCTACAGTACACCACTCTTTTTCTGTTTCTTCTGGATTAGAAGAATATGCTATGGTACACCACTCATATTCTGTTTCTTCTGAATTAGCAGAATATGCTATGGGCCGGTACACCACTCTTGTTGTGTGTCTTCTGGATTAGCAGAATATGATACGGTACAAGACTCCTGCTGGTTTCTTCTGAGTTAGCAGACTGTGCTACGGTACACAACTCCTGTTGTGTTTCTTCTGAATTAGCAGAATATGTTACTGTACACCACTCCTGTTTCTTCTGGATTAGCAGAATATGATACGGTATACCTCTCCTGTTGTATTTCTTCTGATTTAGCAGAAATGGCTACAGTACACCCCTCCTGTTCTGTTTCTTCTGAATTTACAGAATATGCTTTAGTACACCACTCCTGTTCTGTTTCTTCTGAATTAGCAGAATATGCTACGGTACACCACTCCTGTTCTCTTTCTTCTGGATTCGCAGAATATGATACGGTAAACCTCTCTCTGAATTAGCAGAATATGCTTTGGTACACCACTCCTGTTCTGTTTCTTCTGAATTAGCAGAATATGCTTTGGTACACCACTCCTGTTCTGTTTCTTCTGAATTAACAGAATATGCTATGGTACACCACTCCTGTTGTGTTTCTTCTGGATTAGCAGAATGTGCTACGGTGCACCACTCCTGTTGTGTTTCTTCTGAAGTAGCAGAATATGCTATGGTACACCATTCCAATTGTGTTTCTCCTGGATTAGAAGAATATGCTACGGTATACCACTCCTGTTGCGTTTCTTCTGGATTAGCAGAATATGATACGGTAAACCACTCCTGTTGTGTTTTTTCTGGATTAGTAGAAATGGCTACAGTACACCACTTCTTTTCTGTTTCTTCTGAATTTACAGAATATGCTTTAGTACACCAGTCCTGTTCTGTTTCTTCTGAATTAGCAGAATATGCTACGGTACACCACTCCTGTTCATTTTCTTTTGAATTAGCAGAATATACTACGGTACATCTCTCCAGTTGTGTTTCTTCTGGTTTAGCAGAATATGCTACGGTACACCACGTGTGATGTGTTTCTTCTGGATTAGCAGAATATGCTACAGTACATCACTACTGTCTAGTTTCTTCTGGATTAGCAGAATATGCTACAGTACACCACTCCTGTTCTGTTTCTTCTGAATTAGCGATATATGCTACGGACTGGTACACCACTCTTGTTCTATTTCTTCTGAATTAGCATAATATGCTATGGTACTCCTCTCCTGTTGTGTTTCTTCTGGATTAGCAGAATATGCTACGGTACACCTCTCATATTGTGTGTCTTCTGGATTAGCAGAATATGCTATGGTACACCACTCCTGTTATGTTTCCTCTGGATTAGCATAATATGCTATGGTACACCACTCATATTCTGTTTCTTCTGAATTAGCAGAATATGGTATGGACCGGCACACCACTCCTGTTCTGTTTCTTCTGAATTAGCAGAATATGCTACGGTATACCTCTCCTGTTGGGTGTCTTCCGGATTAGCAGAATATGCTAAAGTACACCACTCCTGTTCTGTTTCTTCTGGTTTAGCAGAATATGCTACGGTACACCACTCCTGTTCTGTTTCTTCTGGATTAGCAGAATATGCTACGGTACACCACTGCTGTTGTGTTTCTTGTAGATTAGCAGAATATGCTACGGTACATCACTCCTGTTGTGTTTCTTCTGGATTAGCAGAATATGATACAGTACACGACTCCTGTTGTGTTTCTTCTGAATAAGCAGAATATGCTTTGGTACACCACTCCTGTTGTGTTTCTTCTGAATTAGAATGTGCTACGGTACACCACTCCTGTTGTGTTTCTTCTGAATTAGCAGAATATGCTACAGTGCACCCTTCCTTTTCTGTTTCTTCTGGATTAGCCGAATATGATACGGTACACCTCTTTGTGAATTAGCAGAATATGTTTTGGTACACCACTCCTCTTCTGTTTCTTCTGAATCAGCAGAATATGCTACGGTACACCACTCCTGTTGTGTTTCCTCTGGATTAGCAGAATGTGCTACGGTACACCACTCCTGTTTTGTTTCTTCTGAAGTAGCAGAATATGCTACGGTGCACCACTCCTGTTCTGTATCGTCCGAATTAGCAGAATATGCTACGGTACACCACTCCTGTTCTGTTTCTTCTGAATTAGCAGAATATGCTACTGTACACCACTCCTGTTGTGTTTCTTCTGAATTAGCAAAATATGCTACGGTACACCACTCCTGTTCTGTTTCTTCTGAACCAGCAGAATATGCTGCGGTACACCACTCCTGTTGTGTTTCCTCTGGATTAGCAGAATATGCTACGATACACCACTCCTGTTGTGTTTCTTCTGGAGTAGCAGAATATGATACAGTACACCTCTCTCTGAATTAGCAGAATATGCTTTGGTACACCACTCCTGTTCTGTTTCTTCTGAATTAGCAGAATATGCTTTGGTACACCACTCCTGTTGTGTTTCTTCTGAATCAGCAGAATATGCTACGGTACACCATTCCTGTTGTGTTTCTTCTGAAGTAACAGAATATGCTACGGTACACCACTCCTGTTGTGTTTTGTCTGGATTAGCAGAATACGCTACGATGCACCACTCCTGTTGTGTTTCTTCTGGATTAGCAGAATATGCATTGGTACACCACTCCTGTTCTGTTTCTTCCAAATTAGCAGAATATGCTTTGGTACACCACTCCTGTTCTGTTTCTTCTGAATCAGAAGAATATGCTACGGTACACCACTCCTGTTGTGTTTCCTCTGGATTAGCAGAATGTGCTACGGTACAGCACTCCTGTTGTATTTCTTCTAAAGTAGCAGAATATGCTACGGTACACCACTCCTGTTGTGTTTCATCTGGATTAGCAGAATATGCTACGATACACCACTCCTGTTGTGTGTCTTCTTAATTAGCAGAATATGCTACTGTACACCACTCCTGTTGTGTTTCTTCTGAATTAGCAGAATTTGCTACAGTAAATCATGCCTGTTGTGTTTCTTCTGAACTAGCAAAATATGCTATAGTTCACCAATCTGTTCTGTTTCTTCTGAATTATCCTCCTGTTCTGTTTCTTCTGATTTAGCAGAATATGCTACGGTACACCTCTCCTGTTGTGTTTCTTCTGAATTAGCAGAATATGCTTTGATACACCACTCCTGTTCTGTTTCTTCTGAATTAGCAGAATATGCTACGGTACACCACTCCTGTTCTGTTTCTTCTAAATTAGCAGAATATGCTATGGTACACCACTCTTGTGTTTCTTCCGGATTAGCAGAATATGCTACGGTACACCACTGATGTTCTGTTTCTTCTGAATTGGCAGAATATGCTACGGTACACCACTCCTGTTGTGTTTCTTCTAAAGTAGCAGAATATGCTATGGTACACCACGCTTGTTGTGTTTCTTCTGGATTAGCAGAATATGATACGGTACACCACTCCTGTTGTGTTTCTTCTGGATTAGCAGAAATGGCTATAGTACACCACTCCTGTTGTGTTTCTTTTGAATTTACATAATATGCTTTAGTACACCACTCCTGTTCTGTTTCTTCTGAATTAGCAGAATATGCTATGGTACACCACTGATGTTCTGTTTCTTCTGAATTAGCAGAATATGCTATGGTACACCACTCCTGTTCTGTTTCTTCGGAATCTGCAGAATATGTTACAGTACACCACTCCTGTTGTGTTTCTTCTGATTTAGCAGCATATGCTACGGTACACCACTCCTGTTGTGTGTCTTCTGGATTAGCAGAATATGCTATGGTACACCACTCCTGTTCTGTTTCTTCTGGATTAGCAGAATATGCTATGGTACACCACTCCTATTCTGTTTCATCTGAATTAGCAGAATATGCTATGGACCGGTACATCACTCCTGTTCTGTTTCTTCTGATGTAGCAGAATATGCTTCGGGTACACCAATACTGTTATGTTTCTTCTGAATTAGCAGAATATGCTGTGGTACACCACTCCTGTTGTGTTTCTTGTGGATTAGCAGAATATGCTACGGTACACCACTCCTGTTGTGTTTCTTTTGGATTAGCAGAATATGATACGGTACACCACTCCTGTTGTGTTTCTTCTGACTTAGCAGAATATGCTACGGTACACCACTCCTGTTCTGTTTCTTCTGAATTAGCAGAATATGCTATGGTACATCACTCCTGTTGTGTTTCTTCTGAATTAGCAGAATATGCTACGGTACACCTCTCCTGTTGTGTGTCTTCTGGATTAGCAGAATATGCTATGGTACACCACTCTTTTTCTGTTTCTTCTGGATTAGCAGAATATGCTATGGTACACCACTCATATTCTGTTTCTTCTGAATTAGCAGAATATGCTATGGGCCGGTACACCACTCTTGTTGTGTGTCTTCTGGATTAGCAGAATATGCTATGGTACAAGACTCCTGTTGTGTTTCTTGTGAATTTGCAGACTATGCTACGGTACACCACTCCTGTTTCTTTTGGATTAGCAGAATATGATACGGTATACATCTCCTGTTGTGTTTCTTCTGATTTAGCAGAAATGGCTACAGTACACCACCCCTGTTCTGTTTCTTCTGAATTTACAGAATATGCTTTAGTACACCAATCCTTTTGTGTTTCTTCTGAAGTAGCAGAATATGCTACGGTACACCACTCCTGTTTTGTTTCGTCTGGATTAGCAGAATATGCTAAGATACACCACTCCTGTTCTGTTTCTTGCGATTTAGCAGAATATGCTACGGTACACCACTCCTGTTGTGTTTCTTCTGGATTAGCAGAATATGCTACGGTACACTACTCCTGTTGTGTTTCTTCTGAATTAGCAGAATAGGCAACGGTGCACCACTCCTGTTGTGTTTCTTGTAGATTAGCAGAATATGCTACGGTACATCACTCCTGTTGTGTTTCTTCTGGATTAGCAGAATATGATACAGTACACGACTCCTGTTGTGTTTCTTCTGAATAAGCAGAATATACTTTGGTACACCACTCCTGTTGTGTTTCTTCTGAATTAGCAGAATATGCTACGGTACACCCTTCCTGTTCTGTTTCCTCTGGATTAGCAGAATATGATACGGTACACCTCTCTCTGAATTAGCAGAATTTGCTTTGGTACACCACTCCTGTTCTGTTTCTTCTGAATCAGCAGATTATGCTACGGTACACCACTCCTGCTGTGTTTCCTCTGGATTAGCAGAATGTGCTACAGTACACCACTCCTGTTGTGTTTCTTCTAGATTAGCAGAATATGCTTTGGTACACCTCTCCTGTTCTGTATCGTCCGAATTAGCAGAATATGCTACGGTACACCACTCCTGTTGTGTTTATTCTGAATTAGCAGAATATGCTACTGTACACCACTCCTGTGGTGTTTCTTCTGAATTAGCAGAATATGCTACGGTACACCACCCCTGTTGTGTATCTTCTGGATTAGCAGAATATGATACAGTACACCTCTCTCTGAATTAGAAGAATATGCTTTGGTACACCACTCCTGTTCTGTTTCTTCTGAATTAGCAGAATATGCTTTGGTACACCACTCATGTTCTGTTTCTTCTGAATCTGCAGAATATGCTACGGTACACCATTCCTGTTGTGTTTCTTCTGAAGTAGCAGAATATGCTACGGTACACCACTCCTGTTGTGTTTCGCCTGGATTAGCAGAATATGCTACGATACACCACTCCTGTTGTGTTTCTTCTGGATTAGCAGAATTTGCAATGGTACACCACTCCTGTTCTGTTTCTTCCGAATTAGCAGAATATGATATGGTACACCTCTCTCTGAATTAGCAGAATATGCTTTGGTACACCACTCCTGTTCTGTTTCTTCTGAATTAGCAGAATATGCTTTGGTACACCACTCCTGTTCTGTTTCTTCTGAATCTGCAGAATATGTTACGGTAAACCATTCCTGTTGTGTTTCTTCTGAAGTAGCAGAATATGCTACGGTACACCACTCCTGTTGTGTTTCGTCTGAACCAGCAGAATATGCTGCGGTACACCACTCCTGTTGTGTTTCCTCTGGATTAGCAGAATGTGCTATGGTACACCAATCCTGTTGTGTTTCTTCTGAAGTAGCAGAATATACTACGGTACACCACTCCTGTTGTGTTTCCTCTGGATTAGCAGAATATGCTACGATACACCACTAGTGTTGTGTTTCTTCTGGATTAGCAGAATATGATACAGTACACCTCTCTCTGAATTAGCAGAATATGCTTTGGTACACCACTCCTGTTCTGTTTCTTCTGAATTAGCAGAATATGCTTTGGTACACCACTCCTGTTGTGTTTCTTCTGAAGTAGCAGAATATGCTACGGTACACCACTCCTATTGCGGTTCTTCTGGATTAGCAGAATATGATACGGTACACCACTCCTGTTGTGTTTCTTCTGGATTAGCAGAAATGGCTATAGTACACCACTCCTGTTGTGTTTGTTTTGAATTTACAGAATATGCTTTAGTACACCACTCCTGTTCTGTTTCTTCTGAATTAGCAGAATATGCTACGGTACACCACTGATGTTCTGTTTCTTCTGAATTAGCAGAATATGCTATGGTACACCACTCCTGTTCTGTTTCTTCGGAATCGGCAGAATATGTTACAGTACACCACTCCTGTTGTGTTTCTTCTGAATTAGCAGCATATGCTACGGTACACCACTCCTGTTGTGTGTCTTCTGGATTAGCAGAATATGCTATGTTACACCACTCCTGTTCTGTTTCTTCTGGATTAGCAGAATATGCTGTGGTACACCACTCCTGTTGTGTTTCTTGTGGATTAGCAGAATATGCTACGGTACACCACTCCTGTTGTGTTTCTTATGGATTAGCAGAATATGATACGGTACACGACTCCTGTTGTTTTTCTTCTGACTTAGCAGAATATGCTACGGTACACCACTCCTGTTCTGTTTCTTCTGGATTAGCAGAATATGCTACAATACACCACTCCTGTTCTGTTTCTTCTGGATTAGCAGAATATGCCACAGTACATCATGCCTGTTGTGTTTCTTCTGAACTAGCAAAAATATGCTATAGTTCACAATCTGTTCTGTTTCTTCTGAATCATCCTCCTGTTCTGTTTCTTCTGATTTAGCAGAATATGCTACAGTACACCTCTCCTGTTGTGTTTCTTCTGAATTAGCAGAATATGCTTTGGTACACCACTCCTGTTCTGTTTCTTCTGAATTAGCAGAATATGCTACGGTACACCACTCCTGTTCTGTTTCTTCTGAATTAGCAGAATATGCTATGGTAAACCACTCCTGTTGTGTTTCTTCTAAAGTAGCAAAATATGCTACGGTACACCACTCTTGTTGTGTTTCTTCCGGATTAGCAGAATATGCTACGGTACACCACTCCTATTGTGTTTCTTCTGGATTAGCAGAATATGATACGGTACACCACTCCTGTTCTGTTTCTTCTGAATTAGCAGAATATGCTACGGTACACCACTGATGTTCTGTTTCTTCTGAATTAGCAGAATATGCTATGGTACACCACTCCTGTTCTGTTTCTTCGGAATCGGCAGAATATGTTACAGTACACAACTCCTGTTGTGTTTCTTCTGAATTAGCAGCATATGCTACGGTACACCACTCCTGTTGTGTGTCTTCTGGATTAGCAGAATATGCTATGGTACACCACTCCTGTTCTGTTTCTTCTGGATTAGCAGAATATGCTGTGGTACACCACTCCTGTTGTGTTTCTTGTGGATTAGCAGAATATGCTACGATACACCACTCCTGTTGTGTTTCTTATGGATTAGCAGAATATGATACGGTACACGACTCCTGTTGTTTTTCTTCTGACTTAGCAGAATATGCTACGGTACACCACTCCTGTTCTGTTTCTTCTGAATTAGCAGAATATGCTATGGTACACCACTCCTGTTGTGTTTCTTCTGAATTAGCAGAATATGCTACGGTACACCTCTCCTGTTGTGTGTCTTCTGGATTAGCAGAATATGCTACAGTACACCACTCTTTTTCTGTTTCTTCTGGATTAGAAGAATATGCTATGGTACACCACTCATATTCTGTTTCTTCTGAATTAGCAGAATATGCTATGGGCCGGTACACCACTCTTGTTGTGTGTTTTCTGGATTAGCAGAATATGCTACGGTACAAGACTCCTGTTGTGTTTCTTCTGAATTAGCAGACTGTGCTACGGTACACAACTCCTGTTGTGTTTCTTCTGAATTAGCAGAATATGTTACTGTACACCACTCCTGTTTCTTCTGGATTAGCAGAATATGATACGGTATACCTCTCCTGTTGTATTTCTTCTGATTTAGCAGAAATGGATAGTAGTACACCACTCCTGTTCTGTTTCTTCTGAATTTACAGAATATGCTTTAGTACACCACTCCTGTTCTGTTTCTTCTGAATTAGCAGAATATGCTACGGTACACCACTCCTGTTCTCTTTCTTCTGGATTAGCAGAATATGATACGGTACACCTCTCTCTGAATTAGCAGAATATGCTTTGGTACACCACTCCTGTTCTGTTTCTTCTGAATTAGCAGAATATGCTTTGGTACACCACTCCTGTTCTGTTTCTTCTGAATTAACAGAATATGCTATGGTACACCACTCCTGTTGTGTTTCTTCTGGATTAGCAGAATGTGCTACGGTGCACCACTCCTGTTGTGTTTCTTCTGAAGTAGCAGAATATGCTATGGTACACCATTCCAATAGTGTTTCTCCTGGATTAGCAGAATATGCTACGGTACACCACTCCTGTTGCGTTTCTTCTGGATTAGCAGAATATGATAAGGTAAACCACTCTTGTTGTTTTTTTTCTGGATTAGTAGAAATGGCTACAGTACACCACTTCTTTTCTGTTTCTTCTGAATTTACAGAATATGCTTTAGTACACCAGTCCTGTTCTGTTTCTTCTGAATTAGCAGAATATGCTACGGTACACCACGCCTGTTCTTTTTCTTTTGAATTAGCAGAATATACTACGGTACATCTCTCCAGTTGTGTTTCTTCTGGTTTAGCAGAATATGCTACGGTACACCACGTGTGATGTGTTTCTTCTGAATTAGCAGAATATGCTACAGTACATCACTACTGTCTAGTTTCTTCTGGATTAGAAGAATATGCTACAGTACACCACTCCTGTTCTGTTTCTTCTGAATTAGCGATATATGCTACGGACTGGTACACCACTCTTGTTCTATTTCTTCTGAATTAGCATAATATGCTATGGTACTCCTCTCCTGTTGTGTTTCTTCTGGATTAGCAGAATATGCTACGGTACACCTCTCCTATTGTGTGTCTTCTGGATTAGCAGAATATGCTATGGTACACCACTCCTGTTATGTTTCCTCTGGATTAGCATAATATGCTATGGTACACCACTCATATTCTGTTTCTTCTGAATTAGCAGAATAGGGCATGGACCGGCACACCACTCCTGTTCTGTTTCTTCTGAATTAGCAGAATATGCTACGGTATACCTCTCCTGTTGGGTGTCTTCCGGATTAGCAGAATATGCTAAAGTACACCACTCCTGTTCTGTTTCTTCTGGATTAGCAGAATATGCTACAGTACACCACTCCTGTTCTTTTTCTTCCGATTTAGCAGAATATGCTACGGTACACCACTCCTGTTGTGTTTCTTCTGTATTAGCAGAATATGCTACGGTACACCACTGCTGTTGTGTTTCTTGTAGATTAGCAGAATATGCTACGGTACATCACTCCTGTTGTGTTTCTTCTGGATTAGCAGAATATGATACAGTACACGACTCCTGTTGTGTTTCTTCTGAATAAGCAGAATATGCTTTGGTACACCACTCCTGTTGTGTTTCTTCTGAATTAGAATGTGCTACGGTACACCACTCCTGTTGTGTTTCTTCTGAATTAGCAGAATATGCTACAGTGCACCCTTCCTTTTCTGTTTCTTCTGGATTAGCCGAATATGATACGGTACACCTCTTTCTGAATTAGCAGAATATGTTTTGGTACACCACTCCTGTTGTGTTTCCTCTGGATTAGCAGAATGTGCTACGGTACACCACTCCTGTTTTGTTTCTTCTGAAGTAGCAGAATATGCTACGGTACACCACTCCTGTTCTGTATTGTCCGAATTAGCAGAATATGCTACGGTACACCACTCCTGTTGTGTTTCTTCTGAATTAGCAGAATATGCTACTGAACACCACTCCTGTTGTGTTTCTTCTGAAGTAGCAGAATATGCTACGGTACACCACTCCTGTTGTGTTTCCTCTGGATTAGCAGAATATGCTACGATACACCACTCCTGTTGTGTTTCTTCTGGATTAGCAGAATATGATACAGTACACCTCTCTCTGATTTAGCAGAATATGCTTTGGTACACCACTCCTGTTCTGTTTCTTCTGAATTAGCAGAATATACTTTGGTACACCACTCCTGTTGTGTTTCTTGTAGATTAGCAGAATATGCTACAGTACATCACTCCTGTTGTGTTTCTTCTGGATTAGCAGAATATGATACAGTACACAACTCCTGTTGTGTTTCTTCTGAATAAGCAGAATATGCTTTGGTACACCACTCCTGTTGTGTTTATTCTGAATTAGAATGTGCTACGGTACACCACTCCTGTTGTGTTTCTTCTGAATTAGCAGAATATGCTACAGTGCACCCTTCCTTTTCTGTTTCTTCTGGATTAGCCGAATATGATACGGTACACCTCTTTCTGAATTAGCAGAATATGTTTTGGTACACCACTCCTGTTCTGTTTCTTCTGAATCAGCAGAATATGCTACGGTACACCACTCCTGTTGTGTTTCCTCTGGATTAGCAGAATGTGCTACGGTACACCACTCCTGTTTTGTTTCTTCTGAAGTAGCAGAATATGCTACGGTACACCACTCCTGTTCTGTATCGTCCGAATTAGCAGAATATGCTACGGTACACCACTCCTGTTGTGTTTCTTCTGAATTAGCAGAATATGCTACTGTACACCACTCCTGTTGTCTTTCTTCTGAATTAGCAAAATATGCTACGGTACACCACTCCTGTTCTGTTTCTTCTGAACCAGCAGAATATGCTGCGGTACACCACTCCTGTTGTGTTTCCTCTGGATTAGCAGAATGTGCTATGGTACACCAATCCTGTTGTGTTTCTTCTGAAGTAGCAGAATATGCTACGGTACACCACTCCTGTTGTGTTTCCTCTGGATTAGCAGAATATGCTACGATACACCACTCCTGTTGTGTTTCTTCTGGATTAGCAGAATATGATACAGTACACCTCTCTCTGATTTAGCAGAATATGCTTTGGTACACCACTCCTGTTCTGTTTCTTCTGAATTAGCAGAATATGCTTTGGTACACCACTCCTGTTGTGTTTCTTCTGAATCAGCAGAATATGCTACGGTACACCATTCCTGTTGTGTTTTTTCTGAAGTAGCAGAATATGCTACGGTACACCACTCCTGTTGTGTTTTGTCTGGATTAGCAGAATACGCTACGATGCACCACTCCTGTTGTGTTTCTTCTGGATTAGCAGAATATGCATTGGTACACCACTCCTGTTCTGTTTCTTCCGAATTAGCAGAATATGCTTTGGTACACCACTCCTGTTCTGTTTCTTCTGAATCAGAAGAATATGCTACGGTACACCACTCCTGTTGTGTTTCCTCTGGATTAGCAGAATGTGCTACGGTACAGCACTCCTGTTGTATTTCTTCTGAAGTTGCAGAATATGCTACAGTACACCACTCCTATTGCGGTTCTTCTGGATTAGCAGAATATGATACGGTACACCACTCCTGTTGTGTTTCTTCTGGATTAGCAGAAATGGCTATAGTACACCACTCCTGTTGTGTTTGTTTTGAATTTACAGAATATGCTTTAGTACACCACTCCTGTTCTGTTTCTTCTGAATTAGCAGAATATGCTACGGTACACCACTGATGTTCTGTTTCTTCTGAATTAGCAGAATATGCTATGGTACACCACTCCTGTTCTGTTTCTTCGGAATCGGCAGAATATGTTACAGTACACAACTCCTGTTGTGTTTCTTCTGAATTAGCAGCATATGCTACGGTACACCACTCCTGTTGTGTGTCTTCTGGATTAGCAGAATATGCTATGTTACACCACTCCTGTTCTGTTTCTTCTGGATTAGCAGAATATGCTGTGGTACACCACTCCTGTTGTGTTTCTTGTGGATTAGCAGAATATGCTACGGTACACCACTCCTGTTGTGTTTCTTATGGATTAGCAGAATATGATACGGTACACGACTCCTGTTGTTTTTCTTCTGACTTAGCAGAATATGCTACGGTACACCACTCCTGTTCTGTTTCTTCTGGATTAGCAGAATATGCTACAATACACCATTCCTGTTCTGTTTCTTCTGGATTAGCAGAATATGCCACAGTACATCATGCCTGTTGTGTTTCTTCTGAACTAGCAAAAATATGCTATAGTTCACAATCTGTTCTGTTTCTTCTGAATCATCCTCCTGTTCTGTTTCTTCTGATTTAGCAGAATATGCTACAGTACACCTCTCCTGTTGTGTTTCTTCTGAATTAGCAGAATATGCTTTGGTACACCACTCCTGTTCTGTTTCTTCTGAATTAGCAGAATATGCTACGGTACACCACTCCTGTTCTGTTTCTTCTGAATTAGCAGAATATGCTATGGTAAACCACTCCTGTTGTGTTTCTTCTAAAGTAGCAAAATATGCTACGGTACACCACTCTTGTTGTGTTTCTTCCGGATTAGCAGAATATGCTACGGTACACCACTCCTATTGTGTTTCTTCTGGATTAGCAGAATATGATACGGTACACCACTCCTGTTCTGTTTCTTCTGAATTAGCAGAATATGATACGGTACACCACTGATGTTCTGTTTCTTCTGAATTAGCAGAATTTGCTATGGTACACCACTCCTGTTCTGTTTCTTTGGAATCGGCAGAATATGTTACAGTACACAACTCCTGTTGTGTTTCTTCTGAATTAGCAGCATATGCTACGGTACACCACTCCTCCTGTTGCGTGTCTTCTGGATTTGCAGAATATGCTATGGTACACCACTCCTGTTCTGTTTCTTCTGGATTAGCAGAATATGCTGTGGTACACCACTCCTGTTGTGTTTCTTGTGGATTAGCAGAATATGCTACGGTACACCACTCCTGTTGTGTTTCTTATGGATTAGCAGAATATGATACGGTACACGACTCCTGTTGTTTTTCTTCTGACTTAGCAGAATATGCTACGGTACACCACTCCTGTTCTGTTTCTTCTGAATTAGCAGAATATGCTATAGTACACCACTCCTGTTGTGTTTCTTCTGAATTAGCAGAATATGCTACGGTACACCTCTCCTGTTGTGTGTCTTCTGGATTAGCAGAATATGCTACAGTACACCACTCTTTTTCTGTTTCTTCTGGATTAGAAGAATATGCTATGGTACACCACTCATATTCTGTTTCTTCTGAATTAGCAGAATATGCTATGGGCCGGTACACCACTCTTGTTGTGTGTTTTCTGGATTAGCAGAATATGCTACGGTACAAGACTCCTGTTGTGTTTCTTCTGAATTAGCAGACTGTGCTACGGTACACAACTCCTGTTGTGTTTCTTCTGAATTAGCAGAATATGTTACTGTACACCACTCCTGTTTCTTCTGGATTAGCAGAATATGATACGGTATACCTCTCCTGTTGTATTTCTTCTGATTTAGCAGAAATGGATACAGTACACCACTCCTGTTCTGTTTCTTCTGAATTTACAGAATATGCTTTAGTACACCACTCCTGTTCTGTTTCTTCTGAATTAGCAGAATATGCTACGGTACACCACTCCTGTTCTCTTTCTTCTGGATTAGCAGAATATGATACGGTACACCTCTCTCTGAATTAGCAGAATATGCTTTGGTACACCACTCCTGTTCTGTTTCTTCTGAATTAGCAGAATATGCTTTGGTACACCACTCCTGTTCTGTTTCTTCTGAATTAACAGAATATGCTATGGTAAACCACTCCTGTTGTGTTTCTCCTGGATTAGCAGAATATGCTACGGTACACCACTCCTGTTGCGTTTCTTCTGGATTAGCAGAATATGATAAGGTAAACCACTCTTGTTGTTTTTTTTCTGGATTAGTAGAAATGGCTACAGTACACCACTTCTTTTCTGTTTCTTCTGAATTTACAGAATATGCTTTAGTACACCAGTCCTGTTCTGTTTCTTCTGAATTAGCAGAATATGCTACGGTACACCACGCCTGTTCTTTTTCTTTTGAATTAGCAGAATATACTACGGTACATCTCTCCAGTTGTGTTTCTTCTGGTTTAGCAGAATATGCTACGGTACACCACGTGTGATGTGTTTCTTCTGAATTAGCAGAATATGCTACAGTACATCACTACTGTCTAGTTTCTTCTGGATTAGAAGAATATGCTACAGTACACCACTCCTGTTCTGTTTCTTCTGAATTAGCGATATATGCTACGGACTGGTACACCACTCTTGTTCTATTTCTTCTGAATTAGCATAATATGCTATGGTACTCCTCTCCTGTTGTGTTTCTTCTGGATTAGCAGAATATGCTACGGTACACCTCTCCTATTGTGTGTCTTCTGGATTAGCAGAATATGCTATGGTACACCACTCCTGTTATGTTTCCTCTGCATTAGCATAATATGCTATGGTACACCACTCATATTCTGTTTCTTCTGAATTAGCAGAATAGGGCATGGACCGGCACACCACTCCTGTTCTGTTTCTTCTGAATTAGCAGAATATGCTACGGTATACCTCTCCTGTTGGGTGTCTTCCGGATTAGCAGAATATGCTAAAGTACACCACTCCTGTTCTGTTTCTTCTGGATTAGCAGAATATGCTACAGTACACCACTCCTGTTCTGTTTCTTCCGATTTAGCAGAATATGCTACGGTACACCACTCCTGTTGTGTTTCTTCTGTATTAGCAGAATATGCTACGGTACATCACTCCTGTTGTGTTTCTTCTGGATTAGCAGAATATGATACAGTACACGACTCCTGTTGTGTTTCTTCTGAATAAGCAGAATATGCTTTGGTACACCACTCCTGTTGTGTTTCTTCTGAATTAGAATGTGCTACGGTACACCACTCCTGTTGTGTTTCTTCTGAATTAGCAGAATATGCTACAGTGCACCCTTCCTTTTCTGTTTCTTCTGGATTAGCCGAATATGATACGGTACACCTCTTTCTGAATTAGCAGAATATGTTTTGGTACACCACTCCTGTTCTGTTTCTTCTGAATCAGCAGAATATGCTACGGTACACCACTCCTGTTGTGTTTCCTCTGGATTAGCAGAATGTGCTACGGTACACCACTCCTGTTTTGTTTCTTCTGAAGTAGCAGAATATGCTACGGTACACCACTCCTGTTCTGTATTGTCCGAATTAGCAGAATATGCTACGGTACACCACTCCTGTTGTGTTTCTTCTGAATTAGCAGAATATGCTACTGAACACCAATCCTGTTGTGTTTCTTCTGAAGTAGCAGAATATGCTACGGTACACCACTCCTGTTGTGTTTCCTCTGGATTAGCAGAATATGCTACGATACACCACTCCTGTTGTGTTTCTTCTGGATTAGCAGAATATGATACAGTACACCTCTCTCTGATTTAGCAGAATATGCTTTGGTACACGACTCCTGTTCTGTTTCTTCTGAATTAGCAGAATATACTTTGGTACACCACTCCTGTTGTGTTTCTTGTAGATTAGCAGAATATGCTACAGTACATCACTCCTGTTGTGTTTCTTCTGGATTAGCAGAATATGATACAGTACACAACTCCTGTTGTGTTTCTTCTGAATAAGCAGAATATGCTTTGGTACACCACTCCTGTTGTGTTTCTTCTGAATTAGAATGTGCTACGGTACACCACTCCTGTTGTGTTTCTTCTGAATTAGCAGAATATGCTACAGTGCACCCTTCCTTTTCTGTTTCTTCTGGATTAGCCGAATATGATACGATACACCTCTTTCTGAATTAGCAGAATATGTTTTGGTACACCACTCCTGTTCTGTTTCTTCTGAATTAGCAGAATATGCTACGGTACACCACTCCTGTTGTGTTTCCTCTGGATTAGCAGAATGTGCTATGGTACACCACTCCTGTTTTGTTTCTTCTGAAGTAGCAGAATATGCTACGGTACACCACTCCTGTTCTGTTTCTTCTGAACCAGCAGAATATGCTGCGGTACACCACTCCTGTTGTGTTTCCTCTGGATTAGCAGAATATGCTACGATACACCACTCCTGTTGTGTTTCTTCTGGATTAGCAGAATATGATACAGTACACCTCTCTCTGATTTAGCAGAATATGCTTTGGTACACCACTCCTGTTCTGTTTCTTCTGAATTAGCAGAATATGCTTTGGTACACCACTCCTGTTGTGTTTCTTCTGAATCAGCAGAATATGCTACGGTACACCATTCCTGTTGTGTTTCTTCTGAAGTAGCAGAATATGCTACGGTACACCACTCCTGTTGTGTTTTGTCTGGATTAGCAGAATACGCTACGATGCACCACTCCTGTTGTGTTTCTTCTGGATTAGCAGAATATGCATTGGTACACCACTCCTGTTCTGTTTCTTCCGAATTAGCAGAATATGCTTTGGTACACCACTCCTGTTCTGTTTCTTCTGAATCAGAAGAATATGCTACGGTACACCACTCCTGTTGTGTTTCCTCTGGATTAGCAGAATGTGCTACGGTACAGCACTCCTGTTGTATTTCTTCTGAAGTAGCAGAATATGCTACGGTACACCACTCCTGTTGTGTTTCATCTGGATTAGCAGAATATGCTGCGATACACCACTCCTGTTGTGTGTCTTCTTAATTAGCAGAATATGCTACTGTACACCACTCCTGTTGTGTTTCTTCTGAATTAGCAGAATTTGCTACAGTAAATCATGCCTGTTGTGTTTCTTCTGAACTAGCAAAATATGCTATAGTTCACCAATCTGTTCTGTTTCTTCTGAATTATCCTCCTGTTCTGTTTCTTCTGATTTAGCAGAATATGCTACGGTACACCTCTCCTGTTGTGTTTCTTCTGAATTAGCAGAATATGCTTTGATACACCACTCCTGTTCTGTTTCTTCTGAATTAGCAGAATATGCTAAGGTACACCACTCCTGTTCTGTTTCTTCTAAATTAGCAGAATATGCTATGGTACACCACTCTTGTGTTTCTTCCGGATTAGCAGAATATGCTACGGTACACCACTGATGTTCTGTTTCTTCTGAATTGGCAGAATATGCTACGGTACACCACTCCTGTTGTGTTTCTTCTAAAGTAGCAGAATATGCTATGGTACACCACGCTTGTTGTGTTTCTTCCGGATTAGCAGAATATGCTACGGTACACCACTCCTGTTGTGTTTCTTCTGGATTAGCAGAATATGATACGGTACACCACTCCTGTTGTGTTTTTTCTGGATTAGCAGAAATGGCTATAGTACACCACTCCTGTTGTGTTTCTTTTGAATTTACATAATATGCTTGTTGTGTTTCTTCTAAAGTAGCAGAATATGCTACGGTACACCACTCTTGTTGTGTTTCTTCCGGATTAGCAGACTATGCTACGGTACACCACTCCTATTGTGTTTCTTCTGGATTAGCAGAATATGATACGGTACACCACTCCTCTTGTGTGTCTTCTGGATTAGCAGAAATGGCTATAGTACACCACTCCTGTTGTGTTTCTTTTGAATTTACAGAATATGCTTTAGTACACCACTCCTGTTCTGTTTCTTCTGAATTAGCAGAATATGCTACGGTACACCACTGATGTTCTGTTTCTTCTGAATTAGCAGAATATGCTATGGTACACCACTCCTGTTCTGTTTCTTTGGAATCGGCAGAATATGTTACAGTACACAACTCCTGTTGTGTTTCTTCTGAATTAGCAGCATATGCTACGGTACACCACTCCTGTTGTGTGTCTTCTGGATTAGCAGAATATGCTATGGTACACCACTCCTGTTCTGTTTCTTCTGGATTAGCAGAATATGCTGTGGTACACCACTCCTGTTGTGTTTCTTGTGGATTTGCAGAATATGCTACGGTACACCACTCCTGTTGTGTTTATTATGGATTAGCAGAATATGATACGGTACACGACTCCTGTTGTTTTTCTTCTGATTTAGCAGAATATGCTACGGTCCACCACTCCTGTTCTGTTTCTTCTGAATTAGCAGAATATGCTATGGTACACCACTCCTATTGTGTTTCTTCTGAATTAGCAGAATATGCTACGGTACACCTCTCCTGTTGTGTGTCTTCTGGATTAGCAGAATATGCTACAGTACACCACTCTTTTTCTGTTTCTTCTGGATTAGAAGAATATGCTATGGTACACCACTCATATTCTGTTTCTTCTGAATTAGCAGAATATGCTATGGGCCGGTACACCACTCTTGTTGTGTGTCTTCTGGATTAGCAGAATATGCTACGGTACAAGACTCCTGTTGTGTTTCTTCTGAATTAGCAGACTATGCTACGGTACACAACTCCTGTTGTGTTTCTTCTGAATTAGCAGAATATGTTACTGTACACCACTCCTGTTTCTTCTGGATTAGCAGAACATGATACGGTATACCTCTCCTGTTGTGTTTTTTCTGATTTAGCAGAAATGGCTACAGTACACCACTCCTGTTCTGTTTCTTCTGAATTTACAGAATATGCTTTAGTACACCACTCCTGTTCTGTTTCTTCTGAATTAGCAGAATATGATACGGTACACCAATCCTGTTGTGTTTCTTCTGAAGTAGCAGAATATGCTACGGTACACCACTCCTGTTGTGTATCTTCTGGATTATCAGAATATGATACAGTACACCTCTCTCTGAATTAGCAGAATATGCTTTGGTACACCACTCCTGTTCTGTTTCTTCTGAATTAGCAGAATATGCTTTGATACACCACTCCTGTTCTGTTTCTTCTGAATCTGCAGAATATGCTACGGTAAACCACTCCTGTTGTGTTTCATCTGGATTAGCAGAATATGCTACGATACACCACTCCTCTTCTGTTTCTTCTGGATTAGCAGAATATGATACGGTACACCTCTCTCTGAATTAGCAGAATATGCTTTGGTACACCACTCCTGTTCTGTTTCTTCTGAATCAGCAGAATATGCTACGGTACACCACTCCTGTTGTTTTTCCTCTGGATTAGCAGAATATGCTATGATACACCACTCCTGTTGTGTTTCTTCTGGATTAGCAGAATATGATACAGTACACCTCTCTCTGAATTAGCAGAATATGCAACGGTACACCACTCCTGTTGTGTTTCTTCTTAATTAGCAGAATATGCTACAGTACTCCACCCCTGTTGTGTTTCTTCTGAATTAGCAGAATATCCTACTGTACACCACTCCTCTTCTGTTTCTTCTGGATTAGCAGAATATGCTACAATACACCACTCATGTTCTGTTTCTTCTGGATTAGCAGAATATGCCACAGTACATCATGCCTGTTGTGTTTCTTCTGAACTAGCAAAAATATGCTATAGTTCACAATCTGTTCTGTTTCTTCTGAATTATCCTCCTGTTCTGTTTCTTCTGATTTAGCAGAATATGCTACAGTACACCTCTCCTGTTGTGTTTCTTCTGAATTAGCAGAATATGCTTTGGTACACCACTCCTGTTCTGTTTCTTCTGAATTAGCAGAATATGCTACGGTACACCACTCCTGTTCTGTTTCTTCTGAATTAGCAGAATATGCTATGGTACACCACTCCTGTTGTGTTTCTTCTAAAGTAGCAGAATATGCTAAGGTACACCACTCTTGTTGTGTTTCTTCCGGATTAGCAGAATATGCTATGGTACACCACTCCTATTGCGTTTCTTCTGGATTAGCAGAATATGATACGGTACACCACTCCTGTTGTGTTTCTTCTGGATTAGCAGAAATGGCTATAGTACACCACTCCTGTTGTGTTTGTTTTGAATTTACAGAATATGCTTTAGTACACCACTCCTGTTCTGTTTCTTTTGAATTAGCAGAATATGCTACGGTACACCACTGATGTTCTGTTTCTTCTGAATTAGCAGAATATGCTATGGTACACCACTCCTGTTCTTTTTCTTCGGAATCGGCAGAATATGTTACAGTACACCACTCCTGTTGTGTTTCTTCTGAATTAGCAGCATATGCTACGGTACACCACTCCTGTTGTGTGTCTTCTGAATTAGCAGAATATGCTATGTTACACCACTCCTGTTCTGTTTCTTCTGGATTAGCAGAATATGCTGTGGTACACCACTCCTGTTGTGTTTCTTGTGGATTAGCAGAATATGCTACGGTACACCACTCCTGTTCTGTTTCTTCTGAATCTGTAGAATATGCTACGGTACACCACTCCTGTTCTGTTTCTTCTGGATTAGCAGAATATGCTACAATACACCACTCCTGTTCTGTTTCTTCTGGATTAGCAGAATATGCCACAGTACATCATGCCTGTTGTGTTTCTTCTGAACTAGCAAAAATATGCTATAGTTCACAATCTGTTCTGTTTCTTCTGAATTATCCTCCTGTTCTGTTTCTTCTGATTTAGCAGAATATGCTACAGTACACCTCTCCTGTTGTGTTTCTTCTGAATTAGCAGAATATGCTTTGGTACACCACTCCTGTTCTGTTTCTTCTGAATTAGCAGAATATGCTATGGTACACCACTCCTGTTCTGTTTCTTCTGAATTAGCAGAATATGCTACGGTACACCACTCCTGTTCTGTTTCTTCTGAATTAGCAGAATATGCTACGGTACACCACTCCTGTTGTGTTTCTTCTAAAGTAGCAAAATATGCTACGGTACACCACTCTTGTTGTGTTTCTTCCGGATTAGCAGAATATGCTACAGTACACCACTCCTATTGTGTTTCTTCTGGATTAGCAGAATATGATACGGTACACCACTCCTGTTCTGTTTCTCCTGAATTAGCAGAATATGCTACGGTACACCACTGATGTTCTGTTTCTTCTGAATTAGCAGAATATGCTATGGTACACCACTCCTGTTCTGTTTCTTCTGAATTAGCAGCATATGCTACGGTACACCATTCCTGTTGTGTGTCTTCTGGATTAGCAGAATATGCTATGGTACACCACTCCTGTTCTGTTTCTTCTGGATTAGCAGAATATGCTACAGTACACCACTCCTGTTCTGTTTCTTCCGATTTAGCAGAATATGCTACGGTACACCACTCCTGTTGTGTGTCTTCCGGATTAGCAGAATATGCTAAAGTACACCACTCCTGTTCTGTTTCTTCTGGATTAGCAGAATATGCTACAGTACACCACTCCTGTTCTGTTTCTTCCGATTTAGCAGAATATGCTACGGTACACCACTCCTGTTGTGTTTCTTCTGTATTAGCAGAATATGCTACAGTACATCACTCCTGTTGTGTTTCTTCTGGATTAGCAGAATATGATACAGTACACGACTCCTGTTGTGTTTCTTCTGAATAGGCAGAATATGCTTTGGTACACCACTCCTGTTGTGTTTCTTCTGAATTAGAATGTGCTACGGTACACCACTCCTGTTGTGTTTCTTCTGAGTTAGCAGAATATGCTACAGTGCACCCTTCCTTTTCTGTTTCTTCTGGATTAGCCGAATATGATACGGTACACCTCTTTCTGAATTAGCAGAATATGTTTTGGTACACCACTCCTGTTCTGTTTCTTCTGAATCAGCAGAATATGCTACGGTACACCACTCCTGTTGTGTTTCCTCTGGATTAGCAGAATGTGCTACGGTACACCACTCCTGTTTTGTTTCTTCTGAAGTAGCAGAATATGCTACGGTACACCACTCCTGTTCTGTATTGTCCGAATTAGCAGAATATGCTACGGTACACCACTCCTGTTGTGTTTCTTCTGAATTAGCAGAATATGCTACTGAACACCAATCCTGTTGTGTTTCTTCTGAAGTAGCAGAATATGCTACGGTACACCACTCCTGTTGTGTTTCCTCTGGATTAGCAGAATATGCTACGATACACCACTCCTGTTGTGTTTCTTCTGGATTAGCAGAATATGATACAGTACACCTCTCTCTGATTTAGCAGAATATGCTTTGGTACACGACTCCTGTTCTGTTTCTTCTGAATTAGCAGAATATACTTTGGTACACCACTCCTGTTGTGTTTCTTGTAGATTAGCAGAATATGCTACAGTACATCACTCCTGTTGTGTTTCTTCTGGATTAGCAGAATATGATACAGTACACAACTCCTGTTGTGTTTCTTCTGAATAAGCAGAATATGCTTTGGTACACCACTCCTGTTGTGTTTCTTCTGAATTAGAATGTGCTACGGTACACCACTCCTGTTGTGTTTCTTCTGAATTAGCAGAATATGCTACAGTGCACCCTTCCTTTTCTGTTTCTTCTGGATTAGCCGAATATGATACGATACACCTCTTTCTGAATTAGCAGAATATGTTTTGGTACACCACTCCTGTTCTGTTTCTTCTGAATTAGCAGAATATGCTACGGTACACCACTCCTGTTGTGTTTCCTCTGGATTAGCAGAATGTGCTATGGTACACCACTCCTGTTTTGTTTCTTCTGAAGTAGCAGAATATGCTACGGTACACCACTCCTGTTCTGTATCGTCCGAATTAGCAGAATATGCTACGGTACACCACTCCTGTTGTGTTTCTTCTGAATTAGCAGAATATGCTACTGTACACCACTGCTGTTGTGTTTCTTCTGAATTAGCAAAATATGCTACGGTACACCACTCCTGTTCTGTTTCTTCTGAACCAGCAGAATATGCTGCGGTACACCACTCCTGTTGTGTTTCCTCTGGATTAGCAGAATGTGCTATGGTACACCAATCCTGTTGTGTTTCTTCTGAAGTAGCAGAATATGCTACGGTACACCGCTCCTGTTGTGTTTCCTCTGGATTAGCAGAATATGCTACGATACACCACTCCTGTTGTGTTTCTTCTGGATTAGCAGAATATGATACAGTACACCTCTCTCTGATTTAGCAGAATATGCTTTGGTACACCACTCCTGTTCTGTTTCTTCTGAATTAGCAGAATATGCTTTGGTACACCACTCCTGTTGTGTTTCTTCTGAATCAGCAGAATATGCTACGGTACACCATTCCTGTTGTGTTTCTTCTGAAGTAGCAGAATATGCTACGGTACACCACTCCTGTTGTGTTTTGTCTGGATTAGCAGAATACGCTACGATGCACCACTCCTGTTGTGTTTCTTCTGGATTAGCAGAATATGCATTGGTACACCACTCCTGTTCTGTTTCTTCCGAATTAGCAGAATATGCTTTGGTACACCACTCCTGTTCTGTTTCTTCTGAATCAGAAGAATATGCTACGGTACACCACTCCTGTTGTGTTTCCTCTGGATTAGCAGAATGTGCTACGGTACAGCACTCCTGTTGTATTTCTTCTGAAGTAGCAGAATATGCTACGGTACACCACTCCTGTTGTGTTTCATCTGGATTAGCAGAATATGCTACGATACACCACTCCTGTTGTGTGTCTTCTTAATTAGCAGAATATGCTACTGTACACCACTCCTGTTGTGTTTCTTCTGAATTAGCAGAATTTGCTACAGTAAATCATGCCTGTTGTGTTTCTTCTGAACTAGCAAAATATGCTATAGTTCACCAATCTGTTCTGTTTCTTCTGAATTATCCTCCTGTTCTGTTTCTTCTGATTTAGCAGAATATGCTACGGTACACCTCTCCTGTTGTGTTTCTTCTGAATTAGCAGAATATGCTTTGATACACCACTCCTGTTCTGTTTCTTCTGAATTAGCAGAATATGCTAAGGTACACCACTCCTGTTCTGTTTCTTCTAAATTAGCAGAATATGCTATGGTACACCACTCTTGTGTTTCTTCCGGATTAGCAGAATATGCTACGGTACACCACTGATGTTCTGTTTCTTCTGAATTGGCAGAATATGCTACGGTACACCACTCCTGTTGTGTTTCTTCTAAAGTAGCAGAATATGCTATGGTACACCACGCTTGTTGTGTTTCTTCCGGATTAGCAGAATATGCTACGGTACACCACTCCTGTTGTGTTTCTTCTGGATTAGCAGAATATGATACGGTACACCACTCCTGTTGTGTTTATTCTGGATTAGCAGAAATGGCTATAGTACACCACTCCTGTTGTGTTTCTTTTGAATTTACATAATATGCTTGTTGTGTTTCTTCTAAAGTAACAGAATATGCTACGGTACACCACTCTTGTTGTGTTTCTTCCAGATTAGCAGAATATGCTACGGTACACCACTCCTATTGTGTTTCTTCTGGATTAGCAGAATATGATACGGTACACCACTCCTCTTGTGTGTCTTCTGGATTAGCAGAAATGGCTATAGTACACCACTCCTGTTGTGTTTCTTTTGAATTTACAGAATATGCTTTAGTACACCACTCCTGTTCTGTTTCTTCTGAATTAGCAGAATATGCTACGGTACACCACTGATGTTCTGTTTCTTCTGAATTAGCAGAATATGCTATGGTACACCACTCCTGTTCTGTTTCTTCGGAATCGGCAGAATATGTTACAGTACACAACTCCTGTTGTGTTTCTTCTGAATTAGCAGCATATGCTACGGTACACCACTCCTGTTGTGTGTCTTCTGGATTAGCAGAATATGCTATGGTACACCACTCCTGTTCTGTTTCTTCTGGATTAGCAGAATATGCTGTGGTACACCACTCCTGTTGTGTTTCTTGTGGATTTGCAGAATATGCTACGGTACACCACTCCTGTTGTGTTTATTATGGATTAGCAGAATATGATACGGTACACGACTCCTGTTGTTTTTCTTCTGATTTAGCAGAATATGCTACGGTCCACCACTCCTGTTCTGTTTCTTCTGAATTAGCAGAATATGCTATGGTACACCACTCCTATTGTGTTTCTTCTGAATTAGCAGAATATGCTACGGTACACCTCTCCTGTTGTGTGTCTTCTGGATTAGCAGAATATGCTACAGTACACCACTCTTTTTCTGTTTCTTCTGGATTAGAAGAATATGCTATGGTACACCACTCATATTCTGTTTCTTCTGAATTAGCAGAATATGCTATGGGCCGGTACACCACTCTTGTTGTGTGTCTTCTGGATTAGCAGAATATGCTACGGTACAAGACTCCTATTGTGTTTCTTCTGAATTAGCAGACTATGCTACGGTACACAACTCCTGTTGTGTTTCTTCTGAATTAGCAGAATATGTTACTGTACACCACTCCTGTTTCTTCTGGATTAGCAGAACATGATACGGTATACCTCTCCTGTTGTGTTTTTTCTGATTTAGCAGAAATGGCTACAGTACACCACTCCTGTTCTGTTTCTTCTGAATTTACAGAATATGCTTTAGTACACCACTCCTGTTCTGTTTCTTCTGAATTAGCAGAATATGATACGGTACACCAATCCTGTTGTCTTTCTTCTGAAGTAGCAGAATATGCTACGGTACACCACTCCTGTTGTGTATCTTCTGGATTATCAGAATATGATACAGTACACCTCTCTCTGAATTAGCAGAATATGCTTTGGTACACCACTCCTGTTCTGTTTCTTCTGAATTAGCAGAATATGCTTTGACACACCACTCCTGTTTCTTTTCTTCTGAATCTGCAGAATATGCTACGGTAAACCACTCCTGTTGTGTTTCATCTGGATTAGCAGAATATGCTACGATACACCACTCCTCTTCTGTTTCTTCTGGATTAGCAGAATATGATACGGTACACCTCTCTCTGAATTAGCAGAATATGCTTTGGTACACCACTCCTGTTCTGTTTCTTCTGAATCAGCAGAATATGCTACGGTACACCACTCCTGTTGTTTTTCCTCTGGATTAGCAGAATATGCTATGATACACCACTCCTGTTGTGTTTCTTCTGGATTAGCAGAATATGATACAGTACACCTCTCTCTGAATTAGCAGAATATGCAACGGTACACCACTCCTGTTGTGTTTCTTCTTAATTAGCAGAATATGCTACAGTACACCACCCCTGTTGTGTTTCTTCTGAATTAGCAGAATATCCTACTGTACACCACTCCTCTTCTGTTTCTTCTGGATTAGCAGAATATGCTACAATACACCACTCATGTTCTGTTTCTTCTGGATTAGCAGAATATGCCACAGTACATCATGCCTGTTGTGTTTCTTCTGAACTAGCAAAAATATGCTATAGTTCACAATCTGTTCTGTTTCTTCTGAATTATCCTCCTGTTCTGTTTCTTCTGATTTAGCAGAATATGCTACAGTACACCTCTCCTGTTGTGTTTCTTCTGAATTAGCAGAATATGCTTTGGTACACCACTCCTGTTCTGTTTCTTCTGAATTAGCAGAATATGCTACGGTACACCACTCCTGTTCTGTTTCTTCTGAATTAGCAGAATATGCTATGGTACACCACTCCTGTTGTGTTTCTTCTAAAGTAGCAGAATATGCTACGGTACACCACTCTTGTTGTGTTTCTTCCGGATTAGCAGAATATGCTATGGTACACCACTCCTATTGCGTTTCTTCTGGATTAGCAGAATATGATACGGTACACCACTCCTGTTGTGTTTCTTCTGGATTAGCAGAAATGGCTATAGTACACCACTCCTGTTGTGTTTGTTTTGAATTTACAGAATATGCTTTAGTACACCACTCCTGTTCTGTTTCTTTTGAATTAGCAGAATATGCTACGGTACACCACTGATGTTCTGTTTCTTCTGAATTAGCAGAATATGCTATGGTACACCACTCCTGTTCTGTTTCTTCGGAATCGGCAGAATATGTTACAGTACACCACTCCTGTTGTGTTTCTTCTGAATTAGCAGCATATGCTACGGTACACCACTCCTGTTGTGTGTCTTCTGAATTAGCAGAATATGCTATGTTACACCACTCCTGTTCTGTTTCTTCTGGATTAGCAGAATATGCTGTGGTACACCACTCCTGTTGTGTTTCTTGTGGATTAGCAGAATATGCTACGGTACACCACTCCTGTTCTGTTTCTTCCGAATCTGTAGAATATGCTACGGTACACCACTCCTGTTCTGTTTCTTCTGGATTAGCAGAACATGCTACAATACACCACTCCTGTTCTGTTTCTTCTGGATTAGCAGAATATGCCACAGTACATCATGCCTGTTGTGTTTCTTCTGAACTAGCAAAAATATGCTATAGTTCACAATCTGTTCTGTTTCTTCTGAATTATCCTCCTGTTCTGTTTCTTCTGATTTAGCAGAATATGCTACAGTACACCTCTCCTGTTGTGTTTCTTCTGAATTAGCAGAATATGCTTTGGTACACCACTCCTGTTCTGTTTCTTCTGAATTAGCAGAATATGCTACGGTACACCACTCCTGTTCTGTTTCTTCTGAATTAGCAGAATATGCTACGGTACACCACTCCTGTTGTGTTTCTTCTAAAGTAGCAAAATATGCTACGGTACACCACTCTTGTTGTGTTTCTTCCGGATTAGCAGAATATGCTACGGTACACCACTCCTATTGTGTTTCTTCTGGATTAGCAGAATATGATACGGTACACCACTCCTGTTCTGTTTCTCCTGAATTAGCAGAATATGCTACGGTACACCACTGATGTTCTGTTTCTTCTGAATTAGCAGAATATGCTATGGTACACCACTCCTGTTCTGTTTCTTCGGAATCGGCAGAATATGTTACAGTACACAACTCCTGTTGTGTTTCTTCTGAATTAGCAGCATATGCTACGGTACACCATTCCTGTTGTGTGTCTTCTGGATTAGCAGAATATGCTATGGTACACCACTCCTGTTCTGTTTCTTCTGGATTAGCAGAATATGCTGTGGTACACCACTCCTGTTGTGTTTCTTGTGGATTAGCAGAATATGCTACGGTACACCACTCCTGTTGTGTTTCTTATGGATTAGCAGAATATGATACGGTACACGACTCCTGTTGTTTTTCTTCTGATTTAGCAGAATATGCTACGGTACACCACTCCTGTTCTGTTTCTTCTGAATTAGCAGAATATGCTATGGAACACCACTCCTGTTGTGTTTCTTCTGAATTAGCAGAATATGCTACGGTACACCTCTCCTGTTGTGTGTCTTCTGGATTAGCAGAATATGCTACAGTACACCACTCTTTTTCTGTTTCTTCTGGATTAGAAGAATATGCTATGGTACACCACTCATATTCTGTTTCTTCTGAATTAGCAGAATATGCTATGGGCCGGTACACCACTCTTGTTGTGTGTCTTCTGGATTAGCAGAATATGATACGGTACAAGACTCCTGCTGGTTTCTTCTGAGTTAGCAGACTGTGCTACGGTACACAACTCCTGTTGTGTTTCTTCTGAATTAGCAGAATATGTTACTGTACACCACTCCTGTTTCTTCTGGATTAGCAGAATATGATACGGTATACCTCTCCTGTTGTATTTCTTCTGATTTAGCAGAAATGGCTACAGTACACCCCTCCTGTTCTGTTTCTTCTGAATTTACAGAATATGCTTTAGTACACCACTCCTGTTCTGTTTCTTCTGAATTAGCAGAATATGCTACGGTACACCACTCCTGTTCTCTTTCTTCTGGATTCGCAGAATATGATACGGTAAACCTCTCTCTGAATTAGCAGAATATGCTTTGGTACACCACTCCTGTTCTGTTTCTTCTGAATTAGCAGAATATGCTTTGGTACACCACTCCTGTTCTGTTTCTTCTGAATTAACAGAATATGCTATGGTACACCACTCCTGTTGTGTTTCTTCTGGATTAGCAGAATGTGCTACGGTGCACCACTCCTGTTGTGTTTCTTCTGAAGTAGCAGAATATGCTATGGTACACCATTCCAATTGTGTTTCTCCTGGATTAGAAGAATATGCTACGGTATACCACTCCTGTTGCGTTTCTTCTGGATTAGCAGAATATGATACGGTAAACCACTCCTGTTGTGTTTTTTCTGGATTAGTAGAAATGGCTACAGTACACCACTTCTTTTCTGTTTCTTCTGAATTTACAGAATATGCTTTAGTACACCAGTCCTGTTCTGTTTCTTCTGAATTAGCAGAATATGCTACGGTACACCACTCCTGTTCATTTTCTTTTGAATTATCAGAATATACTACGGTACATCTCTCCAGTTGTGTTTCTTCTGGTTTAGCAGAATATGCTACGGTACACCACGTGTGATGTGTTTCTTCTGGATTAGCAGAATATGCTACAGTACATCACTACTGTCTAGTTTCTTCTGGATTAGCAGAATATGCTACAGTACACCACTCCTGTTCTGTTTCTTCTGAATTAGCGATATATGCTACGGACTGGTACACCACTCTTGTTCTATTTCTTCTGAATTAGCATAATATGCTATGGTACTCCTCTCCTGTTGTGTTTCTTCTGGATTAGCAGAATATGCTACGGTACACCTCTCATATTGTGTGTCTTCTGGATTAGCAGAATATGCTATGGTACACCACTCCTGTTATGTTTCCTCTGGATTAGCATAATATGCTATGGTACACCACTCATATTCTGTTTCTTCTGAATTAGCAGAATATGGTATGGACCGGCACACCACTCCTGTTCTGTTTCTTCTGAATTAGCAGAATATGCTACGGTATACCTCTCCTGTTGGGTGTCTTCCGGATTAGCAGAATATGCTAAAGTACACCACTCCTGTTCTGTTTCTTCTGGTTTAGCAGAATATGCTACGGTACACCACTCCTGTTCTGTTTCTTCTGGATTAGCAGAATATGCTACGGTACACCACTGCTGTTGTGTTTCTTGTAGATTAGCAGAATATGCTACGGTACATCACTCCTGTTGTGTTTCTTCTGGATTAGCAGAATATGATACAGTACACGACTCCTGTTGTGTTTCTTCTGAATAAGCAGAATATGCTTTGGTACACCACTCCTGTTGTGTTTCTTCTGAATTAGAATGTGCTACGGTACACCACTCCTGTTGTGTTTCTTCTGAATTAGCAGAATATGCTACAGTGCACCCTTCCTTTTCTGTTTCTTCTGGATTAGCCGAATATGATACGGTACACCTCTTTCTGAATTAGCAGAATATGTTTTGGTACACCACTCCTCTTCTGTTTCTTCTGAATCAGCAGAATATGCTACGGTACACCACTCCTGTTGTGTTTCCTCTGGATTAGCAGAATGTGCTACGGTACACCACTCCTGTTTTGTTTCTTCTGAAGTAGCAGAATATGCTACGGTGCACCACTCCTGTTCTGTATCGTCCGAATTAGCAGAATATGCTACGGTACACCACTCCTGTTCTGTTTCTTCTGAATTAGCAGAATATGCTACTGTACACCACTCCTGTTGTGTTTCTTCTGAATTAGCAAAATATGCTACGGTACACCACTCCTGTTCTGTTTCTTCTGAACCAGCAGAATATGCTGCGGTACACCACTCCTGTTGTGTTTCCTCTGGATTAGCAGAATATGCTACGATACACCACTCCTGTTGTGTTTCTTCTGGAGTAGCAGAATATGATACAGTACACCTCTCTCTGAATTAGCAGAATATGCTTTGGTACACCACTCCTGTTCTGTTTCTTCTGAATTAGCAGAATATGCTTTGGTACACCACTCCTGTTGTGTTTCTTCTGAATCAGCAGAATATGCTACGGTACACCATTCCTGTTGTGTTTCTTCTGAAGTAACAGAATATGCTACGGTACACCACTCCTGTTGTGTTTTGTCTGGATTAGCAGAATACGCTACGATGCACCACTCCTGTTGTGTTTCTTCTGGATTAGCAGAATATGCATTGGTACACCACTCCTGTTCTGTTTCTTCCAAATTAGCAGAATATGCTTTGGTACACCACTCCTGTTCTGTTTCTTCTGAATCAGAAGAATATGCTACGGTACACCACTCCTGTTGTGTTTCCTCTGGATTAGCAGAATGTGCTACGGTACAGCACTCCTGTTGTATTTCTTCTAAAGTAGCAGAATATGCTACGGTACACCACTCCTGTTGTGTTTCATCTGGATTAGCAGAATATGCTACGATACACCACTCCTGTTGTGTGTCTTCTTAATTAGCAGAATATGCTACTGTACACCACTCCTGTTGTGTTTCTTCTGAATTAGCAGAATTTGCTACAGTAAATCATGCCTGTTGTGTTTCTTCTGAACTAGCAAAATATGCTATAGTTCACCAATCTGTTCTGTTTCTTCTGAATTATCCTCCTGTTCTGTTTCTTCTGATTTAGCAGAATATGCTACGGTACACCTCTCCTGTTGTGTTTCTTCTGAATTAGCAGAATATGCTTTGATACACCACTCCTGTTCTGTTTCTTCTGAATTAGCAGAATATGCTACGGTACACCACTCCTGTTCTGTTTCTTCTAAATTAGCAGAATATGCTATGGTACACCACTCTTGTGTTTCTTCCGGATTAGCAGAATATGCTACGGTACACCACTGATGTTCTGTTTCTTCTGAATTGGCAGAATATGCTACGGTACACCACTCCTGTTGTGTTTCTTCTAAAGTAGCAGAATATGCTATGGTACACCACGCTTGTTGTGTTTCTTCTGGATTAGCAGAATATGATACGGTACACCACTCCTGTTGTGTTTCTTCTGGATTAGCAGTAATGGCTATAGTACACCACTCCTGTTGTGTTTCTTTTGAATTTACATAATATGCTTTAGTACACCACTCCTGTTCTGTTTCTTCTGAATTAGCAGAATATGCTATGGTACACCACTGATGTTCTGTTTCTTCTGAATTAGCAGAATATGCTATGGTACACCACTCCTGTTCTGTTTCTTCGGAATCTGCAGAATATGTTACAGTACACCACTCCTGTTGTGTTTCTTCTGATTTAGCAGCATATGCTACGGTACACCACTCCTGTTGTGTGTCTTCTGGATTAGCAGAATATGCTATGGTACACCACTCCTGTTCTGTTTCTTCTGGATTAGCAGAATATGCTATGGTACACCACTCCTATTCTGTTTCATCTGAATTAGCAGAATATGCTATGGACCGGTACATCACTCCTGTTCTGTTTCTTCTGATGTAGCAGAATATGCTTCGGGTACACCAATACTGTTATGTTTCTTCTGAATTAGCAGAATATGCTGTGGTACACCACTCCTGTTGTGTTTCTTGTGGATTAGCAGAATATGCTACGGTACACCACTCCTGTTGTGTTTCTTTTGGATTAGCAGAATATGATACGGTACACCACTCCTGTTGTGTTTCTTCTGACTTAGCAGAATATGCTACGGTACACCACTCCTGTTCTGTTTCTTCTGAATTAGCAGAATATGCTATGGTACATCACTCCTGTTGTGTTTCTTCTGAATTAGCAGAATATGCTACGGTACACCTCTCCTGTTGTGTGTCTTCTGGATTAGCAGAATATGCTATGGTACACCACTCTTTTTCTGTTTCTTCTGGATTAGCAGAATATGCTATGGTACACCACTCATATTCTGTTTCTTCTGAATTAGCAGAATATGCTATGGGCCGGTACACCACTCTTGTTGTGTGTCTTCTGGATTAGCAGAATATGCTATGGTACAAGACTCCTGTTGTGTTTCTTGTGAATTTGCAGACTATGCTACGGTACACCACTCCTGTTTCTTTTGGATTAGCAGAATATGATACGGTATACATCTCCTGTTGTGTTTCTTCTGATTTAGCAGAAATGGCTACAGTACACCACCCCTGTTCTGTTTCTTCTGAATTTACAGAATATGCTTTAGTACACCAATCCTTTTGTGTTTCTTCTGAAGTAGCAGAATATGCTACGGTACACCACTCCTGTTTTGTTTCGTCTGGATTAGCAGAATATGCTAAGATACACCACTCCTGTTCTGTTTCTTGCGATTTAGCAGAATATGCTACGGTACACCACTCCTGTTGTGTTTCTTCTGGATTAGCAGAATATGCTACGGTACACTACTCCTGTTGTGTTTCTTCTGAATTAGCAGAATAGGCAACGGTGCACCACTCCTGTTGTGTTTCTTGTAGATTAGCAGAATATGCTACGGTACATCACTCCTGTTGTGTTTCTTCTGGATTAGCAGAATATGATACAGTACACGACTCCTGTTGTGTTTCTTCTGAATAAGCAGAATATACTTTGGTACACCACTCCTGTTGTGTTTCTTCTGAATTAGCAGAATATGCTACGGTACACCCTTCCTGTTCTGTTTCCTCTGGATTAGCAGAATATGATACGGTACACCTCTCTCTGAATTAGCAGAATTTGCTTTGGTACACCACTCCTGTTCTGTTTCTTCTGAATCAGCAGATTATGCTACGGTACACCACTCCTGCTGTGTTTCCTCTGGATTAGCAGAATGTGCTACAGTACACCACTCCTGTTGTGTTTCTTCTAGATTAGCAGAATATGCTTTGGTACACCTCTCCTGTTCTGTATCGTCCGAATTAGCAGAATATGCTACGGTACACCACTCCTGTTGTCTTTATTCTGAATTAGCAGAATATGCTACTGTACACCACTCCTGTGGTGTTTCTTCTGAATTAGCAGAATATGCTACGGTACACCACCCCTGTTGTGTATCTTCTGGATTAGCAGAATATGATACAGTACACCTCTCTCTGAATTAGAAGAATATGCTTTGGTACACCACTCCTGTTCTGTTTCTTCTGAATTAGCAGAATATGCTTTGGTACACCACTCATGTTCTGTTTCTTCTGAATCTGCAGAATATGCTACGGTACACCATTCCTGTTGTGTTTCTTCTGAAGTAGCAGAATATGCTACGGTACACCACTCCTGTTGTGTTTTGCCTGGATTAGCAGAATATGCTACGATACACCACTCCTGTTGTGTTTCTTCTGGATTAGCAGAATTTGCAATGGTACACCACTCCTGTTCTGTTTCTTCCGAATTAGCAGAATATGATATGGTACACCTCTCTCTGAATTAGCAGAATATGCTTTGGTACACCACTCCTGTTCTGTTTCTTCTGAATTAGCAGAATATGCTTTGGTACACCACTCCTGTTCTGTTTCTTCTGAATCTGCAGAATATGTTACGGTAAACCATTCCTGTTGTGTTTCTTCTGAAGTAGCAGAATATGCTACGGTACACCACTCCTGTTGTGTTTCGTCTGAACCAGCAGAATATGCTGCGGTACACCACTCCTGTTGTGTTTCCTCTGGATTAGCAGAATGTGCTATGGTACACCAATCCTGTTGTGTTTCTTCTGAAGTAGCAGAATATACTACGGTACACCACTCCTGTTGTGTTTCCTCTGGATTAGCAGAATATGCTACGATACACCACTAGTGTTGTGTTTCTTCTGGATTAGCAGAATATGATACAGTACACCTCTCTCTGAATTAGCAGAATATGCTTTGGTACACCACTCCTGTTCTGTTTCTTCTGAATTAGCAGAATATGCTTTGGTACACCACTCCTGTTGTGTTTCTTCTGAATCAGCAGAATATGCTACGGTACACCATTCCTGTTGTGTTTCTTCTGAAGTAGCAGAAAATGCTACGGTACACCACTCCTGTTGTGTTTTGTCTGGATTAGCAGAATATGCTTTGGTACACCACTCCTGTTCTGTTTCTTCTGAATCAGAAGAATATGCTACGGTACACCACTCCTGTTGTGTTTCCTCTGGATTAGCAGAATGTGCTACGGTACAGCACTCCTGTTGTATTTCTTCTGAAGTAGCAGAATATGCTACGGTACACCACTCCTGTTGTGTTTCATCTGGATTAGCAGAATATGCTATGATACACCACTCCTGTTGTGTGTCTTCTTAATTAGCAGAATATGCTACTGTACACCACTCCTGTTGTGTTTGTTCTGAATTAGCAGAATATCCTACGGTACACTACTCCTCTTCTGTTTCTTCTGAATTAGCAGAATATGCTACAATACACCACTCCTGTTCTGTTTCTTCTGAATTAGCAGAATATGCTACAGTAAATCATGCCTGTTGTGTTTCTTCTGAACTAGCAAAATATGCTATAGTTCACCAATCTGTTCTGTTTCTTCTGAATTATCCTCCTGTTCTGTTTCTTCTGATTTAGCAGAATATGCTACAGTACACCTCTCCTGTTGTGTTTCTTCTGAATTAGCAGAATATGCTACGGTACACCACTCCTGTTCTGTTTCTTTTGAATTAGCAGAATATGCTTTGGTACACCAATACTGTTCTGTTTCTTCTGAATTAGCAGAATACGCTACTGTACACCACTCCTGTTGTGTTTCTTCTGGATTAAAATGTGCTACGGTACACCACTCCTGTTGTGTTTCTTCTGAATTAGCAGAATATGCTACGGTACACCCTTCCTTTTCTGTTTCTTCTGGATTGGCAGAATATGATACGGTACACCTCTTTCTGATTAGCAGAATATGCTTTGGTACACCACTCCTGTTCTGTTTCTTCTGAATCAGCAGAATATGCTACGGTACACCACTCCTGTTGTGTTTCCTCTGGATTAGCAGAATGTGCTACGGTACACCACTCCTGTTTTGTTTCTTCTGAAGTAGCAGAATATGCTACGGTACACCACTCCTGTTTTGTTTCGTCTGGATTAGCAGAATATGCTACGATACACCACTCATGTTCTGTTTCTTCCGATTTAGCAGAATATGCTACGGTACACCACTCCTGTTGTGTTTCTTCTGAATAAGCAGAATATACTTTGGTACACCACTCCTGTTGTGTTTCTTCTGGATTAGCAGAATATGATACGGTACACTTCTCTCTGAATTAGCAGAATTTGCTTTGGTACACCACTCCTGTTCTGTTTCTTCTGAATCAGCAGATTATGCTACGGTACACCACTCCTGTTGTGTTTCCTCTGGATTAGCAGAATGTGCTACAGTACACCACTCCTGTTGTGTTTCTTCTAGATTAGCAGAATATGCTTTGGTACACCTCTCCTGTTCTGTATCATCCGAATTAGCAGAATATGCTACGGTACACCACTCCTGTTGTGTTTCTTCTGAATTAGCAGAATATGCTACTGTACACCACTCCTGTTGTGTTTCTTCTGAATTAGCAGAATATGCTACGGTACACCGCTCCTGTTCTGTTTCCTCTGGATTAGCAGAATGTGCTACGGTACACCAATCCTGTTGTGTTTCTTCTGAAGTAGCAGAATATGCTACGGTACACCACTCCTGTTGTGTTTCGTCTGGAGTAGCAGAATATGCTACGATAAACCACTCCTGTTGTGTATCTTCTGGATTAGCAGAATATGATACAGTACACCTCTCTCTGAATTAGCAGAATATGCTTTGGTACACCACTCCTGTTCTGTTTCTTTTGAATTAGCAGAATATGCTTTGGTACACTACTCCTGTTGTGTTTCTTCTGAATCAGCAGAATATGCTACGGTACACCATTCCTGTTGTGTTTCTTCTGAAGTAGCAGAATATGCTACGGTACACCACTCCTGTTGTGTTTTGTCTGGATTAGCAGAATACGCTACGATGCACCACTCCTGTTGTGTTTCTTCTGGATTAGCAGAATATGCATTGGTACACCACTCCTGTTCTGTTTCTTCCAAATTAGCAGAATATGCTTTGGTACACCACTCCTGTTCTGTTTCTTCTGAATCAGAAGAATATGCTACGGTACACCACTCCTGTTGTGTTTCCTCTGGATTAGCAGAATGTGCTACGGTACAGCACTCCTGTTGTATTTCTTCTAAAGTAGCAGAATATGCTACGGTACACCACTCCTGTTGTGTTTCATCTGGATTAGCAGAATATGCTACGATACACCACTCCTGTTGTGTGTCTTCTTAATTAGCAGAATATGCTACTGTACACCACTCCTGTTGTGTTTCTTCTGAATTAGCAGAATTTGCTACAGTAAATCATGCCTGTTGTGTTTCTTCTGAACTAGCAAAATATGCTATAGTTCACCAATCTGTTCTGTTTCTTCTGAATTATCCTCCTGTTCTGTTTCTTCTGATTTAGCAGAATATGCTACGGTACACCTCTCCTGTTGTGTTTCTTCTGAATTAGCAGAATATGCTTTGATACACCACTCCTGTTCTGTTTCTTCTGAATTAGCAGAATATGCTACGGAACACCACTCCTGTTCTGTTTCTTCTAAATTAGCAGAATATGCTATGGTACACCACTCTTGTGTTTCTTCCGGATTAGCAGAATATGCTACGGTACACCACTGATGTTCTGTTTCTTCTGAATTGGCAGAATATGCTACGGTACACCACTCCTGTTGTGTTTCTTCTAAAGTAGCAGAATATGCTATGGTACACCACGCTTGTTGTGTTTCTTCTGGATTAACAGAATATGATACGGTACACCACTCCTGTTGTGTTTCTTCTGGATTAGCAGAAATGGCTATAGTACACCACTCCTGTTGTGTTTCTTTTGAATTTACATAATATGCTTTAGTACACCACTCCTGTTCTGTTTCTTCTGAATTAGCAGAATATGCTATGGTACACCACTGATGTTCTGTTTCTTCTGAATTAGCAGAATATGCTATGGTACACCACTCCTGTTCTGTTTCTTCGGAATCTGCAGAATATGTTACAGTACACCACTCCTGTTGTGTTTCTTCTGATTTAGCAGCATATGCTACGGTACACCACTCCTGTTGTGTGTCTTCTGGATTAGCAGAATATGCTATGGTACACCACTCCTGTTCTGTTTCTTCTGGATTAGCAGAATATGCTATGGTACACCACTCATATTCTGTTTCATCTGAATTAGCAGAATATGCTATGGACCGGTACATCACTCCTGTTCTGTTTCTTCTGATGTAGCAGAATATGCTTCGGGTACACCAATACTGTTATGTTTCTTCTGAATTAGCAGAATATGCTGTGGTACACCACTCCTGTTGTGTTTCTTGTGGATTAGCAGAATATGCTACGGTACACCACTCCTGTTGTGTTTCTTTTGGATTAGCAGAATATGATATGGTACACCACTCCTGTTGTGTTTCTTCTGACTTAGCAGAATATGCTACGGTACACCACTCCTGTTCTGTTTCTTCTGAATTAGCAGAATATGCTATGGTACATCACTCCTGTTGTGTTTCTTCTGAATTAGCAGAATATGCTACGGTACACCTCTCCTGTTGTGTGTCTTCTGGATTAGCAGAATATGCTATGGTACACCACTCTTTTTCTGTTTCTTCTGGATTAGCAGAATATGCTATGGTACACCACTCATATTCTGTTTCTTCTGAATTAGCAGAATATGCTATGGGCCGGTACACCACTCTTGTTGTGTGTCTTCTGGATTAGCAGAATATGCTACGGTACAAGACTCCTGTTGTGTTTCTTGTGAATTTGCAGACTATGCTACGGTACACCACTCCTGTTTCTTTTGGATTAGCAGAATATGATACGGTATACATCTCCTGTTGTGTTTCTTCTGATTTAGCAGAAATGGCTACAGTACACCACCCCTGTTCTGTTTCTTCTGAATTTACAGAATATGCTTTAGTACACCAATCCTTTTGTGTTTCTTCTGAAGTAGCAGAATATGCTACGGTACACCACTCCTGTTTTGTTTCGTCTGGATTAGCAGAATATGCTACGATACACCACTCCTGTTCTGTTTCTTGCGATTTAGCAGAATATGCTACGGTACACCACTCCTGTTGTGTTTCTTCTGGATTAGCAGAATATGCTACGGTACACTACTCCTGTTGTGTTTCTTCTGAATTAGCAGAATAGGCAACGGTGCACCACTCCTGTTGTGTTTCTTGTAGATTAGCAGAATATGCTACGGTACATCACTCCTGTTGTGTTTCTTCTGGATTAGCAGAATATGATACAGTACACGACTCCTGTTGTGTTTCTTCTGAATAAGCAGAATATACTTTGGTACACCACTCCTGTTGTGTTTCTTCTGTATTAGAATGTGCCACGGTACACCACTCCTGTTGTGTTTCTTCTGAATTAGCAGAATATGCTACGGTACACCCTTCCTGTTCTGTTTCTTCTGGATTAGCAGAATATGATACGGTACACCTCTCTCTGAATTAGCAGAATTTGCTTTGGTACACCACTCCTGTTCTGTTTCTTCTGAATCAGCAGATTATGCTACGGTACACCACTCCTGCTGTGTTTCCTCTGGATTAGCAGAATGTGCTACAGTACACCACTCCTGTTGTGTTTCTTCTAGATTAGCAGAATATGCTTTGGTACACCTCTCCTGTTCTGTATCGTCCGAATTAGCAGAATATGCTACGGTACACCACTCCTGTTGTGTTTATTCTGAATTAGCAGAATATGCTACTGTACACCACTCCTGTGGTGTTTCTTCTGAATTAGCAGAATATGCTACGGTACACCACCCCTGTTGTGTATCTTCTGGATTAGCAGAATATGATACAGTACACCTCTCTCTGAATTAGAAGAATATGCTTTGGTACACCACTCCTGTTCTGTTTCTTCTGAATTAGCAGAATATGCTTTGGTACACCACTCATGTTCTGTTTCTTCTGAATCTGCAGAATATGCTACGGTACACCATTCCTGTTGTGTTTCTTCTGAAGTAGCAGAATATGCTACGGTACACCACTCCTGTTGTGTTTCGTCTGGATTAGCAGAATATGCTACGATACACCACTCCTGTTCTGTTTCTTGCGATTTAGCAGAATATGCTACGGTACACCACTCCTGTTGTGTTTCTTCTGGATTAGCAGAATATGCTACGGTACACTACTCCTGTTGTGTTTCTTCTGAATTAGCAGAATAGGCAACGGTGCACCACTCCTGTTGTGTTTCTTGTAGATTAGCAGAATATGCTACGGTACATCACTCCTGTTGTGTTTCTTCTGGATTAGCAGAATATGATACAGTACACGACTCCTGTTGTGTTTCTTCTGAATAAGCAGAATATACTTTGGTACACCACTCCTGTTGTGTTTCTTCTGTATTAGAATGTGCCACGGTACACCACTCCTGTTGTGTTTCTTCTGAATTAGCAGAATATGCTACGGTACACCCTTCCTGTTCTGTTTCTTCTGGATTAGCAGAATATGATACGGTACACCTCTCTCTGAATTAGCAGAATTTGCTTTGGTACACCACTCCTGTTCTGTTTCTTCTGAATCAGCAGATTATGCTACGGTACACCACTCCTGCTGTGTTTCCTCTGGATTAGCAGAATGTGCTACAGTACACCACTCCTGTTGTGTTTCTTCTAGATTAGCAGAATATGCTTTGGTACACCTCTCCTGTTCTGTATCGTCCGAATTAGCAGAATATGCTACGGTACACCACTCCTGTTGTGTTTATTCTGAATTAGCAGAATATGCTACTGTACACCACTCCTGTGGTGTTTCTTCTGAATTAGCAGAATATGCTACGGTACACCACCCCTGTTGTGTATCTTCTGGATTAGCAGAATATGATACAGTACACCTCTCTCTGAATTAGAAGAATATGCTTTGGTACACCACTCCTGTTCTGTTTCTTCTGAATTAGCAGAATATGCTTTGGTACACCACTCATGTTCTGTTTCTTCTGAATCTGCAGAATATGCTACGGTACACCATTCCTGTTGTGTTTCTTCTGAAGTAGCAGAATATGCTACGGTACACCACTCCTGTTGTGTTTCGTCTGGATTAGCAGAATATGCTACGATACACCACTCCTGTTGTGTTTCTTCTGAATTAGCAGATTTTGCAATGGTACACCACTCCTGTTCTGTTTCTTCCGAATTAGCAGAATTTGATATAGTACACCTCTCTCTGAATTAGCAGAATATGCTTTGGTACACCACTCCTGTTCTGTTTCTTCTGAATTAGCAGAATATGCTTTGGTACACCACTCCTGTTCTGTTTCTTCTGAATCTGCAGAATATGTTACGGTAAACCATTCCTGTTGTGTTTCTTCTGAAGTAGCAGAATATGCTGCGGTACACCACTCCTGTTGTGTTTCCTCTGGATTAGCAGAATGTGCTATGGTACACCAATCCTGTTGTGTTTCTTCTGAAGTAGCAGAATATGCTACGGTACACCACTCCTGTTGTGTTTCCTCTGGATTAGCAGAATATGCTACGATACACCACTAGTGTTGTGTTTCTTCTGGATTAGCAGAATATGATACAGTTCACCTCTCTCTGAATTAGCAGAATATGCTTTGGTACACCACTCCTGTTCTGTTTCTTCTGAATTAGCAGAATATGCTTTGGTACACCACTCCTGTTGTGTTTCTTCTGAATCAGCAGAATATGCTACGGTACACCATTCCTGTTGTGTTTCTTCTGAAGTAGCAGAAAATGCTACGGTACACCACTCCTGTTGTGTTTTGTCTGGATTAGCAGAATACGCTACGATACACCACTCCTGTTGTGTTTCTTCTGGATTAGCAGAATATGCATTGGTACACCACTCCTTTTCTGTTTCTTCCGAATTAGCAGAATATGCTTTGGTACACCACTCCTGTTCTGTTTCTTCTGAATCAGAAGAATATGCTACGGTACACCACTCCTGTTGTGTTTCCTCTGGATTAGCAGAATGTGCTACGGTACAGCACTCCTGTTGTATTTCTTCTGAAGTAGCAGAATATGCTACGGTACACCACTCCTGTTGTGTTTCATCTGGATTAGCAGAATATGCTACGATACACCACTCCTGTTGTGTGTCTTCTTAATTAGCAGAATATGCTACTGAACACCACTCCTGTTGTGTTTGTTCTGAATTAGCAGAATATCCTACGGTACACTACTCCTCTTCTGTTTCTTCTGAATTAGCAGAATATGCTACAATACACCACTCCTGTTCTTTTTCTTCTGAATTAGCAGAATATGCTACAGTAAATCATGCCTGTTGTGTTTCTTCTGAACTAGCAAAATATGCTATAGTTCACCAATCTGTTCTGTTTCTTCTGAATTATCCTCCTGTTCTGTTTCTTCTGATTTAGCAGAATATGCTACAGTACACCTCTCCTGTTGTGTTTCTCTGAATTAGCAGAATATGCTTTGGTACACCACTCCTGTTCTGTTTCTTCTGAATTAGCAGAATATGCTACGGTACACCACTCCTGTTCTGTTTCTTTTGAATTAGCAGAATATGCTTTGGTACACCAATACTGTTCTGTTTCTTCTGAATTAGCAGAATACGCAACTGTACACCACTCCTGTTGTGTTTCTTCTGGATTAAAATGTGCTACGGTACACCACTCCTGTTCTGTTTCTTCTGAATTAGCAGAATATGCTACGGTACACCCTTCCTTTTCTGTTTCTTCTGGATTGGCAGAATATGATACGGTACACCTCTTTCTGATTAGCAGAATATGCTTTGGTACACCACTCCTGTTCTGTTTCTTCTGAATCAGCAGAATATGCTACGGTACACCACTCCTGTTATGTTTCCTCTGGATTACCAGAATGTGCTACGGTACACCACTCCTGTTTTGTTTCTTCTGAAGTAGCAGAATATGCTATGGTACACCACTCCTGTTTTGTTTCGTCTGGATTAGCAGAATATGCTACGATACACCACTCATGTTCTGTTTCTTCCGATTTAGCAGAATATGCTACGGTACACCACTCCTGTTGTGTTTCTTCTGAATAAGCAGAATATACTTTGGTACACCACTCCTGTTGTGTTTCTTCTGAATTAGAATGTGCTACGGTACACCACTCCTGTTGTGTTTCTTCTGAATTAGCAGAATATGCTACGGTACACCCTTCCTGTTCTGTTTCTTCTGGATTAGCAGAATATGATACGGTACACTTCTCTCTGAATTAGCAGAATTTGCTTTGGTACACCACTCCTGTTCTGTTTCTTCTGAATCAGCAGATTATGCTACTTTACACCACTCCTGTTGTGTTTCCTCTGGATTAGCAGAATGTGCTACAGTACACCACTCCTGTTGTGTTTCTTCTAGATTAGCAGAATATGCTTTGGTACACCTCTCCTGTTCTGTATCATCCGAATTAGCAGAATATGCTACGGTACACCACTCCTGTTGTGTTTCTTCTGAATTAGCAGAATATGCTACTGTACACCACTCCTGTTGTGTTTCTTCTGAATTAGCAGAATATGCTACGGTACACCGCTCCTGTTGTGTTTCCTCTGGATTAGCAGAATGTGCTACGGTACACCAATCCTGTTGTGTTTCTTCTGAAGTAGCAGAATATGCTACGGTACACCACTCCTGTTGTGTTTCGTCTGGAGTAGCAGAATATGCTACGATAAACCACTCCTGTTGTGTATCTTCTGGATTAGCAGAATATGATACAGTACACCTCTCTCTGAATTAGCAGAATATGCTTTGGTACACAACTCCTGTTCTGTTTCTTCTGAATTAGCAGAATATGCTTTGGTACACCACTCCTGTTCTGTTTCTTCTGAATCTGCAGAATATGCTACGGTACACCATTCCTGTTGTGTTTCTTCTGAAGTAGCAGAATATGCTACGGTACACCACTCCTGTTGTGTTTCGTCTGGATTAGCAGAATATGCTACGATACACCACTCCTGTTGTGTTTCTTCTGGATTAGCAGAATTTGCAATGGTACACCACTCCTGTTCTGTTTCTTCCGAATTAGCAGAATATGCTACGGTACACCACTCCTGTTCTGTTTCTTCTGGATTAGCATAATATGATACGGTACACCTCTCTCTGAATTAGCAGAATATGCTTTGGTACACCACTCCTGTTCTGTTTCTTCTGAATCAGCAGAATATGCTACGGTACACCACTCCTGTTGTGTTTCCTCTGGATTAGCAGAATATGCTACAATACACCACTCCTGTTGTGTTTCTTCTGGATTAGCAGAATATGATACAGTACACCTCTCTCTGAATTAGCAGAATATACAACGGTACACTACTCTTGTTGTGTTTCTTCTTAATTAGCAGAATATGCTACTGTACACCACCCCTGTTGTGTTTCTTCTGAATTAGCAGAATATCCTATGGTACACCACTCCTCTTCTGTTTCTTCTGGATTAGCAGAATATGCTACAATACACCACTCCTGTTCTGTTTCTTCTGAATTAGCAGAATATGCTACAGTACATCATGGCTGTTGTGTTTCTTCTGAACTAGCAAAAATATGCTATAGTTCACAATCTGTTCTGTTTCTTCTGAATTATCCTCCTGTTCTGTTTCTTCTGATTTAGCAGAATATGCTACAGTACACCTCTCCTGTTGTGTTTCTTCTGAATTAGCAGAATATGCTTTGATACACCACTCCTGTTCTGTTTCTTCTGAATTGGCAGAATATGCTACAGTACACCACTCCTGTTCTGTTTCTTCTAAATTAGCAGAATATGCTATGGTACACCACTCTTGTTGTGTTTCTTCCGGATTAGCAGAATATGATACGGTACACCACTGATGTTCTGTTTCTTCTGAATTAGCAGAATATGCTTTGGTACACCACTCCTGTTCTGTTTCTTCTGAATTAGCAGAATATGCTACGGTACACCACTCCTGTTCTGTTTCTTCCGAATTAGCAGAATATGCTATGGTACACCACTCCTGTTGTGTTTCTTCTAAAGTAGCAGAATATGCTACGGTACAGCACTCTTGTTGTGTTTCTTCCGGATTAGCAGAATATGCTACGGTACACCACTCCTGTTGTGTGTCTTCTGGATTAGCAGAATATGCTATGGTACACCACTCCTGTTCTGTTTCTTCTGGATTAGCAGAATATGCTGTGGTACACCACTCCTGTTGTGTTTCTTGTGGATTAGCAGAATATGCTACGGTACACCACTCCTGTTGTGTTTCTTATGGATTAGCAGAATATGATACGGTACACGACTCCTGTTGTTTTTCTTCTGACTTAGCAGAATATGCTACGGTACACCACTCCTGTTCTGTTTCTTCTGGATTAACAGAATATTCTACAATACACCACTCCTGTTCTGTTTCTTCTGGATTAGCAGAATATGCCACAGTACATCATGCCTGTTGTGTTTCTTCTGAACTAGCAAAAATATGCTATAGTTCATAATCTGTTCTGTTTCTTCTGAATTATCCTCCTGTTCTGTTTCTTCTGATTTAGCAGAATATGCTACAGTACACCTCTCCTGTTGTGTTTCTTCTGAATTAGCAGAATATGCTTTGGTACACCACTCCTGTTCTGTTTCTTCTGAATTAGCAGAATATGCTACGGTACACCACTCCTGTTCTGTTTCTTCTGAATTAGCAGAATATGCTATGGTACACCACTCCTGTTGTGTTTCTTCTAAAGTAGCAGAATATGCTACGGTACACCACTCTTGTTGTGTTTCTTCCGGATTAGCAGAATATGCTACGGTACACCACTCCTATTGTGTTTCTTCTGGATTAGCAGAATATGATACGGTACACCACTCCTCTTGTGTTTCTTATGGATTAGCAGAAATGGCTATAGTACACCACTCCTGTTGTGTTTCTTTTGAATTTACAGAATATGCTTTAGTACACCACTCCTGTTCTGTTTCTTCTGAATTAGCAGAATATGCTACGGTACACCACCGATGTTCTGTTTCTTCTGAATTAGCAGAATATGCTATGGTACACCACTCCTGTTCTGTTTCTTCGGAATCGGAAGAATATGTTACAGTACACAACTCCTGTTGTGTTTCTTCTGAATTAGCAGCATATGCTACGGTACACCACTCCTGTTGTGTGTCTTCTGGATTAGCAGAATATGCTATGGTACACCACTCCTGTTCTGTTTCTTCTGGATTAGCAGAATATGCTGTGGTACACCACTCCTGTTGTGTTTCTTATGGATTAGCAGAATATGCTACGGTACACCACTCCTGTTGTGTTTCTTATGGATTAGCAGAATATGATACGGTACACGACTCCTGTTGTTTTTCTTCTGATTTAGCAGAATATGCTACGGTCCACCACTCCTGTTCTGTTTCTTCTGAATTAGCAGAATATGCTATGGTACACCACTCCTGTTGTGTTTCTTCTGAATTAGCAGAATATGCTACGGTACACCTCTCCTGTTGTGTGTCTTCTGGATTAGCAGAATATGCTACAGTACACCACTCTTTTTCTGTTTCTTCTGGATTAGAAGAATATGCTATGGTACACCACTCATATTCTGTTTCTTCTGAATTAGCAGAATATGCTATGGGCCGGTACACCACTCTTGTTGTGTGTCTTCTGGATTAGCAGAATATGCTACGGTACAAGACTCCTGTTGTGTTTCTTCTGAATTAGCAGACTATGCTACGGTACACAACTCCTGTTGTGTTTCTTCTGAATTAGCAGAATATGTTACTGTACACCACTCCTGTTTCTTCTGGATTAGCAGAATATGATACGGTATACCTCTCCTGTTGTGTTTTTTCTGATTTAGCAGAAATGGCTACAGTACACCACTCCTGTTCTGTTTCTTCTGAATTTACAGAATATGCTTTAGTACACCACTCCTGTTCTGTTTCTTCTGAATTAGCAGAATATGCTACGGTACACCACTCCTGTTGTGTTTCCTCTGGATTAGCAGAATGTGCTACGGTACACCAATCCAGTTGTGTTTCTTCTGAAGTAGCAGAATATGCTACGGTACACCACTCCTGTTGTGTATCTTCTGGATTATCAGAATATGATACAGTACACCTCTCTCTGAATTAGCAGAATATGCTTTGGTACACCACTCCTGTTCTGTTTCTTCTGAATTAGCAGAATATGCTTTGGTACACCACTCCTGTTCTGTTTCTTCTGAATCTGCAGAATATGCTACGGTACACCACTCCTGTTGTGTTTCATCTGGATTAGCAGAATATGCTACGATACACCACTCCTGTTGTGTTTCTTCTGGATTAGCAGAATTTGCAACGGTATACCACTCCTGTTCTGTTTCTTCCGAATTAGCAGAATATGCTACGGTACACCACTCCTCTTCTGTTTCTTCTGGATTAGCAGAATATGATACGGTACACCTCTCTCTGAATTAGCAGAATATGCTTTGGTACACCACTCCTGTTCTGTTTCTTCTGAATCAGCAGAATATGCTACGGTACACCACTCCTGTTGTGTTTCCTCTGGATTAGCAGAATATGCTATGATACACCACTCCTGTTGTGTTTCTTCTGGATTAGCAGAATATGATACAGTACACCTCTCTCTGAATTAGCAGAATATGCAACGGTACACCACTCCTGTTGTGTTTCTTCTTAATTAGCAGAATATGCTACTGTACACCACCCCTGTTGTGTTTCTTCTGAATTAGCAGAATATCCTACGGTACACCACTCCTCTTCTGTTTCTTCTGGATTAGCAGAATATGCTACAATACACCACTCCTGTTCTGTTTCTTCTGGATTAGCAGAATATGCCACAGTACATCATGCCTGTTGTGTTTCTTCTGAACTAGCAAAAATATGCTATAGTTCACAATCTGTTCTGTTTCTTCTGAATTATCCTCCTGTTCTGTTTCTTCTGGTTTAGCAGAATATGCTACAGTACACCTCTCCTGTTGTGTTTCTTTTGAATTAGCAGAATATGCTTTGGTACAACACTCCTGTTCTGTTTCTTCTGAATAAGCAGAATATGCTATGGTACACCACTCCTGTTCTGTTTCTTCTGAATTAGCAGAATATGCTATGGTACACCACTCCTGTTGTGTTTCTTCTAAAGTAGCAGAATATGCTACGGTACACCACTCTTGTTGTGTTTCTTCCGGATTAGCAGAATATGCTACGGTACACCACTCCTATTGCGTTTCTTCTGGATTAGCAGAATATGATACGGTACACCACTCCTGTTGTGTTTCTTCTGGATTAGTAGAAATGGCTATAGTACACCACTCCTGTTGTGTTTGTTTTGAATTTACAGAATATGCTTTAGTACACCACTCCTGTTCTGTTTCTTCTGAATTAGCAGAATATGCTACGGTACACCACTGATGTTCTGTTTCTTCTGAATTAGCAGAATATGCTATGGTACACCACTCCTGTTCTGTTTCTTCGGAATCGGCAGAATATGTTACAGTACACCACTCCTGTTGTGTTTCTACTGAATTAGCAGCATATGCTACGGTACACCACTCCTGTTGTGTGTCTTCTGGATTAGCAGAATATGCTATGTTACACCACTCCTGTTCTGTTTCTTCTGGATTAGCAGAATATGCTGTGGTACACCACTCCTGTTGTGTTTCTTGTGGATTAGCAGAATATGCTACGGTACACCAGTCCTGTTGTGTTTCTTATGGATTAGCAGAATATGATACGGTACACGACTCCTGTTGTTTTTCTTCTGACTTAGCAGAATATGCTACGGTACACCACTCCTGTTCTGTTTCTTCTGGATTAGCAGAATATGCTACAATACACCACTCCTGTTCTGTTTCTTCTGGATTAGCAGAATATGCCACAGTACATCATTCCTGTTGTGTTTCTTCTGAACTAGCAAAAATATGCTATAGTTCACAATCTGTTCTGTTTCTTCTGAATTATCCTCCTGTTCTGTTTCTTCTGATTTAGCAGAATATGCTACAGTACACCTCTCCTGTTGTGTTTCTTCTGAATTAGCAGAATATGCTTTGGTACACCACTCCTGTTCTGTTTCTTCTGAATTAGCAGAATATGCTATGGTAAACCACTCCTGTTGTGTTTCTTCTAAAGTAGCAAAATATGCTACGGTACACCACTCTTGTTGTGTTTCTTCCGGATTAGCAGAATATGCTACGGTACACCACTCCTATTGTGTTTCTTCTGGATTAGCAGAATATGATACGGTACACCACTCCTGTTCTGTTTCTTCTGAATTAGCAGAATATGCTACGGTTCACCACTGATGTTCTGTTTCTTCTGAATTAGCAGAATATGCTATGGTACACCACTCCTGTTCTGTTTCTTCGGAATCGGCAGAAAATGTTACAGTACACAACTCCTGTTGTGTTTCTTCTGAATTAGCAGCATATGCTACGGTGCACCACTCCTGTTGTGTGTCTTCTGGATTAGCAGAATATGCTATGGTACACCACTCCTGTTCTGTTTCTTCTGGATTAGCAGAATATGCTGTGGTACACCACTCCTGTTGTGTTTCTTGTGGATTATCAGAATATGCTACGGTACACCACTCCTGTTGTGTGTCTTATGGATTAGCAGAATAAGATACGGTACACGACTCCTGTTGTTTTTCTTCTGACTTAGCAGAATATGCTACGGTACACCACTCCTGTTCTGTTTCTTCTGAATTAGCAGAATATGCTATGGTACACCACTCCTGTTGTGTTTCTTCTGAATTAGCAGAATATGATACGGTGCACCTCTCCTGTTGTGTGTCTTCTGGATTAGCAGAATATGCTACAGTACACCACTCTTTTTCTGTTTCTTCTGGATTAGAAGAATATGCTATGGTACACCACTCATATTCTGTTTCTTCTGAATTAGCAGAATATGCTATGGGCCGGTACACCACTCTTGTTGTGTGTCTTCTGGATTAGCAGAATATGCTACGGTACAAGACTCCTGTTGTGTTTCTTCTGAATTAGCAGACTGTGCTACGGTACACAACTCCTGTTGTGTTTCTTCTGAATTAGCAGAATATGTTACTGTACACCACTCCTGTTTCTTCTGGATTAGCAGAATATGATACGGTATACCTCTCCTGTTGTATTTCTTCTGATTTAGCAGAAATGGCTACAGTACACCACTCCTGTTCTGTTTCTTCTGAATTTACAGAATATGCTTTAGTACACCACTCCTGTTCTGTTTCTTCTGAATTAGCAGAATATGCTACGGTACACCACTCCTGTTCTCTTTCTTCTGGATTAGCAGAATATGATACGGTACACCTCTCTCTGAATTAGCAGAATATGCTTTGGTACACCACTCCTGTTCTGTTTCTTCTGAATTAGCAGAATATGCTTTGGTACACCACTCCTGTTCTGTTTCTTCTGAATTAACAGAATATGCTATGGTACACCACTCCTGTTGTGTTTCTTCTGGATTAGCAGAATGTGCTACGGTGCACCAGTCCTGTTGTGTTTCTTCTGAAGTAGCAGAATATGCTATGGTACACCATTCCAATTGTGTTTCTCCTGGATTAGCAGAATATGCTACGGTACACCACTCCTGTTGCGTTTCCTCTGGATTAGCATAATATGCTATGGTACACCACTCATATTCTGTTTCTTCTGAATTAGCAGAATATGGTATGGACCGGCACACCACTCCTGTTCTGTTTCTTCTGAATTAGCAGAATATGCTACGGTATACCTCTCCTGTTGGGTGTCTTCCGGATTAGCAGAATATTCTAAAGTACACCACTCCTGTTCTGTTTCTTCTGGATTAGCAGAATATGCTACAGTACACCACTCCTGTTCTGTTTCTTCCGATTTAGCAGAATATGCTACGGTACACCACTCCTGTTGTGTTTCTTCTGTATTAGCAGAATATGCTACGGTACACCACTGCTGTTGTGTTTCTTGTAGATTAGCAGAATATGCTACGGTACATCACTCCTGTTGTGTTTCTTCTGGATTAGCAGAATATGATACAGTACACGACTCCTGTTGTGTTTCTTTTGAATAAGCAGAATATGCTTTGGTACACCACTCCTGTTGTGTTTCTTCTGAATTAGAATGTGCTACGGTACACCACTCCTGTTGTGTTTCTTCTGAATTAGCAGAATATGCTACAGTGCACCCTTCCTTTTCTGTTTCTTCTGGATTAGCCGAATATGATACGGTACACCTCTTTCTGAATTTGCAGAATATGTTTTGGTACACCACTCCTGTTCTGTTTCTTCTGAATCAGCAGAATATGCTACGGTACACCACTCCTGTTGTGTTTCCTCTGGATTAGCAGAATGTGCTACGGTACACCACTCCTGTTTTGTTTCTTCTGAAGTAGCAGAATATGCTACGGTACACCACTCCTGTTCTGTATCGTCCGAATTAGCAGAATATGCTACGGTACACCACTCCTGTTGTGTTTCTTCTGAATTAGCAGAATATGCTACTGTACACCACTCCTGTTGTGTTTCTTCTGAATTAGCAAAATATGCTACGGTACACCACTCCTGTTCTGTTTCTTCTGAACCAGCAGAATATGCTGCGGTACACCACTCCTGTTGTGTTTCCTCTGGATTAGCAGAATGTGCTATGGTACACCAATCCTGTTGTGTTTCTTCTGAAGTAGCAGAATATGCTACGGTACACCACTCCTGTTGTGTTTCCTCTGGATTAGCAGAACATGTTACGATACACCACTCCTGTTGTGTTTCTTCTGGATTAGCAGAATATGATACAGTACACCTCTCTCTGAATTAGCAGAATATGCTTTGGTACACCACTCCTGTTCTGTTTCTTCTGAATTAGCAGAATATGCTACGGTACACCACTCCTGTTGTGTTTCCTCTGGATTAGCAGAATATGCTACGGTACACCATTCCTGTTGTGTTTCTTCTGAAGTAGCAGAATATGCTATGGTACACCACTCCTGTTGTGTTTTGTCTGGATTAGCAGAATACACTACGATGCACCACTCCTGTTGTGTTTCTTCTGGATTAGCAGAATATGCATTGGTACACCACTCCTGTTCTGTTTCTTCCGAATTAGCAGAATATGCTTTGGTACACCACTCCTGTTCTGTTTCTTCTGAATCAGAAGAATATGCTACGGTACACCACTCCTGTTGTGTTTCCTCTGGATTAGCAGAATGTGCTACGGTACAGCACTCCTGTTGTATTTCTTCTGAAGTAGCAGAATATGCTACGGTACACCACTCCTGTTGTGTTTCATCTGGATTAGCAGAATATGCTACGATACACCACTCCTGTTGTGTGTCTTCTTAATTAGCAGAATATGCTACTGTACACCACTCCTGTTGTGTTTCTTCTGAATTAGCAGAATTTGCTACAGTAAATCATGCCTGTTGTGTTTCTTCTGAACTAGCAAAATATGCTATAGTTCACCAATCTGTTCTGTTTCTTCTGAATTATCCTCCTGTTCTGTTTCTTCTGATTTAGCCGAATATGCTACGGTACACCTCTCCTGTTGTGTTTCTTCTGAATTAGCAGAATATGCTTTGATACACCACTCCTGTTCTGTTTCTTCTGAATTAGCAGAATATGCTACGGTACACCACTCCTGTTCTGTTTCTTCTAAATTAGCAGAATATGCTATGGTACACCACTCTTGTGTTTCTTCCGGATTAGCAGAATATGCTACGGTACACCACTGATGTTCTGTTTCTTCTGAATTGGCAGAATATGCTACGGTACACCACTCCTGTTTTGTTTCTTCTAAAGTAGCAGAATATGCTATGGTACACCACGCTTGTTGTGTTTCTTCCGGATTAGCAGAATATGCTACGGTACACCACTCCTCGTGTGTTTCTTCTGGATTAGCAGAATATGATACGGTACACCACTCCTGTTGTGTTTCTTCTGGATTAGCAGAAATGGCTATAGTACACCACTCCTGTTGTATTTCTTTTGAATTTACATAATATGCTTTAGTACACCACTCCTGTTCTGTTTCTTCTGAATTAGCAGAATATGCTATGGTACACCACTGATGTTCTGTTTCTTCTGAATTAGCAGAATATGCTATGGTACACCACTCCTGTTCTGTTTCTTCGGAATCTGCAGAATATGTTACAGTACACCACTCCTGTTGTGTTTCTTCTGATTTAGCAGCATATGCTACGGTACACCACTCCTGTTGTGTGTCTTCTGGATTAGCAGAATATGCTATGGTACACCACTCCTGTTCTGTTTCTTCTGGATTAGCAGAATATGCTATGGTACACCACTCCTATTCTGTTTCATCTGAATTAGCAGAATATGCTATGGACCGGTACATCACTCCTGTTCTGTTTCTTCTGATGTAGCAGAATATGCTTCGGTACACCACTACTGTTGTGTTTGTTCTGAATTAGCAGAATATGCTGTGGTACACCACTCCTGTTGTGTTTCTTGTGGATTATCAGAATATGCTACGGTACACCACTCCTGTTGTGTTTCTTTTGGATTAGCAGAATATGATATGGTACACCACTCCTGTTGTGTTTCTTCTGACTTAGCAGAATATGCTACGGTACACCACTCCTGTTCTGTTCCTTCTGAATTAGCAGAATATGCTATGGTACATCACTCCTGTTGTGTTTCTTCTGAATTAGCAGAATATGCTACGGTACACCTCTCCTGTTGTGTGTCTTCTGGATTAGCAGAATATGCTATGGTACACCACTCTTTTTCTGTTTCTTCTGGATTAGCAGAATATGCTATGGTACACCACTCATATTCTGTTTCTTCTGAATTAGCAGAATATGCTATGGGCCGGTACACCACTCTTGTTGTGTGTCTTCTGGATTAGCAGAATATGCTACGGTACAAGACTCCTGTTGTGTTTCTTGTGAATTTGCAGACTATGCTACGGTACACCACTCCTGTTTCTTTTGGATTAGCAGAATATGATATGGTATACATCTCCTGTTGTGTTTCTTCTGATTTAGCAGAAATGGCTACAGTACACCACCCTTGTTCTGTTTCTTCTGAATTTACAGAATATGCTTTAGTACACCAATCCTTTTGTGTTTCTTCTGAAGTAGGAGAATATGCTACGGTACACCACTCCTGTTTTGTTTTGTCTGGATTAGCAGAATATGCTACGATACACCACTCCTGTTCTGTTTCTTCCGATTTAGCAGAATATGCTACGGTACACCACTCCTGTTGTGTTTCTTCTGGATTAGCAGAATATGCTACGGTACACTACTCCTGTTGTGTTTCTTCTGAATTAGCAGAATAGGCTACGGTGCACCACTCCTGTTGTGTTTCTTGTAGATTAGCAGAATATGCTACGGTACATCACTCCTGTTGTGAATCTGGATTAGCAGAATATGATACAGTACACGACTCCTGTTGTGTTTCTTCTGAATTAGCAGAATATGCTACGGTACACCCTTCCTGTTCTGTTTCTTCTGGATTAGCAGAATATGATACGGTACACTTCTCTCTGAATTAGCAGAATTTGCTTTGGTACACCACTCCTGTTCTGTTTCTTCTGAATCAGCAGATTATGCTACTTTACACCACTCCTGTTGTGTTTCCTCTGGATTAGCAGAATGTGCTACAGTACACCACTCCTGTTGTGTTTCTTCTAGATTAGCAGAATATGCTTTGGTACACCTCTCCTGTTCTGTATCATCCGAATTAGCAGAATATGCTACGGTACACCACTCCTGTTGTGTTTCTTCTGAATTAGCAGAATATGCTACTGTACACCACTCCTGTTGTGTTTCTTCTGAATTAGCAGAATATGCTACGGTACACCGCTCCTGTTGTGTTTCCTCTGGATTAGCAGAATGTGCTACGGTACACCAATCCTGTTGTGTTTCTTCTGAAGTAGCAGAATATGCTACGGTACACCACTCCTGTTGTGTTTCGTCTGGAGTAGCAGAATATGCTACGATAAACCACTCCTGTTGTGTATCTTCTGGATTAGCAGAATATGATACAGTACACCTCTCTCTGAATTAGCAGAATATGCTTTGGTACACAACTCCTGTTCTGTTTCTTCTGAATCTGCAGAATATGCTACGGTACACCATTCCTGTTGTGTTTCTTCTGAAGTAGCAGAATATGCTACGGTACACCACTCCTGTTGTGTTTCGTCTGGATTAGCAGAATATGCTACGATACACCACTCCTGTTGTGTTTCTTCTGGATTAGCAGAATTTGCAATGGTACACCACTCCTGTTCTGTTTCTTCCGAATTAGCAGAATATGCTACGGTACACCACTCCTGTTCTGTTTCTTCTGGATTAGCAGAATATGATACGGTACACCTCTCTCTGAATTAGCAGAATATGCTTTGGTACACCACTCCTGTTCTGTTTCTTCTGAATCAGCAGAATATGCTACGGTACACCACTCCTGTTGTGTTTCCTCTGGATTAGCAGAATATGCTACAATACACCACTCCTGTTGTGTTTCTTCTGGATTAGCAGAATATGATACAGTACACCTCTCTCTGAATTAGCAGAATATACAACGGTACACTACACTTGTTGTGTTTCTTCTTAATTAGCAGAATATGCTACTGTACACCACCCCTGTTGTGTTTCTTCTGAATTAGCAGAATATCCTACGGTACACCACTCCTCTTCTGTTTCTTCTGGATTAGCAGAATATGCTACAATACACCACTCCTGTTCTGTTTCTTCTGAATTAGCAGAATATGCTACAGTACATCATGGCTGTTGTGTTTCTTCTGAACTAGCAAAAATATGCTATAGTTCACAATCTGTTCTGTTTCTTCTGAATTATCCTCCTGTTCTGTTTCTTCTGATTTAGCAGAATATGCTAACGTACACCTCTCCTGTTGTGTTTCTTCTGAATTAGCAGAATATGCTTTGATACACCACTCCTGTTCTGTTTCTTCTGAATTGGCAGAATATGCTACAGTACACCACTCCTGTTCTGTTTCTTCTAAATTAGCAGAATATGCTATGGTACACCACTCTTGTTGTGTTTCTTCCGGATTAGCAGAATATGATACGGTACACCACTGATGTTCTGTTTCTTCTGAATTAGCAGAATATGCTTTGGTACACCACTCCTGTTCTGTTTCTTCTGAATTAGCAGAATATGCTACGGTACACCACTCCTGTTCTGTTTCTTCCGAATTAGCAGAATATGCTATGGTACACCACTCCTGTTGTGTTTCTTCTAAAGTAGCAGAATATGCTACGGTACAGCACTCTTGTTGTGTTTCTTCCGGATTAGCAGAATATGCTACGGTACACCACTCCTGTTGTGTGTCTTCTGGATTAGCAGAATATGCTATGGTACACCACTCCTGTTCTGTTTCTTCTGGATTAGCAGAATATGCTGTGGTACACCACTCCTGTTGTGTTTCTTGTGGATTAGCAGAATATGCTACGGTACACCACTCCTGTTGTGTTTCTTATGGATTAGCAGAATATGATACGGTACACGACTCCTGTTGTTTTTCTTCTGACTTAGCAGAATATGCTACGGTACACCACTCCTGTTCTGTTTCTTCTGGATTAACAGAATATTCTACAATACACCACTCCTGTTCTGTTTCTTCTGGATTAGCAGAATATGCCACAGTACATCATGCCTGTTGTGTTTCTTCTGAACTAGCAAAAATATGCTATAGTTCATAATCTGTTCTGTTTCTTCTGAATTATCCTCCTGTTCTGTTTCTTCTGATTTAGCAGAATATGCTACAGTACACCTCTCCTGTTGTGTTTCTTCTGAATTAGCAGAATATGCTTTGGTACACCACTCCTGTTCTGTTTCTTCTGAATTAGCAGAATATGCTACGGTACACCACTCCTGTTCTGTTTCTTCTGAATTAGCAGAATATGCTATGGTACACCACTCCTGTTGTGTTTCTTCTAAAGTAGCAGAATATGCTACGGTACACCACTCTTGTTGTGTTTCTTCCGGATTAGCAGAATATGCTACGGTACACCACTCCTATTGTGTTTCTTCTGGATTAGCAGAATATGATACGGTACACCACTCCTCTTGTGTTTCTTATGGATTAGCAGAAATGGCTATAGTACACCACTCCTGTTGTGTTTCTTTTGAATTTACAGAATATGCTTTAGTACACCACTCCTGTTCTGTTTCTTCTGAATTAGCAGAATATGCTACGGTACACCACCGATGTTCTGTTTCTTCTGAATTAGCAGAATATGCTATGGTACACCACTCCTGTTCTGTTTCTTCGGAATCGGAAGAATATGTTACAGTACACAACTCCTGTTGTGTTTCTTCTGAATTAGCAGCATATGCTACGGTACACCACTCCTGTTGTGTGTCTTCTGGATTAGCAGAATATGCTATGGTACACCACTCCTGTTCTGTTTCTTCTGGATTAGCAGAATATGCTGTGGTACACCACTCCTGTTGTGTTTCTTATGGATTAGCAGAATATGCTACGGTACACCACTCCTGTTGTGTTTCTTATGGATTAGCAGAATATGATACGGTACACGACTCCTGTTGTTTTTCTTCTGATTTAGCAGAATATGCTACGGTCCACCACTCCTGTTCTGTTTCTTCTGAATTAGCAGAATATGCTATGGTACACCACTCCTGTTGTGTTTCTTCTGAATTAGCAGAATATGCTACGGTACACCTCTCCTGTTGTGTGTCTTCTGGATTAGCAGAATATGCTACAGTACACCACTCTTTTTCTGTTTCTTCTGGATTAGAAGAATATGCTATGGTACACCACTCATATTCTGTTTCTTCTGAATTAGCAGAATATGCTATGGGCCGGTACACCACTCTTGTTGTGTGTCTTCTGGATTAGCAGAATATGCTACGGTACAAGACTCCTGTTGTGTTTCTTCTGAATTAGCAGACTATGCTACGGTACACAACTCCTGTTGTGTTTCTTCTGAATTAGCAGAATATGTTACTGTACACCACTCCTGTTTCTTCTGGATTAGCAGAATATGATACGGTATACCTCTCCTGTTGTGTTTTTTCTGATTTAGCAGAAATGGCTACAGTACACCACTCCTGTTCTGTTTCTTCTGAATTTACAGAATATGCTTTAGTACACCACTCCTGTTCTGTTTCTTCTGAATTAGCAGAATATGCTACGGTACACCACTCCTGTTGTGTTTCCTCTGGATTAGCAGAATGTGCTACGGTACACCAATCCAGTTGTGTTTCTTCTGAAGTAGCAGAATATGCTACGGTACACCACTCCTGTTGTGTATCTTCTGGATTATCAGAATATGATACAGTACACCTCTCTCTGAATTAGCAGAATATGCTTTGGTACACCACTCCTGTTCTGTTTCTTCTGAATTAGCAGAATATGCTTTGGTACACCACTCCTGTTCTGTTTCTTCTGAATCTGCAGAATATGCTACGGTACACCACTCCTGTTGTGTTTCATCTGGATTAGCAGAATATGCTACGATACACCACTCCTGTTGTGTTTCTTCTGGATTAGCAGAATTTGCAACGGTACACCACTCCTGTTCTGTTTCTTCCGAATTAGCAGAATATGCTACGGTACACCACTCCTCTTCTGTTTCTTCTGGATTAGCAGAATATGATACGGTACACCTCTCTCTGAATTAGCAGAATATGCTTTGGTACACCACTCCTGTTCTGTTTCTTCTGAATCAGCAGAATATGCTACGGTACACCACTCCTGTTGTGTTTCCTCTGGATTAGCAGAATATGCTATGATACACCACTCCTGTTGTGTTTCTTCTGGATTAGCAGAATATGATACAGTACACCTCTCTCTGAATTAGCAGAATATGCAACGGTACACCACTCCTGTTGTGTTTCTTCTTAATTAGCAGAATATGCTACTGTACACCACCCCTGTTGTGTTTCTTCTGAATTAGCAGAATATCCTACGGTACACCACTCCTCTTCTGTTTCTTCTGGATTAGCAGAATATGCTACAATACACCACTCCTGTTCTGTTTCTTCTGGATTAGCAGAATATGCCACAGTACATCATGCCTGTTGTGTTTCTTCTGAACTAGCAAAAATATGCTATAGTTCACAATCTGTTCTGTTTCTTCTGAATTATCCTCCTGTTCTGTTTCTTCTGGTTTAGCAGAATATGCTACAGTACACCTCTCCTGTTGTGTTTCTTCTGAATTAGCAGAATATGCTTTGGTACAACACTCCTGTTCTGTTTCTTCTGAATTAGCAGAATATGCTACGGTACACCACTCCTGTTCTGTTTCTTCTGAATTAGCAGAATATGCTATGGTACACCACTCCTGTTGTGTTTCTTCTAAAGTCGCAGAATATGCTACGGTACACCACTCTTGTTGTGTTTCTTCCGGATTAGCAGAATATGCTACGGTACACCACTCCTATTGCGTTTCTTCTGGATTAGCAGAATATGATACGGTACACCACTCCTGTTGTGTTTCTTCTGGATTAGCAGAAATGGCTATAGTACACCACTCCTGTTGTGTTTGTTTTGAATTTACAGAATATGCTTTAGTACACCACTCCTGTTCTGTTTCTTCTGAATTAGCAGAATATGCTACGGTACACCACTGATGTTCTGTTTCTTCTGAATTAGCAGAATATGCTATGGTACACCACTCCTGTTCTGTTTCTTCGGAATCGGCAGAATATGTTACAGTACACCACTCCTGTTGTGTTTCTTCTGAATTAGCAGCATATGCTACGGTACACCACTCCTGTTGTGTGTCTTCTGGATTAGCAGAATATGCTATGTTACACCACTCCTGTTCTGTTTCTTCTGGATTAGCAGAATATGCTGTGGTACACCACTCCTGTTGTGTTTCTTGTGGATTAGCAGAATATGCTACGGTACACCACTCCTGTTGTGTTTCTTATGGATTAGCAGAATATGATACGGTACACGACTCCTGTTGTTTTTCTTCTGACTTAGCAGAATATGCTACGGTACACCACTCCTGTTCTGTTTCTTCTGGATTAGCAGAATATGCTACAATACACCACTCCTGTTCTGTTTCTTCTGGATTAGCAGAATATGCCACAGTACATCATGCCTGTTGTGTTTCTTCTGAACTAGCAAAAATATGCTATAGTTCACAATCTGTTCTGTTTCTTCTGAATTATCCTCCTGTTCTGTTTCTTCTGATTTAGCAGAATATGCTACAGTACACCTCTCCTGTTGTGTTTCTTCTGAATTAGCAGAATATGCTTTGGTACACCACTCCTGTTCTGTTTCTTCTGAATTAGCAGAATATGCTATGGTAAACCACTCCTGTTGTGTTTCTTCTAAAGTAGCAAAATATGCTACGGTACACCACTCTTGTTGTGTTTCTTCCGGATTAGCAGAATATGCTACGGTACACCACTCCTATTGTGTTTCTTCTGGATTAGCAGAATATGATACGGTACACCACTCCTGTTCTGTTTCTTCTGAATTAGCAGAATATGCTACGGTTCACCACTGATGTTCTGTTTCTTCTGAATTAGCAGAATATGCTATGGTACACCACTCCTGTTCTGTTTCTTCGGAATCGGCAGAATATGTTACAGTACACAACTCCTGTTGTGTTTCTTCTGAATTAGCAGCATATGCTACGGTGCACCACTCCTGTTGTGTGTCTTCTGGATTAGCAGAATATGCTATGGTACACCACTCCTGTCCTGTTTCTTCTGGATTAGCAGAATATGCTGTGGTACACCACTCCTGTTGTGTTTCTTGTGGATTAGCAGAATATGCTACGGTACACCACTCCTGTTGTGTGTCTTATGGATTAGCAGAATAAGATACGGTACACGACTCCTGTTGTTTTTCTTCTGACTTAGCAGAATATGCTACGGTACACCACTCCTGTTCTGTTTCTTCTGAATTAGCAGAATATGCTATGGTACACCACTCCTGTTGTGTTTCTTCTGAATTAGCAGAATATGATACGGTGCACCTCTCCTGTTGTGTGTCTTCTGGATTAGCAGAATATGCTACAGTACACCACTCTTTTTCTGTTTCTTCTGGATTAGAAGAATATGCTATGGTACACCACTCATATTCTGTTTCTTCTGAATTAGCAGAATATGCTATGGGCCGGTACACCACTCTTGTTGTGTGTCTTCTGGATTAGCAGAATATGCTACGGTACAAGACTCCTGTTGTGTTTCTTCTGAATTAGCAGACTGTGCTACGGTACACAACTCCTGTTGTGTTTCTTCTGAATTAGCAGAATATGTTACTGTACACCACTCCTGTTTCTTCTGGATTAGCAGAATATGATACGGTATACCTCTCCTGTTGTATTTCTTCTGATTTAGCAGAAATGGCTACAGTACACCACTCCTGTTCTGTTTCTTCTGAATTTACAGAATATGCTTTAGTACACCACTCCTGTTCTGTTTCTTCTGAATTAGCAGAATATGCTACGGTACACCACTCCTGTTCTCTTTCTTCTGGATTAGCAGAATATGATACGGTACACCTCTCTCTGAATTAGCAGAATATGCTTTGGTACACCACTCCTGTTCTGTTTCTTCTGAATTAGCAGAATATGCTTTGGTACACCACTCCTGTTCTGTTTCTTCTGAATTAACAGAATATGCTATGGTACACCACTCCTGTTGTGTTTCTTCTGGATTAGCAGAATGTGCTACGGTGCACCAGTCCTGTTGTGTTTCTTCTGAAGTAGCAGAATATGCTATGGTACACCATTCCAATTGTGTTTCTCCTGGATTAGCAGAATATGCTACGGTACACCACTCCTGTTGCGTTTCCTCTGGATTAGCATAATATGCTATGGTACACCACTCATATTCTGTTTCTTCTGAATTAGCAGAATATGGTATGGACCGGCACACCACTCCTGTTCTGTTTCTTCTGAATTAGCAGAATATGCTACGGTATACCTCTCCTGTTGGGTGTCTTCCGGATTAGCAGAATATTCTAAAGTACACCACTCCTGTTCTGTTTCTTCTGGTTTAGCAGAATATGCTACGGTACACCACTCCTGTTCTGTTTCTTCTGGATTAGCAGAATATGCTACAGTACACCACTCCTGTTCTGTTTCTTCCGATTTAGCAGAATATGCTACGGTACACCACTCCTGTTGTGTTTCTTCTGTATTAGCAGAATATGCTACGGTACACCACTGCTGTTGTGTTTCTTGTAGATTAGCAGAATATGCTACGGTACATCACTCCTGTTGTGTTTCTTCTGGATTAGCAGAATATGATACAGTACACGACTCCTGTTGTGTTTCTTTTGAATAAGCAGAATATGCTTTGGTACACCACTCCTGTTGTGTTTCTTCTGAATTAGAATGTGCTACGGTACACCACTCCTGTTGTGTTTCTTCTGAATTAGCAGAATATGCTACAGTGCACCCTTCCTTTTCTGTTTCTTCTGGATTAGCCGAATATGATACGGTACACCTCTTTCTGAATTTGCAGAATATGTTTTGGTACACCACTCCTGTTCTGTTTCTTCTGAATCAGCAGAATATGCTACGGTACACCACTCCTGTTGTGTTTCCTCTGGATTAGCAGAATGTGCTACGGTACACCACTCCTGTTTTGTTTCTTCTGAAGTAGCAGAATATGCTACGGTACACCACTCCTGTTCTGTATCGTCCGAATTAGCAGAATATGCTACGGTACACCACTCCTGTTGTGTTTCTTCTGAATTAGCAGAATATGCTACTGTACACCACTCCTGTTGTGTTTCTTCTGAATTAGCAAAATATGCTACGGTACACCACTCCTGTTCTGTTTCTTCTGAACCAGCAGAATATGCTGCGGTACACCACTCCTGTTGTGTTTCCTCTGGATTAGCAGAATGTGCTATGGTACACCAATCCTGTTGTGTTTCTTCTGAAGTAGCAGAATATGCTACGGTACACCACTCCTGTTGTGTTTCCTCTGGATTAACAGAACATGTTACGATACACCACTCCTGTTGTGTTTCTTCTGGATTAGCAGAATATGATACAGTACACCTCTCTCTGAATTAGCAGAATATGCTTTGGTACACCACTCCTGTTCTGTTTCTTCTGAATTAGCAGAATATGCTACGGTACACCACTCCTGTTGTGTTTCCTCTGGATTAGCAGAATATGCTACGGTACACCATTCCTGTTGTGTTTCTTCTGAAGTAGCAGAATATGCTATGGTACACCACTCCTGTTGTGTTTTGTCTGGATTAGCAGAATACACTACGATGCACCACTCCTGTTGTGTTTCTTCTGGATTAGCAGAATATGCATTGGTACACCACTCCTGTTCTGTTTCTTCCGAATTAGCAGAATATGCTTTGGTACACCACTCCTGTTCTGTTTCTTCTGAATCAGAAGAATATGCTACGGTACACCACTCCTGTTGTGTTTCCTCTGGATTAGCAGAATGTGCTACGGTACAGCACTCCTGTTGTATTTCTTCTGAAGTAGCAGAATATGCTACGGTACACCACTCCTGTTGTGTTTCTTCTGGATTAGCAGAATATGATACAGTACACCTCTCTCTGAATTAGCAGAATATGCTTTGGTACACCACTCCTGTTCTGTTTCTTCTGAATTAGCAGAATATGCTACGGTACACCACTCCTGTTGTGTTTCCTCTGGATTAGCAGAATATGCTACGGTACACCATTCCTGTTGTGTTTCTTCTGAAGTAGCAGAATATGCTATGGTACACCACTCCTGTTGTGTTTTGTCTGGATTAGCAGAATACACTACGATGCACCACTCCTGTTGTGTTTCTTCTGGATTAGCAGAATATGCATTGGTACACCACTCCTGTTCTGTTTCTTCCGAATTAGCAGAATATGCTTTGGTACACCACTCCTTTTCTGTTTCTTCTGAATCAGAAGAATATGCTACGGTACACCACTCCTGTTGTGTTTCCTCTGGATTAGCAGAATGTGCTACGGTACAGCACTCCTGTTGTATTTCTTCTGAAGTAGCAGAATATGCTACGGTACACCACTCCTGTTGTGTTTCATCTGGATTAGCAGAATATGCTACGATAAACCACTCCTGTTGTGTGTCTTCTTAATTAGCAGAATATGCTACTGTACACCACTCCTGTTGTGTTTCTTCTGAATTAGCAGAATTTGCTACAGTAAATCATGCCTGTTGTGTTTCTTCTGAACTAGCAAAATATGCTATAGTTCACCAATCTGTTCTGTTTCTTCTGAATTATCCTCCTGTTCTGTTTCTTCTGATTTAGCCGAATATGCTACGGTACACCTCTCCTGTTGTGTTTCTTCTGAATTAGCAGAATATGCTTTGATACACCACTCCTGTTCTGTTTCTTCTGAATTAGCAGAATATGCTACGGTACACCACTCCTGTTCTGTTTCTTCTAAATTAGCAGAATATGCTATGGTACACCACTCTTGTGTTTCTTCCGGATTAGCAGAATATGCTACGGTACACCACTGATGTTCTGTTTCTTCTGAATTGGCAGAATATGCTACGGTACACCACTCCTGTTTTGTTTCTTCTAAAGTAGCAGAATATGCTATGGTACACCACGCTTGTTGTGTTTCTTCCGGATTAGCAGAATATGCTACGGTACACCACTCCTCGTGTGTTTCTTCTGGATTAGCAGAATATGATACGGTACACCACTCCTGTTGTGTTTCTTCTGGATTAGCAGAAATAGCTATAGTACACCACTCCTGTTGTGTTTCTTTTGAATTTACATAATTTGCTTTAGTACACCACTCCTGTTGTGTTTCTTCTGAATTAGCAGAATATGCTATGGTACACCACTGATGTTCTGTTTCTTCTGAATTAGCAGAATATGCTATGGTACACCACTCCTGTTCTGTTTCTTCGGAATCTGCAGAATATGTTACAGTACACCACTCCTGTTGTGTTTCTTCTGATTTAGCAGCATATGCTACGGTACACCACTCCTGTTGTGTGTCTTCTGGATTAGCAGAATATGCTATGGTACACCACTCCTGTTCTGTTTCTTCTGGATTAGCAGAATATGCTATGGTACACCACTCCTATTCTGTTTCATCTGAATTAGCAGAATATGCTATGGACCGGTACATCACTCCTGTTCTGTTTCTTCTGATGTAGCAGAATATGCTTCGGTACACCACTACTGTTGTGTTTGTTCTGAATTAGCAGAATATGCTGTGGTACACCACTCCTGTTGTGTTTCTTGTGGATTAGCAGAATATGCTACGGTACAACACTCCTGTTGTGTTTCTTTTGGATTAGCAGAATATGATACGGTACACCACTCCTGTTGTGTTTCTTCTGACTTAGCAGAATATGCTACGGTACACCACTCCTGTTCTGTTCCTTCTGAATTAGCAGAATATGCTATGGTACATCACTCCTGTTGTGTTTCTTCTGAATTAGCAGAATATGCTACGGTACACCTCTCCTGTTGTGTGTCTTCTGGATTAGCAGAATATGCTATGGTACACCACTCTTTTTCTGTTTCTTCTGGATTAGCAGAATATGCTATGGTACACCACTCATATTCTGTTTCTTCTGAATTAGCAGAATATGCTATGGGCCGGTACACCACTCTTGTTGTGTGTCTTCTGGATTAGCAGAATATGCTACGGTACAAGACCCCTGTTGTGTTTCTTGTGAATTTGCAGACTATGCTACGGTACACCACTCCTGTTTCTTTTGGATTAGCAGAATATGATACGGTATACATCTCCTGTTGTGTTTCTTCTGATTTAGCAGAAATGGCTACAGTACACCACCCCTGTTCTGTTTCTTCTGAATTTACAGAATATGCTTTAGTACACCAATCCTTTTGTGTTTCTTCTGAAGTAGGAGAATATGCTACGGTACACCACTCCTGTTTTGTTTCGTCTGGATTAGCAGAATATGCTACGATACACCACTCCTGTTCTGTTTCTTCCGATTTAGCAGAATATGCTACGATACACCACTCCTGTTGTGTTTCTTCTGGATTAGCAGAATATGCTACGGTACACTACTCCTGTTGTGTTTCTTCTGAATTAGCAGAATAGGCTACGGTGCACCACTCCTGTTGTGTTTCTTGTAGATTAGCAGAATATGCTACGGTACATCACTCCTGTTGTGAATCTGGATTAGCAGAATATGATACAGTACACGACTCCTGTTGTGTTTCTTCTGAATAAGCAGAATATACTTTGGTACACCACTCCTGTTGTGTTTCTTCTGAATTAGAATGTGCTACGGTACACCACTCCTGTTGTGTTTCTTCTGAATTAGCAGAATATGCTACGGTAGACCCTTCCTGTTCTGTTTCTTCTGGATTAGCAGAATATGATACGGTACACCTCTCTCTGAATTAGCAGAATTTGCTTTGGTACACCACTCCTGTTCTGTTTCTTCTGAATCAGCAGATTATGCTACGGTACACCACTCCTGCTGTGTTTCCTCTGGATTAGCAGAATGTGCTACAGTACACCACTCCTGTTGTGTTTCTTCTAGATTAGCAGAATATGCTTTGGTACACCTCTCCTGTTCTGTATCGTCTGAATTAGCAGAATATGCTACGGTACACCACTCCTGTTGTGTTTATTCTGAATTAGCAGAATATGCTACTGTACTCCACTCCTGTGGTGTTTCTTCTGAATTAGCAGAATATGCTACGGTACACCACTCCTGTTGTGTATCTTCTGGATTAGCAGAATATGATACAGTACACCTCTCTCTGAATTAGAAGAATATGCTTTGGTACACCACTCCTGTTCTGTTTCTTCTGAATTAGCAGAATATGCTTTGGTACACCACTCCTGTTCTGTTTCTTCTGAATCTGCAGAATATGCTACGGTACACCATTCCTGTTGTGTTCCTTCTGAAGTAGCAGAATATGCTACGGTACACCACTCCTGTTGTGTTTCGTCTGGATTAGCAGAATATGCTACGATACACCACTCCTGTTGTGTTTCTTCTGGATTAGCAGAATTTGCAATGGTACACCACTCCTGTTCTGTTTCTTCCGAATTAGCAGAATATGATATGGTACACCTCTCTCTGAATTAGCAGAATATGCTTTGGTACACCACTGCTGTTCTGTTTCTTCTGAATTAGCAGAATATGCTTTGGTACACCACTCCTGTTCTGTTTCTTCTGAATCTGCAGAATATGTTACGGTAAACCATTCCTGTTGTGTTTCTTCTGAAGTAGCAGAATATGCTACGGTACACCACTCCTGTTGTGTTTCGTCTGGATTAGCAGAATATGCTACGATACACCACTCCTGTTTCTTCTGGATTAGCAGAATTTTCAATGGTACACCACTCCTGTTCTGTTTCTTCTGGATTAACAGAATATGATACGGTACACCTCTCTCTGAATTAGCAGAATATGCTTTGGTACACCACTCCTGTTCTGTTTCTTCTGAATCAGCAGAATATTCTACAGTACACCACTCCTGTTGTGTTTCCTCTGGATGAGCAGAATATGCTACGATACACCACTCCTGTTGTGTTTCTTCTGAATTAGCAGAATATGCTAGGGTACACCACTCCTGTTCTGTTTCTTTTGAATTAGCAGAATATGCTTTGGTACATCACTACTGTTCTGTTTCTTCTGAATTAGCAGAATACGCTACTGTACACCACTCCTGTTGTGTTTCTTCTGGATTAGCAGAATATTCTACAGTTCAACACTCCTGTTGTGTTTCTTCTAAAGTAACAGAATATGCTTTGGTACACCACTCCTGTTCTGTTTCTTCTGAATTAGCAGAATATGCTACAGTACACCACTCCTGTTCTGTTTCTTTTGAATTAGCAGAATATGCTTTGGTACACCACTACTGTTCTGTTTCTTCTGAATTAGCAGAATACGCTACTGTACACCACTCCTGTTGTGTTTCTTCTGGATTAGCAGAATATTCTACAGTTCAACACTCCTGTTGTGTTTCTTCTAAAGTAGCAGAATATGCTTTGGTACAGCACTCCTGTTGTGTTTCTTCTGAATTAGAATGTGCTACGGTACACCACTCCTGTTGTGTTTCTTCTGAATTAGCAGAATATGCTACGGTACACCCTTCCTTTTCTGTTTCTTCTGGATTGGCAGAATATGATACGGTACACGTCTTTCTGAATTAGCAGAATATGCTTTGGTACACCACTCCTGTTCTGTTTCTTCTGAATCATCAGAATATGCTACGGTACACCACTCCTGTTGTGTTTCCTCTGGATTAGCAGAATGTGCTACGGTACACCACTCCTGTTTTGTTTCTTCTGAAGTAGCAGAATATGCTACGGTACACCACTCCTGTTTTGTTTCGTCTGGATTAGCAGAATATGCTACGATACACCACTCCTGTTCTGTTTCTTCCGATTTAGCAGAATATGCTACGGTACACCACTCCTGTTGTGTTTCTTCTGGATTAGCAGAATATGATACGGTACACTAATCCTGTTGTGTTTCTTCTGAATTAGCAGAATAGGCTACGGTGCACGACTCCTGTTGTGTTTCTTCTGAATAAGCAGAATATACTTTGGTACACCACTCCTGTTGTGTTTCTTCTGAATTAGAATGTGCTACGGTACACCACTCCTGTTGTGTTTCTTCTGAATTAGCAGAATATGCTACGGTACACCCTTCCTGTTCTGTTTCTTCTGGATTAGCAGAATATGATACGGTACACCTCTCTCTGAATTAGCAGAATTTGCTTTGGTACACCACTCCTGTTCTGTTTCTTCTGAATCAGCAGATTATGCTACAGTACACCACTCCTGTTGTGTTTCTTCTGAAGTAGCAGAATATGCTACGGTACACCACTCCTGTTGTGTTTCGTCTGGATTAGCAGAATATGCTACGATACACCACTCCTGTTGTGTTTCTTCTGGATTAGCAGAATTTGCAATGGTACACCACTCCTGTTCTGTTTCTTCCGAATTAGCAGAATATGATATGGTACACCTCTCTCTGAATTAGCAGAATATGCTTTGGTACACCACTCCTGTTCTGTTTCTTCTGAATTAGCAAAATATGCTTTGGTACACCACTCCTGTTCTGTTTCTTCTGAATCTGCAGAATATGTTACGGTAAACCATTCCTGTTGTGTTTCTTCTGAAGTAGCAGAATATGCTACGGTACACCACTCCTGTTGTGTTTCGTCTGGATTAGCAGAATATGCTACGATACACCACTCCTGTTTCTTCTGGATTAGCAGAATTTGCAATGGTACACCACTCCTGTTCTGTTTCTTCTGGATTAACAGAATATGATACGGTACACCTCTCTCTGAATTAGCAGAATATGCTTTGGTACACCACTCCTGTTCTGTTTCTTCTGGATTAACAGAATATGATACGGTACACCTCTCTCTGAATTAGCAGAATATGCTACGGTACACCACTCCTGCTGTGTTTCCTCTGGATGTGCAGAATATGCTACGATACACCACTCCTGTTGTGTTTCTTCTGGATTAGCAGAATATGCTACGGTACACTACTCCTGTTGTGTTTCTTCTGAATTAGCAGAATAGGCTACGGTGCACCACTCCTGTTGTGTTTCTTGTAGATTAGCAGAATATGCTACGGTACATCACTCCTGTTGTGAATCTGGATTAGCAGAATATGATACAGTACACGACTCCTGTTGTGTTTCTTCTGAATAAGCAGAATATACTTTGGTACACCACTCCTGTTGTGTTTCTTCTGAATTAGAATGTGCTACGGTACACCACTCCTGTTGTGTTTCTTCTGAATTAGCAGAATATGCTACGGTACACCCTTCCTGTTCTGTTTCTTCTGGATTAGCAGAATATGATACGGTACACCTCTCTCTGAATTAGCAGAATTTGCTTTGGTACACCACTCCTGTTCTGTTTCTTCTGAATCAGCAGATTATGCTACGGTACACCACTCCTGCTGTGTTTCCTCTGGATTAGCAGAATGTGCTACAGTACACCACTCCTGTTGTGTTTCTTCTAGATTAGCAGAATATGCTTTGGTACACCTCTCCTGTTCTGTATCGTCCGAATTAGCAGAATATGCTACGGTACACCACTCCTGTTGTGTTTATTCTGAATTAGCAGAATATGCTACTGTACTCCACTCCTGTGGTGTTTCTTCTGAATTAGCAGAA